>NW_024544808.1:0-1254011 GCF_018167655.1 Microtus oregoni | reverse complement strand
TTGAGGAATCCAATCTCAATTCTTTTTTAAATAAACATTTTATTCATTCTTTGAAAATTTCATATATGTATATAATGGTGATAGGCTTTTTACTGCTGTTCTTTTGCAATGCTTTATCTATCCCTCATAATTAGACTATTTTTATCGGTTCTGATAGTTTTATAAAAGCATACAATGAATGCATTTTGATATCATCACCCTCAACTCTTCCCCTTACTCCTTCCAGATCCACTCCTACCCCCTCCCAACTTCATGTGCTTTTTCTGAGTCTAATTGTGCTGCTCACACTTACGGATGTGGGCTGTCTACTGGAGCAGCTTACAATTCTTTCTTGTTTGTTTTTGAAACAGGGTTCTTTACACAGCCCTGGCTGTCCTGAAACTCCCTATGTAGACCAGGCTGGCCTTGGATTCACAGAGATCTGCCTGCCTCTGCCTCCTGAGTGCTGGGGTTAAAGGTGTGCACCACACTGGTTTACACAATTTGAAAACATGTTCTTTGGCCTGTAAAGTCCTAGAGTCTGGGAGTCATGTGTTTCGTCATTCACTCAGTTTGCTTAAAGCAGCCTTTTCTTCACGTTCTGCTAATGCTTACTCATCTTCCAGGTCTCACTTCTGCCCAGAAGCCTGTTAGCCTCCACTTTTGAGCTTCTACAACCTTCTTTTGTACTCATGTGTTTAGGTTAAAAATACGTTTGTGTACCCAGAACCGGCTGAGAACTTGATATGTAGACGAGGCTGGCCTCACATTTGCAACAATTCTCTTGCCAGTCTCTCAAGTGCCGGGATTGTAGGCAGGTACTACCAGGCCTCGCTTGCCTTAATTTTTGTTTGCTTCACCAAATTGGGACTAGTTCTGATTAAAAAAGGAAACCTACATAACCCAGTTAAGGTGGTACAAGGCTGTAATCTCCCACTCAGGAGAGGGAAGCAGGAGGGGTGCAGAGGCCTGAGGATTACAAATTCAAGGCCAGCCTGGGTTACATAACCGCACCAACAAAATAACAAACAAACCCCAAACTGAATGAAAGAATGAACCAAAAAATAAAACAAAATAATTGAATCCACAAACACTTATTGACAAGGTCCGGGGTGCCAGATCCTGTTATGGACTAGAAATGTAGCCTGGATCTAGCTGGGATCCATACTCCTGAGTGTTGCTAGCGAAAGCGACAGCACATGGAAGTGCTGTGCGTACTACCCGACGCAGTGAGGCGTTCGATCTCACTGTCTTTCCAGAGCAATTTGTTAAGTGTGTAGCACATTTTAATTTCATAAACTAACATTCTTTTACTCTCCAGGGATGTTTGCAGTTTATTATTAATGGGTTAGCAAAGTTTATACCTGTTCGTAGATTTTTTTTTTTGACATAGTATCCACACTGGCCTCAAACCCGTGATCATACCACCCAGATACCGCTTACTATTTTCTCTCTCTCTCTCTCTTTCTTTCTTTCTTTCTTTCTTTCAAAAACAAAATCCAAAACACTCTGCATCACAGGTTTTGTTAACAGTGTAGTCCCTGAACCAGACTTGGGAATTGTTAGAATGCGGTTTCTCAGGTCTCATTTTAATCTGCACACAGAATCCCTGCCAGTTCAAGACCCACAGCAGTCTTTGTTTTGACAAACCTTCTAGGGCTCTGGGGTTCATATGCCTCTATAGAAATGGGGCTACTGTTTCATCCCATGCTTCTTCAGTCACAGTCCAGCTGGTCTTGGTGAGCTCTCAATAGATCAGCTCCACTGTCTCAGTGGGTGGGTGCATCCCTCGTGGTCCCGACTTCTTTGCTCATGTTCTCCCTCCTTCTGCTCCTCATTGGGACTTTGGGAGCTCAGTCCAGTGCTCCAGTGTGGGTCTCTGTCTCTATCTCCATCCATCACCAGATGAAGGTTCTATGATGATATGCAAGATATTGAAGAAGCATGGGATGAAACTGGACTCTCTGAACATTGCGAACAATGGGGGCTGATGAGACGCCAAGGACAATGGCACGGGGTTTTGATCCTACGTAATGTGCTGGCTTTGTGGGAGCCTAGCCAGTTTGGATGTTCACCTTCCTAGATATGGACGGAGGGGGGAGGACCTGGGACTTACCACAGGGCAGGGAACCCTGACTGCTCTTTGGACTGGAGAGGGAGGGGGAAAGGAGTGGGGGGAGGGGGAGAAGGGTAGGAGGAGGGGGCGTAGGGGGTGATGAGGGGGAGGGAAATGGGAGGCTGGGAGGAGGTGGAAACTTGTTTTTTTTTTCTCCTTTTCTCAATTGGAAAAAAAAAAGGACAGACCTTTCAACGTTAAAAAAAAAAGAAATGGGGCTACTGCTCGGACAGCTACTACACGAACCCTTTTTCTTCCCAGCACCTCTTGCACCACATGTTCCCCACTAGGTTCCAGATTACATCAGCCTCCATTTGGGCCCTCCCTGGTATGCGAGCACTTGCCAGCCGCTCAGTCCACTAGCTGCGAGGAAGGTGGGGCTCCATCTAGACGTGTGGAGGAGCGGGGCGCTTCAGCTAGGGGCAGGCGATCTGTGCTGCAGAGCTGCGGGTACAATGGCCGAACGAATATTCTTGGGGACTGTAGCTTTTCTTATATGTCACTGTCTCTTAAAACCGCTAGTCTGGAGGCATCACCTTCTTAGTACTAGGTTTTCTCCATTTTTTTCCCCCAATCACCGGGAAAAAAATCAGAGGGGGACCCCTGGGGTTTATGGCTGTGACACTTCATCATTGGTTGGGCCAGGGCGCATGCGAACCAGTGACAAAGACGTCACTGCAGCTGGAGGAGGCTTTGGGGAAGGAGGTGTGAGAGCACAACCTGGTGGGGAGCTTGAGCCAAGAGTGCAGGACGTTGAGTTAGGGGAGCCAGAAGAACAGAAAGGGAGGAGTTTTGGATGGGGGGGGGGAGTCCTGGGACTAGGCTCCCCCGCAGAGATGAACCGCTTGTCCAAGCGGCCACAGAGCCACCCGAGGGTGGACAAGCTAGTGGCCGCCAGGGGGTGACCGTGCCCGCAAAAGACTGCAAGAGGGCTCCATGTAGTCTGCAACATATATTTTGAAAGCCTTTAGTTTTGTATCGGCTACCATTCCCGCCTTGACATACTAGAGAATATGGATGCTGCGTGACCCGCCTTTGTCAGAGCAGAGCTTACTGAAGCACTGATAGAAACCTGACATATGATTAAGAGCCTTGCCTGAAAGATGAGACTGGCTAAGTAGATCAACAGCTGGAGGATAGTTCACAGATAACAACGTTCAGATCTTCATTTTTTTAACTTCATAGAGAAGAAGTTTTCAATGTCCTCTAGTTAATCCCAAGCCTCCACACGTTTTACATTGTTGCAGTTCTGGTATACACATAAGCCTGTATCCTTAGTTACAGCATAATACATTTTCCCTGTTGCTATAGAATCTCCACAGCCTTCATCCCTAGGTAATAGTTGTAGAATGTTCCATCAGACAGCTGGGCTTAACCAGTTTGCTTTTGCTGGATGTCAAGACAACTTCCCACTACTCGATCAGGACAAAAATAAATAAATAAAAAATAAAGTCCCTGCAAGGAATGGTCTTGTGTTTAGAACTTTTGCTTCTTGGGAGTGTACACGGATATAAGGGCATTGATGTTGAAGCACAGTCTCTGGGGAAATACCATAAACATTTTTTAAGGATTTTGTTAAGTCACTTCCCAAAAGGGATCATACTAGTTGACTTCAGAGGTCAAATCAGAAATCGACTCTGGTGACGCTGGGTCTGGTCTGTCTCCAGGCTGGGTTTAATTTCCCTGCCTTGCAGCCGCGCTCAACTTTATTATTAGTCTTGACCTTTGGGGCAAGGCAAACACACACCAAAGGTTCAGGGACAACTTTAGCAACTGCGACAGCTGACATGGTGAGCCACTGCAGCTCATGTTTCAGGCTTGAGCAAGTGGCTCGGATGAATTTGCCTTGTTGAGGGGGGAATCTGAGATGAGGAACAGGTTTGGGAGGGAGTGGATGAGATCAGTTTTAAATATGTTTAGTTCTAAGTACCTCTGGGACATCTAAGGGGAGGTAGCTAGGAGACAGGCGTACATATGGATAAACAACAGCCTGCTCTTCTCTGAACTCCCAGGGCCCCCTGTCTGCATCTCTGTGGCTTATGTTGCCTTTTACCTTGTAGTGAGTGACCCTGGAGCTTCTTCAGGCTGGGATAAGGGCCTGCTTTGTGTGTGTGTGCATGTGTATGTGTGTGTGTGTGTGTGTGTGTGTGTGTGTGTTTCTTTCTCGGGACCCAGCACAGTATTTTCTACCTTGAAAACTTTGGATGATTCCTGTTTTCAGGATTCTGACCCAACGAGGAAAGTTTAGAAAGATTGACAGAGTTCTGGGAAGGCTTCCTGTAGGAGGTGGCATAATGTTACTGTTAATAATTATGACCATTTATTGGATTGTTACTATATGCCAGTCACTCTGTGACCTACGTATATTGGAGATGTCACTTCTTGCCTGCCACTCTTACATCTCTTTGTGTGTGGAGTCTGGGAGTTCTACTCACAGACAGCTCTTCCTAAATGGTCCAGTAGGGAGTAACTATGTACTATATCTTTCCCTTTGGGGCACAGCGCCTGAACCAAGTCCAGTGCCACCACCTGGGAGTGAGTGGCCCAGCTTTAGTAGATGAGGTGGGCCAATCCACTCTGCTCTCCTTGGGAATGTGAAATGTGAGATGCAGAGGGATGTTGCCAGTTAGTTGTGGGGAGCTAAGCTGAGAGGTCCAGTACAGCAAGATGCTGGTTGGGTTGGGAATGCTATGGACTAGGTCAAGTGCCTGTTGAACAGCTAAGTGTGCTTGGCTAAGCAAGGAGCATGAGGCAGTTGTGCAGAGAGAAGCAGACATGTAACATGGCTGAGTCAGATTAACGACAAACCTCTAAGAGCAGAGCTTCATGCCACGTCTAGACATTTCCCGAAGCTCCAGGCACAATGAGCTCTCTTTGTACTTGAATTCCTACCCTTGGATTTCTGCTTCCTGATCTTGCTTCATTTGGTGTCTGTTTCTTGCATCCAAAAGAGGCCCAACCCAAGCAACCCTTTCCATAGAGTCCATTTAATTTGTGCTTCATCCCTTCCCAGGTGAGTGTTCTTTTCCTCGTTTTACAAATGAAGAAACTGAGGCTTAGTGAGATGAACTTGACTAAGTGATTTACCTGGTCTATCTGGTTCTCTGCATTTATTTTTTTTTAAGCATCAGTGTAGCATTGTTATTTAAAATTGCTACCAGTATTTTATTTATAAAAACCTGAAAGAACATAAAGGCTTATTCGCGTCATCAGACTGTCAGTCAGTCATTCTAGTTCACCCCATCATTTTCTAGTTAGACTGCTTCTCTCTTCATTCTGGTGGTTGGCTCCTTCATGGCACTTAAGTCTCAACTTGTTTGCCACCTCCTCCGAGAGGCCTTTGGTCAACCTCACAACATGAAACCACCTACCCAAATCATTTCCCCACTGCTCTCTGTTAGATTTTTTTCTTTTCCACACAGACTTTTCGCTGCCTGAGATTTTCTTGCTCATTTGTATAATTTGCTTTTTGTCTAGCTTTCCCTCCAAAATAGCTACCAAAGCCTCACCCGTATCCTCAGGACCTAAAAGATACTCCACAGGACAACTTAAATAACTATTTGATGAACGAATGAATGAATAAACTAAAAAAGTCCTTAATCAACTCTTCACTCCCAATGTCAATCCCCAGAGGGTAAATAATTTCTTCCATATCTTCCAAGGCATTTTTTATGACTCTATAATCATGCCTATATCTCTATATAAAGATAAGTATGATCATATAATTTTTTAAACCAGTGAAAATTCTGTAACTTTCTTTTTTTAAACATAATATATAACAGTTTACCAATAACAACTTTATGTATCACAACCTTATTAAAATGATAACACCATATAGTATGGCAGCATGTGTATATGCCAGAAATTATGTAACCAGGTTTCTTAGAGGGTGTTATTTTCTCTTATTATTGTAATAAGTAATGTTGAATAAATATTCTCGTCGAATACATATTTTCCCAAATGTTCCGCAAATCCATTTTTTGTCTTTTGGCTTTCCTTGTCACATATGTGATGACCAATTTTATTTAAAGTTACATATGGTCATGTATACAACATGGTGGTATATTCTTTTATAGAATCTGGGTTTTATTTTATGCCTTACAAAGATGTTACTAGTTCCAAATACTGGTATTAATAGTGATTTATCCAACCTTTCTGCTAGTACTTCCATGGTTTTAGTTTTACAGTTAAACCTATGTGGAATTTTTTGGGGGGTAGAGTTGGAATAGGGGTACAGTTTCTTTGCCCTTGAAATGCTATGTCTACTTTTTTTTTAGTATCATCCACTGAATAATTTCTTCAGCCCATAGAACTGAACCATTGTTCTTATCCTTGAGTTTTCATATGCGCTGTGCTTATTTCTGCCCTTTGTCTTCTACTCCATCAGTCTGAGTGTCTGTGCCTATATGGTGCCATCCTGTTTTAATCAACGCAACTTTATAATACGTTTTCATATTTTGGAGGGTAACAGTCCTCTGATTCCTTTTCCAGAAAAGTTTTGCGTATGTCCACATAGTTTTTCATGTGAACTTTATGATTCTCAGATACATGTTGAAATTATGAAAGATTATGTTGAGTTTGTCTGTCAGTTTGGAGCATGCCATATGCATATTGATGGCACTGGTTTTCTAAGTATTCAAGTGCTCTCTGTTTCTCGGCACCATTTTCAAGTTTTCTAGCCCTTCTGAATATTTTCTAGTTTTGGTTGCTGCTGTGTAGAAATTCTCATCCATTGTCAGCCTGTGCTTTTTATGGAACAATGAATATTGGCACATCACTAAAATATGTTATTGCTTCTAATGAATTTTCTACACATTTAATTATACTTGCAAATTATATGGCCTTGCCATCAACAAATACAATTGCTGTCTATTTAGAATTTTATAGAGCCTTTAATTTGTTTGTCTATTGTATTATGTAGTGTTTTGAGAACAGTCTTAGTGGCCATGATGCGAGTTTATCTCCTTTCCTGGCTTTATTAGAAATTCTCACATTTCATTATTTATCATGATACTGGTGTTCGGTTATAAACACATTTTTTTTAAATTATGCTTTTGTTTGGGAATATGTACTTTGTCCAGGCTCTTTGATGTTTTGAGAATTCAAACGCTTTTGAAATCATTGAATAGCAGTAGTGCTAGAAGTTGTTTGCTCATTAAAGGGAACCTTGATTTCTTTCATTGAATAATTCTGAGTAAAGCCCCTCTAAGTGTTTATGTGTAGACTTTCGCATAAATACAAGTTTTATCTCACTTGAGTAAGCCCCAGGGGTGTAAATACAGGATCATAAGGTAAACACATGTTTTGTTTTGTAAGAAATAGCTAAGCTGTCTTCTGAAGGGACTGTGCCACTTCGCGTTCCTCCCAGCAGTGCCTGAGAGTTCTTCTGTTGTTCTGAATTCTCACCATCCTTTGGTGCCTTTGAACTTTGGATTTGAACAGTTCTAATAGTTTTATTATTATTATTGTCTGACCTTTTGGTGCTCTAATGAAATAAGCAAAAGAAGCTGACAAACAAGCCCTGCATGTTTTCTTTCATATGAGAAATGAATCTGAATCTAGAGTATTGATAGGAACATAGACGAGTCTGAGGCTGGGAGCTGGGCAAGAGGGTAAAAGGAAGATGGAGCTGGGTGGTGGTGGCTCATGCCTTTAACCCCCACACTCGGGAGGCAGAGGCAGGTGAATTTCTGTGAGTTGGAGGTCAGCCTGGTCTATAGAGTGAGTTCCAGGACTGGTTCCAAAGCTACAGAGAAAACATCTGTGAAAAATCAAAAAAATAAAACAAAACCAAAAAAAAGGAAGCTGGATAACATGTATTGAAGCAGATTTTCTACCTGAATATCTTCTTTGATAAGGTGTTTTCCAGGCATTCTGACAATTACATTTTATTTATTTATTTAGGTTACATGTTTGGACGGCATTCATGCATGTGCAGGTGCTCATAACTGGCTCATAATTGCAAAGACAGGAAAAAGTCACAGGATGGTCTCTATTATTCTCCATCTATTCCTTTTAATCATGGTCTCTCTTTGAACCTGTGGCTCATGTTTCTTCAGCAAGGTAGAAACAAGCAAAGCACAAGCAATGCTCCTGTCTCTGCCTTGCTACAAGCTGGGGTTACGGGCATGCTTGGGACATCCAGGTTGTTATGTGAGTGTGGGAATCCAAACTCCAGTCCTCATGATTGTGCAGCAATTACTCAACCACTGAACCATCTTTCAAGCTTCATTTTTTATATTTATTACTTATTTGTGTATATGTGCATGTGTGCATATGCATGTGTATGTTTTTGAGTGAATGTAAATGGATGCACGTGTGTGGTAATTCATGTGGAGGTCAGAGGACAGTTTGCAGGAGTCAGCTCTCTGCTTCCACGTGTGGATTTTGGAGATCAAACTCAGGTTGTCAGACTTGGAGGCAAGTATCTTTGCCCAATGAGCCATTTTGCCTGCTCACTATTTTGCCATGTTTAAAAGACTCAGTCATTATGATTGGGGATTCGACTCAGTGTCGAGTACATGTAAGTATTCACATGATCCAAGAGAAAAAATAAGACATTTATTTTCTTATAATTGTGCACTGAGAACTTTTTGCTCATTTCGAATAGCTGTCCTTTATGAAATACCTTTTGTGAATAGTTTTTCTCATCTTGAGGACTTCTCTTTCATTCTCTAGACAATGTCTTCCACAGAACAGAGCAGAAGGAGTTTTGTTGTTTGCTTTTGAGACAAGATCTGTTTTTTTTTTTGAGACAGGATCTGCCCTTGTAGCCCAAGTTAGATTGTAATCTATGATTCTCCCGCCTCAGTCTCCTGAGTGTTGGCATTACAGGCATGTGCTACTATACCAGGCTGCTGTTGAGTCATTGGAGTTCCTTATATCAATCCTTATATTTTTCATTTGTCACATGTATAATTTGAAAATATTTTTTTCGTATTCTATCTGTCTTTACTGTTGAATAAGGTCCTTTACTCCCCAGGAAATTTTTAGTTTGCAATACTCCTTCTGTTTGTGCTTTTATTGATTATGCTTTTGAGGTTTTCTTTCGAAAACACACTTGTCCAGATCAATAACATATTGCATTTCCCCTGCGTTTTATTGTAGTTGTTTGAAGGTTTTAGGGCTTCCATTCTGAGTTGGTTTTTATGCATGCTGTGAGACAGTGCCAAATGTTACTCCTTTTTCTGTGGATATTCCGTTTTCCCATTTAAAACTACATTTTTTTTCTGATGGTGTGCTATTGATAGACATTTATAAAAAACCCTAGAAATGTGTGGGTTTGCCTCTGGGTGGTCAATACTGTTCTATTGGTCTGCATGCCTGTTTTAAATGCCAGTACCACACTAGTTTGCTGGTTATGAATATAGTTGTAAAGAAGTTGCCATGAGTCAGACATGGTGGCACATGCTTTTAATCTCAGCACCCAGGAGCAGACGACAGATGGATCTCTGAGTTTGAGGCCAGCCTGTTGTACAGAGAAAAGAGACTTCCAGGACAGCCAGGAAACCCTGTCTCAAAAAGTAAAACGTAAAAAAAAAAGAAATTGTTATGAAAAGAGCAACAGAAGCCGGGTGGTGGTGGCGCACGCCTTTAATCCCAGCACTTGGGAGGCAGAGGCAGGAGGATCTCTGTGAGTTTGAAACCAGCCTGGTCTACAGAGCTAGTTCCAGGACAGGCTCCAAAGCTACAGAGAAACCCTGTCTCGAAAAACCAAAAAAAAAGAATAGAGCAACAGAAACAGAGGGAGGGATGGAGAAAGGGGGGGAGAGAGAGAGAGAGAGAGAGAGAGAGAGAGAGAGAGACTGTAGATGTCAAAAATATCTTCTTCAAGATCCACTACTAGGTTTTAGTATCAAAATAGCACAATCTTGGCAAAAACAGAAACAAAACAAAATCACAAAATAGGGACCACAGGAAAAATGACCTAGTTTACAACCAAGTGAGTCTGGTCACACATTGGCAAAACGGACATTGCAGAAAAGGACATTCTCTGTCACAAATGAGTCTGGGGAAACTGAAACAAACATGCATGCAACAGGCACACTGACCCTAGTTTTAACCCTCTAGAAAACCTGGACTCAAATGAATCCTAGGCTTTAATGTAAGACCTAAAATTCTGAAACGATTAGAAGGAGGTATAAACAAAATACTTCAAGATATAGATACAGGGAATGTTTTTTCTAGATAGGACTTGCATAATAAAAACAAACATTAGTAAATGAGATTGTATCAGATCCAAACACTTCTGCATGGAAAAGGAACAAGAGAGTGAGCAGACAATCTGCAGAATGGAAGGGAATATTTACCAGGTATTTATCTGTGAGAATTTATATCCTTAAAAAAACCGAACCAAAAAAACAAAAGAACCAAAAAAAAAAACCAAAAGAACCAAAAAAAAAAAAAACCCAAGCAGTTTAAAGCAAAGACTGGCAAATAGTCTCAAGAGTAGCTTCTCAAATGAAGAGATATAAATGACCAACTGATAAAAATATAAAAACTGCTTCATGTCATTAGCTGTCATGGAAACACAAGGCAAAAGCACAAAGCACAGATAGAGTGGCTGTTATAAATAGCCCCGTCACCAAAGAAATGCTGGTGAGAGACATGGGAACCCTTGCACTGCTTGTAGGAATGGAAATTAATGCAGCCATTAAAGTAGGGACATGAAGAAATGCTTCGACACTAGTACTCACCCTTTTAGTTTGTGCCCAGTGGGGGCTTCTCCAGAGTATATTCAAGAAATAAAGAGAGAGAAGCCCCCAAATGCCAATGGGCATAAATTAAAAAGCTGCAATAATTTAATCTCATTGTGAATATCTGGTCAAAAAAGTCAGATGAATACCTAGCAGCCATTTTCAGGATGCCACTCTCTTTAATGGCTGAATACCACTCCACTGTATGAGTACGTCATGTTTTGTTTACCTACCTGTCAATTTAGGGACACTTGAGTCCACAGTTTTGCCATTTAGATATTTTTAAGTTAATTAAAATATTTTATTCATTTTACATACCAACCACAGTTCCCCCTCCTGAATTCCCTCCCCCATCCACTCCTCTGAAAGGGTCAGGCCTCCCATGGGGAGTTAGCAGAGCCTGGCACATTAAGTTGAGGCAGGACCAAGCCCCTCCCCGCTGCATCAAGGCTGAGCAAGGCATCATCCCACCGTAGGGAATGGGCTCCAGAAGGCCAGCTCACATTATAGATGTTTATGTATTTCTTTTGCTACTGTTCCTTTTTACCGTTCCTTTGTTATTTATGTAGGATTGAAATTTCTTGATCATGCAACTGCCTAAGTTTTCAGGCAACTGCCAACAGTTTTCAAAGTGGCGGCACTGTTTTCCAAGTGCAATTTCTGTGCCTCCCCGCTGGCATTCGTCGGTGTCCATTCTTTGTTATTATACCCGTCCTTGTGAATGGGAATAAGGAAAACCCAGAGACACATATTGAGGTGCAAGCTGAAGATCAGAAAAACAAAGCAGCCAAGCCACTGGAGAGCTCTACCTCTACCAAGGCTCAGACGGACAACGGGGAGATCCTGCAATGCTCTCCACCAACCTTAGACTCCATACTCCAGTGAGTTCCTGTCTCTTCCCCTTTATATTCCTCTCTCTGCCCAGCCATACCTCTCCTGTCTCCACCTCCCTAGTGCTGGGATTAAAGGTGTCTGACTCCCAAACACTGGAATAACCTTTGTGTGAGCTCTGTTTCTCTTTTAGACAGATTCAGTCTTATAAAGCCCAGGATGGCCTTGAACTCACACACACGCTTCTGTCTCTTCTCCCTGGGATTAAAGGTGTGTGCCACCACTCCCTGACCTTTATGATTGGCTAGTATGACTGCTTTGCCCTCTGATCTTCAGGCAGGCTTTATATATTAAAACACAGATAATATACAACTATAGGAACTGCTACCTCTTTGTGACTTTTATTCCTTTTCCCTGGTGTTTCATGATGTTGAGTGGCTTTTCACATGCCTGTAGGCTTTTTGCATATTTTTTATATATTCCTTAGTATGCTTTATATATTCTTTACATAAACTTCTTATGTATAATTTAAAAGTATTTTTTCATTGGGTGTATTATCTTTTCAATTTCTTGTGGGTATTCTCTGAACTATTTATTCATAATGAGTCTTGTTATGTTGTCCAGGCTAGCTCTAAATCTGTATATCTCCTGCCTTGGCCTCTCAAGTAGTTGGGATTATAGGTGCATATCACCATGCCTTACTTGAATCAAAATCATTAATGTTTAGATATGATGTGCCAGTCTGGAGAGCCATTTCCTCAAAGTCCAGAAAAATGGTATACATAATGTATATACATACATACATACACACACAAATACATATTTTCCTTTGTTCCAGTTTCTTTGGTCTCTTTTTCTGGATGTTTATTAGTTAACTGGTATACTCTCTGTGTATACAATTTTATTTCCTTACACTTTACTCATTATTTTCCATTTATTTATTTAAGAATGTGACTGGATCTATTTTCAGGGGCACAGTGTTTTTCCTTTATGTAGATACTTATTAAAGACTTGGATGTTTTTCTGCCGCTGCTTTCTGAATTTATTCTGTCTCCTCCTGCCTCCATTTCGCTGGCACGTGTCTCTCATTTTAGGAGAACATTAACATATCACTTCTGTAGAAAGATGTGTTGAAGAGTTGAGTGAACGTTCCACGTGGGTAACAAGGAATCATCAAATTATTTTTGACCTCCAGGCGGTGTGATGTGGGCATAATAGCTTTGGCAGCAAGAGAATACTCAGATTTTTGTAACTGTAAGTCTTTGGTTTAATGATTTGTTTTGTTTTGTTTTGTTTTCAAAACAGGGTTTCTCTATGTAGCCCTGGCTGTTTTGGAACTCTGTGGGCCAGGCTGGTCTTGAACTCACAGAGATCTGCAGGCCTCTGCCTCCCCAGTGCTGGGATTAAAGGTGTGCGACACCATCACAGGTTTAGCATCTTTAATCTTAACAACTGAAAAATCTCTATACTCCTATGTTGCCTCATGTCCCCATGTCTAAAGCTCTCAGCTTCACTGTGCTTAGAGACTAACTCCAGGATTGTTGTGGAGTGGGGAACAGTAGTTGATAAAATGCCAGGTAGGTTTCGATAGTCCTCTCTACAAGCTCTAGAATAACCCTAAAAGGCAAAGCTCTGCACTTGTCTGGGGAAAATTTCTAGATTGCAATCACTGAGGTGGGAAGATCCAACCTAAATGTGGGCAGCACCATTCAAGTGGCTGTGATCCTAGACTAAATAGAAAGGAGAAAGCAAGCCAAGCACCAGTATTCATGGCTCTCTTCTTCCTGACTGTGGCTGCAATATGGCCAGCTAGCTGCTTCATGATTGGCTGCCACGCCTTCCCTGCCATGATGGAGTAGAGCTTCAAACTAAGAGCTAAACTCAACCTTTCTTTTCTAAATTGATTTTTGTCAGGTGCTTGTCACAGCAACAAGAAAATAACTAAGGCATGTCTGGTCGCCACGTAAACAGAATTTTAACCAGTATCTCTCTTTTCAGTCCTACATCTCACTTCCACTTTCCAAAACGCCCTGTGCTTCTGATTCAATAATATTCACCTTCACAGATACAACCAAGTTTGAGTTTATATAGACCCAGTGGTCCAAGATACATTAGCGTTCTAAATGAACTTCTTTCTAAAAAAAAATTTGTGTGTGTGTGTGTGTGTGTGTGTGTGACAGCAGAGGTATGGAAGTCAGAAGACAACTTTCCAAAGTTGATTCTCTCCTTTCACCTTGTTTAACAGTCAGGATCCTTCTTATTCCATTGTGTACTCCATGTCTGCTGGCCCACCATAGTGATTTTTCTGTCTCTGCCCACCATCATGCCTGTAGGAATGCTGAGATTACAGAGACATGTCCCTGCATCCTGTTTTAGATGTGGATTCTGGCACTGAAACTTGAAGAGTTAGGGTTGTGTGCATGGGGTTTTGATGTGCTGAGCTGTCACCCTGGCCCCACTTTTCTTTTAATTGAGCAGCTGTATCTTAGAGATCTTCCTCTTAAGTGCATATAGAACTCTTGGTTTTTACCTGCTAGTTTTATGGGATTATATTGATGATCAATTATGTGCTACATAACGAGGCTTTGGCTAGTGATGATCATCCAGTAAAGACTATAATGGAGCTGAAAGCTTCCTTTCTTTCTCTCTCCTCCATCTTTTCTTCCTACCCTTTTCTTCACCCTCCTTCTTTGTCTCTTTGCCTCCTTCCTTCCTTCCTCCCTCCCTCCCTCCCTCCCTCCCTCTCTTTCTTTCTTCCTTTCTTTCTTTTTCTTTCTTCCCCTTTCTTTCCCCTCCCTCCCTATCTCCCTCCCCCCTTCCCTTCATTCCTTCCTTTCTTTCTGAGATGAAGTCTTATAACCCATGCTGGTCCGAGGTCTCATTATGCAGCCTAGGCTGACCTCAAATTCATGATTTGCTCCTACAGCTTCCCAAGTACTGGGATTACAAGCATGTGACACCATGCTTGTCTTGAGCCGAACAATTATCATCTAGTGATATCAACCATCAAGGCATTTCACTGCAATATATTTTTCATGTATTTGTCCTGGTGCTAGTGTAAAGAAACATACTATGCATCCAGATATAGAAAAGTGTAGCAAACAATACTTGAGAGTCAATCATAAAGCACGAATACAGTCCTGGCTTTTGTATTTAACGTACAATACTTAATACAGTATTTGAAAATAGGTTTCTACTTACATACAGCCTTTAGGGCTGAGTATGCAGCTTAGTGGTACCCTGTTTGCTTCCATGTGTGAGGCCCTGGGTTCAATTCCTCACAGTATAAAACTAAACTAAAACTAAAATGTCCCAAAGCAAAGAGTGCTGGCTGTAAAATGGTGCTGCTACTCCAAGGCCAGCCTTGTTCATCCCCTGTTTACTATGTCTCTTGATAGCATCAAGAGGCCACACCAAATGATTGACTTATACTGTCATGGTTTGTGTACTAACATTCTATGATTGAACAATAATGAAAATGCCCAATAATATATTTTCTAAAATGAACTCCATGGTTAAGAGACACATGTCTCTACACCACAATTTAGTTAACCAGTCTCCAACCTTCAGACATTTTGGTGGGTTCCTAAATGCTTTCAGTGCTAGGGATTTAACCAGGTTGTAATACATGTTGATCAGGCACAGTACCAGCAAGCTGTGTCCTCAAAGCTTTTTTGGGGGGGGAGGCAGTCTCATTATATAGTTCAGGTTGACCTTGAACTCTCAATCCTCCTGACTCTCTGTTCCAAGCACGAGAATTATAGGTTATGTACAGGTGACACCCCTGGGAGATCTGTTCCTTTCTTGAAGGGAGATGGAGGAGGAGTGAACCTGGGGAAGAGAAGAAGTTAGGGAGATGACTGGGAGGAGTAGAGGGAGGGGGAAACTGTTCTGGGGAAGAGAGAAGAGCACAGAGCGCTAATCTCTCAAGGCTGCTGTTAACAAGTGTGGCTAGTTGCCAGACCTCGTGCTCCAGAAATAGGGAAGTTGTAGTAGTATGGGGCGGCAGGGCTGCGTCCCCCACACCCGGCCGCCCACATGGCTAGCTTATGCTCCGAAATAACAACACACAAACTGTATTCTTTTAATCACTGCTTGGCCCATTCTCTTCTAGGCTAATTCTCACATATTAATTTAGCCTATTCCTAATCATCTGTGTGTAGCACCCCAAGGTGCGCTTACCGGGGAGATTCTAGTCTAGTCCATCCTGGGTCGGAGCTTCATCACATGTGTCTGCCAGGGAGCAGGGCATGGCGTCTCTCTCAGGCGTCTGCTCCTGAGAGAGCTGTGGAGTCTCTGACCTCACTTCCTCTTCCTCCCAGCGTTCTGTCCTGTTTTCTCCTCCCACCTATCCTCTAACCAATAAAATGGGCCAGGGCAGTGCCTTTTATTAGCCAATGACCTTCCTCCATCATTTCCCCTTTTTCGGTTTAAACAAAAAAAAAAGGCTTTAACATAGCAAAATTACATATAACAAAACAGTTATCAAGTAAAAGTTACAATAATCTTTATCATAACTAAGGAAAACTGTAAATATAACTAACTATTCTTAACTCCATCAAAGACTCCAGAAAGATACAATACTACCTAAGTAAACAAGAAAAAAGCAACTTTTAAAACTCTAGAAATGACAGAGACATCTCGCTGCCTGGACAGTCACCCAAAGTTCCTCTGTACCGTTGGGGCATCCATCTTCAGCCTTTAGGCCCATGGTATCCAGCAGACATTTCCATAAAGCAGGAAAATTCAAAGTCAATTCAGTCACTATCTGTTGTGTCCTGCAGAATGTCTCGCAGACTCTTTCATGAATCAGGAACCCCGAAAGATCATCTCACCTTAGGCAAGTTCAGTAGTCCTCTCTCTGCGGGTTCTCTGTGTCCAGTTTATGCAATAGTCCAGGCAAGAGCAGTTTCTTGCCCAAATGGCTATCAAACTCCATAAGGATCCTCTTCGATGCCCATCTTCCGCTTGAAGTACGTTGGTGCTGCCAGGAGCAGAGTGTCTCATTGTCATGAAAAGTCCTCAGTTATTAAAACATTAAATGTCCTATTCTGTAATCTTTGAAAGACATGAAGAATGTCTATCTAAAATATATCTCTATATATCTAGAAAATCTAACTAACATGACTACAAGCTTTACTATTATCGATGATTATCCATTAACAACCTATATTTCTTAATTATACAGTACATATTTAAATGAACTACACAATCACAATACCTTAATCAAAATCAGAAACACTTATACATATAACAAAATTGACCTTAAATCTCTATCAATAAAGCAAAATCTATACTAATGCAAATTATTCATATCTATATCATATCCCCCTTTAAATGTAAAAGAACATTTATAAACATTTTTTGGGAATTTGGGCGCAGTTATTTCTCTCCAAACTGCTTCCTGCTGAATGGGGGCGTCGTTAATTTGGTCTTTCATGGTATAACCTGTGTGCTAGTTTCATCTCAGTTGGCAGTTGAGCGAAGCAATTTTTTGAAGGCGTTCACACCAACCCTTCAGGAGGGCGTGGTCCATCATACCAAATCGGAATAGAAGAAATGAACAGCGTCTCATCCTCTGTGAAAACAAAATAAGAAACTCCTTTCCAAAGTATCATGTCTTTAGATCCAAATTTCAAATTTAAGGCATTTTCAAAGTATCTATGTTGGATTAGTTCAGCAGCATTTATAAACAGATATCTTTTAGCAGTTGTTTGTCCTTCCTCAGCATTCAAACAATTCAAAGAGAGCATAATAGCATACAGTATCAAAATTCTCTGTTTATTTTCCATCTTATTACACCTTTGTTTTAACCTCTATTTCATTTATTTTTACTTTTAACTTTTTGAGACAGGTTCTCTGTATCTTTGACCTGAAGTAACTCTGTAGACCAGGCTGTCTTTGAACTCTCAGAGATCTGCCTGTCTCTGCCTCCCAGGCATTCGGGATTAAAGGTGTACACTACTACACCTTGAACTCACAGAGATCTGTTTGTCTCTGCCTTCTAGGCACTGGGATTAAAGGCATGTGCTACCACACACAACAACTCTCTTTCTTTTTTTTTTTTTTGTTACTTTAAGAACTTTAAATTTTAGTCTGCATATATTTTAACACACTTCAAACCATTTAGAAATTTTCTCTGTCTTTGAATCTCTCTTTACTGTATATCTCTCTTTTTCTGACCACATGAATCTTTAATTTACCAAGCAATCTCAGTAGGACTAAAGGCGTGGCTTCGCCAGCTAGATCCAGTCCATTCCTTAGCTTTCCAGCCTCATGGCGGATATACAGGCTGTAGCCATGTTTACTGCAACAACTGCATGGCATTTCAAGGTCCCTGCCAGCAAGTGAGCTACAACAGACAACACTCAAGTCCTCTCTCGGTAGCCGGCCCTCCTGCCTCAAACAGTCAGAGTTTGCCCTGGCAGGACAGCCCAGAAAGCCGGCATTTTTAAATGGCGCAGCTTTTTTCCTGCTACGGCTGAAAACTGAAAAGCATGCGCTCAGCTTTTCGTCAACACCGTTTAAGTGTTTCGTGGCAGGACCTCTTAATGAGCTGCAGGCTTTGCAGCTAAAGCTGAGTCAGGAAGCCTCTCTTAGAAGAAAGTGCATGCTTGCCTCTAGCAAGCAGAGCAGACCCGAGAACACAGCGAGTCTAGTTGCCATCAAACAAATCGTAGCACTTTACTCCAAATGGTCTATTCAAAAGCTCTGTCTCCTGCAGGAGTCAGACAGAGATCGCAATGGTGGCACAGCCCCAGGAAGTCGCGCTTTAAAATGACACAGCGTTTTTTCTGCTACTGTTGCCGAATCAGGAACTCTCTACAGCACGCCACCAACAAACAGCAAAAATCTGTGTTAAACTCTCTCTCCCTTATTTTTAAGCCTTCTCAGGTTTTTTAAGTGGGTTTCGGCTGTCCACACGTCTGGGCGCCAACCTGTAGTAGTATGGGGCGGCAGGGCTGCGTCCCCCACACCCGGCCGCCCACATGGCTAGCTTATGCTCCGAAATAACAACACACAAACTGTATTCTTTTAATCACTGCTTGGCCCATTCTCTTCTAGGCTAATTCTCACATATTAATTTAGCCTATTCCTAATCATCTGTGTGTAGCACCCCAAGGTGCGCTTACCGGGGAGATTCTAGTCTAGTCCATCCTGGGTCGGAGCTTCATCACATGTGTCTGCCAGGGAGCAGGGCATGGCGTCTCTCTCAGGCGTCTGCTCCTGAGAGAGCTGTGGAGTCTCTGACCTCACTTCCTCTTCCTCCCAGCGTTCTGTCCTGTTTTCTCCTCCCACCTATCCTCTAACCAATAAAATGGGCCAGGGCAGTGCCTTTTATTAGCCAATGACCTTCCTCCATCAGGAAGTACTTGGTTCCTACCTAAAACAAAAGTCTAAGGAACCAACTAGGTTCTTATTCCCTTTACGGAAATAACTTGGGATTCCACCGAGGGAGTGGTTTGCCTACAGAGTGTTTGGTTTGGGGCTAGAGTTAAGGGCTTGAGTGAAGAATGTACCCCGTGACTTTCAATTTGTATGTTAATGTAGTCCTTTTGTTCTATTCCTACCTTTTGAAGTCAGGAGTATATTAAGCTGTTGGAAATTAAATACGGACAAATTTTCAGTATTCACTGAAATTCCCTCCCGATACTATATGTTTCTGTGTTTTATTATCTTATTATTTTTGCTCATGTCTTTGTACTCTTTACTAAATTTCCACTCCTCCACTCTGGAAGAAAGGTAATCTTGTTGAGGCTGGTCCCCGACACACTGCCAGTGGCCCCAAAGTCTGTCCCAGCCATACAACTGTCACCCACATTTAGAAGATCTAGTTTGGGCCTATGCTGGTTCCTTCCCTGTTCTGCTTAAGTTGGTGAGCTCCCATTAGCTCAGGTAAGCAGTGTCAGTGGGTGTCCCCATCATAGTCTTGACCTCTTTGCTCATATTCTCACTCCTCCCACTGTTCAGCTGAACTTTGGGGGCTCAGTCCAGTGCTCTGATGCGGGTCTCTGCCTCTGTTTCCATCAGTTGCTGGATGATGATTCTATGGTGACATTTAAGATAGTCATCAGTCTGACTACAGGGCAAGGCCAGTTTAGGCACCCTCTCCGCTATTGCTTAGGGTCTTAGCTGGGGTCATCCTTAAGGATTCCTGGGAATTTCTCTAGCACCATGTGTTATTCTTTTTTAAAAAATGCTGCAAGATCCCCACGACAGTAGGCAGCAGAAATGCTGTAGGTCCCAAATGGTGGCGGCGGGCCATGTGGTGGCAGGCAGCAGACCCTGGGAGCAGCCAGTCCCAGGCAGAAATGGCTGCTGGTCCCAGAGCAGTGGTGGCGGGCCATGTGGCAGCAGGCAGTGGGCCCCAGGCAGAGACAGCTGCTGGTCCCCGAGCAATGGCTGGTTCCAGGCAGGGAGACACATGGCGGGCAGACAGAAGACAGAAACATGGATAGACATGACATGCAGGGTGAGGTTGAATGTTTATTCAGGGGGTCATGGAGGCGGAAGGGTGAAGGGGGGGGACAGAGAGAGAGGGAGAGAGAGAGAGAGAGAGAGAGAGAGAGAGAGAGAAGAGGAGAAAGAGACAAAGAATGGGGGAAGTAAAGAAGTGGGGAGAGAGGCAGAAGCAAAGCTGCCTTTCCAAGAGGAAGATGGAAAAGAGAACAAGCTCAGGCCGGAAGCTGAAGATCAGCCTGCCTCAGTGGATGGGGAGGGGAATGGGTGTGGTTTGTCTCTTAAAGGGACCAAAACCATAACACCATGTTTCTTGCTAGCCCCATAATGGCTCCCTCAATCAAGATATCTCTTTCCTTGCTCTCTTGTCTGTCTTTCCCGATCTCAATTATCCTGTTCCCTCAAGCTCTCTTTCCCCACCGCCTTCACCCCTTTTCTTTCTCTTCCACCCTCCATTCTCTCCCTACCCCCTGCTCCCAATTTTGTCAGACGATCTTATCTATTTCCCCTTTCCAGGTGGATCTATGTATGTTTTTTCTAGGGTTCCCCTTGTTACTTAGCTTCTCTAACATCATGGACTATAGCCTCGTTATCCTTTGCTTTGCAGCTAGTAACCACTGATGAAGGAGTACATACCATGTTCACCTTCCTGGGTCTGGGTTACCTCACTCAGGATGATTTTTTTCTAGTTCCATCTGTTTGTATGCAAATTTCACGATGTCATTGTTTTTTTTCCCACTGAGTATTACTCCATTGTGTTAATGTAGCACGTTTTCTTTATCCATTCTTCAGCAGAGGGCCATCCAGCTTGTTTCCAGGTTCTGGCTATTACAAATAATGCTGCTATGAACATAGTTGAACAAATGTCCTTGAAGTATATGATAGAACATCCTTTCGGTATATGTCCAAGAGTGGTATTGCTGGATCCTGAGGTAGGTTGATTCCCAATTTTCTGAGAAACTGCCATACTGATTTCCAGAGTGGTTGTACAAGTTTACATTCCCACCAGCAATGCCCCTCAGGGCCCACCAATAGTTGCCTCTAGATCTATAGCCAGACTAAAGATGAGCAGGCTCCTGGAGGGGAGGTAGAAGGTATAGTTCAGGAGGAGATGCACTATGCTACTAAAGAGCTTAACAAGTTTGCTAATTCATTCAAGCAGATTCTGGGGATTATGTGTGGGAATGGATTTTAAGCATGTGAGATAATGGTGGAAGGAACATAAAACTGGATCAGGCTGAATTTATTGATATGGATCCACTCAGTAGAGATTCTTGTAACAAGTCTTTTTCTGTCCTGCTAGCCAGCTCCAAATAATGACACAGAGACTTATTATTATGAGAGCTCAGCCTATAGCTTAGGCTTATTCCTAACTAGCTCTTAAAACTTAAATTAAACCATTTATATCAATCTACATTCTATCACATGGCATTACCTCTCTTCCATCTTGCACCTCCTGTTTCCTCTCTGTGTCTCCGGGCGACTCCTGCTTGCCTATATTCCTCCTCTTCCTTCCTCTCTCTGGAGATCCCGCTTATACCTCCTGCCTAGCTATTGATCATTCAGCTTTATAATTACACCAGCCACAGCAATATTCTTCACACAGTGTACAGCTATCCCACAACAGAGTCTAGGTCTAATATGGAAGCTTACACAGTTAAAAATGTGTCAAAAGTTTGTTAAATGGTTGACTGAAGCATTTGTCAAAAGATGGCCTACTGAAAAGGAGTTGGAGATGCCTGATATGAAGGGATTTTAAGGCTCAGGGAAATTGGAATGGTTGAGTGGGTACACTGTGTAAATCCTAATCCCCCACAATGGGAAGGCCCAGAGACAAACCCTTCACTAATCCTATAAGATGCAGAATGGTGAGGGGCACCAGCACATCTGATGAGCTTCGCTGTCGCCCTTTTCCTTGTGCCAGACCTTAGGGCTGGAGATGCTGCTGCTCAGTTGGGTGAATTAAATGCAATGGATCAATTGGGCCCCAAGGTAGCAGTAGCCAGGTGGCCTCACTGAGTCACCAAAGGCAAGGTGGTCGTAGTTATTAGGATGGGCAGCATCGGCAAAGCAATGCCCACAATGGCTTAACCCATAATGCTTTCTTCGGGGAGACAGGCACAATTAGAACATGAACACATGCCCAGAGCTTGGATTTTGTAGATAACAGAAACTGTTCCACAGTGCCTGTGTGGGATGGGGGTTTGGCTCTGTGCTTGGAACCTTCCCAGGAGTTGGGGTATATTCTGCTTTTTCTATCCTGAGGCCAGAGGACCCTGGTGGGGACTGCAGCTGATGTTCCACAGTCCAGGACTATTGAGCCCTTTAATTCTATTGCAGTACAGCCTTTCCCTTCTGGTCAGCACCAAGGCCTAGTACCAACTGAATGGCAATTGAATTGGTATGAGTTGATTAAAATTCCCAGGGATTATAGGATCTTGACTGGCCTATTTGCCCAAATCAATGTTAGTATTGGTTTCTGGACTAGCTGGTCTTCTTGACAGATGAAGCCCAAGATGGGGGAGGGCTAGCACAGGGTGGGAGACAGCTCAGCCTTCCCCACCCATGCATATTTCAGGTAGGATTCAACAGGCTCCCTGTGACCGATGGAGAAAGCTGAGTCTCCTTATTCGATTATCAAACACCAGTCCCTGTTGAAGAATTTAGCAACCCTTGCTTAGCTTTTGTGTTTCCAGTAGCCTTGTCTCTAAAATGGGTATTTCCTAGAGGAACCTCTGGGCTCTGTGAAAACTAGTAGATTCTCTTTTATTTGTGCATGTAACTTGTGGGAATTTAACCACCATTCAATGAGTAGACATAAACCCCAGAAAGGAGACATGGTTCTGCTGTTCCTTTAGCCTGACTCAGTTCTCACCTGCTTCTCACAACACTGGGGTAATTATAATGTTTAAACATTAACATTTTCTTACCCGGTATGGTGCCTCAAGCTTAGATACAGATATGGGCATCTTTCATGATTCTGAGATTTGTGTTTTTCTCTATACTAATGTTCTTTCCCCATAACCTATGGAAGGTAAGTTTAAATGTGATGGCAGTGGTTTTTCCCCCTTTTTTCTCCTTCTTCTTCTTCTTCTTCTTCTTCTTCTTCTTCTTCTTCTTCTTCTTCTTCTTCTTCTTCTTCTTTGTATTTATACTCTATTTAGGACCCAGCTTCTGGAAAATAGATTTCATTTTATAGGGATGGTCATAAGGTAGAAAATATATACATATAAATTTTAGTCTATGTTTAGAAAGTTGTTGCGTTTGAGTGATTACTTAGCTTTGTTTTTCTAGGGATAGTACTCTTGTTCACATCCTGTTTTGTTTCCTGCCCCTGCTAGTTGTAGTGATTTAGACAAAAGACAAGGAAGACAAACTGTCCTTTTAGGAAGGAGCTATTGTTTATGTCATCAAGAAGAATGACGACATTCT
Source organism: Microtus oregoni (assembly GCF_018167655.1). Taxonomy (NCBI): domain Eukaryota; kingdom Metazoa; phylum Chordata; class Mammalia; order Rodentia; family Cricetidae; genus Microtus; species Microtus oregoni. The sequence goes on along the minus strand of NW_024544808.1, from coordinate 1,230,497 downwards.
TGGTGTGTGAGGGAGTGACTGGACTTGCATTCATTATTTTTTTTCTGTAATAAATAAATCTAAAACAAAAAGAAAAAGAAAAAGAAAAGAAACTATATCTTCTGTAAAGAAAGATCAGAAAGATTGGGTTACCCTTCATTTTTATCACTTCCTACACTTTCAGTTTGTGCTTTTCTTTGCTCAGTTTGCCTATGTCATCAACAGCCCCCAAAGATTTCTTCCACTTTGTCTTGAGGGTAGATTCTTTTAGAAAACACTAGGACGTTTCCCACTTAACCTTACCTCTTCATTTTGGCTTCCTTGGAACTGAATTTCCAAGGCAATCTTGAAAGATCCACCAAACATTCAAGAAGGTTTTCCAACTGTCAGATTACTTTTCGAGGGCAAATTATTTACTTGGGGCTAAGATCCAGGTGTTTATTGGGGCATGAGGACGTGGGGAGACGTGATGATAAGGAGGGAGTTTTCATTTAGTTTTAGATGGCTGGGAGCATTTTTTCTATAAATAAATGCTTGATTTATTCTAAACTGTTATGCACCAATTAACATGATTATGTGGTTTGACTAATTTGATTGCTAATGTTGTGGATTGCATTGATTACTTTGAGAATATTAAACCAACTTTGTATTCCCAGAATAATCTCTGGTTGTGAGAGATTACTATTTTTATATGTTACTGTATGTGATTAGTTACTGTTTTCTTTTCAAGATTTCTATATTCATAATTGTGGGAGGTTTTGATAAAGTTTTCTTATTTTGTAGTGTCTTTGTATATTTAAATTAATGCTAGCCCCATATATTTTCTGAGAAGTATTATTATTATTTTGTTTTCTAGTAGAGACTGAGAAAAATTGGGATTATATCCTCTTTAAACATTTAATAGACTTAATGAAGCCACTTGGAAGTAGATAGTTTGTTTTCTACAAGTTATAGAATGAGTTAAGCTATTTATTTTGATGTGGCTGAGTTTTGGTGATTTATAGTATTTGAGAAATTAGTCCATTTCATCTCATTTTCACATTAAAATGAAAAATATATTTGAAGTACTCCCTAATTATGCATATAATATCCTCAGACTCTGTAATAATATTATACGCCCCCTTTCACTTGGGATTTTGATTAATTGGGCTTTACTTTCTTTTCTGATCAGTTTTGTCAGGTTTATCAATGGTGTGGGAAAATTGTATTCTGTCAATTATATTTTAAATAAATGCCGATTGGCCAGTAGCCAGGCAGGAAGTATAGGTGGGACAACCAGACAGGAAGTAGAGGTGGGTCAATGAGAACAGGAGAATTATGGGATAAAGGAAGCCCATTCCTCTGCAGTCCTGTCCCATCCACAGAAGAAGCAAGATGTGACTGCCCTGCTGAATAAGGTACTGAGCCACGTGACTAACATAGACAAGAATAATGGGCTGATATAAGTTATAAGAGTTAATAAGGCTGGGCGGTGGTGGCACACACCTTTAATCCCAGCACTTGGGAGGCAGAAGTAGGTGGATCTCTGTGAGTTTGAGACCAGCCTGGTCTACAAGAGCTAGTTCTAGGACAGGCTCCAAAACCACAGAGAAACTCTGTCTCGAAAAACCAAAAAAAAAAAAAAGAGTTAAGAAGAAGCCTGAGCTAATGGGCCAATCAGTTTATAATTAAAGTAAACCTCTGTGTGATTTCTTTGGGACTTAACAACTGTGGGAACAGGGTAGGACAGAAACCCTGATAACATATCAATATTTTTAATCTTGTCAGAGAGTCAATGTTTTCTATAACTGGTTTTGTTCATTGTTCTTCTGGTTTTAAATTTTACTTAAGTTTTTCTTAACCTTATTTCTTATACTCTTTAGCTTGATTTAGATGTGTTTTCTTCTTTTTTTCCTTTAAACTATCCTAGCAGAACCATGCAGCTTGCATTTTCATTTTTATAAAGGTCAAAATATCTTCTACTTCATCCTTATACTTTTTGATTTATGGATTATTTAGAAGTATTTTGTTTATAAGTATTTGCGAAATTTCAAGTTGTATTTCTTCTTTTTTTGGGGGGGCGTGGTTCGAGACAGTACTTCTCTTTGTAACAGCCCTTGCTGTCTTGGAACTTGCTTTGTAGACTAGGCTGACCTTGAACTCCCAGAGATCTGCATGCCTCTGCCTTCCGAGTACCTGGATTAAAGGCGCGTGCCACCACTACTCGGCTTATTATTATATTTCTCTTATCTCTTTCTACTTTAATTCAGTTGTTGTACAAAAAGATTCTTTGTGTGATTTCTATTCTTTTAGATTTGTTAAGGCTTATTATTAAGTCTAGAATATGGTTTTTCTGAACCAGTATTTCTTGCAGAATTGAAGAGAACATGTATTCTGATGCTGAGTACACTGTTCTCAGCATCTTAGAATCAGAGAAATATGCTCAATTGTGCTCTGCTTTCATTTTCTATATGTCCTTGATGATCTTCTACCAACTGATTCTACAAATTGCATTTCTAACATCTTTTTAAATCCATTTAGTAGATTGATTTTTTTTTCTGAATAAACTGTTGATTTTTTTTTCTGGGTAAACAAGGATCACAGTAGCCTGGGGTAAAGGTGATTTTTCTTATTTACAAACTGGAATTTCGTGAGACAGAGCCTCATTGTTTAGCCCTGGATGATCTGCAACCTGCTATGTAGAGTATGCTGAGATCCACCTGTCTCTGCGTCTTGAGTGCTGGGATTAAAGGCGTGCGCCATCAGCTAAATAGAGTGTTTCACATTTGTTTTCTTTGCATTACCTAACTAGTTAGAACTCCTGCTTTATTGCCTAGTAGTTGTGAGAGTAGATGTTCCTTTCCTATTTCTGGGGGTTTTCACGTATGTCATTCATGACACTGACATGTCTTCTGGTTAGACGTTTATTGTGAATGGAGTTTGGAGTTTTTGAGTGTCTTTTTTAGTATCTAGCATTATAATTTTATTCTTTAAATGTGTTGGGAGCTGATGAGATGGCTTAATCAGTAAAGTGTTTGTCACATGAGCATGAGGACCTGAATTCAAATCCCTGGCACCCACGTAAAAAACGGGGCACAGCACACCTGTAATCTCAGTGCTGAGGTGGAGAGACAGGGGGATCCCCAGGCCTTGCTTACCAGCCAGTGTAGAGGCCAGAGGCCTATTCTGGATGTCTTCCTGTTTGCTCTTTACCCCAATTTTTGAAACGAGGTCTTTCATCGATTTACTAGACTGGCTGGCCGGTGGGCTCCAGTGATCCTCCTGTCTCTGCCTCCCTGGCACCGGGATAACAGGTCCATACCCCTACCTTTGTGTGGGTGCTTCATCTTGGTTTCTCTGTTCCCTGCTGCAAACTTAAAGACTGTTTCAAAGTATGGGAACTTTCCCACGAAGCATTTGCAATTAAGTTGTCAACATGATACTCTATAATTCTGAATACTTTTGTTTTGCAGCACACTTTCGTTTACAGGAGAGCTTAAAACAGATAAATCCACTCACAATAAAAGTGAGACGAGTGCCTTCCTGTTCTTGTAAGCTGCCTGAGGTGACTGGGAAGATGGTTCACTCCTCTCTTGACCCAGAAAACCCTACAAAGTCATACAAATCAAGAGGATCAAATCTTTAGGCTGACTTTAAAAACACCTGTAAAACAGCCCAGGGTATGTATATATGTAGGTATATCAAGGGTATGCACATCTGAAAAGCCACCAAGTATCTGAAAGATGTCACCTTAAAGAGGCCATGTGTGCCTAATGGTGGCGTCGGCAGGTGCGCCCAGGCCAAACCATGGGGCTGGACACAGAGTGGGTGGCCCGGAAAAGAGTGCTTAGTTTTTGTCGCACAAGACTAAAAATGCAGAGAGCAGTGCTGAAGCTGCGCATGACCTTCCCGTCCCACATCGAGACGGTCCTCACTGAAAAGGAACAAACTGTCCCAAAGCCAGGAGAGGAGGAGAGTGCACCGAAGAAAAAGATATCCCGGAAGAAGCTGAAGAGACAAAAACTTATGGCATGGGAGTAAATTCAGGATAAAATAAATGCAGATAGAAGAGAAAAAGTGAGTCTAGCAATCATCTGGTCTGGAGGTAAAGCTCAGTGATGGGGCATTTATCTAGGATTCATGAGGCCCTGGGTTTCATTCACAGAAGTGAAAAGTTAGAGCAGGACTACTCATTGCCTTAGAGGGACAACGAGTGCTACTCTGTGATTCTCAAAGGGTTCTGTATCTTATTTGCCTTAATTTTTAATGAATAAATAAAAATTGTGTATTTTTATGGCATATTGCCATGATATTTTGAAATATGCAAACATAGAATGACTGAATAGGATTACCATTTATTTATTATTTATTAGTTGTGTTGAGAACATGTAACACCTATTCTCAGCAATTTTAAGTATATTGTTATTAAATATAATCTTTATGTAAAATAAATCTCTTGAAATTATTCCTACTAGGTGGGTGGTCCTTGGACTTCCCACAGGGCAGGGAACCCTGATTGCTCTTTGAGCTGACGAGGGAGGGGGACTTGATTGGCGGAGGGGGAGGGAAATGGGAGGCAGTGGCGGGGAAGAGACAGAAATCTTTAATAAATAAATAAATTAATTAAAAAAAAGAAATTAAAAAAAAATAAAAATAAAAAAAGAAATTATTCCTACTAAACTCATATGGCATCTTGCCAATTCTGCATGAGTACTTTAATACAGTTTTTCTTTAATTAAGACAATCTTCTACACAACCCAAATGCAACCAGTGAATAAAGTGAATTAATTACATTAATGTGTTATTACCATGTAATTATTATTCATCAAGTTTCACATGCTGCCATGATAATATTCTTTACATAGAGAGGATTTAGTTAAAATCATGTATCATACAATTAGTTTTTTATTTATCTTGTATTCGTCAGTTGGGAATAATTCCATTGTCTTTCCTTGACTTTTAGAGACTCAACACTTTTGAACATATAGTCTAATTGTTTTGTATGCCTTAATTTTGGTTTGTTCATAATCAAGGTTAAGTTGTGAATTCTTGGCAGGGATATCATAGGCTTGATGTGTTTTTGTAATTGCACGTATCAGCTGGTATACTGTTAAGTACTTCCTATTACTGCTGATGTTACTTGGATCACCTCACCAGCATGGAATATACCAGGAATTTTTATGATAATGTTTGCAATCTTTAAGAGTTTGGGGCACAGCTGGGTGGTGGTGGCACATACCTTTAATCTCAACACTCAGGAGGCAGAGGCCATCCTGGTCTACAGAGTGAGTTCCAGGACAGCAAGTACTGTTTCACAGAGAAACTCTGTCTCAAAAAACAAAAACAAAAACAAAAGAGTTTGGGGGTTGGTGAGATGGCTCAGTGAGTAAAGGCATTTGCCCTGAAGCTTAGCCCCTTGACTTTGATCCCCAGAACCCACATGCTAGAAGGAGAAGACCAACTTGTACAATGTCCTTTGACCTCCACACTTGGGCCTTAGCACGTGCACCCTCACTATCCTCCCCCACACAAAATAAATAAATGTAAGAATTTTCTTGGAGGTACTAAAACCTATGATTTCATCAAAAACTTGTGTTTATTTATACTGACTTGTGGTTTATTGTTTTGTTAAATGTGTTATAATTGGATTCTACCATCATATATTTTGGTGCTTTAATTTTCCAGATCTGGTAAATGGGAGACCCTTCAAGTTAGCTCCTATGTTCCTTTGACATGCTTTCATTATTCTCCGGGTACTTCCTGCAACTCCCACTTCTTCTAGCATAAAACAGTATTGACAAGCACTAGTACCCCAGGTATGGTGGCACATTCTTGTTGCCCCAGCACTTAGGAGATGGAGGCAGGAGGGTCAGGAGTTCAAGGCTAGTCATGACCACATAACAAATTCCAGGCCAGGCTGGACTAAATGAGACCCTATCTCAAAACAAAACAAAATACCAAAAAACACCCCACCCCACCATAAATAGTAGTCCCAGTACTTTGTGTGTACTATTGCTTCAAGCTCTCTTGGTGAATAAAGAATCCATGTGCATGTGTCTCTGTGTACATGGCTACAACTCTACTGTCTTTTTCTTCATTACACTGCACAGCAGCCCCAATGCTGGAGCAATATTCTATTGCAGTACATATACAGTAAATCACGTCTTTGCTTATGAGAAACTTCCTTCTACTAGAACAGTTATGCTGCTTATCGAGACATAGTTGTGTTATAAATAACAAAACATCTTTTAAATGTACGATTTGCTTTTTTTTGGATTTTTTGAGACAGGGTTTCTCTGTAGTTTTTGGTACCTCTCCTGGAATTCACTCTGTAGACCAGGCTGGCCTCGAACTCAGAGATCCACCTGCCTCTGCCTCCCGAGTGCTGGGATTAAAGGTGTGTGCCACCACACCCAGCTACTCTCTTTCTTTTTTATTTGCTGTTTTAATATTTGAATTTATATTCATAAAACCCATCTTCACAATCAAGACCATGAAAATACCCTTCACTTTCAAAAGCATCTTTCTAGAATCAGCTCTAACCAGATTTCTGGGCCTCCTTTTTTCCAATCAAAGTTTAGGTATGTAAAACAACTGTCAAAACTTAGCAGTTGTAAATGTTTTAAATTTCTGGTTGAACAATACCAACATCCTTTGCCATGTCCGAGTCTGTTTCTTAAATTTCCCGTCTCATCAACCTGTGTTTCTCTTTTTGTGTCAGTGTACCTTGTAAAACTGGGCATAACTTCTGGGAACGGTCCTGCGGGGTTGTGGTGGTCAAGTGTGGAGGAGGGAGGACACACGCAGTCTCTTCCTATGATTACATTTCAGCCTTTCACAAGCCTACTTTGAACTTCGAAGTTTGATTATCTACCTCCTCACAGAGGGAACAGAGTCCTGCATTTTCCTTCCTTCAGGTGGCTTGGGCCCTCATGAAACATCAATAGCTTGGGCTCTGGTAAAACAATTTGACTTTTGGAAATCCCTGTTAAGAACAGGATGCTCCGGCACATTCCAACATGTCTTCTCTTCTGTGCTCCTGATAAACCCAGGGGGATTTAGCACTGATAATCATTGTGAGAATCATCCTTTGCTCCTGCAGGTAAAAATCAAGAGTATGGGACCCCTGCTGCTTGACGGTTTTAAACTTAAAATTTGTATTGTTCCATCACCAGACAAACCATATCATTTTTGTAGAAGAATGACACATTCTATGGAGATCTATATTTCAAATAACTAACGTAGAAACTGGAGCAAAGTCAAACTGGTGTGCAGGGTCAAAGACACAATTTTACCAAATGCAATTAGCGTACAGAAACATACACATCTGTTAGAAAAAGTCTGGGGTTGAATGAGGAAAATAATAGAATGGCGTTACACTGCCGCTCCGAGAACAGAGGATGCACTTCCTTCCAGACGACTTAGTAGATTGTAGCAGCAAAGAATCCCTGATGGATAACCAGAAGCTGAATTCATATGTACTGGTCTCTTCTTCCTTATGTCTAGAATATCATACAGTGTGCCATTTTTAGTCTAATGTGCGAATGACATGACCCCATGTAGCTATTTCACGCTGTTTCCCATCTCAACTCAATGCAGTAAGGCCTGAGCCAGCCTGAACAGTAACAACATTCCCACCCTGAGAAACAACTACCAACAATGGCAGGAAAGCAAGCCCTGGAGTTTAAGGCATCTTTCTTTGTTTTTTTACAGACAGGGTTTCATGTAGTCCAGGTTGGCCTCAAACTTCCTATGTAGCTCTGGTTGGCTTGGAACTCGACATTGTTACCGTCATCTCTCTAGCCATTTTTAGGAAATACTTGACTGAACCTAACACTCTTCTCATTTCTTTGAGAAACAAGCTTTGAAAAAATAACAAGAGAAGCTGTTATGATTATTTAATTAATATAAGGCAAAATAACTTTTATGTAAGTATGTTAAGAAAACCAGATACCATTAATACAATACTGTCAAATAAGCTCAAACAAAATTCATTTTCTGAATTATTTTCTAAAAAGATACTTTTAGGTGCTTTTTGATAATTGTGACTCATAGATGATCATGAGAATTTGATCACACCTGCTTATTGGGAATTTAGGGTCAGGTTTGTCCCTGAAGCTGAATTTGGCTCAGATAACAGCTTTTTAACAAGGAAATAATGGTTCTGTCGTGATGAATAAAAATTCAAATAATTGAGGGCTATTCATGAAACAGATCAAATATTTAAAATTACATATGGTGTAACCTTAGGATAAAAACTATGTTACTACACTGGTCTAAATATTGAATTGTTGATTGCTCTTTTGAGAGATGTGGTTGAGGATGACTTTGAAATCCTAGTCCCCCTGCCTCAGCCTCTCACGTGTTGGGATTGTAGCTAAGCCACCATACCTGACACTGCTGTTGGGGAAGTTCTCGGCCTTCTCATACTGAAGGGCAAGGACCGTTCATCGAGATGAGCGTGCAGGAAATTGCCAGCACCGTGAGCAACTACTCCACATTGGTGGTGTCAGTGCTGGACTGACAGTCAGCTAGGTCTACTTTTCCAATCACAAGGGGTTCAAGAACAACAGATCCCTGAACGATGGGCATGCCCAGGTTGCCCTGCAGGTGGGGAACTTGGTACATTTGGGAAGCTTGGCCTTCATGGCCTCTATGAGGCCATGGCCACCAAGATGGTGATGACTGACCCCAGCCTGGTACTCATAATCATCAAGGAAAAATCTCCACTACTCAGTGACCCTGGATGTTCTGCACCAGGTCGCCAAGTTTGGCACTGTCTTCACTAGGAACAGCTGGTTCCAGGTGCTGCTGCGCTATGCCCTCCACATGGGCATCCAGGGTGTTGAGCTGTCTCTGGACAGCCAGAACATCTACAGTGCCTGCTGCACACCACACACCAGCTTTCCCAAGCTCACTGTGCTGGTGGTTTTTGTCAGCTTGACAGCAAACCTAGAAATATCTGGGAAGAAGGAATCTTAGTTGAGAAACTGCCTCTATGAGTTTTGCCTGTAGGTAAATCTGTGGAGGGGATTATTTTGATTAATGGTTGATGGGGAAGAACCCAGCCCACTGTGCAGGTGGTCCTGGGTTCTATAAGGAAGCAGACTGAGCAAAGCCCTGAAAGCAGGAACATTTCTCCATAGCCTCTGCTTCAGTTTCCGCCTCCGTGTTCCTGAGTCCCTGCCCTGACTTTCCTTAGTGACAGAGAATGCTCTGAGAGGTCTAAGCTGAAATAAAGTCTTCCCTCCCCTCCCTGCATTGCTTTTGATCATGGTGTTTTATAACAACATCAGAATTGTAACTAAGATACCATCTGCGACATTAAGTACAAGACTCATGACTACACTCCCCAAGGCCTGCCTTGGGAGGGTCAGACAGCCCCTGTGGACCAGGCCACAGCTACAGCATTGTCGTTTTTGACCCTAATGTCTACTGACTGCTTCCCTTCCAGCCTCCAGCAGGCATGCCGTTGGCTGTAGTTGTGGCTATTCCAAGTCGGACAGGTGCCAGGGATTCCATCTTTCTGGTCCACAACCTGAACACTTAAAGTCACACAGCCAAACCCCTTTATTCTCTTCGGTGTCTATGGTTACGTGAGGCAGGCGAAGATCTTGTTCAACAGAAGGAGAATGTGCTGGTGTGGAGGGAAGGCAGCGGCCAGGTCCAGATGCCCTGAGCCTCCTTCAACAAGCACAAGCTGCCTCACGCGGGCCAGGAAGACCGGGGCTTCACCGAGGACTGACAGCTCACCCCTGCACTGCTTTAGGAAGCTGGCCTCCAAGTACTTTCAAAACTTCTTCCTGCTCTCTCCTGTATCTCTCCAACATCCCTCCCTCAGTGTCAGAAGGAGATCCTCAAGAACCTCTTCTCAAGCAGAGGAGTGGCCACGGGCTTAACATTTTCCCAGTGATTGTAGTCCTGGCTCCCTGCTCTCTGTCCCATCCCTGATACCTTGAACCCTCTGGCCCATCACCTCCAGCAGAAGGACCACAAGATGGTCTGATCCAGATGGATTTGTTGGAGGGGGCAGTGCAGGCACCAACCAAGCTGCACTCCCACAACCTGGGCTAGCACCACTACGTGCAAGTCCTCCAAGTCTACCATCTGGTTGCTGGTGGGTAGACAACAGCTTCTGCCATTTCAAGTCACTTTTAAAAGCGTCTGAATTTTCAGATGATGACATTGTACAGAAGAGATCCTCTAAATTCCACCAGAAAACTTCTAGAAACCACCAGCAACTTCAGCAAAGTGGAAGGGCATGACATCAACTTGGAAAAACCAGTAGCTTTTCTATACATTAAAAACAAAACAAACATATTGAGGAAAAGAGCATGGACACACCCCCATTTATAATAGCATAAAGGAAATAAAATATCTTAGAATAAACCTAGGCAAGGACGTGAAAGATCTCTATAATAAAAACTTCAAATCCCTGAAGAAAGAGATTGAGAAAGAAACCAGGAAGTGGAAAGGTATCTTTGTTCACAGGTTGGTAAAATTAATACTGTGAAAATGACAATCCTACAAAAGCAGGTTACAGATTGATTGGAATCCCAGTCTAAGTCCCCACAATATCCTTCACAGAAATAGAAAAGAATTCTAAAACTCACACGGAGCCAGGAAAGACCCTGGATAACCAAAGCAATCCTGAGCCAAAAGAACAATGTTGGCAGGATCGCTCTTCCAGAATCCAAGATATATTGCAGAGGTATAGTAACAAAAACAATACGGTACTGACATAAAGACAGCCATGTTTACCAATGGAACAAAATAGAAGACCCAAACATGAGTACTGATAACTATAGCCATCTGATATTTGATAAAGGGGCAAAAAAACCATGCTCTGGAAAATTACAGCATCTTCAACAAGTAGTGCATGAAAGAAAACTGTATGACCACATGCAGACGAATGGAATTAGACTCATATCTATGACCCTGTACAAAAATCAGATCCAAGTACGCCCTCAACTTAAATTAGAAACCAACCTGAAACAAGAAAATCATTAAAATCATTAGAAGTAAACATATCTAGTAGAGGGGAAGGGAAGGGAAGAACTTTCTGACCAAGATTGCATTTGCTCAGGGATCAAGGTCACCAGCTGACAACAGGGACCTTATAAAACTGTAAAGCTTCTGTGCAACCAAGGAAACAATAAAGTGAAGAGGAAGCCCACAGAATTGAGAGAATCTTTGCCATCTCCACATCTGACAGAGGATCAATATCTAGACTATATGATGAACTCAAAGAACAAAGAGTCAAGGAAACAAACAACCCAATTAAAAAGTGGGTAGGGATGTACACAGCATTCCAACAGAAGCAATAAAATCAGCTTCTTCAAAAAGGGTTCCTCTTCCTTAGCAATTAGGGAAACGCAAATTAAAACAACATCGACAGTCCACCTCACGGCAGTAAGAGTGGTTAAGATTGACAAACCATCGACAACAAACGCTAGTGTAGATGTGGAGAAGGAGGAACCCGAGTTCACTGTTGGTAGCAATGCAGACTGGTGGCCCCACCCTGCAAGTCAGTATGCAGAATCTTCAAAAAGCTAAAACGAAATCTACCAAATAACCTAGCTATGCCACCCCTTAGGCACATGCCCAAGGGCTATCCTACTCCACAGATCCTTGTGCAGCCATGTTCACTGGTTCTAGATAGCTAAGAAGTGGAATCAAACTAAATGTCTTTTAACTGACATGAATAATGAAGATATGGTCTAAGAAGGTCTAAGAATCCAGTGTTGTTTAGTCCACAAGGCTGGGTGTCTCAAGCTGGTCTTCAGTATATGCCAGAATCCCGAAGAAGGAGGTTCTAATGGCAGTGGACTTGCGGGGGGGGGGGGGGAGGGAGCAAACAGGCAAAGAGCAAGCTTCCTTTTTCCATGTGCTTCATATAGGCTGCCAGCAGAAGGTGTGGTCCAGATTAAAGGTAGATCTTCCCATCTCAAAAGATCTGGAATAAAACTGGACTTTCTCACTTCAAATGATTTAGTTAAGAAAAATATCCTGCCTTGGGAGGCAGAGGCAGGATGATCTCACCTCCAGGCGAGTCTGGCGGTCTGGCCTGCACCATGCCTATGCTGTTCAGCAGCTGTAGCTGCCGTCTTGATCCTCGCAACCAAGTGATGGGATGCTCCTGTGTCCATGACCAGATCAGTGGCCCTTGCCATTCTCAGCTTCTGAGATTTGTGTGACCTTTTCTGTGGGTACAGACCTGTGCCTATCAATGTTTCCAGTAGAACAAACATTTGCAACTTTCCCCATTTATACACAGTTTTCTGTAATGTTTTGTAGCCATGATACAATGACATGACTGTATTCTAAGCTTCTATGTCTTCACACTCTTCTCCTCCTTCCTGATGACCAGATTACAGGTGGGACTCAAGCAGGCACAGCCTCTACCTGCCTTGCCTGGAGAAACAGTTTTGAAACTGTCAGGGCATTTCTGCCTCCAAATTTTGTTTCTGCTCATCTCTTACTCGGGCCCAGGGGGAAGGGCTGATGTCCAGGTATTAACTGCCCTCCCCATCACCCACCCCTATGCTTAGTCTGTCTTCCAGGGAAAATGTCCCTTGACTTCAAGGTTCTGTGAAGAAGCAAGGCAAGAGTGTAAAAATTTATGATTTTTATACCTGTGGGAGGAATCAATACAGTGTTTTTGTTGTTGCTGTTGTTATGATGATAGGTGCATATACATACACACACACACACACACACACACACACACACACACACACACACTAACTATAGGCCCAGTTCCCTGGCCACACAATTCCACCCTGATTCCAATGGGGTGTGTGTGTGTTCCATTAGAGCCATTTTAAAACCTGTTCTTTCCCTTTGGCGCTGTAGAGGCACCCAGAAGACTCAGTAAGCTTCTGTGCCCTGTGGTGGGTGGGGGACACATTAAAATAAATGGAACTAACATTCAAACAGTGGGATTTCAATGTCAAGTTTACCTACTCTAGAACTCACCCTACTTTGATTATAATAAATATAAATAAAACTCTTTGTTTTATATAGTTACCTTAAAGTTTAACATAAATTCTTATAACAGTTGAGAAGAAATTCCAACAGATAATTTTCAGTTCCCAGACCTGTCTGTAGTAGAAGTAACAGCTCATACGGAAGGCATGGGCATTGGTACTTGGGCTTACTGAGATGCAAATGTAGCTACAGTCACACAATGGAGTATATGATTATGTATGTGTACACATGTTGCTGTGATGAATGGGAAAACATCACGAGAAAGACCTAAGTATGTAGTCTCCAATAAGTGAATCAGAGTTAGGTTATGATTCACATTGTCTCCTGTGGCTCACTCTCAACTCCATCACTTCCTAACAGGAAGGGACCCCGTCTGAATCACCTGTGCCCCTATACTTCCCGAAGGCTGCCTAAAACTAAACTGATGTTAGTGAGTATATATGAAGGAATGGTGAGCCATCTTAACCCTTCATCTGAAAACCAAGGATTTGACTTGATGATACTTTGCGACTTTGCCATCCTATATCTCTATGGCAACCCACACATACAGATGTCTGAACATTTACAATACAGCATCTTCCTTAAGCTGGACAAGGTCGTATATGTCTGTAATCCAACACATGGGAAGCTGAGGTAGGAGTCACCACAAATTCAATACCTGTCGGACTACATAGAGTAGCACATCTCAGAAAATAAATCTTTCTCCCTAACCTTGATCCTTGAGCAAGCCCACGCCAACTCAAATCTCGCCCTGAAGTGCTGCCCACGGGAAGCAAGCAGGTGACCATGCACTCATCTTATTTTGGGGACTTTTCGAGTGGAGATACACACTTTTTTTTCTGGCCTGGCCCATTACCAGTCTTTTACCCCACCCAGCACACATGAGCATTGTTCTCCATCCGATTCAGCCTGCTACAGCCAGAGCACAACAACCCAGCTTGCTATCCTGCATTTATCTGATCAGGGAGTTCAATCCACAACCCAGGCTTTCCCTTGTTCATTTCAAACTTATGATCATCCTCACTTTGGCTCAAGTCCCCCACTGCTCCACAGGCAGAATAGAAACAAATCTAGATATCTCGGTCCACACTAGAATCCTTGAAAGCCAACCAGCGTAGACTAGGGTCTTTCTCTACTGCTCATAACTATACATAATAGTCGGAGAATCAGAGACGGGGTCGTGCTGCCAATGAGGCAGTTATGTATTTAATATTGCCTAGATTACCGATCACTACAATACCTTTGCCACCAGGTCTTCCTAACAGATTGACCTTTTTTTTTTTCTCACTCCAAATATATATACCTCACAGCCTTCTGCATGTCTCCGAGTGCCCCCACATGCATCTCTAATTTGATAGAAGAAAGAATTCTTCATTCAAATCCTGCTTCCCTTGGCTTTTGTTCCTTATTCCTCCTTGCTCTGCACGGAGCCAATGACTTTCTTAGCCCTCCCCAACCTAATGGTTTCTTTTAGTCTTGCTCACCCCAGAGTTTTCACATCAGGTCATTCAAATGTGCTTCCACAGAGGTGTTTCTTTTCAATGAAAGTAAACTCTTCAATGCCTTAAAGTCAAGCCCACTAGGTTCATGCACTGTGTTGATTGTGATCCTAAATCACTTTCATAATTCCAAGAGGGCAAAGGAAGGAATTTCTCAGAACTACATTCATACCAAAGTTCTTCAAGTGTGTGCTCCCTGTCACAATGACAGCTAGAATGGGACACATTCTCATTATGAATGGCATTGTCGAATTTATTGAATAAACATACGAGTTATCCTGTTAAATTTGATTTCCTATTGCTTATGCCTATCTGTATTGATATAAAAGAAAAATGCTTGCATGGATGCACTTCCAGGAAAAATTATTTGTTGATTACCTAAGTTAATTATATACATCTAAAGTACATAATTCTTTAACTATTTTTCTGCAATGACTTTTTAGGAAATAGTTTTAGCTTTGAAGAATTTGCTTGTAAAATGCTTTGCAGTTATAGCCTGTGTTCCGTTTACATTGTGAAATAAGTGCTACCTTATTCATAGCTAATTCATTTTGTTACTTTATTCAATTGACATTCCTAAGTGAGAAAAACATGCTAGATTTTAGTAGAATCATGAGTTATTATACTGGACATGAATTTCATAAAACTAACAACTCTTAAGAATTGTTCATAAGCCTTGCTTTAGTAAAGCGCACAGTAACAGCCTTTGTTTTCCATTCTTCGGGATTGCATCATTTTGCTTTTTCCCCTCCCTTCCTCCCTTCGTTCTTTTCTTCCTTCCTTCTTCCCTTGCTCTTTGAGACAGGCTTTCATGTAGCCCAATGGCTTGGAACTTGCTGTATAGCCAAGGATGACTTTCCCTTTCTCACCCTCCGGTCTCCAGCCCTGGGATTACAGGCACGCACACCACACTCCACTTTATGGAGTGTCGGTGATCAAGTGCAGGGCTTTATGTATGCTAGTTAAATGCTCTTTGAACCGAGCTAGATCTTCAGTCCCTGTTTGTTTGAGATGGCATCTCACATAGCCCAGGCTTGCCTTAAATTCCTGATTCTCCTGCTTCCATCTGCTGAGTTTGGGGATTGTAGACATATACCATCAGGCCTGAATTTTACATTGCATTTCTTGATCAATGTTGTTTATTTTTTGTATATTGCCCATTGGTGAGACAGTGATTATTATGTCTTTCCTCATGATTGCATATGGTGATATCACTTGTTCAAGAGTTAATATCCACGTGGAAGTATCAAATTTATCAAGACATAAAATCTCCCTTAAAAGATAGTCATGTCAAGTGCCAAAACACCTATCCGCTTCAAGTCAGATTTTCCCTGTTTGTAAGAAATGTTTCTTCCAAGAATAGCTTTGACACATAAATGAATAAATTTTTCATTGTTTTTTTAAAGATGTGATCAAGCCCTTCTGGCAAGAATTACTTAAATGACATGTCTTCTTTCATTTGCAATTCTATTGTTAAAGAGATATTGACAAGAACATGAAATAAGTAGGCTTTGCTTAATGGATTTTTAAAATAGTCCAGAATTTTGGAGTTCTCAGTTTCAGAATTGAAGCATTAATCTGCTTCAGATAAACTAAGGATTTTCTCAACTCCATTTGTTAAAAAGATCCAGTGGACTTTTGAATGTGTGAGAAATGAATAATACCAGATGCCAACAAAAATCTTAAAATCCTTTAATTGCTCAATTTAACTTGCATAAATGCCAAAGGAAGAGAACAATTGAGTGGCAATCATTTCAAGTTAATAGAGAGAACATGAGATGCTATTTGAGGGTTATTGTGAGGAATATAGACAGGAGCACTTTCCGAGAAGTCTGCATGTGTTGCTCCACCTTTGATTATTGTTCACATCCACGAAGTTTGTATTTATACAATTTGGGTGAAAAGCAGAACATTTTCCTCATTAATCCTAGCTGAATAAGAAAGTCTCTGCAACAATTTGTTCTTGTTTCTGAAGTCTGAGCTGGAAGAGGCTTTCCTTATAGGCTTTAGCCCAAGAAAAGTGGTGCACAAGTGAAGGCAGAGTTTTGTCTGCAGTGTGGGGAGTGCTTCAGGGGCTTTGCTGTTGAGGACCTGACATGTTTAGATGTTTGGTAGTTTTTGTAATATCAGATAGATTACATTGTGAACACTGGTTCTCAACTGGTGGGTCATGATCTCCACAGGGATCGCATATTAGGTGTCCTGCATATCAGATATTTATGTCACGATTCATAATAGTAGCAAAATTACAGTTATTAAATAGCAATGCAAATAATTTTATGGTTAGGGCCACCACAACATGAGGAAATGCATTAAAAGGTTTTAGCAGTAGGAAGGTCGAGACTCACTCTTGTAGGTTGTTGAGGTAGATTTTATCCTGCCACTTGGGAAATTGATTTCAATTTTTGAATCAGAAAAGAATTCTGGTAGCAATATTTTCAAATTGTCACTTGAGACTGAAGACTGATGATGATAAGCCAGGTCAAAGACAACTATAATGCCTGCCGTGATGAATTATTTTCATTGGAATTTATATTAACCAAATATTTGGCATTTTATCACTTTCTTTGGTTCCAGTTTGGGAACTTATATCTCCCACTGAGCTGCTACACATTGGCTTATATCTATTTCACTATCATTTTATATTAAATAAACAATCACACATTGTACTAAGATTCTTAAAAGAATGTTTCCATTCCAGATATAAGAAATGTGGGTTGTTGATAGCATTTATCATGACATTTAAACTTGTGTTTTGACATTTTCAGATTCAAATATATAAAAATAAAAAATCACAGCCATCACATAAAATGAGAAGCAAACTGCTAAGACTCTGTCTTGCCCCTATCAAAACAATGGGGTGCAATTACCCACTCACAATGTACACAATTTCTTTATTAAATTTTTCATTGTGAAGTCTATAACATAATGTTGTAGGATACATATAGACAACAATAGCCATATTGTAAAGTAAATGAGTATATCTGTTACCTAACACAATTAACCTCTTGTGTGTGTGTAGACAGCAGGAGAATTCTTACTTACCATGAAAAAGTCCCAACTCTTAACTAACTGTAACTAAAGAGTCTTGAAAGGGCTGTGAACTGGTAAATTGATCTTGATACCTGATACAAACATGTTGAAAACGCTGTTTGTCTGTGTTTAATGCACAATCTTCTAGAACAACACAGGAGCTCTAGGAAGATTTGAGAAGGGACTGGTGGACATTGACAAGTGAAAGCACCAAGGGACTGACTTTTGTTGTTTGTGATTTTTGAGACAGGCTTTTCCGGTGTAGCCCTGGCTGTACTGGAAGAACTCGGAGATCTGCCTGCCCCGCCTCCTGAGTGCTGGGATTAATGGCATTTGCCACTACATCCGGGTTGAGGGTCAACATGTTCTGGTCCTGACCAAAAGGCAAATTAGAGTGGCCCTAAAATCTCTGACCCTGAAAATAGGGAACTAGATTATTAGCTGAAATGTTTTCAACAAACCACCCTTTTCTGTTTCTTGGACGCAGTTTGTTTAGCTAACTCTGACCATCAGTCTTACCACCCAGGAACAGTTCTCTTAACAGTGGCAAGAAATGCAGGAGAGATTTTGGCAGATCAAGTGTACTTTTGATGTCAGTATATTGGTCATCTGAGAGTTACTCTGAGTGTATTGAGAGTATAGCCATATATTTGTGCTATAAAATGTTTGATGGTGTTGCTAAGACATGTCAGTTGTTTTGAAGTGTTTATGTTATGTTTATTCCCATATAGTTCATGGGAATATGGGGTGCATTTTAAGGAAATCAATTTTTATGTTTTCAAACTTCTGCATTTATTCTTTCCTAAACCTGTTCTCCTTCATCACTACACATTTTACAACCTGTTTTCTTTTTATAAAAGAAAAGCAAATCTTACAGCAAACCAAAATTTGACCTGAGTGTACTGTGTCAAAAACCTTCAGCCGGACATTCAGCGGTGAGGAAATGCCAAAGACCGGGTTCAATGCTGAGAAAGTGAGTGATTTTATTCTTGGGAAAGAAACCATTTTGTGAGACACATACTTTCCAAACCTTTGTTTTTAACAAAATGGAAAAAAAGAAGCTCAGTATATTTGGCAGTTGCGAAGTCAATATAAGAAGTTCTGATGATGGACAAGCACAGGAATTTTAGGACGTTCTGAAGGCATTCATCGACCTGAGCGCCACTGTGATAACGCTCATATGCGTATTTATTTCCAAGTGCTTAAATCTGCCTGGATGAGAACAAGAAAATCCGTGCTGCTTAATGCTGTCTTACTGTAAGTAGAAGACACATTGTGCCGTGGATGCATTAACTGGTCTTTCAAAATAGCCGTTTATCTCTTAAGGGTTACATTTCCAATAACAATTTTCTACTACATTCTGTAAATTGTTAATCTATGTTGTTTTGATTCATTTCACACAATAATTATCACAGTAATTATTTAATCTTGAAGAAAATTTTGTTACGGGGGGCTTTTTGGTATATATATTTCTGTTACAAAGACTATGATAGAGAGGCAAGAAATGATATCACACATAAAGAAAGTCACAAAGATAAAATTCTTTGGGGGAAGTGGAATGTAAACCAAGTTCAAGAAGAAATGGTTTGAAATGCCTGATGGTGTTTACAAGATGTGGCAGTTGTTTTGAAATGTTTACCATGAGCTGCAAATAATTAAACGTCAAGAAAAAATTGAGATGTCAGTTGAAACACACACAGGATTACACACAGTTTTCTGAAATCCCTTTGGATGATATGTAAGTGAAAAGTTCCAGAACGTCTTGCCTGCTTGGGGCTTAGGAGTCTCTTAAATGTCAGAGTCAGGCCCACAGTAAGCTCTCCTCAGGAGATGGGGTTTCTTAACTCTTGGAGACTGTCCCACGCCTCTTCAAAGAGAAAAATGCCTCCACGGCTCCCATTAAATTTAAGCTTCCTGCAACACATTTAGACAAGATTGCTGGATATACTTTTCTTTCTGAAATAACATGCTTACGATTTCCTGGCTCTTGTGAACATGGCTGAAAAGTATCTGTGGAGTAAGATGCTGAGTCCTTTGGCATGTGTCAAGGAGTGGTATAGCTTGGTCATATTTGAAGCAGTTCGAGAATTCTCCACACTGATTCCCACGGTGGCTGCACTAATCTGTGATCCCACCGACAGTGAGTGAGGGTCTTCTCCCAGTGTTTCCTCCAGCGTTTGTTAGTTGTTCTCCTGACCTTAGCCATTGGTCTAATTGCTAAGAATGTTAAACAGTTTTAAAGGTTTTTCTTAACTATTTTTATTTTTTTGTTTGAGAAGTCTCTGCTCAGATCTGTAGCCCATTCTTTTTAAAACTTTCACTTGAATTAAGTTGACATAGCCATATGTGATGTATAGATACTGTATTGGACTGTAGAACTCTAACGGAAGAAAAGGGAGTTGTCTAGTGCTGGGTAAAGGCTGAGCCTTATGAGTAACTAAGTTGTGCAACTACTCTAACTGCAAAGTATCTCCTTTGCTGGAGAGCTGTTTCGATTTCCAGGCCTTCTGGTTAGAGTGTTGGGATTAGAGGAATCCCTGAAGACAGAGGTCTGGCTTACTTCTTCCCACACCAGCACAGTGCTCATGGGGCACCAAGGTCAGGAGCGCTGAGTGTGTAGAGAGGAGCCGGGTCCCAGGGCTGCCCTTTCCCAGCGGTGCCAGCAAAGGCTGGGAAGCCTCAGCCTCACAGCTGGTGATGGGGTGATGAGATATGAGGAGCTGCTGGTGCAGAGGACCACACAGAATTCTTGGTGCTGTGCTTAGGTGTGTGGGGAGTCCATGGTGAGGATCCCAGCCATTGTGCACGTACTGCAGGACCCAGGCATGCCTTCTCCAGGTGACTCCAGCAGGAATTTCCCAAATCAAAGGACATTTCTCTGATTCTGCTCAATGCAAGCAACCTCCTTCTACTCTGTGGGTCTCAGTTTGTCCACTTGTGATTCAGACCAGAACTGAATCAGCTCTAGGTCAGACTCATGCAGGCTCCCTGATGGCTGCTCCGGTCTCTGTAAGCCCCCATGAACCTTCTTAGTTGATTCTGGGGTCCTTGTTCTCCTGGGGTCCTCCTGCAACCTGTTTTTAAAGTTGATCATTTTTAAATTCTTTGTTGTCCTTTGTATATTCTGGGTATTAGTCCCCTACCAGATGTATAGTTGGACAAGATGATCTATTTGGTGGGCTTACTCTTTACCCAGTTGACTGTTCCCTTTGTTGTACCAAAACTTTTAGTTTGAGTTTGCATTTGCCAATTGTTGGCCTTAATTCCCAAGTAAGTGGCGTCCTATTTGCAAAGCCCTTTTCTGCACCTATATCTTGTACCTTCCTGGCACCACTATCTTGTCGGGTATTGCGTATGTTTTCTTTCAGCAGTCTCAGCATTTCAGGCTTTAAATTGAAGTCTCTGTTCATCTGCCTTGTGCTTTAGTGCGTGCCTACAGATATGGCTCTAACCCCATCCTTTAGCGTGTGGACATTCATTTTTCTCAGCACCATTAGTTGAAAATGCAGCCTTTCCTCCAGTGTGTATTTTGGAATCTTTATCAAATGTCAGATGGCCACAATTTTGGGCACTCATGTTTGAGATGTTTTATTTCATTAATCTACATGTATATTTTTGTGTCAGTACCACATTGTTTTTAATATTACACTTATATAACACAGCTTGAAATCTGGTATGGTGATCCCTCCAGAATTGTTTTCTTATTTTTCCTTTTTTTTTGCTCAGGATTGCCTTGGCTATCCAAGGTCTTTTGTGCTTTAATTTGGATTTTACGATTCTTTTGTATTTATGTAAAGAATATAATGGGATTTTGACAGGCATTACCTGGAGCCTGTGAGATGGCCATTTTCACGATATAGTTCTACAAATCCATGAATATGGGATGCGGTTACATTTTCCATGTGCCTTTCTCCATCTCTTTCTTCAGAGATTTAAGAGCTTCCTGTTTATGTCTTTGACCTCCTTGGTTATATATATTCCAATGTTTTTAAAGGTATTGTGATTGGGAGTGTTTTCATGACCTCTTTCTCAGCATACTTATTAATGATATATAAGAAGGTGACTGACATTTATAAACTGATTCTATGTCCTTTCAATAGGCCGAATGTTTTGGTCATTCCTGAGGTTTTATGATGGAATTTTGGGGGTCTCTTATGTTTAATATCCCATTATCGGCAAACAGGGATAATTTGACTTCTTTTCCTATTTGTTTCCCTTTGAAATCCTTCTCTTGCATAATCGTGCTGTGTAGTTTTTCAAACAATATATTGAAAGGGAGTGGGGTCAGTGGGAAGCCCTGCCTTGTTACTGTGTTTAATGGCTTTGCTTCAAGTTTTTCTCCATTTAGGATGATGCTGACTCATAGTCGCCCTTGTCATTTTGAGGTAAATTCCCTCCAGTTTTACCATCTCTAGAGGTTTTTTTTTTTTTTTAAATCAAGAAGGCATATTAGCTTTTGTTAAATCCCGTTTCTATTTATTGAGATGCTTATATAATTCCATCTCTAAGTCTATTTACATGATTTATTGACTTACATAGGTTCAATCATGTCTGTGTCACCGTGATAAAGTCAATTTCTTGGTGAATAATGCTTTATTATATGCCTGTATTTGAAATGACTTATTGAGACAACTCAAGAATTCAGAAAAACAAGAACAAACTAAATACAAACCAGCAGACAGGATGAAATAATGAAAGTTAGAGCAGAAGTTAACGATATATAAACTAATAACCAATGGATCTAACAGCTGATTATTTGCAAAGATAAACAAGTTTGACAGACATTTAGCACAGTTAGCAAAAAAGAGAGGACACCCAAATTAATTAACAGAATCAGAGATGAAACATTACAGCAGATGCTAGAAATTCAGAATATTGTAAGCAAATACTTTAAAAACCTATTCTATATTAAATTAAAATGTAGACAGAAGTTTCTGGCCCACCTGGTCCTGCAGCCGTTCAGTCCTGGAGAAACACACAGTGACTATATTGATTATTAACCATTTGGTCTATTAGCTAAGGCTTATTATTAACTAGCTCTTATAAATTAAATTAACCCATAATTCTTATCTATGTTTAGCCACATGGCTTGGTACCTTTTCTCAGTAATGAATTCTCATCTTGTTTCCTCTGTGTTTGGCTGGAGGCTGCGTCTCTGCCTTTCCTCTTCCCAGATTTCTCTTAGTTTGGTTACCCTGCCTATATTTCCTGCCTGGTTACTGACCAATCAGTTGTTTTATTAAACCAATATGAGTGACAAATCTTTACAGTGTACAAGAGCATTACCCCACAGCATTAAAATATCTTAAAGAAAAGGGTGAATTTCTAGATCCATCTAAACCTCCAAAGTCACAAGAAGAGATCGACAACTTAAATAGACCCATGATAAATAAAGAGATTGAAACAGCAATAGCAGCCATTAGGCTAAAACAAAACCAGGCCCATATAGATTTAAGAAGGATTGTATTAGTCTTTCAAAGAAGAACTACAACCAATACTTCTTTTTTTAAAATTTATTTATTTATTATGTATACAATATTCTTTCTTCGTGTATGCCTGAAGGCCAGAAGAGGGCACCAGCCCTCATTACAGATGGTTGTGAGCCACCATGTGGTTGCTGGGAATTGAACTCAGGACATTTGAAAGAGCAGGCGATGCTCTTAACCGCTGAGCCATCTCTCCAGCCCCAACCAATACTTCTTTTTAAAAAATATTTATTTATTGTGTATACAATATTCTGTCTGTGTGCATGTCTGCAGGCCAGAAGAGGGCACCAGACCTCTTTAAAGATGGTTGTGAGCCACCAGGTGGTTGCTGGGAATTGAACTCAGGACCTTTGGAAGAGCAGGCAATGCTCTTAACCACTGAGCCATCTCTCCAGCCCCCAGCCAATACTTTTTAAATTATTTAAAAAAATAAAAAACAAGCCAGGTGGTAGTGGTGCTTGCCTTTAATCCCAGCATTTGGGAGGCAGAGACAGGCGGATCTCTGTGAGTTCAAGGCCAGCCTGGTCTACAAGATCTAGTACCAGGACAGGCTCCAAAGCAACAAAGAGAAATCATGTCTCTAAAAACCAATAAAAGAAAGAAAGAAAGAAAAAGAAAGAGAAGGAACATATCCAAACTCCTTCAATAAAGCCAGTATAAATCTAATACCAGAACCAAGTAAAGACAGAGCAAGTAACAAAAATTACTGCTCAATATTCCTAATTATGATGGATATAAAAATTCTCAATAGATACAGTTTCTTAAGCTAGCCTATTTAGGTCATTTGTGGCTATGAGGAAGTTGGGGGCATCTAAGAGAATCGAGCCAGTAGGGACAGGGACAGGAAGGCTGTCAGAATGTGTGCATTTTAGCTTCCGCATTTCTAATTTAGGGTCTCTCAATGGCTCCTGTTTATGTAGGTTGTGCAGGTAATGTAGCTAATTTGGGAAACAATAACAAGAAAACTGAGCTGAATGGGCTTTGGTCTATTTGAACAATTTGAAGTATATGAGTTATTAGAAACCCTGTTGGCTTTGATTTCGTTTAATTTGAGGATCTTTCTCTTAGATTCAGCTGATGCTGTCCGAGAACAAGATGGAAAGACATTGTGGCCGAAACCCAAGAGTAGAACTGCCTAGTAATGAAAAAAGTAGCTGAAATTATGGCTCACTTCCTTCCAGGGGTTGTTGCTGTAGAGATGATGATTATAGCCAGAGTTCTCCACTTCAGTGCAAAACTCTAAGAAGGGGAAACTTCTCTTGCAGCCAGAGATAAGAGTATGAACACTACCTCTATACCCTTCTCTAGGTCTGGTAGCCTATCTAAGTCAAATGAAAGGAAATAGACCAGTTTGCAAAACAAGTGGTATACAGGAAAACAAAAACTTTATTTGACAGGATTATGTACAGAAAATTGAAGGTTTCTTTTTGTGCAATTTAAAGACGTTTTAGCTGGAGACTTTGGGATAAGAATGGCTGATCAAAACCCTCATTGATTTGACTTCATAAAAGAAAACAAGTTAGAATAATACACACTATTATTTATTCCTGCAAAAGATAATAGGTACAGATACATTTATTAAGTCTGGTGATGTCTCCATGGAGAATCCTATAGAAGCAGACATGAAACAGTGCCCATGTACCAAGCAGTGAGTTGAGATCAATAGAAACAATAGGGGAAGTGATGCCCAACACACACTGGCACTGAAGAAACAATTCACTGATGGCCAAGGACTGGACACATTATTGATGATTATCCTTCAGAACTGAAGACACTGAAGCAGTGGTTCAGCCCCAGCATGTAGGGTTCTCCCTAAAGTCAATGGCAACAGCAAGACAATGGCTTGCATCCTCTCCTATGCTATCATAGTTCGAGTTTCTATTACTGTGACAAAACACTATGACTAAAAAGCAAGTTGGGGAGAAACTAGTTTACTCAGCCTATACTTTAACATTTCTGTTCATCACTAAAGGAAACCAGGACAGGAACTCAAACAGGGCAGGATCCTGGAGGCAGGCCATGGAGAGGTGCTGCTTTCAGGCTTGTTTGCTCTGGCTTGCTCAGCCTGGCTTTTTTTTTTATTTATAAAACTCAGGACCACCAGCCCAGGGATGGCACCACCTAACATGGGCTGGGCCCTCCCCCATCAATCACTATTTGAGAAAATGCCTTAAAGCTGGATCTCATGGAGGCATTTCCTCAATGGAGGCTCCTTCCTCTGATGACTCCAAGTTGTGTCAAGTTGACACACAAAACCAAGCAATACATCTTCTAACACTCCTATGACAAGAGTTCCCAGAGAAGCTAAATAAGAAGGTGAATCCAAAGACAAACACATAAGCATCCTCCTGAATATTAACCTTCATCAGGCTTTGAAAGGAGACAAAGACAGAGACCCACATTGGAGCACTGGACTGAAATCTCAAGGTCCAAATCAGGAGCAGAAGGAGAAGGAGCACGAGCAAGGAACTCAGGACCGCGAGGGGTGCACCCACACACTGAGACAATGGGGATGTTCTATCGGGAACTCACCAAGGCCAGCTGGCCTGGGTCTGAAAAAGCATGGGATAAAACAGGACTAGCTGAACATAGCGGACAATGAGGACTACTGAGAACTCAAGAACAATCGCAGTGGGTTTTGGATCCTACTGCATGTACTGGCTTTGGGGGAGCCTAGGCAGTTTGGATGCTCACCTTACTAGACCTGGAAGGAGGTGGGTGGTCCTTGGACTTCCCACAGGTCAGGGAACCCTGATTGCTCTTCGAGCAGATGAGGGAGGGGGACCTGATCGGGGGAGGGGGAGGGAAATGGGAGGCGGTGGCGGGGAGGAGGCAGAAATCCTTAATAAATAAATAAATTAAAAAAAAGAAAATCTGTAATCAATTCCCAGCATCTACATGGTGGCTCATAACTGTCCATAATTCCAGTTCCAAGAGACTCTGGGACTGTCTTCTGACCTTTGTGGGCACCAGGCACTCATGTGCTAAAATAAATACATGCAAGCAAAACATTCACACAATTAAATTAAATTAAAATGAAATAAAATTTAAAAAGATATAGGCATAGGCAAGGATTCTCTGAATGAAAAGGTTATATGGTTGCGATAGAGAATACATAACGCTTTACAATATATTCTTTATTTGAAAATTGAAGACTTCAAAAGATCAATGTATTAGTTACTTTTCTTGGCTGTGATAAAACACCATGACTAAGACAATTTGTAGAAGAGAGAATTTATTCTGGCGTACAGTTTGAAAGAGAATGGTCCTTGGAGGCTCATAGATTTGAATGCTTGGTCTCCAGGGAGTGGCACTATTTGAAAGGATTAGGAGGTGCGTCGGAGGAAGTGTGTCACTGGGTGTCTTAGGGTTTCTGTTGCATTGCTGAAACACCATGACCAAAAAGTAAGCTGGGGAAGAAAGAGTTTATTTGGCTTACACTTCCACACTGCTGTTTATCACTGAAGGAAGTCAGGACAGGGACCCAAACAGGGCAGGATTCTGGAGGAAGGAATTGATGCAGAAGTCATAGAGGGGTGATGCTTACTGGCTTGCTCCCCATGACTTGCTCAGCCTTCTTTCTTATAGAACCCAGGACCAGCAGCCCAGGGATGGCCCTACCCACATGGACTAGGCCCTTCTTGTTGATCACTAATTGAGAAAATGCCTTACAGCTGGATCTCCAGGAGGCGCCTTCCTCTGATGACTCCAACTTGTGTCAAGTTGACACCAAACCAGCCAGTCCACTGGGGATAGACTTTGAGGTTTCAAAAGCCGGTGCCAAGCCTAGAGTCTCTCTCTTTGCCTATGGATCAGGATGTAGCTCTCAGTACTGCTCCAGTGCCTGTCTATATGTCATTGTGCTCCCTGACTTGATAATAAGGGACTAATTCTCTGAAACTATAAGCAAGCCCCAATTAAATTCTTTCTTTTTTATTTTTAAGAACTAAAGCATTTTAATTATGCAAATGATAGTTGTTTTTAATTATATAATGTGTAACATGAAAATTTTGTCAGAAAAATACATTGAGCATCTCCCCTCCCATACATCCTTCTGTCCCCATAAGTCCCTTCAAACTCCACTGGTCACTTTAACTCCCTAGAGTTTCATGCCATATACACACGTATGGATTTGTATATTTCTATAAATCTCAGAACTGCAAGCTCGCTTCTTTCTTTTTCCTTCCTTCCTTTGTATGTTTCCACATTGACTTTTTTGTTTTTTTCAGTATGAAACTTCTTGAGTGTCCTAGAACTCACTCTGTGGGCCTTGTGAGGGGTGAGGCCAACTCTCTGATGAGGGACAGGGCCAGCATTACTGTTGCAGCAGCCAGGGAAGGACAGGGCCAGATCTCCCTGGACCAGCGAAGGGCAGGACCCTCTAAGTAGAGCATCTGGATTTCAATACATGATTCACATGGTCCCAGATGGTCAAACAGTCTACAGACATCAACACAGACCTCAGCTGTAGCACAACCACAGCCTCAGACATGGCCCTCAGCAGCATCAAAGGCCCAGATGTCGCCATGGGCCCGGATGACAGCACAGGTCACTCAGATCAGTACGTCCATTGTAGAGGCACGATCCTCAGACATGGCCTCAGGTGGCAGCCTAGACCCCTGGTATCCTCATGGCCTTTTGTGGTAACAGGAGCCACGGGCATCCACACAGCCCCTGGATATGGTAGAGTTGCAGACCCAGACATGGCCCTTGACAGCTCTGGCCCTGATGCCACCATGGCCTTGGGTAGCTGTGTAGGCCACCCACATCTCTGCATTGAATTTTGAAGTTTCTTGTTTTTCCTTCAACAAGCCTGACACTTAAATATGAGTGAATTTTAAACAGTCATCAGAGGATGAAGAGGGAAACTTCTACCAAAGTCCTCACATCAGTGTGTACATTTCCCCTGGTGTAAGGAATGTTGCGAGCAGTGTGGAACACCCTGCAAAATGGAACCCAGACCGCAATGCCTGGGGATGCAGAAGAGACACACTGTTGCCTGTGGAAGCCCAAAGGGAATAAACACTAGAATTCATAGAAAAGGAGAGGAGCCCAGCCTGGTCCTCTTAGTGAACTGTGTGATTTAACATGAATGCATACAGTTTGCTTCTGTTACTGTAAAACTAACCTCAACCTAAACATCTAGCAAGCCACCTAAGCGTGGCCCTTTGTATACTGACATATTCCCGGACACTTGTATGTGGGTTCTATGTGTGCCCTTGCAAGAGTGTATGTGTGAGTCCATGGGCACCTGTCCTGTCTGTGCCTTTGCCTCTTGTAACACTGGTCTAGGTTTCCCAGCTATAGGGTATGTGTGAGCATATCCTCATGATGACATACTAGGAAATCGACACTACAGTGACCAACAGCGAGCATATCAGGACAGTGGGAAGAGCCTAAGAGGAAATTACTCTTTCTTGGATCCCCTGTGTTACAGAGGGAATGTTTGGAAACATCTTTTGCCTTCTCAAAGCTGAGGGTCTGCTTGAAGCCAACTTTCCCAGGTCAGTGTGTGGCATAAGCAAATGACGCCACTGTGACCCATTGTGCACATGCAAAGGCAGAAGGAGAGAAGTTGGCAGCCCTGGTCAGCCCTAGAGAAAGCCTATATGGAGAAGGCATCAGCTGGAGGATCCCAGGAAGTGGCCTCACTTTCTTAACAATGGTCCACATGGAACTGGGAAGCCTGGTTACCAGGTAGCCAGAGGCCAGCAATAGCTTCAACTGACTCACTTGTCTGGAGGCACTCGAACATTGAGGATGTTCTTCTGTTTCCAGAAATCTGGTGGTTTAGGCCACAGAAAAGGCAAGGGTGGTCTCCTTGGTCATTTTTGGAGACATTGGATGTGCCTTCTCACACACCTCTGGCCACTTTCCAAAAGCAAGACCAAGGTAAGACAGGCCAGCCTGTAGCAGGGATCCTTTCTGGTCCCCCAAACCCACTGCAGTCATGCGGGGGTGGGGGGCTCCTGTGAGAACACCGAGGAACATTCTTCATGCTCACTTTCCACTTCAGAGTGTGGTAATGGGTTGTTGATGTCTCTCAGAGTTTCCACACTTAAATCTCCTTCTTTCCTGTGTGCTCCCACAGGGTAAAAAGGACCCGGACTCCCTATTTAAGCCCATCAGGTTTGATCACAAATGGCCAGACTTCATAGAAAATGTGGTGAAGTACTTACGGACTGCTGTAGTAATAAGAGCGGCGGCAGGGCTCCCAGCACCCCGGCCGCCTGCTCGGCTAGCTTATGCCCCAAAATAATTACACAGACACTGTATTCTTTTAAGCACTGCTTGGCCCTTTAGCTCTAGCACTTACAGGCTAATTCTCACATCCCGATCAACCCATCTCTAATAATCTGTGAGAACCGGTCTTACCGGGAAGATTCTAGCCTAGTCCATCCTGGGTTGGAGCTTCATGCCGTGAGCGGGGCATGGTGTCTCTCCCAGGCGTCTGCTCCAGAGAGGAGAGCTGTCAAGACTCTGAGCTCACTTCACTTCCTCCCAGCATCCTGTTCTGTTTACTCCTCCCACCTATCCTCTAACCAATAAAATGGGCCAGGGCAGTGCCTTTATTAGCCAATGACCTTCCTCCATCATTTCCCCTTTTTCGGTTTAAACAAAAAAAAAAGGCTTTAACTTTAACATAGCAAAATTACATATAACGAAACAGTTATCAAGTAAAAGTTACAATAATCTTTATCATAACTAAGGAAAACTATAACTATAACTAACTATTCTTAACTTCATCAAAGACTCCAGAAAGATACAATACTACCTAAGCAAACAAGAAAAAAGCAACTTTTAAAACTCTAGAAATGACAGAGACATCTCGCTGCCTGGACAGTCACCCAAAGTTCCTCTGTACCGTTGGGGCATCCATCTTCAGCCTTCAGGCCCATTGGTATCCAGCAGACATTTCCATAAAGCAGGAAAATTCAAAGTCAGTTCAGTCACTATCTGTTGTGTCCTGCAGAATGTCTTGCAGACTCTTTCATGAATCAGGAACCCTGAAAGATCATCTCACCTTAGGCAAGTTCAGTAGTCCTCTCTCTGTGGGTTCTCTGTGTCCAGTTTATGCAATAGTCCAGGCAAGAGCAGTTTCTTGCCCAAATGGCTATCAAAACTCCATAACGAGCCTCTTCGATGCCCATCTTCCTCTTGAAATAGATTGGTGCTGCCAGGAGCAGAGTGTCTCATTGTCATGAAAAGTCCTCAGTTATTAAAACATTAAATGTCCTATTCTGTAATCTTTGAAAGACATGAAGAATGTCTATCTAAAATATATCTCTATATATCTAGAAAATCTAACTAACATGACTACAAACTTGACTATTATGATTATCTATTAACAATCAATATTTCCAATTATACATTACATTATTAAATGAACTACACAATCACAGTTCCTTAATCAAGATCAGAAACACATATACATATAACAAAATTGACCGTAAATCTCTATCAATAAAGCAAAATCTATACTAATGCAAATTATTCATATCTATATCATATCCCCCTTTAAATGTAAAAGAACGTTTATAAACCATATTTGGGAACATGGGCGCAGTTTTTTCTCTCCAAGCTGCTTCCTGCTGAATAGGGGCATCGTTAATTAGGTCTTTCATGGTATAACCTGTGTTCTAGTTTCATCTCAGTTGGCAGTTGAGCGAAGCAATTTTTTCAAGGCGTTCACACCAACCCTTCAGGAGGGCGTGGTCCATCATCCCAAATCGGAATAGAAGAAATGAACAGCGTCTCATCCTCTGTGAAAACAAAATAAGAAACTCCTTTCCAAAGCATCATGTCCTTAGATCCAAATTCAAAATATCTATGTTGGATTAGTTCAGCAGCATTTATTAACAAATATCTTTTAGTAGCTGTTGCTCCTTCCTCAGCATTCGAACAATTCAAAGAGAGCATAATAGCATACAGTATCAAAATTCTCTGTGTATTTTCCATCTTTGTACAGCTTTGTTTTAACCTCTATTTCGTTTATTTTTACTTTCAACTTTTTGCTTTTTGAGACAGGTTCTGTATCTTTGACCTGAAGTAACTCTGTAGACCAGGCTGTCTTTGAACTCTCAGAGATCCGCCTGTCTCTGCCTCCCAGGCATTCGGGATTAAAGGTGTACACTACTACACCTTGAACTCAGAGATCTGTTTGTCTCTGCCTTCTAGGCACTGGGATTAAAGGCGTGTGTTACCACACACAACAACTCTCTTCCTTTTTTTGTTTTTTACTTTTAGAACTTCAACTTTTAGTCTGCATATATTTTTAACACACTGTAAACCATTTAAAAATTTTCTTTGTCTTTGAATCTCTCTTTACTGTATATCTCTCTTTTTCTGACCACATGAGTCTTTAATTTACCAAGCAATGTCAGTAGGATTAAAGGCGTGGCTTTGCCAGCTAGATCCAGTCCATTCCTTAGCTTTCCAGCCTCATGGCGGATATACAGGCTGCAGTCATGTTTATAGCCTCTATGGCGTTTCAAGGTCCCTGCCAGCCAGCGAGCTACAACAGACAACACTCAAGTCCTCTCTCAGTAGCCGGCCCTCCTGCCTCAAACAGTCAGAGTTTGCCCTGGCAGGATGGCCCAGAAAGCCGGCTTTTTTAAACGGCGCAGCTTTTTCCTGCTATGGCTTAAAACCGAAAAGCATGCGTTCAGCTTTTCGTCAACACCAGTTAAGTGTTTCGTGGCAGGACCTCTTAATGAGCTGCAGGGTTCTGTAGCTAAAGCTGAGTCAGGAAGCCTCTCTCAGATGAGGCGCTTGCTTGCCTCTAGCAAGCAGAGTAGACCCGAGAACACAGCGAGTCTAGTTGCCATCAAACAAATCGTAGCACTTTACTCCAAATGCTCTATTCAAAAGCTCTGTCTCCCGCAGGAGCCAGACAGAGATCGCAATGGCGGCACAGCCCCAGGAAGGCGCGCTTTAAAATGACACAGCGTTTTTTTCTGCTACTGTTGCCGAATCAGGAAATCTCTCTACAGCACGCCACCAACAAACAGCAAAAATCTGTGTTAAACTCTCTCTCCCTTATTTTTAAGCCTTCTCAGGTTTTTTAAATGGGTTTAGTTGTCCACACATCTGGGCGCCAACTGTAGTAATAAGGGCGGCCGGGGTGCTGGGAACGCAGCCCCGCCGCCCTTATTACTACAGACTGCTGTGAAAACTGGGGACTATGCCTTCGTCATTACTTCCCTTGGTGTTTTTGCCACTACCTAAGAGGTGTTTGACCTATAATAATGAAAACATGAGTGTCTACACCTGAGTTTGGGCCCTCGAGACTCCTGGTTTGGCTTTAGGAGGACACTGCTTTTCTATGGGACTGTGTGTTCTCATAGGAAAAGTACGACTGTACCCTGGCAGTGTTGGTCTCCTGCCTGCCCCTTCAGATTCACATGGCCAGAGATTGAGGGTGGGGGGATGAATCTAGTTTGTGATGTTTACTTTTGCACAAGAAGTGTTAAACACTACTCCTTCTTATGCCTTGAGCAAAGCCTTTTTTCCATTTGGAAAGAAGGTTCTAGACCCTATCTGGGTTATATGGG
This sequence comes from Microtus oregoni, assembly GCF_018167655.1. Classification (NCBI taxonomy): domain Eukaryota; kingdom Metazoa; phylum Chordata; class Mammalia; order Rodentia; family Cricetidae; genus Microtus; species Microtus oregoni. The sequence goes on along the minus strand of NW_024544808.1, from coordinate 1,197,977 downwards.
ATCAGTAGAGACAGACGAGATTCCTACAGGGGCCCCAGGAAGCCCTGTAAACCCGAGAAAACCTGAAAAGGAGCAGCTTGGCTTCCTCCCATTGCATTCATGCCCTTGAACATCCGTGACCAGAAGCTCATTCCCAGGCCCTCAGCATGGAAATCAGAAGAGTACAAAGAGCCCCCTGCATTCCAATGCCCTCCCTAGCTTGCTCTATTCCTATACCAGATTTTAGCAGCTCCCTCTAGATCTCTGAGTGGGTTGGGGACACATAGCATTAGTGTGGACACTATCATGAAATGCCACTGGTACTGATCTTTCCAGGCTGACTGTATAGAGGATCATCATACAAAGACGTGAGTGGGCTTGGGTAAAGAGGGCGGTAAGAGTCCATCTGTACACAGTGGGATGTTTAGGCTGGCTAGGGTTGAGGACTAAGCCCTTACCCATCACCCTCCTCTTAGGATTCCCATACAGGTTGGTACCAGAGACTTCATGTGCAGGTAGAGAAAAACAGAGATCTCCAGTGATCTCCTTGGTTCTGAGGAGCAGAGGAGAGGATGAAGCTAAAGGGCCCTAGGGGAATCCATCCCCACCACAGCCTAGCCCAGTTTGCCCATTCTGTCCTCCAAGGGCTGGAAAGTGTCTGGAGCCCTCTACATAGAACCCCTCACTCCTGACCACTATACCCAGAAGCACATGGACTGAGAAGCCTTTTCCTCATCAGAGGGACCGTTGCTTGCTGGAGAAGGGAGGCTGGACTTCTGACTCTAGTTTCCACTGACCTGCTCCTTCTGCAGTGCCATACAATTCTTTCTGGCACTCTGGAGGCAAAAAAAATGCAACAAGATTTTAGGAAGTATCCAGACCATGTCATCCTGAAGAAGCTTTTGGTTTACCTGTGGCACAACATCTCGTTTTCAAACCTCCATCCCCACATCCAGAAGCTTATATCACAGCTGGAGGAGCAGGAGTCCCAGGAAATGCACGAAGAGGATGAGGAGGCCAGAGGTAGGTGCCGGGGAAGATGGGAGGTAGTTTCAGTGATGTGTCCCACCAGGGAATTTTCCAGAAGCCTTGATCTCTATCATTGCTCAGACCAAAAGGGCGATCCTGTCCTCAGACTGCCTCCTCAGACTGACTTCAGACTGCACAGCTCCCCAGACTGCCTCCTCAGACTCACTTCAGACTGCACAGCTCCCCAGACTGCCTCCTCAGACTGACTTCAGACTGCACAGCTCCCCAGACTGACTTCAGACTGCACAGCTCCCCAGACTGCCTGCTTGCTTTTTATAAGAGTTACTATGGTCAAGATGTCTCTTCACAGCCAAAGAACACTGTCTAAGACACGGTTCCAGAAGGATATTAGTCTATCATGGTGGGGAAGCAGCAGCCAGAAAGCAGGACTGCTGGAGCAGAAAGCCGAGAGTTCTTATCTCGAAGGGCAAGCATAGGCAGAGAGAGTAAACTGGAAGGGACAAGAGGCTTTTTGTTTTCCGCCCCAAGCTATGGTACTTTACCCAGCAAGGCCACACCTCCTAAACGTCCCTGGAAAGCACCACCAACTAGGGTCCGGGTATTCAAATACATGAGCCTATGGGAGACATCTCTGTCAAAGGCGAGTCTGAGGGTCGTTGTGGAGCTGATTTTTGTTAGGTGGCACACGGGCTTCTCACACCCTCTCCTTGCTGTCATTTGTAATGTGTGAGAGAATCTTTGGGATTAAAGTTCTGGTGGCGAAGGATTTAGCTTGAAAGCCTGTTTTTCTTTGCAAACTCAAATCTGTAAGCTTGGTACCAAGACCAGGAATCACAGGCCTATTGGAAGCCATACTTACATTGTCTTACAAACTGCTTTTGGATTAATGTAGTATCAGCACAACTGTATAGTTCTCCGTTGAACTCAATTGACCTAACAGTTTCGAATAAGTAGAAACCCGACATAACCCAAAGTGAGTTGCCCATAAAAGGGGCTTTAAAAAAAATCTTTAACATGAAAACTTTCAGAAAGTTTTAAATATCACTTCCATTTCTGTATTGCATGATGGCTACGTAGATTTGCATCATGACGTAAAGCCCACGTATGGTCCAAATGTAATGGCGCACAACTGGATTGAGAGGCTCGTGTAACCTGCCGCTGGGGACTCTGGAGGAGTTAGGATTTCAGTTTGGTGTTGCTGTTGTTGTTTCATTAGATTAAGTCATAACTTGGCCCTTTACCCTGCAGATTCCCTTTGTGCATACGTTCAACATTAAAAAGCATCACATAACACCTTTCTGTATCGCTTAGTGAGCAGATGACAGACAAAGGGAGAAAAAGCAGCAGTGGCGCGTTTTAGGCTTGCTCCAGCAGTCCTGGGAGAACCCCCGTTCCACACACTTTAGGATTCCCGTTCTCAGTTCTCATAGCCTAATGATTGCTCAGTTGGCCCAAGCAGGAGAGAGTACATAAGGTAAGGGAACTGAATACTACCAATGTGGAACACCAAAGATACAGAAGACACATTCAAGATGGAAACTTATGCTTAAAGCAATCAAAGGTTCAGAGAGAACAGTGTTCAGACTTGTCCTTAGTACTATATACATTGCTCTGCCAAGCATACAACAATGGTACGACAGTAACTCTGAATACCATAGAGCTTTGGAGACAATCCAAGGACAATCCAAGATCTAGCCTCTAGAATGATGCTGACATACTGTTTGAGCAATGTGAAGCTATATAGATGTTAATCTAAAAATACATATGTCCATTTTCCATTTTATATTTACACATGTTTATTTTACAAATAATGTCCTCGACTGTGTCATTTTAATACATGTATGTATCACACATTGAATGTGCTGTCCTTGAATCCTTTGCTGCCTCTTGAATTCTTCCCTGTCCTTACTAGTCTTGCCTCTTGTTTCAGGTCATTTTTCTGTTTTTATTTTCCACATGTGAAACAAAATATGTCCACATGCCTTTCTAAGTCTGACTTCCCTCACTTTGTGTGATGCTCTCTCTAGCTCCATGCATTTTTCTACAAATGACAGGCTTTCACTCTTCATGGCTAAATAATACTCCACTGTGAGGATGCACTATATTTTGTATCCATTTATCTGTTGATGGGTACCAAGGTCAATCTAATATCTTGACCATTATGTAAAAGTGAATGTATTTCTAATATAGGGTTAGCTATATATGTATGAGCTTTTGGGTCAAAATCTAAACTTAGTAAATGAAAACAAAGACCCTAGGTAGAAAACTTCACTTTTTTTTCTGATAATGTGCAAATACTAGATACTATTATGTTGACTAACATAGAGAAGTTAAATCCAGGAAACATGAAAATAAGATGCATTAGATGCATTGGCATAAAGATATATTAACAGCTAAGAATATGATAAAAATAAATTATTTCTTTCATTTTTATGTTATGTACATAGATGTTTTGGCTGCATGTATGTCTGTGCACCTATGTTTGCAAAGCCTGGGGAGGCCATTCAGAGCCCCTGGGACTGGAGTTACAGATAATTGTGAACCATCATGTAGGTGCTGGGAATTGAACGTGGGTTCTCTGCAGGAGCAGCAATGCTCAACCACTGAACCTTCTCACCATCCTCCAACATGTTTTAAATGTTTTATTTATTGTTTGTGTCTTTCACATCATGCCTTCCAATCTCACCCATCTCCTCCCCACCCTAAAATAAAACAAAAGAAAATTTAATAGAAAAAGATAGGAAGAAAAAAGAAGGGGAAAATCTCGCCGTGGAAGCTGCAGTGTGACACAGTGAGTCACACAGTAACCCCTTTATCCATATATTTTACACGCAAGCATTTATTGACAAGAATCACTGGTGTGGTGCAAGGCCCCTGGTTTCTGTTGCACCGTCATTGCTAGACGATCTCCTAGACATCCATTGCTGCCCTGGGTCAGGGAGATTTTGCAACCTGGGTCCACAAGACTAACGCCTGCTCTCCTGTTGAGCTCTAGCAGGTCACGGATGGGGTAGATGCTTCCTCCAACAATTTTTTAAATATTTTTATTTTATTTTTTTAAAACAATCTTTTTTATTGTACATACCAATCCCAGTTCCTTCTCCTTCTCCCTTCCCTCCTCCCCCTCTCATCACCTTCCCCTCCACTTTCATCCACTACTCAAAGAGGGTGAGGCTTCCCATGGGGAGTAAACAGAATCTGTCACATCACTTGAGGCAGGACCAAGGTCCTCCTCTCTGTATTATGGCTGAGCAAGGTATCCTTCCATAGGAAATGGGCTCCAAAAAGCCAGTTCATGTGCTAGGTATAAACACTGGTTTCACGACCAATGTCTCCACAAACTGCTCAAGACAAATAATTGTCACCCACATCCAGAGGGTCTAGTTTGCTCTGATGTAGTTCCCCAACTGTCCGTCTGGAGTCAGTGATCTCCCACTATCCCAGGTCAGCTGTTTCTGTGGGTTTCCCCATCATGGTCTTGACCACTTTGCTCATAATATCACCCCTCCTTCTCTTCAACTGGACTCCAGGAGCTCACCCGGTGCTTAGCTGTGAATCTCTGCATCTGCGTCCATCAGTTACTAGATGAAGGTTCTGTGAGGACAATTAAAGTCGACATCGATCTACTTGCAGGGGAAGGGCAGTTAAGGCACACTCTCCACTATTGCTTGTGTTGCTTAGATTATTAGCTGGGGTTTTCTAGATTCTTAGCTGGGGTTCTCCAGCAAATTTTAAGGACATGTGAAAGTTGCCTGTTCAATAAAATGCACGTGAACATATGTGGGAGATGAAGTTGTGTGACTAGAGGCATGTGGCATGCCACTGTGGAAGAAGCACAGAGTTGCCAGGACGCAGTTTTGTGCCACTGTAAGACAACTACCAAAAGAAAGTAGTGTTGAACAGGCTTGGGACTAAAGGAATGGGAATTAGAGAAGACTTCAGTCAAAGCATTTGGGCATTGCCTTCTGACTGAGCATGAAACCCGAGTGTGAATATGAATTATTAGTGAGGCGAGAGTGGTCTGGGAAAGAGCAGCCTCTGGAGTCTCTTTCCTGTAGTCATTATTAAGTGTCCTGGTTGATGCTAGCCCACAGGAGGCCCGTAAGAAGCCCGCCTGGGGTTAAGATCAAAGCCACATGAATCAAGTATTTGTGGGACCTGGTGCCGGTCTATGAATGAAGAGTGACCAACCGACTTGAGAAAGTGAAATTTTTTTGGGAAATATAATGGAAGAAGAAATGCTGAATTTTTGGGGAGATGAAACATGAAAGATTAGCAGAGTGTCTTCTTCTCATTCATGTTTTTACCTTATTCAATTAAATATTCACAAACCAGGGACTAGTACTGCACCCGCTCCCACCCTCAGATTCACCAATTTCACTTCTTTGTGGTTTTTTGAGACTGGGTTTCTCTGTGTAACAACCCTGGCTATCCTGGAACTCACTATGTAGACCTTGCTGGCCTTGAACTCACAGAGATCCACTTGCCTCTCTCTCTGTAATACTGGGATTAAAGGTGTGCACTACCATTGCCAGGCTTTTGCCAAATTTTAATAGTGTGCCTAAGTTGCTTCAGATATTGTCCTTTTTAGAAAATAACATGTTTAAACCCCTGATGCTCCTAATTCTTTTACCCTGAACTTGTTTTTTTATTTTCTCATAAGTTTTATATTTCCATTGCATATTAATGTATCCATAAGTAATACTGTATATTGTTCTCCAATGAAGTATGAGTAGTCTCATGTAAATTTATAATCCTATAACTTAATTGTTTTTCGCTCGATTATACTTTCATCTATAATAGTGCCTGTTTTTTTCACTAATACTTTATTTGTCATTGCTCTGTTTTCTTATTTTTTTTTCTGGTGAGAATTCCTTTGCATTTCTCCTTATATACACATGAGCAAGAATTTCAGAAATGTACTTCAGAGGGTAATTACAAGAAGGAACATTTTGATGAGCATGGTTGACATTTTGATAAGCATGGTGTCACTAATTTATTTGAAAGCCATCTATTGAGCACCTGATAGGCACTTGAAATATGATGGTTAATGAGATAACATGAATCACCTAGGAGTCTTGTTGAAATGCAGATTTTAGTTCATTGTAGCTGAGTGGGACATGAGATTCTGCATTATTTTCATTCTCACATGTAATTTTAATGCTGCTGATATAAAGACCACACTTTGAATAGCAAGCTATCTGAAGATGCCTACATGCATCATGTACCAAGGAGCATGGATAGTACATGCAGTGTGTGCAATAGCATTGTCTGAGGATTGTGTAGCCTCCGAGTAAGTTGAATGTGCGACATTTAGGTGATCAGAACTGACAGCTGGATAAGGCAGACATGAGACTTGGTGACTAAATCTGAATGAATGTGTGTGACATTTCAATAAGTGTGGGTAGCATGTAAGGTTGTGTGTGTGTGTGTGTGTGTGAGAGAGAGAGAGAGAGAGACAGAGAGAGAGACAGAGAGAGAGATAGAGAGAGAGACAGAGAGAGACAGAGAGAGAGAGACAGAGAGAGAGAGACAGAGAGAGAGAGACAGAGAGAGAGAGACAGAGACACAGAGAGAGAAAGTTGAAGGAGTGTGTATGATACCAACCTGGGGGGAATATATGGCAGTTGACTACTCACAGATTCTGTGAGTATTGTAAGTAGGTTATTGTAGTGAGTAATGATGTAGATAGGTCCAGTAAATTATGCATCCTTTATACTGATTTTTGTTTATAGCTGAGAATCACCTCCAGTTTTTACCATATAGATGTGTTATGTAACTGTATCTAATCTTTAATTGACCTTAGACACAAATAACCTACCATTTCTTAGGTTCCAGTTGAGTCCATGTGTTGACTGGAGAAGATAACAATATTTAGCTACCTTTGGGGGGTTTTATTCTAGATCAGGTGGCAGGTAAATCAAGCTCCAAGTAGATCAGTGCTCCAGCCCTGGCCCAGCCTTCCCTGTTACAGTGCACTAGTGATGCATCCTAGCAGTTTTCTGGGCATCCAACATCAATATAGTTGCATCCCTCACCTTCTCTAGGCTCTACTCAAGGCAGACGGGCAGCATAAGAAGCTGGAATGGAATCAGATAGTGTCGTAAGATGATTCAGGGGTCCAGGGAGGGTATTGCCCAGGGAAGTAACGAGGCTGAGTCAACTCCTATAGGTTCATAGGTGCCACCAAGATAAAGAGTAGAAATTCTAACGATTTTTGGAGGTAGTCAAGAGGGAAGACTCATTACTGCCATCCTTAACCTAGTACATCAGGACTGGAAAAGACATTGGAATTCATCTGAAATCAATGTTCACTCCAAGAAACATCATTTCCCACTCTGTCAGAATGCTTGTCAAGGAAGAATACATACGTTGGATAGCTCCATGTTTGGAGAACTCATTCTAATTTGGTGGGTTGACAACCAAGCCCTCAACCTAAAATAAAACTTTCTCTTATGTCTTTTTTCCTGGTGTCTAAAATTTCACCATTCGTGAGAAGCATTTTTGTGGATGAGAGACTAATCTCTCATGGACACAGTACCACTAAGACTCATCAGCCTCCTAGTGAGCTTAGTTTCTCACATGATTCTTTCCCAGGAGGAAGGAATGAGTGGGCACCAGGCAGAAGCACCTATGGAGCTTCAGCTTGGTAGGTTTCCTCTGTCTGGAGAGTCTCTTCTCAAGCTTCACCATTCTAGGGCACAAAGCCCCAAGTTGACAGAGACTTTAGTTTTCAGAATCCAAACTGTGAACATAGAACTCCTTCCCATAGATCTTCGTAGTTGACTCGTCATCTCAAAACCATAACTTCCTGTGTCCTGTCCTCTATAACACTACCTTATTCCCTAAAGCCCCACCCCTACACCATAGCCTGCCTCTGCTCAGAACTGTTCAATAACGAGTCATTGCCAACAGTGTAACCCTGGCATTCTGGAAAGAGCGAGCAAAGCGAAGACGTAGATCTATGGACACAAATTTATGGTCGATATCCCCAGCGACACTCTATTGGATAAAACTGATGTTTCCTTTTCCAGCAGGTATTGATTGCAAATACCTTCTTGGTTAGAGGTGGCATTTTTTTCAAGGGGGTCTTGTTACTGCTGTTGCTTCTTCTTTTTTTTTTTTCGTTCCCTTCCATTTTATTTTATTTATTTTTTTTAATTAATTTATTTATTAAGGATTTCTGCCTCATCCCCACAACCGCTTCCCATTTCCCTCCCCCTCCCCCAATCAAGTCCCCCCCCCCATCTGCTCGAAGAGCAATCAGGGTTCCCTGAACTGTGGGAAGCCCAAGGACTGCCCACCTCTATCCAGGTCTCGTAAGGTGAGCATTCAAACTGCCTAGGCTCCCACAAAGCCAGTACGTGCAGTAGGATCAAAAACCTACTGCAATTGTTCTTGAATTCTCAGTATTCCTCATTGTCCGCTATGTTCAGCTAGTCCGGATTTATCCCATGATTTTTTAGACCTAGGCCAGCTGGCCTTGGTGAGATCCCAATAGAACATCCCCATTGTCTTAGTGTGTGGGTGCACCCCTCGTGGTCCTGAGTTCCTTGCTCGTGCTCCGTCTCCTTCTGCTCCTGATTTGGACCTTGAGATTTCTGTCCGGTGCTCCCGTGTGGGTCTCTGTCTCTGTCTCCATTCATCGCCTGATGAAGGTTAATATTCCTGAGGATGCCTATGCGTTTGTCTTTGGATTCACCTTATTTAGCTTCTCTAGGAACATGAATTATAGGCTCAATGTCCTTTATTTATGGCTAGAAACCAAATATGAGTGAGTACATCCCATGTTCCTCTTTTTGGGTCTGGCTTACCTCACTCAGGATAGTGTTTTCTATTTCCATCCATTTGTATGCAAAATTCAAGAAGTCCTTGTTTTTTACTGCTGAGTAATACTCTAATATGTATATATTCCATACTTTCTTCATCCATTCTTCCGTTGAAGGGCATCTAGGTTGTTTCCAGGTTCTGGCTATTACAAACAATGCTGCCATGAACATAGTTGAGCATATACTTTTGTTGTATGATAGGGCCTCTCTTGGGTATATTCCCAAGAGTGGTATTGCTGGATCCAGGAGTAGGTTGATCCCGAATTTCCTGAGAAACCGAAACACTGCTTTCCAGAGTGGTTGCACAAGTTTGCATTCCCACCAGCAATGGGTGAGTGTACCCCTTTCTCCACAACCTCTCCAGCAAAGGCTATCATTGGTGTTTTTTATTTTAGCCATTCTGACAGGTGTAAGGTGGTATCTTAAAGTTGTCTTGATTTGCATTTCCCTGATCGCTAAGGAAGTTGAGCATGACCTTAAGTGTCTTTTGGCCATTTGAAGTTCTTCTGTTGAGAATTCTCTGTTCAGATCAGTGCCCCATTTTATAATTGGGTTGATTAGCCTTTTACGGTCTAGTTTCTTGAGTTCTTTATATATTTTGGAGATCAAACCTTTGTCAGTTGCAGGGTTGGTGAAGATCTTCTCCCAGTCAGTGGGTTGTCTTTTTGTCTTAGTGACAGTGTCCTTTGCTTTACAGAAGCTTCTCAGCCTCAGGAAGTCCCATTTATTCAATGATGCCCTTAGTGTCTGTGCTGCTGGGGTTATACATAGGAAGTGGTCTCCTGTGCCCATGTGCTGTAGAGTACTTCCCACTTTCTCTTCTATCAGGTTCAGTGTGTTCGGACTGATATTGAGGTCTTTAATCCATTTGGATTTGAGTTTTGTGCATGGTGATAGATATGGATCTATTTTCATTCTTCTACAGATTGACATCCAGTTTTGCCAGCACCATTTGTTGAAGATGCTCTCTTTCTTCCATTGTATACTTTTAGCTCCTTTATCGAAGATCAGGTGTTCATAGGTTTGTGGGTTAATGTCAGGGTCTTCTATTCGATTCCATTGGTCGACTTCTCTGTTTTTATGCCAATACCAAGCTGTTTTCAATACTGTAGCTCTGTAATAGAGTTTGAAGTCAGGGATGGTAATGCCTCCAGACAAACCTTTATTGTATAAGATTGTTTTGGCTATCCTGGGTTTTTTGTTTTTCCATATAAAGTTGATTATTGTCTTCTCCAGATCTGTGAAGAATTTTGATGGGATTTTGATGGGGATTGCATTGAATCTATAGATTGCTTTTGGTAGAATTGCCATTTTTACTATGTTGGTCCTCCCAATCCAAGAGCAAGGGAGGTCTTTCCATTTTCTGGTGTCTTCTTCAATTTCTTTCTTCAAAGACTTATAGTTCTTGTCAAGTAGATCTTTCACTTCCTTGGTCAGGGTTACCCCATGGTATTTTATGCTATTTGTGGCTATCGTGAAAGGTGATGCTTCTCTGATTTCCCTCTCTGCTTCCTTATCCTTGGTGTATAGGAAGGCAACTGATTTTTTGGAGTTGATCTTGTATCCTGCCACGTTACTAAAGCTGTTTATCAGCTGTAGGAGTTCTTTGGTAGAATTTTTGGGGTCGCTTCTGTACACTATCATATCATCTGCAAATAACGAAAGCTTAACTTCTTCCTTTCCAATACGAATTCCCTTGATCTCCTTATGTTGTCTTATTGCTATTGCTAGAATTTCAAGCACTATATTGAAGAGGTATGGCGAGAGTGGACATCCTTGTCGTGTTCCTGATTTTAGTGGGATGGCTTTGAGTTTTTCTCCATTTAATTTAATGTTAGCTGTTGGCTTGCTGTAAATAGCTTTTATTATATTTAGGTAGGACCCTTGTATCCCTATTCTCTCCAAGACCTTTATCATAAAGGGGTGTTGAATTTTGTCGAATGCTTTTTCCGCATCTAGTGAAATGATCATATGGTTTTTTTCTTTCAGTTTATTTATATGCTGGATTACATTGATAGATTTGCGTATGTTGAACCAGCCCTGCATCTCTGGGATGAAGCCTACTTGATCATAATGGATAATTTTTCTTATGTGTTCTTGGATTCGGTTTGCCAGTATTTTATTGAAGATTTTTGCGTCGATGTTCATGAGTGAGATCGGTGTGTAATTCTCTTTCTTGGTTGGGTCTTTTTGTGGTTTTGGTATCAGGGTAACTGTAGCTTCATAAAAGGAATTTGGCAATGACTCTTCTGATTCTATATTGTGAAATACCTTAAGGAGTATAGGTATTAATTCTTCTTGGAAGTTCTGGTAGAATTCTGCATTGAAACCATCTGTTCCTGGGCTTTTTTTCGAAGGGAGATTTTTGATAACCATTTCTAATTCTTCGCGAGAAACCGGTCTATTTAGATCATTCACCTGGTCTTGGTTTAGCTTTGGTATATGATACTTATTTAAAAAAATGTCCATTTCTTTTGTATTTTCCAGTTTTGTGGCATACAGGCTTTTGTAGTAAGACCTAATGATTCTCTGGATTTCCTCTGTGTCTGTGGTTATGTCCCCCTTTTCATTTCTGATCTTATTTATTTGCGTGTTCTCTCTCTGTCGTTTAATTAGTTTGGATAGGGGTTTGTCAATCTTGTTGATTTTCTCCAAGAACCAGCTTTTTGTTTCATTGATTCTTTGGACTGTTTTCTGTGTTTCTATTTTGTTGATTTCAGCCCTCAGTTTGATTATTTCCAGTCTTCTACTTCTCCTGGGCGCGTCTGCTTCTTTTTTTTCTAGAGCTTTCAGGTGTGTTTTTAAGTCCCCAATGTATGCATTCTCCGTTTTCTTTAAGTGGGCACTTAGTGCTATGAACTTTCCTCTTAGCACTGCTTTCATTGTGTCCCATAGGTTTGAGTATGTTGTCCCTTTATTTTCATTAAATTCAAGGAAGACTTTAATTTCTTTCTTGATTTCTTCCTTGACCCAGGTGTGGTTCAGTAGTTGACTGTTCAGTTTCCATGAGTTTGTCGGTTTTTTGAGGGCAGCGTGGTTGTTGCCTTCTAACTTTAATCCGTGATGATCTGATAAGACACAGGTGGACACTGATATTTTTTTGTATCTGTGGAGGTTTCCTTTGTTTCCGAGTATGTGGTCAATTTTTGAGAAGGTTCCATGAGCTGCAGAGAAGAAGGTATATTCTTTCCTATTTGGGTGGAATGTTCTATAGATGTCTGTTAAGTCCATTTGCTTCATTACCTCCAATAATTCTCTTAATTCTCTATTAGGTTTCTGTCTGATTGACCTGTCCCTTGGAGAGAGAGGTGTGTTGAAGTCTCCTACTACTAGTGTGTGTGGTTTGATGTCTGCCTTGAGTTCTAGTAATATTTCTTTTACATAAGTAGGTGCTTTTATATTGGGGGCGTATATATTCAGGATTGAGACGTCCTCCTGATGAATTGTTCCTGTTATGAGTATAAAGTGACCGTCTCGGTCTCTTCTGATTGATTTTAGTTTGAAGTCAGTTTTGTTAGAAATTAGTATGGCCACACCTGCTTTTTTCTTAGGACCATTTGCTTGAAACACCTTTTCCCAACCCTTTACTCTGAGTAGGTGCCTGTCTTTGTGGTTGAGATGTGTTTCTTGCAAACAGCAGAATGTTGGATCCTGTTTTCGTATCCAATCTTTTAGCCTGTGCCTTTTTATAGGTGAATTGAGCCCATTAATATTAAGTGATATTAATGACCAGTGGTTGTTTACTCCGGTTATTCTTATTGCTTTTGGTAGTAGAGATTGTGTGTCTTCTTTCTTTGAGATGTGCTCGTGAAGGGTCATTAGATGCCTGGGTTATTGTAGGCAGTGTTGGCAGTGTTGGATTCCTTGGGTTGCGATTTTCCTTCTATTACTTTCTGTAGGGCTGGATTTGTGGCTACGTATTGTTTAAATTTGTTCTTATCCTGGAATGTCTTGTTTTCTCCGTTGATAGTGAACGATAGCTTGGCTGGGTATAGTAGTTTGGGTTTGCATCCATGGTCTCTTAGCTTCTGCAGAACCTCTATCCAGGACCTTCTGGCTTTCATAGTTTCCATCGAGAAGTCAGGTGTAAGTCTGATCGGTTTACCTTTATAAGTTACTTGTCCTTTTTCTTTTGCAGCTCTTAATATTCTTTCTTTAACCTGTATATTTTGTGTTTTGATTATTATATGGCAAGGAGATGTTTTTCTTTGATCCAGTCTGTTTGGTGTTCTGAATGCTTCTTGAATATTTAAATGAATATCTTTCTTTAAGTTGGGAAAGTTTTCTTCCATAATTTTGTTGAAAATATTTTCTGGGCCTTTGAGCTGTGACTCTTCTCCTTCTTCTATTCCTATTATTCTTAGGTTTGGTTTTTTTATTGTGTCCCATAGTTCCTGAATGTTTTGTGTTGAGAATTTGTTGGCTTTGCTGTTTTCTTTGATCTGTTCGTTTATTTTCTCTTGGTGTCCTCAGCATCTGAGAGTCTTTCTTCTAGCTCTTGTATTCTATTGACTATGCTTGTTTCTGTAGACTCTGCTTGTTGGCCTAGATTTTCCATATCCAGCTGGTCCTCAGTTTGTATTTTCTTCTTTGCCTTCATTTCAGTTTTCAATTCTTGAACTGTTTCCATTACCTGTTTGATGGTTTTTTCTTGGTTTCCCAGGGTATCATGTACGTATTTACTCATTTCTTCAAACTTTTTGTTATACTTCTCATCCATTTCTATAAGGGCATTTTTTACATGTTGTTTAAGGGACTCTATTATCTTCATAAAGTCGATTTTTTCCACTTCTTCTGTGTTAGGTTGTTCAAATACTTCTGTTGTAAGATCATTGGGTTCTGATGTTTTCATGTTGTTTTTCGGATTATTGGGTGAGTTCTTGCCTTGGCGCCTGCCCATCTCCTCCTATTGATCCTATCTAATGGATCCTTTAGAAACCGGATCAGGTTTCCCTGCTGGCCAAGGGCTCCGCTTACAAAATGCCCTCACTCTCTTTCGTGGTTCCTGCTGCAGGCCAAGAACCCTCTCACCCCTGCGAAGGATCTTCAGGACAGGACCAGGCCCCCCTTGTGCCAGTGACCTGGCCAACCAAAGGCCTACCTCTTTGATTCAATTGTAGTAGGGCGATCTGCTCTCCTTATTGCACACCTGTCCCAGCCGCTTGGGTCTGGCCACGCTCCGCCGCGTCTGGCGCCGCCGCCCTGCCGCTGCCGCCGCCGCTGCGCCGCGTCTGGCGCGCCGCCGCAGCTGAGCCTCTGTGCGTCTGGCGCAGCCGCCGCCGCTGCGCCTCTGTGCATCTGGCGCCGCCGCCACTGCGCCTCTGTCACTGCTGTTGCTTCTAACACATAGGACAGGACCTAACCTATATAAAGCAACACATAGGCCAGTACCTGACCTATATCTTATTTTTTACATGAGATTCATATGTGTTGCTTCTAGAATGCTTGAAGTTATTTTATTTCATCCCCAAACTGCTAGGGCAGAACTTACTCCCTGCAAGAGTCACACATGATCCACTTACTCTCCTAGGTAGCCTACGAATGATCTTTTGTTGGTTCCTTAGTTACAACTGGCTTAAAGTCTATTGTGTTGTTTTGGAGATGTTATTTATCCTTAAAAACCCTAGAATTCATTTCTTCCTCAACACTCACTGCTCTCGCCCTAGATTCAGGCTTTATTACATTGAAGCCCTGATTTTTTTCTGTTTCTTTCTTTTTGTTTGTTTTTGAGACAGGCTTCCTGTGTAGCAGGCCTGGCTGTCCTGGCCCTCACTTTGTAGACCAGTTGGCGCTGACTGAGAGTTGACTGAACATTGACTCTGACAACAAATCAAGCTTCTCATAGTCCAATATGCTCTCAGCTTACAATTATGCTTTAGTCTTTCTCTCTAGCCTAGAACATTCTGACTCCAGATATGCCTATGGTTGGGCCCTTATTTATACTCTGATCTCAGTTGAAATGCTGCCTTCTCAGGGTAGCTCTCCTGGATCCTATAGCTTCCCAGGAAGCTATACAAACCATGCTTTCTTTATCCTATTTTATTTTTTCCACTTTTTTGTTGAGAATATTTTTTTCTTACAATATATTCTTCTGATCATGATTTGCCCTCCCTCATCTCCTCTCAGGTATTTCCAACTTCCCCGCCCACTCAACTCCAAGCCTTTTCTCATCTCCTCCCAAGTAAAGTCAGAAAACATAATATATAAGCAAAAGTCCTGCAGTGTAAAAAATGCCCAATCAAAGCAATAGGAGGCATAAAAAGAAATCTACAAATCCCATTTCATTTGTTTTGTGTTTGCTATTTGATGGAGGAAGGTCATTGGTTAAATAAAAAGAAACTGCTTGACCCTCATTGGTTAGAAGATAGGTGGGAGGGGTAAACAGAACAGAACGCTGGGAGGAAGAGGAAGTGAACTCAGACTCCACAGCTCTCCTCTTGGGAGCAGACGCCTCAGAGAGACGCCATGCTCCCAGCTCCCAGGCAGACACATGCGATGAAGCTCCGACCCAGGATGGACATAGGCTAGAATCTTCCCGGTAAGCGCACCTAGGGGTGCTACACAGATGATTAGAAATGGGCTAAATTAATATGTGAGAATTAGCCTAGAAGAGGCTAGATAGAATTGTCCAAGCAGTGATTAAATGAATACAGCTTGTGTGTTGTTATTTCGGGCATGAGCTAGCCAGGCAGCCGGGGTGCTGGGGACACAGCCCTGCCGCCCTTATTACTACAGCTATTTACTGCTGGGCATGGATCCTACCCTTAAATGTGCCTTATACACCCAGTGAGACTCCATTGGAGAAAACTTAATTTTTCCTTTGCAAGCAGGTACCAATTGGAAGTAGCTTCTTGAGTAGAGGTGAGAGCCTGTGTCTGTTTTCCTCTCCCCTGCTGGGACGTGTCTCCTTGAAACTGTGCAGGCCCTGTGCGTGCTATCACAGACTCTATGACTTCATATATGCGTCAGTACTGTTGTGTCTGGAAGGCACGGTTTCCTTGGTGTCACTGATCCCATCTGACTTTTACAACCTTTCCACCTCCTCTACTGAGCCCTGAGGGGGAAGGATGAGGACACCTGATTTAGTCTTTCACTCTATGCATATTCTCCAGCTGTGGGTCTCTGTATTAGTTCCTGTCTACTGGAGAAGGAAGCTTCTCTAATGACAGTTGTGTGAGACGTGGATCTACGGGGATAGAAGAATGCCATTAAGAGTCATTTTACTGCTCTGTTCCTTCAGCACAGTTCTCAACCTTCATAATGCTACGACCCCTTAATACAGTCCCTCATGTTATGGTGATCCCTAACCACAAAGTGATTTTCATTGCTACTTTATAACTGTAGTTTTGCTACTGTTATGAATTGTATTGTAAATCTCTGTGTTTTCTGATGGTCTTAGGTGACCCCGTGAAAGGGTCACTTGACTCTCAAGGAGTTGACCCACAAGTTGGGAACAGCTGCTTTAGCAGAATGAAGTATTTGGTTTTTCTCTAGGCCCATGGCCTACCTAGTCTCAGGTTCATGGCCACTCAAGCATCTTGTACCTTCTTAAATATTTTTTTTGAGGCAAGGTCTCACATAATCCAGGCTGGCCTTAAATCCTTATGTAGCCAAGGGTGATGAGCCTGACCATATTGTCCACACCTTCCAAGTCCTGGGGTTACTGGCATGCACCGCCACATCTGGATATGCAGGGTTGATGATTGAACTCAGAGCTTTATACGTGCCAAGCAATAACTCTACCCAACTGGCTTACACCTTCCGTCCTTGCTTTTCTGTTTTAGTAATTTGTATCTTTAGGGGCTGAATAGGCTGCTCAGTGGTTAAAGGTACTTACTGTTCTTGTAGAGGACTTGAGTCACATTCACAGCCCGTGACTCTGGCTCCAGGTGGAAACCATGGATCTAGCCTGTTCAGGCACCTACACTCATGTACCTGTCCCACAAGTACACATAATTAAAAATCATAAAAACCAATATTTAAAATGACGTTTATATTGTATATTCTCTCTCTTGATGGGTTTCTCTGTGTAACAGTCCTGGCTGTCCTGGAACTCATTTTGTAGATTAGGTTGACCTCGAACTCACAAATCTCCTCCTGTCTCTGTCTCCCAAGTGCTGGAATTAAAGGTGTGCACCATCATGCCCTGCTGCATTGTCTCTTTAAAACATTTGTTTTTCAAGGAAAGTATTGGCTTCCTAGCAGCTTTGCTTGTTTCTGCATCACCTATTTTTTGCGGGAGGTATTGAGACAGGGTTTCTTTGTGTATCAGCCCTCGCTGTCCTGGAACTAGCTCTTGTAGACCAGGCTGGCCTCGAACTCACAGAGATCCACCTACCTCTGCCTCTCAAGTGCTGGGATTAAAGGTATGCGCCACCACTGCCTGGCTGCATCACCTATTGATGAGTCAATATATCTTCCTGTTTCTGCAAATGGACCTGTGTATGTGGTAGAAGTGAATTCAAAGTTTAGCTAGTTTTAAAATCTGCTTCAGGTTTTTTCTGTCCTAGGTGTTGCACACAACCTATTTTGTTTTGTGTTGCTGTGATAAAATACTCTGACTAAAAGCAAGTTTGTGAGGAATGGGTTTATTTGGTTTATGTTTCTAGGTCACAGTTCATCATTGATGAAAGTCAGGACAGGAACTCGGGCAGGAAACTGGATGCAAGAATTGGGAGAACCACTATTTCCCAGTTCACTAACCGACTGGCTCACATAGCTTTCTTAAATGTCCTAGGACTGCCTGCCTAGAGATGATGCTGACCACAGTAGGATGGGCCCTTCTGCATCAATCAGTGATTGAGAGAGCCATCCCCAGCCAGACATGCCCACAAGGCAATCTAATGTAGGTAACCCTTCAATTAAAGCTCTCCTCCCAGATGACTGTAGGACATGCCAAGTTGACAATTAGTGCTAACTAGGACATCATACCTGATTCACAAGATGAAACCCAAGATGGATCTATAATTGGGGCCAAGAAACGGTGGCTAGACTGGTCATAGACCCTAAGGGAGAATTATCATTTTTGTTATTCTGCTCAACGGACATAATATTAAATAGATTTCTAATGACTTATTAGCACATTCTCAATCCTTATCATAAAATTTTCTGTTTGCAGCAGATGATGAGCAACACAGAGACCCACTAGTCAAAGCGCAGCGAATAAGAGACTGGAATGTTCAGCCCCAAATGGGGGCATCTATAGCCCAACTTCTCCTCCTGGATGAAGGATGGGGCAGAAAGACTGCAAGAGCCAGAGGTAGTCCATGACTACAAGGAAGCAGTCTTCCAGACAAAGCAGGGCAAAGGCACACACAAACTCACAACAGTTAGTATGCAAATGCCTATGACTGGAACAAGCTCAAGCCAGAATCCCGGCATGGAGAGAGAAAGTTGGCAATGAATCTGCAGCTCTAGCTGAGGAGCTATTGGCATTTGATGGTTGGCAGGAGAGGAAGAGGCACAGTTTTCTTTAAGTCAGGTCCACCATGCTCCAGTGTTTGGTCACATATCCAAGAGTATATGGGCAGTACAAATCGGACATGTTGGTTTTGTTTGTTTATTTAAAAAAGGAGGACACTTCTTTGTCATTTGATTTTTTTGAGTTGATCTTGTAACCTGTCACATTACTGAAGGTATTTATCAGCTGTAGGAGTTCCCTGGTAGAATTTTTGGGGTCACTTATGTACACTATCATCTGCAAATAGCAAAAGTTTGACTTCTTCCTTTTCAATCTGAATCCCCTTGACCTTTTATTGTCTTATTGCTCTAGCAGGAACTTCAAGAACTATGTTGAATAGATATGGAGAGAGTGGACAGCCTTGTCTTGTTCCTGATTTTAGTGGAATCACTTTGAGTTTCTCTCCATTTAATTTGATGTTGGCTGTTGGATTGTTGTATATTGCCCTTATTATGTTTAGGTATGATCCTTGTATCCCTGATCTCTCCAATACCTTTATCACGAAGGGGTGTTGGATTTTGTTGAATGATTTTTCAGAGTCTAATGAGATGATCATATTGGTTTTTTTCAGTTTATTTATATGGTGGATTACATTGATAGATTTTCGTATGTTGAACCATCCTGTAGGTGGAGGGAATGGAAGGAGTGGAGGGAGTGGGAACTGGGATTGGTATGTAAAATGAAAAGGATAGTTTTTCTTTTAAAAAAAGAAAGGAAATTATTAAAATAAATAGATAAATAATGAGACCCAAAGTTGAGTGGATAGAGAATAAGAATGGGGCTAGGAGTTACAGGAGGGGTGAATATGATCAAAATACACTGTATGAGATTTGGTTTGGGGAACTTTCCAGACACGGGGTGGGGAGATTTAAGACCCTGAGGACCAGGACCAGGACATCTGCAGCAATAAAGTCTCTTCTAACAACAACAAAAAAGACATGAAATTGGGAAGCAGTTGCATTTGGGAAGAGGTCGGGGAAGAGTGGAGGGTATTCAAGATATGTTGTATGTGTGACATTCTCTTTTTTTCAGGTCTTTTTGTTTTTGTTTGTTTTTTTTTCAGGACAGAATTTCTCTGTGTAGCCCTGGCTGTCCAGAAACATACTCTGTAGACCAGACTGGCCTCAAACTCAGAGATCCGCCTGCCTCTTTCTCCTAAGTGCTGGGCTTAAAGGCATGCACCACTACTGTCCAGCATGACATTCTCAAAGAAATAAAAAAAATATGTGAAAGGTAGGGGGTGTGGAGAGGGAGAGAGGAAAGCTGACTAGGACAGATATCAATTACAACGCAATGCTTTCTTCCTCTTCTCTTGTTTTCCGAAGTCTCCTTATCTTCTAAGGTCACTTCTGGTGTAAGCCCTTCCAATCTGAAACCTTGCTTTAGGGAATTTGGTGCTAGTTTTCAAAAAGCTCCTATGTAGGTAAAGCATTCCAGCCTCAGAGGAGGAAAGGGAAAATACCCCCCCCCTTTTATTTAAATCCCATTTCCTTCCTATTTTTACTAGCTTGTTATGTTAGGAAGTTGACGTGGAGAAATTGGTTTTGAGAGTGGATGCAACCGTATGGTTGTGTGGTGTTGGCACTGTCCTTGGAGCCATCCAAAAATGCTCCCAGATTTGCTTTAGGCTAATTGGTACAATCCCATATTTCAGGAGACAAAGATTGATTTCTGTGGTGGGGGTGCTAAAATAACAGTGCCGCTCAGGACTTTTGATCAGTGGTTGTTCCAGTGACAGTCATCACTAGACCAGAAGAGCTGAGCATAGGATGCAGAGCTCTGCGCAAGGCAGAAGGGAGAGAGGATGCAAGAAGCTGGATCCCTGGGGGCACTAAGCAGATAGACTGGCTCAGCTTTCATTTAGGATCCGTATAGTTTTGAATTCCTTTCCAGTTATAGGACCAATAAATTCCCTTTATTAAAACAGTTTGAATAGGCTTTTCTGCCATTCGCAGCTACAATGATTCTATCTAAGAGAGCTAGGAAATCTCAGAAGGTTTAGGGGAAGAGGTGAGAAGCCCCCAAATAGTGTGATGTGCTCGCTTTATTACGGTCTACATCTATGCTCCTGTGTGTCAGGAATTGGCTCCAACATTGCCCACTTGAATAAACTACAAATAACCATGACAACCACACTGGACTATCTTTTCTTCCAGACTGCCAATCAAATCGTCCACCACAATGGCTCTATCTTATTATTTCTGCAGCTCTCCCTCCTCTCTCAAACCTACAGCCTCTGCCCTAGTCCAAATTCCGTGGGCCACAAGAGCATCCTGACTTGACTTCGTCTCCTCTTTTTTTTTAATTTATTTATTTATTAAAGATTTCTGTCTCTTCCCCGCCACCGCCTCCCATTTCCCTCCCCCAATTAAGTCCCCCCCCTCAGTCCGAAAAGCAATCAGGGTTCCCTGTCCTGTGGGAAGTCCAAGGAACCCCCACCTCCATCCAGGTCTAGTAAGTTGAGCATCCAAACTGCCTAGGCTCCCACAAAGCCAGTGTGTGCAGTAGGATCAGAAACCCATTGCCATTGTTCTTGAGTTCTCAGTAGTCCTCATTGTCTGCTATGTTCAGAGAGTCCGGTTTTATCCCAGGCTTTTCCAGACCCAGGCCAGCTGCCCTTAGTAGGTTCCCGATAGAACATCCCCATTGTCTCAGTGTGTGGGTGCACCCCTCGCGGTCCTGAGTTCCTTGCTCGTGCTCTCTCTCCTTCTGCTCCTGATTTGGACCTTGAGATTTCAGTCCTGTGCTCCAATGTGGGTCTCTGTCTCTGTCTCCTATCATCGCTTGCTGAAGGTTAATATTCAGGAGGATGCCTATATGTTTTTCTTTGGGTTCTCCTTATTTAGCTTCTCTAGGATCACTAATTATAGGCTCAATGTCCTTGGTTTATGGCTAGAAACCAAATATGAGTGAGTACATCCCATGTTCTTCTTTTTGGGTCTGGGATACCTCACTCAGGATAGTGTTTTCTATTTCCATCCATTTGTATGCAAAATTCAAGAAGTCCTTGTTTCTTACTCCTGAGTAGTACTCTAATATGTATATATTCCATACTTTCTTCATCCATTCTTCCATTGAAGGGCATCTAGGTTGTTTCCAGGTTCTGGCTATCACAAACAATGCTGCTATGAACATCGTAGAGCATATACTTTTGTTGTATGATAAGGCCTCTCTTGGGTATATTCCCAAAAGTGGTATTGCTGGGTCCAGGGGTAAGTTGACCCCGAATTTCCTGAGAAACCGCCATACTGCTTTCCAAAGTGGTTGCACAAGTCTGAGGACACCATAGAGAAAATAAACGCTCGTCTCCTCTTTCATTGATTCATCCTCTCCTCCCACCCTTGCTTTCTCTGTTCCCGCCACAGTAAACTGTTAGCCATACAAAAAGTGGCAGCTTCATCCGTTCTCTTGCAGACAATAAACTCCCTTAGCACATGGTCACACACAGCTCCTCCCTTCCGAATTCTTAGCATGTGGCACACACTCACTACAGTTTACTAATGTGAAATGAATGACTGACTACAAGAATGAGTCTTTCTGCCTGTTCTCTAGACAACATCTGTGTTGACTGCTCTTCTTTCCCGTGTTCCTTGACTAATTCTTTACTCTTTTAGACTAGACCTTGATCTGGTCTCTTCTGGAAGGGCTGCCCTCTTGGTTATACTGTCGTCACCATCTGTTGCAGTGGGCATATCCCCAAGTGTGATCAGCATTTCTGGGACAACGGGCCCATGTCTCATCCCTGTTTGATTCATAAGGCCCAGCACAGAGTTGGGCACAGAGAAAGCCTGCGATGAATGTTTGTTGAATGAATGAATTCAAGGTATGCATGTGAGCCGAAGACGGAGTCTGCTGATACCTCAGAGCGACCTGCTCTTTTCTGCCCTCCCTCCTTTTTGCCATCTGCTTTTAAACACTGCTATTCCCTATCCCAGGCCACAGTGATTCTATTGGCCATCAGAGAAAGGTTAGACTTCCCTGCCGCCCACTCTCTTTTTTCCATCACTTCCTTTCCCCTGCTGTGACATTAGTCACACCTTCACACACTGGCACACCCTTTCCTTTCTCTGGAGCCGTCATGAAGCCCTTTCCTCATTAATTCAACTCACTTCTTCCTCAGGTTCCTCGGTGTGTAGAGTCAGGAACAGCTCACGTGCTTTGGGTTCCATTGTCTTCACACCTTACTACTTGTGTGTCCCATTGCTGTGTCTGTCCCAGTGGCTTGAGTGTTACAATGTTTGTGTATATCCCAGTGACTATGTATCTATGGATCGTATGTTTTAGCCTCTGAGAGCCTTTCTGTCTTTATATCCTAGTGGTTTTGTATTTATTTCAGTATCTCAGTATTCCAGTGACTATGTGTCCTGTTGACCTCTATATACAAGTGTCTGGGAATCTTCCAGTCAATGTCTGCACATCCTAGCGTCTATGATTTCTGGTACTGGTATTTGCCTTTATGTGTATGTACTATTCTCTTTGTATCCCAGTGACTGTACCTGCCTTAGTAGTATATTAGGAAGTAACTTAATGGCGTAGATCATGGTGTCTTTGATTTTCCTGTTTCAAATTGTGGCTATGCACCTTAATGTCTGTTTTCTAGAGTCTGTATGCCATATGGTCTGTGTACACTCCAATATTTATTTGTCTCAATTTGTGTGTTCCAGTGTGTGTGTGTGTGTGTGTGTGTGTGTTCCAGTGTGTGTGTGTGTCCTATTGTTCGTGTGTTGCAGGTATCTGTATCTATTGACTACACATGCTTGGATTTGTGTCTCATTGTCTATATAGCCTAATGCCTGTTTCCCAGGGTCTTCATGTCTTATGTATGTAGGGTCTATCTGTCCCAGAGCTGTGTATTTCCCCATGTTTTGAGGTTTTTATGGATGCATGTGTGTCTACATGTGTGTATTTCAGTTTTATTTCTCAGTGACAGTGTAAGCCATTGCCTATTTGCCCTAGTATCTGTGTGTCCTAGAATATCTATGTTCAATAGTCTCTTGATGCTTGTGTGAATATGATAGTATATTTATGTCCCACAGTGTGTGTGTGTGTGTGTGTGTGTGTTAATGAATGCATATCCTTGTGCCTAAATTTCTTGGTGAATTTATGTCAAGGTGTCTGTCTTCCTCCGATTCTGTATGTCCCATTGACTGGGTGTACTATTGGCTTAGAACTACACTGAGCATTTTTATCGACCATTTATGCCTGGATCAAACACAAGATTTGTGGTTTTCTGCATCTCTTTGTGTCATATATCTGTGTTTTTCATCACCAGCATGGTCCTGTGTTGACATGCTGCTTTGTATTTTCCACCTTCAGTTTCTATGTACCTCTGTCCTGAGCACCCTAATAGCGCTGTGTCTCAGGACCTAACACGGCTCAGATACGTGCCTCTCCATATTGATGTGACTGCGTATCTTTAAGTAGCATTGTGTATCCCCAGAGCTCCTGTGTTACATGTCTTCGACTGTGTTGTGTTGATGATGTGAGCATCTGTGTGTGACTTAATATCTTTTTTTTCTTGGCTTTCAAGACAGGATTTCTCTGTGTAGTCCTGACTGTCCTGGAACTCACTCTGTAGATCAGTTGGCCTCAAACTTAGAGATCTATCTGCCTCTGCCTCTTGAGCACTGAGATTAGACATAGTATCTTTGTAAAGCAGAGTCTCTATGTATTAGTGTCTGTGTACCCCAGTGTCCGTGTTTAAGCTTGTCTTTCTTATGTCCCATGGGTCTGTGTATCTTTGGGTCTGCGTATGTTTCCTTGGTTTTCAGTGTCATTGTGTCCCACTGTCTGTGTTGGCAGAATGTTGCACTGTGTCTCTAGTTTTTAGTAGTTTTCTGTCCCTTTGCCTACATCTCTGTCTCTACGGACTTGTATCTGTGTTGCATGCATACGTAAATCGGTGTCCAAATGCCTGTAGGCTCTAGTATCTGCTTACACAATTTTTGCGTCAGTGTGTCTGCACATCTCAGTGTGTGGAAAACCAGATATGTTTATCTTGATACCTCTGTGTCCAAGTATCTGTTTCTTGGATTCTGCATATCTCTTTCCTGTTTCCTGTCACAGTGTTTGTATGTCCCAGAATTACTTTTTGGTATTTTGGTGTGCCTTGGTTTATTTGTGCTTGTTTCTGTATGTTCCCATGGTTGTGTGTTTCAATGACTATATGTCCCAGTGTCTGTATGGTATGCTTCCGTTTCTGAGCACTCAGTTTGTATGTTCCTTTATCTGAGTGCCACAATGTCTGTATTTCGCCACTTTTATCCTTGTGTGCCCCAGAATTGGATGGTGTTGGTTTCTTTCAGCTAGTATCTTTGTTTCCTAGTGTCTGAGTACTCTATTGGCTATATTCCCTAGAATGTCTGCACATTCAAGTATCTATGTCAGGGCTACATCTCAGCATTTATGAATCACAACATTTCTGTATTCCAGTGTCTGTGCACTCTAATGTCCCTGTGCACTCTAAGCTCAAATGACTGTCTTTGCCTATGACTATGAGCTAATGTCTATGTGTCCCAGTGTCTCTGAGTTGCAGAATTTGTTCTCATTGTCTATGTAACCCAAAGATTGTGTGGCACAGTGTCAATTTCCCACCATCTATAGATTATAACACCTCTCTTTACTGTATGTCTTCATGACTCTGTAATGGCTTTTGTCCTAATCACCATAGGTTCCCGAGTCTCTGTAGATTAGTGTCTGTAGACTCTGGTGGCTATTTGTGTGTTGCATTGTGTCTCCGAGTTGATTTTTGTTTTTTACATAAAAGCAAGAGTTTATTTGGGTGTTATAGTTTCATAGGATTAGAGCCCATGATGGTGGAGAAGACGCAGCAGGCAGCAGCAGGCGGCTGAACCAGCAGCTGAGAGCTTACGTGTAGATTCCCAAGCAAGGAGCAGAGAGAGGGCACACTGGGAATGGCACCAGTTTTTTTGAAAACTCCAAGCCTGCCTCTAGCGACACACTTCCCCCAACAAGGCTACACCACCTAAAACCCAAACAGTTCCCCCACCCGGGAAGGAAGTATGCACACATACAAGCCTACGTGGGCCGTTCTCACTCAAACCACCCTTTGCTCGTATGAAGAGCCTTCATTCGGTTTCTAGCTCTTACATCAGGGGGCTCACAACCATTTGTAACTCTAGTTCCAGAGGATCTGAAATCTTCTTCTGCCTTCCAAGGGTACCTTTACTCACATTCATTGACATACACAGAGATACATAATTAAAAAGACAAGAAGTATTTTCAAGAAATGCTAGGATATTTAGAAAGTTGTGTTATTTGAGTTCTATTAATATTAAGCAGTAAATTAATGAAATGTCCTTCATAGGTTATGTAATTAATTCAGAAAATAGCTCTTTATTCATACCTCATACAGGTGGCATATATTTTTCTTTTCATTTATTTTTCTCTTTTTTGCATTTTTATTATTTAAAACAATTTTTTTAAATTTAAATATATTTGATCATATTCTTCCCTCCTTTAGGTGATCTCCCCTCCCTATCCACCCAACTTTAAGTTTTTTCTCACAAAGCAAACAAAACCCAACACAACAACAAAAATCTCCAAACCAAGAAAAACAAAACTACAGCCCCTCAAAACCAAAACAAAATAAAACACCAAACTGTTGCCATATAAAAGCACACACACAACTGTTCATGCCATTATATGTTGGTCAACTATTCCTGAACATGAGGCCTGTCCTCGAGTGGTTGACATACCCACTGTCATTCTATTGGATAAAACTGATTTTGCCTCTCCAAGCAGGTACAAGTGATGGTTAGCTAAGTTTTGATTCTTTAATTCATTGGTTCATTGATTTAATCTCTTTTCCAAAATATAACAAAATACAGTAAGATAAAACAAAAAGAAAAACACCTAGTAGTGCCACTCCTTTTGGGGACATTTTTTTTTCAAAAATAACTGCAGTATTTCAATTTTCTTGTATCTGTTGAGACTTTCTTTGTGCCCACATATGTGGTCAATTTTGGAGAAAGTTCTATGAGGTGCTAAGAAGAAGGTTCTTTTTGTTTGGGTGAAATGTTCTGCAAATATCTGTTAGGTCCAGCATTTCTCTGTTTAGTTTTTGTCGGGATGACCTGTTTTGGTGAGAGTAGGGTATTGAAGTCTCCCACTATCAGTGTGAGGGTCAATGTGTGATTTAACCTGTAGTAGCGTTCCTTTTTACAAACTTAGGGATACTTGTTTTGGGGGCATAGATGTTAAAAATTGTGATGTCCTCTGACTTAAGGCCCACTTCCTAAGATGGAATCCATGCCTCCAAGTGCTTGGGTCACCAAGAACTAGAGACTAGATAGCCCAAGGATCCAGGGTAAAACCAAATACAACTAAAGGAACAGAGCAATAACATAATGACATTCTGCTGTACTCATGGATTGGTACCTTATTCAGCAGGCATCATCAGAGTTCTTCATGCAGCAGATGGGAGCAGATGCAGAGATCCACGGCCAGATGTTACAGACACGGTGGGTGGGTGGGGGGAGACAGACACACACTTTGGAACACATGGCTCTAAATATGATGTCTCCATCAAATCCCTTCCCTCAGAATTCAGGGATCCCCAGCGAAGAGGAGACAGAAAGAGTTTAAGAGCCAGAGGGGATGGAGAGAACACGGTCCTCTGAATCAACTGAGCAAGGCTTGTATGAACTCACAGAGACTGAAGCAGCAAGCACAGGGCCTGCATGGATCTGCACCAGGCCCCCTGCTTATAAACTATAGCTTTCAGTTTAGTGTTTTTATTAGACTCCTAAATGTATGAGCTCATGGGTCTCTGATGCTTTTGCCTTCTCTTGGACTTTTCCCGTTCTATTTGTTTGCCTTGTCCAATTTCAGTGTGATGGTTTCTGTTTTATCTTATTATATTTTATTTTGCTACATTTTGTTGTTATCTCTTAGAAGTCTATTTTTTTCCAATGAGAGACAGAAAGGGGGTGGATCTAGATGGGATGGGAGGTAGGGAGGAACTGGAAGAAGTAGAGGGAGGAGAAACTGCAATCAGGATATATTGTATGAGAAAAGAATTTGTTTTCAATAAAGGTGAAAAACAAAAAAAGAATTGAAATGTGCTCTTGATTTTTCCTTTGATGAGTATATGTAGTGTAGTTTTCCTAACTCTTCTTCTGATTAGTTTTGTTTTGAAGTCTGTTTTGTCAGATATCACAATAGCAACACCATCTTGTTTCTTCGGTCCATTTGCTTGGAATATTTATTTCCATCATTTTACTCTGAAGTAAATGTCTATATTTGATGTTAAAGTTTGTTTCTTGGATGCAGCAGAAGGATGAATCCTGTTTTTGCACCCATTTTGGCAGTGTGTGTCTTTACTGGGAAATTGAGATCATTGATGTTGAGAGATATCAATGACCAGTCGTTGCTGATTTATGTTATTTTGTTGTTGTTGTTGCTGCTGCTGCTGCTGCTGGTGGTGGTGGTGGTGGTGGTGGTGGTGGTGGTGGTGTGTGTGTGTGTGTGTGTGTGTACGTGTGTGTGCTTCTCTTCTTTTGACTTCGCTGATCTGGAATTATTTATTTCCTGTGTTTTCTTGGATGTATTAGTTAACTCTTTTAGGTTGGAGTTTTTCTTCTAGCACCTTCTGTATGGCTGTATTTGTAGATAGATATTGCTTAAATTTGGTGTTATCACAGAATGCCTTCTTTTCTCTATCTATGGTAGTTTAAGGTTTTTCTGGGTATATTAATCTGGGTTGGCATCTGTGGTCTCTTAGAGTCTGCAGCACATATGTCTAGGCCCTTCTGGATTTTAGAGTCTTCATCAGGAAGTCAGGTGTAATTCTAGTAGGCCTGCCCTTATATGTTACTTGATCCTTTCCCCTTGCAACTTTTAATATTCTTTGTTAGGTATGTTTAGTGCTTTGATTATTATGGGATGAAGGGACTTTCTTTTCTGGTCCAATCTATTTGGTGTTCTGTATACTGCCAGGAATTTTTTAGATTTAACATTTTCTTTGACTGATGTATCTGTTTCTTCTATTTTTTCTTCAGTGTGTGAGAGTATCTCTTTCACCTGTTGTATTCTGTTGGTGAAACTTGCCTCTATTGTTCCTGTTTGAGTTCCTAAAATTTTCATTTTCAGAATTCCCTCATTTTGGGTTTCCATTATTGATTCTTCTTCCGCCTTCAGTCTTAAATGTTTTTATTTATTTTCTGCCACTGTTTTTATGTTTTCATAGATTTCTTTAAGGGATTTCTTCATTTCCTCTTTTAGGACCTTTATAATAGCTATATAGGCTATTTAGGGTCTCTTTTTGTGCTTCAGCTATGTTGGACCTGCTGTGGCAGAGTGGCTGAGCTCTAGTGGAGACATATTGTCCTGGCTGCAATTGATTGTGTTGTTATGCTGGCCTTTAGGCATCCAGGATTGTGAAGACTGTAATTCTAGGTGCTAATATCTGGTCTTGTCTTTGTTGAGTGGGTATTTTACTCTCTGGTTTCTGTTGTCCTGTCTAGTTTTTAGGAAGAGAGTGGTGGCTGTGTGTTGCCTATAAAAAAATCTTCTTGTGTCCTGATAGGTATTGGAACTGAGGGTTTCAATTAAAGTGTGTTTCTGGATATCAGGACCTGAGACTTAGTAATGGGGATGGTCTGGGTGGTGGTGGCGCACGCCTTTAATCCTAGCACTCGGGAGGCAGAGACAGGTGAATCTCTGTGAGTTTGAGGCCAGCATGGTCTACAAGAGTTAGTTCCAGTATAGGCTCCAAAACTACAAAGAAGTCTGTCTCAAAAAACCGTAGAATCAAAAAAAAAAAAAGGAAAAAAGGAATGGGGATGGGCTGAGGGTTTGTGAAGGGAAGAAGGCACGGTGTTCCACCAGTATCTGCTTAGTTAGTCCCCTGAGAATAAGGGCACAGAGTGTGGAGAGGCTACAGCAGAAGGTCTGCTCCAGAGCTGGGGAGGAGATCGGGGCATGGGGAAGATCTGCAATTAGCTTACTTGCTTTCCTATTTGGAGTGGCCTCTGGTTTTCAAGGGAGTTCCTGCTGACCTTGGAGGCTGGGACAAAGCAATGAGTGGGAGTAAGGAAGTTTGGAGGTGAAGATATGTGTGATGCCCTGGAGATGGGAACAGGAGGAGAAGGGGGGCTGCCACGGGTATTCTGTGGCAGATCTGGGGATGAGACTGAAGGATTGGACTTGGAGGAGCAAAGGGAGAGGGGAAGATTTACAGTTAGCTCACGAGTTTTCCTGACCAGCGTGTGTGTCTTAGATTTACCATTTCTACACCTGTGTATCTGTGCTCCAGTGCCATTGTCACATTGTCTGTAAATACCAGCTCTATTTAATTCTATGTCTGTATGTGCATGCCTCATCATGCAGTCCACTTCCCAGAACAACGTGCCAGTTTTCCTGCGCCTCACTGCCAGTTTACCTTGGCATGTGTATCAGAGTGTTTACTTTCCCCAATGTTCGCCAGTCTCTGTATCCTTGTGTCTCGCTGGTATCTTACAGCCCCCAACTATTCACCTCAGCATTTATTTGCTCTCGTGTTAGTACTTTGTTCTGTCTCTGAAATTAGTTTTCCATTTGCTGCATTTTTCTGTGCCAGGTCTTGGTGTTCTAGTATCTCAGGTTCTGTGTGCTCCTTTGTGTATGTATACCAGTGTCTCTGTGTACCAGTATTTGGCACTATTGCCTCTGCATTTCTGTGTATCTGATACCTGTAATAGAGCTTCTCTGTGTGTTAAATATTTATTCATGCCAGTGTGTCTGTGTGTTTTAGTGGCCATCTATGTTTTCCTTTGTCTGTATGAATCATAAAATCTGTATGGTGAGCACTTGAGTTATATCTACATAATTCAGTTTCCCAAGATTTCTGTATACCAAGGTTTCTGTGTCCTGGTGTCTGTAGTTTCTCTGGTATGCTGTCATCCAGTGTCTGCATGCTCTTGGTTGTCAGTAAGTCTATGAGTGTCTGTTTCCAACTCTTAATACTTTCCTATGCCATAAATTCAATCAGTCTGTGTTTCAGTACCAACATAGCCCTATCTCTGGGTATCCCTATGACACTGCATTATTTACTTCTGACCTTATGTCTGTGTGCCTTGGCTGTATGTCTAAATGCCTATGTATCCTTACCCTTGTATGTGTCTGAGGTTTAGCATAAGCTTTTTTTCTAGTGTCTCTATGTGCCCATGTAGCTCTATGTTTCATTACCTGCTTATCTAGTGAGTTGGCATTGTTTGAGGATATGCGTGTGTGTGTCCCCTTTCCTGTGTAGCTCTTAGTTTTTGTGAATTCCTGATTATATCTACTAGTGATTCTTTACATGTTTCTCAATTTTGTATATTTGTAATTCTTTTTTTTAAATTTTATTTATTTATTTATTAAAAATGTCCATCTCCTCCCATCCTCCTACTTCCCAACCCCTCCCTCTTCTCCCCCTCTCCCTCGCTCTCCAGTCCTAAGAGAAGTCAGGGTACCCTGCCCTGTGAGAAGTCCAAGGCCCTCCTCCCTCCATCTAGGTCTAGGAAGGTGTGCATCCAAACAGACTAGGCTCCCAAAAATCCAGTGCATGCAGTAGAATCAAAATCCGGTGTCATTGTCATTGGCTTCTCAGTCTGCCCTCATTGTCAGCTACATTCAGAGAGTCTGTGAATCCTTGCACATCCCTGAGTCTGTATATGCAGAATCTTTACATGACTTTGAGTGTGTCCGCATGCTACCTACTGACTACACAAGGTGGCTGGGTACCCACCAGCCTCTGTATTCCACTCTCAGTTTGCTCTTATTTCTGCGTGACCCTAACTCTTTGCACATACTGGACACCCTGGGATCCAGCAATGTGTTCCTGCATTTTTGTGTCTGTGTCCCTGAGTTCCTTTGTTCCAGGTAGCATCCGCGTGCTAATGGTCTGCGTATGCTGTCCTCTGTGTGCCCACTATTGAAGAGCACCCAAGTCTGTGCATTTCTAGAACTTTCTTTCTCATGTCTAAATCTCTGTGTTTTGCTAGTTCCCTTCTCCGCCTGTCTCTCCTGCATTTCGTCAGTGTCTCTGTGTGAATACTTATAGGACTGAACCTAAACTCTCCTAGTCCCCAATTCTTTGTCTCGGGTTCCACATGATGGCATTACTGTTTCTGTGAATTTATTTGTCTATTTCTTTGCATCTGTTTCTTTCTGTCTCATTGTCCTCGGTTTTATGTCTTTGCCTCCCTATTATAGCCTGGAGCCATGCCTTTTAACCATAACCACTACCTTTTTGTCCTTGGGTTGAAACCACTGCTCTTATCCCTTTATTTGTAGCCTTGGTTTGGTGCCTGCTATATGTCACTATTGAAGGTGTCCTCAAGTATATTCTGATTTAATGTCTTTGCATCCCTACCTTTCTCATCGTCTTCTGCCTCCTGACACTTTCTGGGTCTAGTTAGCTTCCCTCCCTCCCTCCCTCTCTCTCTCTCTCTTTCTTTCTTTCTTTCTTTCTTACATCTCTACCTTTCCAGGCATATTGACTTCCTTTCCAAATCTACCCCATGTTTATGTGACTACATTTGTGGGTTCGCATGCCCATGTTTACTACTTCTCTTTCTCTGAGTTTCTATGCCTCTCTATGTCATTTCATCACAGTGCTGGCACCTGACTTTTCCTTATGTCTGTGCTATCTGGTCTGATTTCTATCTCTTTTTGGTGGTTTTCATTGTTCAGGGCTTTCCCTTTTTTGTTTCTAGATCTTGGAGTATGTGGATCTATGCTGTTGGCTCAGCCTTCTTCTGCATGTGCTGGTGTCACCGCATCTTTGCCATGCAATGTCTGTTTCTACCCCTCACATGTTTCTGGCTGTGTGTCTCTATGTTATCACTCCA
Organism: Microtus oregoni; assembly: GCF_018167655.1. Taxonomy (NCBI): domain Eukaryota; kingdom Metazoa; phylum Chordata; class Mammalia; order Rodentia; family Cricetidae; genus Microtus; species Microtus oregoni. Next base: position 1,165,884 of record NW_024544808.1, on the reverse strand, counting down.
TCCCCGCCTATGCCTGCAGGTAAGAGGGTCAGGATACTCCTATGTTTCTACTTATTTTCATGCTTTGTTGGTTTTTTGGACTGTGATCCTGACCAGTGTCTTCCTGGCTATCTTTGTACCTTTATGTCTCTGTGATCTTAATATCTCAGCTCCAGGCTAAATCTCTGCGTCTACTGGTTTCTATGCTGTTATGTCTCATTTTTCACATTCGTCATTGTGCGTTTGGCTCAAAGTCATCTTGTTTTTTATCTCTTTAAAGTTACTGTGAAGGGACAGTAACTCAAGCCATGGGAACATTGAACTCCAGCAAGAAAACATATGTTTCTGTCTCTGATATCATCACTCTGGCACTCTGTCCTCTTAATGTCTTTGTGTCCATATGTTCATGGTTTTCGTTTTATTGTTGCTGCTGTTGTTTGGAGACAAGTCCCTGCCTTCTAGCTCAAGATGGCCTTAAACTCACTATGAAGCTCAGACTGGCCTTGAAATTGTGGCCATATTCCTGTGTCAGCCTTGCAAATGCTGAGATTCCAGACGTATGGCCCCACACCCAGCTGTTCATATTTCATTGTTCTGAGTTCCCTGTCCTTTCTACTGCTATGTCTCCTCTGTCACCATGTCTCCATATTCATGCCTTTGTGGCTATTTTTCTGCATGTGACCCATGTCTTTGGTTGCATGCCTACTGTTATTTAATGGTTATTCTTGTTCATTCATTTATTCTGCAAATATTTATTAAGCACCTACCATTACCATGAACTGTGGCTACACGGGGGATTCAGAACAGATTCTTGTTCTCAGAGAGGTTACAGGCTTAGCCAGGATCCAGATGATTATTACATAGTATGAAAAGTGCTGAGATTGGACGGGACATAATGCAGGTGCCAAACTCAACCTCATGGAAGGCCCAGGGAATGTCTTCTAGGAGAAGGAACAACTAAGACTTGAAAAATGAATCAAGTTTACCTAGATAAAGGAAGAGTATTCCGCACAGAAGGTGAATACATATAGAAGTCCAATGGCGGGGTCGATCATAGCTTATTAGGTAAATCCAAGAGCTATGAGTACACTGTAGAAATACGGGGATGCTATGAGAGGGACTGGTGACCCAGTGAGGCTTTGCTTGTAAGAAAGATAGTTTGGGGCCTAGGAAAAGGAAAATGAATGGGAGGGTGAGGTGGAGGTGGGATGGTGGATTCTGGGAGGAATAGATGGAGATGTGGGGGGTTGATGAGATCAAAGTCCATTGTATACATGTGTGAAATTCTCCAATAATGAATAAAAAAGAAAGTCACTCCCAGGGCTAATGTGAATTTGGAGGGAGCAGAGAGTATAAACAAGAACTACGAGGTCAGACTACTAAAGCTTTTACCTCTGTGCTTCCTGGCGGATTCGTCCCTTAGCACACGCATATACAGTCTTTATGTGCACCTCCATGTACCCAGGCCTGTGTCTTGGATGACTCCATGCCCTAGCCACTGGATCTCCCAGTTTTATATCTCCTGGCTCTAGGTACAAGAGTCATCACAGAACATAGGCAAGGTAGGGCTGGCCCAGCAGCTGTTCGACATGAGAGCGTTTCACCAGCCAGCATGAAGTCCAGCGCGGACGAAGCCTTGATGACTCTTTCAGCAGCTTCTTGCCTAGTATCACTGGCACTTCTGGGCCATGGTGCTTCTGTAAATAAGACCCAGTAGGTCCTGTTACCAGCCAGATGCCTGGGTGCTGAAACTGTCCTGTGGAAGAGAAGATGCAATTGGAGCTCTGGGGAGGTCTGAAAGCAGGGAATCCAGGAGGAAAGAGGCAGGGTAGAGGCTCAGGAGGGGAGAGGCTAGACACTGAAGAAAGCCAGATGGGACAGGGGTGTGGTGTGGAAGTGGAGAGTCAAGACGGCAGAGAGAAAGAGAGCAGCTGGGCTTGGAGAAGACAGGAAGATACAGGGGAGAAAGAGGTTCAAAGAGCCTTAGGGAGGTGAAGCTATCTGTTCGACCTATCATGGCTGGTCTCGGGTGCTGCCGGGGTCATCTGACTTCTTATAGTCTACAGTCCACTTTCACAGAAAGCTAAATACGCAGATGGTGCTTTATAATACTAAGATCTTGCTGTGTCTTTCTCTGTTTAGAACCTTTCACGGCTCCCCCGCCATGGCTTTGAGATAAAGTCTGACTCCTCATGCTGACATTCAGCGGGATCATGCCAACACCAGCTCCGCCAGACTCTGTCCCTTGTCCTCACATTTCTCAGCCTTCCAGATACAATGCCCTCCCTCTTTTGAGAGCCTTTTCTTGAGCTCTGTGGCTGGGGACATTTTCCTACTTTGGGTCACTGTAGGTTCCTGGGCAGTTCCCTTCACACTCACCCCTCCTCGTGATCCCTATTCTATGGCCGACTCTTTCCTCTTCCTGTATCAGTGGCTACCCAAAGGCAGAGCCTGGCTTTCATTTCTCTGCACAGTTGGGAACTTGCTAGACCGTCATCCTAAAAAAGGTTTCTTGGCCGAAGAAAAGACCCAGAGGTTAAGAGCACTTACTGCTCCTGTAGAAGTCCTGAGTTTGGTTGCCAGCACCCACATGGGCTCACAAACTGCTTTAACTCTCGTTCCAGGGAATCTGAGGTAATCTATTAGCCTCTGGGGCTATTCAACACACACACACATGCAGGCAAAGCATCCATATACACACAAATAAAAAGAAATAAAGAAAGGAAGGAAAGAAGAAAGAAAAAGGAAAAGAAAGAGGTTTCTATTAGGACTGGTACAATGTGGTTCCTCTCAACCTCAGCAGCACTTACCCATCAGGCCACGGGCTGAGGGGCTGAGGCCTGAGCCATTGGCCACATAAAACCCCAAATGGGGTAGCTGTAGTATGCTAGGGTGTCTGTAGTGGTGACAAAGGATGAGGAAGTTGAGGTGGGGCCCAAGTTGGATGGTGAGATGGGTTGCAGAAGCCACATGGAGCTTCAGCTGGGGCTTCTTCACCAGGGCAGGCTGGTTCCAGGGTAAGATCAAGGTGCCCTCACCATGCACAGATATGGAACTGCGGTTTACTGTAATAGTGTAGGCCCGGGGTTTATCTGAAGTGATTGTGATGATCTGGAAGTATGTACGGGCCTGGTCCTCGCGGCCTGGTCTTGGCGGTGCTCCAAGCAACTTGCCACTCACATGCAACCCTGTAAAGGGGAAATGCAGGCACAGAGCACAGGCTGTCACCCTAGCATGCACATGGTGACCCACTGCACAGGCAGGGCTGAGGTCTCAGGTTCCAGGGTTCCCATGGCAGAATTCAGATTTGTGGCTAGAATGCTATCTCTCCTGTGGGAATGCTTCCACCATGGTCCACCCTGAGCTGCGGGTAAGAGGAGCATGTACACATGCTCACTCTTATGTGGCTATTCGCATGCTCGCCTATTGCTCTATAAATCTGTGTGCTTGAAAAAAAAATCTGTGTGTTTGGTTATATTCCGATGAGGATCTCTGGAATATCAGTACACTGACATGTTTGAAGAAGATGGTATGTTACAATGTGTATCTTTACTTGTACCTCTGAATGTGTTGGTGTTCTATGTCTTGGCTGTTTGTAAGATAGGCCAACAAGTATAAAGTGTTAGTATGCACACATCTGGATGCATATCACTGTGTGTCAGGTGACTGTTTCTGTACACTAGTCTCGTGTCTGATGTGGCAGAGAATATGTACTACTTCTGTGCATTTGATTACTGGGAATTGGGCTCGATCTGGAAGCATCAGGGCTTCTAAGTCAGAATGTGTTGATGTGTATGGGTTACTGTGTGGTACATATTTACATATTTATGGGTATGCGGAATATCAAAATAATTTAACATATGTCCTGACATGTATCTCTGACTATCTTAGTGATTTTTACGAATGTGCTTGTTTTCTTTGGGGGGGGGGGTACTTTTAAAATTTAATTAATTAATTAATTAATTAATTTTTGATTTATGTATTTTTGAGACAGCATCTCGCCATGTAGCTCTGGCTGTCCTGGTACTCACTATGTGGCCTAGGCTAGCCTTGAACTCACAGAGAATCCTTTTGCTTGTACCTCCTGAGAATTAACTGGGATTTAAGGCGTGCACCACTACACCTAGCCTTAGATTTATTTATGTATTATTTATGTGTGTGAATGCTTTGCCAGCATGTATATATGTGTACCATGTACATGCCTGGTGCCTGTGGATGTCAGAAGAGGGTGTTAGATCTCCTGGAACTGGAGTTACAGATGTTTATGAGTCATATATTTGTTTTCATATGTATGCTTGCATATTACAAGGTATTATATATAATTATTTTATACATTATAAAATATAAGGCATATAAATATATAGAGAACATAATACTTACACATATATGTGTTATAAACATATTATCTAGACCAATATTATATGTATGTATGTACATACTCTAGACCTCTAGAACTGTAAGCCAATAAAACTCTCTTTATGAAGTAATACCCCAGTATATAAAATGTGCCATTATTTTATATACTCTACTATAATATATATATATAAATATATAATATATATATAATAAACTATATATATATAGTAAAATGCTAAATATCTAGGGTTACTAACATCAGAACACTCAGTTGTGGTTGTTTGAGAATGGAGGCCTTGGGGCTCTCACCTGCCTTAGGGTCCTCTATGAGTTGCAGTAGGTCCCCTGGGCGCCCATCCAGTGTGAAGCAGATCTTCTCTCCTGAGTGAGGAATGCGGACCACAAAGTGGGGATTCCCATCCACTGAAAGGCAGGAGAAGAAACTCTGAAGTTCTGAGTCTTGAAGGAATGGGAGAAGGGAGAGGGCAAGGAGAAGAGGAGAACGGAAGGATGTCTATTTCCCAAGACAGAGGTATTGGAGTGGGGAGAAGAAGAGGGGGAGGAAGGGAGGGAGAGGGAGGGGCAGAGAGGGAGAAGAAGAGGGAGAGAGGGAAAGAGAGAGGGAAAGAGAGAGGGAGAAAGAACCCGGTGTCAGTACCAGTGTACAAAGTGGTGGGGGGATGTGAGTGGATTACCAAAGGACGAGAAGGTGAAGATGCCTGGCAATGTGCCTGCAAAGAATAGAGGACATACATTGATAAGCAATTGATCTAACACATCCCTAACAACTCTGGGACCCTCCGGCTTCTGAGTCCTAGGTAAAGGCCAAATTCCTGAGCTCAGTATTTAAACTTTTTCTGGAATTTATTGCCCCAATATTTTCTTTATGCTTTATTCTATACTAGTCAAATTGACTTATTTTTTTATTGTTTTTCTTTGAGTTGGGGTCTCACTGTATAGCCCAGGCTGGACTTGAACTCTTGATCCTCCTGCCCTAGCCTCTAGAGTTCTAGGATCACACATGACTATCACACTTGACCCTGAACTGACAGTTGTTATGAACTTTTTCAATTATTTTGCAGCTTCCTGTTTTTCTTGCCATTTGGAATGTTTTCCTTTTCTTTTGTTAATCAAAGTCAATTTCTAGTTATCCTTCAAGGTCAGACTAATTGATGGACTAATTGATTATTAGCCAGTGATTGTTCTAAATGCAGCCTCTTTGGGCTGGCTTGCTCTGTCTTGCTGAGTGATGACTTGCACTGCTTTGAGATTCTGTAGAGTTGCTACCATCAAGGATATTCTCAGGAGATGCAGTCATTCAACTTTGGACCTCCCGGGATTCAGAATTGTGAGATGAATGAATGTCTCTTCTTTAGAAATTGCCCATGCTGTAGCATTCTGTTACAGCAGGAGAACATGGGTGAAGGGAATGGGGGTTGTCTTATTTTTTATTGGAAACATTTTTTCATGTAATATGCTATGATCACGTTTCCCTCCCCCCAATTCCTCCCAGATCCACCTCACCTCCTTACATATCCAATTTTATATTTTTTCTCCTTTAAAACAAACAAAAACAAAAAAGAAACAGAAAAATACAAAATGAAAATTAAAAAACAATCAAAAGGCCAATAAGAAAAAAACTGTCCAAACAACGGAATATGAGACGAAAGTCTACAAAAACACCATTGAATTCATTCTGTTGGCTAACATGGGCATAGGACCTGCCCTGATGTGTGGCTGATAAATTTAATAAGACTCCATTGAAGAAAACTAATTCTACAATGTGTTGCTTTAAACTGCTCAATTTATGGTAATTTGTTATATGGTGATGGAAAGGAATATATTGCCCCTCCTCTGGGCTCTCATACTGTCAATGAGAGCTTCAAATGACACTGACTAGACATGGGGGCTTAGAGGAGCCTTTGCCAGAGGAGCTCCTGGTTTACCTTTTACTAGCTCCATGGAACTTTCCTTAGAGTCCATATCACGTTCAGCTTCTCCCGGGATTCTCTCAGAATTGCCATTCCAGTGTGGACTTCCTGCCAAACACAGAGAAATAAAAGGAATCCTTCTCACGCCTGGGTCGAAGAGAAGACTGGGTCTCACTGTGCAGTCCAGGCCTGCCTCCAGCTACTGATCCTAATGCTATAGTCTCCCAAGTGCCAGGATTCGATGTGACCTCCATGTCTGGCCCTTTCTTCCTTCTGACTGGGAGAGTCCTTACCGGCTACTCAAACTAACCTGCTCGTGTCTATACTTGCCACAGCCCCTCTCAAGCTCAGAGACACTCCAATTCCTTTCTCCTAACACCTATATTCTCATTTGTGTGCATTCACTCACTTATTCTTCCAGGCACTGCTTAGGTAGGCATCAGGCTATGATGGTGGCAAACACATGTGTGGTTTCTCACCTGGTGAAATGTCAGAGTCAAGGTTATCAATGGTGGTGGATGCTATACAAAAAAAAATTTGCTTTACTTCCTTGGACTGATCAAGGAAGGGAAGGCCTAAAGTGGCTTGTGGAGGAAGGTGGGTAAGAAACCTGGTCTGAGATCCAAGGCCCCAGCTGGAGTTTTAGTGACATGGGAAGGATGGAAACTATAGGAAAGGGTGGGCCAGGTGAATCAAGGAGAAGCAGTAGAAAGAATGACGTCCCTGGGTGGTGATTGTGGAGGGCCAGTGCGGGGAGTAGGGAAGAAGCTAGGGGTCTAGAGTTGAGGAGAAATGGGGGAATGGGAGAAGGTGAAGTCAGTGTGCTGTGGGCACACAGAGCACAGCACTACAAGGCCTTGCAGACCATACAAAAGACTTTGAACTCTATTCTAGGATTGGTGGGAAATCCTTGAGAAGCATTATGTAGGAAAGGAACATGAACTGATTTGGTTCTTTGAAAAATGTTGTGGCCTGCAAGAGGGCAAGAGGAGCCTGGTAAATAGGCCAAAAAAAGCTGTTTTAGATGGGATGGCAGTTTGTCTGATTCCTGATTGTGGCGGTTGGGATTGTGAGAAGTCCGTAAATTTGGAAAATAGATTAGAGGTAACATCACTAAGATGGAAAGGCAGGTGGGATATTGGGGAAGAGAGGGCATGGTAATGTCAAAGATGTTGCCCAAATTTGTGTTCCTGTGAATGATTGCTACCCCTAACCCTTTTGAATCTTCTGCTATAATGTAATTCAAGAAATTCTTCTAAAAATTAAAAAAAAACATAAATAATGGAGTGGTGAGACACATTTTGGGGGACCAGAATGTATGGGTTCTAGTCTCTATCTGTGTGACATTAAACATGTTGTTTTACTTTTCTGTGCTTCAATTTCTCTGTGTATAAAATGCATATATCAATAGTTTCTCATGGAGAATGTAATGCTAGATGAGAAACATGATATGAAGAGAAGTACCTGCACATAGGGAGAACTAGAAATTAATGTTTCAAGTCTTTGGGTAATGTAATGGGAACTGCCATTATTTTCTGTAAAATGTATATCCCTTTTTGTTAAGGGAACTGTTCTCAGAGCCCAGAACAACCAAGCAGACCTGCCTTACCCAGTGGCGTTTCAATTTCTACCACCACATTCCTCCCCTGCTTTGGAGTCAGCAACCATTCTCTTTTTTCAACAAGACAAATGTCAACTCTGGTTTAGCCCGTTTGCTTCTGTTTAGCCTCTCGAGCCTTATCTGCCAAGGCCTCGATTCTCTGCCTATGTACTGAGGTCTAGAAATGTTAACTAGTCCAAAGTTCCAAAGCAACCAAGGAAGTTTCTGGAGCATTACTGGGAACCTACCTCCTCCACGCTCTGCTCTCTCCATCCACACCTCCCCTGCTCCACCTTGGCCCCTTGCCAGCAGCACTCAGCACTCACCGTCTTTGTCAGGAGTGAGGAAGGTATAGAAGACTGGTGGGTTCAAGGACTCCACGAACTTGGACTCTATGACTGACTCTGGCAGCAGCTGGAGCTTCTCTGGGAGAAGATGAAGACTGATGGCCTCAGGGAGAGTGCTGGAAGGCAGCAAGATCGGGAGGTTTCGGGGAGATGCCTCCTAGCATAGGACCAGAGCTGTGGTTTATGGCCATTAGTAGAATCCCTGGCAGGGATGGTCCCAGAACTTGCCTGGTGCTCTTGGGTCCCAGCAGCGAGTCTTGCTGATGCCAGAGTCTTGCAGCAGGAAGCAGAGAGGTCAGAGTAGGGGTAAAGGGAGAAGGGAGAGGTTCCCCAGGAAGAGACGTGGCCACAGTACTGCTGGGACTTGTGGAACTTGAGAGTGTGCTTGAAGATGTGTCGAGGCTCTGAAGAACTACTGCCCTGGGTCTGGCGGGTAGTGGAATTTGGGTGTTATGGGGAGTTGGGGTTCTGGACTTGGAAAGTAGTAAGCTAGTAGAGGTTTGGTGAGATGAGATATTAGGTTTAAGAGATGAAGGGATTTTAGGAGACTTGGGCAAGATGATCCCAGATCTAGGGTCTGGTAAATTTGGGGGAGTCTTGGGAGCAAGACCTTTGGAGCTGAGGTGTAATGGGTGTTTGACTATCTGAAATGTGGAGACAGACTTGGGTTGTGGCAGGCTTTGGGGTGACTGTGTTATGGGTTCCCCAGGTTGAGGGTATGATGGGGAGTCAGGTGTAGGCTGAGCATCTGATGAAGCCGGATATTCAGAAGGAGTAAGCGGATTAAAATGCTTCATAGTGTCAACTTTGGGCTGGGTGGGGCTGACAGGGTTCAGAGTTAGGACACGTGACCTAGAATTAACAAGCGATGTCACACCAGGATTCTGGTGTGATGGAGTGCTGGGCTTCAGAGGTAATGGGGCATTAGAACTTGAAGGCACAGGGGCAATATGTTTCATCTTCAAAGTTGGCAGTGCCAAGGTACTGGAATCTTGGGTTGGAATTTGGGGCTTTGGTTGTACTGATGTTGGCAGGGCATTAGAGGACTGGCTTAGTGCCCCCAGCTCCTTGGTACTGGGCATCTTCCTTTTAGGGGCAGTAACAGTTGAGTTGGGCTTCATGGGCTTTGATTTGGGAGAGACCTTGAGGACCGAGGGTGGTTGAGCTGTGCTTACTTCCAGGCCAAGGCTTTTGCTGGGTGAGGGTGTGACTCTGCTTGCCTCAGCTGTCGTGGATGGCTGGCTCCTGGATCCCTCATTGGTCTTCTCAAGGTGTACCACAACCAGTGAGGTCAGAGGTGAGACAAAGTTGTATTCAAGGGATAAGTTGAGGGCTTTGGCAGCCAGCAGTCGGCGAGTGGTAGGGTCCCGGGCTTGGAAGCGTGCCTCCAGCAGCTCCCCAATAGTGATATAGGCCCACAGGCGGCGGATAAAGTGGGCCACATTGAGGGCAGGTTTCCCCGGGCAACCAAAGGCCTTCTGGCTGCTGTTGGTGGCTTCTTCACTATGGCGGGCCACAAGAAGTTGACCACTGGGGCCACGGGCTGCTAGGTGGATGCCCAGTTCCTGCTTACCTTGTTGCACCTTGCCAGCCACCACCAGCTCTGAACCACAAAAATAGTTAGGGAAATGGGCCCTAGGGGAGGTCCCAACCAAACCACCCAGATAGTCCAGGCGCACATCTGCCAGTAGAGGCTTGGAAATCTTCTCATAGAGACCCTCTAGCTGCAGAGCTGCGTCGGCGTCCTCGTGTATGCGTCTTGCTTCTCCCCGGTTCTCCAGGGACAACCGGCGCAGTAGTGAGAAATCCGCATCATCCCCAAAGGCCAAACTGAAAAGAGATACCCTGTGGCCCAATGCCTGACGGATGTTGGAAAGGATCGCACTGGGAGTTGTCACGCCGGCTGTGGGCTCCCCATCTGTCAGGAACATGATAAGAGGAATCTGCCCCACACCACGGCCCTTTCCAGGCTCCTGGTTGCTATGGTTCAGCACTGAAGCAGCTGCCAGCAGAGCTGCGTTGATGTCGGTCCCTAATTGGGGAGCAGACTGTGAGATCACTTTCTCAGGACATTTCTTACCCCCCACTGCAGACACACTGGTACCATACCATGCTCCCAGGCTCATCCTCCCCACCTGAATTTTTCTCACACTGTTCCCGCTGCCTATCCCTCCAAACTCCATCACTCTCACCCTGGCTCATGTGACCTGATAGTGGAGTCCATATGTCCTTGTGCTTATCGCTCCCTGTCTCAGACCATGCTTTGATTATTCCCCAGGGTGTGTGTGTATGTGGGGGGACAGGATCATATCATTTTCTAGTCAGATGACAACCACCCAGAGACACCACCACCACCTTCTTGCTACAGGGAAAAAGATGGCTTAGATGACAGAGGCGGTAGATCTGAGAGAATGAAGTAATTATTTGAGAACAAAAGTCATAACTGGGACAAAAGCTTGGAAATAAAGCCTACAATGCTGATTTTAAAAGTCTTAGCAATTTTCTTGTTTGTTTTAAGGAAGAGGACACTGAGGTCCAAAGAGAAAGAGGCTAAGATACAGGGGAAATCAACCATGTCCCTCCCATCAGGAGAGGGAGATAGGCGGGGAACCAAAAGGAGGAAAAGGTACAGTTTTTATGCAAAATGTGAAAGTGATGTTTCTGGCAGCATGAGAAATGAGAAGCATGGGGGAAATGAAGAGAAGGGCTTAGAAATTTCTTCTATCACCACAGCCTGTCCATTGGGGGAGGCGGGTAAAACACTTACAGCCATCTGCTTCCATGCGACTCAGGTAGTTCCTGGCACTATGAATGTTTTCGGCAGTGGCCTGGATTGAGCCTTCGGCTTTCCAGATGTTAACTTTGTCAGAAAAGGAAATGATGTTGAAGTAGTCACTGGCTTGCATGTCACTGAGGATTGTGTTCATGGCCTTTTTAGTCTGTGGGATAAGGATGAAGGAGATGAGAGAAAACTTGAGCGCCACGAACTTGAAAGGCTCTGTTCATGTGACACTTAGCTCTCTCTGGGTGCTTCACGGTTTTAACCCTATTTGACCTCTCCTTTTGTGAGTTGAGGATATTAGGTCAAAATGTTTGCAAGGCTTTATGGCAGGCTTCAAAGTTCACTCTCCAATAGAGAAAAAAATCAGTTCTTAACTTATAAGAGTCATATTTCACATGTTCAATGACCACATGTGGCCAGTGGTTATTGTTCTAGACAGTACAGAGTTTGAGATTATCATCTAGCAAGTTCCAACGGAGACATGCATGGTGGTGCATGACGGGAGGCTGAAGTTGAGGGATTACAACTTCCAACATCGCCTGTGCTATAAAGACTGTTTCAAAAAGCAAAGCAAAATGAACAGAAGAAAGGTCTACTGGACAGCTTCCCTCTCAAAGTCCCCAGGTCTGTTCTTCCTAGACCTCTACAGTCTCTGTAGTCAATGGATTCTGAGCATATGCTCCTTGGCTAAATGAGTTAACCCTTTCAAGTAGGAGGACCTTATGATTACGGAGACATGTATCTGGCTGCGGGGCTTTGGCTTGCTTTCCTTCTGCTCGGATCAGCTTGTGATCTTCAGCCCCTCTGTCTCCTCCATGCCTACATTCTCATCAGACCCTGGAGAGCCCACATTCTATTTCAACTGCATAACTTTACCCTGGTGCCCTTTAGATAGCACGTCATTTCTCTTTATGTAGCCATATCTTCAATGAACGTCCACTTGCCCTTTCTCAGGGAAGCATTTTCTTGAGCGATCTGCTTTCATCCTTCTCACCCAGAGAGTCTCTACTCTAGACTGCTCACCAAGACTCTGACATGGAAATATTTGCACTGTCCAGTCTCATATCCAATACTCTGCAAACAGGCCACATAATGCTGCTTCTTCCTCTGTCTTTCCCCCCATGACAACACTTAACAAAGAGCTAGGCATATAGGAGGCTCCATTGATAGGAGATTCTACTATTAAGCACCACTAATAGGACACTTCCTATGTTCCAGACATTCCTGAATATTTTACCTTTATCAGTTCATATAAGTTTTACAGAAGGATAGCGAAGAAGGCACTAATATTATTCCTATTTCCAGGTAATGGCACTGAGGCTCACAAAGACATAAGTAGTTAGTAGCTCAGAGTCAAACAATTAGTAGTTGATGGATCAGAGACACAAAAAAAAATTGAAGGGGTAGAGGGCTGGAAATACAGCTCAGTCAATATTGTGCTGCTTAGCAGGCATGAAAACCTATATCCTATCACAGCAGCACATAAACTGGGCATGGTTGTACACACCTATAATTCCAGCACTTAGAATGTGGAGGCCAGAGGATGAAATTTCAAGGTCATCCTCAGCTACTTAATGAGATTGAGGGCAGCCTGGGCTAGTACAAGAAACCCCGATTCAGAAAAAGAGCACCAGGTGTTTAAAAAAGGAGAACCAACAGTCATTGGAAGCTATCAAAAGGGGAGACAGTTATGGATTTCAGAGGCCGCAGGGGAAATCTTGTTACCTGCTGCAACTTAGTTCCAAACATGGAGCCGCTGACATCTATAACAAATACCACATTCTTCTCCACTGGCGGGAGGCCTCTGGGGGCAAAGTAGTGAATGAAATAGCCACCATAGATCTGGACAAAAAGAAAGGAGCCAAGAAGAAGGGTGAAAGCTAGGCCAGATCAGGCCCCTCGCCCTCCTGCATAACACCCTGCTCTCTCCTTCCCAGACCAGCTCCTTCTCCCTGGTTGTTAGTTGGCTCAACCTTGGTCTGCACGCCAGAACTGAGCCTCTGCTCTTGAGCCCTTCATCCCAGGCCTAGTCCAGAGCAGCAGAGAGGAGAAGACAAGCTTGGGGCCCAGGCCTACGAGGGTCAGCATCTCTGTACTATGTGAGTTCCTGTCCCTGAGACAGCCGGACTTGCACAGGCTTGAGAGTCCCCGGGGACGTTTGTCTGGGCTCCAGGAACGGAAAGTATTGTTTTAACCTCCCTCAACACAGTGAGCCGGGGGCCCAGCTCATTGCTGCCAAGGGTTGGGAGCTTGCAGGGCCTCCTTCTCCTCCTAAACACTCCTTTCTGCTGTTGCTGGGCAGAGCAGGGAGGGAGGAGGAAGCAGAGGCCAGCAGAGCTGTCTGTGCAGAGGGGATTGGTTAGCACCAGGTACAGATGCCTTGGGCTGTCCTGATGTGATTGGCTGCCTGCCTCCTGCCCCCACACTCCATCTTTCCCTCTGCAGAGCCTGGGGGCTGGGTCAGTGGAGGGGAAGGGAAGGAGATGGGCCTGGAGGCCCCTCAGGACCAGTGTCCTCTCCAGCCAGGGAGGCCTAGGCTGCCTAGGGGTCAGGTCTGAGCAATCCCTGAGCCTACAGCTCTCTGCCTAAGGCTTGAGGCCTCCCAGGGAAAGCAGGATTTGCTCCTGTCTTCCTTCAGTCAGCCTGGGAGCTCCCTTCTTTTCCAGAGGACAGGGAAATGGGAAGAGGAAATTCTTTGCCCCTCCATCCCTGCCTCTGAATTAATTCACAGGCACCAAGAGGCATGTTTCCCACAGTCCTGGCTCCCTGTTCCATTTCCCCAAGGATTCTGTCACTCAGGACCCTGTCGCTGTCAAGCTATGGGCAGAATCCTTGGGGGCTCCCATGTACCTGGCATACATGGGGTATGATTGTGTGCCCACCATGCTGGCCTGCCTTCTAACCAGATCCCTGCGGCCAGCTTGTAGCCTGGGAGCAACAAAGTGCCCAGCAACTCCCACAGCCCTTTTCGTCAACCAGGCCATGCTCCCAGCCCCTGAGAACTCTGAAGGGCACCGGGTCATAAGTACTTGCACAGCGCACCTGGACTGTGGGAGGTCACATGCCTCCTGATGAGGGCCATGCCTTCTAGCCATGGACCCTGCATGAGTCCAACCACTCATCTCTGTGTCAAATGCTCTCCCAGCATGCACTAGGTCCCAGAGTGTGGGCAAGTGAGTGTTTTCCACACACTGACACAAGCCCTTGCTCCCAGTTGCCCTCAGACTGCTAACCAGCGTTTTTCTCACTGGGAGCATCCAAGGATGAAGACATGGGTAGCCTCAACAGTCCCCTACCAATAATTCATTCCTGCTGAACCCACAGCATGTGCTACTCCCACCCTGGACTCATGCTTCTGACACCAAAGGCACCTGGGACAATCTGGTTTCCAGCCAGTAGATGCCTTTGGGCTCTGAGCAGACCTCACCTCACTGATGTGCTGCCCACCTGTAACCTCGGGATTCTGAGACCCTGAGCTCTCTCCTGCCATCACAGACCACCTCTTCAGAGCTATTTCTCTGGGTTTCTTCATCCCCAGCCCAGTCAATACAGCTCTCCAAAGTTTTCCAGATAGTTTCCCGCACAGGGAAAGCTTAAGAGAATGAAAGAAGCTGCTAGGGACATGTGGCTCTGAGCAGGCCCTTCGAATTTGGATCTGAGTACTGGAGACATACAGTGGAGACTGACCTTTTTCAGATTCCTGGTCTTAATGGAGTCCTTCCATCCCTGCCTCTTTGCAACAGTCATGACTTCCATGAGTCTCCATATGTAACTCTACCATAACCTGCATCTGCTCTCATGCCCCACCCCACCCTTGAGGCTTTTCCTATACTCTGAGCAAGATCTGCTCACTTTAGCCTAGAACTGTGATTGTTCTGAGACTGTCCTGAGCCTCCAGGCCTGGGAACACAGAATAGCATGGCACCTTCAAGTATTTATCTCTGATATCAACATGGATCTGTCTGTTACACTATGAGGAGCTAGCCAAGAGAGAGATAGGGAGTTCAGTCCAATCATTTCTGAGTGTCAAGCACCAATGAGTTGGGGCCTAGGCTGGAGGAGTTCTGCTGCAGGGTATCAAGAGAGGGATGAAGGAACAGGCTTGTCCCCTGCACTGTATGGGGTGATGGAGTTCAATTGTGGGTGAGATGTGGAGCGGATGGGGATTATCATATGAGGAGAAGATGGAGATTATCAGATGAGGAGGGGTGGAGATGCTGAGATGTGAAGGGGATGGAGATGCTGAGATGAGGAGGGGATGGAGATGGTGAGATGAGGAGGGGATGGAGATGGTGAGATGAGGAGGGGATGGAGATGGTGAGATGAGGAGGGGATGGAGATGCTGAGATGAGGAGAGGATGGAGATGCGGAGATGAGGAGGGGATGGAGATGCTGACATGAGAAGGGGTGGAGATGCTGAGATGAGGAGAGGATGGAGATGGTGAGATGAGGAGGGGATGGAGATTGTGAGATGAGGAGGGGATGGAGATGGTAAGATGAGGAGGGGATGGAGATGCTGAGATGTGAAGGCGATGGAGATGCTGACATGAGAAGGAGTAGAGATGCTGACATGAGGAGGGGATGGAGATTATCATATGAGGAGAAGATGGAGATTATCAGATGAGGAGGGGATGGAGATGCTGAGATGAGGAAGGGATGGAGATGCTGAGCTGAGGAGGGGATGGAGATGCTGAGTTGAGGAGGGGATGGAGATGGTAAGATGAGGAGGGGATGGAGATGCTGGGATGAGGAGGGGATGGAGATGCTGGGATGAGGAGGGGATGGAGATGCTGAGATGAGGAGGGGATGGAGATGGTGAGATGAGGAGGGGATGGAGATGGTGAGGTGAGGAGGGGATGGAGATGCTGAGATGAGGAGAGGATGGAGATGCGGAGATGAGGAGGGGATGGAGATGCTGACATGAGAAGGGGTGGAGATGCTGAGATGAGGAGAGGATGGAGATGGTGAGATGAGGATGGGATGGAGATTGTGAGATGAGGAGGGGATGGAGATGGTAAGATGAGGAGGGGATGGAGATGCTGAGATGTGAAGGCGATGGAGATGCTGACATGAGAAGGAGTAGAGATGCTGACATGAGGAGGGGATGGAGATTATCATATGAGGAGAAGATGGAGATTATCAGATGAGGAGGGGATGGAGATGCTGAGATGAGGAAGGGATGGAGATGCTGAGCTGAGGAGGGGATGGAGATGCTGAGTTGAGGAGGGGATGGAGATGGTAAGATGAGGAGGGGATGGAGATGCTGGGATGAGGAGGGGATGGAGATGCTGGGATGAGGAGGGGATGGAGATGCTGAGATGAGGAGGGGATGGAGATTGTGAGATGAGAAGGGGATGGAGATGCTGAGATGAGGAGGGGATGGAGATGCTGACATGAGAAGGGGTGGAGATGCTGAGATGAGGAGACGATGGAGATGCTGAGATGAGGAGAGGATGGAGATGGTGAGATGAGGAGAGGATGGAGATGGTGAGAAGGGTAGGGGATGGAGATGCGGAGATGAGGAGAGGATGGAGATGCTGAAATGAGGAGGGGATGTAGATGCTGAGATGAGGAGGGAATGGAGATGCTGAGCTGAGGAGGGGATGGAGATGCTGAGATGAGGAGGGGATGGAGATGCTGAAATGAGGAGAGGATGGAGATTGTGAGAGGGTAGGGGATGGAGATGCTGAGATGAGAAAAGGATGGAGATGCTGAGATGAGGAGGGGATGGAGATGGTGAGAAAGGTAGGGGATGCTGATGGTGAGATGAGGAGGGGATGGAGATGCTGAGATGAGGAGGGGATGGAGATGCTGAGATGAGGAGGGGATGGAGATGGTGAGATGAGGAGGGGATGGAGATGGTGAGATGAGGAGGGGATGGAGATGGTGAGATGAGGAGGGGATGGAGATGCTAAGATGAGGAGGGGATGGAGATGCTCAGATGAGGAGGGGATGGAGATGCTGAGATGAGGAGGGGATGGAGATGCTGAGATGAAGAGGGGATGGAGATTGTGAGATGAGGAGGGGATGGAAATGCTGAGATGAGGAGGGGATGGAGATGGTGAGATGAGGAGGGATGGAGATTATGAGATAAGGAGGGGATGGAGATACTGAGATCTGGAGTGGATATAGATAGGAAGGAGTTTACCAGGAACTCAGGGTGGAGAAGCACATGATGAGTAGTCAAGGATGTAGAGGAATCCCACTCAGGGCAGCAGTGAGCCTGAGCAAATCATTGCTCCTGTGCTCTGCGGGACTGGCTCAGGTAGTGGTAGAGAAAGGTGCTTGGTGGCCTGGAACCTTTCAGCAGGGTAGGGTTGTGCTTGGAAGAAGGAAAGGCAGGAAAGACCTCGGGAACTGACTTCTCATTCACTGGCCAACCTCACCAGCAAGCCCGGGGTGGGGAAAGGGTGAGGTCTTGGGTCAGGGCTGCTGCCCTGCTCAGCTGTTAGAACAGAGCTCCCCTCTCTCCAGGGGTGTTCAAGCTCAGATTTAAAACACTTCCTGTGCAGGAAAGGGCCTCATGATGGGGAACAAGTGTTCAGAAGCCAACCACAGCAAGAAAGCCAAGGACAACAGGACAGTCTGAGAGCTACAGAAAGCATGGAAGGCCGAATACTCAGCAATGCCTTGCCTGCTTCTGAGCTGGCTAATGAAGGACACAGCTAGGGACGTCCATTCGGACCCTGCTTCAAGTCCTCCAGCTCTGTATCCCTGTGGCCTGCTTACAGGATTCCCAAGGAATGAAGTCACTCACCTTGTCCCTGATGACTGGCTCTCACAGGTACCTTGTAAAGCTCAGAGGGACATTTCCTGTAGCCCAGACCATGACCCCGACCCGAGTGACTATTTACCAAAGAATTCTGCATGTCCCGGGTCCAGGTACCTGCACGTCTCCAATGATGTCCTCCATGACCACATCATAGTGGACTGTGAAGTCAGCCATGATGCCTGAGCTGGAGAAGGCAGATTGGTCTTGCAGTGTTGGGGAGAAGGTGATGAGGACACAGGTCTCCGCCCTCTGTATCCTGGTAGACGGGGGCAAGTCACCCTCACCTGCATGGGCGTTGAGGTGGCATGGAGGGCTCAGTGGAGAGAAAAGCCATGGAAGGGGGACAGTGAGAGGGGCAATGTGTGGGGAGTGTGGAGTGGCCATCCCTCGCTCCCGCAGCTGCTCCAATTGCCTAGCGTGCCCTTCCAGCTCCCCATTGCCACTCTGTCACAAGCCCTGAGGCCAGCTCCTGTCCTTCCCACTCATCACACCCCGCCCGCCAGACCCAGCCCTCCCTCAGGTCCAGCACTGGAGGTGGAGGGCCTGTCCTTCACTCATCACCTCCATGCCTCACTTCGCATCCAACCCAAGTCCTGTCTCTGGAGGACTCTCTTGTCCCCAGCTCCACCAGGATCTTAGTGTCCTCCTCTAGAGGGACAGTGTAGTGAGTGGGGAGGACAGAGACAGACACAGTGGCAGGGCTGGGCTCCTCTCCTGTCCTTCCTGCTGTGAGACAGGGCAGGCTCGCAGGGATCTCCCCTGGGACACAATGGCCTGGCTCTTCTTCTCCCTCTGCCCCTGCCACCATATGAATGAGAATCACCATGTGAATGAGCCTCATACATAGGGTCACCTGAAATCACTTCTGCCTTTTGCTTCTGGATGTTCTCTGAACCAACTGCAAGATCAACTCCTCTGGAATTTTCTTTCAAGACAAGTGTCCATTTAGAAATGTCTACTTTTCTCCAGAAAATGGAGACTTGGGACTTCTGCCCCCCCCCCTTCCTGCTACAGCTGTCAGGAAGCTTAGGGGCAAACCGAGCCCCCATGCTCTGAGAAGCCTGCTCACATACATTCCCTGGGCTTCCTTCCTTCCAGGGCTCTTTGTTTTGTTTTATCCCCACAGGACTACTTCTATCCTCTGTTTTAACCTTTAAGGAGAAGGGGGAGGGAGCTGCCATTTATAGCTGGGGCTTAAGCATTCAGGCTGCCAGACTCAGCTGGCCCATGGGCCCAGGTCCCTGATAGTGCCCTGTTTGCCCAGGGCCACTTGTTCCCTTTCTCCTCCACTTGTTCTTTTTCTGAGCTCCAGTCTCCTTAGGAACAGCATCGAGGGGATAGTAGCTCTTTGATCAGAAGGGGTTACTGGAGGGTCAGATGTGAGCTCATGGGCAGGACAGTTGGAAGTACACCTGGATCTCCTTGAGTGTCCAATGGAACTGAAGGATAGCACCACGGCCAGCATTCATTAAATCCCGTGGAGGGAGGATTGGCCCGCATTTTGCAGTGGGTCTTAGGGAGTAGCTCTGTGGGAGAATGACCTCCTGCATCAACACGCCCCTAGGATGCATTCTCAGCCCTGGAAAATAAACCTCTTCTTGTGGTCTTAGGTCATAGTTGTCTCTTTCATTCGACAGATCAACAAACTGAAGCCTTGATCACATGGCTCTGTCTTATGACAAAGTCCATCTTGGCTTGGAACCCAACTTGCACCAAGTGCACCATGTTGTGTTTCTGGCTGAGCAGGCTCTCATCAGTCGGATCTGTGCTTAAAATCTTTGCCAGGGTAGCTAGCCTCTTGAATTATGTAATTTCCCTGTTTCTGTCTACTCTATTCCCACGGACGTTTTAAGTTTGTTTAGTGATTCTCCTAGCTTGCTTGGATATGAACTTCTTTGTGGACTGGTTAAACATGGAGATTTGTGGTCCTAACTCAAGCCTACTACACCAGGTTCCAGTAAGGTGAGGTCCTAGATTATGTCTTTCCTTAAGATTAAATCCTGATGGTTCTACAGCCATATCTGTCATAACCCCACTGATGCACTTTGTTTTAAGCCTCTTAGTCAAGATCCTTCTTCGCATCCTAGAATCCTGTACTGCCTTTCTGCTTTCCTCCTGTTCTTTGTGGTCATTTAGGAAAAAGCAGAATTCATCCTCCATGATTCCTGCAGTCTTCAAGATTGTTAATATAGTATGATGATCAGTTTTCTGTTTGTTTGTTTGTTTGTTTTGAGATAGGGTCTCACTGCTTAGACCTGGAAGTCACTATGTAGACTACGCTGGCCTTGAACTCACAGTAGTACCTGTTTTTGCCGCATGATAGCTGGGATAAAGGCATGTGCCACCAACCCTGGCCCATTAATTATTTTTAGTAATTGAATATATACTTCTAGAAGCTTCTACTTCATGCCAATTTCATACTGACTTCAGGAATTGGGACGATAGTGAACTCATTGGGACGATAGTGAACTCTAAAAATCCTGAACTCTAAACAAGCCCCCTTCTCTCTGATTTGGGAAGGAAATTGGTACAGGGACATTACTGAAAGATTGTTCCATAGAATGTCCAAGGTTTCCATTCACAGAATGTAAATATCTTTAGTGTCTCCTCGCACTGCCCACATACTTGTTTGGTTGTTGGTGCTCGCTCGGCTGCTCCTCAGTGGAGGTATATGCACATAGGCAATGCCCGTTCTCTCAGACACAGTGATGTCTACAGTCAGCTTCCTCACCAGCTGGCCAGGTCTCAGGCTTACCACCAGCTGGTACCGGCCCTGATGTCGTTGTAGAAGTTCCTCATAGGCCAGGACAAAAGTTACCTCTGTGCCTGCTGCCAGCCTAGTGGAGATTTGAAATTTCTCTGATTCCCGGTCCCTGGACAAGAAGTAAAAATGGATGGGAGGGGTGTTGGATCTCCTGTGGCATAGCAGAATCATTAGATCTGCTAAGCCTCATGCTTAACCAACTTGACCTGATCAGGCTTCTGTCTCAATTAAGTCCCCGGACCACAGTCCATCATCCAGGTATTTACTCACCAACCTCCCTTCCTCCCTCGTCCCCCCCGAACATTCTACCTGGAAAATGATCTCAAAGGTAGCTCTCCCCCTTATGGGGGAAACATGGTTGATAAAAATCTGAACGGAGATTTTTCTGAATAGAACAATTCGGGGCTAATGTTTCATTTAACAAAAAGAGTTTTGAATGTACACAAACAATGCCTCTCTCCCTTTAAATAGTCTCTCAAATCTGCCTGATCCTTGTGTTAAACTGAGCTTGTTTATATGGCAACGACTCAGTTTTTAGCAGCAAAATCTGAAGTATTCCTGCAAGATGAAAATCTCTTAGAAGCTGAGGGGAATCCATTAAAACATAATATGTATACCAGACAAAGGGGACCCATTTAAGAAATAAGGGTCAATTTAGGCAAGTTTCACTTGTTAATTTAGGCCAGAAAGACAAATACTACATTTTAGCTCTGACATGTGGATCCTAACTTCAAACTTTAAGATATCCATGTTTACCTTGGAGTGTCTGTACAAGTCAGGAAGCCAGAAAGGGTCCATGAATGTGGGGGAAGGGGTAAGAGGCCTTAATGGGATGAGTAGCACATATGTAGTACGAAGGAAGTGGGGGAGAGCAGAGTCTAAAGTTGTTGTTGTTTTCTTCTTTTGTGGATGGATAGAAGAATGTTGCACAAGAGGGATAATTGCTGGTCTTGTTTCTGAAGGACATCATTTGCATATGGGAAACCACTAAGGTGACAGGGGGAGCTGAGGACCGCCGTGGCTGCATTTATCCACACTGACTATGATGACACGGGAAGGAAGCAAAGCTAATGGGAACATGGAACCCAGAGATCATGGGGCCCATTTAAGAGAACTTTGGAAGCAAGGTTTGGCCATGGCCAGGGCCCACAGAGGAAAGCAAAGATGGATAGAAATCATAGTATGTGTGCTGGGAGTCTAAAATTTGAATACTGGTGAGAGTTGAGGTATGGAGGAGATGAGGATATGGCAGATGGGTTAACCAAAATTAAGAATGTATGGAAACATACTACTTTGCCAGCTAATTAAAAATAGCATTTTAAAAAGTATTTTAATGGAGGTGCCCTACATAGGTGGAAATGCTACTCTCAGAAGCCAAGGGTTATTAAACTAAAATCCTAATGTGAGGTGGGGGATACCTCCGTATGAGTTATTATTATTCAAGAGGTCCAGAAGCCCCCAAATACTATAGACCATTACCATTTTTCTGAGTTTCTCACTATAGAAACATGGTAAAACCTTATTGCTGAAGACACCACACACTTTCGTGGCAGGGAATAGATAAATCAATCTCGAAGTGACCAGGAAACTTCCTTCCTGCTAGCTAGCTTCCCTAGTGCTGGGAGGTTTTATGTAGGCTGCTCGGGGGAGAAGACTGACCAATGGTCTTTCCCAGAGCTGTGTCTAGTGCACTATAGTATCAGAGTACCAGGCAAGATATGGAATGGGAATAGGACTGTTCTGGGGTAACCAACTGCTCTCTGATTAAATTTGAGGCATGCTTCACAAGAGGAATTTAATGCCCGGTACTGAAAACCTTGTCAAAAGTCTATGCCTGAGGAGGCCATAGGCCCTAAAACAGAACCTACTATTGTTGTCTTACTAAATGGTCATATTGTTAAAATGCTCTCCACCTTGATCAGGAAGCTTCCTTTTATATTCAATAATGATTAGTTAAGAGATCCATAACTGGTCAAATGCTCAGAGTAAGTGACCCAGCCCTAAATAAGATGTTCATGTCATCGCCTCTGATGTCCAGGTAATATCATGGAATAGGGGGCAGAAAGAATGCAAAAGTCGAAGAATTTGAAGAAATCCTATGAAACAATGCTTTGTGCATATGGCATGGCTTTTGTATTCATGAACAACTCACAACAGCTGTGACAGCATACACAAGACCTGCATGAGATGAAGTCAACCAAAATCCCAGCACAGATGGGGAAAGAGCCCATGAGATCCCACTCTTTTTACCAAAGAGTTAGTTGGTGGCTTCTGTGGGGGGAGGGAAAGCCATCTTTATTGGGAAGATGTAGTCACTAGTAGGCTGCTCACGCTCCAGTGAATGGGTCACACCCATTTGCATGTGGGAAGCACTAATTGAATTTGGAGCATTACAAAGAACAAAAGAAGAGGATATGAAGTTGGAAGAGAGATCCATTGAAGGGGTATATGAGAGCTCGGATGGAGGATGAAAGCTGGATATGATCAAAATACATTGTATAAATGTATGAAATTTTCCAAGAATAAATAAAATACCACATTAAAAACAAAAAATAAGAAAGGAAGAGAAAAAAACTCACTTGTTCATAATCTTCGCACAAAGTACCAGTTACTAAATAAGCCACATCTTTCTAGCAAAAGACAGCTGGAATTAGGGAAGTAAACTCCCAGTTATTAAACATCCACTGTTATAGGCATTGATATTTAGTGACTCACATAATCTTAATGTAATCCTATGGAGTAGAAATCATTGTTTTTATTTTACAGAAGTAGAGAATGAGGTCCAGAGAGAAGGAATATCTTTCCTGGTCACACAGCTAGGATGGCTAAATCACATTTCAGACCAGCTAGAGCCTTACCTCATGCCTACATGAGCTGATGTCTTTCCTTGCTGATAGGCTTTCTCATAGATTTTCTTTGCCTGGTGTTTTTCCTTGATTTCTGCAACATAGACTTTATTGTCGATGGTCCTGATGGGGTAGAAAGAAAGAAGGGGTAACAGAGACAGAGAAAGAAAATAGATAGTCAAAAACATAGCTACAAATAAGAGGAACAAGAAAGAACAAAACTGTCATTAAACTCGAGAGCGAGTGGGAAGAATGAATGTGAATGAGAGAGGGAGAGGGAATATTCTCCTGAAATCTATTTGTCCAGTGGGGAAAGAGCGACCACACAACATATTGTAGACATGTTGGAGTTTTGTGTTTCTCATGCTTGTCTTTTAACACACAATAATATTTTTCGTTGTAACATAGCCGAACATTTTTATTATAATTGTATATTTGCTGCAACATCAAGCTAAGCATGGTGGTGCAAACCTATAGTCCCAGTACTCAGGAATTTGAGGCAGGGGAATTACAAATTCAAGACCATTCTGGGGTATTTAGTGAGTTCCAGGACAAGCTACTCAACTTAGTGAGGTTCTATCTCAAGTTTCACACACACACACACACACACACACACACACACACACACTATTTACTCCAACAACTCACAGGCACTGCTGGTTAGGTTATGAACAACTTAAAAGTGTGTCTTTTTAAAGAAAACACATTAGGTAAATAATGTGAGTGATGTAGTGGTTAAAATTGTCGGTGACACAGGTCTTAAATGACTTGAGCTGGCTCTGACCTGAACGGCCTCTCCCTGAGGACTAGTGTTCATAGTACCATAATGCAGCCTACAAACTTCCAAAGTAGGGAAGCAACCAACAGCCCTACCCACCTATGACTCCTGTGAACCACAACAATGACCAGTATGACACAATAATCCTAACAGTGCAGTAGTGGCATACATACCTGTGTTAACCAACAGCTCTCTAATTAAGATCTTCTTAACCAGAGAGAAATCATGCCTGATACTAGAAACCTAGCCAAGTATCAGGGCTAATGATCATGGATTTTGGAGAAGAACCTTCAACTGCCACTTTACTAAACCAGCAGAATCTCTAACTATGTTCTAAACGACATATATGTGTCGTTCTATTCCCTAACCAAGGAACTTTCTCCTTGTAACAAACAACTCATTACAGAGAATGACAACTGATGAAATTGCAGAGTTGTGCAGTCCACTCCCATCTAGTACATCTACAATATGACACCTGCACCTTAAAGCTCAGGGACCATGGCAGAAGAGGAGATGGAAAGATTGTAAGAGCCAGAGGAATGTGAAGTTTGCCATAAGTCTTCTAGAATGCCAGAGAAGCTATACCCATGTAGTCTCAACAATATGCCTGCCTACCCATGACCTGAACAGGAAGACATCAATAGATATTTTAACATGGAAGGAAAGGTCATGAGGCCTCAACCCTATACAAAGAAATACAGGCAACTAAGGAATACTGAAAGTGGAAGAGAGAAAGGGCTTATTTCGCCTTACAGCTCTTAGTTCGTACTTTATTAATGAGTGAAGGAAGCCAGGGCAAGAATTCAAGAAAGGCAGGAACCTGGAGGCAGGAGCTGATGCAGAGGCCATAGAGGAATGCTGCTCACTGGCTTGCTCCCCATGGCTTGTTCAGCCTGCTTTCTTATAGAACCCAGGACCACCAGCCCAGGGATGGCACCACCCACAGTGCACAGCCCCCACATCAATCACTAATAGAGAAAATGCCCTGAAAGACTTGCCTGTAGGCCAATCTTATGGAGACATTTTATCAGATGAACTGCCTCTTCCCAGGTGGCTGTAGTCTGAATCAAGTTGACAAAAAAAAAATCACCACAAGGACCTCTTGTCAACATTACACACAAATACATCACTATTAAACTATAACATTTCTTTCTAAGATCTTGTTTGTTTCCAAGATCTCATGTTAATATCATAATATAAAAAAGAACAACTTTAAAAGTCTCACATTCTTTAAAACATCCAAACACTTTTTAAAAAGTTCAGCCTTTTTAAGATATCTAAAGTCTCTACAAATCCAAAGCCCCTAACTATGAGCTCTTGTAAAATTAAAAAAAAAAGTTACATATTTCTTATCCCAAGAGGGAAGAACCAGGGCACAGCTACAATCAAAGCAAAACCAGACTCCAACAGTGTAAAAAAATCCAGCTCTGGGGATTTACTCACAATCTCCTGGGCTCCAGAGTGCTCGGGCAGCTCCTCCTCGCCAGCTCTGCCGTCGACGGTACCCACAACTAGTCTCTTAGACTCAGACCAGCTACACACTACACTTGCTACTGTCTTTGCTTGTCATGCCATAGTCCTGGCACCTGCATGCTGGGGCCACATTGCAAGTGAGGTTTCATCTTGGCCAATGGCCTCTCTCGGCTCGCACAGGGCTGAACCTTAGCTGTTCTCCATGACTCGTTCATAATTTCAAAAACGGCACTATGCAGGAGACCCTTACACATTACAAAGTTCAGCTACCAGCTTGAGATGCAGCCTTGGCATTCCTGGACCCCAGTTTCTGTAAGATAACCCCAAGGAAACACTTCCCACAAGATTTCACCTCAATGATGCTGGTCTCTTGTTAATCGCATCTGATTTTTCAGCCCCAGCTGACCAAAATACAATGACTCTTAATTTAAAATATAGGAACAGCCTGATAGAGTCTTAGCTTCCCTAGGAAACTTGACGGTCCAGGTCTGTGTCATCTATATTGCTCTCAGGATTCTTCTCTTCTCTACCCACTCCCACTCCCATAGGACAGCCTCTCTGATCACTCAATAGCTTTTCCAGTCCAAAGTTTCAAAATCTCCCACAGTCCTCCCCAAAACAATGTGGCCAGGTCTGTCACCAATACGCCATTGCTGTCCTAGTTTGCCTTTTGATTTTGTGATGAATACTATGACCAAAAGCAACCTGGGAATAATAAGGGTTTATTTCAGCTTCAAGCTCACAATGCACCATGAAGAGAAGCCAGGACAGGAACGCAAGGCAGAAACCCTAAGGCAGGAGCTGATACAGAGGTCACGAAGGGTAGCTGCTTACTGGGTTGCTCTGCACGACTTGCTCAGTCTGCTTCCTTATACAACCCAGGACCAACAGCCTAGGGGTGGGACCATCCACAGAGGGCTGGGTCCTTCTAAATCAATCATGAATCAAGAAAATTACCCACATACTTTCTGATAGGCCAATCTGATGGAGAGATTTTCTCAGTTGAGGTTCCCTCTTCCCAGATGAGCCTAGCTTATGTCAAGTTGACAAAAACTAATCATCACACCTACCAACTGGTCTTCCTCTTTAAATCCTTGCTCTTTATTCATTGCTCTCATAGTGGTAGAAACATCTATTAATCTTTTGTTTATTTGAGACAGGGTCTTACTACATACTACTGGTTGGCCCGAACTCACTGTGTAGACCAGGGTGGCCTAGAGCAACAGAAATTTACCTGCATCTGCATCCAGAGTGCTGAGATTTAAGGCATTCACCATGATACCTGGCATATCGTGTTATGAAGATAAAATCAAGGCACATTATCTTCACTGCTCAAATTCTCTAAGGCTTCCATCTCAACCGAGAATAGAAGCAAAACTCTTTACTAGGCTCTTTGTAGTCAACACATTATGGCTGACTATTACCTCTTCAACCCCATGGCTTCCTACTCTTTCGGCCACTCATCCTGCTCTAGTCACACTGTTTCTCTTCCTTCCTTCCTTCTTTTTATTCTTTCCTCTCCTTCCTTCTCTCTCTCTTCCTCTCTCCATCTTCCCTCTTCTCCCCCCTCTCTGTTTTTGCAAAGCTTGGCATGGAACTTATGTTCTTGCACATGGTATGTAGGTTCTATGTGACCAAACTATATCATCATATTGTTGAGACAGTGCTTCACTATGTAGTTTAGGCTAGCCTTGAACTCACTATGTAGCATGATCTTCTTGCCTTTTTTCCTTCATTTTTTGGGATTTTATTTTGTTTTAACAGGGCTTACACCGCAGCTCAAAAGGCCTTGAACTTAATATTCTTGCCTCTGTCTCTTGATAATTTTAAAAATTAAAATTATTTTTAACTTATACTTAAAAGTATATATGATGGCAGCCAGGAGATAGCTTAGTTAATAAAATGTTTACCTTGTAAGTACAAAGACCCAAGTAAAATCCCAAAACCCATGCTAAAAAAGACAGGCAATATATAATGGGGCATTATTGGACTACCAGCATTTGGGAGATAGAAAGAAATAGATTCTTGGGATTCACTGGCTAACCAGTCTAGCTTACTGGAGGGTTCCAGGTGAGTGAGAGAGCTTGTTTCACAACAATGTTAGATGGTGCCTGAGAGACACCTCAAGTTAACCTCTGGACTCCATAACATATGCAAATATGCATATAAACTCATATACACACAAAACACATAAAAGTTGTATGTCCTAAAGAGTGTTTAATGTTTGATACCCATATCATATGTGTATGCCTTGTTTAAATCAGAATAACCATGTATTTCCTCAAACATTTATCACTGGTGCTCAAACTTTCAAAATCCTTTTTTGACCCTTTGAAGGGTAGTGCACAATGGTCACCTACACTGTATAGAAATGTCTTAGAGCTGTGGTCCTTATCTAAGAGTAATCAGATTTCTCCACCTCTCCCAACCCCTTACTCCTACCAGTCTTGAGAAACCATCATTCCACCCTCAAATTCTAAGAAATTAGCCATCCTGATTCCACCTGTGTATGACAGAATGGGCATTGGCCTTCTGTGCCTGATATACTTCACTCACCATAAAGATCTCCCCTTCTGTCCACTTGGAAGGGTTTGAGAGTTTGAAACAATTATATTTATTATGTTACTTTATGTGCATGGATGTTTTGCCTGCATATATAACTGCACGCTATGTACATGCTTGGTACTTGTAGAGACCAGGGAGGGTGTTGAATCTCCTGGAACTAGAGGTACAGGTTGTTGTGTTCAGCCATGTGGGTACTTGCAATTTGGACCCAGGACTTCTGGAAGAGCAGACAGTGGTCTTAGCTGCCACGTCATCTTTCTAATCCAAATTTGAGGAGGGTGTTTTGTTGTTGTTTTTGAGACAGGGTTTTGCTCTCTACCTTAGGCTGGCCTTGAACCCCAAACCTTCTGCCTCAGTTTTCCAAAGTGCTGGTATTATAGACATGAACAACTGTACCCAGCTCAAAACTGGATTAAAAACAAACCAACAAACAAATGACAAAAAAATCAAAAAACAAAAGATAAACAACTATTTTGGAACAGGGTTTTGGTATGCAGTCTAAGCTGGTTTGAGCTCTCAATAGTCTATCCACAGCCTTCCTTATGCTGGGATTAGAGGCACGGCCCACCACGCCTAGCCCGTTTATGTTGTCACAAGTGACAGGACTTCACTTCTTTTTATGGTGCATTTAGATATTCACTTACAAGTTAGACCCTTAGGTTGTTTGTACTCTTAGCTGTTGTGTATAATGGATCCATATTAGTTTATGTCTTTTGGGTCTTGTCTTCTCTAGGAGACTCCGAGCTCCTTGAAGGCAAAGAAATGTCTGCCTGGTTTGCTGCTAATGCCTGGTAGGCAGTACTTACTCCATCCCTTCTCAATGAGTGTCCCAGAACGACAGTGAGAAAAGTCCCCGTGGGTCTCAGGGACTAGTGGATCAAAGAGAAGGGAGCTAGAGAAAGAAGGTTAGAGAATCCAGGGCTTTGAACTCAAGACTCAAAGGGCTCATATTGCAGCAAGGAGGAATGTGAAGTGTTGGATATATCTCAAGCTGGGAAGAAAGCGATGGGGTCAGAGCTACCTTTGAGCCGTGAGAATTTGATGTCCTGGAGAACATTAATATACCTCTGTGGGAGGCAAGAACAGCTGTCTCCATTTCTCAAATGGAGTAACTAGGGCACAGATAGTCGCAGCTTCCAGGAATGCTAAGGGGAGATATGCCGCTGGCAGAAGAGGCTACTTAGGCAAGGAGTGTTTCAAGGCAGCTGAAACAGTATTGCTGAGGCTGGGCTAGTGTGGGGGTGGACAGAGCTGGCTGGGCCTCAAGGTCTCCTGGGGGCTGGGGTGGTAGGGTGGAGCGACTCTGGCAGTAGCACACTGGGGCCTCTGTGTGTATGCTGCCTCCAGCCAGCATACTTTCCACAGAGTCTGCCCAGGAACATTTCTCCAGCCTGCTTTGCTAAACTTTTTAAAAAATCCTTTCGGTGTTTTTGTTATTTTCTATTGAAATGAACCCCCATTCTGCCTGTTGCTGGGTCTTTACATCAGCTGACTGCCAACTTCTCAGGTCGGCCCCTACACTTGCTATCACACCTAGGGTTTCTTCGCTTGTTTGGGGGAACACTTTTATTCTTGTGTT
Organism: Microtus oregoni; assembly: GCF_018167655.1. Lineage (NCBI taxonomy): Eukaryota > Metazoa > Chordata > Mammalia > Rodentia > Cricetidae > Microtus > Microtus oregoni. The sequence goes on along the minus strand of NW_024544808.1, from coordinate 1,136,112 downwards.
TGGTTCATTGGTCCTCTACTTGCAGCAATCTTGGTTGCTTTCAAGTCTTACCCACTTGGAAGTCCTGTTGCAGGGAAGTCCCCCCTCGTTATCTCTGTTCTTCTTCTTCTTCCCTATACTGACTTCACACCAGTCACCTCTTTCAACCTAGCCACTCTCCAGCCCAGAGGTTCTTGATGGCAGGACATGGGCTTAGGGCTGTAAAGAATGTTTCAGCACACAAGCCTGCTCCCAGTCATGGGGCGAGAATGACTGAGCAAAGCAGAAATTCTGTTTGACTTGAACTCTCTGATCTACTCACTCTGAGAGTGGTTCCACTCAAAGACAGACATCCTCTTTCATTTTGCCCTTTTGAAGCAGACTCGCTTGTAACTAAGGCTGGCACTGAACTCGAACACACTATACATAGCTGTGCATGATAACCTTGAACTCCTGATATTCCTGCTTCACTTCCCAAGTGCTTGTATGACGGGTGTGTGCCACCACGGCAGTTTTACCCAGTGATGGGAACTGGATCCCAGATTTTGGGTATACTAGGACAACATCTACATCCTAGCTACACCCCAAATTCAGAAGCCTTTTCATAACTCACACTATGATACATGTGGGTTAATGCAGCCCCACAAAGCTTTCCTTTCACCCACATCTCTTCCTTCATTCTTCATCTCATATCATCCAATGAAACAAAACAGAAAAAGGCAATCGCCAATTATGCTCCCATCACGAACAGGCTGCTTCTCCCTCCAACCATCTTTCAAGGTCCACTGTCATGTTCTCCTTCCATGTTCTAGCACAGGACTCTCTTCAACCTCCCAGCTTCTTGGCTGCCTCTTCCAGCCTAGCCTTGCATCACCATGGTCACCCCTTGCTTACCACATTGCCACGTCTCTTCACTGAAGAGCTCAACTATCTCTAACATGGACTGTATAGGTCCCTGGGATGCTGGGCACAAATGAAAGGGAATGGGAGACTATTGACAGTCTTTTTCTAGAACTTTCCATTATTCTTTGATGACTTACATGTACATCCCTCAAGATACGCATTCGTTCTATAGTGTATTTAATCTATGTGTGTCCCATGGACTTGGTTTCCCATTGGAGCCCCTGAGAGCTGAGTCTCTGTCATTTCTGATCACTCTTCTACCTTTGCCTGTTGCCTGCACTTTAGTGACATGCACTTTCTCCTCATCCAGGAACATTTGTGTCTTAATTCTATTGCGTTAATTTTTTGAGGCTTACTTCTATAGTGCTTGGCTAGTGACCATCTCATGATTGAAGTTCAGTTTGAGTGTCATTTATCCAAAGTTTCCTTCCACTGATGGGAGTTCAGAACTGATCCCTGTCTCCTGGTGGACCTTGGAGTCCCCACCATTTTGCATTCAGATTTCTATTTCCTCCTAGGGTATTTTATTTAAATCAGCTGACTCATTTTGTGGGTTCCCCATTAGACAGTAGGACTGAGAGCAGGAACTGTGTGTAGTCCATCTGTCCATCATATCTAGCCAGAACCATGTCAGGTATGCCCTCAGCATCAGGAAAAGGTTTTTTAAAGCTAATTTTATCAAGTATTTATCATACACCAGGCACTTACGTTAGTATAGATGTCCACATGTCTTATTTAATCCTTGCAAGTGGTTTCTAATTTTATCTGCATTTTACAGATGTGTAAAATGAGACTCAAAGTTAGGTAGCTTGTCCTGAGTTTCCACAGCAGGCAGAGGAAGAAATCAAAATCAAGGAGTCTGATATTAAAATTTATCCTCTTAACTGCTCTGCACTAGTGAAGCAGTAAGCAGGCCGAATGAACGTATGAACAAATGAATGAAACCGTTAGTTTAGAACCGGACTTACATTGTGAAATTGGAGATAAAGGCGATGCGAGGAAGATCCAGGTCAAAGGTGGCTTCATGGGCTTCATCATGTGGATTGAAGAGAACAGAGGTGACCAGAGTGTGCGCATAACGTGACACCACCGTGGAACGTATGGAATAGCTCGTCATCAACAACTGAGAGAGAATACAGAGAGCCGGGTTAGAGAGAGTTCTTCATTGGCCAAGATGGCCAGGTACTTGAGAGCTCAAGGTTCCTGAACTGGTTTCAGAGTGGAGGAGGAGAAACTGAGGGAAAATCTTGAGGGAAAGTGAGCTGTCGTGCATGGACCTGCCTGAGACTACCAGTAAGTGAGTCTCAGAACTACAGGTTTCCAGATGGTCCCAAATCAAAGCACCCCTGGACAAGCACTTCTCTGATTCCAGATCTTGCTAAATATGGGTTCTAACTTAGCAACCCTGGGGCAGGAAGAGGCTCATGTCCTCCTTGCTTCCAAATTCCCTGGAAGCCCCCACTGCTGAGGCTACTGCTGGTTCATGGATTTCACTTTAGAATGAACAGAACATCTTAGCAAAGCTTTAGAATGTAAGAGAATAGATGTATTCACCGAGCCCTACATTATTACTAGGCGATGTGATAAATATTTAGTTTTTATGATTTCTGCTGTAAAGATTAAGCCTCCTAAGTACAGTAATATACTGCAATCATGGTAAGTGTTCAGCACCCATGATCCTATTTAATCCTCACTGTCTGAGGAGTTAAGTTCTAGTATCTCCCACATCTTGCAGACACTGAGGTCACCGAGCAGTGAGGTAATTATCTTCTTCCCTATCTTCCCTGAAGTTATGATCCCTCTGTCCACCCACACATCACGTACAAGGGTCTGGTCAGTTCTGAGCGCGGGGAAGTGGGTCAGAGAGGTAATCGGGAATCAGTTGAGCGAGGCTCAAGCTCTGGCTCCGCTGCTTCCTATGTCTTGGGCCCTGAGCCTGTGTTTCCTCCTCTCTCTAATGCGGATAAGAGAGTGTGGCTCACAGGGATGCTGCGAAGGCTCACAGCAACAACCAAGCCTCCTGGCACATCACCTGCGCTGCACTTAGTAATCAGTACCTCTTTTCTCTGGCCCTAGCTTCTCAAGCCTGCAGAAACAGACTGTGAAACTTCGGCTCCTCCCACCCTAAGGAGCTACCTTTCTCACACACTCCAGAGCGCTGTCGTCTCATGCTAGAACTGACCTTGCTGGTTGGCGAGGCAGAGCCATGAGGTCCCTGGTGTGTTAGGTCTAGGAGAATGGTCAGCAAAACACTGGCACGGCTGAGGCACCTCCATTCAGACATGGTGCCACTTCTGGCCTGGGCCTGCTGTTCTCATCCAGAATGTCTGATCCCCAAGGCCTTCCTCTTTTAAATCTGCAGGTAGCCTTCTCTTGAGAGGGAGGGACCATGCTGAAAGGTGGGGAAGTCTCTGAATGTGGCATTGAGGCCTACACAAACCAGGATTGTCCAAGAGCTTAGGCTGGCATCTTGCCTGGAGAAGGGCCAGCTCGGTGCCTCCTTTTTCCCCTTCATCCAGCTGTAAGATGACTGGAAACTAAGCATACCAGAGTGCTGGGTCTGTCTGTTTGCTATGTTGGCTCAGGGTGGGGTTTTTCTTTCCTATAAACATCCACTGGAGCTCAATAACTGGAGCCAGAGAAAGGTCACTGAGTACTGATCATCTTAAAAAGGTAGCAACCTTTAAAGAGGGTTGGAGAGGCAAGTACGCAGCGTTGGTCTTTTCTGTTGCTCACTTTAGTCTTGACACAGAAGGGACTATAACGGTGTAGGGGTTCCAGACATGCGATTTCCAATCTCAGGAACAGCCAGAGGTCAAGATGGGCTGCACTGGAGATGAGAAAGAGGACCATTCAGTCATTTAAAATAGAGGCTCGGGACTGAGAACATCTGGGTTGGAATTGCAGTTTGGCTGCTTTCTGGCTGCATAATATTCAGCGAGGAAACTTAACCACTCTGCTGCCTCAGTTCCCTAATCTGTGAAATGAGGATAACAGTGCCATTTCCGAAAGTGTCAGCGTTGAGCTGGCACTTTGGGAATGTTTGACATCTGGTAGGTATTCAGTGAATGCATGCTGGGATGAGGAATGGCAAAAATTGAAGTACAGCTGCCAGGTATAGTGGCACACATTTATAAGCCCAGCATTTGGGAGACTTTTCCAGAAAAACTATGAATTTGACGCCGGCCTATGCTGCATGGTGAGTTCCATGACAAGTTGGCCTACACAGTGAGATCCTGTCTCAAAAATGCCAACAAACGAGCATTGGAAGCCCCTTGTCCCATTGGGGACATGAAAGGGGCAGAACGAAGCAGAGCTGAGATGCTCTGAGTCCAGGATCTTGAAGTCCAGTATCTGAGTCCTGTAGAAGATGGATTGAGTAGTGTCCCCATACAGGAGCCATTAGCATGTATCAGAGCCTTTATTACACTTATATGAACATAGATTACATTTCCAAGACATCCAGCCTCTATCTACAAGGGCAAAAGCCTTTGAGGACTTTTCATAAACTGGCACAAAGATGACAAAGGCACCTGGATTTGCCCTATGACATTCAGCACAGCACAACAAAGTCTCATTCTGGCTTTTGGGGGTCCCAAATCTTATTAGTTGCCACCTACTCCAAGGGCACTCAAAGCTTCCCATTGCGGTTTTCCCAGTGCAGGTGCAGGCATTAGGGATGTAACTCAGTCAGTAGAATATGCCTGCCTAACAGTCATGAAATGCTGGGTCAGGTCTTCAGCCCTGTGCAAATGGGATGTAGTGTAGCTTGTCTTTAAGTTCAGCACTCAGGAGGTAGAGGCGGGAGGATCAGAAGTTCAAGTTTGTCCTCAGTCTCATAGGGAATTTAAGGACAGTCTAGAATATGTGAGACCATCTCTTTAAAACAGAAGAAGAAAAAACTTTCCTCATAGGGGACAGTCCTAGCTTCAGAAAAGCTTTGTTGTATAGCAACAGAGAAAACTCCATCAGGTGCCCACTCTCTCTTAAAGACAAACAGATAACCAAGGGTTCCCAGGCAAATTAAGAAAGGCTGAACCATGAAAGCAAGAAGCCAAAACAAACAAATAGAACAAATGAACCCAGGGGAAGTCGGGAATTTGACTAACAAAAGAGAACTTCAGGAGAAAAATTATACCTGCCAATCATTCAAGAAAATATGACATGTATGAAACAAGAATTAGATGCTACAAAACAAGAACAATCAGAGAAAAGAAAGACACATCAGAAATGGAAAAGAATTTGCTGGAAATAAAAATGTCAACAGAAAAATTGGAAAAAAACATAGAAGAAAAACTCTTGGAATGTAAAGTGAAACAACAAAATAAACAGGAAATATGAAAGAAAATGTCAAAAACACAGATCAACATAGCAGACACAACATTCAGAGAAATGAGCTACAGACTAAAGGAAAACTAAAGAAACATTGTGTGTGGTTTTTGATTTTGTTTTGGTATATTTGCCATATTGATTTTTCCCTTTTTAAAATCTGTTTTCTTAATTTTTTTGTTTTTCCTGAGTTTTGTGAGGAGAAATAGACAGACACACAGACATAGAGAGACAGAGAGAGCATGAAATTGGGTGGGCAGCTGAGTGGGGATGATCTGGAAGGAGTTTGGGGAAGGGAAAGAATATGATCAAAATATATTGTATGAAAAAAGGTTTTTTTAATTATTATTTTTATGTCCAGACTGCCATTTCCCCTCCCAGTCCCTCTCTCCTCCCTTTGCCCCTATGGCATCCACTCCTCCTGTTTCTGTTCAGGAAAGGGCAGATCTCCTATGGCTATCTACCAAACACGGCATATTAAGCTGCAGTAATACTAGGCACGTCCCCTCATATGAGGGCTGGACAAGGCGACCCAGGATGAGGAAAAGGGGTGGAAAAAACTTTAAACAAGTTTTTTAAAGGTATCAGGAGCTGGGCATGGTGCTGCATAGCTGTCATGGCAAGGCCGGGGAGGGTTGCTGCAGCTCCGAGGTCAGTCTGATCTACATAGTGAGTGTCAAGTTAGCCAGTGCTACATAGTGAGAAATTCTACCCCCAAACCAAAATAAAAATGTATTAGACATTAATTTCCTACAGCTGAAGAAAGACATCTAGAGTAGGCACCACAACAGTGAATCCAGAAGCCCGCGACCCTGTCTCAGCCCTGCAGCAGCTCCCACACTGGTTCTCTTCTTCTGTCCTCTGCCAGTGTATTTCCAGGTCCCCTTAAGACCCGATCCATATCCTTTCGTCTCTCTATTAAAATGGTGGAAGCCACCAAGCCTTATGTGAGGGGCCACGCAGGCAAGCCCTCATTTCCGTTCTCATCACTCAGCCTGTTACTTCTCTCCCTTCTCCTTCTATTGCTTCATGTTCTTTCAAAATGCCAGGGATGGGCAAAGATGTCATGGGTATGTGTTTGCACTGACCTTTCTGCTTGAAAAATCTTTTCCTAGATATCCACTTAGCTCTCTCACCTTATGTAAGATTTGTTCACATTTTGCCATTTCAGGGAGTTACTTCTTGACCAACCTATTTAAAACTGAAATAACCTCTTTTCTTCACTGATATCCCCCCTCTCTCTTTTACGCTGGTTTTTAGTTCCTCCCTGTCCCCCGCTCCTCATTTCTATGAGACAGAACTTTACTATGTGATGGAGGAAGGTCATTGGCTAATAAAGGAACTGCCCTGGCCCATTTTATTGGTTAGAGGATAGGTGGGAGGAGTAAACAGAACAGAACGCTGGGAGGAAGAGGAAGTGAGCTCAGAGACTCCACAGCTCTCTAGGGAGCAGACGCCTCAGAGAGAGACGCCATGCCCCGCTCCGGGGATGAAGCTCCGACCCAGGATGGACTAGGCTAGAATCTCCCCGGTAAGCGCACCTAGGGGTGCTACACACAGATGATTAGAAATGGGCTAAATTAATATGTGAGAATTAGCCTAGAAGAGAATGGGCCAAGCAGTGTTTAAATGAATACAGTTTGTGTGTTGTTATTTCGGGGCATAAGCTAGCCGAGCAGGCAGCCTGGGTGCTGGGGACGCAGCCCCGCCGCTCCTATTACTACAACTATGTAACTCATATGTAAATCAAACTGGTCGCAAACTCTAGATCTTCCTTCTTTAGGCTTCTGAATGCTGGAATTAAGGAGTGCACCAATACACCTGAATTTTGTTTTCTCCATAACACTTTATTTAAGTTGTTACAGATCTTATTTATTTATTTATTTATTTATTTTTTAAACAGGGTTTTCTCTGTAGCTTTGGAGCCTGTCCTGGAACTAGCTTTTGTAGACCAGGCTGGCCTTGGACTCACAGAGATCCTCCTGCCTCTGCCTCCCGAGTGCTGGGATTAAAGGCACACACCACCGTCTGACTCAGATCTTATTTCTTGATCTGATTGTTTCCTCTCTTTCCCATACTAGAATCAGCTCTGTGAGAAGCAGGTATTGGTGTCTGTCTTCTCCACTGCTATGGCTCCAGCTCGCAGAACAGCATCTAGCACCTAGCAGACACTCAGCAAATATTTGTTCAATGAGTTAACAAAATAAAGGCACATCATTTATGGAAGAATAAAAGCTGTTATAAAGTATATATATATATATATATATATATATATATATATATATATATATAAGAAAATAGTGATTCAAATATAAAATAAGATAAAATATGGTTATAAGCAACTAATGGAGTATAAGAGAACATAATGCTAGAACAAAATCTCCTCTAAGAGGCCCACGGATTATGACACTGGACTTGTAAAGAAGGAATTGTATTCTTGGCTCACTACTTAGCTGGATTTTGGGAAAAAATATTTACAAAGTCAAGACAATGTAAATACTGTTTATTGGTTTTTAGGTTTAAGAGCTACCCTGGAAGACAAAGAGAGGAAGATCTCGTTAATACTTCGGAACAGAACACAAATGTCAATAATATGTATAACGTAAAAGGAAAGATCAAAGAGATAATGCAGGGCACTGGTGGGTGACATGCGGCTAATATCTTTGTTTTTAGGCAGTTAGGAATAACACTGGCTTTGTAAAGTGGTGGTTGTAGGTTCTCCTCCAAGATCCATGACTTCACTAAACCCTGGTAGTTCGCTAGGTTTCCAGTACCACACATGATTTTCTCAGAGAGATGGTGGTGACAGCCAATGTGTCCATGCTACTATCGCACGCGTTATAGTGCCATGTCAGCTGTGTGTTCATAGATATCATGGATGTGCAGTAGTACTGGTTGCTTCCCTCCCTTCAAAGTTGGCATTGTGCCTTCTTGTACTTATAGATAAGCACAGTTCTCATGCCTCCTCAAGGAAACCAGGCTGGGCTGGAATGTGGGGGAATCATCCTGCCTCTGCCTCGCAAGTATGGTGATTACTGGTTTCCACCATCAAGCCTGCTTTGAAAAGTATATGCCTCATGACACTTTCTAAATGGAAATATCCAGTTAGACTTGCCTCCAAAGATGGAAATCATACTGTAATGCCTTTAACATATTTAGGAAGGGTGCTGGCGTTTTATTTTGTTTTCTATTGCTATAGCAAAGTGCCTGAGGCTGCATGTTCAAAGTCCAAGATGAGTTGGACCTATCTCTTACAGCCTTGCCTGAATTTCAACATGAATAATAGCATCATGATGGAAGTACAAACAAGGAGCAGTCAAATGGTAAGGTGTGAGCCTTTTAATACCAATTCACAACTATAGAAACTCATCTGAGTCCCAAGAAAATGACACCATTTTCTCCCAACAGGGATTAGCCCAGTGACATAGTCGTTTTTTACTGGGCCCCCATCTCTGAAAGATTCCACTAATTCAAATCATTCCACTGAGTCTCAAGCTTTCAGCACATGAACCCTTGGGAGATAAACAACATACAAAGCAAATCACAGTACTTGGAAAGCATATGAGACTTAACAACTCACAGGCAATGTAGTATCATGGTTAAAATGCTGGTATTTGACATCCATTGAGCTGGGCTCAAATCCCCTCTGTGCTCCATACCCATTAGACAATAATTTGCCTCTGGTAAGTTATATTTCTCACCCCCCAATGCTGTCCTCTATCCAATGCTGCTGGTACTCACACTGTATGAATGTAAACCTTCATGCTTCTGCAAAGCTTTCTGGGGAGTAAAGAAACAGCTCCCTGTAGGCAGAAGAGGACTTTAAAACGAGTTGCTCAAATCTAAGCCTGTTATGAGCAAGGGTCACCTTTGTGATGGTGCCTAGTAGATAGTTCATCCCCGTTTTCTTTTCGATGGCCCAATTCTTTCTCCCAGGTTTGTGTTTAGGAGGATTCTTTGTATAAAGCACCTGGGAGAAGTGGTATTAGTCTAGAAGTAGATATCAGGATTTCAAATATATGAGGAATCTGCCTTTTGTTTAACAAAGGGGAGTCTGTCTGCCTCTCTCTTCTTTTGCATAGACAGTCCTCAGCGTTTAGAGCAACACAGAGTGAGTTAAATTGTCTTACAACAGGATTCCCCCCCCCAGGAGATCAAAAGAGAGAACAGCAGTGTCGTGATGTCTTTAATCCCAGCACTCTAGAAGTAGATACAGGCAGAGGTGTCTGTGAGTTCAAGATCAGCCTGGTCTACTTACTGAGTACCAGGAAAGTCAGTGCTACACAGTGAAACCTTATTGGGAGGTGGGGAATAGGGAGAGGAAGAGGGACATGAAGAGGCAGAGGGAGAGGGGGAAACTTTGAAGTGGAGAGGAGTAAGCCGCCAATGATGGTAGAGGACAGAAAAGGCCACCAAGCATGGCTTTCCCCAGTACTGAGAGAGGCTGTGGAGTCCAAAGGCTGAGAATATCTGATCACTAATTGATAGTTTGCTGTGCATCTTAGGTGACAATAGAAATAATAGGCAGCTCTGGAAGGAATTTTTGCCACTCTTTTCCAGCATTGTCTCTGAATTTTCCAAAATTCATAAACACTAATTCTCTACAGCTCAGGGGAAGAGGAGTTTGCTAGGCAGGATTGGTGGCAGGGCTATTTTTGCACTCCCTTTTTCAGTTTCAGGGCTCTGGACCCTCAGGGTTCCGGCATAAGACAGTTTCATCGAGCTGGTCTATGCTAAACATATGTAGCCAGGCTTCTGCATTTCCTTAATTGAAGTGTTTAACAATAAATCAACTTTTCATGTTTTCCCCAAGTTGATATTGGGACCTATGTAATCTCAGTTACTTTTTCTTTTCTCTTAAAACATTTTTATTCCACATTTTGTGTGTGTGTGTGCATGTGTGTGTTGTGGTCTGTGTGAGTGTGTGTGTTGTGTATGTGAGAGAGTGTGTTGTGGTGTGAGAATGTGTGCATATGTGTGTGAGTGTGTGCGTTGTGTTGTGTGTGTGTGCGTGTGTGTGTGCATGTGAGTGTGAGTGTGTGCGTTGTGTTGTGTGTGTGTGCGTGTGTGTGCATGTGAGTGTACCATGGAGCACATGTGGAAGTTCTTCAGAAGACAACTTTTTGGAGTCTGTTCTCTCTTTCCGCCATGTAGGACCCTGGGATCAAACTTGAGTCGTCAGCTCTAGGGCAAGTGTGTGAGCCTGCTGACCATAATCTCAGGTATTTTTCTGATGGTTTGTAGCTATTGAAAACGGGCCTTGGGCATAATTATTTAGGCTTTTCAGATTTTATAGATCAATGGTGATGCTCAAAAGATTCTACAGTACATAAGAAAGAACTGGAAGGAAGCTTCCCTAGTCAAAGAGTAAAGACTTGGAACTAATTGTTTTTTTTTCCTGTCCCTTCGGATAAGTTTGCCCCCCCCCCCCACCGCCCTTCTCTGAGCTCCATGTCCTAAGATAAGGACATTTATGGCATTGTGTTAGGAAAGCAGTAAAACTGAGGAAGGGCATTCATTACTTCTCTGACGAACTTGGACTGAGATTTAGCTTACTTCATTAAATTTGATAATATGCAAGGTTCTAATGCTGTTCCTCTAGAGATCACGGATAAAACAATGTGGAGCATGAAATGTTGGAAACTGAACGAGAGGGTAGACAGAGCACAGGGGAGCAGTTGCATGAGGGGTTCCCAGGCAAGAGTTGACAGTGAAGTGCTCTGTTTACTGGAATATAGGTGACTGGATATACTTTTCAGAAGTTAAAAAAAAAACAGCAGAAAAAAGACTGGCAAATAGATTGGCTAGACGGCAAGTTCAGGTGTTTCTTGAAAATTTACTCACTGTCATGAATACCACACATGAAACATTCAGACATTCAGAAACAACAGGGAACTCTTGCACGACATAGATTCGAAAGTAACAATGGCTACATGAGACATACATTCATCCATCTCATTAGAAGAAAGCCAGAGTCCGTTCCTCAAAGTTGTCAGGAACCAGGTTCATTTCACTTACTGTGATACCATCCTAAAGTAGAACCGTAGTCTTCTCGGCCTTTGTCTGGGGCAGAGCTTATGTGTCCTAAAATGAGATGTTTTATGACTAGAGAAAATGAAGAGACTGGTTATCAGGTTATGCATTTAGCAATTGACTCTGCAAAAGATATTCTTTCCAAGGTCACTAGAGATTTACCTGTAAATATGTCCAGATTTTTTCTTATGCTTTGCTTTTCTAGACTTCAGCAATATTTAACACCATAAACCCATTTATTCCTCCCCCTCCCTTTCTCTCATCTTCTCCCCCTGTGTATCTCAGGTTAGTTAATCTACTGTCTTTGGCTCCTACTTTCTGGAATTACCATTGTATGCCACCCATGCCTGGCTATTAAAAAATCAGCAATATATGTATTTTTTTAAAACCAGTGACAGAGATGAAACCCAGGGCTCCATGCATGCTAGGCAAGTGCTCTAACACTCAAACTGTCCCCAGCCCAATCTCTCTATCCTGTAAACCAGTGGTTCTCAGTCTTCTTAGTGTTGTGACCCTAAATACAGTTCCTCATGGTGTACTGACCCCGACCACAATTTTATATTCCTTGCTATTTTATAACTGTAATTTTGCTACTGTTATGAATCATAATGTAAACATCTGATATCCAGGATATTTGATATGTGACCCATGTGAAGGGGTCGTCGACCCTCTTGACCCACAGGTTGAGAACAATATCTTAAAAATTCTTTTCAAATCCGGTCTTTTCTTGGTCACTCCTTACAGCTTTCCTTTTACTTCATCCATACCATCCATACATGGATCTGGACTCCAGGACTCACTTTTGGGTACAATCTCTTCTAGTTCGATACATTTCTTCCTCCTGGGCGCACTTTCTTGTGAATGAAAGACCCATTTATATAATGACAGTTTCTAGATTGACAGCCTCTACTCGGGTCTTTTTCTTGAGTTCCAGACACGTTTATTCACCTGCCTTTCCACCTGGATGTACCACGGGTGCCTCAAAAATCAACATTCATTTCCTCTTAAATCCATTCCTCCATGTCTTAGTGAAAGGGTCACCATTCATACTATCTGTTAAGATTTGAATGTGTTCCCCTTTCCAATCCAACCCTACACAATCCAATGACTCATCAAGTCCTACTGCGAGCCCCACCCCACCCATCTCCCCACTATCTCCCCTGCTAGCACTCTATGACAAACCACAAGCACTGCTTGCTTGGATGGCTTCCAAGGTCATAGCTATGCTCTCTATTTCCAAGAAGACACTCAATCCCCACACAACATCTAAGACCCTCTCGTTAAATCGCACCTATAACACCCATGCTGTTTCCAGCTGGAGGGCTCCTTAAAAGACTGTCGATACTGTCTGTCAGGTTTGGGAACTTTCTTATCTTGTTATTGAAGCTTTGTCATAATTTGGAAGGGAGAGGAATTTGGGGTGCCAGAATTGGAAGAAGATGAGAGACTGGTCCAATGTGGTCAGCAGAGAGAGGGCCGAGGGGGCCAGAAAGCAGTAGTGCGACATTACAAACTTTGGGGAAGCGGCAGTTCACAAACTATGAAACAGGAGTCCATAAACCTGCCTTAATGGTGTGTGAAATGGCTGTGAGTCAAATGTCTGTAGAGCACAGGGCTTTGCTTAGTAAAGGTAAAGGTGACCTCATGAAGCAGAAAAGTGCGTGAGGAAGACCTTGAATTTTCTTTCTCTAACTGTCACGTAGTACTTTAGAATAAACTTTACTGGGTCTGCAATTTCCAGTTTTCTGGGTCAGCATTCAGATGCTCTATCCCTAATAATGATTTTTGTCTACTTCTCTTTGTTTTTATATTTTATCTTGTTCTCTTGAAGAGACCCAATTCTTTATGTGAATTTATTAGATGACAAGTGGCATCTCAAACTAGAAATGTTAAGGAGGGTGGGTATGGAAATGCCATAATAAAACTCATTACTTTGCATAATTAACTTACGCTGAAAATGGAAGTTTTTCCAAATGATTCAACACAGCAAAATATTATAAAACCGCAAGAGTCCAATATAGACACAGGATGTTTCTTTTTTTTTTTTTTCAAGACAGGGTTTCTCTGTGGTTTTGGAGCCTGTCCTGGAACTAGCTCTTGTAGACCAGGCTGGTCTCGAACTCACAGAGATCTGCCTGCCTCTGCCTCCCGAGTGCTGGGATTAAAGGCGTGCGCCACCACCGCCCGGCTACAAGGATGTTTCTTGTAGCATTGTTTGTAAAGGTGCGAAAAAAGGGAGTACATGCAAGCTGAATCAAACAAATGAATTATACGCCAGCTATATATGAAAATGTGCGCTACTAAGAAAAATATGCACCAAGGAAAAGAGGTTTGAATACATAACTGAAAAAAGCAGTTACGGAACAGTAGGTATAGTATGTAGCCTGTGTGGAGAGAAAGCACAAGTAATCAGACTATGAATAGAAAAAAAAATAAGGAGGAATGTCTATCAAAACGTTAATCATGACTGTTTCTGGGGAATGAGATTAAAGGTAGTCTTTCATTGTCCGTTACATTTTTCCGCATTTTTTAATTTTTTACACAACATACTACTTGTTGTAAGAAAAAACAACGATATAAAATAAATAAATTCAATGAATGAATCTTTTTCGTGGGGCAGTTTGGGTTGGAAGGGCTTCACACTGAGTCTGGTACAGAGGCACAAACATGGGCTTTGGCGTCAGACAGCATTGAGCAGGGCCCCATTGCCCCACCCCCGAGGAAGGGGGGCGGGGGTAGGGGGCTGCGGAAAGGGGCTGGGCTGGGCTGTCTGCAGCTCTAGTACAGGAGGCTGAGACTTCTCGAGAGGGACTGAGAGCAGTCACACGCATCCCAGACTCCCTAGAGGACAAGGTGAGCGGGTAAGACTGGACTTTCCTGGAGACCAGACAGTGGTTCTAACCCCCTGAAAGCTGCAGCTGGGCAGGTGGACAATTCTTATTTCACTACTGTAGCTGGAGCAGAGGTGCTGCATTTAATGCGGTGTGGGAAAGAGAACGACCAAGAAAGTAGTAGTCTGTGTTTGGACTGGACAGCAGAGACTGGCGGAGGTGGAGGAGAGAAAAAGGGGAACTGTGCATGTTGGGAGGAGAACGAGGAATACGGGGCAATGTGAGGGGGAAGAGGAGATCCAGAGAGAATAGGGGTATGCAGAGACGGGTTAAGGAACATTTGGTGGGGGGGTGTGCATAGGTAATACAGAGGAGGATGTAAGGAATGGGAAGAGATTTTTGTAGAGTAAATAGGAAATGCGATGGGAAATAGCAAGTCCGAGTCCGGAGTCAGGCAGAGTGAATAAGGAGGGGGGGGGGGCGATAAGAAGTGATGGGGGGGGAAGGGCAGACGGGTTGGGACGGAGGCCCCCTAGGGAGGCGGAAAGGGGCGGGACCACTTCCGGCCTTTAGTGGGGAGGGCAGTATCTGAGTTTTGGAGGGGCTTGGAGAGAGTGGATGCACTTGGGAATTGGAGGAGGAGGTGAGCCATGGGCCCCAGCGTTGGATGAGAGCCTGTTAGGGGCCGGCCCCACCCTCTGGGATCTGAAGAAAACTTGCCTTAAGAGCCAAATCTTACCTAATCCATCCATCTAGGAAAAGAGGGGACTGGACCCTGTTTGGCTGGGCCCAAGATGGAATCACTTGTTCAGTCCTGAGTTGAGGAGGGGGTGTTACAGGGAAGGAGCCAAACCAATTTGAGTTTTACCATTTGGAGGGGGGCGTGTTAGGATAAAGGGCGGGACCTGGAGGCTCTGTGAAATTGATAGGGTGGATGTGAGTAGGGGAGGGGTTGGGACCACCAGACACTGCGACAATTTGGAAGGAAGACTTGTTGGGGAGGGGGCGGGGCCGAACAGCATTGCGGACCTAGAAAGGGGCGTGTGTAGGGGCTGGGTGCAGGACTGAGACCGTGGCCACTGCGCAGGCGCTTTATGTATAGCTAGAAAGGGGCGTGTTGAGAAGTGCTCGCACGGAGACAGGGCCAGCTGCTGAATGCGCATGTGCACGGTGGACTTCAAAGAACGGGTTTGTACTGGGAAAGCAGGCAGGGTTGAAAGGGCGCTGCAACAGACGCGCATGCGCATTTCTGGCCTGCGGCTGGTGGGGGGGGGTGCGCTGGGAAAAGGGGGCGGGGTCCTCAGAGCTGCCACACTGGCACATCTTCCTGGAGGAGGGGAGGGTGCGGCTGCAGAGAACTGAGACCTAGAGACTGAATTTCTGTATCTGAGAGCATAATGGTTGGGGCTCGGGGAGGGGCTGGGCATTGGGGCCCTAGAGAAAGTGAGGATCAGCTTCTAGGCAGAGCAAGGGATACGACGTTCAGCGGGCTCCCCACTTGACCCAGGCCTTTTCTTCAGACTCAGCTTTGCCGAGTGAACTTGAGACATGTCTGAAACAAGCGAGAGTGGTGCAGGTCCAACTCGCTTTCAGGTAAGACCGATAATTGTCCCCTCTTTCTTTCTGCTTTGCCTTTCCAGCCGCTTCTGCTCCAAACCCTTGGCGCTTCTCCTCCCATCATTGTCATTCTCCACCCACTTCTTCGTCGGGGTGCATCCCCTCTCCCCAGTGGAGGGGAAGCCAGGAGGACTGGAGGAAGGGGGAGAGGGTGGGCGGGCCCTTGTTCTGTTATTACTTTTTACTAAGGGGAAGGGGAGGCCTTTTTAGGATGAGGTGATCAGAGCACACTGCGGGTAGGAGTCTTTACAGGTCAGAGAAGTGTTGCCTCCAAATTTGGGGACCATTTTCATAGTTGAGAGTGGGGAGAAGGTCAGTAAACTTCCCTGCTTTCCCTTGCAGGGTAAAGCTTCAGAAAAGGACAGCGGGTCCATGATGCAGGACCTGTTGACCGTGACCCAGAACTTGGAGGTCTCAGAGACACCAAAGGCTAAAAAGACACCAGAGGTCTCAGAGGCTCCAAAGGACCCCAAAGCCTCTGGGAACCCGAAGGCCACAGAGGTCTCAAAGGCCCCAGAGGCTTCTGAGGCAGCTGTCACCCAGGCCTCACCTACCACACAGCAGACTGATACCCAGGTTCTCGCAGCTGAAGAGAAGAGCCCAGAAGCTGACACCAAGACGCAGAAGGCTGACCTGCAGGTTACCACGGTGCCTGAAACCCAGACCAAAAAGGTCAGCTGTGTTACTGATCCGAAGGTCAATACAAAGGACCCTGAGACTGAGGCTGCTGCCTCTCAGGCTGGAGGAGATGAACCGGAGCCTGAGGGTGCAGCTGTCCAGGTTCAGGAGAACCAGGATACTCGGCCCAAGGTCAAAGCCAAGAATACCCAAAAGGTAAGACCTTTGCTATAACCGCCCTTGTTTCTCCACATTCATCATGCCATTTGGTTGATTTGCTCTGCAAACATTTAAGAGATTCCTGCTCATGAAAGACACAGGGAGCACTCAGAGGTATGTCCTGTAGCTCTTAAATCCACAGAACTCCCAGCCTGGTGGGGTGTGAGGTGGGAATACACATAGCTGCGATCTGACTGTGTGCAGTTTATATGTGCACAGTAGCTGTCCACTTTCGGCCTGGAGCTGGACATATACGTATGTGTAGTCTCCTATCTGAAAGTAACTAATCTGGTTTTCTTCTCCAGAGAAGGGAACTGATGTCCAGAGAGCGGACTAGTCCAGGGTGCTATAAGCAGAGTCAGTGGTGGGCATAGGAAGAAGAAAAGCCTCACGCCTTATTTCTGAGTTGTTCCTGATCCCCTCAGGGAGGAAATTGCCAACTGGTACTCAGTGATAAACCCATGACTCAGGATGGCTGGGGTCCAGTGAGGCAGACTGTTACTAGAAAGGACAGGGTTCGGGGATACATCCCAGAAGAGATGGGGTTCGGGGGTGATTTCCAGAGAGACTGAATTAGGAGAAAGAACCACCTGCTTCACTTGCTGATGTTGGCCCTCCTCTCTGTTGATGCAGGCCAAACACCTGGATGGGGAAGAGGACGGCAACAGTGACCAGAGTCAGGCTTCGGAGACCACAGGTGGTCGGAGGGTCTCAAAGGCCCTCATGGCCTCCATGGCCCGCAGAGCTTCAAGGGGACCCATAGCCTTTTGGGCCCGCAGAGCATCAAGGACTCGGTTGGCTGCTTGGGCTCGGAGAGCTTTGCTTTCTCTGAGGTCACCCAGAGCCCGGAGAGGCAAGGCCCGAAGAAGAGCTGCCAAGCTGCAGTCATCCCAAGAACCCGAAGCACCCCCACCTAGAGATGTGGCCCTTTTACAGGGAAGGGTATGGACTCCACCCTCTACATGCCAGCTTTCCCACTGCCTCAGCCAACGTCTCTGTTGTGCTTTGAAGTTCTCTGCGGAGTTTTTAGGCTTCTCACCATTTGCTTCTCTTTTAGGCAAATGATTTGGTGAAGTACCTGTTGGCTAAAGATCAGACAAAGATTCCCATCAGGCGCTCAGGTAAAGTCCTACACTTTGCCTTGCCTGAGCTCTGCCTCCCCTGCATTGTGCTGGGGACATCCTTCCCTCTTCTTTTCTGTCTCTTCTTTCAAAGTTCTCCCAGTACTGACATCTTTAGTGATAAGCCCCACCCATGGCGTGCACAACAAAGGGTCTGTATGTTGGACCTGAGGGTCACCTGGTATCTCTACAATGCAGATGCTTATAGCACTCTCCTTTTGCAGATATGCTGAAGGACATCATAAAAGAGTATACTGATGTATACCCTGAAATCATAGAGCGAGCAGGCTATTCCTTGGAGAAGGTGAAGTGGCAGCCCTGGGGGTGGGTGCACTGGGGAAACCTTGAACAGAGGAAGGGTATATTATCACCCTCCTGGGGGGGGGAGCACAGAGACCTAATACATTGCCATCACCATGCAAATGAGCACACAGTGGCCTAGGGAGGGGCAGCCACTGATCACATGTCACTGGTGGAAACAGAGCTGGTGCTAAAGCTATGCAGCTGAGCCCTGGCTTCTGTCTGCTGCTGGATATACCATCTCATGTATTGCGGTTGCTCACTTCTCTGTCTCCCCAAATGCCCACAGACACTATGGATGATTACACTATGTCTGTTGTATGTTTAATATGTACTTCACGATATGCTTTATATACAATATTCCATTCATTTTTCTCTCACACCAAAGCACTTTAGCTATAATGAGGAGCTACAGGGTGCCTGGAAAGTTGAATTCTGTGAGTTTATAAGCTGTTCTTCTCGTCCACAGGTATTTGGAATTCAACTGAAGGAAATCGACAAGAGTGACCACTTATATATTCTTCTCAGTACCTTAGAGCCCACTGATGCAGGCATTCTGGGAACGTAAGCTGGGACAGTGCCAGGGTGGGAAGGGGCTTCTGCTTCCTCTTAGAAGCTCAGGAAAGGTGGTCTAAATGCCCATATCCCAGCTCCCACACATGGCTGCATCCCTGTGAGCAGTAGTGGTGCCAGATTATGACGGCAGAAGGGTTTCAGAGCCTGGAGTGGCCATTGCTGCTGTCAGGTTTGCTTGCTAACAAGCTCCCAGGAAATCAGCCTGTTGTTACTTATCTCTTCTACGGAGTGCCTGGCCTGGCTGTGGAAGTCCCTCAAAGGGGGGAGGGACTTCTGGTGTGGACCATGATGCTTGAGAGCAGGAGTGCCACTAGGGTTCCATCTAGAATTTCTCAGGGCCAGGGAAATTGGGAGAGAAAGAAAAGACTCCTGTTGGCTGAGCTTCCATGTGGTGGACAGGGCTTCTTCCATGTCCTGCTAACCTTGGGTAGGGATAGTATATGGTTTCCCATTTTACTGGAGACCTTGGCTCAAGAGTGAAAGCACCTTCCCTTGGGTCATTGATAGCTGGGACCATAGAGTAGGCTGAATTCTCAGTATCTGGGGAATCTAGGAGAGGCTGGCCTAATGAGCTGTGTTGTATAGGTGATGACTCAGGATCCTAAACTTTCTCTTTGTCCGGTATTTCTTTTAGGACCAAGGACACACCCAAGCTGGGTCTCCTCATGGTGATTCTGAGTGTCATTTTCATGAATGGCAACAAGGCCAGTGAGGGTAAGTAGCTGGCTGGGCATGCAGCTGAATAGGTGGCTGTTGTCTGAATTCCAGGTGCTCATTTTCTGTCCTTGTCTCCTTGCCTCCTCTTGCAGCTGTCATCTGGGAGGTGCTACGCAAGTTGGGGCTGCGTCCTGGGTATGATTGGGCTCTCTCAGCGCTTGCTGTCCGTGTTGTCTTTTGGCAAGAGAGGATGGTCCCAGGATTGCATCAACCTGGTGGTCTGGTGGAGCGTGGGGTGGGGGTGGGGAATATTGGACTGGGTAGTGGGCCCGGAGTTCTGACCTGTATGGATGGGGAAGTGTCTCTCATCTCTACTCACCCTCTTACCATCTCTTGAGCTTTCCCTGCACTATAAATCTGTTTTCTCTCATGAGAATACCTCTGCCAGTACCTGGGCAGTGTAACAGATCTGAATATATTAATTTGTTCATTCAGCTTTCTATGTTCTCAGCATCCATCACTCACTCTTTGGGGATGTGAAGAAACTCATTACCGATGAGTTTGTGAAGCAGAAGTAAGTGCCTATGGCCGGTGTTGGTGTGTTCCATGCATTTGGTCTCTCTTGATAATGGATGTGTACCTGCAAGTCTGTGCATGTGTTTGCGGTCTGAATGTGTGCATGTGTATACGCTATTGACAGATTATTTCTGGGAGCGGTCACAGATTTCGGTTTCAAATGTGGCTTCAGAACAACTCTGTGAGGGAGATGGAAACAGTCTTAATGAATTAAAGTCATTTGCTCAGGGTTGGTTACACAGGTAGCAAATAAAAATTGTGTTTAGAACATGGCTTCTTTTACTCTGCTAAGTAATGCTTCATAAAAATTAATTTCCATTAAAATGGCCTCAAGTGGTACCCTTAAGCAACCCAGGACAGTGCTGGGTACTGACTTGTGCATTTGATTTCATTTACATAACTGTGTACCAATCACAGGTGAGGGATTTGATCCCTAAGAGGGGATGGTTGAGCATGGCCCACAGGTGATTTTTAAAAGGCTCACTTGGGTCTGGAGTCCTAACCTGTTAAATTTGTAAGTAGAAGCTTACCTTATATCATTGGGTGTCAGAGAAGACTATGCATGCGCTCACATAGTGAAACAGGTGTGTTTAGAAGCATGAGCATGCACACACACACACACACACACACACACACACACACACACATGCACGTGGGGGGGAGAGACAGACAAAGAGAGACAGAGAGACAGGGAAACGAGAGACAGAGACTAAAGGAAGTCAATCAAGGACAGTTCTCTCTCTCTTTCTTTCTCCTCATATACTCCAAACTGGCCTCAAACTTATGTCTCCAAGGATGACCATTAACCCCTGATCATCCTGCTTTAGCCTCCTGAGAACTGGAATTAAAGGCCTGCGCCACTATGCCTGGCCAGTCATTTTTTTTTTAATAGCGTATCTTTCCAGAGCTTGGCTAGTCTTCCTTCCAAATCCTTGCAGTGTGGTGTGCTCAGAGCAGGGACCCTGAAGAATGGCCTCTCTGTTTACAACACACCCAACAGAAATCTTGGGCCATTGTGACAAGGAGCACAACATTTGATTCTCCTGCGAGCAAGTGCCCTACATGTTTCTCCCCAATTCTTCCACATGAGTTCTGGGCATTACCAATAGGACGCAGTTCAGTATTGGGGAAGGGCTGAAGTATTTAGTTGGGAATATGTGTATTTGCAGCCCATCTAGTCCACTCAGGAGTGGTTCACATTTGACCCTCGAAATAGATTTTGAATCTCTCTTTTATAGGTACCTGGACTACGCCCAAGTACCCAACAGCAATCCTCCTGAACATGAGTTCTTCTGGGGCCTACGCTCCTACTATGAAACCAGCAAGATGAAAGTTCTCAAGTTTGCTTGTAAGGTAATTGGAGAGCCATTTGTACTTGGCGTGTGAAGGTTATAGGGTGCTCCGGGATGGGGTGTTCTGTGTTCAGAGTGTCCCAATGTTCTTATCTGGGCATTTTAAAGCTTCTGAGTTATCAAACACTGACAAGCACTGTATCATCTAATCCTCACAACTGGTACAACTTTGTGATAACATGTGAAAACAGCCTCAGAGAAGTTGGCAGGTGATATAGCCATATCATAGAGCCAGTTAAGAGTCGATGAAGGGATAAAACAGGTGGTGCAAGATTACGAATAGCACTAACCGTATTGATACATGACATACACTGTATAGTATGGTGCCTTGCAAACAGCAGATGCTCAGCTCTCTGATTGTGAACTTTCTAATGGTTATTATTTCCACTTCAGGTGCAGAAGAAGGATCCTAAGGAATGGGCAGCTCAGTACCGAGAGGCGATGGAAGCAGATTTGAAGGCTGCAGCTGAGGCTGCTGCAGAAGCCAAGGCCAGAGCTGAGATTAGAGCTCAGATGGGCATTGGGCTCGGCTCTGAGAACGCCGCTGGGCCCTGCAACTGGGACGAAGCTGATATTGGACCGTGGGCAAAGGCCCAGATCCAGGCAGGAGCTGGAACTAAAGCCAAAGCCCAAGCCCAAGAAAGTGGTGGTGCCAGTGCTGGTGCCAGTACCGGTACCAGTGTTGGTACTGGCGGCAGTGCCAGTGCCAGTGCTGGTGCCAGTGGTGGCTTCAGTACCAGCTCCAATTTGACTGCCACTCTCACATTTGGGCTCTTCGCTGGCCTTAGTGGAGCTGGGGCCAGTACCAGCAGCAGCTCTGGTGCCTGTGGTTTCTCCTACAAGTGAGCTGCAGGTATCTGTCATGGTGCCAGTGAAGTACCTGGGGCTCATGGGAGTGGGATGGAGAGCTGAGTCCTGGGTTGGAGATAAGCATGAAGCATGCGCAAAGACACTGCTGTGATTTTCCTGGGTCCTGTTTGCTAGATATCGACTGATTTTCCTTTACTTGTGTTTGCAGATATTGCTCGTAGTCGCGGCATCTTCTTCTCAAGCCAGGGTGTGCTCTCAGAAACCTACTTAACACCGCACTCTAGGCAGCTACTATTAATCATTTGAAGTTGACACTCTATATTAAATCTATTTGCCATTTCTCAGTTTATTGCCTTTTTTGGTAGACTGTCACATCCTAAAAACAATTGGCAACGTTTCCATCTCAGTGGTTGGACTCCTGAGAATGAGAATTAGCACATCTCTCTGGAGTAGGTCAGGCTTTTCTCTCCCCAAAGTAGGTAGGATTTTTGTGGTGTAGAGTCATGGGGTTTGGGGTTCCAGAAGACGCTGATTCAAAAAGAGGCCTGACTCTTCTTTTGAGGAATGTGACTGAAAACTGTAGAGAAGGTGAGTGGTTACAGAGACCCAAATGAAAGACTATTTTCTTGGGGAAGAAGAGTGTAATATAGTGGGCTAGGAGCCAGTGGAGAGGAAAAAGTTGAACACTGATCCATGCATCCCAGTCCCCGAGAAGATGAAAGGCCTGGATTGCTGGGAAGTCTGGGAGAGTACACTGTCTAGACAGGAGTTAGAGAGGAGATGCCGAGGAATGGGAAGATCCTAATAGTGCATAGAGCTCAGGATTGGGACAGGGAAGCAGCAGAGACACAACAGTGTGACTGACATTTCAGGTATAGAAAACAAGTATTGGTTTACTCCAGGGGTTGGGTTTTGCCATTCAGCTTTATAATAAGAACACAGGACCAAAGGGAGTGTGAATCTACATCTTAGCTACTGTGTTCTGGTGCTTGACTTAAAACAGTACTTACAAAGACTGACAGAGGAGGCTAGACAGTGGGAGCCAGACAGATGTGGAGACAGATGAGTATATGAGGTAGAAAAGGACCAGTGTGTCGGGAGGGGGCGGTCTATGATTAGGAATCTTAAGTCCAAGAATGGGGCACCAAGCTAAATAAACATCCATGGTGGCTGCTGTATGTCTGATGACATTCTAGGTGTTGGGGGGGGAAGAGTATGGAGAGAACTTTTGCTTAGTCACACAGGATAGTTGTATGCAAGAATATGATGACTTGGAGGCCAGGATATTAGTTGAGCTATCCATATGGGAGTCAAATCATCTGTAGAGTAGCAAGAGTGCAGATGAAGGGGACCACTATGAACCAGGGAACCCAAAATCCTCTCCTGTGATTAAAGGTGGTCTCTGCCATTGCTCACTAAGGGCTAGTGGAGATTGACTTGAGTGAATGTGGGAAGAGTCTTGCCCTTTTCGTTGTGGGAAAACTTACCATCTCTAATTCCTATAATAGATCCTCAGTCACTGAGAAACTCTTGTGGGTAAGGGGGCCCCTGTAATAGTCACCTCTTCCATTCTACATAAAATTAAAGCAACATTTATTGCTTAGGAAAAATGATTGGGGGAAAAGAAACCAACTACAAAACACCAGGCAGAGAGGAACCAGTCTTACCTATATGGCCATCACTTCAGATCTACTTTCACTCCCGGGGAGGTCTTCACTAGAAGCAGGTCCTTCTATTGGGGTACAAGCCATGGTCTTCTCAGAAGGCTGGATGGTACCTATGATCTGCAGTTGGAGTCAGCCTTGGCATCCGAGGAAGGAGTCAGTGGATACTGTGTCAAAGGTTCTTTCATATGTAAAAATGGGGACTAGCAGATAATGGGAGCACTGAAGAACTCCAGGACTATGAGTCTAATAAGACTGGACTTTAAAGAACTTGACAAAGCTATGACTGAGTGAGAGTGAAGAATCTGCCCTTGCTATGTGTCCTCCACAGGGTACTGGGCTTGTAGGGTTCCCCACTTCTCAGGAAACTTAGGGTTGGCTCTTTTCCAAATGTCAGGCCTTGAAGGCAGGTGGGATAGGAAGAAAAACATCATCCCTGGCAAGCAAGGTTCTAGCATGGAAGAGGATATGGCAGAGAAAATGACAGAAGACCTTGTTTCGGCCACCTTTTCAGCCTACATGCCATTATTGTAAGAAGTAGACACTGCAGTTTCTAGTCCTTCCTTTAGGGCATCATTAGTTAAATCCAAATTCTACATTGTATCCTGTATTTTCTCCCTGGCTAGGAGTAGGAAGAGCTCTTTGAACAATTTCACCTTCTAAAAAGCCTGCAGATATTGATAGTGGATTGTAATATTGTGACATAATTATGATTCATGTATAAAGAAAAAGTAAGCATGGCCTGCAGTCCCAGCTTAGGAGTCTGAGGTAGGAGGACTGTAAGTTCAAGAGCTGCCTGGTTTACAGAGTGAGTTCACAGCCAGCCTGGGCAAATTACTGAGAACCTGTCTTCAATAAGAAGTGAGAAGAGGAGAGAATGTAGCTCAGTGGGCAGAGTGCTTGCCTACCGTTGTAGCAAAAGCTACAAGGCCTTTGCTTCAACCCCCAGCGCCACTTTAAAAAATCCAACAGAAGGTTAATAATGATTAGATAAATGTTTTAAGCGAAAAAGTAAACGTGAGTGACAACTCGTAGAGAAATTATACATAACAACTATTGTTGCACTGGGGCAATTTGTACACTAGTTGATGAACAAGCACGGAGTTGTATGAAGAGAGCTGTTTGTAAGTTGGTAGGACATCAATATTCCCACACAGCCCGTTTTGAGAGAGTTGTTCGCTTACTACTCAAAAGATTGACAGGCAAAGCAGTTAGAAATCTGCCTGGTACACAACATGCGCCCCTTGAAGTATTCTGTTCCAATATCATCATCACGGTTCTCCCAATATTCTCCCTATTTTCTGGCCCTCTAGCCTGACTCAACTGTCATTGATTAGGGTGTCTGACCAGGTTGCTTTCTTGTTTGTTTTGTGTTAGTTTTTGAGATGGCGTCTCAAGTAGCCCAGGATGGCCTCGAACACCCCTACGTAGCTTAGACTGGTCTTAAATTCCGTATACTTTTGCCTCTGACACCCTCTAAAGTGCTGGGGTGATAGGGTACTTTCCAGATAAACAGACCAGGCAGATGTGCGTTCCCCAGACGGATTGCTCCTTTGTGCTTCCTAGCAGGGTCACATTGAGCAGGGCTGTGACAGCTCAAACCCCAGCTGGGTCCTCCTTGTCATGTTTCATCTACAAACCATGTTCCCAGCTTCTTTTCTCCTAGAAGTTAGTTGTCAGGAGTTCTGAACTAGGCCCTAGGGGTGAGCTACACAATGAAGGGCACACATAGGTGTTAACAGGGAAGCATGAGCCTAGTGTAATTCACAAGCACATTCAGGGCCTACTCCACTCCCATATGCGCCACTTCTCTCTGGTCACGGTCACTACCTGCCACATTTATGTTTGATGGATTACAGAACAAAATTTGTATGTGCTGTCTATAGTGCATGGTCTCTTGGGGGCCCCTGCATTAGGCATTTGAAATATACTAGGATCCAGTCATTTAAATTGGTTAGGTAATTTTCAGGTTAATTTCAAACAAAACAGTTACGTGAAGAGAGCATGAACTCTGGGAGCCCAGAGGGGGATCTGCTCTCCTGCGTACAGGGTATTATTAAGCAAAGGTGGCATGTGCTAGGAACATCTACACAAATACACACAGGCACTGATTTGTGTAGTAGGGTCACAGTCGGCGCTGCTTACCTGAGAACTCTACAGATGAAGATGATTGGCTTTTGAAATGAGGGGCAGTGGGAATGGCTCTGTGGGTAAAGCGCTTGCTGTCTAAGTGTGAGATCTTCACTTAGGAGCCTTAACATCCACACAAAAACCCTAATGGGTATGAGAACCCGCCTGTAACCCCGATGCTTCAAGAGGCAGACACAGAAGATCCTCTGGGAGAGCTGGCCATCTAGCTGAATCGGTAAACGCTGGGTTCAGGAAGAGACCTGGAGCAGTAAATAAAGGAGAGAGCAACTGAAGAACACACCTGCCATCAACCTCTGGCTCCCGCACATGCACCGCCACACATGTGAATGGACATGGATGCCCATTCCACATACATGAAAGACAGAAAGCAGGCCTGGTACACTGTGCTGAGGAGTGTAAATTGAAAGTTTAGGTCTGGTGTGTACACACATGCACACATTTGTATGTACAAGAGGTACTCATATACTCATATGGACATGGCCAGCCGTCAAACGGAAGAATGAGTTGCATAGGCAGGGCAGGGTTGGCTCCAGTGAAGAGACCGGGAGAGGTAGACTGATGCATCAAGTTGTTTCTTTACCTGCTTGAGAGAGTGGGAGAGCTGAGAATCAAGTCAGAGGATACCTCCAGGAGAGACCTCCAGCATGGGAGATGCAGAAGGCTAGCATAGGCAGAGCTTCAGAGGGCAGTTCAAGACGGGACATCTCCCACCTACCCAGCAGAAGTGCCCAGGTCAAGCAAGAAGCCTTGGTTTTCAGTATTGCATCTGATGCCATGTGCTGGTCATGAGACCTGGGGCTGCTCTCTGCTCCTCCGTGGCTCAGCTTCCTCCTCCATAAACGATGACAGTTATTCCCAGTTCACATTGCCATTGTCAATCAAGTGGGCTCACGCATGTGGAAGCTGATCGTGCCATGACTGCGTATAGGTGTCTGATAAAAGACAATAAGGACAACGAATGCCTTTCCTGCAAGCCATTCCCAACCTGTGCCACACAGACAGAGGCTTTTCAAGCAATATGTATCCTCACAAGCCCAGGCAAAGGAACAGATGCTGAAAAATGAATGTCTTTATGAAACTAGTACCTAAAGTTTATGTTACTGAACTGGGATGGGGGAAAGGCATACTCATGACATAAGAGAATCAGAAACAGAACAAAAAAGGAAGAGATGTTCAAAGGCCAGTGACCTCTGGGATAAGGAACGAATAGGGAGGACTTCCTGAATGACTAGATCTTGGAGCAGGATCAGGGCCTTGGAAGGAATGGAGTGAGCAAGAGGCAGAAGGAAGGTGAGGACAGTGGGGTTTCTCAAATGAGTTAGGGGGCAGCATCAACACTGAGTCATGAAGAAGAGGGATTCAGGCTGAGATCCAAAGGCCACTTATCTATGTAATTGACAGTTACCAGCTAACAGAGGGACCAAAGAGGACAGCAAGGTGGGCATGGCCTAAGGGCAGAGTGGTGAGGATGATGAGGAGAAACATCCAGTAGGGGAAGGGTGATCACTGTGATGGAGCTTGAGAAGAAGTCAGATTTGTGAAGCCGTGGAGCACCATACGACAGGTCTTGCAGAAGCAGTAGGTATATGGGAATCTGCAATGGCACTCCTAACACTGTAATGACCAATGACCAGGAACAGCTTTCTAAACATGTGTTATTATTTAGCTATATATTTTGTTTTTGTTTTTTCGAGACAGGATTTCTTTGTGTAGCTTTGGAGCATGTCTTGGAATTCGCTCTATAGACCAGCCTTGAGCTCACAGTGGTCCGCTTGCCTCTGCCTCCCAAGTAAAGGGGATTAGAGGCATGTGCCATTAATGCCCAGCCCATGAACACCTTTGACCACAACATGGGGGCACCTGTCTTAAGAATTTCCATATGAAACCACTTCAAAGAAACTTGATTTTTCAACCAAGCTGGGGTATCACTAGACCAATATAAGCATTTCTCTGGGAGTTGAGTAGACAGAAACAGGGAAATTACATAATTCAAGAGGCTAGCTACCCTGGCAAAGATTTGAAGCACAGATCTGACTGATGGGAGCCTGCTCAGCCAGAAACACAACATGGTGTCCTTGGTGCAAGTTGGGTTCCAAGCCAAGATGGACTTTGTCATAAGACAGAGCCATGTGATCAAGGCTTCAGTTTGTTGATCTGTCGAATGAAAGAGACAACTATGACCCAAGACCACAAGAAGAGGTTTATTTTCCAGGGCTGAGAATGCATCCTAGGGGCGTGTTGATGCAGGAGGTCATTCTCCCACAGAGCTATTCCCTAAGACCCACTGCAAAATGCGGGCCAATCCTCCCTCCACGGGATTTAATGAATGCTGGCCGTGGTGCTATCCTTCAGTTCCACTGGACACTCAAGGAGGTCCAGGTGTACTTCCAACTGTCCTGCCCATGAGCTCACATCTGACCCTCCAGTAACCCCTTCTGATCAAAGAGCTACTGTCCCCTCGATGCTGTTCCTAAGGAGACTGGAGCTCAGAAAAAGAACAAGTGGAGGAGAAAGGGAACAAGTGGCCCTGGGCAAACAGGGCACTATCAGGGACCTGAGCCCATGGGCCAGCTGAGTCTGGCAGCCTGAATGCTTAAGCCCCAGCTATAAATGGCAGCTCCCTCCCCCTTCTCCTTAAAGGTTAAAACAGAGGATAGAAGTAGTCCTGTGGGGATAAAACAAAACAAAGAGCCCTGGAAGGAAGGAAGCCCAGGGAATGTATGTGAGCAGGCTTCTCAGAGCATGGGGGCTCGGTTTGCCCCTAAGCTTCCTGACAGCTGTAGCAGGAAGGGGGGGGCAGAAGTCCCAAGTCTCCATTTTCTGGAGAAAAGTAGACATTTCTAAATGGACACTTGTCTTGAAAGAAAATTCCAGAGGAGTTGATCTTGCAGTTGGTTCAGAGAACATCCAGAAGCAAAAGGCAGAAGTGATTTCAGGTGACCCTATGAGGCTCATTCACATGGTGATTCTCATTCATATGGTGGCAGGGGCAGAGGGAGAAGAAGAGCCAGGCCATTGTGTCCCAGGGGAGATCCCTGCGAGCCTACCCTGTCTCACAGCAGGAAGGAGAGGAGAGGAGGCCAGCCCTGCCACTGTGTCTGTCTCTGTCCTCCCCACTCACTACACTGTCCCTCTAGAGGAGGACACTAAGATCCTGTTGGAGCTGGGGACAAGAGAGTCCTCCAGAGACAGGACTTGGGTTGGATGCGAAGTGAGGCATGGAGGTGATGAGTGAAGGACAGGCCCTCCACCTCCAGTGCTGGACCAGAGGGAGGGCTGGGTCTGGTGGGCGGGGTGTGATGAGTGGGAAGGACAGGAACTGGCCTCAGGGCTTGTGACAGAGTGGCAATGGGGAGCTGGAAGGGCACGCTAGGCAATTGGAGCAGCTGCGGGAGCGAGGGATGGCCTCTCCACACTCCCCATACATTGTCCCTCTCACTGTTCCCATCTATGGCCTTTCTCTCCACTGAGCACTCCATGCCACCTCAACGCCCATGCAGGTGAGGGTGACTTGCCCCCGTCTACCAGGATACAGAGGGCGGAGACCTGTGTCCTCATCACCTTCTCCCCAACACTGCAAGACCAGTCTGCCTTCTCCAGCTCAGGCATCATGGCTGACTTCACAGTCCACTATGATGTGGTCATGGAGGACATCATTGGAGACGTGCAGGTACCTGGACCGGGACATGCAGAATTCTTTGGTAAATAGTCACTCGGGTCGGGGTCATGGTCTGGGCTACAGGAAATGTCCCTCTGAGCTTTACAAGGTACCTGTGAGAGCCAGTCATCAGGGACAAGGTGAGTGACTTCATTCCTTGGAAATCCTGTAAGCAGGCCACAGGGACACAGAACTGGAGGACTTGAAGCAGGGCCTGAATGGATGCCCCTAGCTGTGTCCTTCATTAGCCAGCTCAGAAGCAGGCAAGGCATTGGTGAGTATTCGGCCTTCCATGCTTTCTGTAGCTTTCAGACTGTCCTGTTGTCCTTGGCTTTCTTGCTGTGGTTGGCTTCTGAACACTTGTTCCCCATCATGAGGCCCTTTCCTGCACAGGAAGTGTTTTAAATCTGAGCTTGAACACCCCTGGAGAGAGGGGAGCTCTGTTCTAACAGCTGAGCAGGGCAGCAGCCCTGACCCAAGACCTCACCCTTTCCCCACCCCAGGCTTGCTGGTGAGGTTGGCCAGTGAATGAGAAGTCAGTTCCCGAGGCCTTTCCTGCCTTTCCTTCTTCCAAGCACAACCCTACCCTGCTGAAAGGTTCCAGGCCATCAAGCACCTTTCTCTACCACTACCTGAGCCAGTCCTGCAGAGCACAGGAGCAATGATTTGCTCAGGCTCACTGCTGCCCTGGGTGGGATTCCTCTACATCCTTGACTACTCATCATCTGCTTCTCCACTCTGAGTTCCTGGTAAACTCCTTCCTATCTATATCCACTCCAGATCTCAGCATCTCCATCCCCTCCTCATGTCACCATCTCCATCCCTCCTTATCTCAGCATCTCCATCCCCTCCTCATCTCAGCATCTCCATCCCCTCCTCATCTCACATCTCCACCCCTCCTCATCTCAGCATCTCCATCCCCTCCTCATCTCAGCATCTCCACCCCTCCTCATCTCAGCATCTCCATCCCTCCTCATCTCAGCATCTCCATCCCCTCCTCATGTCAGCATCTCCATCCCCTCCTCATCTCAGCATCTCCATCCCCTTCACATCTCAGCATCTCCTCGCCTCCTCATCTGATAATCTCCATCTTCTCCTCATATGATAATCTCCATCCGCTCCACATCTCACCCACAATTGAACTCCCCCACCTCATACAGTGCAGGGGACAAGCCTGTTCCATCATCCTTCTCTTGATACCCTGCAGCAGAACTACTCCAGCCTAGGGCCCAACTCCTTGGCGCTGGACACTCAGAAATGATTGGACTGAACTCCCTGTGTAACAGACAGATCCATGTTGATATCAGAGATAAATACTTGAAGGTGCCATGCTATTCTGTGTTCCCAGGCCTGGAGGCTCAGGACAGTCTCAGAACAATCACAGTTCTAGGCTAAAGTGAGCAGATCTTGCTCAGAGTATAGGAAAAGCCTCAAGGGTGGGGTGGGGCATGAGAGCAGATGCAGGTTATGGTAGAGTTACATATGGAGACTCATGGAAGTCATGACTGTTGCAAAGAGGCAGGGATGGAAGGACTCCATTAAGACCAGGAATCTGAAAAAGGTCAGTCTCCACTGTATGTCTCCAGTACTCAGATCCAAATTCGAAGGGCCTGCTCAGAGCCACATGTCCCTAGCAGCTTCTTTCATTCTCTTAAGCTTTCCCTGTGCGGGAAACTATCTGGAAAACTTTGGAGAGCTGTATTGACTGGGCTGGGGATGAAGAAACCCAGAGAAATAGCTCTGAAGAGGTGGTCTGTGATGGCAGGAGAGAGCTCAGGGTCTCAGAATCCCGAGGTTACAGGTGGGCAGCACATCAATGAGGTGAGGTCTGCTCAGAGCCCAAAGGCATCTACTGGCTGGAAACCAGATTGTCCCAGGTGCCTTTGGTGTCAGAAGCATGAGTCCAGGGTGGGAGTAGCACATGCTGTGGGTTCAGCAGGAATGAATTATTGGTATGGGACTGTTGAGGCTACCCATGTCTTCATCCTTGGATGCTCCCAGTGAGAAAAACGCTGGTTAGCAGTCTGAGGGCAACTGGGAGCAAGGGCTTGTGTCAGTGTGTGGAAAACACTCACTTGCCCACACTCTGGGACCTAGTGAGCTGCATGCTGGGAGAGCATTTGACACAGAGATGAGTGGTTGGACTCATGCAGGGTCCATGGCTAGAAGGCATGGCCCTCATCAGGAGGCATGTGACCTCCCACAGTCCAGGTGCGCTGTGCAAGTACTTATGACCCGGTGCCCTTCAGAGTTCTCAGGGGCTGGGAGCATGGCCTGGTTGACGAAAAGGGCTGTGGGAGTTGCTGGGCACTTTGTTGCTCCCAGGCTACAAGCTGGCCGCAGGGATCTGGTTAGAAGGCAGGCCAGCATGGTGGGCACACAATCATACCCCATGTATGCCAGGTACATGGGAGCCCCCAAGGATTCTGCCCATAGCTTGACAGCGACAGGGTCCTGAGTGACAGAATCCTTGGGGAAATGGAACAGGGAGCCAGGACTGTGGGAAACATGCCTCTTGGTGCCTGTGAATTAATTCAGAGGCAGGGATGGAGGGGCAAAGAATTTCCTCTTCCCATTTCCCTGTCCTCTGGAAAAGAAGGGAGCTCCCAGGCTGACTGAAGGAAGACAGGAGCAAATCCTGCTTTCCCTGGGAGGCCTCAAGCCTTAGGCAGAGAGCTGTAGGCTCAGGGATTGCTCAGACCTGACCCCTAGGCAGCCTAGGCCTCCCTGGCTGGAGAGGACACTGGTCCTGAGGGGCCTCCAGGCCCATCTCCTTCCCTTCCCCTCCACTGACCCAGCCCCCAGGCTCTGCAGAGGGAAAGATGGAGTGTGGGGGCAGGAGGCAGGCAGCCAATCACATCAGGACAGCCCAAGGCATCTGTACCTGGTGCTAACCAATCCCCTCTGCACAGACAGCTCTGCTGGCCTCTGCTTCCTCCTCCCTCCCTGCTCTGCCCAGCAACAGCAGAAAGGAGTGTTTAGGAGGAGAAGGAGGCCCTGCAAGCTCCCAACCCTTGGCAGCAATGAGCTGGGCCCCCGGCTCACTGTGTTGAGGGAGGTTAAAACAATACTTTCCGTTCCTGGAGCCCAGACAAACGTCCCCGGGGACTCTCAAGCCTGTGCAAGTCCGGCTGTCTCAGGGACAGGAACTCACATAGTACAGAGATGCTGACCCTCGTAGGCCTGGGCCCCAAGCTTGTCTTCTCCTCTCTGCTGCTCTGGACTAGGCCTGGGATGAAGGGCTCAAGAGCAGAGGCTCAGTTCTGGTGTGCAGACCAAGGTTGAGCCAACTGACAACCAGGGAGAGGGAGCTGGTCTGGGAAGGAGAGAGCAGGGTGTTATGCAGGAGGGCGAGGGGCCTGATCTGGCCTAGCTTTCACCCTTCTTCTTGGCTCCTTTCTTTTTGTCCAGATCTATGGTGGCTATTTCATTCACTACTTTGCTCCCAGAGGCCTCCCGCCAGTGGAGAAGAATGTGGTATTTGTTATAGATGTCAGCGGCTCCATTTTTGGAACTAAGTTGCAGCAGGTAACAAGATTTCCCCTGCGGCCTCTGAAATCCATAACTGTCTCCCCTTTTGATAGCTTCCAATGACTGTTTGTTCTCCTTTTTCTGAATCGGGGTTTCTTGTACTAGCCCAGGCTGCCCTCAATCTCATTAAGTAGCTGAGGATGACCTTGAAATTTCATCCTCTGGCCTCCGCATTCTAAGTGCTGGAATTATAGGTGTGCACAACCATGCCCAGTTTATGTGCTGCTGTGATCGAATATTGGGCTGTTCTATTCACTGCTGTGCCCTTTGAGGCCTCTGGCTCCTGGAAAAGAACGTGATATTTCTTAGAGATGTGAGTGGTTCCATGTTCAGAACTAAGTTATAGCAAGTGATTTGCGTCCTGTTCGTGTTTCTTAGTTCATGCATTAGACGGCACAGAAAAATACCTGGCTAGGACAGTGGGACTCTGATCCAGGTGTCTTCCTTTCTCCCAATCCTGGGTTTTATGTGTCCTCTCTCAAGCCCTGAAGCTTTACATGATAGGAAGACTATAGTTCGTCAGCCACAGAATCCTAGTACAGCGATCTCTAGGCCGGACACTATGCAGAGCCTCATCCATTTAGTCCAGTCTCGGTTTTGTCCTCAGTTCACAGATCACCCAAGCTTGAGTGTTCTGCCATCACAGGCTTCTCTTCCAGTGCAACCTTAGTTATGAAGACTGTGATTCTTCCTGAGGACATGGGTTTTGGTACCTTTATTTTTTTTTTAATCTCCAGATTTAATGGTTTGCTCTGCTACCATTATTGTGCTAATAGCTGTAGAGTTCCGGGGCCACAAGCTTGAATATATTTGCTATTATATCTGCTGCCCTTGAGTTAGCCCATTAGACCACAGATCAAAGACAACTGCACTCCATTGCCTCCTTTTTGTAGTGTTCCTGGTGTGATGTTACAAATCACGATGCTTGTATCCCTAGATAGAAATTACAAGTGTCCCGAGACACTGATCCTTGGTACTGTAAAACTTTTGGGTCCAGAGTCCTTGAGATATAAAGAAAATGTTCTTTTTAGCAGAGTAAACTAAGCTGTGGGAAGCAATGTTCAGAATCCAGGAAGGCAATGCCCAACTCAGGCCCTCTCTAGCCTCCGTTTCCTACTTGAACGGTTCAGGGGTCTGAAGCACTGGTGAAGGTCTTATCTCAGAGTCACTAGCTCCCTAAACAGCTGAGGCCTAACCACGGAATTACTTCCTGTCCCCACAAGCTGGCATAGCACACCAAGTGGGCTCTCGTGACAAGCTTAAAGAGCTGTAATTCTTGGGCCTTATTTAAGAAACAATCCTGGGGATGGAAAGATGGGAGAGTTCAAAGTCCATGCTGGCCTTGTGGAGGGCAGGAATTCTGTTCCCAGCATCCGTGTAAGGTGGCTCCTAAGTATCCATTCTCCCAGCTCCAGGAGATCCAGCACTCTTTTCTGGCGCTGTGCCCACATCCACATCCACACACAAGTACACATAAATTTGCATGGAAATGTTTCAAAGGCATCAGTCATTAGGGAAGGGCAAAATCAAAGGTATATACGAACCAACAGACGCTGGAGTGAGTTTTAGCTTCTGACCCCTATAACTACTACCAAATGTGTGTAACTCCTAGCCAAAGCAGGACAGGGCCTCACATTAACAGTCTGTTTTCCACATTCTCGTTGGTCTGATACATTAGGTCTGCTTTGGCTGTAAAATTATGAAGGCATGCTGAAAGGAATGAGACCCCCCCGCCATATAGAGATAAATATGGCAATATCAGCATTCTTCAAAAAGTGAAAGAGCTTGGGATTTTCAGAGCAAGAATTTATTTTTATCTGTTATATTCTGCTTTATTTTATGAAGGAAACAAAAACATGTCTGACAATCTTCCACATGAAAGTATTATCATCAGTTTGTAACCTTTGTCTATTCTGTCAGAGCTGGGCATTTTTTAAATTCAGGGTGCTATGCCATTTATTGTCTGTAAGTCATTACTCTTAGTATTTCAGACATATAAGTTTACCAACATATTTAAATATTACTAACATTATCATAGCTAACTTATAAATGTATAATTAACACATAATTTCATCTCTTTCCCCCTTTCCTTTCCTCCCAAGTCCCCTCCTTCCAAATCCCTCTATGTTCCCGGCCTCACCCTCAAGTTGATAGCTCCTTTTCTCTGATTATTATCTTTATATGGATGTTTGTAACAATTCATAAAAACATACATGTATAAGTACTCACAAATATTTAAACTCAGCCTGCTGAGTCTGTTCTTGTTTTTTACATATATGTGTTGCAGGCTGACCACTTCATCTTGGATAATCAATTAGGGCTCCATCCCTAGGAGAGGTTAATGCCCCTCTCTCAGTAGCCATCAGCTGCCTGTAGTTCTTTGTGTAGGAGTGGGACCCAGTGAGATTTTCCCCTTTAGTGTCTTTCCCCTTTAGCATGTCTCTTGATATGGCTATTGTTCCAGTCTTGTTTGTGCAGCCATTCCTAGGAGAAACTGTTTCACAGTAGACTTTCTGGTGTTCTACCTTTTTCAATCTTTTTCACCCCTCTTCTAAAATATTCCAGGTCATCCTTGTAGGAGCTAGGGTTCAGATGTATCTACTGGGACTGGGGTCCTCGCATTCCAATGATCTGTGCCTTATGTCCAGTTATAATTTTCTATGATGATTTCCATTTTATGTAAAGAAAGGCTTCTTTGAAGAGGGGTGATAGTTATACTTATCAGTGGGTATAAGAATAATATTTATTTAGAATGTAGTAAGAAGCATACTGGTTAGCAACGTAGCGGTAGTAGATTCTCTTCTACGATTCTCTACCTTACTAGCCCTGGGAAGTTAGTTAGGCTCCAGTACCAGGCATGTTTTCCCTTCTCTTCAGTGGGCTTTAAGGCCAATTAGACATCTGTTGGGGAGCAGCAACATGGAAGTGCCGCTATTGCTCCTTTATAGATAGGTCTTCTCTGGTGGTCACTGGAGCAACAGCTGTGTAGGCGTAACATGAATAATAAAAACCCAGAGATAGATATAGGGCTTAAAGTTGAAGATCACAGAAGCAGAGCAGTAAGCCACTAGAGAGACCTTTTACCTGTCCCAAGTCTTCAAACTGAATCCTCAGACTCCACACTTCAGTGAGTTCCTGTCTCTTCCCTTTTATATTCCTCTCTCCACCCAGCCGCATCGCTCCTGTCTCCACTTTCCTAGTGCTGGGATTAAAGGTGTGTGACTCCAAACACTGGGATGAAAACTGTGAGTCACCACCTGTATCTGTTTCTGGATCAATCTTGTGTAGCCCAGGGAACTCACAGAGATCTGTCTGCCTGTCTCCTGAGTCCTGGGATTAAAGGGTGTATCACCACTGTTTGGCCTCTAGTGGCTTAGCTCTGCACTCTGATCTTCAGGCAAGCTTTATTTATTAAAACACAAATAAAATACCACTATAGGTAGGACTATTAATTGATTCCCTCTCTTGGCAGCTTGCATGGTACTTTCTGGTGCCATGAAAGGCAGACCTCAGGAAGAGGCTTTTACATTAAAAGCAGGAAGGAGGCTTTCACAATAGATCAATCTCGAATAATCGAGTCCTGTGTCCTAAGTGCAGCATTTTTAGCAATAGGGACTTAAGAGTCTACCTCTTAGAGACAGTCAAAGGCAAGAGCCATAGTCTACATTGTTTGTGAGTCAATTGCATCTTGACAAACTATTCTAAATGAAGTTTCTCATCCTTGGTATTGGAGTTTTTGTTAGTGTATGGTTCCTGGGGGAACATTGTCAGCTCTAGTATATATATATATGCACATGCACACACTTCTATGCGTTGTGTATAATTTTAGGTAAACATAAAATAAGATTCCCAATTTGGACCTCCTCCATTCCCAGTGACTTTAATCAAAATAGCAGCATATATAATTAACATGTAGAAATCAGTAGCTTTTCTACATGTCAATAACAGACATGATGAAAAAGAAGTTAGGGGAAAATACCATTCATAACAAAAAATAAAATAAAATAGGAACAAACTTAAACTAAAGAAATGACAGACTTTTACAATGAGAATTCTCAATGAATAAAGAAATAGAAGAAAACACTAGAAGATTAAAAAACTGTAGTATTAATACCGTGAAATGGCCATATTACCAAAAATGATCTACAGATTCAATGCAAGTTCTCTCACAATCACAGTAGAATTTTATTCTTTTTTTACCATCTACTGCATTTGGGTTTGTTTGTTCTTGTTTTTCCAAATTTTTGAGTTTTGAGATGAGGTCAGTTATTTGTACTTTTCTGATTTCTTCTTTGTCTCAGTCATTATTCAATAATGTATTGTTTAATCTTCACGAGTTTGTGTAATTACTAGAGATTCATTTGCTGTTGCCTTTAAGCTTTATTGTATTGTGGTCAAACAGGATATATGGAGTTATTCCAATTGTCTGAGTTTGTTAAGATTTTCTTTATGCTTAACTGTGGATCTCTGCATCTGCCTCCATCAGTTACTGAATGAAGGTTCTATGATGACATTTAAGGTGGTCATCAATCTGATTATAGGGGAAGGCCAGTTCAGGCACCCTCTGCACTATTGCTTAGGGTCTTAGCTGGGGTCATCCTTTTTGGTCCTGCATCAAAGTGATGAGCCAGACTTTGTTGACTCCCCATGGGAGTGCTGAGAAATGGATGGGTGGTGGAGTGGGGGGAAGTGGGGTGGGGAGAGGGAGGAGGGGAGGGAGAACTGGAATTGGTATGTTAAGTGAGAAAAGATTTTTTTAAAAAAATAAAAGATTTCCTTTGTGTCTCAGTATGTGGTCTATTTTAGAGAAGCTTATTTGGTGTTCCTGTGAAATACTCTATAGATAACTGTTAGTTCCACTTGATGTCATTTGATTATGATATTTTTGTTTATTTTCTATTCAGAAAATAAACATCTATTAGAGAAAGAGGAGTATTGAAATCACCCACTCTTGTTGAGTTGGAGTTAATCTGTGTCTCTGAGTTCAGTAGTGCAATTTTTATGAAATTGGGTGCACCAAAGTTTGGTGCATGTATATTTAGGATTGTAATGCTTTGTGAGTTAATTGTTTGTTTATTAAAATGAGGCATCCCTTAAAAAATCTTTTGATTAGTTTTATTATAAGTCTCTTTTGTCTGACACCAGAATAAAGACACCTTTGTTTATTTCCTGTGCCCATTTGCTTGGGATAGTTTGTTGTTTTAACCATTTTTTTCTCTTTTTTTGCAGGTTGTATTTGTGTATTTAAGAATATATATATATATGCACATGTATATACATATATAATACAACAGCAATAAAAAAGAGGCCATGAATTTGAGAGAGAGCAAGGGGAGGCACATTAAAGGGCTTGGCAGGGGGGGAGAAGAAATGATATAATTACATTATAATGTCAAAAATTATTTTTAAAAATGTATATTATTTATCCTTGTATTTTCAGCATCAATTTAAGGTTGTGAGTTTGAAGGTAAGATGAGTTTCTTGTAGAAGATAGAAATAAGGATTTTGTTTATTTTTGTTTTTCTTGAGCTATATATTTTTCTCCACTCTCTTCCCTTCCTTCCTCCTCCCCTTCTACCCTCTTCCATGATCCCCATGCTCCCAACTTACTCAGGAGATCTCGTCTTTTTCTATTTCTTATGTAGATTAGATCCACATATGTCTCTCTTAGGGGCGTTTTTGTTATCAAGGTTCTCTGTGATTGTGAATTGTAGTATGGTTTTCCCTTTGCTTTATGTATAAAAGCCACTTATGAGTGAGTACATAAGATATTTGTCTTTCTGGGTCTGGGTTACCTCACTCAATATGATGTTTTCTAGATCCATCCATTTGTTCACAAATTTCAAGATGTCATTATATTTTTCTGCTGTGTAAATGGACCACATCTTCTTTATCCATTCTTCAGTCGAAGGGGCATTTAGGTTGTTTCCAGGTTCTGACTATAACAAATAATGCTGCTATGAACATAGTCGAACACATGTCTTTCTGGTATAATTGCTCATCTGTTGGGTATATACCCAAAAGTGGTATTGCTGGGTCTTAAGGTAGGTTGTTTCCTAATTTTCTGAGAAATCACCATACTGATTTTCAAAGCAACTGTACCATTTTGCATTCCCACCAGCAATGGAGGAGTGTTTCCTTTACTCCATATCCTCTCCAGCATAAATTTGTCATTGGTGTTTTTTATCTTGGCCATTTTTACAGGTGTAACATGGAATCTCAGAGTTGTTTTGATTTGCATTTCTCTGATGGCTAAGGATGTTGATCATTTTCTTAAGTGTCTTTCAGACATTTGAGATTTGTCTGTTGAGAGGTCTCTGTTTAGGTCTTTACACCATTTTTTTATTGGATTATTTGTCCTTTTGATGGCCAATTTCTTGAGTTCTTTGTTTATTTTGGAGATTAGACCTCTGTCCGATGTGGGGTTGGTGAAGATCTTTTCCCATTCTGTAGGCTGTCATTTTGTCTTGTTGACTGTGTCCTTTGCTTTACAGAAGTTTCTCAGTTTCAGGAGGTCCCATTTCTTAATTGTTTCTCAGTGTCTGTGCTGCTGGGGTTATAATTAGGAAGTGGTCTACTGTACCAATGCATTCAAGTGTACTTCCCAGTTTCTCTTCTATGAGGTTCAGTGTGGTTAGTTTTATGTTGAGGTCTTTGATCCATTTGGACTTGAGTTTTGTGCATGGTGATACATATGGATCTATTTTCATTCTTCTGAATGTTGATATCCAGTTATGCCAGCACCATTGGTTGAATATGATTTCTTTTTCCATTTTATATTTTTTTGCTTCTTTGTAAAAAATTAGGTATTTTTAGGTGTGTGTGTTGCTATCCAGGTCTTGAATTTGGTTCCATTGGTCCTCCCGTCTGTTCTTATGCCAATACCAGGCTGTTTCCCATACTGTAGCTCTGTAGTAGAGTTTGAAGTCAGGAGGTGTGATGCCTCTAGAAGTGCCTTTATTGTACAGGATTGTTTTGGCTATCCTGTTTTTTGTTTGTTTGTTTTTGTTTTTTCTTTTCCATATGAAGTTGAGCATTGTTCTTTTGAGGTCTGTGAAGAATTTTGCTGGGCTTTTGTTGGACATTGCATTGAATCTGTAGATTGCAGGATTTTGTTTCTTAACTCATTCAACTAACCTTTGTCCTTCAATTCAGGAATTGAGACCATGAATATTTATAGTTATTATTGAGAAGTGTATTGACAGTAGTAATTTGGTTGTTGTTTTTCTGCTTGTTTTCTTATTCGTATTTTGTGCTTCAGTGGTTACAGCTTCATTTGCTTCTATAATCTTAGCTATCCTTATTCCTCTTTTGGTCCAGTGTATTGATTCCAGCATTCTCTAAAGGGTTGGATTGATGAAGACAAATTCTTTCATAGCTTCTTTATATCATGGAAAGT
The DNA here is from genome assembly GCF_018167655.1 of Microtus oregoni. Taxonomy (NCBI): domain Eukaryota; kingdom Metazoa; phylum Chordata; class Mammalia; order Rodentia; family Cricetidae; genus Microtus; species Microtus oregoni. The sequence continues at coordinate 1,095,788 of NW_024544808.1, read as the reverse complement.
TTTTCTTTTTATCTTCAACTATGGCAGATGCTGTGCTGAGTACAGTAGCCTAGGTTGACACCCATACCCTTTCAGAACTTGTATATTGCTTCAGGCTCTCCAGAAGTTTAAATTTCTCATTGAAAAATCAGCTATTATTCCTATAGGTTTTTCCTATATATGTGCTTTTTAGTTTTTCTCTCAAAGCTTTCAATATTCTTTCCTTGTTCTGTATACCTATTTTGTGTTTTAACTATTGTGTGGATTATTTGTATTAGTGATTAACTCTGAGTTACCAAAATGTATTGGTGTTAGATTAAGGAAAGAAATAAAAGCTCTTCTTGGAATTCTTACAAGCAAGACCAGATTTGAATTCTTTACTTCATGCTCTCTGTGAAGTCCCATCTTCAGTCTCTCCATGAATCTGAACCTGTGCCTGCCTGAAGAAGGATGTCTTGGGAATCATATCTGCGTCTTCTGTTTATGTGTGTTTGTCCCTAACAAGAGGTTTCAGTCTCTATTTATTGAAGAGCACAGAAAGTATCACATGGGGGAAGGAATGGGATAATTTACAGAATTCTTTAACAGTTTTACAAGGGATTAAGTCACTGGCTCTAACTAATCCCAGCTGATAAAGGCATCAAACATTATTGTTGATCAACCGATATCCACAAATTGTTGCTTCAGCCTTTAGGGCAGATTTTAGGAAGTTGTTTTCAACTTCTGTATTTGCTGCTTTCAGAAAGTGACATACATGCATTACTCTGGGTCAGGGGCATGAAAAAAAAGTAAGTAAATAATTTAAGATTGTAGCTAGGCATTGCCTTAGGTTGTAAAAGTTGATTACATGGGAAATCCAAGGCAAATAAGGTTGGTTGTTAAAGGCAGGTTAAACAAACAGGGAGAGTACACAGTAGGCTAGCAGTCTTAAGTGACCTCAAGGTGTATCATTAACTTCGGCTGTGAGGTCCAGCAAAAGTTCTAGTCTGTTAGAATATAAGAGATATTTTTATCATAATGCATCACCACAAACTGTAATATGGGGAGCTTCTTTTTCTGTTCCTGACTATTTAGTGTTCTGGATGCTTCTTGTATCTGAATGGGTGTATCTTTCCTTAGTTTGTGAAAGCTTTCTTCTATAATACCATTAAACTGGGGTTCTTCTTTTTATTCTTTTTTTAAAAAATATTTATTTATTTATTATGTATACAATATTCTGTCTGTGTGTATGTCTGCAGGCCAGAAGAGGGCACCAGACCTCATTACAGATGGTTGTGAGCCACCATGTGGTTGCTGGGAATTGAACTCAGAACCTTTGGAAGAGCAGGCAATGCTCTTAACCACTGAGCCATCTCTCCAGCCCTCTTCTTTTTATTCTACATGTACAGTTTGAAGGTTTGGTCTTTTCATGGTATCCGATAGTTTCTGCATGTTTATGTGTTTAATTTCTTTTTTCATATCCTTTTATCGAATGGTCCAAATTCCTCTACTTTATTTTCAAGTCTTGATAGTCTAGTTTTTACTTGATCCATATTCCTGGGATGGCTTTCCCCAGAGTTTTCTAATTTGATTACTATTTTTTTGGGGGGGGGGGTTCACCTTCATTTCAGTTTGAATTCTCTTCAATTTTTAAAATCTTCATTAAAGTCAGTTTTTAAAATCTGATTTTGTCATTTGATCTATATACACACATACATAATGCATATATATATATATATATATATATATATATATATATATATATACACACACATACATACATACACACACATATTTCCCTGGCCCTCACTCAAGCATTATTTCTGACCTGATTGGTCATGACTTCCTAAAATTGCATGCATTCTTTATTAAGTTTATGATTAAAGTCTATGTCCTGAAGTTCATCTAGGTAATTCTAATTGAGAATGTGTCTGTAGAAGTAGTGGGTTGGCAGGAGGAGCATATTGCCTTGTCTTTTCATTTTTGTGCTTTTGCAGTGGGACCTGGCCATGTAGTCTTCTTTCCTTGGTTGTGTGTCTCATGTGAGAGTCCAGCCTGCCTCAGGCTGGGCCACTGTAGGAGTGGCATGATCAGAGATAGACTTGAAAGTGTAAGGATGGTGAGGGCAAGCTTGGCTCTAGGTTATTTTCAGTATCTGGAGCAGGCATCTGTCTCTGCATTCACAGATTTTCTTGCAGAAGAAAGTTTCTCTTATGAAGAATGAAAGTACAATTTGTATAGGTATAAACATAAGTATATAGAAGACAGCTTGGAAATTTAGCTAAACTATAATTGTACATACCTCCTAGGACTTAAGACCTCTTTAGTCATGGGATCCCCTCTTGTGAATTTAACCTCAAAACCACTCAGAGTGCTTGATTGCTCCCTTAACTGTCATGTCGCTATTGCACCAATGGGCACATCTTGCCTGGTAGGCCTGTATTATAGTTCACAGAATTCTCATTTGGATAAGACCACTGGATGCGTTTACTCTCCTAGCAGACTATATAGCCTGTACTGTTTTGGGAGCCACTGGGGCTCTTGACTTAGAACTCACAAGGAGGTATCCTGAAGCTGGTACTGAAATTTATTTCTTTTAGGCAGGGAAGAAATGGATTCTGTTATCTGATCCAATCAGCCAGTCTGTGTATTTTGATAGGGTAATTGAGACCATTGATATTCAGACTTATTATAGAAAGGTGTGTCATATTGTTTCTGTTATATCATTGATTGTTTAATGTTTGTTATTTTCTTAGTCCTCATTTGCTTAACAACTTTCTTAGAATATTTCTGGCCTACCTACATTGAGTGGGTATTTGAATATGTACTACCTCAGCTTGGCTAGTTTTGGATCAGCTAGGTAATGTTTCAAGTTTAGTCAAGAAAATGCTCAGTACAGATTTATGAGTGGGGTTACTGCACTGGTCCCTGTTCACCTAGTGGGTGTGTCCAATCTCTTACTTCACTAGCAGGCATGTTGTGTGAGATGTCCAGGGTCAGTAAAGCATGGGTTCTGACATGAGTAGGAGGAGTTCCAGTGGGGTGTTTTGCTTAGAGTCATGGAGGTTGAAGTGCCATGGACCATCAAGGGAATAATATTGATCTGGGGAGCAGACAAGTGATGTGGGAGTGTCATATATCAATCTTTTGATTTCATTGGTTAAGTAATAAACAAACTGCTTGGGCTCATAGCTTAGAACATAGGTGGGTGGAGTAAACAGAATAGACTGCTGGGAGGAAGAGGAAGTGAGCTCAGAGACGTCATGCTCCCCTCACCTGGATAGACTGACAGCTCTGCTCTCTGGAGAGAGACGCCATCCTCTCTTCTTCTGGGCAGACACACGCGATGAAGCTCCGACCCAGGATGGACATAGGCTAGAATCTTCCCGGTAAGACCGGTACTCACAGATTATTAGAGATGGGTTGATCCGGATATCAGAATTAGCCAGTAAGGGCTAGAGCTAAAGGGCCAAGCAGTGTTTAAAAGAATACAGTTTCCATGTGATTATTTCGGATAAAGCTAGCCGTGCAGGCAGCTGGGTGGCGGGACACAGCCCCGCCGCTCTTATTACTACAAATGGCGCCCAGACGTGTGGACAACTGAATCCACAGAAAGCCTGAAAAAGCTTGGGAAAGAGTAAAGCATGTTTTATTGATAGCAGCGATTTCTCGGGTCTGCTCTGCTTGCTAGAGGCAGGCAAGCGCTCTCATCTAAGAGAGGCTTCCTGACTCAGCTTTAGCTGCAAAACCCTGCAGCTCATTAAGAGGTCCTGCCACGAAACACTTAAATGGTGTTGACAAAAAGCTGAACGCATGCTTTTCGGTTTTCAGCCATAGCAGGAAAAAAAGCTGCCCTGTTTAAAAATGCCGGCTTTCTGGGCTGTCCTGCCAGGGCAAACTCTGACTCTTTTACACAGGCGGTTCGTGCGGTTTGCAAGCACAGGCTACTGAAGCTCGCTTGCCGGCAGGGACATTGAAACACTGTAGACTTGTGGCACTGAAAGTGAGTGGTCTCTGACCTAGGGAACCTGAGGCTCCCTCTTCTCTGATGACTTTGATTGTGCCAAGTTGACATCAAACTAGCCAGTACAGGCATCAAAACTTCATTCTGGAAAAAAGACAGCTTCAGCAAATGTTTCTGACAAAACTGGCAATTTACATGCCAAACAATGAAATCGCATTCTTATATCTCAATTAAAAAAGAATCAAAGACCTTAATATAAAAGCCCAACCAGAAAAACTGCTGGTCTAAAACAGGTAAATACCCCAAGATGTAGGCATGGGATCCCATAGAACACTCCAGCCGGGGAAGCAGGTAGGCTGACTGCAGGACTTCGCCTCTCCTTGTAGATCTTCACTTCTCCTTTTGCTCCTCCAAATATAACCCCCTAGTCTCATCCCCATCTTTATAGCAGACCACCTGCTGCAGCCTCCTTTACCCTCTACCCCATTTCCAGTAATCATGCAGATCTTCCCTTCCAAACATACTTTGACCTACTCATTGCTTTATCCTAGACTACAACTCCAGTAGGCATTCTCTAGGAACCCTCCAGTCAAGCCTGCCAGAGAAGCAAGTTGGCCAGCAAAGCAGGTAGGGAGCTTCAGCTCTCCACTTTCCCTCCTTTCCTCCATAGCTAATCCCCCAGTCTCACCCTCAGCTCTGTAGCAGACTACTTGCTGTTCCTTCTCCTCAGACTCTGCTCCCATTCCCAGGGGACGAAATAGATCCTGGTGGAGCACCCTGATTTCCCTCCTCCTGTGGACTCCCTCAACCAGCCCCTCAAAGCCTATCCCGATTTCTAAGTGTCAATTCTTCAAACCGAAGAACACATTTTATTAGGAACCTCCAGAAGCCACACCTATCAAGATCCCAGATGAATTTCTTACCAGGTGACACACAGCAATCACACCCTCTGAAAATCAGAGAAGAAAAAGACACCAAGGAAGAAAACACCACCCAACAAAGACAAAACCACATATCAGCCCTTAGAATCACAACCTTCCCAAACCCAGATGCCCAGATACCAGCATAAACACACAATTAATAACAGCCAGGACATTATGTCTATACTAGAGCTCAGGATCCCTTCTACTGGAGACTCTGAGTATTTCAACATAGCTGAAACATGAAACGAAGACTGTAAAATACCCTTTATGCATATTATAGCAGTCCTTAAAGAAGAAATGAATGAATTTCTAAAAGAACTCTATGAAAATACAAACAGTGGGAGAAATGAATAAAACTATTCAAAACCTGAAAGTGGAAATAGAATCAACAAAGAAAATTCAAACTGAAGGAAATATGAAAATGAAAAAATTAGGAACTTGAACAGGAACCACAGGGATAAGCTTCACCAACAGATTGCAAGAGATGCAAGAGGGAGTCTCAGGCACTGAAGACATGATAGACAAAATGGATACTTCAGTCAAAGAAAATATTATATATAAAAAATCTTGGAGAAAACATTCAGGAAATCTGGAACACAAAAAGACCAAATTTGAGAATAATGGGAATACAGGAAGGAGAAGAAACCCAGGTCAAAGGCCCAGAAATGATTTTTAACAAAATCATAGAAGAAAATTTTTCTAACCTAAAGATGGAGGTACCAAAATAGACTGGACCAAAAAAGAAAGTTCCCTCAGCACATAGTAATCAAAGCTTGAAATGTACAGAACAAAGAAAGAATATTAAAAACTTCAAAAGAAAAGACCAAATAAACATATAAAGGTAGATCTATTAGAATTACACCTGACTTCTCAATGGAAACTCTAAAAGCTAGAAATGGCCTGGACAGATGTGCTGCAGACTTTGAGAGACCACAGATGCCAACCAGCCCAGACTACTATACCAAGAAAACATTTCAATCACAATAGACGGAGAAAATAAGACATTGCATGAAAAAAGCAAATTTAAGCAATATCTGTCTACAAACCCAGCCCTACAGAAGGCAACAGAAGGAAAATTTCAACTTTAGGATCATTATATCCAAGAAAACACAAGGAATAAATAATCCATCCCCCCCCCCTCTCACACACACACTACCACCACCACCACCACAATAACTGAAATCAATAAACACTGTTCTTTGATACCAATAGTCTCAATTTCCCAATAAAAAGGCACAGACTAACAGAATGGTTGCATCCAAGAAACACACCTTAACCTCAAAGATAGGCATCACCTCAGGGCAAAAGATTGGAAAAAGATATTCAAAGCAAATGAACCTGGGGTACAAGCTGGTGTAGCCATTTTATTATCTGATGAAATAAAATTCAAACAAAAACTAATCAGAAGAGATAGAAAAGGACTGATTCTTATCAAAGGGAAAATCCACCAAGAGAACCCTGCAATTCTTAACACCTATGCCCAAACATAAGGGTGCCCAAGTTAATGAAAGAAGCACTACTACAGCTTAAGTCTCATATTGACCCTCACACACTGCTAGTGGGGGACTTCAATACCCTGCTATTGCCAATAGACAGGTCATGTACACAAAACTAAATAAACAGAGAAATGCTGGAGCAAAATGCTTTTATAAACTAAATGGACCTAACAGATATCTTACAGAACAAACATCCAAATACAAAAGAATGTAACTTCTATTCAGCACCTCATGGAACTATCTTCAAAATTGACCACATTCTCTGTCACAAAGCAAGTCTCAATAGATAAGAAAATTGCAAATAACTCCTTGCATCCTACCAGACCATCACAGATTAAAACTTCATATAAACAACAGAAACAACAGAAAGCTTACAAGCTCATGGAAACCAAACAACTCTACTGAATGAAAAAATGGGTCAAGGTCTTTCTTTTTTTAAAATTTATTTATTTATTAAAAATTTCTGTCTCTTCCCCGCCACCGTGTCCCATTTCCCTCCCCCTCCCCCAATTAAGTCCCCCCCCCCCTCAGCCCGAAAAGCAATCAGGGTTCCCTGTCCTGTGGGAAGTCCAAGGAACCCCCACCTCCGTCCAGGTCTAGTAAGTTGAGCATCCAAACTGCCTAGGCTCCCACAAAGCCAGTGCATGCAGTAGGATCAGAAACCCATTGCCATTGTTCTTGAGTTCTCAGTAGTCCTCATTGTCCGCTATGTTCAGAGAGTCCGGTTTTATCCCAGGCTTTTCCAGACCCAGGCCAACTGGTCTTGGTGAGTTCCCAGTAGAACATCCCCATTGTCTCAGTGTGTGGGTGTAGCCCTCACGGTCCTGAGTTCCTTGCTCGTGCTCTCTCTCCTTCTTCTCCTGATTTGGACCTTGAGATTTCAGTCCTGTGCTCCAATGTGGGTCTCTGTCTCTGTCTCGGTCAAGGTCTTTCTTTCGCACGACCCAGCCCCCCAGCACCCCTCCCAAACCCTGCCCTGCTGTATGCTAGGACCAGTGCTCAAGAACAGTTTTAAGCTCCTACACTAAGGCTACCCACCCAGAGCGGTAAGTGCCTGCCTACCGGGCAGGCCTCAGGGTCCCCTGTAAGGGAGCCCGGGCACCTTCAGCTCGTGTGCCAGGCTCTCCTGTGCTCTTCTGGATACCGCCCCCACCTTGCTCCGTTCATCCTTTTGTCCCCGGATCATTGGGCTACCAGGCGATCCTGTCTAGGTGCTGAGGAATTCCATCTGGACGGGTGAGTGTGTGCCATCCAGGGGCGGATTGTCCCGGAAGAGAGCACAAACCCCCCTCCCCCAGCTCCTTCTGCAGGGCTGTCTTTCTTACACACAACCCCCCCTCCCAAGTCTTCGTTTTCTGCAAGGTCCTTTGCTCAGGAACAGTTTTCTGCTCCTACACTAAGGCTACCCACCCAGAGCGGTGAGAGCCTACCTACGGGGCAGGCCTCAAGGAACCCCGGTAAGGGAGCACATGCACCTTCAGCCTGTGCGGCAGGGTGTCCTGTGTTCTACTCGTCCCCACCCTGCCCCCCAAGTTCCCTCTTTTGCCCTCGGGTCATTGGACTACCAGGCGTCCATGTTTTGGTGCTGAGGAGTTCATCTGGATGGGAACGGTTCCTGCTTCTACACTGAAGAGATACACCCAGAGAGTCAATCACAGCAAAGACTGGACCAAGACACCAGGCCTCTCCTGGCTCCATTTGAAGGAAGAGATGGGAAGGCGCCAATGCAAGAATTCCTCCAACAACCTGAAAGGCAACATGACATCACCAGAATCCAGGGATCCCGAAATAAGAAGAATTGTACACCCTACTCCAGAAGAATTAGAAGAAATCGACTCAAAAGTGAACTATATGAAAATAATAGAAGACCTTAAACAGGAGGTGAAAAACTGCCATAAACAATTAGAGATTACAAACAAAAAGGTAGAGGAAATGAATAAATCGCTCAAAGACACACAAGAAAACCAAGAGAAACAAGAAAAAGCAATCAAACAGGTTAGGGAAGCGGTTCAAGACTTGAAGAATGAAATGGAAGCAATGAAGAAAACACAAACCGAGGGAAGGATGAAGATGGAAAATCTGGGTAAACGAACAGGAACGACAGAGACAAGTACTAACAACAGATTACAAGGGATAGAAGAAAGAATGTCAGACACTGAAGATACCATAGAGAAAATAAACACACTGATCAAAGAAAACAGCAAAACCAACAAATTCTCATCACAAAACATTCAGGAAATCTGGGACACAATAAAAAGACCAAACCTAAGAATAATTGGGATAGAAGAAGGAGAAGTATAGCTCAACGGTCCAGAAAATATATTTAATAAAATTATAGAAGAAAACTTTCCCAGCCTAAAGAAAGATATTCCTTTGAAGGTTCAAGAAGCATACAGAACACCGAATAGACTGGACCAAAAAAAAAAAAAAAAACATCTCCTTGCCATATAATCATCAAAACACAAAACATACAGAATAAAGAAAGAATATTAAGAGCTGCAAAGGAAAAGGGTCAAGTTACTTATAAGGGTAAACCTATCAGACTTACACCTGACTTCTCTATGGAAACCATGAAAGCACAAAAGTCCTGGATAGATGTACTTCAGAAACTAAGAGACCATGGATGCAAGCCCAGACTACTATACCCAGCCAAGCTTTCATTCACTATAAATAGAGAAAACAGAATTTTCCAGGATAAAAACAAATTTAAACAATACGTAGCCACAAATCCAGGTTTACAGAAAGTAATAGAAGGAAAATCACAAACCAAGGTGTCCAACAATGACCACAATAACTCAAACATCTAGAGACCCTTCACCAGCACAACTCCAAGAAGGGAAACACACAAACTCTACTACTAAAAAAGTGACCGGAGTTAACAACCACTGGTCATTAATATCACTTAATGTCAATGGACTCAACTCACCTATAAAAAGGCACAGGCTAAAAGATTGGATACAAAAACAGGATCCAACATTCTGCTGTCTACAAGAAACACACCTCAACCACAAAGACAGGCACCTACTCAGAGTAAAGGGCTGGGAAAAGGCTTATCAAGCAAATGGACCTAAGAAACAAGCAGGTGTGGCCATACTAATTTCTAACAAACTGGACTTCAAACTTAAATCAATCAGAAAAGATAGAGAGGGACATTTTATACTCATAACAGGAACGATTCATCAGGATGAAGTCTCAATCCTGAATATGTATGCCCCTAATATAAAAGCACCCACGTACGTAAAAGAAATATTACTAAAACTCAAGGCTGCCATCAAACGGCACACACTAATAGTAGGAGACTTCAACACTCCTCTCTCACCAATGGACAGGTCAATCAGACAGAAACCTAACAGAGAAATAAGAGAATTAATGGAGGTAATGAATCAAATGGACTTAACAGACATCTATAGAACATTCCACCCAAATAGGAAAGAATATACCTTCTTCTCTGCAGCTCATGGAACCTTCTCGAAAATTGACCACATACTCAGTAACAAAGCAAACTTCCACAGTTACAAAAAAATATTCGTAACCTCCTGTGTCTTATCAGACCACCATGGATTAAAGTTAGAATTCAACAACAATGCTACCCCCAGAAAGCCTACAAACTCATGGAAACTGAACAGTCAACTTCTGAACCACACCGGGATAAAGGAAGAAATAAAGAAAGAAATCAAAGACTTCCTTGAATTCAGTGAAAATAAAGAAACAACCTACTCAAACTTATGGGACACTATGAAAGCAGTCCTGAGAGGAAAGTTCATAGCACTAAGTGCCCACTTAAAGAAAACAGAGAAAGCACACATTGGAGACTTAACAGCCCACCTGAAAGCTCTAGAAAAAAAAGAAGCAGACTCACCTAGGAGGAGTAGAAGACTGGAAATAATCAAACTGAGGGCTGAAATCAACAAAATAGAAACACAGAAAACAATCCAAAGAATCAATGAAACAAAAAGCTGGTTCCTGGAGAAAATCAACAAGATTGATAAACCCCTATCCAAACTAATCAAACGGCAGAGAGAGAATATGCAAATTAATAAGATCAGAAATGAAAAGAGGGACATAACCACAGACACAGAGGAAATTCAAAGAATCATTAGATCTTACTACAAAAGCCTGTATGCCACAAAACTGGAAAATGTAAAAGAAATGGACACATTTTTTGATAAATACCTATACCAAAGTTAAACCAGGACCAGGTGAACAATCTAAATAGACCTGTTAGTCGCGAAGAAATAGAAGCTGTCATCAAAAACCTCCCGACCAAAAAAAAGCCCAGGACCAGATTGTTTCAATGCGGAATTCTACCAGAACTTCCAAGAAGAGCTTATACCTATACTCCTTAATGTATTTCACAATATAGAAACAGAAGAGTCTTTGCCAAATTCCTTTTATGAATCTACAGTCACTCTGATACCAAAATCACACAAAGACACAACCAAGAAAGAGAATTACAGGCCAATCTCACTCATGAACATCGACGCAAAAATCCTCAACAAAATACTGGCAAACCGAATAGAAGAACACATTAGAAAAATTATCCATTATGATCAAGTAGGCTTCATCCCAGAGATGCAGGACTTGTTCAACATATGAAAATCTATCAATGTAATACATCATATAAATAAACTGAAAGAAAAATATATGATCATTTCATTAGATGCTGAAGAAGCTTTTGACAAAATTCAACATCCCTTTATGATAAAAGTCTTGGAGAGATTAGGGATACAAGGGTCATATCTAAATATAATAAAAGCTGTTTACAGGAAACCGACAGCTAACATCAAACTAAACGGAGAGAAACTCAAAGCCATCCCACTAAAATCAGGAACACGACAAGGCTGTCCACTCTCTCCATACCTCTTCAATATAGTGCTTGAAGTTTTACCAATAGCAATAAGACAACATAAGGGGATCAAGGGGATTCGAATTGGGAAGGAAGGGGTTAAACTTTCATTATTTACAGATGATATGATAGTGTACATAAGCGACCCCAAAACTCCACCAAAGAACTTTTACAACTGATAAACACCTTTGTAGTAATGTAGCAGGATACAAGACCAACTCCAAAAAATCAGTCGCCCTCTTATACACAAAGGATATGGAAGCTGAGAGGGAAATCAGAGAAGCATCACCTTTCATGATAGCCACAAATAGCATAAAATATCTTGGGGTAACTTTAACCAAGGAAGTGAAAGATCTATTTGACAAGAACTTTAAGGAATTGAAGAAAGAAATTGAAGAGGATACCAGAAAGTGGAAGGATCTCCCTTGCTCTTGGATTGGGAGGATCAACATACTAAAAATGGCAATTCTACCAAAGGCAATTTATAGATTCAATGCAATCCGCCATCAAGGTCCCATCAAAGTTCTTCACAGATCTTGAGAGGACAATAATCAACTTTATATGGAAAAACAAAAAACCCAGGATAGCCAAAACAGTCTTAATTAATAAAGGAACTTCTGGAGGCATTACCATCCCTGACTTCAAACTCTATTACAGAGCTACAGTATTGAAAACAGCTTGGTATTGGTATAAAAACAGAGAAGTTGACCAATGGAATCGAATAGAAGACCCAGACTTTAACCCACAAACCTATGATCACCTCATTTTCGATAAAGGAGCTAAAAGTATACAATGGAAGAAAGAAAGCATCTTCAACAAATGGTGCTGGCACAACTGGATGTCAACCTGTAGAAGAATGAAAATAGACCCATATCTATCACCATGCACAAAACTCAAGTCCAAATGGATCAAAGACCTCAATATCAGTCCAAACACACTGATCCTGCTAGAAGAGAAATTGGGAGGTACCCTACAACAGATGGGCACAGGCGATCGCTTCCTAGGTATAACCCCTGCAGCACAGTCATTAAGGGCAACATTGAATAAATGGGACCTACTGAAACTGAGAAGCTTCTGTAAAGCAAAGGACACTGTCACTCAGACAAAAAGGCAATCTACTGACTGGGAGAAGATCTTCACCAACCCCGCAACAGACAAAGGTCTGATCTCCAAAATATATAAAGAACTCAAGAAACTAGACTTTAAAATGCTAATTAACCCAATTAAAAAATGGGGCACTGATCTGAACAGAGAATTCTCAACAGAGGAAGTTCAAATGGCCAAAAGACTCTTAAGGTCATGCTCAACCTCTTTAGCGATCAGGGAAATGCAAATCAAAACAACTTTGAGATATCATCTTACACCTGTCAGATTGGCTAAATTCTAAAACACCAATGATAGCCTCTGCTGGAGAGGTTGTGGAGGAAGGGGTACCCTCATCCATTGCTGGTGGGAATGCAAACTTGTGCAACCACTTTGGAAAGCAGTGTTTCGGTTTCTCAGGAAATTCGGGATCAACCTACCCCTGGACCCAGCAATACCACTCTTGGGAATATACCCAAGAAATGCTCTATCAAATGACAAGGGCATTTGTTCAACTATGTTCATAGCAGCATTATTTGTAATAGCCACAACCTGGAAACAACCTAGATGTCCTTCAATGGAAGAATGGATGAAGAAAGTGTGGAATATTTACACATTAGAGTACTACTCAGCAGTAAAAAACAATGACTTCTCAAATTTTGCATGCAAATGGATGGAAACAGAAAATAGCATCCTGAGTGAGGTAACCCAGACCCAAAAAGATGAACAAGGGATATACTCACTCATAATTGGGTTCTAGCCATAAATAAAGGTCAGTGAGTCTATAATTTGTTATCCTAAAGAAGCTAGATAAGAAGGTGAACCCGAAGAAAAACATATAGCTATCCTCCTGGGTATGGGAAGTAGAAAAGATTGCCAGGCAAAAATCGGGATCTTAAGGGTGGGGTGGGAGGAGGGTAAGGGGAGATGGGGAGAGAAAAGTGAGAAGGGTAGGATGGGGAGAACTTGGGGCAACGGGATGATTGGGATAAAGGAAGGTGGGATAGGGGAGCAGGGAAGCACATATCTTAATTAAGGGAGCCATCTTAGGGTTGGCAAGAGACTTGGACCTAGAGGGGCTTCTAGGTGCCCAAGGCGAGGTCCCCAGTTAGTTCCTGGGGCAGCTGAGGATAGGGAACCTGAAATGATCCTATCCTATAGCCATACTGATGAATATTTTGCATATCACCATAGGACCTTCATCTGGCGATGGATGGAGATAGAGACAGAGACCCACACTGGAGCACTGGACTGAGCTCCCAAAGTCCCAATGAGGAACAGAAGGAGGGAGAACATGAGCAAAGAAGTCAGGACCACAAGGGGTGCACCCACCCACGGAGACAGTGGGGCTGATCTATTGGGAGCTCACCAAGGCCAGCTGGACTGTGACTGAAAAAGCATGGGATAAAACCGGACTCTCTGAATATGGCGGACAATGAGGGCTGATGGCAAGCCAAGGACAATGGCACTGGGTTTTGATCCTACTTCATGTCCTGGCTTTGTGGGAGCCTAGCCAGTTTGGATATTCTCCTTCCTAGACCAGGATGGAGGGTGGAGGACTTTGGACTTTCCACAGGGCAGGGAACCCTGACTGCTCTTCAGACTGGAGAGGGAGGGGGAGAGGAGTGGGGGTAGGGGGAGAGGAGTGGGGGGAGGGGGGAGGAGTGGGAGGCTGGGAGGAGGCGGAAATTTTTTTTCTCAATAAAAAACAAAAATAAATAAATAAAATTAAAAGAAAAAGAAAAAAATGGGTCAAGACAGAAATTAGGAAAGAGATTAAATATTTTCTATAATTAAATGCAAATGAATAGACAAACTTACTCAAACTTATGGGGCACAATGAAGGCTGTTCTAAGAGGTAAATTCATAACACTAAGTACCTACATAAAATATTGGAGAGATTTCATAATAGAAAATTAACAGCATGCAAGAAATAACAGTTCTACATTTAAAGAAGAATTAATGCCAATACTCCTTAAATTATTCCACAAAATTTAAACAGGAGGGACATTGTCTAATTCTTTTTAATCAGCCACAATTACCTTGACACCTAAACCATATAAAGATCCAACAAATAAGAAATTATAGACCAACTTTCCTTATGAATATAGATACAAAAGTTCTCAATAAAATAAATTCAAACTGAATTTATGAACACATCAAAAAGATCATTCTCCATGATCAAGTAGGCTTCATGCCAAAGATGCAGGAATGGCTCAACATATGTAATTCTGCACTGAAACAATCTGGGTTTTTTGTTGTTGTTGTTGTTGTTTTTTTTTTTGAGAGGGTTTTGATAACAGCTTCTATTCCTTGCAGATTATAAGTCTATTTAAATTGTTCACCTGGTCTTGATTAATTTTGGTATGTGGTACCTATACAGAAAATTGTCCATGTCTTTTACATTTTCCAATTTTCTGGAGTACAGGTTTTAGTAGTATAACCTAATGATTCTCTGGATTTCCTTGGTGTCTGTTATTACGCCCCCTTTTCACTTCTGATTTTGTTAATTTGAATGTTCTCTCTCTGCCTTTTGATTAGTTTGGATAAGGGCTTGTCAGTCTTGTTGATTTTCTCAAAGAACCAGCTCTTTGTTTCATTGATTCTTTGGATTGTTTTCTTTGTTTCTATTTTATTAATTTCAGCCCTCAATTTGATTATTCCCTGTCATCTACTCCTCCTGGGTGAGTCTGATTTTTTTTTTCTAGAACTTTCAGGTTTGGCATTAAGTTGGTAGTATAAGACTTCTCCACTTTATTTATATAGACGCTTAGTGCTATGAACTTTCCCCTTAGCACTGCTTCCATAATGTCCCATAGGTTTGGATATGCTGTACCTTCATTTTCATTAAATTCTAGGAAATCTTTAATTTATTTCTTTATTTCTTTCTTTATCCAGGGGTGGGTCAATAGTTCACGGTTCAATTTCCATAAGTTTGTAGGCTTTGTTGTTAAATTCTAACTTTAAACCATGGGGATACGATAAGATCCAGGGGGTTATTCCACTTTTTTTGGTATCTGTTGAGTTTTGCTTTGTTACCGAGTATGTGGTCAGTTTTAGAGAAGACTCCATGAGGTGCTGAGAAGAATGTATATTCTTTTGTGTTTGGGTAAAATGTTCTGTAGATGTCTCTTAAGTGCATTTGAGTCATGACATCTGTTAGCTCTCTTATTTTTCTGTTAAATTTTGGTCTGATTGACCTGTCCACTGGAGAGAGTATGGTGTTGAAGTCTCCTACTATTAGTGTGTGGAGTTTGACATGTGATTTAAGCTTTATTAATGTTTCTTTGACATATGTGGGTGCTTTTGTATTTGGGGCATAGATATTCAGGATTGAGAGTTCATCTTGATGGATTGTTCTTGTGATGAGTATAAAGTGTCCTCCTCCAAAGAAGGGAAACACACACACTACTATCAAAAAATAACAGGAATTAACAACCACTGGTCATTAATATCTCTTAATATCAACAGACTCAGTTCACCTATAAAAAAAATCACAGGCTAAGAGAATGGATATGAAAACAGGATTCAGCCTTCTTTTGTATACAAGAACCACACCTCAACCTCAAAGACAGACATTACCTCAGAGTAAAGGGTTGGAAAAAGGTTTTCCAATCAAATTTACCTAAGAAACAAGCGGATGTGGCTATCCTAATATCTAACAAAATAGACTTCAAACTAAAATTAATCAGAAGAGATGGAGAAAAGGACAATTTTTACCTTCCAAGGAAAGAAAAGAGTCTAGGATAGCCAAAGCAATGCTTAATAATAAAAGAATTGCTGGAGGTATCACTATCTCTAATTTCAAGTTGAACTATAGAGCTATTATAATTAAAACAGCAAGTATTGGCACAAAATAGTTAGGTTTATAAATCGGATCAAATTGAAGATATAAACAGAAATGCACTCACCAATGGACTCCTGATTTTTTTTTATAAAGGAGCAAAAAAATGGACAATGGAAAAAAGACATTATCTTCAACAACTTTAGCTGGTCAAAGTTGATGACTACATGTAAAAGAATCCAAATAGACCCATACATATCATCCTGAACACAACTCAATTTCTGTTGGATCAAAAACCTTAACATAAACCAGGTACATTGAACCTTAAAGATGAGAAAGGGGGAATAGCCTTGAACTTATTGGCACCAGAAAAGGCTTCTGAACAGAACATCATTGGCACTGGTACTAATAAACAATTAATAAATGGGACTTCATGACATTGAAAAGATTCTACATGGCAAAGGATACTGTCATTCAGACAAAGCAAATGCAGAGAAGGTGCCACTAAGGAGTGGGCAGGGGATTGAGAGAGGAGGACAAAACAAACAAAGCAAAAAGCATGTATGAAATTATCATAATAAAACTGATTATTTTGTATACTAATCCATAAAAAACAAAAATAATTTTATTTCTGATAATTTCCTATTTTGCAGTTGGCTGACTTATACTATCCAAAGTCTTAAATGCTACACACATCTGCTGTTATGTCAGAATAGCCAATAAATAATCTTCCAATAGCAGGAGCAGGAAAGACTAACCTTGAAACAACTACAAGTGACATTCAGGAGATAGCCTTCTTATCTTAATTAACCAAATCTTGGCAGTGGTGAAATCTGCATACCGTAGATTAATGTCCTACAGTCTGACTTTGTCCTTCAATGAAAGTGGAAAAAATCCAGAAGGAAGAGAGCAGCTACTGACATCCAGTAACTGTTCTGGATCTAAGGCCACATTGTTCTCTTACTAGACATAAATAATTCTGCTAAGTTTTGACTCTACTTTGATATTATAATAAAATGAGACCTAGCTTATAAATAACAGAAATGTGCTTTCCACTGTTCTGGTGGCTGTAAATCCTGACAGGAAGGTACTGGAAGATTTGATATCTAGCAATGGCATGCTTACTGGTTTGTAGGTGGTCATCTTTTTGCTGTATCCTTACATTGCATAAAGGCCAAGAAGAATTACAGGGTGTATTATATGTAAGGAAACACATTCCATTCACAAAGGCCCTATGATTATGAGCTAATTATCTCCCAAATACATAACCTAAGTTGCCATGTTGGGAATTAGGATTGTAACATACAAATTTTAGGGAACACAGATATTCAGTTCAGGACAAAAATACTGTTATAAGCTTATGTATGCTATAGAAAATCCTACAGCCAGTAACCTTTAAGTTACCCACCAACTTGGGCAAGGCTTCTTATACTATTTTTGCCGATGTAAAGTGTACATCTGCTCTCTTTTCCAGCTGCAGGATTCAGTTTCTGTTCTCCGTTCCAGCAGAGGATTCTGATTTGTGAGTCTACCCCTAAAAAAATAACCCTCAATTATTTTCAATTCTGAGCTAGTGTGGAATTTCTTTTAAGTGTCCATCTTCATCTGGCACCTATGTGGATTCGAATGCCACACCTACCAGGTGGACAGCCTAAAGGCCTAACACGTCCATGGCCCAGAAAGTCTCCCTTCTTGGCTTGCTTGTACCTAAGCAGTTGTTTGTAGAACCCCCACCACAGCAGAGCTTACTGCATGTGGCGACTTGGAAATTTCCCAAGCTCATGCATGGCCCCCCACTGCCATATTCCCTGGTGCGGTTCCCTGGCATGGTTCCTTGCCACGTGCTGACTTGTGCAGCTTTTGGTTTGTGCTCCCTTCCCATGAATTCTGGGTTTCTTGCTCTTTGTATTTCTTATTATTTAACCATTACCAAGGCAGGAAACTAAAGTGGCTCAGAACCATTCCGATCACCACTGGTTGCTGTAGTAATATGAGTGGCGGGGCTCCGTCCCCAGCACCCCGCTGCCCGCAAGGCTAGCTTTACCCGAAATAATTACATGGACACTGTATTCTTTAAACACTGCTTGGCCCATTTCTATCTAGCCTCTTCTCGGCTAACTCTCGCACCTGGACTAGCCCATTTCCAATCAGGTGTGTAGCACCCCAAGGTGCGCTTACCGGGAAGATTCTAGCCTATGTCCATCCTGGGTCGGAGCTTCATCACATGTGCCTCAGAGAGCAGAGCTATCCCCGTGTCCGCCCAGGAGCCGGGAGCATGGCGTCTCTGCTCCAGAGAGCAGAGCTGTCGAGTCTCTGAGCTCACTTCCTCTTCCTCCCAGCATTCTGTTCTGTTTACTCCTCCCACCTATGTTTTAACCTATGAGAGCCAAGCAGTTTCTTTATTGCTTAACCAATGAAATCAACAGATTGATATATGACACTCCCACATCAGGTTGCGTCACTACTAGTCACAATTCTGCAACCATGACACCTGCTGGACAATAAAGATTATTACACATAAACCAATTTACCGGCTCTCATAACTGGTAATTAATAAATCAATATGGCAAACTACATTAATATTGAAACCTTTAGTAACTTTTTTTGCTAATACTATTGATTGTATTCTGCAAGGCTTATATGGTTATGGTGATACTTCCATTTATTGGATATCAGGACTCAGTTTTTTCATCATATTATATCCTTAAAAAAGAATGTGACACTTTTAGGAATGATACAGTCTTTACAGACTAATAATGAACAGCTATTTGACAAGATTAATACCATAAAAAATTAAAAGTTACCTGAAAAAATTAATATATTAAAAAGGGTAACATTAATTTGACAGACAAAATTGAATCTATGTCTACAGGTACTGAGAAATTATCTGAAAGAATTCATAGTGTTGAATTTGACAACCAAAATTTGTTTAAAAGTTATGATAGGTTAGCAGATAGAGTATCTCTCCAGGATGGCAATCTGCATGCTATCCAAAAAATGTCCAAGGATGAGGTGTTATTTTTAAAGGAGAAAATTCAGACCTTAGAATCACGTGTGCAGAATGAGGACCAGGTACCTCAATGAAATCACTAGAAATATGTACAGGCCAGGAGATTCAGGCTTTACAAAAAACAATAGTAAAAAGATTTGAAATGATTGAGGAAATTATTGGAACTGATGAAATTCAGTAAGCTGTCATAACTTATGGCTTGCATTCCGCATTTGTTAGGGAGATGATACAGGCATTTTAGCATTAAGGTGACACCACATGACTGGCTTCCGTTAGCTTCAGCAGTCCTGGATGGCAGGTCTCAACTGATGCTTAATTGTTACTTCAGGGAAGAGGCTAAAATCTTAGAACAACAGGAAAAAGCAAAATGACTTGAGAATTCCCAAGATCAAATTTTTGGTGAGGGCACTTATGCTGACCCACAGATTCAAGCTCTTTACGATGAACAAATCTTGTCCCTACGCCAAAAAGCAGACTTAAATGCTTGGGATAGAATTCAGGAACTAGGAAAACTAATTAAATCATATACCAGGATTAAACAGGGCCAGAGAGAAACTTTAGTGAGTTTTTACAAAGATTAACTAAGGCTGTACAAATAGGAGTAACAGACCCAGGTGCTAGATGAGTACGTATTGAATCTCTGGCTTTTGAAAATGCCAACTTAGAATGCAAAAGATACTTGGGCCTTTAAAGGTTAGATTGGCACCTATGGATAAATAGATCCTGCATACAATGAATATTGAGACATTTGACTATAATTCTGAATCTTGGGTAGGAGAAGCAATTTCCAAAGGAATAAAGAGACATCAAAATGCCAAACATTTTAATTGTGGTAGAATAGAACATCTGAGATGGGACTGTAGACAAGGAATAATATCTCCTCTGGGAATGGCAAGAATAGGAGGACTCAGCCTTCAAGTATATGTAGAAGGTGTGGCAAGCCAACATTGGACCCATAAAAGCAGATCAACAAAAGACAGACAGGCAACTCAATGCCATCAGGAAACTCATTGAGGGGCCTCTCACAGGCCCTCAAATCACAAGTGGCCCAGTCAATCCCAGTCACAGTGGAGGACATGTCTCACCAGGAAAATTAAAAAATCCAGAGCCTTCTTTTGAAAGCCATACTGTTCTGGACGAGGACTAAACATGGATGATAAATCAAAAATTCCGATAGGAAATAGGAAATGTGTATTCAGTCAGACTTCTATAAATGATCAAAGACCAAAGCTAAGAGTGCATATAAATGGCATTGTAATTTTTGGCTTGATAGACACAGGTGTGGTTGTATCATTACTCCAGAATCTTGGCATCCAAATTGGCCTCTTCAAGAGGCAGATGTTCAATTACTAGGAACTGGAACCATATCTCAAGTTAAACAAAACATGAGATGGGTTGACTGCAGAGGGTCAGAAGGTCAGAGAGAGAAGCTAAGGCCATATGTGACTAATATTGCAGTAAATGTATGGGGTTGTGACCCACTACAGCAATGGAATACCCATAATAACATTCCTGCAGTCCCAGGAACTCATAATTCTGGGAAGGATATTATAAGGTGCTATACACAAAGGTCACCAGCTATTTAGGCTGTACAAGAACACAAAGCAACTAGCAAACTTTTAGAGGTACCAACATCCCTACCTTTAAAATGGTTAAATGAGAAACCAATTTAGGTTAAGCAATGGCCTCTAGCTGAAGAAAAGCTGCAGGCTTTAGAACAACTGGTAAAAGAGCAAATATATACTTGCCATATTGAAGAATCACCTAGCCCTTGAAATTCTCCTGCATTTGTTGTTAAAAAGAAATCTGTTAAATAGAGAATGGTGACATATCTCAGAGCTGTCAATAAGGTTATTTAACCTATGGGCCCTCTACAATTTGGAATTCCTCTGCCTTCTCTATTACACAAAGAATGGCCTCTTATACTTATTGATTTTATAGATTGTTTCTTAAATATACCTTTACAAGAAAAGGACAGAGAAAACATTGCCTTCACTTATAATAATTATATATATAATTGCTTACTTATAACAATTCTCAGCCTGCTATGAGATATCAATGAAGTATCCTCCCACAAGGAATGCTCAATAGCCCCACTCTGTGCCAATACATTGTAAGTCGGCCATTGAAAATATGTAAGCAATTTCCTAAGTCTATAATTTACCACTACATGGATGGCATTTTGCTATCTGATTCAAACATAGATACTTTAGAAAGAATGTTCAGAGAAGTAAAGAAAGCTTTGCCTAAATAGAGATTATAAATTGCTCCTGAAAAAAAATACAAAGAGGAGATTCTGTCAGTTACCTAGGTTATAAAATAGGTTTACAGAAAATTATAACACAAAAGGCACAAATTGGGAGAAACTGGTTGCAGACTCTTAATGACTTTCAAAGAGTGTTAGGAGACATTTCCAGTCTACAACCAGCTGTTGGGATAACACCAGATCTAATAATTCATTTAAACAAAACCTTAGATGGTGATAAAGCCTTGAATAGTCCCAGAGAATTAACAGCTGAATTAGAAAAGAAATTGACAATTGTTGAGGAGAAATTATAGGAGGCATATGTGGATAGGGTGAATCCAAATCTTAATTGTATTCTAGTCATGTTGCGTTCCAGAATTTTTTCTTGTCTTGTTTCATTTTTTATTTTCTTTTATATTATATTTTTTAAAAAAATATCCCAATCCAAATTCCCACTCCTTCCCCTCCTCCCTTTCCCTTTTCACACCCTTCTACCCCATCTTCCTCTAATCCTAAGAGAGAGTAAGGCACTTCACTTCGTGGAAGGTCTAAGGCCCTCCCCACTACATCTAGGCTGAGCAAGATATACCCCTTCCAGAATTTCTCCTACAGGAATTTTAATGCAGAGGGACGATATTATCTTAGAATGGTCCTTTTTCTCACATAGATCAAGGAAAAAATTAAAAACTTATGTAGAAAAGTCTCTGAATTAATTATAAAAGATAAATTGAGACTTCATCAACAAGCAGGTATAGACACAGCAGATATTATAGTGCCTTCACTATTGATGAAATAAAAAAGTTATGGGAAGACAATGAACCATGGCAAAGAGCTTGTGCTGATTTTTTTGAGAAATTAATAACAATTATCCCAAAGCAATAGACTTATCCTTATAATGAGAACTTCTTGGATTCTTCCCCAAACTGTTCGTGATGCTCCATTAACTGGAGCCTAGACATTTTATACCGATGCAAATAAATCAGGGAAGGCAGGTTACAAATCAGAAGAATTAAGTAAGGTGGAACAAAGCCCTTATAATTCTGTCTAGAAAGCAGAATTATAATTCTGTCCAGAAAGCAGAATTATATGTTATTCTCATGGTGCTAAGGGATTTTAAAGAATCTCTCAATATAGTTACTGATTCACAATATTCAGAAAGTTGTCTTTCATATTGAAACTGCTGAATTTATACCAGATGATACAGAACTGACTTCATTATTTACCCAAGGTGCAAGACATAATCAGGAATAGGCTTTGTCCTACATACATAACACACATCAGATCCCATACAGGTCTGCCAGGTTCTCTAGCACAGGTAATGCAGAAATTGATCAATTATTGATTGGAAGCATGTTTCAGGCCTCAATATTTCATAAAAGACATGATGTCAATCAATAGTAAAGGTTTAAAGAAAGAGTTTTCTATTACATGCAACAAGCTAAGGGGATTATAGAGAAATGTCATATTTGCTCTTTCTAAAACCAAACATCATTGCCTGCAGGGACTAACCCAAAGGATACTCAAAGGAATAAAATCTGGCAGATGGATGTGTTCCACTTTGCAGAATTTGGAAAATTAAAATATGTACACCACACCATTGACATTTATTCATGTTTTCAGTGGGCAACTGCTTTAAGCTCAGAAAAGACTGATTCAGTTATCACACATTTATTAGATGTTATCGCCATCATTGGTATACCTGCACAAATAAAGTCCAGCACATGTCTCTAAGAAAATGAAACAGATTTTTACTTATTATAATCTAAAGCATATTACAGGTATACCACACAATCCTACAGGACAGGCAGTCAAAGAAAGATCAAATCGAAGTATAAAAAATATGTTAAACAAACAGAAAGGGATGGAAAATACCCCCAGAAATAGATTACATAATGCTTTATTAACCTTGGATTTTCTTAACACTAACAATAAAGGGACAAGAGCAGCAGAGAGACAATGGATAATAGAAAAGTCTTCTGAATTAAATAGCCAGTGTATTTCTAGGATGTGTTGGCCTCACAATGGAAGTCAGGAGATGTGCTACGTTGGGTAAGGGGTTTTGCTCTTGTTTCCACAGGAGAAGAAAAACTATGGATACCATCAAAATTAATAAAGATTTGTCTTGAAAAAGAGAAAGCTCTTGAGAAAGAGAAATGACAGCTCATCCACAACAGTGACAACCATACAAGCAGTAAGGAAAGCATATGGGGTTGGGGTAGGGCTCTGCTCTTACCTTTACAGAAAAAATACACATTTTCAAAAATTCAAGTGACCCTTGATGTTTGAATGCTGATAAATGAAAAAATAACTATCCACTAAAGATCATCGAGAAAAAGGAATTTGACTTATGAGGTTCAGGTAAATGATACACATACATTTAAACACACACACGAATATATAGAGATGGCTTTGGAGTTGTACACTGACACTGTTGTTAAATAAAAATTCAGAGTTTCTGCCTCATGTCAGGAGCCATGATATGGGACAAAAAGAAAAAAGAATTTAGAAAAAATTTTACTTTTTTTCATACCTATTTTTCTCTCTATTGTTTCTTTTCTTGAATATATATGTCTGTATATGTATATATAAATAATGTTTAAGTTTTCCACAATGAACAATGAATGTTCCTGCAGTAATCTTTGAAGTTTCCAGAAAGAAGTTGAGGCCCCACAGCAATGACTCCACCTGGTTGATATGGCGTCATGATGCTGATAGCGCTATTATAAGACTTGTTTTGAGTACCAGTTGCTCAAGATGGTTCCAACTTGGCTAGCTGAAATGGTATACCTTTTTTTTTTTACAACATTCTGGCCAGGACTCCAGATAGGAACCTCAGAAAACCCCTACCAAATACTCGGAGACTATTTGCAATTATTCCAGACAGTAATCTTGGAACTTAACCATCATTTTACTTTCACAGGATCCCATAGAAAGAACATCGCCCCCCTGACAGTTGGAAGTAATTCTAGAAGATGATGTCCCCTCTCGCAACAAAGTTTGTCCTCAGGGTTAGGGACATCATTTAGTGGTTGATTATAATTGGTATGGGGTTGGGGCTTGGAGGGAAATTATGTAGGCTCAAGGATCGCCTTACAAAAGGTGGGGGGATTGAATGGGATAATAATAATAATAGTGAGTAATAGGGTGAATACTTGTGAGTTATTATTTATAGGCAATTTATGTTGGTGTAGATTCTTGTATATTGATACAAACTTAAATTATATTGAATATGTTCCTATTTTTGTCCACAATATTTGTATACCTAGGAAAAGTTACTCTTGTTATATTGTATGTATGGATGCATCTACCTCTGCTTAAGATATTTTGTATATTGATACAATTTTAGAATATATTTATCATATTCCAATGTACATTTCTACCTCTGATCGAGATACTTATACATTATTTACATTTTGAGGTCATGGTCCTCATTCGTTGCACAGTTGTTTATTGTATAATCTTTCAATATGAAGTCTTAGTCTTTAAGTTATATAGGTATTAAGATTTATAAATCAATAGTCATCTATGTTTGTCATACTTATATTTAGACTAATCATGTTCTTTAAATACATAGAGATTGTATTCTGCATAGATAAGTAATGTTCAACCACTTCAAAGAACTGTAGAATATGACGTTTAAATAACTTAGGGGTCTGTTTACATGACACACAATTGCTCCTGGCAGCACCTATATATTCCTGACAGAATGTTGAGCACCAAAGATACTCGCTTTGGAGCTTGTTTTCTTCTTGGCAAAATTGGCCTTTGGGCAAGGAACTGCCCATGCTTCAATCACTGACAAGGTACATGGTATCCAGAAATGGATAAACAGGACTGTCAAATCTTGCCAAGACAGGGTAAGACGATTTTGAAAAATTTCCTGCCTCTGAAAATCGTCTGTCAGTTATCTTAGGCCTTAGCCAAAGTTGGTTGCTTCGACGTTGCAAATGAGACTTTGGGTGATTGCCCAGGTAGCCAGTTGTCTCTGTCATTTGTTGCAAATTTTGGAAGTTGTTTGATTACACTTCCTTCTTACTCAAGTAATATTTCCCTTCTCGGATCTTCAATGAGTTTGGAGACTAGATAGTTGTAGTTACTTTCCTCTCATGATTTGGCCAAGTCATTTATTTATTTATTTATTTATTTATCCTAAGTTATTTATTATACAAGACTTAAACTATTTAGGATAGGATAATTATTGAATATATTTGTTCTTATTGCATATACTTTTGTATTAGGCTTAGAGTGCTCTTATTTTAAAAAAAGAGGGAGGTGACGTAGTAAAACCTACAACCAGTAGCCTTTAAGTTACCCACCCACTTGGTTGTGGCCTCATACTATTTATGCCAATGTAAAGCGTGCTTCCAGCCTCTTTTCCAGCTGCGGGATTCGGTTGCTGTTCTCCGTTCCAGCAGAGAATATTGATTTGTGGTGGCGCACACCGGTAGGATTTGCTGAAGGAGGCAGAGGGGGCTGGAGAGATGGCTCAGAGGTCAAGAGTACTGACTGCTCTTCAGGAGGTCCTTAGTTCAATTCCCAGCAACCACATGGTGGCTCACAACCATCTGTAATGAAATCTGGTGCCCTCTTCTGGCCTGCAGGCATACACGTAGACAGAATGCTGAGAATACTGTACACATAATAAATAAAAATAAATCTTAAAAAAAAAAGTTCCTGTTCCAGGAATGGTGAGACAGCTTGGCTAAGAGCACTGGCTGCTCTTACAGAGGACCTGGGCTCAGTTCCCGGTATCTATATGGCTTCTTACAATCATCTGTAACTCCAGTTTCAGAGAAATGTGATGCCCTCTTCTGGCCCTGTTTAACTGACAAACGATTACATCCTCTGTCCTGGGTCTTGTACCCTGTCCCAAGCCCTTAAGGCTGCTGTAGTACACATGGAGAGTGTGTTTTCATCCAAATTAGCTTGTTCCTGAGGGTCGGAAAAGAGCCCTTCACCTAGAATTTTATCTAGGGAAATGTCAATTCCCTTTGCTTTTTCCTGCTGTTCTAAAAGTCTAGCCTCTTGCCTGAATAAGCATTTCCATTTCAATTGCGGTCCACTCTCCAGTACCGCAGAGCTCAGCTGGAGCCAGTCTGAGGGGGTTGCTCTGCTTGTCGTGGCCCAAGATCTTAGCATCTCTTTAACAAAAGAGGCTTGCATCCCAAAAGTCATGACAGCCTGTTTTATTTCCTTGAGATCATTCATACTCGAGATTCAAAGACTGGGCTGAAAATTTGCTAGCTCAGAGAGTTTAAGTAGAACCTAGCTAATCCTCTCTTCTTACTGGCCTCTCCCCAAGAGAGCATGTTTCTATTCTACCAAACAAAAAAATCCTCGTCACTCCAAATCTTTCCCTTGTGATGTCTCTCTCTCTCTCTCTCTCTCTCTCTCTCTCTCTCTCTCTCTCCCTTCCAAATGCCCTCTGAGCTTCATGATTACTTTCTGAAACTAGTTGTTTACCTCCTAAGCCAAGGTTAATTTTATTTAATTAATGCAAATGCAAATTCAGGGTTCAAAGTGTGATCAAATATCATCCAACAGTTGGGGGCTGGGGAGGAGATGACCTAAGATAGTCATCAGTCCACAAGATGGGATGCCACAGTAGTACCAATCTGCCGCCAGGAACCTGGGAAGTTCCTGGAAAGTTGTTGGTCCCTATTTCATGATGAAAGCTCGAAATCAATGATTCTATTGTCATTGATGGAATCAGCAGTGGCAGCAAACAGATACATCAACTCAGAGGCAAGACAGAGTGCCAAACGAGCAAAAGATGGACATAAACTTCCATCAGAATAACCTTTTTATCTGGCCTCCTGCCAGAAGGTGCTGCCCTTAATCTGGGGTTCGGGGCTTCCCACATAATCAAAACCACTCTTTAGGTGCAGCTCCCAACTCAGGTGATGCTAATTTGTGGCAAGCTGACATTAAAACCAACCATAATACTAGGTCAATCCTTCTGCATGGTGTGGAAGATGGATCTAGATTTGTTTTCCCCCAACACATTCAGTCTGAATATTATTTACAAAAACAGTTGTGCAGAAGTAACTTGTTTGTATGTGCACTAAATTTCTATATGTGCTTGCATCTTTCTCTGAACTTGCTAGTCTATGTTTTGCTTTTTGTCACATGTGTCAGTAGCACAAGGCTTTGTTTTCTTAAGTAGTATATGACTCAATTTGAAGAGTTTTATAGTATTTTAAGATGTCTTGTATGATTTGTAGTTCTCATTCTCTCCCTTCTCTTTTCTGACCAAAAGTATCTTCTGAACGCATATCACTTTTCACCAATTGCAAGCAGAAAAGTCGAATGTTTAGCCACATTAAGTCAGGTATGATCTGTGTTTATATATATATATATATATATATATATATATATATATATATAACTTTTTTCATTTATTTTACATACCAACTGTGGTTTCCTATCCCTCCTCTCCTCCCATCCCCTCCCCTCCTCTCCTGTCCCATGATCTGTATTTTAATTTGAGTGGAGGTGGATTTACATCTTTTAAAACTTTATTCTCAACAACAGGTAATGGGGCCAATGGCTTATTCATTATCACAAAGCACCTGGAAATTCTGAGGATCTAGCTCAAAATGAAAACTGGAATATTCCTTCTTTAAAATCATAGATAATGTCAAGACTGCCAACGGTAATGCTGTAAAGCACTAGGAGGCATTTCTAAGTCTAGAGCCAGACCTGTGCAAATGTGTGGCTCATACACCCAGGAAACTGCCCTGGTTATCTGTGATAGGAAGAAATCATTCCTTTTCTTTGTCTTCTGACTAACGGATTTACATCTTTACAGTGTTTGGTTGTTCAATATAGAAAAAGAGAGTCATTGATGAGGTCATTGCATTAATATTCAGGATGATGTATGATAAACAACAGAATTTAATTTCTCATACTTTTGGAGTCTAGAAAGTCCAAGATCAAAATTCTGATGAATTTTGTACCGGATGGGAGCTTGGTTTCTGGCTCACTGTGACTTCTTGTGTTGGAAGGGTAAAGGAAAACTACTAGACTATGTAAAGACAGAATCTCAAACACCCACTACTATGCTCATTGATCAAAGACCTTTCCACAGGCCCCAGATCCTAAGAACATTACCTCAAGGGGAAATATTTCTTTTTTTCTGGTTGAAAAATATTTTTTATACACTATATTTTGATCATGGTTTCCCCTCTTCAATCTCCTTCCAGATCTTTTGGACATCCCCATTCACCAAACTTGACACCCCTTCTTTTTCTTTCTTTAGAAAACAGAGGCAAGTAAAACAAAAACCACAAATAATAACACACAAAGAGAAAGCACAAGAAACACACATACAGAGTCCACAAGAATACAAAATAGGAAAACGTAATATGCAAGCAAATGATCAGTAAGATAAAATTGCCCAAACAAAGAAATATGAAACAAAAAGTCTATAAAAATACCTTCGGGTTCATTTAGTGTTGGCCTTCTACTACTAGATATGGAGCCTGCCTTAAGTGTGATTTATGTGCCCAGTGAGGCTCCATTTGAGAAAACTAATTTTTCCTTTGCAAGAGATGTCAACTCGAGAAAACTTCCCATCTTAGGGTAGGAGCCTGTGTCCACTTCTTCCTGTCAGTTCTGAGACTTGTGAGGAACTATTTCAACAGATGAATTTTGGAAGGACACAGACACCAAGACAACAGTAGTGTTTCGACTATTCTATTGTGTACCTTGAACAGGAAATATAAGATTTGGGTTCTATCATGGGAAATCAAGATTTATAATACACAACGTGAATAGGGCATTAAAATGCTTAAATTACTCCAGGTAATGAAGATTTACCAATTTAAAAATTTGTAGGTAAAATTTATCCCAGCCTAATATTGGAACCATACATAACATTATCCATTTACTTGGAAGACAATATAGGTGTTTCATAGAAGTTATGCTGGCACAATAAGAAAGCCATTTGAGATTCAAAGCTATCTGTACGTTGGCCCCATAGATCATGGCATATTGGAAAGAGACAGCACAGAATGGGGTACAGATTTTGCCTTTGTTATTAATTTTTTGTTCTTAGAGCTGGTGTAAATTGCATTTCTGTCTACAAAGGAAAAGACATCCGAAAGGATCACTGGGAAAAACAAGCAACAATATCTGCAAAGCATTTGGCTGTAGCCAAAGAAAGACAGCAGAACACAATCCGAGCATCTACTTAGCATGTGCTTTCTGTGAACTAGGTCCTGGGCAAATGCTTTACACAGATGGTCTCATTAAAACCCTGTAATTGCTTTCCTGTATGAATATGTCTAGTTTCCCCAGAAATAAAATTCTGAATCCTTTCTTTGTGTAGTACATGTATTGAATATAATTTGCATGTTCTCTTTATCCGTTTCAGATAATAAATATTTCTCCACTCAAAAAAAGGAAAGTAGACCAGTTGAAAAGTGGGTGCATGTCCCACCTGCCAGATGGACTGTCACCACCCTCTGTGTTTTGTTCCCCCAAGACCCAGTCTGCCACCCAGCCCTCCCTCATCATCATCCTCCCTGTGGCCACCTCTTCCTCACAGCTCTGGCAAACTCCAAAGGCCCAGGTACACTTCATAGCAGTTGGAAGAAAAGGTGAGTGACCTGCCTCCCAGCTGAGCTGGGCTACACCCCAGACCCTGATCTCCAGGGCATTTCCTGAGGTCGTTCCTTTCATCCACAGCCCTGGAAGCTTTCCTAGAGACCAGGCTGTTCCTCGGCACCCCAGGTAAGACACAACACACTGCCCTCTAACACTCCTTAAAGTCCGTCCCAAAACCCCAGACTGTACCTTCTCCCCTGGGCTCCATATTCCTGCTTACAACATTAGAAGAAGATTAGCCACACTGGATGCCACATCGGATCTAGGGACCCAAGGTAAGACACCACCTACCATCTGCTAACATTCCTTAAAGCCTGTCCAACATCTCCCAACAGCACCCACTCTCCTAGGCTCCATACCCTAGCTTACAATCCCATCAGCTGTAGAGCCCCAGAGGCCAGGCTGTTCCTAGGGACCTCAGGTAAAACACTGCCCACTACCATTCATTAAAGCCCGCTCAATAACTCAACCCAACACTGCACCCTGTCTCCTGGGCTCCATATTCTCATCTACAACTTCAGATAAAGACTTTGGCTTTACCAGAGGCCAGGTTATATCTAGGGACTCAAGGAGGTTGATTATAAATGGTTAATGGTCACAGTCGGTATCTTTCTAAAGAAAAAAAAAGATGTGATATAGAAATGAATACTACATTGGCAAGAATTTTGGTCTATTGATACAAATTTAAAGTCAATATTGTTATATGTATATTTCTACTCCAGTTTAAGGTATTATATTTATACAGCTCATTTAAAATGCAATGTATAATTTAAAATTATGTATTAATAGATAGCCACATATAAACTTTTAGTTAAGTTAGTTAAGTTTTCTAGATATATAGAGATAATTACAGTTAGACAGATAATCTTCAGCACTTCAAAGACCTACAGAATATGGCATTTAAAGTGTTTTAAGAAATTACACTTTTCTCAACAATGAGACATGTCTGCTTTTGGCAGCACCAATTACTTCAGAGAGGTTGATGGGCATCAAAGACACTTGTTATGGAATTTGCGTTTATGTGACAAGGCTTGCCATTTGAGCAAGAAACTGCTCTAACCTAGACTGCTTGATGGTATGCGATATAAACTGGACATGCAGGACACACAGAAAAGTGACTGCTGAACTTTCCAAAAGACAGGATGGTCCTTTCGGGTTCCCCCTTCACAGAAGAAACTGTTAGACATTCCGCAGTACATCGAAGAAAACAACTGATGAAATTTGCCAGTATAAGTCAGAAAAGATCTTCAGATTTACTGATACCCTGAAAAGTCTGCAGATACTATGGGCCTAAAGGCTGAAGGTGAATGTCCCAAACTTACAAAACAACTTTGGGTTACTAGTCAGGCAGCAAGATGTGCTCGTCATTTCTAGAATGTTGGAAATTGCATAAAATGCATTTCCTGTTTACTTGGGTAATATTATATCCTTCTGTGGTCTTTGATGGAGTTGAAGACAGATAGTTATAGTTTTGCTTAGTTATGATAAAAGATAAATTAGATATAAAACTTTAGACTCAAAAAATAGGATAAATGATAGACTATTTTTCTTTTTATATTGATTTTATTGAGCTATTCATTTTTCTCTGCTCCCCTACCTGCCTCTCCCCACCCCTTCAACCCTCTCCCAAAGTCCCCATGCTCCCAGTTTACTTAGGAGATCTTGTATTTTTCTACTTCACATGTAGATTAGATCCATGTATGTCTCTCTTAGGGTCTTCATTGTTGTCTAGGTTCTCTAGGATTATGATTTATAGGCTGGATTTCTTTCTTTTATGTGTAAAACCACTTATGAGTGAGTACATGTGTTAATTGTCTTTCTGTGTCTGGGTTACCTCTACTCAAAATGATGTTTTCTAGCTCCATCCATTAGTCTGCACATTTCAAGATGTCATTTTTTTTCTGCTGTATGGTACCCCATTGTGCGAATGTACCACATTTTCCTTATACATACTTCAGATGAGGGACATTTAGGTTGTTTCCAGGTTCTGGCTATAACAAACAATGCTGCTATGAACATAGTTGAGCACATGTCCTTGGGGTATGGTTGAGCATCCTTTGGATATATACCCAAAAGTGGTATTACTGGGTCTTGAGGAAGGTTGTTTCCTAATTTTCTGAGAAATCACCACACCGGCATCCAAAAAGGCTGTGCCAGCTTGCATTCCCACCAACAATGCAGAAGTGTTCCCTTTCCCCACAACCTCTCCAGCAGAAGTCATCAGTGTTTTTGATCTTGGCCATTCTTACAGGTGTAAGATGGAATCTCAGAATTGTTTTGATTTGCATCTCTCTGATGACTAAGGATGTTGAACATTTCCTTAAGTGTCTTTCAGCCATTTTAGATTCCTCTGTTGAGAGTTCTCTGCATACAGCTGTACTCCATTTTTTTATTGGATTATTTGTTCTTTTGATGATCAGTTTCTTAAATACTTTGTATATTTTGGAGATCAGACCTCTCTCTGTTCAATGTGGGGTTGGTGAAAATCTTTTCCCATTCTGCAGGCTGCTGTTTTGTCTTATTGACCATGTCCTTTGCTTTACAGAAGCTTTTCAGTTTCAGGAGGTCCTATTTATTAATTGTTTCTCTCAGTGTCTGCGCTACAGGAGTTATATTTAGGAAGTGGTCTCCTGTGCAAAAGCCCTCAAGTGTACTTTCCATTTTCTCTTGTATGAGGTTCAGTGTGACTGGCTTTATGTTGGGGTCTTTGATCCATTTGGACTTGAGTTTTGTGCATGGTGATAGATATGGGGTCTATTTTCATTTTTCAACATGTTGATACCCAATTATGCCAGCAACACTTGTTATATATGTTTTCTTTTTTCCATTTGATATATTTTGCTTCTTTGTCAAAAATCAGGTATTTGAAGATGTGTGGTTTAATATTCGGGTCTTTAGTTCTGTTCCATTGGTCTGCTTCTCTGTTTTTATGCCAGTACCAGGCTGATTTCAGTACTGTAGCTCTGTAGTAGAGTTTGAAGTCAGGGATTGTGATGCCTCCAGAAATTCTTTATTGTACAGAATTGTTTTGGCTGTCCTGGATTTTTTGCTTTTCCATATGAAGTTGAGTAGTGTTCTTTCGAGGTCTGTGAAGAATTTTGTTGGGCTTTGATGGGAATTGCATTGAATCTGTAGATTGCTTTTGGTAAGATTGTCATTTTTACTATGTTAATTTTATCTACACAAGAGCATGGAAAATCTTCCCATTTTCTAGTGTCTTCTTCAATTTCTTTCTTCAAAGGTTTAAAGTTCTTGTCATACAAGTCTTCCAATTGTTTGGATAGAGTTACTCCAAGATATTTTATGCTATTTGTGGCTATTGTTAAGGGTTATGCTTCTGTATTTTCTTTCTCAGCCCATTTATCATCTGTGTACAGGAGGGCCACTGATTTTTTTTTAGTTAATCTTCTTATCCTGATACATTACTGAAAGTGTTTATGAGTTGTAGAAGTTCCTTGGTAGAATTTTTGGGGTTGCCTATGTAAACTATCATATCATCAGCAAATAGTGATAATTTCACTTCATTTTTTTCTGATTTGTACCTCCTTGATCTTCTTTTGTTGTTTTATTGCTCTAGCCTGGACCTCAAGAACTATATTGAATAGATATGGAGAGAGTGGACAACCTTGTCTTGTTCTTGATTTCAGTGGGATCACTGGGAGATTCTCTACATTTTGTTTGGTGTTGGCTGTTGGCTTGATGTATATTGCCTTAATTATGTTTAGGTATGATTCTTCTATCCCTGCTCTCTTCAAAACCTTTATCATGAAGGGAATGTTGTATTTTGTTGAAAGCTTTTTCAGTACCAATAAGATGATCACGTGGTTTTTATTTTCAGTTTGTTTATATGGTGGATTATGTTGACAGATTTTCATATGTTGTACCATCCCTGCATCTCTGGGATGGAGCTGACTTGATCATGGTGGATGATGGTTCTGATGTGTTCTTGGATTCGATTTGCCAGCATTTTATTCAGTATTTTTGGATCAATATTCATGAGTGAGACTTGTCTGTGATTCTCTTTCTTAGTAATGTCTTTCTGTGGTGTGGGTATAGGGTAGTTGTAGCCTCATAAAAAGAGTTAGTCAATATTCCTTCTATTTCTATTGTGTGGAACAATTTGAGGAGTATTGGTATTAGTTCTTCTTTGAAAATCTTATAGAATTCTGAGCTGAAATCATCTGGTCCTGGCTTTTTTATTTATTTTTTTCGTTGGGAGACTTTTGATGACTGTTTCTATTTCTTCAGCAGTTATAGGTCTGTTTAGTTTGCTTATCTTGTGTTGATTTAATTTTGTTAAGTGATATTTATCCAGAAAGTTGTCCATTTCCTTTAAGTTTTCCAATTTTGTGGAGTACAGGTTTTTGAAATATGACCTTATGATTCTCTGTATTTCCTCTGTGTCTGTTGTTATGTCCCCCCTTTCATTTCTGATTTTGTTAATTTGGATATTCTTTCTCTGCTGTTTGGTTAGTTTGGGTAAAGGTTTTTCTATTTTGTTGATTTTCTCCAAGAACCAACTCTTTGTCTCATTGATTCTTTGTATTGTTTTCTTTGTTTTTATTTTGTTTATTTCAGCTCTCAATTTGATTATTTCCTGCTGTATAGTTCTCTTGGGTGAGTTTGCTTCTTTTTGTTCTAATGTATACAAATGTTCTGTTAATTCACTATTGTGGAATTTTTCCAGCTTCTTTATGTAGGCATTTATTGCTATGAACTTTCCTCTTGCCACTACTTTCATTGTGTACCATACATTTGGGTATGTTGTGTGATTATTTTCATTGGCCCATTGATGATTATTCTGATAGGTCTCCCTTTATATGTTACTTGGCCTTTTCCTTTGCATTTCTTAATATTCTTCCTTTATTCTGTATGTTTAGTGTTTTGAGTATTATGTGACCAGTGAACTTTTTTTTTTGATCCAGCCTATTTGGTGTCCTGTACGCTTCATGTGTGCCCCGACCTGCAAAGGACCTGGCCCAGGCCTACTCCCTCAGAGATCCCAGACTTATGAATGGACCTGCAGAGATCTCTGGTTCCTACCTACTCCCTTTGATGTCCCAGACTGAGGCCCAGACCCACAGATGTCCTGGCTCACGCCTACTCCCTCAGAGGTCCCAGACTCATGCCTGGACCTGCAGAGATCTTTGGTTCCTGCCTACTCCCTCGGAGGTCCTAGACTCATGCCAAGACTCACAGGGGTCCTGGCTCAGGTCGACTCTCTCAAAAGTCCCAGATTCATGCCCAGACCAGCAGTGGTCTCTGACCTCTGACTCTGGCCACTTACTCAGAGGTTGCTCCCCTGTACCTGCTCCTATTGAGTTTGCTGTCTTGGGTCTGCTCTGGTCCAGGTTCAGGATGAACATTTTCACAGTGTTATCCTGACAATCCATGGTCATGGGAGGGCTTTCTGACTTTTGGTAGCTTCATTTTTGCTTCTTCTGAGTCCTAAACGTTTCATTATACAAGTCTTTGACTTACTTGCTTACACTTACTGGAAGATTTTTCGAAGGGTGAGAGCTATTGTGAATGACATTGTTTTCCTGATTTCTTTCACAGTATGCTTATCTTTTGTCTTTAGGAAGGCTGCAGATTAATGTGAGTTCATTTTGTATCCTACTATTTCTCTGAATGTGTTTATTGGTGTAGGAGATTTCTGGACTCTTTGGGGTCTTTCATGTATAGAATAATGTAGCATGACTAATAAAAACCCAGAGAGACATATTGGTGTTCAAACTGAAGATCAGAAAAGCAATGTAGCCAAGCCACTAGAGAGATCTTACCTCTACCAAGGCTCAGACAAACAACTGGAGATCCTGCAATGCTCTCCACCAACCTCAGACTCCAAACTCCACTGAGTTCCTGTCTCTTCCCCTTTATATTCCTTTCTCTGCCCAGCCATATCATGCTTGTCTCCACCTTCCTAGTGCTGGGATTGAATGCATGTGATCCCAAGTGCGGGAAGTGCCTTTGTATGAGCTCTGGTTCTCTTTTAGACAGATTCAATTTTGTGTATCCCAAGATAGCCTTGAACTGACAGAGATCCATCTGCCTCTGTCTTACAAGTCCTGAGATTAAAGGTGTATGCCACCACTCCATGGCCTGTGTGGCTGACTAGTATGACTGATTTGACCTCTGATGTAGTATGGAGAGCATGGGGCACCTTTGTTCCATCCCACCCAGCTAGCTTACATCCAAAATAATCATACAGAAATTGTGTTAATTAAATTACTGCCTGGCCCATTATCTCTATCCTCTTATTGGCTAACTCTCACATCTTGATTAACCCATTTCTATTAAATCTGTGTATCACCACATGACTGTGGCTTACCGGCAAGATTCTAACCTACATTTATCTCAGGCTGGAGATTCTTGGCATCTGCCACTCTGCCCTTCTTCCCAGAATTCCTTTCTGTCTTTCCCGTCTTCCTGAGATCTGCCCTATCAATTAGGCCAAGGCAGTTTCTTTAATCAACAAATGGAAAGCAGCACAAATACAGAAGGACCTCCTACATCATTTCTCCTTTTCTGTTTAAACAAAATGAAAGGCTTTAACATAGTAAAATTACATATAACAGGTATCAAGCAAGAATTACAATTACAATATTTATATCAGCTTTATATTTTATCATAACTAAGGAAAACTATAACTATCTATTCTTCAACTCCATCAAAGACTCCAGAAGGATATAATATTACCTAAACAAGAAATAAGCAACTTCCAAAACTCTAGAAATGACAGAGGCATCTTGCTTCCTGGACAGTCACCCAAAGTTCTTCTGTACCATTGGGGCATCCATCTTCAGCCTACAGGCCCATAGTAACCAGCAGACATTTCCATGAAGCAGGGCTTTTTTTTTTTGTTGTATAAGTATTTTTTTATTACGGTTTATTTATTTATTTATTTATTTTTTATTGAAAAAAAGGAAAAAAAAGTTTCCGCCTCCTCCCAGCCTTCCATTTCCCTCCCCCTCCTCCCACCCTTATCCCCCTCCCCCCACTCCTCTCCCCCACCCTCTCCAGTCCAAAGAGCAGTCAGGGTTCCCTGCCCTGTGGAAAGTCCAAGGTCCTCTCCCCTCCGTCCATATCTAGGAAGGTGAACATCCAAACTGGCTAGGCTTCCACAAAGCCAGCACATTAAGTGGGATCAAAACCCCGTGCCATCGTCCTTGGCTTCTCATCAGCCCTCATTGTTCGCCATGTTCAGAGAGTCCGGTTTTATCCCATGCTTTTTCAGTCACAGTCCAGCTGGCCTTGGTGAGCTCCCAATAGATCAGCCCCACTGTCTCAGTGGGTGGCTGCACCCCTCATGGTCCTGACTTCTTTACTCATGTTCTCCCTCCTTCTGCTCCTCATTGGGACCTTGGAAGCTCAGTCCAGTGCTACAGTGTGGGTCTCTGTCTCTATCTCCATCCATCACCAGATGAATGTTTCATGGTGATATGCAAATATTCATCAGTATTGTTATAGGATAGGGTCATTTCAGGTTCCCTATCCTCAGCTGTCCAGGGAACTAACTGGGGACATCGCCTTGGGCTACTGGGAGCCACTCTAGGTTCAAGTCTCTTGCCAACCCTAAGGTGGCTCCCTTAATTAAAAATTGGGCTTCCGTGCTCCCCTATCCAACCTTCCTTTATCCCAATCATCCTTTTTCCCCCAGTTCCCCCTATCCTCCCCTTCTCACTTTTCTCTCCCCCTCTCCCCTTACCTCCATCCCACCCCACCCCCAAGATCCCAATTTTCTCCCTGGCAATTTTGCCTACTTCCCATAGCCAAGAGGATAACTATATGTTTTTCCTTGGGTTCATCTTCTTACTTAGCTTCTTTAGGTTCACCAATTATAGACTCCGTGACCCCAATTTATGGCTAGAAACCAATTATGAGTGAGTACATACCATGTTCATCTTGTTGGGTCTGGGTTACCTCACTCAGTATAGTGTTTTCTATTTCCATCCATTTGCATGCAAAATTCGAGAAGTCATTGTTTTTTACTGCTGAGTAGTACTCTAATGTGTATATATTCCACACTTTCTTCATCCATTCTTCCATTGAAGGGCATCTAGGTTGTTTCCAGGTTCTGGCTATTACAAACAATGCTGCTATGAACATAGTTGAACAAATGCTCTTGTCATTGATAGGGCATCTCTTGGGTATATTCCCAAGAGTGGTATTGCTGGGTCCAGGGGTAGGTTGATCCCGAATTTCCTGAAAAACCGAAACACCGATTTCCAAAGTGGTTGCACAAGATTGCATTCCCACCAGCAATGGATGAGGGTACCCCTTCCTCCACAGCCTCTCCAGCAAAGGCTATCATTGGAGTTTTTGATTTTAGCCAATCTGACAGGTGTAAGATGATATCTCAAAGTTGTTTTGATTAGCATTTCCCTGATTGCTAAGGAGGTTGAGCATGACCTTAAGAGTCTTTTGGCCATTTGAACTTCTTCTGTTGAGAATTCTCTGTTCAGATCAGTGCCCCATTTTTTAATTGGGTTAATTAGCATTTTTAGGTCTAGTTTCTTGAGTTCTCTATATATTTTGGAGATCAGACCTTTGTCTGTTGCGGGGTTGGTGAAGATCTTCTCCCAGTCAGTAGGTTGCCTTTTTGTCTTAGTGACAGTGTCCTTTGCTTTACAGAAGCTTCTCAGTTTTAGTAGGTCCCATTTATTCAATGTTGCCCTTAATGTCTGTGCTTCTGGGGTTATACATAGGAAGCGATCTCCTGTGCCCATCTGTTATAGGGTACTTCCCACTTTCTCTTCTTTCAGGTTCAGTGTGTTCATACTGCTATTGAGGTCTTTAATCCATTTGGACTTGAGTTTTGTGCATGGTGATAGATATGGGTCTATTTTCATTCTTCTACAGGTTGACATCCAGTTGTGCCAGCACCATTTGTTGAAGATGCTTTCTTTCTTCCATTGTATAGTTTTAGCTCCTTTATCGAAAATGAGGTGATCATAGGTTTGTGGATTAAAGTCTGGGTCTTCTATTCGATTCCATTGGTCGACTTCTCTGTTTTTATACCGATACCAAGCTGTTTTCATCACTGTAGCTCTGTAATATTGTTTGAAGTCAGGGATGGTAATGCCTCCAGACGTTCCTTTATTGTATAGGATTGTTTTGGCTATCCTGGGTTTTTTGTTTTTCCATATAAAGTTGATTGTTGTCCTCTCAAGATCTGTGAAGAATTTTGATGGGACCTTGATGGGGATTGCATTGAATCTATAAATTGCCTTTGGTAGAATTGCCATTTTTACTATGTTGATTTTCCCAATCCAGGAGCAAGGGAGATCCTTCCATTTTCTGGTATTCTTCTCAATTTCTTTCTTCATTGCCTTAAAGTTCTTGTCAAATAGATCTTTCACTTCCTTGGTTAGAGATACTCCACGATATTTTATGCTGTTTGTGGCTATCGTGAAAGGTGAAGCTTCTCTGATTTCCCTCTCTGCTTCCATATCCTTTGTGTATAAGAGGGCGACTGATTTTTTGGAGTTGGTCTTGTATCCTGCTACATTACTACAAAGGTGTTTATCAGCTGTAAA
This sequence comes from Microtus oregoni, assembly GCF_018167655.1. Taxonomy (NCBI): domain Eukaryota; kingdom Metazoa; phylum Chordata; class Mammalia; order Rodentia; family Cricetidae; genus Microtus; species Microtus oregoni. The sequence goes on along the minus strand of NW_024544808.1, from coordinate 1,056,330 downwards.
AGTTCTTTGGTGGAGTTTTGTGGTCGCTTATGTACACTATCATATCATCTGCAAATAATGAAAGTTTAACTTCTTCCTTTCCAATTCGAATCCCCTTGATCCCCTTATGTTGTCTTATTGCTATTGCTAGAACTTCAAGCACTATATTGAAGAGGTATGGCGAGAGTGGACAGCCTTGTCGTGTTCCTGAGTTTAGTGGGATGGCTTTGAGTTTCTCTCCATTTAATTTGATGTTAGTTGTCAGCTTGCTGTATATAGCTTTTATTATATTTAGATATGACCCTTGTATCCCTAATCTCTCTAATACTTTTATCATAAAGGGATGTTGAATTTTGTCAAATGCTTTTTCAGCATCTAATGAAATGATCATATGGTTTTTTTCTTTCAGTTTATTTATATGATGTATTACATTGATAGATTTTCATATGTTGAACCAGTCCTGAAGCAGGAAATTTTAAGGACAGTTCAGTCACTTTTCTTTGTATCCTGCAGAATGTCTCGTAGACTCTTTCATGAAGCAGGCACCCCAAAGAACCATCTCACCTTTAGGTAATTTCAGCAGTCCTCTCTCTGTGGGTTCCTCGTGTCCAGTTTATGCAACAGTCCAGGCAAGAGCAGTTTCTTGCCCAAATGGCTAGCAAACTCCATAAGGAGCCTCTTCGATGCCCATCTTCCTCTGGAAGTAGATTGGTGCTGCCAGGAGCAGACATATCTCATTGTCATGAAAAGTCCTAAGTTATTAAACATTTTAAATGCCATATTCTGTAGTCTTTGAAAGATATGAAGAATGCCTATCTAACTGAAATATATCTCTATAAATATAAAAAAAATATAACTAACATGAGTATAAGCTTGACTATTGTCAATGATTATCCATTAATAACCTATATTTCCTAATTATACATTACATTTTTAAATGAGCTACACAATCACAATATCTTAATCAAGATCAAAAATACATATACATATAACAAAATTGACCTTAAACTTGTATGAATAAATCAAGATTTATACCAATGCTAATTATTTATATCTATATCGCTCTGATCTTCAAGCAAGCTTTATTTATTAAAATACAAATAATATAGCACTATATTTCTCTTTTGTCTAAAATAAAAAAGAAGCTTATAACTAATATAAGAAAAACTATATACAATAAGTATAATAACTATATACAATATATACAGGCAATAAATGCATGAACAATGTCTAGTCCATTTGCATTTGACAAATTCAGAGAAAATATTCCATATGTATCCTATCTTGGTGAGTCCAAAGTATTTTATCTAATTTGCTTTTTATCATAACTTGCTTTCTGTGTCTGGTAAACAAGGAAAACTATAACAATCTGATCTTAAACTCCCTCAGAGAACCAAGAAGGAAATAACATTAACTAAGTAAGGAGGAAGTGCAACCAAGAGAATTCCAAAAAAACATATCTTTGTTTGACCTTGAAAACATACCTGATGTGACTACACGTTCAATTATAATAGGTCATTAACTATTGACCACTGCATTTTCTTATTATCCTAAACAGTTTGTAACAAAAATTTTCAAGGGCTAGAAATTTGTATTCCATTGTTAAATGAATTGTATAGGTACAATACCTTGAACAAGAATAGAATTAGACGTACAGTATGTTCTAACAAAAGTAATCTCAAATTTGTTTCAGTATACAAAATTTGTATATAATATACAAACATACAATTCAATGTAAAACATTTAAAACTAGTAGTTGCTTTTTAAAAAGTAGACTCAATAATCTAACTTTTTATCTTATCACATCTATATCCACCTTTTCCTATTCAGAATCGATTCAATGATGTGCTTTTATTCTATCATATCTATATCCCCCCTTTGTTCTTTTCAAAACAAGAACCTTGAATCTAATTTCCTTTGTTCAACGTTCCTCCCCATAATCAATAACAACTTGTAACCAGTCCCTCGAAACGATGACAAATATTCATAACCCAATGAATGACAAAAACTACCCACCCCACCTCTTGGGAAATGTGGGCATCATATACTTAAATTTACTTCCTGCTGTCTGGGAGTGATGGTATCTTTATGGGATCCTAAAAAGGAAAATTTCGGTTAATTTTTAGGTCCTTTGAGAGGTAGCTGTATCATTTGTTGTCCACTCTCTACGTAATGGGAAGGTACAAGGCTTGTCTCAAATCCTGGCTAGAGGGGACTGTGAGGCTGGATCATCTCAGCTAGCTATTTCAAAACTGTTCTGAGCAATTTGTTGTCCAAAAACTCATCTTTAGGTCATATTTTTCAGCTTAGTGGCATTATCACTGTCCTGGAGGAATCATCATTGTGCAGACTTCAAAGTTGCCGTAAAACATGCTTATGGTTTTCTGCAGAAAACTGATGGAGACTCTAACTAGAAATCATGTACAGGAAGGTAGAAGAAACCTTTTTCTAGAATTAGTACTCTATATGACCATTAATATCATGACAAAAATTTAGAATGTATGTGTGTCTGTGTGTGTGAGAGAGTATGTGTGTGTGTGTCTTAATCTTATAAAAGTTATTCCTTAACTAAAGTTTTAGGCACACAGCAGACCAAGAGGCAAGTGGTCAGTCATCCAGCTGGGCACCCCACTCTCTAGTCCCTCCATACCAGGGTAAAAACCTGGGCCCCTCTCCCACCTGCCTCAGCTTCTCTAGTCAGCCAGCAGGCAAGCTTCATACAGGTAGGCTGCTTCAACAACCCCCATTGATCAGATCCTGTAAGCTACAAGGCCCACTATATCCCCGAACCCACCCATCCCCTGTCACCTCAGGGGTGACATTGATCATCATAGTGGTCTGAATGAGAATGACCCTCATAGGCTCATATGTTTAAATAATTGGTTCCCAGTTAATGGAACTGTTTGGGAAGGATTAGGAGGTGTGTCTCCATTGTAGTATGTGTGGCCTTGTTGGAGCAAGTACGTCAATGAGTATAGGCTTTGAGGATTCAAAAGTCCAGGCCATCCCCAGTCTTTCTCTCATACTTGAGTTTGAGGATGAGGATGTAAGCTCTTGACTACTGCAGCATTGCCATGTCTCGTGCTTCCCTCCATGATGGTCATGGATTGATTCTCTGAAATGTAAGCAAGGCCCCAATTCAGTGCTTTCTTCTATAAGTTCCTTTGGTTATGGTGTCTGTTCACAGTAATAGAACAGTAGCTAAGGCAATCATGATTAATTATTTTCTCATGTGTTTTTGAATTGGGTTTGCAAGTAATTTATTAAGAAGGGGTTGTGGGGTAAAGGAAACACTCGCATTACTGGTGGGAGTACAAGCTGGTACAGCCCCTTTGGATGTCAGTGCGGCGATTTCCCAGAAAATTAGGAAACCACCTTCCTCAAGACCCAGTAATACCACTTTTGGGTATATATCCAAAGGATGCTCAATCGTGCCACAATGATATGTACTCAACTATGTTAATAGTAGCTTTGTTTGTCATAGCCAAAACCTGGAAACAATCTAAATGCCCTTTGACTGAAGAATGGATAAGAAAAATGTGGTACATTTACACAACGGAGTACAACACATCCCCCTCCCAAAAAAAAACAACAACAAAAAAAACCCAACATCTTGAACTTTGCAGGCAAATGGATGGAGCTAGAAAACATCATTTTGAGTGAGGTAACCCAGACCCAGAAAGACAATTATCACACGCACTCACTCATAAGTGGTTTTTAAACATAAAGCAAACCAACCTATAAATCACAATCCCAGAGAACCTAGACAACAATAAAGACCCTAAGAGATCTAATCAACATGGGAAGTAGAAAAAGACAAGATCTCCTCTCAAATTGGGAGCATGGGGACCTTGGGGAAGGGTTGAAGGGGAGGGGAGAGGCAGGGAGAGAAAAATGTAGAGCTCAACAATATCAATAAAATAAAAAAGGAACATTTTCATTCATTTTTATCAGAGATACTGACCCATAATTTCTCTTTTGTGTTGGGTCTTTGTCTTGTTTTGGTATCAGGGTGAAACTGGCTTCATAAAAATAAAGTAGAAACGTTATATTTTTTCTATTTTGTGGAATAATTTACAGAGTATTAGTGCTAGTTCTCTGAAGGTCTGGTAGAATTCTGTGCTGGATCTATCTAGCCCTGTGACTTGTTTTTATTAGAAGCTTTTAAATTACTTCTTTTATTACATTGGGTGTTATAGGCCTATTCAAATTATTTATTTCATCTTGATTTAGCTTTGATTGGCCATATAAATCTAGAAGTTTATCAATTTCTTTTATATTTTCCAGTTTGGTTTGGCAGAGTATAGATTTTAAAGTGTGTCCTTGCGACTCTTTTAATTTCTACAGTGTCTGTTGCGATACCACTCCTTTTGTCTTTAATATTATAAATTTGGATCCTCTTCCTCTTTCTTTTGACTAATTTGGTTAAAGGTTTGACAAACTTGTTAATATTTTCAAAGAATGAACTCTATCCAATTGATTCCTTGTACTTTTTTTAAATTAATTTCAACCTTCATTTTGGTTATCTGTTCCTATCTACTTTGGGGAGCATTGTTTTCTCTTATTTTTCCAAGGCCTCGGGTGCATTATTTATTTGTTTATTTATCTAAGATCCTTGAATCAAAAGTTTATGGCAGTGTTTTCATTGTGATTTTGGTATGTTGAATTTTCATTCTTTCAATTCTTATAAAATTCTTGATTTGATTATTGACCCAGTTATTATTCAGTAGTGTGTTGTTTAGTTTGCATGAGTTTGTCTTCTCTCTGTAGATCTTGTTGCTGTTAAAATTCAGCTCTATTCAATTGTGATCAGTTAGAATGGAAGATGTGATTACAATTTTCCTATATTTGTTGCTTTATGTTCTAAATATTTGGTCTATTTTGGAGACAGGTCCATGGGCTAGTGAGAAGCACTTCAATACTTGGGTGAAATTTTCTATAGATAACTGTTAAGTTCACTTTATTTGTGATGCATTTTAATTCTAGGGTGTCTGCATATTTCCGGATTACCTATCTACTGTTGAGACAGGATTACTGAAATCATTATCAGTGTGCTGGGATCAATCTTAGATTGACTTCCTTATTTCATTAATCTCTTTGTCTTTTTTTGACTATGGTTATGTTCATGCTTTTGAATTCATTAAGATTAGGGATCATTACTATGGGATTTGCATTTTTGGAAGGTGATATATTTCTTTGGTTGTGTGTGTGTGTGTTTTAAATTTATGTATTGGAATTTGTGCTTTCAAGTTAGTTTGGTGCTTGACTTTTTATTTCCTTTCCGTTAAAGTCATCTTTGTTCTTTTGGCAGAGGTGTTTAGGATGAGACTAATAAATAGTGTGGTTGAAAATTGTACTTCTTTCTGGTAATTGGGGATACAGCTGCTATTCTGACCTGTTTCTCTGCTACAGCATGATGTCATCAGTAATTTGGTCAAGAAGCCCTGGAATAAGTTTCTCCTGGCATTGTAGACTGATTCTGGGTCTCAACACTGGATAGGGAACTGGAGAGTTCCATCTGAGCAACTAGCAGGGCACTAGGACGCTAGGTCATGTGTGATGGCTGGAAGGTCCATGGTGGAGATTAGGCTGTGATAAGGTGAGTCCTGGAGGGAGGATGAAGAGCCCAGAGGTAGGTGTCCTTGGATAGCAGTCAAGGGACTTGGCCACCCAAATGAAGGGTGGCAGAGATTGAGAGTACTGGAGCCTACCTAGGCCTACAACATGTGTGGTGACGATAGAACCCCTGATAGCAAGAGGGTCTGGTATAAGGAGAGTTCCAGAAGGAGGGAGACCAGCTAAGATGCTAGTGTATCTGGCAAATAGCAAAGGACTTGGGTAACCCAAATGGAGGGTGTCATGGAAGGGGAGTGCTGGGAATCAGGATTATGCTCTCAGTTACTGCCACCTCGGTCTCTGCCACATGTGGTGGCCCCCCTGAATAATTTAATTTAGCACAATAGTCGTAGTATTTCCCCTAGGTTGGTACATATCTCCCTTTAGTTGTGAGTACTTTTCTGCTTGCTGTGAAAGTATACTTGTCCAAAGCAACTTAAAGGATGAAGGGTTTCTTTTGACTTACAGGCCATCAGGGCTATGAAAGCAGCTCTAGGTGGCAGCAGGAGTGTGAAGGACTGGTCAACTGTGTATGCAGTGAGGAAATGTTGCAAGGAACTGCTTGTTCATTCCGGCCACCTAGAACGGAAATAACCACACAGAAAATGTATTAATTAAAACATTGCTTGGCCCATTAGCTCTAGCTTCTTATTGGCTAACTCACCAATTAACTTACATCTCAATTTAACCCATTTCTATTAATCTGTATATCACCATGAGGTCGTGGCCTACCAGCAAAGTTTCAGCACGTCTATCTCTGCTGGCAGCTCCATGACTCTCTCTGACTCAGCCCTTCTTTCTCCCAGGATTCAGTCCAGCCCTCCTTACCTAAATTCTATCCTATCAGGCCAAGACAGTTTCTTTATTCATTAACCAATAAAAGCAACATATAGACAGAAGGAATTCACATGCCAAGCAAACAAAGACGAGAATTCCATACAATATTGTATCCCCACCAAAAAGGGTACAACTAGGATTCCAGTTTCTGAAGGTCTGCAGCAATTTGGGGTAATGGCTATCCCAACAAATATGAAGCAATATTTCATTGTGGTTTTGATTTGTATTGCTCTGTGGTGATTTTGAGCATCTCTTCACATATTTGTGGGTCATTTCTATGTCTCTCTAAATAAATGTCCATTCAAATCCCTAGCCCATTAAGATTTACAGTATGACTTTTTTTTTGCTTCTGAATTATAGGAGGTGTACTTGAGTGTTAAATATACCATGTCAGTTCTGGTTCAGTTCTCACTGACTGATACTTCTCTTCATTATCTGTCAAATACTCTTTTATTTTTGGATTAGATGACATTTGGGTGCTGATACCATATATTACTGTGAGTATAATTTATCTTTATCCTGGAACAAAGTTAATGAGGAAATAAATGCTTAATTATTTGAACTTACCTCATCTGTTGCTCATTTTTGAGGATACTTCTCATCTGCTTTCTAATAACAGAGATCTTCAAACCTGTTGTTCCATTAATTGTGACCTTTGGGGGCTTCATTCAAGTGGTAAAATATGTCAAATTATTGCACTTTCATCTTTTCCAGAAGCAATACCATGAACAAATATTCTTAAGCCCTGAGATATAAATCCAACACCTTGGACCCTTCTTATTAAAATGTAAAAGCTAAGGGTAGAAACTATTCTATAAGGACAAAACAAAACAAAGAGCCCTGGAAGGAAGGAAGACTAGGGAATGTATGTGAGCTGGCTTGGCTTCTCAGAGCATTGGGGCTCGGTTTGACCCTAAGCTTCCTGACAGCTGTAGCAGGAAGGAGGGGGAGCAGAAGTCCAAAGTCTCCATTTTCTGGAGAAAAGGAAATATTTCTAAAGGGACACTTGTCTTGAAAGAAAATTCCAGAAGCATTGATGTTGCAGTTGGTTCAGCAAACATCTAGAAACAAGAGGTATGAGTGATTTCAGGAGACCCTACAGAGCTCATTCACATGGTGATTCTGGGTGGCAAGGGCAGAAGAGGAAGAAGAGTCAGGCCATTGTGTCCCAGAGGAGATCCCTGTGAGCCTACCCTGTCTCACAGCAGGAAGGACAGGAGAGGAGCCCAGCCCTGCCACTGTGTCTGTCTCTGTCCTCCCCACCCACTACACTGTCCCTCTAGAGGAGGACACTGAGATCCTGGTGGAGCTGGGGACAAGAGAGTCCTCCAGAGACAGGACTTGGGTTGGATGCGAAGTGAGGCATGGAGGTGATGAGTGAAGGACAGGCCCTCCACCTCCAGTGCTGGACCTGAGGGAGGGCTGGGTCTGGCGGGCGGGGTGTGATGAGTGGGAAGGACAGGAGCTGGCCTCAGGGCTTGTGACAGAGTGGCAATGGGGAGCTGGAAGGGCACGCTAGGCAATTGGAGCAGCTGCGGGAGCGAGGGATGGCCTCTCCAAACTCCCCATACATTGTCCCTCTCACTGTTCCCATCTATGGCCTTTCTCTCCACTGAGCCCTCCATGCCACCTCAACGCCCATGCAGGTGAGGGTGACTTGTCCCCATCTACCAGGATACAGAGGGCGGAGACCTGTGTCCTCATCACCTTCTCCCCAACACTGCAAGACCAGTCTGCCTTCTCCAGCTCAGGCATCATGGCTGACTTCACAGTCCACTATGATGTGGTCATGGAGGACATCATTGGAGACGTGCAGGTACCTGGACCCAGGACATGCAGAGTTCTTTGGTAAATAGTCACTCGGGTCAGGGTCATGGTCTGGGCTACAGGAAATGTCCCTCTGAGCTTTACAAGGTACCTGTGAGAGCCAGTCATCAGGGACAAGGTGAGTGACTTCATTCCTTGGGAATCCTGTAAGCAGGCCACAGGGACACAGAACTGGAGGACTTGAAGCAGGGCCTGAATGGATGCCCCTAGCTGTGTCCTTCATTAACCAGCTCAGAAGCAGGCAAGGCATTGCTGAGTATTCAGCCTTCCATGCTTTCTGTAGCTCCCAGACTGTCCTGTTGTCCTTGGCTTTCTTGCTGTGGTTGGCTTCTGAACACTTGTTCCCCATCATGAGGCCCTTTCCTGCACAGGAAGTGTGTCAACTCTGAGCCTGAACACCCCTGGAGAGAGGGGAGCTCCGGTGTTACAGTTGAGCAGGGCAGCAGCCCTGACCCAAGACCTCACCCTTTCCCCACCCCGGGCTTGCTGGTGTGGTTGGCCAATGACTGGGAAGTCAGTTCCCGTGGCCTTTCCTGCCTTTCCTCCTTCCAAGCACAACCCTACCCTGCTGAAAGGTTCCAGGCCACCAAGCGCCTTTCTCTACCACTACCTGAGCCAGTCCCGCAGAGCACAGGAGCAATGATTTGCTCAGGCTCACTGCTGCCCTGGGTGGGATTCCTCTACATCCTTGACTACTCATCATCTGCAACTCCACCCTGAGTACCTGGTAAACTCCTTCCTATCTATATCCACTCCAGATCTCAGCATCTCCATCCCCTCCTCATGTCACCATCTCCATCCCTCCTCATCTCAGCATCTCCATCCCCTCCTCATCTCAGCATCTCCACCCCTCCTCATCTGATAATCTCCATCTTCTCCTCATACGATAATCTCCATCCCCTCCTCATCTTAGCATCTACAACCCCTCCACATCTCAGCATCTTCATCCCCTCTTCATCTTAGCATCTCCATTTCCTCCTCATCTCACCATCTCCATCCCCTCCTCATCTCAGCATCTACATCCCCTCCTCTTCTCACTGTCTCCATCCCCTACTCTTCTCACCGTCTCCATCACCTCCTCATCTCATCTTCTCCCCAACACTGCAAGACCACTCTGCCTTCTCCAGCTCAGGCATCATGGCTGACTTCATGGTCCACTATGCAGGAGGCAACAAGCAGTGATCAGGGTTCAAATTCTCGCCATTTTACACACTATTCCTCTTGCCATCTGTATCTCTAACTTTATAAAAACCTAGACATCAAAACAAAACAGCTGTACTTCTTAACAGGATATCATCTAATGTTTCAGTATGCACACACCCTATAATTCTTAGTATTTACATCATTCATTTGTCGTTTCTTCATGATGAAAATTTCAAAATTGTCTTTCCTTTTTTATTTTTTATTTTTACTTAAAAATTTCCACCTCCTTCTATTTCCCTCCCCCTCCCCTATCCCCTCCCCCATCTCCTCCCCCCATTCCCTCCCCCCATCCCCTTCTCCCTCCCTCTCCAGTCCAAAGAGCAGTCAGGGTTCCCTGCCCTGTGGGAAGTCCAAGGTCCTCTCCCCTCCATCCAGGTCTAGGAAGGTGAGCATCCAAACAGACTAGGCTCCCACAAAGCCAGTATGTGCAGTAGGATCAAAACCCAGTGCCATTGTCCTCTGCTTCTCAGTCAGTCCTCCTTGTCTGATATGTTCAGAGAGTCTGGTTTGATCACATGCTCCATCAGTCCCAGTCCAGCTTGCTTTGGTGAGCTCCCATTAGATCAGCCCCACTGTCTCAGTGGGTGGGTACACCCCTTCAGGTCCTGACTTCCTTGCTCATGCTCTCCCTCCTTCTGCTCCTCATTGGGACCTTGGGAGGTCAGTCCAGTGCTCTGATGTGGGTCTCTGTCTCTAGCTTAGAAATGTCTAGTGTATTGTTATTTCTGTCACCCACCATGCTCCCTGCTCTAATCTATCTATGTGTTTAGACTCCCTGTGCTCCACACTCCCATTCCTTGTCTTTTTTTTTAGGGTTTCTCTGTAGCTTTACAGCCTAATGTGAATCTCACTCTGTAGACCAGGCTGGCCTTGAACCCATGGAGATCTGCCTTCCTCTGCTTCCCGAGGGCTGGGATTAACGGTGTGCACCACCACTTCCCAGCTTCCTTTCCTTATCTTTTGTGCCTATTGAGTCCTCCTTTCTCATTCACTCGAAGCACCACTGCATAGAGGTGAAGATGACAGGCTCCCATCTAGGAGGACTTGGGGAGGGTGGACGAAGCCTATATTTATATCAGCTACCATTTACTACTTCAAGCCTAGTGGTTTCACCAAATGAGGCATTTTGGAAAACTTAAGGTCCATCATTGGAGATGTGCAGTTGAGGAGACCTGAAGAAATAGTGAGGGAATGGGCTCTGGAATTGATATTCCTTCTCTGTTCCCTAGCTACATAAGTGTAGCCAAGTTCCATAGTCTGCTAAGGTCTCTAAATTCACAGGTGATTAGAATGTTTAACATGAAAAGCCAAAAAATATCAAGTCACATTTGTACTAAACAAGATGTAATTTAAGCTTCATGTTACTGAATGGGATGAAGAATGTTGCCAATGATGACAACATGTTCCACTTTGGGAGGAATTATAGAAATATAAGGGCCAAATTACTGCCACAAGGAAGTAGAAACATGCATTTATTTTAGACATTTACATTCTGTTATGTCAAAACAGAGACAAATAGCAGGAAAAAATAAAAGAATTGAATTAACCTTGATGGGTGAAGTATAAATATATAATTACATCTTTATAATAAAGACATTGAATTTTCTTTACATAAACCTAAAAACATGTTCTTGAACAATCCCTGAGCTTTCACAATCTGTCTGACCTCTGCTTTCTAATTTGGAAACCTCAGGATTAGTTGAACTTAGATTCTTGCTCTTGATGAGCTAACCATATTTGAGAGGGCAGATATGGAAGAAGTGAAGGGAATATTTGATGTGGATGACACTAAGACATCAATACTAATGGAATACAAGGGAGAAATTCTACATATGCTAAAGGTGAGACACCATAGACGGGGTAACAAAAAGTGCCTCGTTTTCATTTAATGGACATGATTCTTCAAGGATGGTTCTAGTCAGAGAGGACAGGATATGGAGAAACACCCACATACAGAGGACCATGAAACAACATGGCAATGGACAGAAACCTTACACCCCCTCAACACTGAACAGAGTATACTGCCACCAGGTGGCTGGAAGAGTTAGTTTACTCTCAGGCAGATATGATTATTCAACTTAGAAATATTTGGGCTTCACCCCTGACACTGCCTGGAACGCCAAGACCCAGAGGCTTGATGGCATGGAGACCTAGGGTAGAACCAAACATGATCGAAAAAATATCAACACAGTGATGTCTAACAATATTCTGCTCTACTCATGGAGTGGTGCGTAGCCCAATTGTCATCAGAGAGGCATCACACAACAACTGATGGAAACAGATGCAGAGACCCGCAGTCAAACATTAGGCTGAATTCAAGGAATCCTGCAGAAGAGGGAGAGGAAGGATTGTGTGAGCCAGAGGGGTCAAGGACATTACAAGAAAACCCACAGAACTAACTAACCTGGCTCATAGGAACTCTCAGAGTCTGAACCAACAACCAGTGGGCAAGCATAGGACCAATTGAAGCCCTTTACTTATATGTGACAGTTGTAGCTTGGTGTTTTTGTGGAACTCCTAACATGGGAGCATGGGCTGTCACTGACCCTTTTTCTGGTTTTTATTTTTTTTTGGGGGGGGGGGAGACCTATTCCTCATACTGAGTTGCCATGCCCAGTCTTAACACAAGGGGAGTTGCTGAGTCCTACTCCAACTTTACAGGCCATGTTTTGTTGATATCCATGGGAGGCCTGCCTGTTTCTGAACAGAAACAGAGGAAAAGGAGTGGGTGGGAGACAGAGGGGAAGAGGGGAGGAGGGAGGGAGGAAAACTGTGATTGAGATGTAAAATAAATATTTTTGTTAAAAAAAAGAAAATAGAAATGTTTGGGCTTTTCCATTTACAACCATTTGCAAACTTACCTATATCAACACCATTTCTAAACTTACCTGCATTAACAGTACAGAATCAGACCCACCACTTTAAAGGTAGAAGATGCACTTTGTTTCTCATGTTTATGTTTTCTTTCACTATCACATTCGGTGGTGGATACTTAATATTACTTACTTGATGACCCCTTCCCCTTTTGACCCTCTGCTGTTCATATTTAAAACTGGGAGCAGAAGTGTGGAGTTGGGGATCTAATATTTCAAGTTCTTTATCTACCAATACTCCATCATTGAGATATGTTCTTCTTCTGTGGCTTGTGGTCGCTTTTTATGCTAGTCTCTCATGTATCTTTGTTTTCCAATCATGGACCAGTTTCCTTTCCTAGGAAATATGCCATTGTCTATATGGTGCTCTCAACTACAGGAAATACGAATAGGTCTATTTGCCTAAATCCTACACAGACAATTCTTTACTCTTGTAAAATACGATGCAACAGGATTTTGGAACCTTGCCAGATACTTGGGGGGGGCAAAGTGGGGAGAGGCTGTATTTTATTCTCTTTTCTGATTTTCAGACCAATATGTGAGCTTGACATCTCAGCCTAGGTTTCACCAAGGTTATCGTTTCTCTCTTCAGAATCCATAGTGACACATAAACATTTTTTGTAGTTAAGACTTCCTGATCTCTCTCTCTCTCTCTCTCTCTCTCTCTCTCTCTCTCTCTCTCTCTCTCTCTCTGTCTCTGTTTCTCTCTCCATATATATGTGTGTGTGCACGCAGTTTTGATATGCTGAAAATTAGTAAGGATTAAATTATTTTAGTTTATGCTTCTACTTCCTATCGTTTTTCTAAATCTAAATGGTTCTTGGCTTCTTTGCTAAAATGTGGTTTAAATCTATATCTCCCTTCTTAAACTGAAGAAAGTTAGTTAATCCAATCTTCAAGGAAAAATGTCTGGCTGTATGGGGGAATGCCCACTGAGGATCAAGGCTTTTCAGACTCAGTAGTCAAGAATTTGCTTAGCTGTTTTCTTCCTTTCTCTGCAGCAACCTGGCTGAGATATAGAAAAGGCAGAATGCATTCCGAATAGGGATATATTCCATAGAGCTATGTATCAGAGTGGGACAGAAAGAAAGCAAAAGAGAGGTGTGGATGTGGAGAGTGCGAGGAGCTGCTGAGCACAGAATTACTACTAAATTCCAGGCCGTGCCTGTGAGGCCTCGGGAGAGGCTGGGACAATGGATGGGCACTGAGTCCTTCCAGGGAAGTGAGTGGTTCCAGACAAAAGATCTAGAGGGGAGCTAGCTGAGGGGCCAGTTTGTGACTGGGCTGTTTGGGGGACATTTCTAAGGTCTGTGGGGAATACTGCTAAAATTACTGTGCTGAAGACAGAACACAATAATATATGTTTATCTTCAGAACAATAAGCCATTTCAGATTCAAGCTGTTTATTATTTATACGGACAATAAATGGCAGCATAATAAAACATGCCGATTCCCTACAGCTCTTGTCTCATACATTAAGAAGAATGACATCACCACAAAGGAGGTCACATTGTGACAACACAAACCGTGGCATACCCCAGGACGGAGGAGGCAATTCCATACTTCAGCTACCCAGTGTTCTTCATTACAGTTCTGGAGAAGGTAATGCCAGATGCTCCACACCTTATCAGAACCAGGAGAGAAACAAGTATCTCCTGCACAGCCTCTCAGGAGAGTCAGGAAAGCGAGGGGAAATGGTTTTGTTCCATGCACCTCACAGGCCTCTCATCAGTTCATATTTAGGAAGGATGCTATTCAACCACGACTTGGATTAAATAAAGTTAGATAGATATGTGTTATATAGGTTTGAGGCCAGTTTGAGGCTTCATAAGGAGCCCCCACTTTAAACACCTACAATTTAAGACTTTGCTTATATGAAAGAATATCAGAGTGCCACGGCAGAGACTCCTGCCTACTGTCCTTCCATCTCTGAGGAAGGAAAAAGTAGGCTCTAGCACTGGAGTCACAGAGTGACTGAGGGCAGGGAAGAATATGGAGTACTTTCCCAAGGTAGGATTACAGGCCTCAGACTCAACACTGCACGCTAGCCTCAGCTCTCAGTCAGCCGTGGACTCCCTGGCTGAGTAGGTAGTGGTCCTCAAAGGCGGCAGGGGTGGTAGTGCTGCTGGCCCTTCCCCTTCCCTCTGCTGCCCTAACCCTCTGAGTCTGCACAGGGAGAGATGGAGGGGGATGAGGGACCAGCAACCAGCCACATCAGGAGAGCCCAAGGCATCCACATTTGACACAACCAATCCCCTCAACACAGACAGCAGCTCATCTGCCTTTGCTGCCTCCCCCACCCCTGAGCTGCCCAGGAACTGCAGGAAGTGGAAGAGGGAATCTCTGCAGGCTCCTAGCCCCTGCTAAAGAAGGGAGCTGTACTCAAGGCTTATATTTTTCTTTTCGGTAAGTCTTGCTGTGTAACCCAGCTGTTCTTCAACTCACAATCTTCGGCTTTAGTTTCCCGAGTAGAATTACAGGCATATGTCACTATGCATGGCTTCCAAGCTCATTGCTTGACAGACAGAACATAGTTGCGTAGTGCTCAGAGCCCAAGATCACTGTGGTTACATATTCATGGAGACACTCATGCGTTCTTGACTCTAATATCTTGTAGGAGGGACTAAAGAGTAGTGGGGGGAGTGAAGTATAAAGGAACATTTATTCATTCAAAGTCCATTACCCTCAACTTAGCTGGAGAGACAGGAGTCTAAAATTGGAGAGGACCACATTTTCCATGTATAGCCCCTGCCTTGCCTCAGAGAACGACGATCCTTCTCCCCACCACTGTGGTGACCTTACTCTCATTTCACCATTACAGATCCAACCTGGGTTTGTAATAGCGAACATGTGGTATCAAAGGACAAGAAAAGCCAGGAGGTGGTGGCGCACGCCTTTAACCCCAGCACTCAAGAGGCAGAGGCAGGCAGATCTCTGAGTTCAAGGCCAGCCTGGGGTACAGAGTGAGTTCCAGGACAGCCAGGGCTACACAGAGAAGCCCTGCCTCAAAAAACAAACAAAAAGGACAAGACAGCCATACAGGGCCTGATACAATGTTTTTTTTTAAGTTGGCACCACCAGACTAGAAGGAATAATAAAATCTCTTGTGACCTGGAGATGGCCCCTAGAAAAGTACTTAGCTTTGGGGAAACAAACTAGGAAAAAGTACCTTGGGATAAAGAAGAAAATGACACCACTTAAAGGTTCTGTGGACACGGCCTCTGTGCAGGAGGAACCCAAAGATATAGTGATTATTTTTGCATGAGAAAAAGCCTGTCTTGTTGTCAGGCCACAAAAGGGCTAAAAAAATGGAGACATTCTGTAGAGGAATCCCTTGCTAGCCTTTGGATGCACTGTGTACAAATAGGAGAAGAACTGAGAGGAAGCAGAACCTCTCCCTGAGGTCTGTGATAGCAGCACTGAGGCTTACTCACTGATTTCAGTGCAGACTGGACCTAGATACCCCCCTGCAAAAGAAAGCAAGATCGGGACACTCTAGTCAGGGATTGCTGGGGATTTTATAACCATATTGTCAAATCTACACATCTCTGGGGCTAGAGGCTCAGCAGTTGAGAAAACTTGTTCTTGTAGAGGACCTGGGTTCAGTTCCCAGCACTCCCATACTTCTCACAACTGTCAATAACTTCAGTTTAAGGACGCTTGCTCCTCTGACTTCCATGGGCACCAGGCACCCATGTGGTGGTGCACAGACATACATGTAAGACACTCATACACATAGAACAAATAAATCTAACAACAAAACCTCAGCTTTTCTGGAAACTGAGAAACAAGCTACTGTGGAGTTGAGCTAAACCCATGTGCACATTGGGAAAATGGCTTTAACTAGATTTGGAACTGACTCAGATCATACAATGGAATGATATAATTTTGGCGTAGTTCATCTGGGGCCAATGCATGTTCAAGTGCTGCTAAATGAATTGCAGGAAGAGATGTGTTAAGTATGTGTAACACTTCTCTTGCTTCTTGATGGTATTCCAAATGGGGAGAATTCACAATTATAATAGCACTAGATGGATAAGTGCACCACTGAGAGCCTGCCTTGCTCCTCCAGCCCAGTCACACGACATCAGTAAAACAGGTTAGGAAAGCCAAGAAATGGAAGATAACAGGGAGGCATATCTCAGTCCATGGGAAAGTGCAGCAGAGGTAGTAATTTCTAATTCCAATTGTGTTCTGTCTTCCTCACAGAATAATGGACTCAATAACAGAATTGAGAATCACAATGAAGGGAATGCTATTCTTTGTACAGAGAATAAGGAGTGTTGGCTCACAGATAAGCTTCTAGTCTGAACAAAGAACGGAAGTCCTTTTAAGAGCAAGGGGTTGGAAGGAAACACCCAGGAATTTACAAGGTTGACCCCAGCTAAGACTCCTAGAAATAGTGGATAGGTAGCCTGAACTGGCCATCTCCTGTGACCAGGCAAGACTTTCAGTGGAGGGACTGGAACACCAAGCCAGACACACAACCTCTGGCCTACAGTCTATACTGCCTATGGGATGTGCTGGGGTTAGTGTGATGCAGAGATTGTGGGAGTGGTCAACCAATGACTGGCACAGCTTGAGACCCATGCCACAAAAGTAAGTCCATTCCCTACACTGCCTGAATTACCAGGACCCGGAAACTGGATGGATAGAACCACACACGACTGGAGAAAAAAAATGTCAGTGTAATGATGCCAAACAATATTCTGCTATACTCATAGATTGGTGACTACCCAGTTGTCATCAGAGAGCCTTCATCCAGCAACTGATGGAAACAGATGCAGAGACCCACAGCCAAACATTAGGCTGAGCTTAGTAGAGAGAGGAAGGATTGTAGGAGCCAGAGGGGGTCAAGTATATCACAAGAAAACCTACAGAAACAACAAACCTGGGGTCCTAGGAGCTCACAGAGTCTGAACTGACAACCAGGAAGTCTGCACGGGACTGAGGTAGACCCTCTACTTATATGTGACAGTCGTGTAGCTTGGTCTACTTGTAAGACTCCTAACAGTGGAAGCAGGGACTGTCCCTAATGCTTTGGCTGGCTTTTGGGACCCTATTCCTCATATTGGGTCACCTTGCCTAATCTTAAAGCAGAGAGGGATACTTAATCTTACAGCATCTTGATATGCCATGTTTTGTTGATATCCATGGGAGGCCTGTCCTTTTCTGAATAGAAATAAAGGAGGAGTGGATGGAGGGAGATGGAGGAGGAAATGGGAGGAGAGGAAGCTGTGGTTGAGATGTAAAACAAATAGATTTAATAAAAATGAGTTATAAAACAGAGCAAGGGGTTGGTAATAAGGGAGAAGGTTATACATGACTTCTTCATGGAAGGAGTGACTAGACAGTCAATTTGGCATTTTTCATGTCTCAAGTTCATTTTGTCTGGTTATATTCAGCATCTGTTTGTAGCAGTAGCAGCAGCAGCAGACACAGCCCCAAATGTCTGTTTGGCTGGCTAGGTATTGTCAGAAATGAAACATGGTTAGCAAAAGGAATTGTCTCTCAGGGTTTGAGAGGAGGTTTTCTAGTGATAACAGAGACAAACAAACATAAGAAAATGATTATACAGACTGCACGAACTACCTTTCCACTTGTATCAGTCATTCTCAATGAGCCATTTAAGCTCCCAGTGTCAGTGACTAATGAGTATACGATTAAGTGGTGACAATACCATGTGGCCAGAAGCCTATGGTGCTCCTGAAGTACTGGACACAGAACTTGTCATACATGACCACATTATGTACCCCATTTAGCATTGCACAAGATATAGTAATTGATCTGCAATTCAGAACCAGGCCCCCAAACCAAGATGCAGTCATTCCAGAACACAAAGCCTGAAAGTTTGACAAATGTTAGACTAACAGAATAAAGCCAACTGAGAAGGGGTAGGGACACATATGCGAAGGTACAAGACCTGGCCATTTATGGAAAATGGGGTAGCGATTCACAGCCTACGCTTTGGTTTTGTGGTGCTGAAGATGGAACCCATGGGCTCATATATGCTAAGCAAATACTTTACGTTGAGCCACACCCCAGCCTCCCTGCCTCTTGAAGATACTATTCGCGTCTACACTGACTTCTGCAGATAACATTTAATGGTATGTTGCTGCCATCTCTGTGGACTGGGGTTTCTGTCCCACCAGGTCCCTCAGTCATTCATTCCCAAAGAAACACACAGAGGTCTACATTAATTATAAACTGATTGGCCTAGTAACTCGGGCTTCTTATTAACTCTTATAATTTATATTAGCCCATAATTCTTGCCTGTGTTAGCCACATGGCTTGGTACCTAGTCACGTGGCTTGGTACCTTTTTTGTCGAGACAGTCACATCTTGCTTCCTCTGCATCTGGGTGATGGCTGCAGACTGAATCTTTTCTCTTCCTGGAATTCTTCTGTTCTGCTTGCCTTGCCTCTACTTCCTGTTTGGTCACCCGGCCCATATTTTCTGCCTGGCTATGGGACAATCAGCGTTTATTAAAAATAATACAAGTAACAGGATAAAAGACCATTGTCCCGCAGCACTTCTTCCCCCCCCCTTTTAAAAAAAACACACAAGAACTCTGAATCTGATATCCATTGTTTAGCTTTTCTCCTGACCATTATCCATAACAACTTGTAACCAACATTCTAAACAAAGGCAAACATCCATAATCCATTTTTTGGGAATGTGGGCATAGTTTTCCAGGATACTTCCTGCTTATTGGGGTTGCTAGTAATCTTGTGGAGACCTAAAGAAAATTTTTAATTATGGTCAAGTCCTGAATGGAATATTCTGTGACGTTTGATCATCTCAGCCAGCAGTCTTGAAACTGTTCTGAATGCAGAACTCAGAGGAATCTCCAACAGAGGTCCTCTGAAATCTTGGATCATCTGGACCATCTGCTCCTATTGGAGATTCTTCAGGGGGTCTTCCTTGGTTAACCCTGATTTATCTTAACCCAGAATGAATCCACACAGCCTCTCATTTCCTGTGGAAACAAAATCAAAACTTCTTCTCCAAAGTAGCATACATTTTGACTTAAATTTTGAAGTTAAGGCATTTTCAAAATACATATGTTGGATTAATCAGCAGCATTTGTAATCAAATGTCTTTTAGCAGCTGTTGCTTCTTCCTCAGCATTCAAACAATTCAAAGACAACACAATAACATACAGTATCCAGACTCTCTGTGTATTTTCCATCTTTACGTGACTTTATTTTAAACTCAATTTCTTCTATTTTTATTTTTAATTTTTGACTTTTTGAGACAGGGTTTCTCGGTTTATCTTTGGCTGTTCTGGAACTCACTCTGTAGACCAGGCTGTCCTTGAACTCACAGAGATCTGCCTGCCTCCCAAGTGCTGGGATTAAAGGTGTGTGCCAGCACACCTTGAGCTCAGAGAAAGCTGCCTGCTTCTGCCTCCCAACTGTTGGGATTAAAGGTGTGTGCCACCACACCCAACTACTCTCTTTCTTTCTTTTTTATTTTAAGGACTTTATCCTTTTTCTTTTCTCTCCCAAGTCCACATATATTTTTAAACACACTGTAAACCATTTAGAGGTTTTCTTCATCTTTGAATCTATCTTTACTGTATATCTCTCTTTTTCTGACTACATGAGTCTTTAATTTGCTAAGTGATATGGCTAGGATTAAAGTCGTGGTTTTGACGGCTGAATTCAACTCATTCCTTAGCTTTCTGAGAGTCTAGCCTCATGGCAGAAATACTGACCAGAGCCATGTTTATTGCCACACTCTATGGAGTTTCAAGGTCCCTGCCACCACCAAGAAGCATGCTATCAGCTAGTTATAAACACCATTTAAGTGTTTGGTGGTAGGGCCTCTTAAAAGAGCTGCAAGGTTTTTGTTTCTAAAGCTGAGTCAGGAAGTCTCTCTTAAATGAGATACACTTACCTCTAGCAAACAGAGCAAACCTGAGAAATTGCTGCTACCAAGAAGCCATGCTTAACACTGTTATTTTGTGTCTGGAATTACTTCTCAAGCTCTCTCAGGTTTTCTGTGGATGCATTTGTCCACACATTGGGCACCACTTGTTGACAGAGGTTTCTGTCCTGCCTGATCCTGCAGCCATTTAGTCCCAAAGAAACACACAGAGGTCTACATTAATTATAGACTGGTTGGCCTAGTAGCTCAGGCTTCTTATTAACTAATTCTTTCAGCCTACATCTTAACCCATTATTCTTGTCTGTGTTAGCCAGGTGGTTTGGTACCTCTCATCAGCAAGGCATAGTCATCTGCATTCTCTGCATCTGGGTGACAACTGCAGACTGACTCTTTCCTCTTCCCAGAATTGTCCTATTCTCATTGTCCTGCCTCTACTTCCTGCATGGCTGCCCCACCTATACTTCCTGCCTGGCTACTGACCAATCAGAATTTTATTAAACAAGTACAAGAAACAAATCTTTACATGGTAAAACCACTGTCCTACAGCACATCTCCATGTGATTAACAAATGTATATGATAGTATCTGGTGAGTCTTAAATTATGTTACATATTGGAAATGTTCTAAACATAATATCAGACATTGGTACTGCCTTTATAGCAAAAACTGGTCAAAAGAAAGAAGGACCATAGATATAATTTTTATTGCTTTTATTGAGCTATATTTTTTCTCCTCTCTCCTCCCTTCCTCCCCCCTCCCCTTCTGCCCTCTCCCATGATCTCCACATTCCCAATTTACTCAGGAGACCTTGTATTTTTCTATTTCCCATGTATATTAGATAAAAAATTAGATAGACTGTGTGCATGGGCGTGTGTGTGTGTGTGTGTGTGTGTGTGTGTGTGCACATGAGTGTAGTGCACTCTGAGGCCAGAAGAGGATAATGGCTTCCCTGGGTCTGGAGTTAAAAACAGTTGCAAGATATCTGACGTGGATGCTGGGAACTGAACTCTGGTTCCTTATAAGGGCAAAAAAAATCTTAACCACTGACCCATTCCTCCAGATCTAAGGGAAACTCTTAAAGTAGAAAAATCAAATCTTGAGGATGACCATGACATATCATTGTAACATACATTCAATACAAGCAGTTTGGTTTGTGACCCAATAGGGTGTATGCATTTAAACTGAATGTTTTTTTTTTTTTGGTTTTTTGGTTTTTCGAGACAGGGTTTCTCTGTGGTTTTGGAGCCTGTCCTGGAACTAGCTCTTGTAGACCAGGCTGGTCTCGAACTCACAGAGATCCGCCTGCCTCTGCCTCCTGAGTGCTGGGATTAAAGGCGTGCGCCACCACCGCCCGGCCTGAATGTTTAATTATGAGGTTGGTGAGAGTAAAAAGGTCCTGACTACTTTTAGGTAATGAATTCCTTTTCTAGGTTTTTCCCTGCCATATCTGCCCATGTGTAAAACAGCCATTGGAATTTACAAACAGGCACAACTTATGAACTGGTAGATGATTTTTCTAATTTCAACACATATTAATATTACATATTAATAGGGGTTCTATGTGATATTTGACAATTCACATAACGCACACTTATCAAATCTGGTGTTTATCAACCATATGCCTACCTTCCTAATCTCTACTGAGGGCCAACATACAGTAGGATATTTGCCTTCTTGTTTCTGATTTGTTTAATAAAACTTAATGTTTTCCAGTTTCATTCTCTTACAGCTAATGTATCTATAGTATATCTATATGATCATGTTTTTCTTTATCCATTCATCCAGACATGATCACATTTCTCTCTAAACATTCATCCAAACACCTAGATTGATGCCATTGTCTTAGTTATTGTGAATAGTGCTGGAATAAACATACAGATATCACCTTATAGGATCATTTGGAGAATACTTATTAGTTCTTATAATAAAAACAAAGTAGATAATACATTGTATATTTACTCTAGTGTATTATTCATATATAAATAGAAAAAATAAGCTTAACATTTCTAAACAAAATGGCCATTAACTTTTATGCAATACCAACTCCATAAAAGAAACTAAGATATTTTTCTAAAGTTGATTGCATAGCTAAATTTTCCCCAAATAAAACTATATACATATATACAAATTGTATGCATGTAAATAAATTTTAATGTTTTATTTATTCTCTGATATTTCACATAATATATTTTTATCATAGTCCATTCTCTCCCCAGCTCCTCCCAGGTCCTGCACTATGCATTAGTCAAGATTCTCTAGAGGAACAGAATTACTGAGGCACACAGGGTTAACATCACAGAATTGGGAAGATTGCAAAAAGCAATGAAGTGATTACTATAGGGTCTAGTCATATGGCTCGTGTGAATGTAGAAAGAGAAAAGTATCCATAAATAACAATAAGAGAATGTTTCTTTAACTTGGGGTGATGGAGGGTCCATTTATGAGTTCATAAATGTTTGCACCATTAGCTAGAGGAGTATAGCTGGGTTTTTTTTTTGTCTGACCCTGAGTCATTTACTTTAGGCACATTTAAGCGCAGCACAATTTGGTGAAAAAAAATTCCTGGTGATAAACTTAATCCCCTGAGCACAATAAAGCATAAGACATGGCTACATCAAAACTCTTTGTAAAATACATGTGGCATCTTCCCTAAACCTGGGTTCTATAGATTGACAAGCTCATGATAAGGGTCTGGTTGAGGCTCTGGTGTGGTCTTTGATACACAGATAGCTCAAAGGTCACCAGGCTGTTAACTACATTGGTTCCCAGGCTCCTGGGTGGGAAACAGTTCGTGGATCCCTCTCTTTGAAGGGACAACCCTGTGTGTTTAGCATTCCTGGTTCCTCAGTGCTTATCTGTGAGCATAAGGGCCTCTGTGCCTCCCACAGCTGGGGGAGGGGTTGGACTTGTGTGCACGATGTACGTCCTGGCCTGAGCTGGAGGCTGATGACAGTGGAAGTGGAACTCACCAGAATACACCAGGGCGATGGTGTGGAGCCCAGGCTAGATCTGAGGAAGGGGGAAGGTATGCAGAGAGTAGGATTAGGAAGACCCTCCAGGCTAGACCTCAACAGAAGTTGTGTAGGACAGGACTGGGCCTGGATATTTAATGTTGCATATAAAGGATGAAGTCATGGGATCCCAGTGGTGGAAAGGAAAGAATATTGTTTTGCATTATTTGAGACAGGGCATCACTATTCTGTATCTCTGACTATCCTAGAATTCACTATGTAGACCAGGCTGACATCGAGCTCACAGAGATCCATGTACCTCTGCCTTCTAAGTGCTGGGATTAAAGTTGTGTGTCACCGCACCTGGTTGAAGATAGAAACATATTTCAAAGATATTTTCTGTTGTTATTTTGTTTGAATGTGTATTTTCCCTCTCTTTTATTGTTACTATGAAAATATTTTAAATTGTTATTTTATGTGTTGAGGTGTTTTGCCTACAGGTATGTGTGTCACGGGTGTCCAGTAACCACAGAGGAGAACATCAGGTTCTTTGGAGCTGGGGTTACATATAGTCATGAGATGTCATGTAGATGCTGGACCCTAACCTGGGTCTTCTGCAAGAGCAATAGTGGGTATTGCCTCTGAGCCTGCTCTCCAGATTTGCTCCCATTATTTAAATTTTGTCTTCTCTTTTCTTCATTACTTTTTCCTTTTTGAAAATTTGTTTCACTAGCTACCTAATGCCTGTCCCCAACTCCTGCTCCTGAGGAGCAAACTTGCAGTCTTAAAAAAAAATCCCCAGTTTTTTTTTTCGTTTCTTCCACTTGAAAAATAATCTTACTTTAAAAATTTTGGTCTATTATTCTACATTGATGTTAGTTACTCCTTTTCTTTAGCTAGTGTTTCTTTTATTTAGTTTTTTCCTTTGTTTTTACAAGTTTTGTTTTTATTTGTAGCGATGATTGTTTGCTGACCTCTTCAAATGTGATGCACACAATCCCAGTGCAGTAATTGATCACATGAGATACACATACCATGTGTTCATCCTTATTATCTCACAACAGCCAGGACCCACACTAGCTTCTCATTTTTGCAAAACATCAAAGACTGGTATCTGTGGCCTCCATCAATTCAACTTTACTTAATCTTGAAAGCCTTCTTTGCCTTTTCAATTATTTTCTCATCATAGGGAGGCTTTCTCTGGGTGCCAGGCTGTAGGAACTTCTTCACAATGGGCAGGCTGCTGATTCTGCTCTTCAGGGCCTTCAGCAGGAGAAAGGAGTCAGAAGGCTGGAGTCAAGCTGTTCGACATAGGGAAGAAGTTCCAGCAGGTGAATGTCCACCCTGGTCAGCCTGTTGCCAACAAAAGCTCTTCAAGACTTTTTCATAGGCAGGCAAGTACCGTGTTTTGGTCCTGTCTTGTGTCAAGGAAATCTTGGCTTCTTTTTCATCTGGTGGACATAGTGCCAGCTGCATGGTCATTTCAGTCAGATCTAAAATACCCTCTGTATACAAGTCAACCGGGGCTCTCTCCTTTGCGTCCGTCCCATAGAGGTTGTATTTGGTGGCAATGTAGTTAAGAATTGCTCTGCTCTGTACCAGTATCATCCCATCAGTCTCCACCATGGGCAGTTGCTAAAACATCAAACACCCATCTTTAATTAACTCTTCCAAATCTTCTGAAGTTTCCAGATACTTCTATTCAAACTCCACCCCTGCATTAGCCAGGAGTCACTTTATGCACTCCATTCTTCTGCTGGCTTGCTGTGCGCATGCACGTGGAGGGCATTGAAGTAGTAAAGCATGGGCCTCCCAGTCATGGCTGCAACTGTTGTTTCACTAACTGTGAGAGTACAGTCTTCCTCTCTACTCAGCGCCCCAACTCCTGCTCCTGAGGAGCATGTTACTAGGTACATCTCTGACTCTTTGTTCTCTCCACCTCCAGTCATCCGTAAGGACTACATGTTCTCATCATCATAATTTGCCTCACTTCAAGTCTAAAAGAAATAGAGCCATCTGACAATGGAATAAAGCCATTGAAAACACGAGTCAAAATAAATGTTTTAGCCATTGAGTTGTTTTTCTCCAGTGTTTTGTCACAAATGAGACAGGAAGATTTTAAGAGCCAGAGGACTGGAGTGAAATAGTGTCTTCATTGTGCTCAGGAACTCACAGCGGCTAAGGTAGTCTGCACAAGACCTGTACAAGATCAAGGCAATCAACATTCTAGCATGGGGAGGGAAGGGAGCCTCCTCTCACAACTGAAGGGCTATTGATAGTTAATGGCCTCTGGGGAAGGGGGAGTCTGTTCTCTTTGAGGGGCCCTACACCTGTGAGTAGGTGCATAAATTGGACTTAATTTTCTTAAGAAGAGTGTGAGAAATCAGGGGCAGATAGGGGAGGCGCTGTGGGGAGGAGAAAGAGGTAAATAAGATCAAAATATATTCTGTGAAATTCTCAAAGGATTAATAAAACATTATATTACACAGTCCTTTAACCCCAGCACTCAAGAGGCAAGGGCAGATGGATCTCTGTGTGGTCAAGACTAACCTGATCTATATTTAGAGAGCTTCAGGCCAGCTAGGGCAATATAGTGGGACTCTGTTTCAAACACAAATAACAACTATCTCATTAATACAGTTAGTTACCCACACGTTAGCATCTGTCAAAGAAAAAAATAACTCAATACTAACTTTCAAAAGGGATTAACCTCTATATAAAACAACAGAACACTGAATTTCAAAACATTGATTTAGTATCTTTAGCTGTATGCTGTTGTCAGATACTTTTGTTTATTTGCATAACATTTATTGTAAAGTCTTTAGAATAATAACAAAAATCATATTGCAAAGGAGGGCTTTGATCAAGATAGGAAGTAAGCAATTTATAATACTTCTTGCTGTGCCTGGGTGACATATGCAGCAATCTTGGCTCTGATTTAAGAGCTTGCCTCTGACTATTGGCCAAGTAGACCTGAGTCTACTTGGAGGGATCTAAGGGATCTAATCTACTTACCCTGTGTGTGTGTGTGTGTGTGTGTGTGCATAAGAACAATGGAAGAAAAAGAGGCCATGAATTTGAGTAAGGGGGTTGGTACATGATAGGGGTTGGAAGAAAGAAAGGGGGAAATGATGTAATTACATTATAATCTCAAAAAATATACTTAAATTTAGGAAAACAACACATAGTGCTCTTTTTTTAATGTATCTGAATGATTAAGAACACAGGCCTGTTGGCCTGTGTCATCCTTGGGGGGTCCCAGCTCAGCTCTGGCTACCCTGGGCTCTCTGCTGTACATATTCAAGACTAGTTTTTATTCCTTGTGAAGATGATATACTATTTTTGTTAAGCGTGTCTGTATTTATGTGTGAGGAGCTGCTGGCTTGCTGTGCTCATGCACGTGGAGAGCTGGTGCCCAGAGACTGACAGCCTGATGCTCCCTCCCTGCCCTTGCCTGGGGAAGCCCATTGGGGGTCCTGGCTTCTGAGGGGCACCTGTCCCGTCCCTCCCCTCCCCCTACACTTGTTCCAGCTCTTTAAAATAGTTTGTGTGAAGGGGAAAGTGCAGTTCAGTAATAAACGGTGTCGACTCTGTGGGGAAAAAAAAGAACACAGGCCTGTGGGGATAGAGAAATGAGTGGCTCAGCAGTACAAAACTATGTACCATTTTTGTACAGGACCTGAGTTTAGTTTCCAGCAGCCACGTCAGGCAGCTCACAACCACCTATAATTCTGAGTGCAAGGGATCTGACACCCTCTTCCGGCCTCCAAAGGCACTATATTCATATATGTGTGAATGCATGCAGTCACGCACATGTATACACACACATTCAAATAAAATCTTTAAAAATGTGGCTAGGACTTACTTAAAAGCTGGACCTTCTGTTTGCTGAATGTATAATTTTAGGCTAATCAAATTTAACATCTTTAAGTTGCAGCAAAAGTATCTTTTATAAGATTGAATTTCAAAGTGATAATCTATGTGAAAAGTGAACTTACTTTACCTGAAACAAATTTGTATCAATATTTAGTTCAGTATTATAATTTTTCATGGTACAAATTTGTCAGTGTGGTGATTTTTTTAACTCTTTCTTTCTTTCTTTCTTTCTTTATTTAAGATTTCTGTCTCTTCCCCTCCACCGCCTCCCATTTCCCTCCCCCAATCAACTCCCCCACCCTCGTCAGCCCAAAGAGCAATCAGGGTTCCCTGCCCTGTGGGAAGTCCAAGGACCACCCACCTCCATCCAGGTCTAGTAAGGTGAGCATCCAAACTGCCTAGGCTCCCACAAAGCCAGTACGTGCAGTAGGATCAAAAACCCATTGCCATTGTTCTTGAGTTCTCAGTAGTCCTCATTGTCCGCTATGTTCAGCGAGTCTGGTTTTATCCCAGGCTTTTTCAGACCCAGGCCAGCTGGCCTTGGTGAGTTACCAATAGAACATCCCCATTGTCTCAGTGTGTGGGTGTACCCCTCGCGGTCCTGAGTTCCTTGCTCGTGCTCTCTTTCCTTCTGCTCCTGATTTGGACCTTGAGATTTCAGTCCAGTGTTCCAATGTGGGTGGGTCTCTGTCTCCTTTCCTAGCCTGATGAAGGTTAATATTTAATCTAGCACTTGGGATGCAGAGACAGGTAGATTTCTATACATTCAAGACCCACCTGATCTACACGGTAAGTTTTAGGACTACACAGTGAAGATTTTGTCTCAAAACAAAACAAACAACTCAAAGCACAATCTTAAAGCGATTATGCTAGCAAAGGTTAGTTTGGAGGACCGTGCTAAAATGGTTAAGAGTGAATAAATTTATCATAATAGTTGGGTGAGCAATATTCCAGTTTCCCAGACGCTTGCCTGATTTTGAGTACTAAGAGCCATATATCCCAGGAGTCTGTCTAGATAGAATGGGATGTAGATGGCAATCATACCTCTAATGCACATTTCTAGCTGGAATTGTTGTTTACTAATATTATTTCCATGTCTATAATTTTTATTTGTGATTTCTTCTTTTCCTTTATTGAAAAAATTCATACAACATATTCTGACCCCAGTTTTCCCTCCTCTAACTATTTCCAGTTCCACCTCAACTCCCTATGCATCCAACTCCATGCCCTTTCTTTCTTGATGTCTATAATTTTTAATGGAGCAACTTTTGAATCAATTTTCAAAACACATAAAACTCTCAGTGTGTTTACTTCAAGAATGTAAATATTTATCTTGGAATGAGATAATGAAGTGTCTGAGGCAGAATATTTTTTTTACCAACCTCATTTAATTCTGAGTATCTTGTATAAGTCACACAAGAAAAGGATTTTGCCTATAGCTTAGTCTAGGTTGAATGTCTCTTAGAATACAAGATGAAGAATGATCTATAAAGATTTTCATAAGGTCATATCACATGCCACAGAACTCAGGCTGATAAACTGATCAGCTGAACTCTCAAGTTGGTTTCTCAACACTGGTGTGTCTCATAGTCTGTGATATAATTATCTGCCCCCTTTTGGTTTTGATATTATTTTTAGTATACAGGACCATGTGTATACTGAGTTGGTACCTTTAGCTCTTTTTCCTACCACTGTCTATGTAGTTAATAAATCATAAATCTAAAAGTAGTTAATGCAATATGTTGGTCAAATAAGTCAGGACTTTGCTTTGGCTCTTGTCTTATGTCTGCTTGAGAATATATCTTTAAGAAGCCTTCTGTTTTCTTTATCATTTTTATGACAGTACTAAAGGATTGGGGGCAGCTGGTTCTTTATCACATTACATTCTAGCACAAATGCTAGATCTGCAGATGGCTCTTTTATGTTCTGGCCCTGGACTGCTAGGAATGCATGTTTATGTTTTAGTAAAATGTAACACATTTGAAACCTTTTAGTGCCTTCAGAACAACTGATCTCCTTGTGAGAAAGTTGGGTAACAGAGAAACCCATTAATCTCACAAGGACTCTGTGAGACAATATTCAGTGACTGAAAAATATTTCATAGTAAAATTATAATAAAAACGTTTGTATAATTTACAAACTAGAAGTAGTTCTATGCCTAATTCCATGATAGAAATTTGTTTTTATGCATCCAATATAACAAGAACATTATAGCAGTATTATTTTAGAATAGCAGAAAGAAATGTTCACTAACAGAATGCACATAAAGTATGTAGTGTCTCCATATAATATGAATTTTAATTCTTATTTTGCTGATTTCAGTATTCAAATCCCTATGAGTATTTAAAATGAAGAACATGTATGTGAGGGAAGATTACCCTAGCTTGAAATTTCTGTAATTTTAAAAGTACTTCATATTTTGGAAGGAGTTCAGATTTACAGGAAATTTGCAAAGATAGTACAGATAATTCCTGTACACCCTTCCTTAAATTGTGACTAACATCACTACTTTGTATCAGCAGGACACATTTATGAAAACTAAGAAACCAACATGTGTACATATTCTATGGTGGTATGAAAGAAAATTATTCCCAAAGGATGTAACACTAATAGGAGGTGGGCCTTGTTGAAGTAGGTGTGGTCTTGTTGGAGGAAGTGTGTCGTTGTGGGAGTGGGCTTTGAGATCTCATATATGCTCAAGCCACATCCAGTGAGACAGACCAGTTCCTGCTGCTTGTGAGTCAAGATGTAAGAACTGTCAGCTCCTTCCCCAGGACTGTCTGCTTTGTCTCCCACCATAATAATGAACTGTAAGCAAGCCACCACAGTTAAATGTTTTCCTTTATAGGAGCTGCCATGGTCCTGGTGTCTCTTCACAGGAATGGAAACCCTAAGACATAGCCCTAATTAAATTCTAGCCTTTTCTTTTTACCTACTAGTGTATTTTTCATGTTTCAGAATCCAAACCAGGAAGCCATATTGTATTTGTTAGATGTGTCTACCAGTTTCCTTATGTCTGTAACTGTCTTTCCTTGTTGCTCATGATACTGACAATTAGGAAGAGTACTAGACTTATAACTAGAGTTATGAGGAATTTGTTGACTGTCCTTCAATTTGGGTTTATTTGGTTTCTTTCTTGGTTAATAAAACTATGGCTAAGAGGCACATCATATTGGAAGTGAATGGAATCTGCACGATATTAGTGGTGTTAGCCTTGTTCACTAGCTTGTGGTACTATTTGTTTAGTTTATGCAATGGAAAGTTATTATTTTCCTCTTCTGGTGCATTCTTTTTTAGAATGACCTCACTACACGCAACCCAAATTGAAAATGTGGAGGTGGCAGGCTACCCACCCAGAGCGGTGAGTGCCTGCCTACTGGGCAGGCCTCAGGGTCCCCTGTAAGGGAGCCTGGCACCTTCAGCTCCAGAGCCAGGCTTTCTGCGCGCTCCTGGATACCATCCCCCCCTTGCTCCACTCATCCTGTTGGCCCTGGATCATTGGGCTACCTGCGGCCCTGTTTAGTTGCTGAGGAATCCCATCAGGACGGGTGAGTGTGTGCTATCCAGGGGCGGACTGTCCTGGAAGAGAGCATAAACCCCCTCCCCAAGCTCCTTCTGCAGGGCTATCTTTCTTTCGCACGACCCAAACCCTGCCCTGCTGTATGCTAGGACCAGTGCTCAAGTACAGTTTCAAGCTCCTAAACTAAGGCGACCCACCCAGAGCGGTGAGTGCCTGCCTACCGGGCAGGACTCAGGGTCCCCTGTAAGGGAGCCGGGCACCTTCAGCTCCGGCGCCAGGCTTCCTGCGCGCTTCTGGATACCACTTCCCCCCCCCCTTGCTCCATTCATCCTGTTGGCCCTGGATCATTGGGCTACCTGCGGCCCTGTTTAGTTGCTGAGGAATCCCATTGGGACAGGAAAGGTTCCTGATTCTACACTGAAGAGATATACCCAGAGAGTCAATCACAGCAAAGACTGGACCAAGACACCAGGCCTCTCCTGGCTCCATTTGAAGGAAGAGATGGGAAGGCGCCAATACAAGAATTCCTCCAACAACCTGAAAGGCAACATGACACCACCAGAAACCAGGGATCCCGAAATAAGAAGAATTGTACACCCTACTCCTGAAGAAATAGAAGAAATCGACTCAAAAGTGAACTATATGAAAATAATAGAAGACCTTAAACAGGAGGTGAAAAACTGCCATAAACAATTAGAGATTACAAACAAAAAGGTAGAGGAAATGAATAAATCGCTCAAAGACACACAAGAAAACCAAGAGAAACAAGAAAAAGCAATCAAACAGGTTAGGGAAGCGGTTCAA
Organism: Microtus oregoni; assembly: GCF_018167655.1. NCBI lineage: Eukaryota > Metazoa > Chordata > Mammalia > Rodentia > Cricetidae > Microtus > Microtus oregoni. The sequence goes on along the minus strand of NW_024544808.1, from coordinate 1,024,952 downwards.
GACATGAAGAATGAAATGGAAGCAATGAAGAAAGCACAAACTGAGGGAAGAATGGAGATGGAAAATCTGGGTAAACGAACAGGAACGACAGAGACAAGTACTAACAACAGATTACAAGAGGTAGAAGAAAGAATGTCAGACACTGAAGATACCATAGAGAAAATAAACACACTGATCAAAGAAAACAGCAAAACCAACAAATTCTCATCACAAAACATTCAGGAAATATGGGACACAATAAAAAGACCAAACCTAAGAATAATTGGAGTAGAAGAAGGAGAAGAAGTGCAGCTCAACCGTACAGAAAATATACTTAATAAAATTATAGAAGAAAACTTTCCCAACCTGAAGAAAGAGGTACCTATGAAGGTTCAAGAAGCATACAGAACACCAAATAGGCTGGATCAAAAAAAACATCCCCTCGCCATATAATAATCAAAACACAAAATATACAGAATAAAGAAAGAATATTAAGAGCCGCAAAGGAAAAAGGCCAAGTTACTTATAAAGGTAAACCTATCAGACTTACACCTGACTTCTCTATGGAAACCATGAAAGCCAGAAGGTCCTGGATAGATGTACTGCAAAAACTAAGAGATCATGGATGCAAGCCCAGACTACTATATCCAGCCAAGCTTTCGTTCACTATAAATAGAGAAAACAAAATTTTCCAGGATAAAAACAAATTTAAACAATACGTAGCCACAAATCCAGCCTTACAGAAAATTATAGAAGGAAAATCACTAACCAAGGAGTCAAACAATGCCCACAATAACTCAGTCATCTAGAGACCTTTCACCAGCGCAACTCAAAGAAGGGAAACACACAAACTCTACTACTAAAAAAGTGATCGGAGTTAACAACCACTGGTCATTAATATCACTTAATGTCAATGGGCTCAACTCACCTATAAAAAGGCACAGGCTAAGGGATTGGATACGAAAACAGGATCCAACATTCTGCTGTCTACAAGAAACACACCTCAACCAGAAAGACAGGCACCTACTCAGAGTAAAGGGCTGGGAAAAGGCTTATCAAGCAAATGGACCTAAGAAACAAGCAGGTGTGGCCATACTAATTTCTAACAAACTGGACTTCAAACTTAAATCAATCAGAAGAGATGGAGAGGGACATTTTATACTCATAACAGGAACAATTCATCAGGATGAAGTCTCAATCCTGAATATCTACGCCCCTAATATAAAAGCACCCATGTATGTAAAAGAAACATTACTAAAACTCAAGGCAGCCATCAAACCACACACACTAATAGTAGGAGACTTCAACACTCCTCTCTCACCAATGGACAGGTCAATCAAACAGAAACCTAACAGAGAAATTAGAGAATTAATGGAGGTAATGAATCAAATGGACTTAACAGACATCTATAGATTATTCCACCCGAAGAGGAAAGAATATACCTTCTTCTCTGCAGCTCATGGAACCTTCTCGAAAATTGACCACATACTCGGTAGCAAAGCTAACTTACACAGTTACAAAAAAATATTAGTAACCATTTGTGTCTTATCAGATGACCATGGATTAAAGTTAGAATTCAACAACAATGCTACCCCCAGAAAGCCTACAAACTCATGGAAACTGAACAGTCAACTACTGAACCATACCTGGATTAAGGAAGAAATAAAGAAAGAAATTAAAGTCTTCCTTGAATTCAATGAAAATAAAGAAACAACATACTCGAACTTATGGGACACTATGAAAGCAGTCCTGAGAGGAAAGTTCATAGCACTAAGTGCCCACTTAAAGAAAACAGAGAAAGCTCATATTGAAGACTTAACAGCCCACCTGAAAGCTCTAGAAAAAAAAAGAAGCAGACTCACCTGTTGCAATACCGAGCGGCGGGCTGTGTCCCGCCACCCGGCTAGCTTTACCCGAAATAATTACACGGAAACTGTATTCTTTTAAACACTGCCTCACCCATTAGTTTCAGTTTCTTATTGGCTAGCTTTTACATATTGATCTAACCCATTTCTATTAATCTGTGTAGCCCACGAGCTGGCTTACCAGGAATGATCTTAACCTGCGTCTGTCTGGAGTGGGAGAATCACGGCGACTCCCTGATTCAGCTTCTTTCTCCCAGCATTCCATTCTGTTTACTCCGCCTACCTAAGGGTTGGCCTATCAAATGGGTCTAGGCAGTTTCTTTATTAATAAGAAATCACTCCCACATCACTCACCTAGGAGGAGTAGAAGATTGGAAATAATCAAATTGAGGGCTGAAATCAACAAAATAGAAACACAGAAAACAATCCAAAGAATCAATGAAACAAAAAGCTGGTTCCTGGAGAAAATCAACAAGATTGATAAACCCCTATCCAAACTAATCAAACGGCAGAGAGAGAATACGCAAATTAATAAGATCAGAAATGAAAAGGGGGACATAACCACAGACACAGAGGAAATTCAGAGAATCATCAGATCTTATTACAAAAGCCCGTATAAAACGAAACTGGAAAATGTAAAAGAAATGGACACTTTTTTAGATAAATACCATATACCAAAGTTACACCAGGACCAGGTGAACAATCTAAACAGACCTGTTGGTCGCGAAGAATTAGAAGCTGTTATCAAAAACCTCCCTACCAAAAAAAGCCCAGGACCAGATGGTTTCAATGCGGAATTCTACCAGAACTTCCAAGAAGAACTAATACCTATACTCCTTAATGTATTCCACAATATAGAAACAGAAGGGTCATTACCTAATTCCTTTAATGAAGCTACAGTTACTCTGATACCAAAACCACACAAAGACTCAACCAGGAAAGAGAATTACAGGCCAATCTCACTCATGAACATTGACGCAAAAATCCTCAACAAAATACTGGCAGACCGAATCCAAGAACACATCCGAAATATTATCCATTATGATCAAGTAGGCTTCATTCCTGAGATGCAGGTCTGGTTCAACATACGAAAATCTATCAATGTAATCCAGCATATAAATAAACTGAAAGAAAATAACCATATGATCATCTCATTAGATGCTGAAAAAGCATTCGACAAAATTCAACATCCATTTATGTTAAAAGTCTTGGAGAGATTAGGGATACAAGGGTCATACCTAAATATAATAAAAGCTATATACAGCAAGCCGACAGCTAACATCAAATTAAACGGAGAGAAACTCAAAGCCATCCCGCTTAACTCAGGAACACGACAAGGATGTCCACTCTTGCCATACCTCTTCAATATAGTATTTGAAGTTCTAGCAATAGCAATAAGACAACATAATGGGATCAAGGGGATTCGAATTGGAAAGGAAGAAGTTAAACTTTCGTTATTTGCAGATGATATGATAGTGTACTTAAGCGACCCCCAAAACTCCACCAAAGAACTTTTACAGCTGATAAACAGCTTTAGTAATGTGGCAGGATACAAGATCAACTCCAAAAAATCAGTCGCCCTCTTATACACAAAGGATAGGGAAGCAGAGAGGGAAATCAGAGAAGCTTCACCATACACGATAGCCACAAACAGCATAAAATATCTTGGGGTAAATCTAACCAAGGAAGTGAAAGATCTATTTGACAAGAACTTTAAGGCATTGAAGAAAGAAATTGAAGAGGATACCAAAAAATGGATGGATCTACCTTGCTCTTGGATTGGGAGGATCAACATAGTAAAAATGGCAATTCTACCTAAGGCAATTTATAGATTCAATGCAATCCCCATCAAGATCCCATCAAAGTTCTTCACAGATCTGGAGAGGACAATAATCAACTTTATATGGAAAAACAAAAAACCCAGGATAGCCAAAACAATCCTATACAATAAAGGATCTTCTGGAGGCATTACCATCCCTGACTTCAAACTCTATTACAGAGCTACAGTAATGAAAACAGTGTGGTACTGGCATAAAAACAGAGAAGTCGACCAATGGAATCGTATAGAAGACCCGGATTTTAACCCACAAACCTATGAACACCTCATTTTTGATAAAGGAGCTAAAAGTATACAATGGAAGAAAGAGAGCATCTTCAATAAATGGTGCTGGCACAACTGGATGTCAACCTGTAGAAGAATGAAAATAGACCAACATCTTTCACCGTGCACATGGATTAAAGACCTCAATATCAGTCCGAACACACTGAACCTGATAGAAGAGAAAGTGGGAAATACCCTACAACAGATGGGCACAGGAGATCGCTTCCTATGTATAACCCCAGAAGCACAGACATTAAGGGCAACATTGAATAAATGGGACCTACTAAAACTGAGAAGCTTCTGCAAAGCAAAGGACACTGTCACTAAGACACAAAGGCAACCTACTGACTGGGAGAAGATCTTCACCAACCCCGCAACAGACAAAGGTCTGATCTCCAAAATATATAGAGAACTCGGGAAACTAGACTTTAAAATGCTAATTAACCCAATTAAAAAATGGGGCACTGATCTGAACAGAGAATTCTCTACAGAAGAAGTTCAAATGGCCAAAAGACACTTAAGGTCATGCTCAACTTCCTTAGCAATCAGGGAAATGCTAATCAAAACAACTTTGAGATATCATCTTACACCTGTCAGAATGGCTAAAGTCAAAAACACCAATGATAACCTTTGCTGGAGAGGCTGTGGAGGAAGGGGTACCCTCATCCATTGCTGGTGGGAATGCAATCTTGTGCAACCACGATGGAAGTCAGTGTTTCGGTTTCTCAGGAAATTCGGGATCAACCTACCCCTGGACCCAGCAACACCACTCTTGGGAATATACCCAAGAGATGCCCTATCATATGACAAAAGCATTTGTTCAACTATGTTCATAGCAGTATTATTTGTAATACCCAGAACCTGCAAACAACCTAGATGCCCTTCAATGGAAGAATGGATGAAGAAAGTATGGAATATCTAAACATTAGAGTACTACGCTGCGGTAAAAAGCAATGACTTCTCGAATTTTGCATGCAAATGGATGGAAATAGAAAACACTATCCTGAGTGAGGTATCCCAGACCCAAAAAGATGAACATGGGATGTACTCACTCATAATTGGTTTCTAGCCATAAATAAGGGTCACGGAGTCTACAATAGGTGAATCTACAGAAGCTAAGTAAGAAGGGGAACCCAAGGAAAAACATATAGTTATCCTCTTGGCTAAGGGAAGTAGACAAAATTGCCAGGGAGAAAATTGGGATCTTGGGGGTGGGGTGGGATGGGGGTAAGGGGAGATGGGGAGAGAAAAGCTAGAAGGGAAGGAGGTCGGGCCTTGGGAAAACAGGAGGATTGGCATAAAGGAAGGTTGGACAGGGGAGCACGGAACCACAATTCTTAGTTAAGGGAGCCACTCTAGGGTTGGCAAGAGAACTGACCCTAGAGGGGCTCCCAGGTGCCCAAGCTGAGGTCCCCAGTTAGTTCCTTGGGCAGCTGAGGATAGGGAACCTGAAATGACCCTATCCTAGAGCAATACTGACGAATACCTTGCATATCATCATAGAACCTTCATCTGGTGATGGATGGAGATAGAGACAGAGACCCACACAGGAGCACTGGATTGAGCTCCCAAGGTCCCAATGAGGAGCAGAAGAAGGGAGAACATGAGCAAAGAAGTCGGGACCACGAGGGATGCACCCACCCACTGAGACAGTGGAGCTGATCTATTGAGAGCTCACCAAGACCAGCTGGACTGTGACTGAAAAAGCATGGGATAAAACTGGACTCTCTGAACATGGCGAACAATGAGGGCTGATGAGACGCAAAGGACAATGGCACGGGGTTTTGATCCTGCTTAATGTGATGGCTTTGTGGGAGCCTAGCCAGTTTGGATGTTCACCTTCCTAGACATGGACGGAGGTGGGAGGTCCTAGGTCTTACCGCAGGGCAGAAAACCCTGACTGCTCTTTGGACTGGAGAGGGAGGGGGAAAGGAGTGGGGGGAGGGGGAGAAGGTTGGGAGGAGGGGGAGAGGGGTGGGAGGAGGGAGAGGGAAATGGGAGGCTGGGAGGAGGTGGAAACTTGTTTTTTTTTCTCCTTTTCTCAATAAAAAAAGAAAAAAAAAAGAAAATGTGGAGGTGGGGTTTGCACCATCTCTTGTAAGAGAATCACAAGTCAATGGAATAGAACAAATCTTCAACAAGATCTTAGAAAAAAACTTTCTAATTTTGGATAAACATATTCTTACAGATACAAGAGGCACATAAAGCACAAAATAGCCAAGACTAAAAAAAAAATTCCCATGGCATATCATAGGTAAAACAGTAAGTATACAAAACAAAGAAACTGTATTGAAGGCTGCAAGAGAAAAATCACAAGTTACATATAAAAGAAACCCATCAGACTAACTGTTGCCTTCTGAATGGAAACTTTGAAAGCTTCAAGAGCATGGAACAATAGATTACAAGTCCTAAAAGATCATGACAGCTGGCCTAGACTGATATACCTAACAAAATAATCTACTATAATTGGAGAAAAGAAAATTTTCTGTGAAATAAACAGCCTAAGAAATATATATCCAACAAACAAAACCTAAAAAAATACAGCAAGCAATATTTTGTGTTAAAGAGAGGAATGAGCATAACCAAGAGAAAGATATTCAATGCCATAACTACTAAAACACAAAGTACCACTGAAAATACAATACTACCAAAAATCAACATGATAACCAAAATTAACACAAACATATAAATAATAACTTTAAACATCAACAGCAAAAGCAATCTACAGATTCAATGCAGTCCCTGTCAAAATTACAACACAATTCTTCACAGACCTTGAAAGAACAATTCTCAGCTTCATATGGAGAAACAAACAAACAAACACACAAAAACAAAAAACAGGATAGCTAAACAATCCTGAATAATAAAATAATTTCCAGATTTATCACTACCCCTAATTGGAAGTTGTACTATAGAGCTCTAGTAATAAAAACAGCATGATATTGGTATAAAAAAACAGACATGCTGATCAATGGAATCGAATTGAAGACCCAGGCATAAATCCAAATATATATGGGCATCAGATTTTTGATAAACAATACAGAAATACACACTGGAAAAACACAACAGTCAAACTGGATGTCTGAATGTAGAAGAATGCAAATAAGTCCATATTTATCACCCTGCATATAACTCAAGTCCAACTGGGTCAGAGACCTCTACATAAGAACAGATACACTGAACCTGATAGAAGAGAAAGTGGGGAATAGCCTTGTACTCTTTGACATAGTAGAAGACTTTCTGAACAGAACACTGTTAGCACAGGCACTAAGATCAACAAATAATAAATTGGACCTCATGAAACTGAAAAGCTTCTGCATGGCAAAGGTAAATGTCATGTGTGTAGGGTAAAAAGAGACAGCCAAAAAAAAAAACCTACCCTGGCTCTGAAACCAGAAGCAGTGAAAGAAATCCACCCTGGTCTTGAAACCAGAACCAGTGAAAAAAACCTACTCTGAGTTGGTGAAAGAAACACACTTTAGCCCTGAAACCAGAACCAAAGAAACACTTTGGCTATGGAACCAGAGTCAGTGAAAGTAAGATACCCTGACCCTAAAAGTAGAGCCAAAAGGCTAAAAAGGCGCAGTGAAGGAAACACTTTGGCCCTAAAACCAGAGCCAAATCTGCCCCTGACCAACTGAGCATGAAATCACCCAATCCCTGAACATGAAATCTAGCCAGTCTGAGCTTGTCCAAGATCAAGGTGATTGAAATTCTACCAATTCTCACCCTGAAAACCTCCACTCTGGAAAAGCTCTGCCTCTTAAGCCCTATAAAAGCCCTGTGCCTGTTCTGTTTGCTGCTGCCTCTTTCCACTCTGGCAGAGGCAGGCCCCCCCTCTTGGATTCTTCCCTCCTAAATCCCTTGAATGAGGTTTGGGTGAAGACCTTCTTTCGCTGGAATGGAGTGGAGCAGAGAAGTAACAACTTTTCCCTGGAGCAGGCGTGGAGCAGAGCACAGCAGAGCAGGATGTATGTAAAAGTTTTCCAGAGGAAACCTCTGGGGGAACTGAGCAGAATTTTTTTAAATTTTTATTTTGTCTCTTATTGATCAGGAAATTGAGAGCCAAGATCTCTCAAAAATAAAAAATAAAAAAAACTGAGCAGAATTTTAACAACTTTACTGGGGAAACTCTCCGCTGCAGGGTCAGTCATTGTTACATTGAGGAAACCTTTTCCTGGAGCAGAACTGTAAATTGCTGAGCTTACAGCGACTTTGTGGTATTTTTTGGCTCATGATTACCAGGATCCCTTTCCATCCGAGCTGTAATGCTTACAATTTGAACAAAACAGCAGCCTATAGAATGGGAAAAGACTTTTAGCAACTCCACTTCCAATAGAGGACTAATATCCAAAAAACATAAAGAACTCAAGAAACTACATATAAAAAAATACAAACAATCCAATTTAAAAATGGGGAACAGAGAACCAAAGTAAAAAGTGCTGTATAGATCTAAGCAGAGAATTTTAATAGAGGAATCTCAAATGGGTGAGAAGCACTTAAAGAAATGTTCAACATCCTTAGCCATCAGGGAAATGCAAATCAAAAAGACTTTGAGATTTCATTTGTCAGACTGTCTAAGATAACCATAACACATAACTTATGCTGGCGAGGATGTGGAGTAAAGGAAACACTCCTCCATTGCTGGTGGGAGTAAAAACTTGTATAGCTACTATGGAAATTAATATAGTGGTTCCTCAGAAAGTTGAAAATTGATCTACCTCAAGACACAGCTATACCATTCCTGGGTATATACTCCAAAGAGACTCCATCTTACCACAAGGACACTTACTCAACCATGTTCATTCTGGCTTTATTCATAATATCCAGAAACTGGAAACAACTTAAGATATCCTTCAACTGAAGAATAAATCTAAAAAATGTGGTACATTTACATAATGAAGTATTACTTAGCTGTTAAAAATGACACCATGAAGCTGGGTGGTGGTGATGCATGCCTTTAATCCCAGCACTTGGGAGGCACAGGCAGGCAGATCTCTGTGAGTTCGAGACCAGCCTGGGCTACAAAGTGAGTACCAGGACAAGGCTCCAAAGTTATACAGAGAAATCCTGTCTTGAACCCACCTCCAAAAAATGACATCATAATTTTTTAAAAATATTTATTTATTTATTATGTATACAATATTCTGTTTGTGTGTCTGCCTGCAGGCCAGAAGAGGGCACCAGACCCCATTACAGATGGTTGTGAGCCACCATGTGGTTGCTGGGAATTGAACTCAGGACCTTTGGAAGAGCAGGCAATGCTCTTAACCTCTGAGCCATCTCTCTAGCCCCAGACATCATAAAATTTGCAGGCAAATTAAAAACAATCATCAGTAATGAGGTAACCCAGACCCAGAGAGACAAATTTGGTACGTACTCACTTATAAGTGGATATTAGCTGTAAATAAATGATAACAAAGCTACAATCCATAAATTCAGAAAGGTTAGGTAACAAGGAGGGGTCTAGGGGTGATTCAAGGATCTCTCTGGGAGGGAGAAATAGATTTTATGAGCAAACTGAGGGCAGATGGGGACAGGAACAACAGGTAGGGGGGTTGGCATGGAAGCAGAGAGTGCTGGGAGAGCCAGCTGCAATTGAGGAGGCATTTAGTGGGTGTGGAAATCCCGTGCAGTGGAAACTTCCTGAAATTTATGAAGATGATCCTAATAAGGACTCCTAGTAATGGGGGATACAGAGTTGCAACTGGCGATCTCCTGCTGCCAGGCGAGGCTTACAGTGGCAGAACTAGGTTGCAGTCAATTGAGTTGTTGGCCAAAGGGGTCCCCTGGAAATTCCCAAACAACCCAGGCTGTCGCTAAAACAAGGGATTGCTCTCTGCAAATAAACAGCGGGGCCTCATTGCTGAGGACAACACACACACAGCTCATTGAACTTGGAGATGATGAGCTGGTCCATAATATATGAAGCCCTCACCACTTGGTTCTAGTTACTCCTAGGTGTAGAAAGGTATTCTTCAGGCTACCAAAATAGAAACATCAACACCAACCCAGATACAAAATCTTCCGCCTATGATCTGTCCTGCCTGGAAAATATGCCAGGGCAATGGTAGCAAAGAACATGTGGTAGTAGCCACCCAATGTCTGATTTGATCTAAGATCTACTCCATGAGAAGGAACCCACATCCAACACTGCTTGGGTTCCAAGAACCAGAGACTAGATAATCCAGAGACTTATGGTAAAATCAAACACTACTGATCAAAAATAATTAATGAAATGATCCCTAATGATAATCTACTATACTCAGAGATAAGTGCCTTATCCAGTCATCAGCAGAGAGGCTTCCTCTGGCAGCCGATGGGAACAGATGCAGAGACCCACAGCCAGACATTATGCAGAGAGTTTAAGTTGAATGTTTTCACTGTATCCCTCCCACCAGAGCTCAGGGAATCCCATGGAAGAGAAGGCTAAAGATTATAAGAGCCACAGGGAATGGAAGACACCAGCAAAATAAGGTTCACTGAATCAACTAAGCAAGGTACATATGAGCTCATAGAGACTAGAGCAGCAAGCCTAATGCCTGCACGGGTCTGCACCAGGTCCTCTGGCTATAGCTATTAGTTTAGGAATTTTTATGGACTCACTCCCGAGTGTGCGAAGGAATCTGATTCTTGTAACTGCAACTGGAGTCTTTTCCTTTTGTTGGCTTGCTGTGTCCAGTTTTAATGTGATTATTTTGGTTTTATCTTGTTATATTTTATTTGCTATGTTTGGTTGCTATCTCTCTCTTTTTTTTTTTGATTTTTCGAGACAGGGTTTCTCCGTAGCTTTTGGTTCCTGTCCTGGAACTAGCTCTTGTAGACCAGGCTGGCCTCGAACTCACAGAGATCAGCCTGCCTTTGCCTCCCGAGTGCTGGGATTAAAGGCGTGCGCCACCACCGCCCGGCTGGTTGCTATCTCTTAAAAGCCCATTCTTTTGTAATGAGAGACAGAAATGGGGTGGATCCAGAGATAAGGGAAAGTCAGGAGGAACTGGGTGGAGGGAGGAGAAACTATAAACAGAATATATTGTATGGTAAAAAAAAATCTATTTTCAACAAAAGAGCAAAACAGGAAAACAATAAAGAAATGTACTACCTAGAGGACAGTATATTTATAGGGTTTCCTTTGCCCTCATTCTTATAGTCTCCAGTCAATCATTTGTCCAAATATATTAAGGTAAATTGTCCCCCTTTTCACTTTTTCCACCATTACTTAGGTGCTTTCAATTTTCTTTTTTCATCATAAATATGTGTAATTGCAGGATACTTTTGTAATAAAGTTATATTTATCTGTCACAGACTTCATGTGACCAAGGGATCACTGTATGTTGTGACTAATTTCACTGTATATATTAAAGTTCACATTTTGTGGTGTACAGTTCTATGTGTTTTGACAAATCCTCTCTTAGTTTTGTTAAGACTTGTTTTGTGGTCCTACTTAGGGTCTGTGCTGGAGAGTGCTGCATGTATATTTGAGAAGAATGTGTATTCTGCAGTTGTTGCTTGGAAAGTTCTGTAGGTGCCTGTTAAGTTCATTTTGCCTAAAGTGAAATTCAAGCCCATCTTTTCTTTACTAGTTTTCCATCCAGATAATCCCTACATCACTGGAACATGGGTATTGAAGTTCTTTACTATTCTTTTACTGTGCTCTATCCTCCCATTCATTATTAATATGGTTTCATATATCCAGGTTCAATATATATGTTGAATTCATATATATTTGTCATTTTATATGGTCTTTATGAATTTTCTCTTATTATATAGTTTTTTAATGCAGGACCTCAATATATAACCATGGCTAGGCTCTGAACTCAGAGATCTGCCTGTCTCTGCCTCTATAATCCAGTCTGTAATGTCATTCTTTTTATAATGTGTCCTTTTAGTTTGTGACTTAATGTCTTTTTTATCTGACATAATTATCTCTACTCACTTTGGCATAATTGAATGAAAAAGTGAATATCACAAAACGTTTCTTGCACTGGGGAGTAGTGCACTATATCACAAGAGACAGCCTAAATCCTTGCTCAGTGCATCAGTAAAAGAAGAACACGGAAAAAAAGGCATTCATGTATATTTGTATGTGTCTATCTAATACAAATGTACAAGTGTGCATATATGCATTATATATATGCATTTTATGTATCTATTTTTTTATTTATAGTCTCACTGTAGAAGGCTATATTTGAACTCAAGATCCTTCCACATCCCCCTCCCAAGTAGTTCTGGAATTACATCAGTGCTTTGTTAAATACCCATTCCAATATTTTTCAAATAATTTGCTTTTTAAAAGGCAACAGTGCAATTATTTTGAGATAAATTGAAACATTCAGGGATTTTTATTACATTTTTATTTGTAATAAGTAAAGTGTGTGTGTGCATGCACGTATGTGTTTGTGCGCAAGCAGGGCTGTGAGGACAACTTGTGGGAGTAAGGTTTCTCCCTCCACCATGTGGGTTCAGGGACTAGACTTCAAGTCCTCAGGCTGAGTGGCAAGTGCTTTTAACCGCGGAACCATCTGATCGGCACCAATTGATTTTTCTTACATTTACTTTAAATATATATATGTGTATATATATATATATATATGAAATATATGTTTAATTTATTATATTTAGATTATTTGGGAGCATCCTGCTAATGTTTAGAGACTCTAGATATCTTAATCTGGTTTTATTTGAAAGTCAGCAATGGATGTGATTTAATCCTCTGTTCTCACAGTGTAACACGCCATGTAATTAGTGTTGTCCGGACAGGCGTGGGAGCTCTGAAGTCATTCTCTTCAGGAGAAACAGAAAAATCAAAAAGAAACAGGGACACAGGATGGGGAACGGAGAAATGAAATGGAAAATAGGTGTGATGCTGAACAAGAGGTAGTAAACAGAAAAGAGGAGCTACACGGAGGAGATCGGGAAGTCGTTAAGCAGAGAGGGGGTGGTGCAGGCCGGTAGGGACAGAGACCCCCCTCTGGAGGCGGAAAGAGGCAGGACCACTTCCGGCCAGGCGGTGCGGGGGTAGCTCAGACCTGAGGAGAGGCTTGGAGAGAGCAGATGTCCTCTGGACTCACGAGGGCGAGGTGAGCTGAGGTGGCTAGCTTTGGTAAAGACCCTGTGGGGCCTTAAAGGCTGCAGCTTCGTGGTGACTGGCTTCACACAACCTTAAGGTTTGAAGAAAACCTGCCGGGGTTTGGGATCTAGCGGCTTCGGTGTGATGGGTTTAGAGGTGCCGGAACCCAGTTCTAAGGGTAGAAAGGCGGGGGCGGGATCTCTGGGCCAAGGGAAGATCTGGACTCAGTTTGGCGATGGGAAGAAGGGATGCGGACCTGTTTGGGGTTGTGTAAAGGAAACGTTGAGAAATCGTTCTGGCTGTAGTAAAAAGGAAGGAGGACCGAGTTCAGGAGGGAGGTAAGGGACGGAATTAACGGATTAAGCCGAAGAAAGGGGGCCGGACCCCCTCTGGGCTACGGAAAGGATGGATCGGATCGGGACTAAGAAAGGAGCGGCAGAATCCTTTTTAAACGGCCCAAGTACCAAACTTGGAAGGGAGAAAGGGCGGGCTAGGATCCGGTTAGCACTGGTTTGAAAGGGAGAATGACCTGGTAGGGTTAGGGAGCTGGGAATCCACGAAGGGTAACCCTGTTGGATTTGGGGGTGGGGTATCCATATTGCAGAAAGGGCGGGGCTGGGCCATTGCAGACGTGGACAGAGGTGGGGGGGCAGTGTCGGCGGAGGCAACTGCAGCGTGGGGGGAGGGGGCTTGCGGAGGGGTGGGAGGTGCGGAGGACTGCGGAATCACAGCGAGGGTGAGTGGCTGACAAGCGGCACGGCAGCAGAGGAATGGCGGGGGGGGGGAGCTTCTGGGGGGGAGTGGGGAGAGGGAGCGGCGCGAAATGGCCCTGCAGAGCCTGAGCCATTCTGGGGGGAAAGGGTGGGCTGAGAAATGGTGTAGTTAGGGGGAGGCGGCGGGTGGGACCGAGATGTTCTGTAGCTCACGGGGAGGGGGCATAAGTGGAAATGAGATGGTTAGAGATGGTCCTGTTCACCAAGGCGCATGCGTACTGAGGGCCCTGAGGACCAGGCTCATTTGGGAAACCTGTGATCCTGCTTGCGTGCGTTTTGTGTGTGTGTGTGTGTGTGTGTGTGTGTGTTCGTGTGTTCTGTGCGCATGCGCACTGTCAGGTTGCGGTGTGGTAGAGGGTGTATTCAGGTGTAGGTCGTAGAACTGATTTGCCATCTTGGAAGTGAAAGATACCGGAGCTCAGAAATGAGATGCCCTGGGCTTCTAGATAGGCAAACCCAGAAAGGTCTGGGGTCCAAAATTAGGTAAATTCTTTTCCCCTTCAGATTTAGCAAGACATCGGATGAATCTCCCTGCTCCCTTATTTTCCTCTAACTCAGCCCTATTTCTTTCAGGCTCAGCTATTACAGTCTCTCAGGAAGATGGATAGAAGAAATGACTACGGTTTTCAGGTGCCCACATTCCAGGTGAGATCTCTCTGCATTCTTACCAGGCCATCTACCCTCCCCCAAATTCACTTACCTCTCTGGAGTCCACTACCATGGTGTGGTTTTATAATTCCCTACCTAACCTGTCTCAATCTTACTTTGCATGGTGCTGGGAAGAGGGAAACCTGCCTGACTCTGTCTCCTGCTCCCTGTTTGTTTCCCCACACCCTTTCAATCAAACTGTTCAGGAACGGGGGCCACTGTAAAGAGGGGTGGTTGTAGGGAAGCCAGATGTTCCATAGGATCATAATCCTAAGTATGTAGGGCCCTCTGCCTCCCCCTGGGAGCCTAGGGCTTCCTTTCTCTCCAGATGTACAGACTGAGAGCACAGAGAAGGACAATGTCCTGCTGATGCATACCCTGTTGTCAGCATCCAAGGACCCACCGATTGCCAGCCGGCCTAAGAAAAGCAAGACCAAGAAGACTTCTATTAAAGCTATCACTAAGACCACACCCACTCCCCCTCAGGTTCCATCTGCCAATGACATTGCTAGCAACAAGCCTAAAGTAACTCTGCAGGCTTTAAACCTACCAATGTTCACCCAGATCAGCCAGGTTTCTGCTACAACTGAGGCAGCCAATATCCAGGCTTCAGTTACTGCTCAAACCAAGAAAGCCAAGACAAAGAGAGTTACTCCCAAGGTATCTCTAACTGGCACTGAGGATGTCACTACACAGCTCAAGTCGCCTTTACAGGCCCTAAACCTGCCAGTTACCTCACCAACTCTCCAGTCTCCAGTTGCCAATGAGTCAGCTAATTCCCTGGCCTTGATAGCTGTCAGCAAACCCAAGAAAGCTTCTAAGGCAAAGAAGGCTGCCAATAAGACCATACCTAGTGCCACTGAGATCTCACTGGCTTCGACTGCCACCCACACAGCCACTACCCAAGGCCAAATTGCCAAGGAGACAGCTAGTATCCAGTCCTCAGCAGCCACTATCCGAACCAAGAAAATTTCCAAAGCTAAGAGGACAACTGCTAAGCCCATGAATGCTGACACTGAGTATGGAGAGCCCTCAAATGCTATTGAGGGAGCTAGCAGACAGATTGAGGCTTCAACTGTAGTTCTAAGGCCCAAAAAGCCCAAGGGGAAGAAGGTTGCCAATAAAGGCCCAAATTCTGCTTCTGAGCTCTCCGAGGCTCCACCTGCCCTTCAAATGGTCCCAAACCATGCCCTATCAGTGACTGTACGGATCAGGAGAGGGTCTAGGGCTCGAAAGGCTGCCACTAAGACTCGGGCAACTGAAAGCCAGGCTCAAATCAATGAACAAGGAGCACAGGCCAAGATGGCTACCTCTCAAGCCAGCATAAGTGCCCTTGAGACTCAGGTTGCTGCTGCTGTTCAGGCCTTGGCAGATGACTACCTGGCTCAGTTGAGTTTGGAGCCCACAACCAGAACCCGGGGCAAGAGGAACCGGAAGGTAAGATCTGTGATATTATCCTTAACTTTGTGCTGCTTTCTTACTCCTATACTAGGCTGTTCATTTGTCTTATGTTTCTTGAGTCATTTAACTTCAGGAGTGACCATGTGTTCATATAGGCTATAGGATATGCTGAGAATATGATACACTTTTGTTTGCTCATGGATTGGTAGGGAAATGCATTTGTGAATTTAGTCAAGACCTATTTGTAACTCACATTATATTTACCCAGATTATATGTGGATTTCTTGAGAACTCTTACTATTTGGGACTTAAGTACCAGTTTTACAGATAAGAAAAGAAGTCCTGGAATGAAGTGATCTGTCTAAGGCCTGTAGCTAGCAGAGTATGGTGGTGGCCAAAGAAAAGGAAAAACCCCCAGGCCATGTCCTTGGTTGGCTTGTGCCCTGGAAGGTGAAATAAACTGTTGCCTAGAAGCCAGGGAAAGAAAAGTTTGGGACTCAGGATAGCCAGGGTTAGGGCCACACCCCTTTGTAGGGGAGAGTCCAGGCCCACCCACTAGACTCTAGGGGGACTTTTTGAAAGAAACAGCAATCTCTTTCATTTGGTAACTCCACACATTTTTTTTTACCATTGATAAAGTCTAAGCATCCCAATGGAGAAGAAAGAACTGGTGGCAGTTTCAGGCGGATCCCATGGGGCCGGAGGCCTCCACCACCCCGAGATGTGGCCATTTTGCAGGAAAGGGTAAGAATTCAATCTGCTCAGGTCCTGTTTTTCTTTCTTTTCATTCTTTGATATTCTCCCAAGTGTTTCGCCACTGTACTGATACCTCCCCAACTGTTACTCTTTTAGGCAAATAAGTTGGTGAAATATCTGTTGGTTAAGGACCAGACAAAGATCCCCATCAAGCGTTCAGGTAGTCTTCTTGAGCTCTTCTTCACCATTCTTTCCCCATGGCCTGTGAGGAACTATTTACTTATCACCTCCTTTCATACTGCATCAGCTGCCACACTCCTATTTCACTATAGCTACCCTGACTACACAGGGCTGGGGAAAGACCGCAGTCATCTGACCTGTACAGTTTAGCATCTTCTGTCTCCCCTTTCTTGTAGACATGCTGAAGGATGTCATCCAAGAATATGATGAGTATTTTCCAGAGATCATTGAACGAGCAAGCTATGCTCTGGAGAAGGTGAAGTGGCAGCCCTGGGGGTGGGTGCACTGGGGAAACCTTAAACAGAGGAAAGGTATATTATCATCCCCCTGGGGGGAAGAACAGAGACCTAATACATTGCCATCACTGTGCAAATGAGCACACAGTGGCCTAGGGAGGGGCAGCCACTGATCACATGTCACTGGTGGAAACACAGCCGGTACTAAAGCTATGCAGCTGAGCCCTGGCTTCTGTCTGCTGCTGGATATACCATCTCATGTATTGCGGTTGCTCACCTCTCTGTCTCCCCAAATGCCCACAGACACTATTGATGACTACTATGTTTTTTATATGGTGTGCTTTGTACTGAACTATATGCTTTACATGCATTTTCTCTCATACAAAACCCTTACTTTTCTCAGAATGCCCAACATGCTAATTGATACCTAAGATATATTTTGCAATCTCACAGGTTATTCTTTTACTTGGCAGATGTTTCGAGTCAACCTGAAGGAAATTGATAAGCAAAGTAGCTTGTATATTCTTATCAGCACTCAGGAGTCCTCTGCAGGCATTCTGGGAACGTAAGCTGGGACAGTGCCAGGGTGGGAAGGGGCTTCTGCTTCCTCTTAGAAGCTCAGGAAAGGTGGTCTAAATGCCCATGTCCCACCTCCCACACATGGCTGCATCCCTGTGAGCAGTAGTGGTGCCAGATTATGACGGCAGAAGGGTTTCAGAGCCTGGAGTGGCCATTGCTGCTGTCAGGTTTGCTTGCTAACAAGCTCCCAGGAAATCAGCCTGTTGTTACTTTTCTCTTCTACGGAGTGCCTGGCCTGGCTGTGGAAGTCCCTCAAAGGGGGGAGGGACTTCTGGTGTGGACCATGATGCTTGAGAGCAGGAGTGCCACTAGGGTTCCATCTAGAATTTCTCAGGGCCAGGGAAATTGGGAGAGAAAGAAAAGACTCCTGTTGGCTGAGCTTCCATGTGGTGGACAGGGCTTCTTCCATGTCCTGCTAACCTTGGGTAGGGATAGTATATGGTTTCCCATTTTACTGGAGACCTTGGCTCAAGAGTGAAAGCACCTTCCCTTGGGTCATTGATAGCTGGGACCATAGAGTAGGCTGAATTCTCAGTATCTGGGGAATCTAGGAGAGGCTGGCCTAATGAGCTGTGTTGTATAGGTGATGACTCAGGATCCTAAACTTTCTCTTTGTCCGGTATTTCTTTTAGGACCAAGGACACACCCAAGCTGGGTCTCCTCATGGTGATTCTGAGTGTCATTTTCATGAATGGCAACAAGGCCAGTGAGGGTAAGTAGCTGGCTGGGCATGCAGCTGAATAGGTGGCTGTTGTCTGAATTCCAGGTGCTCATTTTCTGTCCTTGTCTCCTTGCCTCCTCTTGCAGCTGTCATCTGGGAGGTGCTACGCAAGTTGGGGCTGCGTCCTGGGTATGATTGGGCTCTCTCAGCGCTTGCTGTCCGTGTTGTCTTTTGGCAAGAGAGGATGGTCCCAGGATTGCATCAACCTGGTGGTCTGGTGGAGCACAGGGTGGGGGTGGGGGATTTATTACCTGGATGAATGACAAATGGTTCTGAACTCTGCTTCTTTTCTCATTTATGTCTTCTGTCTGTTCTGAGATGAGGTGTAAGGTGGACCTTCGGGCATCCCTGACAAAGTGACATCTGGTCTCCACTGTTTTCTTCTAGTGGCCGTATACTTACTACTGTCTTCACTTCGTTGAGACTGCCTCATTGGCTATAAAATCTGCTCCATGTTGGGAAATACCTCTACCTTCATCTGGGTTGTTCTGCTCTGTATTCACTGATTATTTTTTCCTTTGCTAGGGTAAGACATTCACTCTTTGGAGAAGTGAGGAAACTCATCACAGATGAATTCGTGAAGCAGAAGTAAGTAGTGTTTAAGGCTTTGTGTAGCTCTGAAGTGCTCTGGGTGTGGTTATCTGGTTCAAAAAATATATCATACCTTTCTTACACTCTTTGTAGATAGATAGGCATTCTGTGACCTAGACCCAAGTCCTGTCTACAATTCTTGTGGCCAAGCCCCATTAGGACCCTTGCAGTCGGGTGTACTCATAGCAGGGGTCCCAAAATGGTCAATCTATTAACAGCACACCCAAATGGAATCTGGGGTTAGTCTTTATAGGAGACAAAACACATCTGTCTTCTGTAGTGTCATGTTCTGTATATGTATCACTATGGCTTTGCATGGAAGCCATGTTTGTATGGGAATGAGTCTGGGTCTGGATTCTAGGTGTTTGTTAAGAGGAAATTTCTTCATCTGAGGCCTAGTGGTTAAACAGTAGTTTTGCTTGTTTAGAAGCAAGTTTCATTTTCTTTTCTCTGAGGTATCTGGAATACAAGAGGGTCCCCAACAGCAGACCACCTGAATATGAATTCTTCTGGGGCCTGCGGTCTTACCACGAGACTAGCAAGATGAAAGTCCTGAAATTTGCATGCAAGGTAATGAACTTCCTGATCTTGGTACATTAAGGGAATAGGATGCTCCATGCTGAGGCAGGCTGTGTGCATTTAGACAAGTATGGGACAACATATGGTTTGTATATAAAAATCTAAAGCCTCAACAATGTTCCAGATATATATTGCAAGACATACATCTTTGTTTAGTTAAGTTTTACATTCTATCAGTTCAGACTGCCATTAAAAATGTTATTAATAGCTGGAGGTCTTAAGATAACAGAAATAGATATACTCACAGTTCTGGAGATAAAATCCCTAGATCAACATCTAGTACAGTTTCTGGTGCAGGGTCTTTCTGACTTACAGAGGCTTTTTCTGAATCTTCACATTGCATATGGCAAGCTTGAGTTCATTTTCATGTCAGTCCTATTTGATCAAGGCCTTACTCATTTAAGGTATACCCATAAAAGACCCTATTTGAAAATACAGTCATGATTAGGGGTTGGATATTCAACATAAGAATTCTGGGGAAATACACTCAGCCTATAACATGCTTGGTTTCTTATACTTTCCCATATTACAAATGGGGACATTTAGGTTCAGGGATATAAAGTAACTTGTTGAAGGACATAACTTGTATGCCTCAGTTATCCAGGCTGAAGTTTGATATCAAGACTTACTCATTAGAACTCTAGAAAGATGCCTTTTTTATTTACCACTATTAGTTATAGTGGGTTCTTCATACGTAAGTATAAGGGCTATTTTTCTTCTAATAATTATAATTTCCATTTTAGGTACAGAAGAAAGATCCTAAAGACTGGGCCGCTCAGTACCGGGAGGCAGTAGAGATGGATGTTCAGGCTGCAGCTGTGGCTGTGGCTGAGGCTGAGGCCAGGGCTGAGGCAAGAGCCCAAATGGGGATTGGAGAGGAAGCTGTGGCTGGGCCCTGGAATTGGGATGACATGGATATTGACTGCTTAACAAGGGAAGAGTTGGGTGATGATACTCAAGCCTGGAGCAGATTTTCCTTTGAAATTGATTCCAGAGCCCAAGAAAATGCAGATCCTACCAACAATGTCAACTTCAACCAAGGAGCTAGTACTAGAAATAGCTTCAGTGATGGTGCTAGTATTAGCTTTGGTGGCATACCCAACCCCAGTGGTGGCTTTGGTGGCATACCCAATTCTAATAGTGGCTTTGGTGGCATACCCAACTCTAATGGTGGTTTTGGTGGCATACCCAACTCCAATGGTGGCTTTGGTGGCATACCCAACTCTAATGGTGGCTTTGGTGGCATACCCAACTCCAATGGTGGCTTTGGTGGCATACCCAACTCTAATGGTGGCTTTGGTGGCATACCCAACTCTAATGGTGGCTTTGGTGGCATACCCAACCCCAATGGTGGCTTTGGTGGCAGAAATGGCATTACCTTTGGTAGTTCACCCAATACCTCTGCCAACTTCAGCAGTGCAGCAAGCATTAGCTTTGGAGACACATCCATCACTAGCACTAGTTTCAGTGGTGGAGCCAGCATTAGCTTCAGTGGTACACCCAGTACTAGTGCCACTTTCTGTGACACAGCAAGCATTAGCTTTGGTGGTGCATCTAGCACCAGCACTAGCTTCAGCAGCACCACCAGCATTAGCTTTGGTGGTTCGCCCAGCACTAGCACTAGCTTCAGCAGCACCGCCAGCATTAGCTTTGGTGGTTCGCCCATCATTAGCAGTAGTTTCAGTGGTGGATCCAGCATTAGCTTTGGTAGTTCTCCTACCACCAGTACCAGTTTCAGTGGTGGAGCCAGTATTAGTTTTGGTGGTGCACCGTGTACGAGTGCCAGTTTCAATGGTGGAGCCAGCTGTGGCTTTGGAGGCACACTTAGTAGTACAGCTGGCTTTGGTGGTGCACTTAGCACAAGCACCAGCTTTGGCAGCGCACCTACCACAAGCACTGTCTTCAGTGGTGCAGTTAGCACCACTACTGGCTTTGGAGGCACACTTAGCACTAGTGTCTGCTTTGGTAGCTCCCCCTGCTCTGGTATTGGCTTTGGAGGCACACTCAGTACCAGTATCTGCTTTGGTAGTTCTCCTAGCACCAATACTGGTTTTGGCGGTACACTCAGCACCAGTGTTTCCTTTGGTGCTTCTTCTAGCACCAGCTCTGACTTTGGTGGCACAGTAAGCACTAGTGTCAGCTTTGGTGGCTCTTCTGGCACCAGTGCTGGCTTTGGCGGTACACTCAACAGCAGTACCAGCTTTGGTGGTACCATCAGCACCAGTGCTGGCTTTGGCAATGCACTCAACAGCAGTGCCAGCTTTGGCGGTGCCATCAACACCAGCACCGGCTTTGGCAGTGCACTCAACAGCAGTGCCAACTTTGGTGGTGCCATTAGCACCAGTTCTGGCTTTGGCAGTGCACTCAGCACCAGTGCCAGCTTTGGTAGTGTACTCAATGGCAGTTCTGGCTTTGGCGGTGCCATCAGCACCAGTGCCAGCTTTGGTAATGCACTTAATAGTAATGCTGACTTTGGCAGTGCCATCAGCACCAGTGCCAGCTTTAGTGGTGCACTCAGTGGCAGTTCTGACTTTGGCAGTGCTATCAGCACCAGTGCCAGCTTTAGTGGTGCACTCAGTGGCAGTACTGGCTTATGCAGTGCTATCAGTACCAGTGCCAGCTTTGATGGTGCACTCAGTAATAGTGCTGGCTTTGGCAGTGCCATCAGTACTAGTGCAAGCTTTGGTGGTGCACTCAATAACAGTACTGGCTTTGGTGGTGCTATCAGTACCAGTGCCAGCTTTGATAGTGTACACAGTAACAGTGCTGGCTTTGGCGGTGCTATCAGTACCAGTGCCAGCTTTGGTGGTGCTCTTAGTAACGGTGCTGGCTTTGGCAGTGCTATCAGTACCAGTGCCAGCTTTGGTGGGGCACTCAATAACAGTGCTGGTTTTGGTAGTGCCATCAGCACCAGTTCCAGCTTTGGCGGTGCAATCAGCACCAACCCTGACTTTGGTGGTGCATTCAGTACCAGTGTTGGCTTTGGTGGGGCACTTAGTACCACTGACTTTGGTAGTACCCACAGCAACAGCATTAGCTTTGGTAGTGCTCCCACTACCAGTGTCAGCTTTGGTGGTTCTCAAAGTACTAACCTCTGTTTTGGTGGAGCACCTAGCACCAGTCTCTGTTTTGGCACTGCATCTAACACCAACCTATGCTTTGGAGGCTCTTCCAGCACCAACTCCTGCTTTAGTGGTGCTACCAGTGCCAATTACAGTGAGGGCCACAGCACCAGTGCCATTTTCAGTTTTGGGAATGGGCTAAGTACCAGTGCTGGCTTTGGAAACGGATTAGGCACCAGTGCTGGCTTTGGCAGCAGCCTAGGTACCAGCAGTGGCTTTGGTGGAAGCTTAGGCCCCAGTGCTAGCTTCAATGGTGGCCTGGGCACCAGCACTGGGTTTGGTGGTGGATTAGGCACCAGCAATGATTTTGGTGGTGGACTAAGTCCTAATGCTGACTTCAGTGGGGGACTGGGTACCAGTGCTGGCTTCAATGGTGGACTAAACACTAGCACTGGTTTTGGTGGTGGACTGGGCACTAGTGCTGGTTTTGGTGATGGACTTGGCAGCAACACTGGCTTTGGTGGTGGACTGGTCACTAATGATGGCTTTCCTGGTGACCTGAGTACCAATAATGGTTTTGGTGGCACACTTGGCACTGGTGCAGGCTTTAGTGTAAGCCTCAGCACTGGCGATGGCTTTGGCAGTGGGCCTAATGCCAGCTTCGACAGAGGACTGAATACCATCATTGGCTTTGGCAGTGATTCCAACACCAGCAGTGGCTTTACTGGTGAAACCAGCACCGGCACCAGCTTCAGTAATGGACCCAGTTCTATTGTTGGCTTTAGTGGTGGACCAAGCACTGGTGCTGGCTTCTGCAATGCACCAAGCACTGGTGGCTTTGGTGGTGGACCAAGTACAGGAGCTGGCTTTGGCAGACCAAGCACTGGAGGTGGCTTCGGAGGACCAAGCACTGCAGCTGGCTTTGGTGGTGGACTGAGCACCAATACTGGCTTCAGTGGTGGTGGACTGAGCAGCAGTGCTGGCTTCGGTGGTGGACTGAACACCAGTGCTGGATTCAACGGTGGACCAAGCACCGGTACTGGCTTTGGTGGTGGAGCCACTAACCTCGGTGCCTGTGGCTTCTCTTACGGCTAGTGAAGTTTCAGGTAAGTGCAATATTCCCATAGCCAGGATCTGTGGGGATAGCTATAATAGTTGGGAGATACTAGAAGAAAACCTAAGCTGGGGGTGGGGGCGGCAAGTGAGAAAAAAAGGAAATAAAAGGAAATGGGTTTTGTGCTAACATGTGTTTCTGGGTATTTTGCTTTGTTTGTTTTTCAGGTTTCTTACGTTTGTTACCCATGTTTACAGGTAACACTAATGCAGCAGTACTTCCCATGGAGCCAATGTGCAGCTTTGGAATCTTTGTCCACACAGCAGCCTAACCAGCTACAACCCATTAGCTGAGCGAAACACTAAGAAAAATCTGCTGTTCCTGCTTTGTGTTTGCTTCTTGTGTTGTTGTCATATTTTGGTATCAGAGTTACATTAAATTTGCCAAAGGAATCTGAGTTTATTCCATCTTTTAATATGGCTAGATGCGATGTCTGGGGTTTGTAGAACAACTAGAGTTAAGCTTAGCTTTTTGGGGACTGTGGGGATCCAGCTAAAAGGCAGATATTTCTAAGGGTCAGGGAGCTCTGGGAAAGTGTGCTTGAGCAGATATGAAAGGGGGAGGCCTAAGATAGAATGAAACAGAAAGCTGTGGATAGTAAATTCACACTAACTTGGGGCAACTGTGTAAGAATAGAGGGATAAGAAGGAAAGGAACTAGGAGTTGACATGGGAGCAAGAGGACATTCTCTTGGGATAGAAAAAAAAATAAGTATGGACTGTAGGACCAAAGTCAAATGAGAGGCAGAGGATTGATATGGAAGAGTCAGGAATTGCCTGAAGTAGTGTGAGACAGTGGAAAGGGACAGGGTGCCAGAAAATAGAGGGTGATCCTGACTTTGAACAGGATTCAAGGCTTGCATCTAACTGGGTGGTTGTACTGAAAGAACTAGGAAACAAAGCAGCAAAGTTATGAGTCTCTTTATCATATGGACACTAGCACCTGGCTCACAATGGTTAGTGTATGCATTATGGCAGAAGAGGAGTTCCAAGTTGGTAAGGGATAGAAGAATATTGAGAAATAAAGAACTAGGAGAAAATAGAGGCCTCAAAAGGAACGTACTGATGAACAAGGGTAGATATTGTTCATTTAGGAAATACTACATAAATGCCTGTGGTGTGGAGGCATACTGCTCAAGTCTCAAGGATGATAAAATTTTACAGACTTGAATGAACAGTAAGCTTCCAGGCAATAAGTTAGCCCAGAGAGGATCCTAGAGAAGCTAAATAAGAAGGTGAACCCAAAGAAAAACATATAGTCATCCTCCTGGATATTGGAAGTAGACAAGATTGCCAGGCAAAAGTTGGGAACACGGGGGTGGGGGTAAGGGAAGATGGGGAGAGAGAAGGGAGAAGGGGAGGATGGGGAGAGCTTGGGGGAATGGGATGGTTGAGATGGAGGAAGGGTGGATATGGGAGCAGGGAAGTAGATATCTTAATTAAGGGAGCCATTTTAGGGTTGGCAAGAGACTTGACTTTAGAGGGGTTCCCAGGTGTCCAAGGAGATGTCCCCAGCTTGTTCCTTGGGTAGCTGAGGAGAGGGCGCCTGAACTGGCCTCATCCTATAGCCACACTGATGAATATCTTACATATCACCATAGAACCTTCATCTGGCGATGGATGGAGATAGAGACAGAGACCCACATTGGAGCATTGGACTGAGCTCCCAAGGTCCAAATGAGGAACAGGAGGGAGAACATGAGCAAGGAAGTCAGGACTGCAAGGGGTGCTCCCACCCACTGAGACGGTGGGGCTGATCTAATGGGAGCTCACCAAGGCCAGCTGGACTGGGACTGATGGAGCATGGGATCAATCCGGACTCTGAATGTGGCTGACAATATGGGCTGACTGAGAAGCCAAAGACAATGGCACTGTGTTTTGATTCTACTGCATGTACTGGCTTTATGGGAGCCTAGTCTGTTTGGATGTTCACCTTCCTAGACCTGGATGGAATGGGGAGGACCTTGGACTTCCCACAGGGCAGGGCACCCTGACTGTTCTTTGGACTGGAGAGGGAGGGGGAATCGGGGGAGGGGGAGGGAAATGGGAGGAGGTGGAAATTTTTAATAAAAAAAAATAAAACATAATCACTAAGTTGAGGGAGTCACATCCCTGGGAGGGAGGGTGTTGATGGCATCATTAACATAGGCAATGAAATTACTCAGGATGGTAGCAAGAGTTGGAGACTGAAGCTTTTAGTCCAGGTACTGGATTCTTCTTGAGTATAACAATGAATACATCCTGTCCTCATGTACCTTGACTATCAAGGAACAAAACTAACAGGAACTCACAGGACCTATTTTGTCCATGTTTGAGAGTGCTACCCCAGGACTCTTTGATCTCAGATGTCCTCACCCATTCTTCAACAGCACCAGAGTTGGGTCAGAACCAAGATCTTGAGAACAATGGGAGAAGCCTTATAGCATCTTCCTGTCCTATAGGCAGGAATACATGTCTTTATTGATCAGGAAATAGTTATTTAAAAAGAGCTTTATCCATGAATAAGTAGGTTCCTTAGTTTGAGCTAGGAACTGAGACCTGTTTGGGAGCTGCTATGGATTTCTTCACTGGAGGTAGGGCACTCTCAGGCCAAAGCCAGAGTCTGCTTAGGGAGAACAAGGACAGCAGTTCCTACAAGAGAAAATCAATGAGGACAGAGGCAATCTGATCACTTGGAAATGGCTCAGTAATGGGCAGGGACAGTGTCCAGTGCTTCCTCAGGTTCACGGGTGATGTCCACATTCTAAGGAGAGAGCCCAGGGTTAGTAGGAAGTATAGAATCGCAGTTCTGCCCTGTCTCTTGACCTCACTGCCAGGCATCCCTCTGAGCAGGGCATGGGTCCTGGTTGTCTTCTTAGGCATGCCTGGGGAATCAGTCAGAGTCCTGTTTAGCAAGAATTGTCATATCCCTGAGTCTCTATGGGCCTGGACTATG
Source organism: Microtus oregoni (assembly GCF_018167655.1). Lineage (NCBI taxonomy): Eukaryota > Metazoa > Chordata > Mammalia > Rodentia > Cricetidae > Microtus > Microtus oregoni. The sequence goes on along the minus strand of NW_024544808.1, from coordinate 998,366 downwards.
GTTTTTGCCACTTCTGAGTGCTGGTTGATTTGAAACACCTGGGATGTCTGGGGCTGGAGCTAGCCTTTTCATGTGCGAGGGTACTTTCAGAGTATACCACGTTAAAAGCCCGCTTGGATACAGAGCACCCAACCTACCTCAGGCTTGTCCCGGTGTGTGTTCACAGCCTCCACATTCAGGTAGATGGACTCTATTCTGCAGCCTCAGAAAAAAATAACTCATATGTCTACAAGCACTCAGGATAAGATTTGGTCTTCCATAAGGTATTATTTCCCCTTTCCCATCATCACTACCCACATCCCAGGTCCATACTCTCCAGACCAGTAGTTCTCAACCTAAAGGTCACAATCCTTTGGGGGGTTGCATATCAGTATCCTGAATATCAGATATTTACACTATGAGTCACAATAGTAGCAAAATTACAATTAAGTGGCAATGAAAATAAATTTATGGTTGAGTCACCACAACATGAGGAAGGTTGAGAACCACTACTCTAGATTATACCTCTCCTGAAGGTAGGGGAGCTGTAGGATGTATGGGAAAGATTCCAGGCCCAAAAGCCCTAAAGTCAACAGTCATCTTCCCAGAGTGTCTATTTGCTCAGTTTCAATTGCTTGGTTGTATATGGTGAAAGAAATGAGAGGAGATGATCTTTGTGACCTATAAGACAGTAGTCTAATCTATATATGATTGACAGAGGGCTGAGGGTACTCCAAGCCATGCTAAGTGGAAGAGTTCTAGGCTATAGTTCTGGGTACTCAAACCCAGGCAAGGTTTATTCAGAAGACACCTCTAGCAATACTAGAGGTGTGATTACTGGAAAGTTCTAGGGAGCCTGAAGAAGAAGGGCCTGGGGCTAACAGGAGCTCCAGTGTTCAATGGTGGCCCCTTCAGCACTATTCCTGTAGGCTATCATATCACAGGTTCCAGTTGGTTCCTTTATCCTGTTCACACCCTGGACTACATTTGAATCTATCCTTTCCCTGCTTATGAACCTTTCATAAGTAACTAATGCCCCCATTCTTTAATATGTCCCCAACGTATAATTTTCCTAAGGTATCTATTGAGTACACCTCTGCTCAACACAAATAGAACAATGTTCTATACTCACTGCCCAGGCAGAGACAGACAGAGCCAGGCTCTAGATTTGGATGCTAGCTTAGCTTTTTCCTCTTAGCCTACGGTCACCAGCTGCACTTCTACCAGGACATCCTGCCAGCCACCTAGGGACCTCATCCAGGAACCCCCTAGAGCTCCCTGGTAGACACTGGAGGCACACCCCTGGCTTCTATGTGCTTTTCCTTAAATGAAAGTGGATCTACTTACCATAAGCCACAGGTGTGAGTTTGAGCACTGTGTGCAGAGGACACTTGAGATAGGGCAGCTCATCTGGAAAGGAGGAAGCAGCAGCTCTGAGAGATGCAGTACTGAGCAGAGGACAACATGCAGGCTTGCTGGGTGCTCCTACTTCTACCTCAGCTTCCCACTTGGGTCCCAGCACAGACTTAGAGTTGGTATTCTCTATGGTGGGTAGTCACAAGAGCAAGCTAAGAAGGGCAAAAGAGAGCAACCTAGTTGCCTGGAAACAGGAGCAAGACAGTCTTGGGAAAGTGGACAGAGTGTGAGTCCCATGGGAGGGCTAAGTACCCACCTAGAGGCCTCAACTCTACTCAGAATGAGCAGGAAAAAGAAAAGCTTCCTCCTGCTCCAGGCCAACTTTCCACAGACCCTACACCCGCACCCCTAACTTTCCTAAATACTACTTCCATGGCAGAGGCACGTGTGGTATTTGTCTATTACACTCTTTCTTCCAAATCAGGCAGCAACCCCCACCTCCCATCTGTCTGTCTCCGTGTGTGTGTGTGTGTGTGTGTGTGTGTGTGTGTGTGTGTGTATGATTCTTACAACTTCTTTATGGACAAGAACTGATTGATTCACTAGTTTCCTGTTATTGATGATTATGCAGGAAGTGACTCTGAATGTTTATGTACAATTTCCTGTCAAGACCAGTGTTTCTGCTTTTCAGACAGATGGAAAGGAAGAACAATCTAGCTCATTTTATAGATAAGGAAATGGGCTTCAAGGGGAAATGTACCATGGCTAGGAAGTGGCAGCTTAGGGCCTCAAACTTAGGGTACTTTGAAGACAAGATGCCTACTCTGCCCTTGCAGTTTGTAGCTACCACCACGGAGGGACTCACAGAGTACTGGGATGTACACCTTTGGGGGCACTTTATCTTGATATCCACCTCACCACTCTCCAGGCTGCACTACATATCCTTACTTCCTTTATTTAGCTGGAACACCGTTACTTGTAATGACTTCTTGTCCCTTAGGTTAATTGTAGGCTTTGAAGGCATGCTACCATACTCCCAACCTCCTGACATATATCAAGATGGGTCATTTTCCTGGAAATTTATTCTGTTCCTCCCCACTGTCAATCATTATAATTAAGTTCTGGGTCAATGACTTTTTTGTATGTATGACCACACTATACCCTCATTGATGCCCTGGGTCCTGTCCACTGTCACTTTCCATATGAAGAAACAGGGCTGGAGAACAGAAGTAACTTGTCTACAGTCTCTGACCTAGCTCTGCCACTGTTTCTTCTCTCTCTGGCCCTCAGTGTTCCCATTTTACAGAACAAGTTAGATTAGCTACAAACCACAGGTGCCCTAGCCCTGCAGTTCTGTAGGTATGCATTCTAGCTCATGTAATTTCTCTGGGCATGCTTTCATCACTCTCCTGAACACTAAGGGTAAAACTATCTGCCTAGTCCTGAATAACCTTGCTCCCAGGGGAAGTTGTGAGCAGCTAGAATGGTCTGTGTGTGAAAGATGGTAAGAAATGGAGACGTTAGGAAGTGACTACAAGACCCCTGTGTATATTTGAGAAGGGAAAGCCTCTGACAGACATCTGGGATTAACTCCTATCCCATGAATTTGGGAAAATCATTTCACTGCTCCAAGCCCTTGGTTTTCTTATCTGAGCAATGGGAATAGTTCCTGCCCCACAATCTCAAAATTCTAAGACTGAAAAGACCTCCATCACATAGTCCATCACCTATTTCAAGTGAAGACATTTTCAAGTGGGGAAATTGAAGATCAGGTAGAGAATATGACTTATCCAATGTCAAACTCTCAAGTTCCCTGGATTTCAATCTTGAATTATTCCATATTTTATATATTCTTTAGTTTGAAATTAGCATAAAGAATTTAATCAAGAGTTTGGGACACTATAGGCATTAAATAGTATTTAGCATTGCTCCCAAACAGCTTCAAAATATCCTGGAAATGCCTACACTTCAGCATCTACATTAGAAATGGATTGCCATATGAAGGTAGTGCCAGGCCACCGGAGAAATAGATGTAGTGTGTGTGTGTGTGTGTGTATGTATGTATATATATATATATATATATATATATATATATATATTCTGTATATACATATGTATGGCAGCATATGTAGTCTGTATATATATATATATGCACGGTTGTATATGAAATCTCTTTGTGTATATATGGCAACATAGGAAGTTTTGTATATATATGTATATATATTAAGTATATGTATATATATACATACATATGAAGCCTGTGTATAGATGAATGACAGCATAGCATAAGTAGTCTGTTTTTATATATGTATGGCAGTATATAAGTCTGTGCATACATACTTTCATAAATACAGGACACAGATGTTTTTAAAGATAAGTTATAACTTGAAAAAAATTAAATTACAGACATTGCTATCTTGGAGAAATTATTCTGATAGCAAGAGCACAGGTCTCACATCAACTGAGGTCAGAATGCTTCAGAGATATACTGGCTCAGTATGTGAAGCTGTGGCAGACTATGATGGTTTTCAATATGCAGGTTCTACAGATTAGCTAAGAGAATACTAATAATGGCAAAAATCCATAAATGTATCATCTGTTCTAGGATTTTTAACATGTTTATTTCAACTTTACCATTAATTCTCTCCATTTTATAGTTGAGAAAACAGGCTGAGGGGGCTAACAGTACTTACTGAATGTAGCACAGACACATGAAACAAGTTTGAGCCTAGATATCCTTGTTTTAAATATTGTGCTTTTAACCACTAAGATATAAACTTCTAATTTGCTGACATCAGCATCCCACATCATATCCAGCTCTTTACACCAGGAACAGAGCAGGAGGGGTGTGTTACCTGAACTTTTATCCAGGAAGTATGCCAGGAGGCACCGCATGACAGCCTGGTGACAGATCACCAGTACATTTTCTTGTCGTTCTAGCTCCATTATAACTGGCTCAAGACGCTGAACCAGATCCTCATAGGACTAAACAAAAGACAAATACTTGGTAAGAAGCGGGGATGGGGTGAAGCACATTCACCCAGAGAAGAAAACTTGGTTTGGGAGCCAGTTGAATTGTTGACCCAACAGAATGACTAAGGCAAATCCCTTGTTTCTTGGGATTTTAGTTTCTCATCTGTTAAATGAACCAATCAATAAGTGTGGGATAAAAGACAACACTATAACCCCCACTATAAAGTATATACTTAACTGTACATCTGAAATTTCAAAAAAATAAGGAAAATTTTGACCTGTAGTATTCCAAAATGAAAAGTTTTTTAAAAATTGGGTATAGATGCCACAACTAGACTAGGACATTTGGCAATCTCATTAACCAAGAAGCTGGTATTTCAGAAACCTTATAGAAATAGGAGTTAAACTGGGAGTTGGGACTCAACATAAATCTGAGACTCTCCGAGAACAAATCCTTATACCCTAAGTTGAAGTTTAAAATAGAAAAAGTCAATCCACAGGAAAAAGGGAAACAGTAAGAAAATATATACGCCCCTCTGATTCTGATGGAAAAACATGAAAAACTTCCTGTAAACAATTATCTTAAAAGGCTGATGGCATAAAGAACATGTAGAAAGAAAGAGAAAGAAGGAAGGGAAGAGAGGGGAGGGAAGGGGAGGCAAGAAAGAAAAGAAAGGAAGAAAGAAAGAAAGAAAGAGAAAGAAAGAAAGAGGAGGGGAAGTGGAGGAATGTTGAAGAGAGGGGAAGAGAGTGGAAAGGAAAAGGGGGACTAAAGAAATATAGAGGAGTGGAGGGAAGAGTGGGGAGGTGGGGAGAAGAAAAGGGGAGAAAGGAGAGAAGAGGAGACGAGACAAAAGGAGAGGAGGGGAAAGAGATGAAGGGCAGAGAGGGGAGGAGGGGTGGGAGGAGAAATCAAGGTGACATAGGTGAGTTAAGCTTAAAGGTAACAAAGATATAAAAGCTTCTCACTTAACCAATGACCAAAGAAACAATAATGAAACTGAAAAAAAATTCCTTAACCATAGTGAAACAATAAAACAATGAGATAAATAGCTTTAAAGTGCTAAAAAAAATGACAGTCCAACTGAGAGTTTTATATGCAACCAATTATCATCGAGGATTGAGGATGCACCCCCAAGATAGTTTTAGATCCAAGGAAAGGTGAGAGTACTAATGACAGATTTTCATTAGAGAAACTGTAGACAAGATAGAAAAATGAAATGAGATAGAAACAAGAATAATCAAAGGATCAGTAAACATTTAATTAAATGACTAAATGTAACAATAACAACAACAATGCCAGTAATAGTTCATTTGGAAGTTAAGAGATTAAGGCTATGTGAAATATAAAACATGTAAGTTAGGATAGGAAGCAACTGCAGCTTGAAAGATCTTATACTATTTAGGGGCATAGCAGAGACATTGATTTTTAGACCTTGTTAGTCATGTATATTAAAGTACTAAATGTTCTTATTCTAGTTTCACCTTTGTATCTCCATAACACTGTATTTTATTTCTTCTTCCTTGGGAAGGGTAAAGAAGGGAATATGTATGGTAAGGGATAACTAACTCTAAAGGTCTTTTGAAAAACTACATAGAAACCTTTTTACTGTAAAAGCTTCCTAAAATATACACATACATGAAAGGAATTTAAAAAGAATCACCATATAATAAGGGAGACAGTGTCCCATTTAAACATCTTACGTTATCAAGTAAAATCTCCAGTCCCATGAATGGGTTACATCTGTTGAATCACTGATCAAAGGGGTCCCACAGAATCCCACAAAACATTGCAGGCTAATGGTTTTTCTCTGCAATTTGATAGTAAGGCCCTATTTCTGAAGACACAACTTACTATGTCATCAGATGTAGAGAAGTTCAGTTGGTGTTCAACTAAGCTTTACCCCTACTGACTAGCATTAATGGTGCTGGAAGGTACTCTGCACAATACCAAAGGAGAAAGGGTGACCATCAATATCACTCAGCTACAAAACCTGTGACTTGTAACAGTGACCTGCCTGCAAGATATACTAGTGCACTGATGGCACAAACCTTTTGGGAATAACAAACCACTTTTTGATTGGATTTAATGCTAATTCTATGAGATGGAACCTATACTCGACACTGCTAAAGTGTCCGAGACCCTGCGACTAGATAGGTCATTGGCCTATGGGAAAATCAAGTATTATTATTCTGTTGAAGGAGCATAACTATAAAATGACTCCTAATGACATATTGCTATACCTGTAGACTAGTGCCTCACTCAACTCTCATCAGAGAAATTTCTTTTTGTAGTAGATGAAGGTAAATACAGACCCATAACTAGACATTGTGTGGGGTTGAAAGACTTTGGAACACTCAGTCATCAGTGGGATATCTTTATTAAATCCCTCCCTTCAAGGCTTAAGGGATCTTATATTGAAGAGGGGTCAGAGAGATTGTAAGAGTCAAGGGTGATAGATGACTTTCAAAAAACAGTGTCTCCCAGACACAATAAGACTGATACACATATGAATCTATGGTAGCACGCACAAGACCTACATAGATTCAAGTAGTCAGGGTTTCAGCACTGAGAGAGGGAAGTAGACATAGGGTCCAACCCCTAACTAGGAAGCTATCTGCAATTGACACCTGCTGGCAAAGGGAAAATGAATTTTCTCCAGTGTATAGTCAAGCACACTTCAGAGCAGAACCTATGCCCAAGAGTAGTTGGCCAATGCAAAATTAACTCCATGTTTTGTTGTTTTTGTGAGCATTCTGTTTTGTTTTGGCATTTTCTGTCTTACTGGATTTTTGTTTGTTTTAATTTTCATTTTTTTTTGTTTTTTTGTGGGTTTTTCTGAAAGAGACAGAGAGAGAGAGAAAGAGAGAAAGAAAGAAAGAGAGAGAGAGAACAACATAAAGTTGGGTAAGTGGAGGATCTAGGAGGGGAAAACAATCAAAATATATGATATAAAAAATAATTAAAAAAAGAAATATAAAAAGTTAAAGTTCAAGTTGATTGTATAACAATACACAACAAATTATTCTGAGTTATTTTAAAGTACAATATTTTGACCTCATACCCTTAGTGGGATATCTTCAAAAACAGAAAGAACCATGATGAATTTTTAAAGTAAAGCATAACCTCCACAAGAATCTGGAAACAGATTATAACACATATTGATGAAAAACTCAACCCTAAGGAAAGCAAGAGAAAAATAAAGTAAGCATAGAAAGTTAAAGACAATAGAAATAAATGTTAAAAAGTCAGTAATAGCAATAAAATATATACAGCAGGCTTAGCATTCAAAAGACATCTTTCAGTTTGAATTAAAAACAACAAAATCCAACTATAAACTGCATATAAGAGACATAAATAAAGCAAAAGTACTCAAAGAAGTTGAAAGTGAATAAATAAAGATGAACTAAGAAAAAGGTTAGAAGATAACATGTAGAGCTAGATTTGGGTTAGGAAAATGGCATTATTAAGAAAAAAATTTAAGTCATTCTCACTAAAATATGCGTAATTCAGTGAGAAGACAACATTGCTTTTAATTTGTATGCATCTAATAACACAACCTAAAATAAATATAAAGGAAATGGGAGCAAATTAACATTAATTTAATAAAGTCCCTTCTGAGAATGAAGATGAAAATATTAAAGTGATTTGTGACTGAACATAACACTCTACTGTTTTATCTTCCCAGATGTCCATATTTTCAGATAACTGTTCATAGGGTTTTGGATCAAAGATCGAGTATGACTAATACATGCATTAAAATGCAGAACTGGCTAAGTAGAGGCTGGATTGAAGCAATAAGCACTCATCTCACACAGAGACAGGAAAATTATGGCCTGGCTCATATGGTAGCCAAGAAGTTGATTAAACTAATAGCTTTTGTTCCTTGCCAACTTCTGAAAGAGCTTGTAACTTTAGGCAAGTTGGCATTAAATATTACAGAATTAGGGTATATTGGGCTATTTTAATTTGTCCAGTGAGAAAATGACAAATACAAGGCATTGGATAAAGAGTGTTCTTCTAAAAGTACATAGTGCCTATAAGTAGGCAAAGATGTAGCTTTTAAAAAAGAGGAGTAGCAGGTCATAGCACCTATCACTCAACCTGATGACCTGAGTTTGATCCCTTGGATCACATGGTAGAAGGAGAGAACAGAGTTCCATGGGTTGTTCTCTGACCTCCATAAGCATGCGGGGCTTGGCATGCATGCATGCATGCACACACTGAATGAATAAATAAATTTTTTTTAAAAGAAGAGGAATGGCTTGCCTAACAGCTAAGGATCAGATAATCAAGTACTTTGACAGGTAGCAGCTATTGAAAACATGTTTTTCCTTGTTTCTAAAGCTACTTAGGAAACTCTGGCAGTTGGAATACAGGGGAAGAGTCCTAGGTGTTCGGCCACCCCTTCAACTTTACCTCTCCCTTGGGATAGCGGTAACGATATTTATCCTGGTCTCGTAGTGCAAATTCTTCAGGGTAGTGTTCGTGGATTTCTTCATAGGTCATCTCCTCACAGACACCCTATTAAAAATTATTTGTGAACAATATATTTACCACATAGCGTTTTCACACAATTCAGAGACCAATGATTATAGAATAATATAACATGTGGGTTTCTGTCAAAGTAGCTCTTGAGTTGTTCCTGTTGCCTGTGGTGCATTGTGTGTGTGTGTGTGTGTGTGTGTGTGTGTGTGTGTACAAAAGAATGGGTGTGTTCAGACTCAATATATGATATTTTCCTATGATTGCCTCAATAGTTCTAGATGTGTATATTACATATAAGTATATATAAAATAAGGACTTACTACTGTGTTTGTAAGCATGTGGAGCATGCTTATTATTTGTGCCATTGTGTGATATCTTGATCACATTTTGACAATAAAGTTAACTTTGAACCAGAGGGTGGAGCTAGCCACTAGCGGACCAAAATTAACCATAGAGGTTTTGGATTGAGGGCAGAGAGGAGATAGGAAATAGTAAGGTAGGGCTGAGAGAGAATCTCAAGCCCTCTGGTTTGAAGATTGGAAGAGAAAGGAGGTGACTGGTGGCTTCTCTGATTCCCTGATCATTCAGGTTCTTACCCCATATCCGACTCCTGATTTTTTATTGATAAAGAATAATTAGATAAACTCATCAGTGTGATTGAGATATGTTCAAAGCCTTGTGTTTGCATGTATATTTTATATCTAATTTTGCATATGTTGTACACTTGTATTCTCTGTGTGTATGTACAGAGTGTATAAGTATCTGAGACTATGCCCATGTGGGTTACTCTGTAGTATCTGTCTTCCTGTGTATTGGTGACATATATCCGCGAATGTGTACATTCTACATTAGGTTTCTGCAATATCATTTGTATATTTATGTCTATGTCTGAAGTCTGTGAATGTGGGTAATATGCCTGAAACTATGTATTAGTACTGTGTACATGTCAAATGGTTTGCTCATCTGGTCTATATTCAATACATATATGTATGTGATGTACCTATATTTATTTCTAGAACTGTGTGCATATATGTTGCAGATATGATTGACAGGAGAGGGTTGCTGTGACTGTAAAGTGCATGTGTGTACCGGTAAGCATACTTGTGGCTGGTATCTGAAACTCTGTATGCAAGTATATAAGACAGTGCGACTCACCCATTGGATAGCCTTCCTTATCCTTCCTGTCCTGCCCTCTATTTTAATATCTCTTGGAAAAATCTATCCACAGATACTTCCTAAGGTAAAAACTAGGAAATTTTTTAATGGTTTCAGAGTGGCCTAGGAAGATAAATTCTGAGAGCTTCCAAGTCTACTGAGAAATCCCCATAGGCAAGGCTACTGGTGCTGGTGGTAAAAAGAGATGTTGTTTCTGACATTTCCTTCAAAGTGTGTGAGTTTTAATTAAACCCTGCTTGTTTGGTGCCTGGGGTCATCAGACTCTGGCTCTTGTCTTTTTGACTATCAGGCTTCCTTCAGGGGCATGGAATAGAACATTTACAAATTATAAACAGCTTTGCAGTGTCAGGCTTTCTGAATGAACATTACTCATAGGAAAGAAAGGACACAAAGATTCTTTTAGACTGTTTTAAGCTTCTGTTCTGAGGCTTATTGTGAGGCCCTTTGCCTATGGAAATGATCATTGCCTTCTTATTTTAAATGTAGGCAACATGCTTAACGTCTCTGAGTTTTATTTTCCTCATCTGCAAAATGCAAAAATTAACAACAACCTTATAGAAATTGTCTAGTTTGGTTTTTATTGCTGCAATAAACCATGACCAAAAACATCTTAGGTAGGATGACAATCCATCATTAAAGGAAGTCAGGACAAGAAGCATGGAGGAAACATGATTACTTGCTTACTTTTAGGTTCACATTAAGACACTTTTCTTACACAGCCCAGATCTACCTGCCGACATATAGTACTGCCTACAGCGAGCTTGTCTGCCTATATAAATTAAAAATTCGTGAAAATGCCCCATAGACATTCTTATAGGTCAATCCAATGCTTAATTTCACAAGATCTTCAAGACACAGAATACTCTCTTATACATGGTTGCTTGACAAAAACAAAACAACAAAACAAAATGTAAGGTTTAATTAGGTTCCCTGGAACAGAGGTAACCATGAGATAATCTTAGAATTACCATCTCCCTATAAGCTAGGATATTAACCCTTTCCATCTTACCGCATCAATCTCATTCAGGGCTTTCCACTGTTCATAGGGGACACCTAGGGCCTCAGCAGTCTGAATAGTCCTCTTCATATGACTGGTCCACACCTTCAGGTTGCTGATGCCTTGAGACTGAATGAAGTTGGCCAGGACAAAGGCATACTAGGGATACAAAGAAGAGGAAGGAAAAAGGAGGTGATAAGGGGAAAGACCAAGGGAGCCATAAGAACAGGTTCAAATCTCTCATGAATGGTGAAGTACGAAAGGAACAAAAAGAAAATGAGGATTAAATTTATATAAAGATAAACCTGGGATTATACCTCAGAGGTAGAACATTTACCTAATAGATATTGAGGTGCTGGGTTCTATTCATAGCACCACAAAAATTACATAAAGACATACTCTTGAAAAGGTGGGATACAGAGAGGTTTATCAAAGGATATAAAGTTACACTTAGGAGAATAAGTTCTGATGTTCCAATGCACAATAGATAGGGTGTCTATCATTAAAAGTTGGTGCTGTATATTTTAAAACGCTTAGAAGATTTTGAATGTTCTCATCACACACAATGTTAAACACATAAGATGATGGGCTACAACTCATAAACATCTCCAGTAATGTATCAGGATACAAGATTAACTAAAAAAAAATCAGTAGCCTTCCTTTACATGGATGATAAATGGGCTGAGAAAAAAAATCAGAAAAACATCACACTTCACAATAGCCACAAATAACATAAAATATTTTAAGGTAACTCTAACCAAAAACGTGAAAGACCTGTATGACAAGAACTTTAAAATTTTGAAGAAAGAAATTGAAGAAGACACCAGAAAATGGAAAGATCTCCCATGCTCTTGGGAGATAGAATTAACATGGTAAAAATGGCAATTTTACCAAAAGCAATCTACAGATTCAATGCAATACCCATCAAAAAATCCCAGCAAAATTCTTTACAGACTTTGAAAGAACAATACTCAACTTCATATAGAAAAACAAACAAACAAAAAACAGGATAGCCAAAACAATCCAATGCAACAAAAGAACTTCTGGAGGCATCACAATCCCTGACTTCAAATTCTACTATAGAGCTACAGTAATGAAAACAGCTTAGTTATGGCATAAAAACAGAAAGGAGGACCAATGGAACCAAACAGAAGACCTGGATATCAATCCACACCTCTTCGAACACCTGATTTTTGACAAAGAAGCTAAAATTATACAATGTAAGAAAGAAAGCATCTTTAACAAATGGTGCTGGCATAACTGGATGTCAACCTGTAGAAGAATGAAAATAGATCCATATCTATCACCATGCACAAAACTCAAGTCTAAATGGATTAAAGACCTCAATATAAATCCGACCACACTGAACCTGATAGAAGAGAAAGTGGGAAGTAGCCTGCAATACATGGGCACAGGAGACCACTTCCTACGTATAAGCCCAGTAGCACAGACAATAAGAGCAACATTGAATAAATGCGACCTCCTGAAACTGAGAAGCTTCTGTAAGGCAAATGGCACAGTCAACAAGACAAAATGGCAACCTACAGAATGGGAAAAGATCTTCACCAACACCACATTGGACAGAGGACTGATCTCCAAAACATAGAAAGAACTTAAGAAACTTGACATCAAAAGAATAAATAATCCAATAAAACTGTGGCTACAGATCTAAACAGAGAATTCCCAACAGAAGAATTTCAAATGGCTGAATGACATGTAAGGAAATTCTCAACATCGTTATCCACCAGAGAAACGTAAATCGAAACAACTTGGAAATTCCATCTTACACCTGTCAGAATGGCCAAGAACAAAAGCACTAATGACCACATATTCTGGAAAGAATGTGGGGTAAGGAGAATGCTTCTCCATTGCTCGTGGGAGTGCAAACTTGAACAGCCGCTTTGCAAATCAGTATGGTGATTTCTCAGAAAGGAAACAATCTACTTCAAGACCGAACAATACCTTTGTTGGGTATTTACCCAAAGGATGCTCAATCTTACTACAAGGACATGTGCTCAACTATGTTCACAGCAGCATTATTTGTATTAGCAGAACCTGGAAAGAACACAAATGCCCCTCAATTGAAGAATGGATAAGGAAAATGAGGTACATTTACACAATGGAGTACTACATAGCAGGAAGAAAATGACATTTTGAAATATGCAGGCAAATGGATGGCTCTAGAAAACATCATACTGAGTGAGGTAACCCAGACCCAGAAAGACAAATATCATATGTACTCACTCATATGTGTCTTCTAGACATAAAGCAAACAAAAAAGAACCAACCTAAAGTTCACAACCCCAGACAACCTAGACAACAAAGAGGACACTATGAGAGACATACATGGATCTAATCTTCATAGGAAGAAGAAAAAGACAAGGTCTTCTGAGTAAATTGGGAACATGGGGGTCATGGGAGAGGGTAGAAGGGGAGGGAGAGGAAGGAAAGGGAGCAGAGAAAAATATACAGTTCAATAAAAATAAAAACATAAACAACAAAATAATCATTAAACAACAAAATTAACATTTATTTCCCTCAAAAAAAAGATGATGGACCAATATACAATTAGCATGGAAATAGTAAATTATATCTAACAAATATGTGCAATTATAAAGTGTCAAAAATAAAATTCATATCCTACCCTGAACCACTAAGGATGAAAGAGAAAAAGAGTATCTATGTTGATATTTGCTCACTGAATCCCCTACTAGATAGATCATTCATTCAAACAGGCCCACCTCTAACATACGTTGAGCCTAAGAACAAATGGATCCACCCCCATAGTCTGTATTCTTTCTCCTTCCATTTCTGATGACATGTAGCACTTCTAGATATCTTCACTACATGTATGAAGTTAATCAAAGCACATCACCAAGTTCTGATTATGCTCCATCTCTAGTGGTCCTCTTCTACAGAGTAACCTCAGGGCTACACTGGGCCTAAAAGTTAATATTCCTGTGACCATGGCCTGACCTCACGTGGAAACTATCAGATGGGTGCATACAGGCACTAAATCAGATTATCAGGCCATCAGAGAGGGGTTCCAAGGCTAGAAGTACCCAGTTTGTGGCCTGGAAGTATGGACTGAAGGATCTGAAAGACAGTTCTCTGATGCTTTGAATTCCTATTGCTAGAATAGGGATCCTGGTACCCAGTTAAAGGTCATTTGCACAAGCACTGAGTATTTATGGCCCTATTTTGGATGATGAAATGTTAATTCTATCCAGATCCAGCCACTCAGAGAGAGAGAACAATGGCAGTGCAGAAGGGAACCACAAAAGGTCATGAGAGCCCTATGAACAGGGTGTTATTAACCAAACATGGCATGTCCTATCTGCACAAATGGGCATAGGCACAAATTTGTATGATAGATGCAAGTCAGCAGTCAGTGTTCATGGGTAGAAGCCCTTGCCTAAGAGAGTAACAGAAAGGCAAATCCCAACAGCTTACACAGTGCCCATCTCTGATTTCATATCATACCTATAAAATGCAAACACCATGCACTTATCCAGCTGTGTGGAAAGCAAACTATTTCCTGGTACATAGTAAGTACTAGTTAACTGAAAGCTCTAGAGATTGGGGTGGCTGACTTTTAAAACCAGGCCTGGTGCAGTGGGCTGATGAATGTGAAGGTTAGGATCTGATGCGTGCTGATATATACATATTTGTGTGTGCAGGTGGTACTCATGATTTCATGGTTACTTTTTCAACGGAGTTTTAGCTGTGCAAGTAAGAAAGAGTAGCTATAGCCAAGAAGTCCTGGAGATGAAAAAAATACCTCAAATGATCTCAGTCTCTGTTCTAGAGAGCATGAGATGTAAGAGTCAGGTCAGAGGCAACCAACCTCCAAAGGGAAACTTCCAGTCCATAGGGATCAGAAAGGTTCTCTGAGGACAGGGCTTCAGGGGCAGTCCTAGTTTGGGATATCTCCCTCCTATCCAGCAGGGGTACTGAGGCAAGGCAGGAAGGCCTGGTTTTCAGTCCTGCCTATGTTATCTTTTACTGACCATATGACCTGAAGCTGCTCTCTGTCTCTGTTGCTCAGCTTCCTTATCCATAAACAATGACAGTTATGCTCAGTTCACACTGCTGATGTCATTCAAAAAAATAGACGTGGAAGTGGATGGTACTGTGGCTGTGCATAGGTGTCCAATAAAAGACAGTAAGGGCTTGTTGAGTTGACTCAGTATTTAAGAGCACTGGCGGTTTTGGTTCCCAGCACCCATATGATGACTCACAACAAGCTATAACTCCAGGGGATCTTATGCCCTCTTCTGGTCCTTGTGAACACCAGACATGCACACAACGCACAGACACACATGCAGGCAACACACATACACATAAAATAAAAGCAAATAAAACTAAAAAAAAAGACATTAAGAACCAGGAATACCTCTCCTACACTTCATTTTCTATCTATGTTATCCCTAAGTGATTTTCTCCAGCAACATATGTGCTAACAAGCCTGGGTAAAGAACCAGAAGCTGGGAAGTAAATCCAGAACCCAGAATGGAAAGGTTACTATATCAGGCAAAAAACAGGGAAAGTCATGACTTGAAAGAGTCAGTGATAGACCAGAATGAGGAGAGATATTCCCAAAGGCCAGTGACTCATGGGATAAGGAACGAATAGGGAGGACTTCCTGAATGACTAGATCTTGGAGCAGGATCAGGGCCTTGGAAGGAATGGAGTGAGCAAGAGGCAGGAGGAGGGTGAGGACAGTGGGGTTTCTCAAATGAGTTAGGGGGCAGCATCAACACTGAGTCATGAAGAAGAGGGATTCAGGCTGAGATCCAAAGGTCACTTATCTATGTACTTGACAGTTACCAGCTAACAGAGGGACCAAAGAGGACAGCAAGCTGGGCATGGGCAAAGGGCAGAGTGGTGAGGATGATGAAGGGAGACATCCAGTAGGGGAAGGGTGATGGAGCTTGAGAAGCAGCTATATTTAGGAAACCTTGGAGGATCATGCTACTGATCTTGCAGAAGCAGTATGCATATGAGAACCATTCAATATCTGTGACAGGACTCAGTGACTAATATTGGAAGAGACTGATCGATCATAATTTGATCCTTTTCCACTGAGGGATACTTCTTAAAATCCAGTCACTGGCCATCCCACTTGGGTTAGCCTAGTCTACCCACCTGAGTCTTTGGAGCTAACTTACCTGCTTGCCTCGAGCTGAGAGGCCAGAATCACCTCCAATGCGGCCTCTGAGGTTCAGCTCACTCTCACCATGCCGGCATAGGTAGATGGATTGGGGAGTGACATGGATGTTCATGAGGTAGTAGGCTGTGCGGCTCTGAACATGGTCCTGCACTCGATTTACCATGTAGCGTGTGCCCACGTCGAAGATCTTGATGTAGGACAGGTGGCTGGGCCAGACCCAAGGAGAAGCAAACATCTTAGGTGCTGACGGGAGGGAGGATTGATCCCAAGAGAAATTCCTAACCACACATCCTGCTCCCAATCCTCCTCTGGAGTTTGGCTCCTACCTAACAAGATGTTATACCTAGTCTTGCTCTTGGTATATATTCTATAGATTTTGTTCCTGACAGCCCCAGGGATCTAATCACTGTGGGCTACCATCTCCATTCTTCAGCTTGAATCAAATTTTTCCCTTTCCCAATCACAATGCAATTGGCTAAGATTCTTCTCTATAGTCTACACCTGCAATTCACAAGTACTTTTATCTGAATTAAGGCACTGTGCTTTGGGTAGAGGATATCTGCCCTTTAGGAACTCTTAGAACAGTCAGAAACATTTACTTGTATACATGAATAATATTCAGCACTCCTGTCACAACAGCACAGTATGCCAAGTATTGGTGTGAAGGGTTACAGAAATAGTACAGAACATCATTAGCAAACTTGTGGTCCTGGCCCCAAGTTCCTGGTAGTTCCCTTAGTTATGCGCTCAGCTCTAGTAACAATAGACTGAGTACTAATCAAATACATCAACCTGTCTCTGAAGGAGCTGGGAGGCAGAGGCAGGATACCAACAGCTTGGAAGATTAGAACCATGAAGTAAGACTTCTACAGCTCCTGGAGCAGCCCTAAATCCTCTAGTTGACTGTAAGGAGCTATGAGAGCTCCATGGGAAGAGGTGTGGGAACTAGAGTCATAGGGTGACATAAGCAACCCAGGACCCTTAAGCTGTTGATGGTTTTGGTTTCAGAGAGCCTCTTCCTTGATCTTCCTAGAAAAGGCCTTTACATTTACAGCCTCATCCTTCACAACTCTGGGATCCATGTACATTGGATCCCAAAGGACACTTGAATTTGTTGGATATTGAATATTTTCTGTCTATCCTGCAGAGACTGGGAGATTTTAAGATGCACAAATCTTCACAGCCATTATTCAGAGTAGAGGTCATCATGTAGAAAGTTGAAGCATGCAGAGAAGCAATTTTCCACAGAATGTGTCTCACTCCAGTGAGCTCTGATGTGATTTTGTTGCCTGGATATTGCCGGTACCAAATACTAGACTCTCTGTAATTCGAAGGGAACTTTCAAATTCCACAGCTTTGTCTGTTATCCTAAATGATTTTACAGGCTGTCTGGAGTTGAACTCATCATACAGCACCATACCTAACCCACGGTATTTTAATTCCTGTATTGCTGGTATACTTGGAATATTCTCTGTAGTCCTCTCCTCTTTTCATACTAAGAACTAATTAGGCCAGCTGTCTCAAAGTACTTTTCGTTTTGCTTGAAATGATGTACCTTGCTGATTTCCAAATATTTCCTATCTTTCAAAAGCTAGGACATTTAATCTCCCCAAGAAATCTTAGATTTAGAGCTATATAAGTTTATTTGTAATTGCTCAATAACAAATTATTATAAAAGTTTCATGTTCATCTCCCAAATTATGTAATTTAAAATAAAATATATAAACTATACTAATGAGAAGGTCCTGGTTTTATTTTTCTACTTTTTCATGTTGCTGCTTTTAAATACTAATTGTCAAAAAGTTGTAGGAAAGATTTCTTCTTATTTTTGAAAGATCCAACATTGCTTGCCTACTGAATAATCCAGTTCTTACAAGCATTCTTGCGTAAAGGTGGGCCAAGTTCCATGCTCTGAGTTCCTTCAGTCATCTGGTTTACTGATCCCAAAACTGGAGTCAACTGTGTATACATCACCTTCTCCAAATTACTGGGCATTCTAGCAAAACATGAATAGCCTTGCCTCTTTGGCCTCCTTAGGCAGTGCTAAGGCTGGCCATGACGCATAAGCTATAAATTTCTTTTTTTAATTAATTTATTTACTTATTAAAGATTTCTGCCTCCTCCCCGCCACCGCCTCCCATTTCCCACCCCCTCCCCCAATCAAGTCCCCTTCCCTCATCAGCTTGAAGAGCAATCAGGGTTCCCTGACGTGTGGGAAGTCCAAGGACCACCCACCTCCATCCAGGTCTAGTATATAAATTTCTATTAAATAAATAAATTTATAAAATAATTAGATGGGAGCAGATGTAGAGATTCACAGCTAAGCACTGGGCTGAACTCCCGGAGTCCAGGCAAAGAGAGAGAAGGGTGATAATATGAGCAAAGGGGTCAAGATAATGATAGGGAAACCCACAGAAAGAGCTGACCCGAGCTAGTGGGAGGTCACTGACCCTGGATTGACAGCTGGAGAGCCTGCACAGGACTGAACTAGGCCCTCTGAATGTGGGTGACAGTTGTATGGCTTGGGCAGTTTGTGGGTCCACTAGCAGTGGAAGCAGTATTTATCCCTAAGAGCATGAATTGGCTCTTTGGAGCCTATTCCCTATAAAGGGATACCTTACTCAGCCTAGATACAGGGGGAGGGCCTTGGTCCTGCTTCAAAGTGATGTGACAGACTTTCTTGACTACCAAAGGAATGCCTTAACCACTCTGTGGAGTAGATTAGAGGTGGGATGGTGTGGGGAAGCAGGAGGAGGGACAGAAGAGGAACTGTGGTTGGCATATAAAATGAAAAAGATTTATTTTTTTAAAAAGAAAAAAGGTGATGTTTCTCTAATTTCCCTCGTAGCTTCTTTGTCATTTGTATATAGGAGGGCTACTGATTTTTTTGAGTTGATCTTATATCCTGCTACATTACTGAAGGTATCTATCAGCTGTAGGAGTTCTCTGGTAGTGTTTTTGGGGTCACTTATGTATACTATCATATCATCTGCAAATAACAAAAGTTTGACTTCTTCCCTTCCAATAGAATCTCCTTGATCTCCTTTTGTTGTCTTATTGCTATAGCCAGAACTTCAAGAACTATGTTGAAGCGATATGGAGAGAGTGGACAGCCTTGTATTGTTCCTGATTTTAGTGGAATCCTTTATCATTTCTCTCCATTTAATTTGACATTGGCTGTCGGCTTCCTGTATATTGTTTTTATTATATTTAGATATGTTCCTTGTATCCCTGTTCTCTCCAAGACCAACAGCCAAAAGATACTTATGGAAATATTCAACATCCTTAGCCATCAGGGAAATGTAAGTCAAAACAATTCTGAGATACCATCTTACACCTGTCAGAATGGCTAAGATCAAAAACACCAATGATAGCCTATGCTGGAGAGGATGTGGGGTAAAGGGAGCACTCATACTGTTTCTGGTGGGAATGCAAACTTGTACAACCACTTTGGAAATCAGTATGGCGGTTTCTCAGAAAATTGGGAATCAACCTATCTCAGGAGACAGCAATACCACTCTTGGGCATATACCCAAAAGATGTTCAATCATACTACAAAGGCATTTGTTTAACTATGTTCATTGCAACATTATTTGTAATAGCCAGAATCTGGAAACAACCTAGATGCCCCTCGACCGAAAGAATGGATAAAGAAAATGTGACACGTCTACACATTAGAGTACTACTCAGCAGTAAAAAAAACATTGACATCTTGAATTTTGCATGCAGACGGCTGGAATTAGAAAACACTATCCTGAGTGAGGTAACCCAGAATCAAAAAGATGAATATGATATGTACTCACTTATAAGTGGATACTAGACATAAACAAAGGACATTGAGCCTATAGTTCATGATCCTAGAGAAGCTAAATAATAAGGTGAACCCAAAGAAAAGCATACATTGATCTACCCAGAAAGTCAAAACGGGCAAGATTCCCTGACAAAATTGGGAGCATGGAGGTGGGGGAGAAGGGAGGGTGGAAGGGGAAAAGGAGGGGAGAGGGGAGGGGTGAGGAGGGAGAAGGGGAGGGTGAGGAGAACTTGAGGGAATGGGATAGTTGAGATGAAGGAAGGACAGAGATGAGAGCAAGGAAAGAGATATCTTGATTGAGGGAGCCATTATAGGGCTAGCAAGAAACGTGGCTCTAGAGAAATTCCCCGGAATCCACAAGGATGACCCCAGCTAAGACCCTAAGCTATTGAGGAGAGGGGGCCTGATCTTGACTTGCCATATAGTCAGACTGATGAATATCTTAAATGTCACCATAGAACTTTCATCCAGCAACTGATGAAAACAGAGGCAGAGACCCACATCAGAGCATTGGACTGAGCTCCCAAAGTCCAGTTGAAGAGTGGGAGGAATAAGAATATGAGCAAAGAGGTCAAGACCATGATGGGTTCACCCACTGAAACAGTCTATCTGAGCTGATGGGAGCTAACCAACTCCAGCCAGACTGGGAAGGAACAAGCATAGGAGGACCAAACTAGATCCTCTGAATATGGTTGATATTTGCATTGCTGGGGAAGACTGAGGGGCCACTGGCAGTGGCACCAGGATTTATCCCTACTGCATGTACTGGCTTTTGGGGAACCTATTCTCTTTGGATGGATACCTTGCTCAGCCTAGATATAGTAGGGAGGGCCTTGAACCTTCCCCAAAGCAATGTGTCTTACCCTCTCTGAGGATTGGATGGGGGTGGGGTAGGAAGGTGTGTGGAGGGACTGGGAGGAGGGGAGGGAGTGGGAACTTGGATTGGTATGTATAATGAAAAACAGTCTGTTTTCTTTTTAAAAAAGAAAAAAGAAAAAAATATTTTTATTAAAACAATTAAAACTGGCCTTCTATATCTATCTTCTTCAGGCTCAATGAGCTCATCAAAAGAATAACAAAAACAAACAAAGCTCAACAGTGCCCCTCTAGGTGTCTAAACTCAGGTCTATTGGTTTTCTTAATGTCATTCTTTCCCTTCAACCCCCTTCCTGCAAGATCCTTCCATCATATCTTCCATCATATGCCATTATCCCACATAATGTCACTGTGGAATCTGAGAAAGTCACTTTTCTCAAGCAGAAACAACCTAGTTCCATTGCTTGTCTTCCTGAAAGAAACATGTATATGTTTGGTCAAGGAGCATGCACAGTGGGCAATCTGCAAAATTATACACGAAGGCTATGTGCCTTTTGCACTGAATTTTTAAGTCCCATTTGGTATTTCTTGTGATTCAAGGATGTGAAGGGTTAAATCAGGCTACAATTTGGTAAATACAGGCTTCATTCAGTATAGATGCGTTGCTGACTCAGACAAGCCTTTGACCTGATCAATCCGTGCTTGTCAGTTTCCCGAACTGTGAATTAACAATACCCATTTTCTTGCATTTCTAGTGGAGAAGACTGAAAGGATGCATTTAATCTTCTTAGGGTAATAATGACCAGTTACAGCCCTTTTACTCTTCAAACTTGGGTCTCAAAGAGTATGGGTAGCCGAAGTCTGTTTTCATTAGAACCCATTTTGAAAGAGAGCAAGTTTCTTTGAACATTTTACAACTAAACTCACATCTGCTTTACACTGCCAGCCAATACTTCTCTATCTGTAGCTAGTATTATGCAAGAAAATCTTATTTTATAGCTTTATAGGTCTTTTCATATGTTGAGTCTCTGTAAAAGTCACCGAAGGACAGAATCCATCTCATTTGACTGTATTTACACCTTCTGCATGTAAAGTTTCCAAAGACTTGCTGATTGAAGAGATCCATGAGGGGTATGAGAGGAGAAACAATAGGAGACAATACATGGTTAGACTTCTAATGCCACATATGACTTATGGTGGAAGCTTGGGTAGTAGCTTCAGCTTCCTAAGATTCGGTTTCCTCTTTTGGAAATTTTGGAAATTTAGGATATCAGCTCTACCACAGCCTCCTTTATGGAAGTACTATAAGGATGTGATAGAAGAAAGAAGGCAAATCTGTTTAGATACTATGGTGACATTCATGTGAATAGTATTTCTGCAATAGCAATACAATAGCCACAGAATGGAGGCATTTGTTTTCAGGGAGGAAAGTCCAAATCTGTGTCTATTGCATAAGAAGGCACTACTTTAGTCAACTTAGGAATACTTTCCATAGCAAAGAATCACTGTCTCATGGAAAACTGGACTGGAGGGGGTCATAAAGATATAACAAGTCCCACTTCTGATATTATGGATAGAAAAGTTAAGGCCCCCCAAAGGTGGACATTTTCTTAGGTCCCATAAGACATCAAAACTTGACTTTGGGTTGTTGTTAGGCTCTTACCTGTCCAATTCTTCATCCAAAGGTTGGTAGTTAATCTCATAGCACTCAATTCTCTTAAGAAAGTCTTCCAAAACCTTTTCTTTGTCACAGTCTATGTAATCAGGGCTGCCAAGTTTCACTTGCTGTGAGAAGGTGGGAAGAAGATAAATGTGGGGAAATAGAGACTCTGACATTGTATTTGGAAAGGGCCCTTATAGACAACTGACTACCATACACCACATTACAAAGGCAGGGAACTTAGAGTTTGAACAAGGGTTTTGCCCAAGTCAAAATTAGGCAACCAAAGAGGAGCTGGGCTATATTTTACAATGTGTTTTACTCCCAGTGCACATATTGCTTAACGCCATCTATAAGAGACCAGAAAACTGTGATGAGGAATAAGAATGAGATATTTTGACTCTATATCATAGAGACTTTCATGTATTTACTCACTGCTGAGAAAACAGGCATGTTGTCATTGGCTTTTATAAGACTGGCATCTCTTAATACTCCAATATCCACCTTTTCTTCTTTTTTTCCCCATTCCTCCACTTAATCACTTGAGCCTACATGGAATCTCACTTGCTAGCAGAAACTAAGCTTCTCTAATCATTTTTCTAAATAGGCAATCTCTTTTTGCCTGTGTTCACTACAGCTTTGTGACTGATTGCTGGTAGCCAGAAAGATTTCTTCTTAAATTTCAGTTCATTATTATTTTATTATTATGTGCATGTACATGTGTAAGATATTGTGTTGGGAGACATATGCAGGTCACAGTGAGTATGAGGACAACTTTGTGGAGTCAGTTCTCTCCTTCCACATTTATATGAGTTCTGAGGATTGAACTCAGGTCATCAAGCTTGTGACTGAATCATCTCACTAGTCCCAGAAGAATATTTCATTCATTTATTTATTATTTCTCCAACAAGGATATTTATAACACACACATTTGACAATGGGACTCTCCTCTTTAAACTCCTTCACAATTTCCAAGTGTCTTTTAGGACAAAATATGAGCTATTTTAGCAAATTAGATCATGACAAGTCCAATTGCCTTTTCACTACCATCCCTTATTGCTCTCATATTTGGACACTCATTTTGCCTTTTCAGATCCAAATTACTGATAGTTCCCTGGATATATTATATTTAGTGTATTTTATTCCCCATTTAAATTCTTTACTGTAGAGAGCTGCGTGGAGCCACACCTGATAATCAGCTCCTAATATTGGCTAAGGCCTGATCACGCAGTGATTGTCAGCTGCTTGCATATGCGTGAACCTATGGGCAGTGCCCACCTGGCAATCCGGGGTTGGCGGCCCGTGCCTTTTTAAGGGCTGGGAGAGGTTTTGCCCAGAGAGAGAGAAAGAGATACAATTGTAAAAAAGGTCCTGAATAAACTGCTAGCAGGAAGAGCTCCGGTGTTGCGTCATCCTTGCTGGTTGAGGTAGAGCCACGACAGTTGGTGGCCCGTACGGGGACAAGTGGTGGCCCCTATGGGGAACCTTCAAACCTCTCTCCGTGGAGCCCAGAACTTGCTGCAGTCAGGGGGTGCACCGGTAAATCCTCAGGTAAAGATTGGGGATCCGTGACGAAAAGCGGGTTTTTTGTTCTCACCAATAGAAAAAGAGAGAGCAAGATAGTAGAGCTACGACAAGAGTGGATGGGTCAAAATGAAACTAAAAGAATAGGATTTTAGAATGGGTGCTTCAACATCACACCTGATTTTTCTGGCTCTTAATGAGCTGTTACAGAGCACATTGGAGAGGTGTTTGGCTGAATGAGACACAATTGCTACTTGGTTTGCCGTCTCTGGCAATCTTAATGTGTCATCCTGTAACAAGCTTGGTAGAGATCTGGATTTTGCCGCCGAGCAAGGTACACTAAGGAAGGGAATTATATTCATGTGGTTTGAATTACCGAGACCTTCTGAGTTTGTAGTGGAGTGTGAGCAGCTGCAGCTCCAAGGCCAAGGAGCTCCAGACCGCAAGCACTGAGGAGCTGCAAAGCATGCAACACCGGGGACCTGACTCAGGGCATAGAAGTGCAGCACAAGTCCAGGGCATAGAAGGCCTGGACCTTTGTCCTAGCCTGGGGCAACAGGCTGGGATGGGATCTGCCCCCACCCTGAGGGGGTAGAGGCCTGCCACTCTGCCACGCTTCCACCTTCCAGCTCCTTAGGGAGGTGGAGTCTCCACCTCTCCCCTGTTGCCTCGACCTGAGTCCCAGTGCGACTGGAAAATAGCAGTAAGAATGCAGCGTCCCTGCTCAGCAGAAAGTAGCTAGACAGATTGACAACACCCAAATTCCCTATAAGATAATTTAAGCGGGTCCCCTTCAGAGCAGAAGCAGGATCAGCTGGGCTAGGGAAGCCAAACAGGTGCACGAGGGAGAAGGTGTCTTCCATGCACTCAGCTGACAAGAATGAATGTGCCACGGGGGTATGGCAGCTGGGCTGTGTTACTTAGGGGACTGCTGAAGGAGCAGTGGTTTCTGACTGCTCCTGGAGTCTGGGGTCATGGCAAAGCCACTTCTAAAAGTCCCGAGTCTGATACAGTCACACACCTCTGTTCACTTGAAGGGAAGAGGGTGTGTGGGAAATAGTAGGATATGGAAAAAAAAGGACCCAGGTAAAAGAGAGACAAGCCTATACCCTAGTCTGTCAGACATTTCTATCCATCCGGGGCTGTGTGTGACCAGCATTCAATATGACTCATGCAGCTAATTTGCTAAAGAATTGTCTAGCTATCTTTTAGGTAATTGGTCTGGTGAATTCGAACAACAACTGGAAAAGCTGCGAGTGGTGGTTGCGACTACAAATTCGACACGCATGGATACCAGCCTGGTAGAAGGACTATCCTCCTGGATCATCATAGCCATGGATCATCTGAGGGAGTGGGCGGAAATAAGAGCCCTGGCAGGCTTAATGGTGCTTGCCTCCCTGGTATGCCTCTGGTGCATTTGTCACATAAGGGTTTCACAACATGGCAGTGTAGTTATGATCATTCAGGCCTTCATGGCCATTGAAGCAGGACAGTCCCCTTAAGCTTGATTATCTATATTTGAGCACAGGATGCAAGGCTTGTGCACTGCACTTGATGTCAGAGAAGTCGACCTCAAGAAGAGCAAATCTGATTGCATGTGGGTTGGTGTCTAACTCCCACCTCTGTAAAAAGACACCAGACAGGTCTAGTGTTCTCTGAGTGGATGAAACCTGGACAAACACTAGTACATGTTCCATTTTTAACAGAGATCAGACCTCTACTCTTGCCTGTTGCTTTACAAAACAAAAGGGGGAACTGTAGAGAGCTGCGTGGAGCCACACCTGATAATCAGCTCCTAATATTGGCTAAGGCCTGATCACGCAGTGATTGTCAGCTGCTTGCATATGCGTGAACCAATGGGCAGTGCCCACCTGGCAATCCGGGGTTGGCGGCCCGTGCCTTTTTAAGGGCTGGGAGAGGTTTTGCCCAGAGAGAGAGAGAAAGAGATACAATTGTAAAAAAGGTCCTGAATAAACTGCTAGCAGGAAGAGCTCCGGTGTCGCATCATCCTTGCTGGTTGAGGTAGAGCCGCGACACTTTACCTGCAAAAACTCCTATGCATTCAACAGGATATTGCTGATACTTCCACTTGGAGGTCTTCCATGGCATTTCCCCGCACATGCAAGATTGACCCTTAACACTGTGTTCTTACAACCTTCTCTTTCCCTTTACCTCATCTCCAATCCTAAGGGATATATATGTCTGTCACTGTCCCTAACTAGACTGTGAGTTCACGAAAAGGGCTTTCATTGTTTCTATATCTTTAATGCCCACATTAGCTATTCAGGTGTACAGTTTCTCCTGAATCAATAAATGGATAATTGGGTGGATGAAGAGGAAAAAGATTTGAACATGCTAAATATCCCAAGAGATAAAAATAAGAGCAATGTGTAGAAGTTACAGGGAGGCAAATTTCACTTTGATTAGGCTACACGTTTTAAAAAGGCAATGACTATTTGTTACTATAGGTATGGACAGAAATATAGACAAATACTTAGCTGAGATTTTAAGTGGTTGGTGAAAGGTTGAAAGAGATGGTCTTTAAGGTCTCTTATGCTCCTAAGCACCAGTAATTTAAGGGACAGAGAACAACAAAGGTTTATGAGTCTAATTCTAGTTAATAGGCTAAAAGCAATGATTATGATGTGAAATGTGGGGCATAATACAGAATATTGACTTTTGAGAAAGACAGCCATGCCAGGTTGCATTCCTACTTCCATCTGTACCAGATCTGTACCAGTCTTTGCCAATTTAACTCTTTGAGCCTCAGTTTCTCTTCTAAACAAACATGTAGGTTTGTTGGGAAAAAAAAAAGTCAAGCTTAGTGTTCGATGCATTCTAAGAGCTCTATATATGCTGTTTTCAGCTAACTTTATGGGAACACTGTGGCAAGCAAGGGAGTGCTTCTTAATCAAAGTAGGAGGAGCATCTCAGAGAGGAAGGCTTTAAGTTTATAGTTGTCTTTTAGGAATGATCCAAGCCTAAGACAGAATAAGGAAGATTGAGGGTTGGGGAGATGACTTAGTGGTAATGAGCTTGCCACACAAGTATGAGAACCTAAGTCTGGATCCCCCAAACCCACATGAAGCTGATGTGGTGGTGTGCATTTGTAATCACAGAGTTCCTATTGTGAAATGAGAAGTGGAGACAGGGGGATGTTTTAAAAGCTTGCCGGCAGGCTAGCTTGGAAAATGCAACAGAGAACAAGAAGAGACCCTATCTCAAACAAGGTGGAAGGTGAGGACTAACATGTGAAATTATCTTCTGATCTCCACATACACACTATGGCATGTGCATTTCACATTTTACACATTTCATACACAAACACATACACGATGTATGTGTGCATATATGCACATACACACATGTAGATTTAAGATGTAAATTAAATTAAGACTTAATTTACCTTGATGTTTTCTGCAATGACGTCAGGGTCATTACAAATAGACTCAATAAAAAAGACCTAGAAGAGAAAAAGAGCTTTCTAGCAGAGCATTATGTTTTTGGGGAGCCACACAAGCACAACCATTCTTGATATCCCTGAGTCATCCTTAGCGACATTTCTAAAAACAATGCTTTTATACAATGGTGCTTTCAGGATTCTGACTCCTATGAGGCAGCCTGGCTCTAATTGAACTGCCCCAGATTTCGGCTGGGTTTTGGATCTTACATGTTTCTCAAGACTCCTTCATCATTGCCACCTCACTATCCCCAGTATCAGCCTGTTGGTAACTAGTTTCCATTGCCTGACCAAGCATGTCTGTTTTGTTCTTCTCTGCTGTTTCTCAATTTACCCTGGAAAGCTAGATGTTGAGCCTACGGTGTTCAAACTGGCTGCTCTAAGTGCCCTACTTTGTATTTCTTTGTTATTTGCTCTAAGTAAGCATGGATGTGTTACTCTACCTTGTAACCATGTTCTTTAGCAAACTGCAGAATCAATGATCGTTGTTCTCTGGTAGTGTTGGTGGCATCAAAAACCTAGAGACATTTAATAAGATTTCTTAATCTTAATCTAGTGTTGATATAATACCAGTCTTCATTCACCGTTGTTCCAAGTGGAGGGCTTCCAGAAGGGGACAGAACTTAAAGTTTTCAAGAAAAAGAAGGGTTTGGAATTGGCCTGTATTACTTTCAAAAGCATTCACTGAGCCCTTACTGTCTGCTCAGAAATATCCTCCACCCTATGAATGTAATAAAGCATGAGAAAGCTTGGAAATTTTTCTTAGGATCATGTTACAGGTCAAGTAACAGGCCTAGAAGAAAGATTACTCTGATAACAGCCATGAATTGCTGATAGAACAATAATAGAGCTGCTACTCCAGATGAGGCCTGCCCTTCCTAAAGCCTTAGAAAAGTTCAGAAACAGGAAAAATTCTCTATCCTTAGCATTCACATTTTTGAGAATCTCTAACCCAAGGAATTAAGACATAAAATTGTAAATCACTCTCTAAAAAAAGAAAATACAACAAAAGACATGCTTCACAGCTTATGTTCCACAGTGTATGAAGTTCATGAAGTTGTATAGACTTTGGGTCTTGTTATTTTTGTATGGTATGTTTGTAATTGTTTGTAAGGATTTTAATAAGAAAGTTTATAACATTTTGAAAAAAGAAAAGAAAGAAATGTTTGTACTTTAGTCTTAAATATTTATACTGCTAAATCTTGAGGACAAATCAATGAAGCATGGGGCTTAAGAGTATGGATTCTGCAAATATTGCACCACCCTGGAAAATAAGTTAATCTTTCGTGATCTAAAATAGAGCATAATAAAGACAATTATCTCATGGGACAATGTGAATTAAATTATTAATATAAACAAAGTACTTAGAATAATGTATGGCATAAATAAATGCTTAGTACATATTATCTATTTTCCATAATGACAGATAGCCTGAGGGGGGAAATGGAAGATTATTTACCGCAACGTGACCTTCCTCACAGCTAAGATATTTATGGACGTCCTTTAGGGCTGCCAGAGCACACTGCCTGAAAAACAGAAAGAAGCAGACAATCCCTACTCCCAGGATGAGTTCCTCTTACCACTGTTCTCTTATGAACCATCTCTCATATGCTTTATAGTAAATTATTCATCTGTTGAACATATACACAGCATCCTTGTTGTAGGCATCATGTTAAGTATAGAGAGGTTATAGTTCAAACTGGCTCTGTGTGTACAGCTTAAGGGCATATAAAAGACATGTACAAGAAAAACTGAGCAATAAAAGCATCCTAGTTTTAGGACTCTAACTGTGTGCTAATGGAGCTCAAGCTGAATTGGTGATGGACACAGTTAAGGACTAGGAATATGGTCTTTGAGTTAAAATGACTTTCTGGCCTAGGCAACATTGTAAACATGGGTATGAAAGAGATAATGTACTCAGGCTTTCAGCAAAATACCATCTCTTTAATAGTTACTCGTTACGGGGTTCTATAAAGAAGACATGGATAAAAAGCTGAGAGCCAGGTTGCACCTAGAAGTGCTTACAGCCACATAGGTAAAAGAGTTTAAGAGTTGAAATGATCAAGAACAATTGCAGTGGGTTTTTGATCCTACTGCACGTACTGGCTTTGTGGGAGCCTAGGCAGTTTGAATGCTCACCTTACGAGACCTGGATAGAGGTGGGCAGTCCTTGGGCTTCCCACAGGTCAGGGAACCCTGATTGCTCTTCGAGCAGATGAGGGGGAGGACTTGATCGGGGGAGGGGGATGGAAATGGGAAGTGGTTGTGGGGACGAGGCAGAAATCCTTAATAAATAAATAAATTAAAAATAAATAAATAATAAAAAAAAGAGTTGAAATGATGACACTGCAGAGAGTAAGGAAGGCTGAGCTCCTGAAACACTGAATCTCAATGCTAGAGTAAGACATCTCTATGTTCTCGTACCAGAAATGGAAAACTGTAAATGCTTCTTGATAGGGAATGGCTATGATTAGAGCAGACTTCAAGTAGGTTGACAAAAAGGCTGGACAAGGCAGTATTCAACTCATGGCCTAGGGTAACTATGAAATGTGGCCAAACACAAATTGTAAACTTACCTAAAACACTGAGACTTTTTGCATTTTTTCCTATTCATAACTTGACTGAGTAATTCTCAAGCATGAAGACTGTAGATGACCACACTATGTTGAAACATCAAAAGTTTGAATAGCCACAGAAGAGCGGACTACCCTCTCCTACTCCCCTAGTAGGATATGAAGAAAGGTCCCTCTTAGTCAAAGGGCACCACAGGTTCTTAAATGTTGGGCACTTACTTCCTGATAAGTTGAGCCTCCATGTTGTCTGGGAGAAAGAATTCATAGTTCCTGTAGCTCACTGCCTCTCGTCGATACTGGCCTAAATTAAACACTGAAAACAGGAAACCCTAGTGAAAAGGGTGAGAAGATTGTAGTGGCCAGAAATATGTTCTTGCTGAAAGGAACCTCAGAGGTAGAAGGCATAATTTATAGGAAATTGTACTTTTTTATAAAAGTAAAGTATACATATAAAGCTTCAAATTATGGGTACCAACTGATTTACTCCCTCATATTAATCCTGCAAAGTAGGGTTAACTATTTCACCTTTACAAATGAGGAAAGTAAAGCTCAGATGTACAAAATAGCTTCCAAGTTAATAACTGGCAAACTAGAATTCAAACACAAGTCTGTTTGATTCTAAACTATTTTATTTTATCATAAACTCCAACCCTTTAAAT
This sequence comes from Microtus oregoni, assembly GCF_018167655.1. NCBI lineage: Eukaryota > Metazoa > Chordata > Mammalia > Rodentia > Cricetidae > Microtus > Microtus oregoni. Next base: position 967,720 of record NW_024544808.1, on the reverse strand, counting down.
GTCCTATTCAATAGAGAAGATAAAGAAATGGTCAAAACAAGAGTGAATTGATAACATATACAGACAGGGTCTCCTGATTTCTAGCTACCAAGGTTATTTTACCATTTTATGTCATAAGGGAAAATCTAAATGTAAATCTCTCAAAAGCACTTTCCTACTTGTAATGAGGGAAAAAAGAGAAGACTGGAGAAAGAGATAAACAGTCAAAGAAACCATATTTCATTAATTCATTCATCTAAGAAATAACTTTAGGATATAGTGGTGGATGGAATAAAAGTGGCTCCTGTAGGCTCATAAATTTGATTGCTATATTTGATTGCTTAGTCATCAGGGAGTGGCACTATTTGAGACAGATAAAGAGGTATGGCATTATAGGAGGAGGTGTGGCCTTTCTGGATGAAGTGTGTCACCAGGGGTGCGCTTTGAGGTTTCAGAAGCCTATGCTAAGCCTATAGTCACTCTCTCTTCCACCTGCCTGTGGATCCAAATGTAGAACTCTCAGGTACTTTTTCAGGTCATGTCTGCCTGCATGCCACCATGCTCCCTTACATGATGATAATGGACTAAGCCTCTGAAACTGTAAGCCAGCCCCAATTAAATGTTTTCCTTTATAAGGAAATAGAACAGTGACAAAGACAGAAGTTGGTATCAGGTAGCATTGCTGTGACTGACCTGACCATGCTGTTTGTTGGAGGAATATGGAAGACTTTGAACTAGAAAAGTGGGTATGATGTTTTAAGAAAAATCTAAGATCATCCTAGTAGGAACATGGAAGGCAGTGCTAAAGGCGATTTAAACTGTGGGGGCCCAGCTCAAGTTACAGAGGGGAAGATAATTAACAAGTGACCTAGAAACCATTCTCGTCATATTATGGCAAAGAAATGTGGCTACTTTTTGCCTTGTACTAAAAATCTGCCTCAAGCTAAACTGAAGAATTTTAGATTAATGGCACCAGTAGAAATTTCAAGGTAGACTAATAATGACTGTGTCACGTAGTTATTAGTAATCAGTCTTATATAGATCTATAATGAAAAGGAGCAAGCTGAGCAAGGAAAATCACAAAATGTAGTTTGAGGAGAAAAGGGACACCAGGAAGTATAATGGAGAGCTAAGTGATGCTCAAGGAGATTAAAAGTTCAAAGAAAAGCCTGGTAGTAAATGGAATGAAGGGACTGGTGACCTCAGGAAAAGGCCCCACACCAAGATAAGATTTCAACTTGTGAAGAGGAATTAACAAAAAGCTTAAGTAGTGAAGAAAGCTAATGAAAATGTATTTGAACGAGGGGGTCATCTTCCGGCCCCAGCAAGCAGAAAGACTTGGCAGCTTTGGCCATGTGGTTCTGGCTTTGGAGTCCAGGATACAAGAAAGGGGTTATGGGATTTCCCTCTGTGGCTAAGGAAAGTAGCTGAGGCTAGGAGTGTGGCAGTAGAATCCCTGCATGGAAGCCTGAGAGGCCATTGTGTAGAAGCTGTAAAGGTTAAGTCTGGGTTGTACTCCAGACCCCAAGATGTTGTTGATGCCAGCGTTGTAGGATACCTGCCAAGGAGAACTGCAGACAAGGTGTGGAAGCAGGCCAACAGAGAGAAGGGTGTTATAGTCAACAGGAGCTGGAGATCTGAAGAACACTTGGACATTAGACATGTTGATACAGAATTTGGAGCTTGCTTTGCTGGATTTTAGTCTTACTTTGGTCCAGTATTTCCTCACTATGCTCCCTTTTCTCTCTTTTGGAATGGTAAAGTATATTCTGGTAAAGTATGTTAGAATTATATGATCTGCTTTTTTAAATTTTGATTTGACATGGAGTTAATGTTAAGAGATTGCCATGAGTCTCAGAAGTCTTTGAATTTTGGACTTTTAAACAGTGTTGAGATTGTAATACACTATGGGGACTTTTGAAGTTGGATTGAATGCATTATATGTCTACAAGGCTATGGGGACCAGTGTATGGAATGTGGTGATATGAATAAGAATAGGTCCCATAAGCTCACATATCTGAATGTTTAATCATCAGGGAGTGGCATTAGGCACTACTTGAGATGGATTAGGAACTGTGGTTTTGTTGGAGTAGGTATGGCCTTGTTGGAAGAAGTGTTACTGAGGTGGGCTTTGAGGGTTCAAAACCTAAGCCAGGCCCAGTGTCTCTCTCTATCTCTGTGCCTGTGGATCAAAATGTAGAACTCTCAGCTACTTTTCCATTGCCATGTCTGCCTGTATGCTGACATGCTTCCTGCCATGATGATAATGAACTAAGCCTCTGAAACTATAAGCAAGTCCCCAATTAAATAATTTCTCTTATAAAAGTTGTCATGGGCATTGTGTCTCTTCACAGCAATAGAACAGTGACTAAGTCAGATACCTACTCTATAAAGTGAGATATGACTTCTGGGACACATGCATAAACATACACGCATATAGATTTTTGTGATAGGGCTCTCAAGAAGTTCATAAACTACAAAGTCAGACAGCAACCAAATCAGGTAACAGTGGAGCTCCTACAGAGTCCTTTAAGTGCTCCAACAGAGACAATATTGAACTAAGCAGAAGAGTGGGGGTGAAGGAAAAAGTTACATTTTGGGTTTGCTTGAAGTATCTGAGAGAAAGCAAAATTTGAACAAGTCCTTTTAGAATAGGTATCTTTTACTAGTGAGTATGAGGGTGAGGGTGGGAAGCAAGGGCACTGTAGGTAGACTACAAGTACGCAGACACTCCTTGAACAAAGGTATAATATCTGCAGGAAGCAAAGTATGTTTTGGAGAAAGGGGTAAACCACTGTGGCTGGGGCTTGAAAGGCTAGAATAAGTCAGCTGTGGATGGGTCTTGAAATAAAGGGGCTTGATTCAAAACTTCAGACCAAGGAGACCCTTAGAGACTATAGGTATAAAGTTGAATAAACAGAATAAAAGTGGGATCAAGACAGAGACACATCTGCTACTATGCCATGTGCTTCTTAATCTGGTAGAAGCTCCTCAGGCTTGCAGTTCTGTAAAGAGGGGCTCTTTCCTGCCTTCTTTGCCTCGACAAATGTTCCCTTCTTTCCACAGGACCCATCTCAGACATATTCTTACCCATGAAGGTTTTGACATCTTTCAGTCAACAATTCCCCCTGTGAGCACCCTCAGAATATTGTCTGAGTCCTAGTCCACCCTAGGACTTGTGATGTACATTTAGAGTTAGAATTCTTCCAGGAAAGGCCTCGAGTCTCATTCAATTTTATTTCTTTCCTAATGCTTGGCATGGGCTTTAGCACTTGGGAAACTTTAGTGAATTAATTAGAGAAAGTAGATAAAGGGCAAGGAAGGATAAATGGAGTTGGGTGGGGAAGAGAAGATTTGGCACCAGGTGTAACTTTGTAGCAGAATATATGCTTCATTTATTATAAACAAAGCTCTGGGTTCAATCCCTTGCTGTGGGACAATGCTCTTGTACACTGTAAAGATTTGTTACTCATATTGGTTTAATAAAATGCTGATAGGCCAGTAGCCAGGCAGGAAGTATAAGCAAGGCAACCAAACAAGGAGAATTATGGGAAGAGAAAAGCAGAGAATAAGTCACTTGTCAGACACAGAGGAAGCAAGAGTAGAATGTTGCACTGAGAAAGGTGTCAAGACATGTGGCTAAATACAGATAAGAACTATGGGTTAATTTAAGTTGTAAGAACTAGTTAATAATAAGCCTGAGCTAATAGACCAAACAGTTTATAATTAACATAAGCCTCTGTGTACTTCTTTGGGACTGAATGGCTGTGGGACTGGGAGAGACAGAAACTTCCACTTACAATCCCTTACATACAAAAAAGAGGAGAATTAGAAGATTTGATGGGAATGAGGGAAGGGGGATTGGATGGAATGGAGTAGATGCAATGTTGGGTTGAACAAGACAAAGGATTAGAGAGAAATAATGGATGGAGGGAGGGAGGGAGGGAGGGAGAGAGAGAGAGAGAGAACAGGGTCCCTTTATCTTCCCTTCAATACAGCCATGCATTAGACCTAGCAGAGAATGTCAGATTTGAAATTAATCATACCCTGTTTCTGTGTCCAGAGGTATGAAAAAAGAGGGTATTTCACCTTTTTGGCCTTATTTTCTGACTATGAAATAGTGAAAAATTATAATGATAAAAATAGTGTTATTGGGGCCTGGAGAAATGGCTCAATGGTTAAGAGTACTGACTGCTTGCTCTTCCAGATGACCCAGGTTTAATTCCTAGCACTGACATGGCAGCTCACAACTGTCTCTAACTCCAGCTCCAGGGGCCCCAACAACCATGCAAAACACTAATGAACATAAAAAAATAGTGTTATTGATGAGACAACGTAGTTGTGATGAAAAGTCCTTGCAGTACTCAGAGGACTGGTTTGAGTTTGTGAGCCTTCTTATGAGCCGATTTAGGCTTAATACTGGTTGTTTTATACCTAAAACCCAGCATGGCATTAGGCACAGAACATAGTCTCATGAAATGATATAATATGTAAGACCATTGTGACAGTGGTAACAGCAGTAGTAGAAGGTCTAATCCTAGAAACAGGGGTGTGCAGCATTTTCTGTACTGAAAGGTTTGGCCTTCTACTTTCCTCAGTTTTCAGTTAGTGGCCTGTGGTGGGGATATATAGTAAATTATTTTTGAGACATACCTTTAGTTGGTGTTCCTATCCAGTTGAGATATCGTGTGAGCTTTGTTGAGATGTAGGTCTTGCCTCGAGCTGGTAAACCCACCATGATCATCATTGTGGGGGAATTGGTGAACTGCGGTATGGATGCTGGAAGACAGAGAGATCTTCAAAAGCTTATCCCTACACTTAGAGGCTTTTCTGCCATTAGCTTAGAGATACAGGGTTGGAAACCACACTACTTCCAACATTATGAGAGAAAGGGAGGAGGTTAAATGGGCATCCCATCTTTTCTTAGACTCATCAGAAAATTGAGGTTGCAGTGTAGATAGCCAATTTAAACTTGTAAGAACAGGGATCTGCAGAGGGCAAAAGAACTCAGGTATTTCTTAGTTTATACAGACACTGCTGAACAACATACAAACTCATAAAAAGGTCCAGATAAAAATGACTACTGAATTGCTAAAGCTGGTTGTGGGCCAATGTGATGTTCATAAGGACTACAAACAGATAGCTTTCCATATTTTTCAATTTTCCCCCAGCTGCTAGTAGAGAAGACTGAGAAAAATCCTGGGAAAAGTATTGAAATTTTTGGCTTGGGGAGGTAAACAGAAAAATAACCATTGCTCAAATTCTGTCCAGAAAATTTGCTCAATTTTCCTGTAGAAAAAGCCTTACTATTCCAAGGGAAAGGCAACAGGAACTGTATCTTGAAAGTACTGGTGGTAACTTACTGCACCTGGCAGCCAATCCCGATCAATCTATCCCCTTCTCTCCTGGAACTCAGGCCAAAGCAATTTACCTTCTCTCACCTGGGAGGGAAAACATTTCAATCTGCAGGAGGGGAGACAAAAGTTAAGGGCACTGATGCAAACTCTATGAAGTGGGAAGAAATACAGAAAATGTACCTGCCCAGCATGGTGCTAGGTCTACTTATTACATTTGGAGGACAAGAACAATTGTGATGGTCACACTGCCAATAATACACAAGGTCAACCTGCCAAGGACTGGGACTTAATAACATAGAAATCTTACTTCCCCATTCTTCATTACCAAACTAAATAACTTCCTTGAAAATAGTAGTGAAGGGCATCTCTTGGGTATATTTGAGGGCAGCTTTCAAGAGTCAGCTCTTTCCTTCCACCTCAGGTCACGGGTCTGCCCCATGAGCATCTCTACTCCCTGAGTCATCTCACCAGCTCTCAGATCATACACGGGAAGCCGGTTATGGCATTGCTCACCTGTAACCCAGCAGCAAAAGTATATGCTCAACTATGTTCATAGCAGCATTGATTTTTTTATTTTTTTATTTTTTGGTTTTTCGAGAAAGGGTTTCTCTGTGGCTTTGGAGCCTGTCCTGGAACTAGCTCTGTAGACCAGGCTGGGCTTGAACTCACAGAGATCCGCCTGCCTCTGCCTCCCGAGTGCTGGGATTAAAGGCGTGTGCCACCATTGTCCGGCAGCAGCATTGTTTGTAATAGCCAGAACCTGGAAACAACCTAGATGCCCTTCAATGGAAGAATGGATGAAGAAAGTATGGAATATATACATATTAGAGTACTACTCAGCAGTAAAAAACAATGACTTCTTGAATTTTGCATGCAAATGGACAGAAATAGAAAACACTATCCTGAGTGAGGTAAGCAAGACCCAAAACGAGGAACATGGGATGTACTCACTCATAATTGGTTTCTAGCCATAAATAAAGGACATTGAGCCTATAATTCGTGATCCTAGAGAAGCTAAATAAGAAGGCGAACCTTAAGAAAAACATATAGTCAGTCATCCTCCTGGATATTAACCTGGATGAAAGGAGACAGAGACAGAGTCCCACATTGCAGCACCAGACTGAAATCCCAAGGTCCAAATCAGGAGCAGAAGGAGAGAGAGCACGAACAAGGAACTCAGGACCGCAAGGGGTGCACCCACACACTAAGACAATGGGGATGTTCTATCGGGAACTCACCAAGGCCAGCTGGACTGGGTCTGAAAAAGCATGGGATAAAACCAGACTTGCTGAACATAGCGAACAATGAGGACTGCTGAGAACTCAAGAACAATGGCACTTGGTTTTGATCCTACTGCATGTACTGGCTTTATGGGAGCCTAGACTGTTTGGATGCTCACCTTACTAGACCTGGAAGGAGGTGGGAGGTCCTTGGACTTCCCACAGGGCAGGGAACCCTGACTGCTCTTTGGGCTGATGAGGGAGGGGGAGTTCATTGGGGGAGAGGGAGGGAAATGGGAGGTGGTGGCAGGGAGGAGGCAGAAATCTTAAAGAAAGAAAGAAAGAAAGAAAGAAAAGAAGGAAAGAAAGAAAAAAAAGAAAATAGTAGTGAAGGGGGCTGGAGAGATGGTTCAGCAGCTAAGAGCACTTGCTGCCAATTCCAGCCAGACAGGGAAGGAACCAACATAGGACCAAACCAGTCTCTCTGATTGTGGGTGACAGTTATATGGCTGGGGCAGACTGTGGGGCCACTAACAGTGGCACCAGGATTTATCCCTACTGCTTTTACTGACTTTTTGGGAACCTATTCTCTTTGGATGGATACCTTGCTCAGCCTAGATATAGTAGTAGGGAGGGCCTTGGACCTTCTTCCAAAGCAATATATACCTTCCCTTCTCTGAGGAGTTGGCGGGGGGCGAGTTGGGGAAAAAGATGGAGGAAATTGGAGGAGGAGAGGGAGTGTTAACTGGGATTGGTATGTAAAATGAAAAAGATAGTTTGTTTTCTTTTTAAAAAATTAAAATAAACAAATGGAAAAAAGAGCACTTGCTTCTCTTGCAGAAGACCCAGGTTCAGTTCCTAGCAACCATGTGTCAGCTGAAAACCACCTGTATGTAATTCCAGTTCCCGGGAATCTGTTGCCTTTTGCTCACCTTTGCTGACCTCCACAAGCACATACACATTCAGCAAAGCACTCATACACATAAAATGCTTAAAGAAATCTAAAAAAATCCAAGATTAAATAGTAGAGAAATGTATCTTTATGAGATACAAGAGATGTACTGTCTGTTGGGAGCATCACAAAGGGGGAAGAATCAAGACCAAGCAAAAAGTTTGAAGAGAGAGAGAAAGCATCAGAAACAGACTTAGTTATGACGTGGGTGCTGGAATTCTCAGACTAGGGATATAAATTGGCTATGACTATTGTGTTGAATGCTTTATTTGAATTGTAATCACACATCATGAGATAGCTATCTAACACTGATGTACTAAACCAGCATAATCTCTAAAAATAAACACTTGTCCTTATACTCACATATAAGTACAGTCCTCTCTCTTCATCAAGGAAACTTCTCTTTGCAACATACTGACACCACTACAGAAAATCACAACCAATCAAAATGCAGAGTTATAGAGCCCAGTCCCAATGAATACTGCTACACTCAAGGCTCAGGAAACAATGAGGAACAGAAACATTGCAAGCAGAAAGAATATAACAGCCAGAGAATCTGTGGTTTGCAGTGAGATTGTGTCTCCTAGTAATTTCAGGTGGTATACTCATGAAGTCTCACCAGCATGACTGAATAAACATGAGCTGAACAATGATAACAATAAACCTGCCAAGGCACAATGAGGAAAGACTACAAGGCTTCAAGCCTACCAAAGAATTACATAGAGACAACTAAGGAATGCTGAGAGTAGAAGCAATATAGTCTTACCAAAGGAAGAGTACATCAACTGGTAATTCAATGCCAAATGGTCAGTTCTGAAAACACACGTATGAGTAAAATCATATGGCCTGATAAGGTTGCACAGAAAAATATATATGTGCATACATATGTACATATAACAAGAATCAGTGAAAAAAGAGGCTATGAATTTGAAGGAGAGTGGGAAGGATATATGGGAGGATTTGGAGGGAGGAAAGGGAACAGACAATTATGTATTTATAATATCAAAAATAAAAGAAAAACACAGAAGACCACAAAACTATGGGACCTTAATAAAGAGTACAATAATGTGCTTAGAAGAGGCAGAAGAAATACTTCGAAGACACAATGGACTAAAGTTTCCGAAATTAGTGACTGACACAAAACCAGAGATCTAAGAAGCATAGAAAACTCTAAGTACTTTGTGTGTGTGTGTGTGTGTGTGTGTCTGCATGAATGTAAAGAACCATATGGAAACATATACAATTAGAGACAATTAGTATAAAAATAAAATCTTGAAAGCAGTCTGAAAAGAGTGTAAATAGGGACCATATTCCCTACAGAGACACAAGAATTATACTGCTTTTTCCTACTGCCCCTTTCAGTCTTATAACCCAGCTCCACTCCTCTGTGACACCAGCAGACCTGCAAAACTACTCTCTGCCAGGGTCCTCAGTGGCTACAGTAGTCTGCAACTCAGGTACACTGGGTTTATTATCCTTCTGTCCTCTCCAGACTTACTCTTAGTCCTCCTGCAATCTGCTTACAAGAGCCCCTATTCACAGCTCACCTTCATCCCCTGGAAACTCTACCATTGGTATAGACCCAGGATGCCCCTAGTTCTTTTTGGCCACTCCTTTCAAACTTTCCTTCTAGCCTATCTTTATTCTTTTGCGATACCTACTGACCCCCATAAACATCTCTACCAGGGACTCCACAGCTACCACACTTGGCTAGGACCCAAAGTAGGCAGCAGCAACCAATGGATGAACCACTCACCCAATACTGACAATACTAAATATTTAAGCCAAGAAATATTTCAAACATCATGACTCTAGCTGCTTAAAACCCAACACAAAATGACAAACATGAACAGCCAAGATAATATGCCTTCTCCAGAAGCCAGCAACCCTTATTGCAACATGTCCTGAGAAAAGCAACTTAGCTGAAACACAAGACAAAGATTTCAAAATAAGAATTGTAAATATTTTCAAGGACCTTAATGAGCATGAATAAATGCCTAACAAAGATCATGAACACTTCAAGATATGAAAGCAGAATTTAACACACACACACACACACACACACACACACACACACACACACACAAAATAAAATCACTAAAGAAAACTCAAACTGAAGTAAAACTGGAAATAAAAAATTCTGTCTGTCAAACAAAAAACTCTGAGTTAAGCCTCACCAACAGATTAAAATACATAGAAGAGAATTTTAAGTATTGAAGATAAGGTAGAAGAAATGGATAGATTAGTCAAAGAAAATGTTAAGTCTAAAAAGTTCTAGGCAAAAAATATGCAGAAATATGGGACATCATGAAAAGAACAAACCTACAACTAATAGGGAGAAGAAACTAGGTCAAAGACAAAGAAAATAGTTTAAAAAAACAGGAAAGAAAAGTTTCCCAATCAAATGAAAGCGATGCCTACTAAGTTACAAGAAGCATATAGATCATCAAATACACAGAACAAGAAAAGAAATTTCTCATGACACATAAAAATCAAAACACTAAATATACAGGACAAAGAAAGGATATTAAAAGCTGCAAGGGAAAAAAACCAAGTAATATATAAAGGCAGACCTATTAGAATAGTCCCTAACTTTTCAATGGAAACTCTGAAAGTCAGAAAAGCCTGGACTCATGTTCTACAAGCTCTGAGAGACCAAAGATGTCAGCCTAGAGCACAATATCTATCAACACTATCAATCACAATAGATGGAGGAAGAAAATCATTAAAAATAAAACCAAATTTAAGTAGTACTAGAAGGAGAATTTAAATCTTAATAGGTCAACTACAGTCAAGAAGAAAACAATCAATAAGTAATCCCAAAACAGTAAATCAAAATGGAGGGAATCCACATCACAGCAACAAAATAAGAGAAATCAATAATCACTGAGTTACAATATTAATGGTCCCAATTACCCAATAAAAAGACAAAACTAACCAATTTCATTCTAAAACAAGATCAAGCATTAGGCTACATCCAAGAAACACATCATGTCATCAAGGAGGGGCATTACCTTAGAATAAAGAATGGAAAAAAGTATTTCAAGCAAATTGACCCAAGAAGCAAGCTATTTTAAGATCTGACAAAATGACTTCTAAACAAAAGTAATCAGAAGATAGGAAAGGATACTACACACTTATTAAAGAAATATCTACAAAGAGGATAATTCTAAAAATTAATGTTCCAAACACAAGGACATTCAAGTTCATAAAAACAAACCAAAACCAAACCAAACCAAACAAAAAAACACCACCACAGCTAAAACCACATATTGACCCCCATACAATGATAGTTGGTGAGTTCTGCTGGGCTTCATGGGGCCCAGGTGCGAGGCCCAGTGTAACTTCCTGAGCCTAACTTGAGTTTGGTGAGGCCTAGTGTATCTTCCTGAGCCTGGCTCAAGTTTGGAGACCTATCTCTGGCTACCTGGCCTAAATATGCCTCTGCCCAGCCACCGCTAGTGTGGCAGAATATTATTGGCACTTATTCCTTATTCTACCTCAACCCATACCAACCCTATATAAGTTCCTGCCTGATAACATTAAATGAGATCCTGCTTCAGTGGGTGTGTTTCTCCCTGGTGGCCAGGGGAGGGGGCAGGGCTGGGTCATTCAACACTCACCATCCAGCTCAGCCCCAGGGAGAGTCTGGCTGGTTTGACTGTGCCCCTGCTCTGTCTGCCAGAGAATCCAGGAACTTCAATACTCCCTTCACATCAAAAGGTAGATTATGGTTCCCAGAGCCTGCCCACAGCGAGCGGGGTGGGCCCTTTGTTCGCGAGCTAACCAAGCAGCGCAGAGTTTCGATCTGGGCACCGAGTGAAACATCATCGTGGTGAGTGAGTGCTGTGGCAGCTGGGATCATACCTCAGCCCGCCCACACTTCCTGGCCATCCTACAGGGGCTATACTGCCCAAACCGCCTCTCTCTTCCTATCCCACTCAGCTTACATCCAGATCCCCACACCCCCTGTCTCCCTCCCTCCTTTGGGGCATAGCGCCTCCCTGCCCAGCCTGCTAGGGCGCTGGGACCGAATCTGAACCGGGAGGAAATAGGGGTGGCCGGTAGCTCCTTTGTTCCCATAGCCTGCCCATAGCGAGCGGGGTGGGACCTTTGTTCGTGAGCTAACCAAGCAGCGTGGAGTTTTGTTCTGGGCACCGAGTGAAACATCATTGTGGAGAAACATCTCTGGGGAGTGACATCACTGGGAAGGTACATCAGTGGGCAAGAAGACCTGATCCTATAAAAGAAGATACAAAGGGGAGTATTGGGAGGAAGAGATGGGCAGACGCCAATGCAGGAATTCTCCCAACAATCTGAAAAACAACACGAAACCACCAGAAGCCAGTGACCCCACAACAGGAGGACATGAACACCTTAATAAAGAAGAAGTAGAAAAAACTGACTTCATGAAAGTGATTGACACCCTTAAACAGCATATAAAAAACGCCCTTATAGAAATGGATGAGAAGTATAATAGAAAGTTCGAGGAATTGAGTAAATCAGTGAATGATACCCTAGGAAACCAAGGAAAAACAATCAAGCAGATAAAGGAAACAGTTCATGACTTGAAAACTGAAATGGAGGCAAAGAAGAAAACACAAACAGAGGGCCGACTGAACATGGAAAATCTAGGTAAACGAATAGAGACTACAGAATCAAGTATAACCAGCAGAATACAAGAGATAGAAGAAAGAATCTCAGATTCTGAGGATAACATAGAGAAAATAAACACTCTGATCAAAGAAAACAGCAAGTCCAACAAACTCTCATCACAAAACATTCAGGAAATATGGGACACAATAAAAAGAGCAAACCTAAGAATAATTGGAGTAGAAGAAGGAGAAGAAGTGCAGCTCAACGGTACAGAAAATATACTTAATAAAATTATAGAAGAAAACTTTCCCAACCTGAAGACAGATGTACCTATGAAGGTTCAAGAAGCATACAGAACACCAAATAGACTGGATCAAAAGAAAACTTACCCTCGCCAAATAATAATCAAAACACAAAATATACAGAATAAAGAAAGAATATTAAGAGCCGCAAAGGAAAAAGGCCAAGTTACTGATAAAGGTAAACCTATCAGACTTACACCTGACTTCTCTATGGAAACCATGAAAGCCAGAAGGTCCTGGATAGATGTTCTCCAAAAACTAAGAGACCACGGATGCAAGCCCAGACTACTATATCCAGCCAAACTTTCATTCACTATAAATGGAGAAAACAAAATTTTCCAGGATAAAAACAAATTTAAACAATACGTAGCCACAAATCCAGCCTTACAGAAAATAATAGAAGGAAAATCACTAACCAAGGAGTCCAACAATGACCACAATAACTCAGACATCTAGAGACTCTTCACCAGCGCAAATCAAAGAAGGAAAACACACAAACCCTACTACTTAAAAAGTGACCGGAGTTAACAACCACTGGTCATTAATATCACTTAATATCAATGGGCTCAACTCACCTATAAAAAGGCATAGGCTAAGAGATTGGATAAGAAAACAGGATCCAACATTCTGCTGTCTACAAGAAACACACCTCAACCACAAAGACAGGCGCCTACTCAGAGTAAAGGGCTGGGAAAAGGCTTATCAAGCAAATGGACCTAAGAAACAAGCAGGTGTGGCCATACTAATTTATAACAAAGTTGACTTCAAACTTAAATCAATCAGAAGAGATGGAGAGGGACATTTTATACTCATAACAGGAACAATTCATCAGGAAGAAGTCTCAGTCCTGAATATCTATGCCCCTAATATAAAAGCACCCACGTACGTAAAAGAAACATTACTAAAACTCAAGGCAGCCATCAAACCGCACACACTAATAGTAGGAGACTTCAACACTCCTCTCTCACCAATGGACAGGTCAATCAGACAGAAACTTAACAGAGAAATTAGAGAATTAATGGAGGTAATGAAGCAAATGGACTTAACAGACATCTATAGATTATTCCACCCAAAGAGGAAAGAATATACCTTCTTCTCTGCAGCTCATGGAACCTTCTCGAAAACTGACCACATACTTGGTAACAAAGCGAACTTACACAGTTACAAAAAAATATTAGTAACCACCTGTGTCTTATCAGATGACCATGGATTAAAGTTAGAATTCAACATCAATGCTACCCCCAGAAAGCCTACAAACTCATGGAAACTGAACAGTCAACTACTGAACCATACCTGGATTAAGGAAGAAATAAAGAAAGAAATTAAAGTCTTCCTTGAATTCAATGAAAATAAAGAAACAACATACTCGAACTTATGGGACACTATGAAAGCAGTCCTGAGAGGAAAGTTCATAGCACTAAGTGCCCACCTAAAGAAAACAGAGAAAGCACATATTGGAGACTTAACAGCCCACTTGAAAGCTCTAGAAAAAAAAGAAGCAGACTCACCTAGGAGGAGTAGAAGACTGGAAATAATCAAATTGAGGACTGAAATCAACAAAATAGAAACACAGAAAACAATCCAAAGAATCAATGAAACAAAAAGCTGGTTCCTGGAGAAAATCAACAAGATAGATAAACCCCTATCCAAACTAATCAAACGAAAGAGAGAGAACATGCAAATTAATAAGATCAGAAATGAAAAGGGGGACATAACCACAGACACAGAGGAAATTCAGAGAGTCATTAGATCTTACTACAAAAGCCTATATGCCACAAAACTGGAAAATGTAAAAGAAATGGACGCTTTTTTAGATAAATACCATTTACCAAAACTAAACCAGGACCAGGTGAACAATCTAAACAGACCTGTAAGTCGCGAAGAATTAGAAGCTGTTATCAAAAACCTCCCTACCAAAAAAAGCCCAGGACCAGATGGTTTCAATGCAGAATTCTACCAGAACTTCCAAGAAGACCTAATACCTATACTCCTTAATGTATTCCACAATATAGAATCAGAAGGGACATTACCAAATTCCTTTTATGAAGCCACAATTACTCTGATACCAAAACCACTCAAAGACTCAACCAGGAAAGAGAACTACAGGCCAATCTCACTCATGAATATCGACGCAAAAATCCTCAACAAAATACTGGCAAATCGAATCCAAGAACACATCCGAAAAATTATCCATTATGATCAAGTAGGCTTCATTCCTCAGATGCAGGGCTGGTTCAACATACGAAAATCTATCAATGTAATCCAGCATATAAATAAACTGAAAGAAAATAACCATATGATCATCTCATTAGATGCTGAAAAAGCATTTGACAAAATTCAACATCCATTTATGTTAAATGTCTTGGAGAGATTAGGGATACAAGGGTCATACCTAAATATAATAAAAGCTATATACAGCAAGCCGACAGCTAACATCAAATTAAACGGAGAGAAACTCAAAGCCATCCCGCTTAACTCAGGAACACGGCAAGGCTGTCCACTCTCACCATACCTCTTCAATATAGTGCTTGAAGTTCTAGCAATAGCAATAAGACAACATAATGGGATCAAGGGGATTCGAATTGGAAAGGAAGAAGTTAAACTTTCGTTATTTGCAGATGATATGATAGTGTACATAAGCGACCCCCAAAACTCCACCAAAGAACTTATATAGCTGATAAACAGCTTTAGTAATGTGGCAGGATACAAGATCAACTCCAAAAAATCAGTTGCCCTCTTATACACAAAGGATAAGGAAGCAGAGAGGGAAATCAGAGAAGCTTCACCATTCATGATAGCCACAAAGAGCATAAAATATCTGGGGGTAAATCTAACCAAGGAAGTGAAAGATCTATTTGACAAGAACTTTAAGGCATTGAAGAAAGAAATTGAAGAGGATACCAAAAAATGGATGGACCTCCCTTGCTCTTGGATTGGGAGGATCAACATAGTAAAAATGGCAATTCTACCAAAAGCAATCTATAGATTCAGTGCAATCCCCATCAAAATCCCATCAAAATTCTTCACAGATCTGGAGAAGACAATAATCAACTTAATATGGAAAAACAAAAAACCCAGGATAGCCAAAACAATCCTATACAACAAAGGATCTTCTGGAGGCATTACCATCCCTGACTTCAAACTCTATTACAGAGCTACAGTAATGAAAACAGTGTGGTACTGGCATAAAAACAGAGAAGTCGACCAATGGAATCGTATAGAAGACCCGGATTTTAACCCACAAACCTATGAACACCTCATTTTCGATAAAGGAGCTAAAAGAATGCAATGGAAGAAAGAAAGCATCTTCAAAAAATGGTGCTGGCACAACTGGATGTCAACCTGTAGAAGAATGAAAATAGACCCATATCTCTCACCGTGCACAAAACTCAAGTCCAAATGGATTAAAGACCTCAATATCAGTCCGAACACACTGAACCTGATAGAAGAGAAAGTGGGAAATACCCTACAACAGATGGGCACAGGAGATCGCTTCCTATGTATAACCCCAGAAGCACAGTCATTAAGGGCAACATTGAATAAATGGGACCTACTTAAACTGAGAAGCTTCTGTATAGCAAAGGACATGGTCACTAAGACACAAAGGCAACCTACTGACTGGGAGAAGATCTTCACCAACCCCGCAACAGACAAAGGTCTGATCTCCAAAATATATAGAGAACTCAAGAAACTAGACTTTAAAATGCTAATTAACCCACTTAAAAAATGGGGCACTGATCTGAACAGAGAATTCTCAACAGAAGAAGTTCAAATGGCCAAAAGACACTTAAGGTCGTGCTCAACTTCCTTAGCAATCAGGGAAATGCAAATCAAAACAACTTTGAGATATCATCTTACACCTGTCAGAATGGCTAAACTCAAAAACACCAAGGATAACCTTGCTGGAGAGGCTGTGGAAGAACGGGTACCCTCATCCATTGCTGGTGGGAATGCAATCTTGTGCAACCACTGTGGAAGTCAGTGTTTCGGTTTCTCAGGAAATTCGGGATCAACTTACCCCTGGACCCAGCAATACCACTCTTGGGAATATACCCAAGAGATGCTCTATCAAATGACAAAAGCATTTGTTCAACTATGTTCATAGCAGTATTATTTGTAATAGCCAGAACCTGGAAACAACCTAGATGCCCTTCAATGGAAGAATGGATGAAGAAAGTATGGAATATATACACGCTAGAGTACTACGCTGCGGTAAAAAACGATGACTTCTCGAATTTTGCATGCAAATGGATGGAAATAGAAAACACTATCCTGAGTGAGGTGTCCCAGACCCAAAAAGATGAATATGGGATGTACTCACTCATAATTGGTTTCTAGCCATAAATAAGGACCAAGGAGTCTACAATAGGTGAACCTAAAGAAGCTAAGGAAGAAGGTGAACCGAAGGATAAACACATAGTTGTCCTCTTCGCTAAGGGAAGTAGACCAAATTTCCGGGGAGAAAATGGGATCTTGGGGGGGGGTGGGATGGGGGTAAGGGGAGATGGGGAGAGAAAAGGTAGAAGGGAAGGAGGGGGGACCTGGGAAACGGGAGAATTGGGATAAAGGAAAGGTGGATATGGGAGCACGGAACCACAATTCTTAGTTAAGGGAGCCACTTTAGGGTGGGCAAGCGACTTGACCCTAGAGGAGCTCCCTAGTGCCCAAGATGAGGTTCCCAGTTAGTTCCTTGGGCAGCTGAGGATTGGGAACCTGAAATGACCCTATCCTAGAGCAATACTGACGAATATCTTGCATATCATCATAGAATCTTTATCTGGTGATGGATAGAGATCGAGACAGTGACCCACACAGGAGCACTGGACTGAGTTCCCAAGGTCCCAAGGAGGAGCAGAAGGAGGGAGAACATGAGCAAAGAATTCGGGACCACGAGGCGTGCATCCACCCACTGAGACAGAGGAGCTGATCTACGGGGAGCTCACCAAGGCCAGCTGGACTGTGACCGAAAAAGTATGGGATAAAACCCGACTCTCTGAACATGGCGAACAATGAGGGCTGATGAGACACCAAGGACAATGGCAGGGGGTTTTGATCCTACTTAATGTGCTGGCTTTGTGGGAGCCTAGCCAGTTTGGATGTTCACCTTCCTAGATATGGACGGAGAGGACCTAGGACTTAACACAGGGCAGGGAACCCGGACTGCTCTGTGGACTGGAGAGGGAGGGGGAGAGGAGTGGGGGGAGGGGGAGAAGGGTGGGAGGAGGGGGAGAAGGGTGGGAGGAGGGGGAGAAGGGTGGGAGGAGGGGAAGGGAAATGGGAGGCTGGGAGGAGGTGGAAACTTGTTTTTTGTTTATTTTTTTTTCTACTTTTCGCAATAAAAAAAGTATAAAAAAGGTAGATTATTCATACATAAATTAACAGAGAAACAATTAAGTTACATAATGTCATAAATCCAACGGACATAACAGGCATCTACAGAATATTCCACACAAACTCCCAAGAATAAAATTTCTTCTCAGAAGCTCATGGAAATTTCTTAAAACTGAACACATATAAGAACACAAACCAAATCTCAATAGATGTAAGAAAAATTGAAATGACACTCTGCATAGTATCTGACCACATTGGTTTAAAATAAGATATCAATATAACAGAAATATCAGAAAGCATACGAATTCATGGAAACTGAATGAAAATTGAATCAAGAAAGAAAAATAGCCTGAGAACACAGGCCCTTCCATTCAGGGAAAGAGGTAAGCTAAATGCAGACCTTCATCTCTCCTGCTCCTCTAGACGTAATCCACCAGCCTCATCTCCATCTTTGCAGCAGAAAACCTGCTGCAACCTCCCCCAACCCATCCCCATCTACAGTGGATCCCACAAATCTTCCTCTCCTAACCTCCCTCCCTCAACATATTACTTTATTCCAGCCCCCAAATCCAGCAGGCACCCTCTGGGAACCCACAGGTCACCCTGACCATGGAAGCAGGTAGGTTGACAGCAGATCTTCACCTCTCCCTCCATTCCTCCAAATCCAATCCCCCAGTCTCATCCCCAGCTCTGGAACAGATCCTCTGCTGGGGCCTCTCTACACTCATTCCCAGGGGACTTACTAAGCAGATCCCAGTGGAGCACCCTGCTTTCCTCTCTATTTAGAAGACATTCCACCACCTCAGCCCATGCCCATTCCTAAGTCATAGGTCCTAATACACAGAAACACATTTTACCTGGAACCCCCAGTGCCAACACCTATCAGGACCCCAGAAGATTTTCCTACAGGCGCCACACAGCTGCCAGACTCTCCAATGAACAAGAGAGGGAAACAGAAAACAAGGAACAAAACACCCATCAACAAGGACAAGAACAGATATCAGCACCCAAAATTACAATCTTTCTAATCTCAGATGCCTAGACACAGCATAAAAATACAATCAAGAACAGCCGAAACAATATGTCTTCTCCATTAAAGCCCAGCAATCCTACCACAGTAGAGTATTCCAACATAGTTGGAGCACAAGTAAAAGACCTTAAAACAGCCTTTATACACATTTTAGAGGTTTTAAAGAGGGAAGGAGTAAATCCCCCAAAGAAACCAATGAAAGCACAAGCAGTGGAAGAAAATGGATAAAACTGTCCAAGACCTTAAAGTGGAAAACAGAATCAATAAAGAAAACCCAAGCTGGAGGAAATCTGGAAAAGAAAATTTAATGTGCTCAAACAGAAACCATAAAGGCAAGCTTCACCCACCAACAGAATAGAAGACATGGAAGAGAAAATCTGGGGCACTAAAGACATGATATAAGAAATGGATACCTCAGTCAAAGAAGTAAAATATAAAAAACGTCTTAGCACAAAACATCCAGAGAATCTGGAACACACACACACAAAAAAAAATCTAAGAATAACAGAATAGAGAAAGGAGAAGAGATTCAGGTCAAAAGCACAGAAAATATTTTCAACAAAATCATGGAAGAAAATTTCCCTAACCTACAGATGGAGTTTTCTAGAAAAGTAAATATAATATGCAGAACACCAAATAGATTGGGCCAGAAAAGGAAGTTCCTTCAGAACAAAACAATCAAAACATTAAATGCACAGAACAAAGAAAGAATATTAAAAGCTACAAGTGAAAAAGACCAAGTATCATATAAAAGCAGATCTATTAGAATTACACCTGACATTTCAGTGTAGACTTTAAAAGCCAGAAGGGCCTAAAAAGATATTCTGCAGACTCTAAGAGACCATAGATGAGAGTCTAGACTATTACACCCAGGAAGACTTCCAGTCACCATAGATGTAGAAAATAAAAAAAATTCATAAAAAATTTAAGCAGTATCTATCTACAAATTCTACAGAAGTTGCTAGAAGGTAAACTTCAACCTAAGAAGGTAACTTCATCCAAGAAAACAGATGTAATGAATAATCCCAGATCAGCAAATCAAAAGAGAGGAAGCATGTGAACACACACACACCACCAGCACCCCTACCCCCATCCCAAATAACAGAAATAAATAAAAAAATTATTGGTCAATGATATCTCTCAGCACCAATGATCTCAATTTCCTAGTAAAATGACACAGACTGCCAGAATAGATGTGAAAATAGGTCCATCCTTCTGCTGCATCAAAGAAACACATCTTAATATCAAGGACAGACATCACTTCATGGCAAAGGATTGGAAAAATATATTCCAAGCAAATGGACCTAATAAACAAGCTGCTGTAGGCATTTTAATATCTGAAAAAAGAAACTTCAAAACAATATCAATCTAAAGAGATAGGGAAACACACTATATACTAATCAAAGGAAAAAAAATCTACCTAGAGGACACTGCAATTCTTTTTTTTTTTTTTGGTTTTTCGAGACAGGGTTTCTCTGTGGTTTTGGAGCCTGTTCTGGAACTAGCTCTTGTAGATCAGGCTGGTCTCGAACTCACAGAGATCCGCCTGCCTCTGCCTCCCAAGTGCTGGGATTAAAGGCGTGTGCCACCACCGCCCGGCTGACACTGCAATTCTTAAGAACTGTGCAAACCAAACACAAGGTCACCCAAGTTTGAAAAAGAAACACATCTGCGCCTTACATCATATATTGATGCTCACACACAGTGGGAGGCGTCAATATTCCACCCATGGCAATATACAGGTCATCTAGACAAAACATAAGGCATAGATATGCTGAAACTAACTGACATCATAAATAAAATGGATATAAGAGATGTGTACAGAACATTTTATTGAAACACAAAAGCTCTAACCAAGCAAGCAAAAGACTTCCATGATGAAAACTGCAAGTCAGTGAAGAAAGAAATTGCAGAAGATATCAAAATATGGAAAGATCTCTCATGATCATGTCACAGGATTAACATAGTAAAAACACCCATCCTACCCAAAACAATATACAAATTTGATGCAATCCCCATCAAAATTCCAACACAATTCTTTACAGACCAGGAAAGGACAATACTCAACTTCATATGGAAAAACAAAAAACCAAGGATAGCTAAAATAATCCTGAATTTAAAATAAAACAACAAAACAAAATGAAACTGCTGCCGTTATCACCATCCCTGATTTCAAGTTCAACTAGAAAGCTATGGTAATAAAAAAACAGCATGGTAGCCAGGCGGTGGTGGCGCACGCCTTTAATCCCAGCACTCGGGAGGCAGAGGCTGTGAGTTCGAGGCCAGCCTGGTCTACAAGAGCTAGTTCCAGGACAGGAACCAAAAACTACGGAGAAACCCTGTCTCGAAAAATCAAAACAAACAAACAAACAAAAAACAAAACAAAAAAAACAGTATGGTGCTGGCATAAGAACAGACATGTTAATAAATGGAATCAAATTTAAGACCAGATATATGGACAACTGATTTTTGATAAAGGAGTCAGAAATACACACTGGAAAAAAGACAGCATCTTCAACATATAGTCCTGGTCAGACTGTATGTCAGCATATAGAAGAATGCAAATAGATCTGTATCTACCACCCTCCACAAAACAAACTCCAAACGGGTAAAAAATCTCATAAAACCAGATACACTGAACCTGATAGAAGAGAAAGTAGAGAATAGTCTTGAATTCGTTGCCACAGGAAAAGACTTTCTGAACAGGAAGTAAGCACAGGCAATAAGACCAACAATTAATAAACGGACTTCATGAAACTAAAATGCTTTTGTGAACCTTTGCCTCATATGGTATTTCCTTGCTCAGCCTTAATATGAATGGAGGTACTCAGTCCTACTGCAACTTGATATGTCATGCTTCGTTGATATCCTTGGGATGCCTGCACTTTTCTGAAGGGAAATGGAGGAAGAATGGATGGAAGAGAGGGGATGATTAGAAAGGGGAAACTGCAGGTAGGATATAATATATGAGAGAAGATTAAATTAAAAAATGGGTAACAGATCTAAACAGAGAACTCTCAATAGAGGAAACTCAAACGGCTGAGAAATACTTAAATGTTCAACATCCTTAGCCATCAGATAAATGCAAATCAAAACTACTTTGAGATTTCATCTTATACCTGTCAGAATGGCTAAGATCAATAATGCAAATGATAGCTCGTTCTGGAGAGGATGTGAAGCATGAGGATCAGTCATACATTCCTCATGCGAGTGCAAAATCATATAACCACTATGGATGTAGCTTGAGCATAGGAGATCTCAAAACCCACACTCACAGTGACATACTTCTTTCAAGGCCATACCTACTCCAACAAAGCCACACCTCCTAATAGGGCCACTCCCTATCAGCTTATGGGGGTCAGTTACATTCATTCACACTACCCAAAGGATGCTTTATCCTACCACAAGCGTACTTGCTCAGTCATGTTCATTGCTGCTCTATTCATAACAGCCAGAAATTTCAAACAACTTAGATATTCCTCAACAGAACAGAAAATGTCAAAGAACATGAAGATGTCAAAAGTTTACACAATGGCATATCACTCACACTTTTAAAAAAATGACATCATGAAATTTGCAGGGAAATGGATAGGACTAGAAAACTTCATCCTCAGTGACATAACCGAAACCCAGAAAGATAAATATGGTATATATTCACTTATATATGGTTATTAGCTGTGAAGAAAATGATAACCAAGCTACAGTTCTAAAGCAGCAGAGGGTAGGTATAAAGTAAGAGACTAGAAGGAACACATCTCATTATGAAGGAGAAATATAATAGATAGTTATGGATGGATGGGGGTGTGTAGGGGAAGGATACATTGGGGAGGGTGAAGGGCTTTAGGAGGGAATACAGACAGATAGCTAAAATAAAGAGGAGTCTGAGGGGGGTAGTATGAAAACCTAATACAATAGAAGCTTCCTAAAATACATACATATATAAAAGCAACCTAAAGGAAATAGCCAAATAATAGGGGAGACAGAGTCCTAACTAGCCATCTCTGGTCATCAAATGAAGCTTCCAGTTCTGGGATTATGTTACATCTAATTGAGTTGTTGGCCAAAGAGAACCCATGGGAAACCCTAAACAACCCAGGCTGTTGCCAAAACTATATGTTGCTCTTCACAGACTGACATCAAGGTCCTAATGCTGAAGACAGGAATGCACTCTGCATGCTATAAAAAGAGAAACATAAACACCAAGCCAGTCACAAACCCTTTGACCTACGATGCTGTCCTGCCTTCAAGACAGGCTAGTGCTATGGTGGCACAAAGCATATGGGAGTAACCAACCAATAACTGATTTGACTTAGACCCACTCTATGAGATGGAACCCATACCTGACGCTGTTTTGGTGACTAAGAACCTGAAACTGAATAGCCCAGAGACTTAGGGTGAAACCAAATAATAATGATCTAAAAAAAAACATATAGTAATAAAATGACTCAATGATATTATGCTCTACTCACGGATCAGTGCCTTATACGGTCGTCATCAGAGAAGCTTCTCCTGCAGCACATGGGAACAAATACAAAGACCCACAGCCTGACATTATACACAGCATGAAAGACCTCGGAACACTCACAAGCCCTGCATGGGTCTGTACCAGGACTTCTGCACGTATGTTATGGCTTCCAAGGTCGTGTTTTTATGAGATTCTTGAGTGGGTGAATGAGTGGGTCCCTGAGTCATCTTCCCTCTCTTGGGTTTTTTTCCTTCTTTTTGTTTATCTTGTCCAACTTCAATGCCATAATTTTTATCTTATGTTTCATTTTGTTATATATTTTTGAATGAATTAATGGGGGAGTGAAAACCTAACTACTAAGGGTAAAGGTTAACCACTGAACTGTCATTTATACCTGCTGGCAGAGGAAAAAAAAATCAATTTTCTCCAGTGGAGTGACACTGGGTCTATCAAACACTCAGGAAAGGCCCCATTTTCAGGAGTAGCTGACCAACATATAATGAATTCCATAGTTTTTGTTTGGTTGGGTTTGTGTGTGCTTTTATTTTGTTAAGGTTTGGTGTTTTCTTTTATTTTGGGGTGTTGTTTTCTTGGCTTGAAGGCTTTGTTGTTGTATTGGATTTTGTTTGTTTTAAGAGAAAGTAAAGCTATGTGGGGCGGGGCAGTGGTGGCGCACGCCTTTAATCCAGCACTTGGGAGGCAGAGGCAGGTGGATCTCTGTGAGTTCGAGACCAGCCTGATCTACAAGAGCTAGTTCCAGGACAGGCTCCAAAACCACAGAGAAACCCTGTCTCGAAAAACAAAAAAAACAAAAAAAAAGCTATGTGGGTAGGGATGGGGAGAGGATCTGGAAGGACTTGGTGAAGGGAAGGAATATGATCAAAATACATTTAAATTTAAAAATTGTTTTAAATAATATAAATGCAATAATAAAAAAGACTGAAAAGTCAAGAAGGAAATTTTTAGAATTTAAAAAAAATTAGTTTTTAAAAAATTTTAGAATGAGAATGAAAACATACCATGCACAAACCTAGGGAATAAAATGAAGACAGTTATAAGAGGTGAGATCACAGCACTAAGTGCCTACATCAAAACATGGAGAGATATTATTAACTTAACAATGTACCCAAAAGCTGTAGAACAAGGAAAAACAATATCTGAAAAGAATAAATGGAAGAAGTAATCAAACTCAGGGCTGAAATCAGTTTTCATAAAGACAAACAAACCAAATACAAAGAATAAATGAAATCTTTTTTTTTTTTGAAAAAAAATCACCAAGTTGATGAACCTTTAGCCAAATTACCCAAAAGACACACAGAGAAAAGATCAAAATAATTTTTAATGACAACAAACGTTGGTGTGGATGTGGGAAAAGGGTTAAAGTGTAAACTTGCACAACCATTACGGAAATTGGTGTGGTGGTTCATTAGGAAGCTGTGAATAGATCTACTTCAAGATCCAGCTGTATCATTCTTAGGCAGATACCCAAAGACACTTCATCCTACTACAGAGATAATTTACTCACCCATGTTCATTACTGCTCTAGTCATAGCAGCCCTAAACTGAAAACGCTAGATGATGGGGGAGAGTCTTCTGTTTTATGTTAATTTCATTGGTTAAATAAAGAGACTGCCTTGGCCCTTTAATAGGACATAAAATTAGGTAGGCGGAGTAAACAGAACAGAATGCTGGGAGAAAGAAGCTGAGTCAAGGTGTCGCCTTCATTCTTCTACTGGACACAGACGCAGGTTAAGATCATCCCTGGTAAGACACCTCATGGTGTTACAGGGATATTAGAAATGGGTTAGATCGATATGTAAGAGCTAGCCAATAAGAGGCTGGAACTAATGGGCCAGGCAGTGTTTAAAAGAATACAGTTTCTGTGTAATTATTTCGGGGCATAAGCTAGCCATGCGGGCGGCCAGGGTGCTGGGGACGCATCCCTGCTGCTCCTATTACAACAGCTAGATATCCATCAACTGGTGAACAATGTATATTGGTGCAGTTACATAATGGTATATTATTCAGCTGTTAAATGAAATCATGAAATTCTCAGGTAAATGGGTGGAGCTAGAGAAATCATAGTGAGGTAACCCAGACCACAAAAGATAACTGTTGCATGTTTTCTCTCATATGTGGATAAGCTTATTTGCGCATGTGCGCATGTGTGTATGTGTATGTTTAGGAAAAGCACAGATATTAGGTACTTGGTAAGGAAACAGGAGGGAGGAAGGCATCTCCCCAAAAGGAGGGAATTAGAATGTAGTGCTATAAAGGGATAAAGGGGAAACTAGAATAGGAATAAATGAGGAGGGGAACAGGAGAGCAAGGTAAAAAGGTAATACAGGGAGGGCCAACTAGCATTAAAGGCCTTTTGAGAAGTCACATGGAAACCTACTACTATAGAAACTTCCTAAAATTTATACAGATATGAAAGGAATCTAAATGGAAACACCATATAATATGGGAGACCATGCCCCAACAAGACATCCTATGACTCCAAGTAAAACTCCAGTGACAGAAATGGGCTATATCATGAGTCATTAACCAAAGGAATACCATAGAAACTCCCAAATACCACAGGCTATTGCCAAGGATATTGGTTACTCTCCATAACAAGATAGTACTTATGTAATTGAACACTGAAAGACTGAGCTGGTGTCCAATTAGAAGCTTCACTCCTACTAACTTGCATGGTACTAGAAGGTACTTTACACATGATCAGAAGAGAAAAGTAATCATCAGTTATCACCCAGCTACAAATCTGTGACCCATAACAGAGACCTGTCTGCAAGGTACACTAGTCCAATAGTTGCACAAATTCTATGGGAACAACAAACCACTTTTCAATTGGATATTAGGCCCATTCCATTACATGGACTATATGACATTTCTACAGTTTCCAAGAACCTGAGACTAGATAGGTCATAGGTCTAGTAAAAAAACTAATAGTATTATTTTGCTAAAGGAGTATAGCCATAAAATAAGTCCTAATGCCATATTGCTATACCCATAGAGCAGATCATCACTCAACCCTAATCAGAGAAGTTTATTCTTGCAGTAGATGGTAATTAACACAGAGACCCACAAATGGACATTTTGCAGAATGTAAGAGACTTTAGGGCACTCAGTTCATTAAACGTCTACCCTCCAGCCTCAGGGATCTATGTGTAAGAGGAAGTAGAAAGATTCTAAGAGGCAGAGGTGGTGGGTGTTTTTCAGACACTACAAGACTGATTCACATAGGAACTTACAGACTGTGACAGTATGCACAAGGCCCGCACAGGTTCAAACCAGACAAACTTCTGGCACTGGGATGGAGAAGTGGACAAATATTCCCACCCCTAACCAAGAAGCTATTTGCAGTTGATACCTGTAGGAAAAGGGAAAATCAGTTTTCTCCAAATAGAGTGTCATTGCGTTATATCAAGCACACTAGAGGGCAGGTCCAATGCCCAGGAGTAAGTGGGCCAAGAAAAAAAGGGATTGGGTGGGGTTTTTATTTGTGTGTGTGTGTGTGTGTGTGTGTGTGTATGCATGTGCTATCTGTTTTATTTTTGTCTTATTTGTTTTCTTTTTGTCTGTTTAGATTTTTGCTTTTGTTGTTTTCCCCAGCTTTTTTTTCTTTTTTGAGAAAGCACCTGAAGTTGGGGTGGGTTGGTGGAGGGATGGAAAGGACCTGGAAAGTTGAGGGGGGAAGAATATAATCAGCATATATTGTATAAAAATAATTTTAAAGTTGGGCAGTGGTGACTCACACTTTTAATCCCAGCATTTGGGAGGCAAAGGCAGGCAGATCTCTGAGTTCGAGGTCAGCCTGGTCTACAGAGCTAGT
Organism: Microtus oregoni; assembly: GCF_018167655.1. Classification (NCBI taxonomy): domain Eukaryota; kingdom Metazoa; phylum Chordata; class Mammalia; order Rodentia; family Cricetidae; genus Microtus; species Microtus oregoni. The sequence continues at coordinate 940,653 of NW_024544808.1, read as the reverse complement.
CCTACGATAGTCAGGGCTACATAGAGAAACCCTATCTCAAAAAAAAAAACCCAAAACAAATAATTAATAATAACAATTCTAAAAGTTAAAAATGAATAAATGTTAAAAATTGGGGGCTGGAGCAATTTATGGATCGATAGTTAAAGAGTACTTGATGCTCTTGTAGAGACCAGGTTTTCAGGTCCTAGCACCCACACAGCAGTGCACAACCATTTGTTACTCCTGTTCCTGAAATTACAGCACCTTCTGGCCTGTGCAAACAGTGCGTGCACACAGATTTTATACATGCACTATATACATGCAGGAAAACACTCATAAACATTAGTAAAATAAATTTAAAACATATTTTAAAATAGACTAAATATTTTAAAAATCCTTTATTCTAGCTTTTAAAAGATGCAATATATACTAGGGACATAACTGAGTAGTAAAGCACTTATTTGGCTATTACCTTCCAAGCCCATTTGATCCTCAGAATTGCAAAAATATATGTTGAAATAAAAATATGTAGTAATTACAGTATATAGTTCCACTAGTAGAACAGTACACTAGAATTCATTCATAACTAAGTATAATTTAATACCCATTAAGCAACCTTAAACCAATGCTATCTGCTTTTCTTTCTTCAGTCCCTGATAACCATCATTCCACTGTCAAATTCTACAGAAGCAACTTTATAAGATTCTGAATGAAATCATGTGAGCCTTGTTCTACTATAGTGGTTAGTTTCAGGAACCTTATAAATATGGGCAATTTTATTTAAAATTATTATTATTATTAACAATGTTTTTCTGTGTAGCACTGCCTGTCCTGGAACTTACTATATAGACAAGACTGACCTCAAACTCACAGAGATTCACAGCCATTAACTCATAAGAGCTGGAGTTAAAGGTATGCATTGCCATGCCAGATATATTTTAAAAATTTAAGTGGTCAAATATAATAAGAAAACATAAGAAAATAGAAAAACAAAAAATATGAAGAGGAAATGCAATGTATATACACTTAAAATTACATATGGAAGCAATACTGGGCAGAAGAAATATTTGAAGACATAATGAAGAAAAGTGAATATGTACTATGAATAGGAAATAACAAGAACAAATATAATGAACAGAAAAATGCTTCACAAGATGGAAGAATTTTTCAAGGAAAGTTATGTGTATTTTGAAATAGGGTCTTGCTAGGTACCACAGCCTGGCCTGAAACTCATGATATTCTTGCCTTAGACTCCTGAGTGCTGATTTTGCAGATGGGCACCCCAATGTTCACCAAGATGGTGGGTTTTAATCCAGGTATATCAGTAATGACTTTCAATATAAATTGCCTAAGAACACGAAAGACAGATATTCCAATACCAAATAAAGAAATAATATCCAACTATATGCTTTCTACAAAACACATATAGCCTGATCTTATTGTAATCTTCTTCTATCTATATCTATCACTTACTAAAATATAAAATGCTAGGAACTGAACTTAAAGCAAGTACTCCATCACTGAGGTACATTCCAGCCTCCCTTGGGTTTTTATTTACTCTATATCTTTTGGTCTATAATGAAGGAAGCAACAACAAAGGCATTTCAGAAGTAGAAGTGGCCCGGAATAGGGCCTTATAAGAATCAAAAACCCTGTGGAATGAGAACATTTTTAGAGTTTGAAAGAGAACACAAGCAGACTTCATAGGAGTTTTCCCTTTTCCTCCTCCTTCTACATTGCTTCTAGAAGGAATACAACCATTACTGTGAGTAGTTTCTGATCTGAACATAGTACAGAAAATAATAGCCTAAGAAACTGGAAAGCACTGAAAAGAAACAAAGAAAAATGAGGTTACTTATAACTTCTTAGTGTTTTGGTCCTAAATAGCATACCAAATCTGGAGCTCAATTATCTTTTAAGACTTCTATCCAAGAACCAAACAGGCCACTAGATGGTGTATGATATGGGATACACTGTAAAGATTTGTCACTCATATTGGTCTAATAAAATGCTGATTGGTCAGTAGCTAGGCAGGATGGATAGGTGGGACAACCAGAGTAGGAGAATTCTAGGAAGAGGAAATACAGAGAGTCAGTCACCAGCCAGATGGAGAGGAAGCAAGATGAGAATGCCTTACTAAGAAAAGGTACCAAGCCACATGGCTAAACATAGAAAAGAATTATGGGTGAATTTAAGTCATAAGAGCCAGTAAGTAATAATCCTAAGCTAATAGGTCAAATAGTATATAATTAATATAAGCCTCTGTGTATTTCTTTGGGACTGAATGGCTGTGGGACCAGGTGGGACAGAAACTTCCATCTACAAATGGTGCCCAAACGTTTGGAAAAAAATTCCACATAAAGCCTGAGAAAGCTTTTTTTTTTAATTTTTTTAAAAGGATTCTATACAGACTGAAAAACAGAGACAAGTACAGCTTCTTGGTAACTGTTTTTTTCTCTGGTAAGCTCTGTTTACTGGCTGCAAGCAGAGGCATGGCTCCTTTAAGAGAAGCTTCCTGTAATATTGATTACAACTTGGAAAGATACAAGAGAGAGAAGAGACTTTCTCTGAAATATGACCAAAATGGAAGCTCAAAATAAGTCACTAAACAATTTTCTAATCTCTGGCAACTATAATTGTAACTAATTTCACAAAAAAAAAGAAATTAGATAATCTTGAACGACATCATAAAGAGAGCAGGGAGAGGCACTCAATCTATAAAAGAATAATGATGGAGATTTCCGAGGCTTATCAAAAGAGAGAAGCCAGTGAAATACAATTAAAAACAATAAACTGTCAACCTAGAATTCCATGTTAAGCAATATGTTCTTAAAAATCAATTCAGTGTTAACAGGTCTGCTCTATAATCAATGCTGGAAGGTACTTTAGACAACTCTGAAGGCACTTTAGCTCTTTAGATTGATCTAAGAAATCTAGATCTATATAAAAAAGGAAAAGACTTGGAAAATGACTTAACAAAGGTAAAATATTTTGATTTGTTCATAGTTTTAATGATGGAAAACAGAATTGTATATTTTTAAATTGGGGCTATTCTAAAAGGCATATAGTAATGTATCACTAGTGCTATTATTTGCATTTTCCTGAAGACTACTCCCTTTGAACAGAGGACTTTTTTGTATGTGTATTAGTATGTGTATGTGTGTGCATGCATATGTGTGTGGATGAGTATGCCCATGACAGTGCATACGGAAGCCAGAGGTCAATGTACTGGGTGATTATAGCAGATGGATAAATGAAATGATAATGGCAAAGTCCCAAAAGTAAAGTCAGAAGAATTAGGAATCCTAGGGTAAAAGCTATCTATGTTATACATGAAGTGATATTTGAAGATAAACAATTTATTTGAAAATAACCTTAAATATTTAAATGTATGCTGTAAAGCCTAGGGCAAATGCTACGATTTGAAGATGTTGCTTTCAAAACTGATAGTGCGTGGCTAGTGGGGTGGAATACTGAAATGAAAATATTTCTGAAATACCAAAGTGAGACAAAGATATCAGAAGAAAATTACAGACCAATATGTCACCTCAACAAAGTACTATTAAATTGGATCCAGAGAAGCATTAAACAATATTATATGTATATAATAATTAAAAATAACAATACAAATGTTCATGAGAATATGGAAAAACTAAAACCATCATATATTTATTTCTTTGGGTAACAAAATATGATAAAATCACATTTAAATGCAGTTTGGCAGACTATTCACTCAGATCATTGTAGACAGTTTCTATGATTTAGGAATTCCACACTTAAGTGAAATAAAAACTATGTCCATATAAAAATTTGTACAGGAATGTTTGTGACAGCATTATTCAGAGTAGACAAAAGTGGGAACAACCAAAATGCCAATCACTTTATGAATATATGAAATAAGTGGTATGTTCATACAGCAAGATAATAGTTGCCTATAACATGCTATAAACATGCTACAACATACATTAACCTTGAAAACATTATGCGCAACAAAACAGATCAAACACTAAAGGCCACAGTAGACGTATCCATTTCTATGGAATGCCTCAAATAGACTCAGCCATTGAAGTGGAGAGTAGGTTAGTAGTTGCCAAGGGTGGAGGAAAGGCTGGAATGGAAAAGTACACTAAAAAGCATAAAGTTTCTTTTTCCTACAATGAGTTTTAAAATAACTAGTAGGGGGGCTGCATCACAAATAAACGATACATGTCTGAGATGAAGAATAGACTAATTTAATCTAATCATTTACACTGTATATGTATATTGAAATATGCTGTTTCCCACAAATGTGTAGTTATAAGTCCATTAAATCTGAAAATATTTTTATTCTTTAAGAATTTCATACAGGAATACAATATATTTTTTATTATATTCATTCCCTTGATCTTCCAATGCCCCAAGGTTCCTCCAATTTTTAAATACATATTTTAAGTGTTGTAGAATTAGTGATCATGGTTGTACAACTATATGAATACATTCAAAACCATTTTCTTATACACTTGAAGATGTTGAATTTTATGTTATATGAATTGTTCATCTATCAAAAAACAATTTCAATGTGTGTGATGGAACATGCCTTTAATCCTAGGACTTGGAAAGGAGAAGCAGGTGGATCTCTGAAAGTTCGAGGTCAGCCTGGTCTCCATAATGAATTTCAGGACAGCCAAAACTACTTAATAGAGATTTTGTCTCAAACAAAATAAAACAATTTTTATTGATAGAGGGGTTCCTAGGTGTCCACGGGGATGTCCCCAGCTAGGTCCTTGGACAGCAGAGGAGAGGGTACCTGACTGATCCTTGCCCCACTATCACGCTGATGATTATCTCCAATATCACCATAGAATCTTCATCCAGCGACGAATGGAAATAGAGACAGAGACCCTCATCAGCGCAATGGACTGAGCCCCCAAGGTCCAGTTGAAAGGCAGAAGGAGGGAGAAGATGAGCAAAGAAGTCAGGACCGCGAGGGGTTGGTCCACCAACTGAGGTTGTGTGTCTGTTCTAATGGGAGCTCACCAAATCCAGCTGGACTGGGACTGAATGAGCATGTGATCAAACCGGACTCTCTGATTGTGGCTGACAATGGGGGCTGACTGAGAAGCCATTGATAAAGGCACTGGGAATCGTTTTTACATGTTCTGCCTTTTGGGACCCTAGTCTATATGGATGCACAGCTCCCTAGGACTGGATGGAGGGGGTAGGGCCTTGGACTTCCCACAGGGCAGGGTTCCCTGCCCTCTCTCAAGCAGGGTGGGAGAGGGAGAAGTGGGTATGTGGGAGCAGGAGAGGATTGGGAGGAGGAAAGGAAGTGTAAATAATTGAATAGAAAAATAAAAAAAATAAAAAAAGACTGCATAGTATCCAAATTATGTATGGTTTAACATTTTGTAAAAACAAATAAACAAAAAATGCTTTATTTTTATTTTCTAATAGAAATACTTACATTGATTCTGAATGAAATATCAAAATAGAAATTAACATTTCACAATTCTTCAAAAATATAATAAATCTATATTTGTAAATAAAAAAAGAAAAATATATCAGGCAAACATTAAACTTAATACAACTGAGTGTATGTATATTAATATCACAGGAAAATAAGATTGTAGGGCAATATGACAATAACTATTTGATATTCCCAAAGATAGAGCAGTGAAAAAAAGAAATAAAAAGGAAAGGAAAGGACATGACTGCTCCCAGGAATGATGGAGAATAAAGTTTATTATAGAGATATGTGAGAGAGCATAGTCAGAGAGAGGGACATCAGGGAAAGTCCAGAGTGAACATAACCAGACTGAGTTGGGCCTTGTGGGGAGAAGAGAAAAGGCAGGGAGAGAAAAAAGGGGGGGGGGAATCAGGTGCAGAACCCAGGAGGCCAAAGGTACAAAAGGGCAAGTAATCAAAATGCCTGAATTATACAGGGAAGAGCCTCTGGGGGAAGGGCAGTCCAGACCCTGGGCCAGAGAGTTCAGGGCAGAGGGCGAGGTATGCCAGTCATATTCAGAAACAGGTAGGGACTGAGGGATGCTGGGAGAACCTGGCTGTCAGGTCCAGCTTTGATATGTTAAATAGGCACTTCAGCTCCTTGCCCCAGGTTTGAATCTTAACCAGCAGTCTAAATTTATTTGTAACTATCTAAATTTATTTATAACAAGCTGACAAATTGGCAAATTATTAGGAGACTTTGACCAATTATCCACAATGATAGGTAGCCCAAACACCAGTAGAATATTAGTATACTTCAACCATATTAACAAACAAGATATTAACAAACAAAACCTAATATAAACACAACACGAAGGTAAAATATACAATCTTTTCAAGTGCTCAGAGAATAGTCACCAAATGCTACATAAAGCATATATCAAGGCCCTGGGATCATACAAAGTTTGTTTTCTGGCAGGAATGGAATTTGAGTGGACATGGCAATGGCAATGACCTATCTAAACAGAAGCTGGCTCAAGGGCTGGCACTAAGTAGAAGAGGTGTCCGGCTGCTCCAAGAATTGACCTCTTAGCTGCTACACGACAGTCAGGAGAGTCCTAGCAGTGCTGGAATAGACATTAAGGCAAGGGGGGTAACTGGGTGTTAGACTTTGCAAATCTATGGCAGTATCTAATTATCAAGTGGTCTAAAAGACCTATGCATACATACAACACAAGCCAGGTTTAGTAGACCAATTGTAGATCAGAAAAGAAAAAAGCCTGAAAATAAATGAGATGACCATCTAAATCTGTTAATTAAAAAAAATATTCAAAGAGAGCAAGACATGAATAGTTACTTGAAAGCAAATTAAACAAAAAGTAAAGGTAAAAGAAGAACAAACAAAAAATGAAGCTTAAGGAAACAAAGTCCAAAGCTGATTTTTTTTAATTTTAAAAAGAACCATACAACTTATAAACTGTTTACAAGATTTGTTAAGAGAGAAAAAAACAAAGGTACAATAAAACAATGTTGTTAGAGAATCTATTCTGTGAAAGTTTTCAATAAAAAATAAATGAATCTTAGAAAAAGAACATATAACAAAAAACAGACATTTTAAAAAGATATACATGCAAACTTTAAATAAACTTGAAAACTTGTGAAATAGAAAATTCTAAGAAAATCATAACAGTAAGTATTAATACAAGTACAAGCAGGAAATAAAACAAACTCCATAACTTTCAAAGAAACTATAATAGTTAAAAGGTTTAAAAGACCCACTAGGACTAGACTGTTTGATCTGGAAGTACTGCCAAATATTTGAGGAACAGACAGTTCTGGGACAAACCCTGTTAGAGATGGAACGAAAGAAAATAGTTCGCATCTCACTGCATGATGTTAGTATAACCTTGACACCAAAACCAGAAAATGACAACATGAGAATAGACTCTCTTCTGAAGAAAATATGAAAGTACTGAACAAAATTTTGGTGAACTGAATTTAGAAGTACTTTTAAGTCCCAGGACTGCAAGATTAGTTCATAATAAGAAAAACCATGCAGCACAAAAAAAGCTAAAATTAAAATAATCATGCTGTATTTCAATAGACACAGAAAATACATCTCATAAATTTCAACATCAACTCACTATGTCATTAGGAATAATGAGATACCTTCTTAAGAGGTATCTGCCAAAAAATATACATTCAATTATTCCATGGTCAAACTTTCAAAAACAGTCTCTTTAAAAGCAGTATCAAGATATGAATGTTCATTATTAACATACTTACAAAAACTACATTGTATTATGTGTGTGTTTATATGTTTTGGAGGTAGAATATTAGCAATTAATATAAGAAAATACAAGCATTAACATAAGAAAAAAAGATATTTAAGAATCATAAGGATAAGGATTGCTGCGGAGAAATGAAAGCTGTAATTTGTATACAAATTGCCAAAGCTAATAAGCAAGTCTAGTAGGTTTGTCAAATTTTTTGTTTGTTTTTTTGAGACAAGTTTTCTCTGTGTAGCTTTGGAGCCTGTCCTGGAACTTGCTCTTGTAGACCAGGCTGGCTTCAGACTCACAGAGATCAGCCTGCCTCTGCTTCCCAAGTGCTGAGATTAAAGGCATGGGCCACCACAGCCCGGCTGGTTCGTCAATTTTAAATTCACCATATACTACTATAAAACACAACTTTTTACAAAAGTACTGTTTATACTAACAATAAAAATAAACAAGAAAAACTCCTTAAAATGATGTGCAAACCCTTCCGAGAAAAAATAATAAAACATCACTCCAAATAACATGAAAAAAGTCAAAATTTTTCAAGAGATATATTATTTTTTTACTTGTTTTTTTTAAGATTTATTAATTTATTATGTATGTATCCCTGCATGACAGAAGAGGGCACCAGACCTCATTACAGATGGTTGTGAGCCACCATGTGGTTGCTGGGAATTGAACTCAGGGCCTTTGGAAGAGCAGGCAGTGCTCTTAACCACTGAGCCATCTCTCCAGCCCGAGATATATTATGTTTAAGGAAAATTAAATAACACAAGATGGTTATTCTCTCCACATTGATTTACAGATTGAGTGTAATTCTAATAAAATCCTTAAAATATTGCCTCTCTGTGTGTATAACTTGAAAAGACGATTCCACAATTTATGGGGAAGAGCAGTTGGCCAAGAATAGTCAAGATATTCCATAAGAAGGGCAAGATGGAAGTTTATTCTACCAAAATAAATGTTCACTGCACTACTGTTTAAAGCTAAAATTTAAAAATTACCTAATGCTCATCAGTAGTAAGATAGATAAACCACAAGATCGTCATAAAATGTAATCGTACACCGCAAGGAAAAATAAACAAGCTATGAATACACACAAAAATAATGAGTGGCTCGTATACATATAATATTGAGTAAGAAAGTGCAGCTATCCAAGCACTTTATACATGCTTATACATTTAATAGAACAAAATGATTGATTCTATACTCCAAAGAGGATGCTATAAGCAAAGAGAGTCAAACCTTTCTCAGGTCAATACCTGCCTACCTAGCCTGGGAGGAAAGGCAGACATTGCCAAAGGCCCTGGCCACAAAATTCAGTTAATCATTAAGGAGTGTTGTGAAAACAGTGATGGTAAAAGTAAAAGTAAAAAGCCAAGTGATCATTGACAGAGCATCTGTCTTGGGCCAGGCTCAGGACTTCACACTGGGTATGATGGTGAATAAGAGGAGGCGACCATGTTTTTGTTTAATAACATTTCCTGAGTGCATGCTATGTGCTGGGCATTCTTCTAAGTACATTACCCATTTCAGCTTATCTCATCTTTGCAACAGCACTGCTATCACTATCAGTTTACAGGTGAGGCAACAGAAGCAAAAAGAGGCTTGTCTACATTAACAAACACAGGAGGTGGGACTCAAAGCTACATAGCCTTGCATCTGGTAAGTATTACTCTTACAAACAATTAAGGAATATGGTGCTCAGAATTAAAATAAACACATATTTTTCTGTTTTGTGCAGGGTTTGTTCTTGTATTGTTTTTGAGATAGAGTTTTTGAGATACAGCTCCAGCTGGTTGAGAACTTAGAGTATAGCTAAGATTAGCTCTCAAACTTACAGCAATCCTCCTGAATCCGCCTCCTGAGTATTGGTCAGATTTCTCAGGAATATAAGGGGTTTCACCCTGGAAGACCTATCTAGCTATGCAGAATGGTTTCACTGCTTGTCAGCTAAACCCAAGAGGATCAAGAGTAGCTGGACAGGTAAGGGTGGAATGAGCTTCTATCTTATACAAACTCCTGTATTTCCAGATGAGTAATCAGAATTGCTGATGAAGATAACAATGGAGAACATGACATTGGGTTTTATCCTCCATTCTGCTTCCTCTATACATATCCTGCATCCTATGCACTAATCTAATATTGTACGTCTTCCTGGAACAGCTATGATGAAGTAATACCCACAGTATGTCTTAGGACTACTGTCGTCTAACATTGGGTCTAGTAGCTTCCTCCGCAGCTGCTTGAGCTGTCTGAATCCTGCAGTTCACAGATGTCTTATCTCTAGCCCCCTTCTGCACTCTCAAGCTGGGCTGGAAACACCTGGTTGCACAAGTATCTCGGTTATCTATGAGAAATGGCATACTTCAGTTTCAAAGCCTATTTCCAAGCTTTGCTTACTTTCCCTCAGCCTGTTCCTTAAAATTTCAAGTTGAATAATACACCAGTAGACTTGGCTTGGTGATACTGTCTTTTCCCTCAGCTCCTCAGAAAAGCAAGGCTATCTATAAATGTCAAGGCCAGGAAGGCACACAGGAGCCCAGTACTTAGTCTTCCCCAGCCCAGGCAGGTACAGACTTATTTTTAAAAGGACGGTGAAAGCAGAAGGGCAATGCTGACACGGTAGTGTTGTGGACTCAGCAGCTATCCTCCAAGACATGATGCCAGGAACCATCACCTTATTTTACCCTGGCATAAATTAAACAAAATCCATTTCCAGATCCTTCATAAAAGAAGTCAAACAAAAATATTCTGAATAGTACTATATTAGAACCTTCACATTCTAGAAAGAAGCATTCCAAACAAGCTCCCAATACAAGGGGGAAAGCCCTTAGTCTGGGGTACCCATAGTTTAGGAGCTCTTTATCTAATCTTCATTCTTTGTTCTCTGCCTGCCTTTCTTTCTTACTTCCGTATCCTTTCTCATATTAGCCTCTTGTTATGTTCCAGCTATTTTATTCAATTGTTCATCTATTCCAACTATGTGAGGGCAGGAGTGGAGAGAGAGCACCGTTTATTTTTCTAGACCCCCTACCACCACCACCCACAAATGTAAACCCCACTTACAGCCCCTTCGCCGTTGAAGCCTGCTGCTGCTGTGTGGAATCCAGATCTTCTGTAACCTGGTTTGAGTGAGTTCTCCCATCTCTTGAGCCATCTTAGACGTTGCAGCAATGACAACACTGACGACAAGGTATTGGACCTCACTACCTATGTTCCTAGCTGTCCTTTCTGATGTCGCAGCCACAGCAGTAGGTGGGCAGGGCTGGGCCAGGGAAATCACTGGGTTTCTGAGCCTCTCAAAGACTATCTCTTTTCCTTCTGCTCCTGTATGTACAAGTTGGGACGTGGGTGCTGAAAGCCAGAGGCTAGGCAGAAGTCAGCAAAGGCCTCTGAACTCTAAGAGCTATGTACATAGAAGATAAGTTGGAGCCCAGCAAGGAGGGGAGCCAGCAAGACAGCCCAGGTCTGACCAGTTACTTCCCGCCAATGAAGACAGGACTAGCAGAGTATGCAAATAAAAAACCCAAAGATCATGTGCTTACATCCTGTGTGGTGTGGCATGACAAAGGTGATGGAGATAGGTCTCAGCTTTGAAATAAAAAAGCAGGCCTAATTACAATGTGAAGCTCCAACACAGATAGAGATTCACACCAGAATTACATGAACCCTCAAAACAAAACCACAAACATAATGGCCCTAATTCAAAATGCAATGTTTTGAGCTAGCAATTTAAGATCCAAACTGGAAGTAGACTTTCACTACCTCACTGCTCATCCTACTCAACAAGGCACTGCAAAAATTGTCCTTCCCTGGAGCTTGCTGTGTGCCTCTCCACAAGACCTCTTCCTTTTTAAAATGAGCTGTCCGGGGCTCCTCAAAGAGATTGGCACTATCTGATCAACTTTATACTCTCTCCAGCCAAGGTTAAATAAATCAAGTAAATCTGACACCTTGTGAATAGGAGTGAATGCAGCCATTGCTGGGCAGAGAGCCGACATGTAAGCGCAGTTCACATGGCTGCCAATGGTATGAGATGACCCAGCAATAACGGCATCACAATCTAATCCAAACCCCAGCTAAAGCTCATCATGCCAAGTTGTTGGGATGGGGGCTTAGGAGAGTGGAAACTGCACTGAGCAAAGTATGCATGAGGGGCAAGAGACAATGACCTATATCTAAACAGCACAATTTCACATGCCAGAGCCACCTCATCCAGATGCCTCCCCTTTACTTGTCCCCACTCTTCTTGCCATTCCCTGGTTATTTTGAGACTTTTATCTGTAGAATTCATGCAACTGCACAGCTCGCCTGGAAGATGTCCAAGTGCCCTTTTACTCCATTCTCTGTAACCTTCCCACCCCCAACAAACCTCCAGTGATTGGGTATTAGGAAGCTCAACTTTCTTCCACTGAGCTGGACTATGCAAGGGCAGTCTCTCAGGAAAAGAAATCTCCAGGCCCTGCCCTCAAATGCTCCCAGCTCCACTCTGCCTTTTAAGAAGCTTCCTAAAATATCTTCTCAGAACTTTCTTCTATTCAAGGGTTAGATTCCCTCCAGTTGCTGTGTCTACATCATATAAGACTTTCAATACCAAAGTCTACCTATGACAATGCACCTACTGTGGCAGTGGATCCCAACAGTTAAGAACAATGGAGTAAGAAGCCACACTGCCTGGGTGGAAACTCACTTTGCCCCATTGCTGGATCTAAGAAACTGGGCAGAAGGCTAACTTTTCAGAGACTTAGCTGTTTTTTGCTTTGTTTTGCTCTTTCATTTGGTATATAGGGAAAGAAAGTAGTGCCTTACTAGCCTTCAGGGCTAGTAAAGAGCCAATATACTGATATACATAAAGAAACCTGGGAAATGTTGAATATATATTATTCAACATTGCTGTTCCATTTGTGAAGTAAATGAGTCGGTTCTTTCAAGTAATCTGTAAACTCTATCATAATATTATGACGCAGGATTAACATTTGCACCATGAAGAGTTCCTGAGCCGGGCGGTGGTGGCGCACGCCTTTAATCCCAGCACGCGGGAGGCAGAGGCAGGCGGATCTCTGTGAGTTCGGGGCCAGCCTGGTCTACAAGAGCTAGTTCCAGGACAGGCTCCAAAGCTACAGAGAAACCCTGTCTCGAAAAAAAAAAAAAACTGAAAAAGAGTTCCTGAGAATCAATTAGAGATAAACTCATTTTCGGTTTCTGTTAATTATGTCTGGCATAGAACGTCAAATCCTACATGTTCTCACTTATTTGCAGAACCTAAAAGATGTTGGTAAGAAGCTGAGTATAGACTAGTGGGAAAAGAAGAGGGGAAGAAAGAACAACTGTTGTGGGCTTCGGGTAGAGAGCAGGACTAACTTCTGATGTTCTAAAGCTGTGCATCAGAAGGATAACAATAGTTGAAAGCAAGTAATTATACTTCTAAGTAGCTAGTAGAAAGGAGAAATGATAAATATTTGAGGTTATACCTATCCCAATTAATCATCGCACATTATATGCACGTATTAAAACATATAGTAGCACACAAGTATGTATAATTAGGTGTCAATTTAAAGTTAAAAAATAACTAAGTCTTTCAGATTAGCAGAGAACCCCTAGAGTCTTAGAAACAGACTTTATAAAACACACGTTTCTTAACTCTAATAAGACACATAACTGGTGGAAGTCTATTTTAAAGATCTTACTAGTCTCTATGGTTTCAAATGTCCACAAAGCATCATTTCATTTATCTTACTTGTTCCTTTCAAACACCCACAGTAAAAACACAGGGAAATGGGTCTGAGGAAGGGACAGCTTGTCCAAGGTAATCTAGCCAATCACATGAACATAACTTTTATGTTTATAAATTTGTCCTTATGACACTGCCAAGAATCAAGAAGATAATTTTAGTAGCAAGAAATCTGAGCTAGGTGGCTAGAAGGCCTCTGACAAGATCTGAAAGGGTAAAAGTCAGGGTCTGGGTTTGATAACCTAATTTAAACCTGTCTATGAAACTTTCCACCATTCTCAGCCCAGAAACAGAATAAAACAAGCCTTCTAGAAATGCCCCAGACTAGCATTCAAACCTCTGCTAAATCTGTCCCAACCTACCTATTCAGTCTGCTATCCCAACAGCATTTTCCTGTCTTTAAGCTTTTGCTTAGCCTGGAGCATCTTCTATTCTCATTGAGCTCTGTCGTGCTCATCAAGATCTGTTTTAGTGTTTCCCTTCTCTGAAAGTCAGCCTTGGAGCCTTGAGAGAGGCTTTGCCCTTGATTCTCATATTGCATATGTATCTCTATGTGAGCAAGGCTTTCTCTTTTCCTAACTAGACTTTGGGCTCCTTGAAAATGGGGCCTGAATCCCTGTGATGTTCTAACTGCTCATCTCAGGCTCTGGCATGGAGGACAGTTGTGCAGTGACTATGTTTACAGCCTACATCTCTCTGCTGCAGATGAGACACATACGGCGATAAGAAATCCCAGTTCACCACGGTAGGTATAACACCTTTCAGGGAATGTGGGAGGGGGGCGGCAGTGATTTGTCTGAGGTAAAGAGGGACATCTAAGAAAGTTTTAAAACTTTGGGATGGAATAGAATAAATAAAATTATAAACTTCCCTCTAAGAAGGTTTAATGTATTGGTTATAGACAGAGTTTACTCAGCATCAGATTTACACTCAAGGCTAAAGGTTGAACCATAAATTTTAAAGTGGGACTATCTCTAGAGAAGAAAACTATAAAATGTGACTTTTGAAGACCTGTGGAGAGTGCTCCCACCTCCAAGTACAGAGTGTGGAGAGGAATCTCATTTAAAGCATCAGAACAGTTCGCATGGGCAATAAAATGATAAATGGAAAGCCAGGTTGTAGTGGCACATGCCTTTATTCCCAGTACTTGGGAGGCAGAGGCAGGCGAATCTCTGTGAGTTAGAGGCCAGCCTGGTCTACAGAGTGAGTACCAGGACAGGCTCCAAAGCTACACAAAGAAACTCTGTCTCGAAGAACAAAACAACAACAATAACAATAATAATAATAAATGGGGTCTGGTTTTGTCAAGTGTTGAAATGTGTGGTTGTGAATGCATTTGCTACAGGCTAGAACGCTGACAGATGGTTGAGCACATGCTTATGGGTTAGATTCATGGATGAGCACAGATCAGGACTTCTCTAACAGCAGCCACCCTGGCCCCCCACTATTTGCAGAATCACATCTGGTAAGCAAAGCTCACTGCATTCTAGTCATAGGAGTGGCTCTTCATTGACCATAGTCAGTCAGAAAGGAGCGCACTAGAGGGTTGTGGGTAGTACTACCTGTGGATGCCACATAAAAGCCAAGAGCACTAATCTCAGACACAGCATGAAAGTCCCGAAGTGTCTCTCCAAAGAGTTCTGTATTCTGCCTCCCCAAACACCACCTTTTCTTGATCATCAGGCCAGACCTCTGTGGGAAGTAGGCTAGGGGCTTTAATTTATATTTTAGCAAGGTGCCTATTGACACCCAGAGAAACTAAGGAACTTATCAAAGTTTCATAGCAAATCAACCCCACTTTACATTCGAGAGGACAGGTCAGAGATAAAGTCTCTATTGTACGCTGAATTAAAAAATATACTACATAGTTGGAAGCTAGTCTGGGAGGGTCACACAATCACAGCCAGTCTGGGATAAAGTTTCGGGCCAGCATGGGAAACATAGTTAGACACTGTTTCCAAAAATGAAAGAAAATAAAATGAAAATTGAAATTTCAAAGACAGTAGGGGATTGCCCTTTAGGCTAGTGTCCTACAAAGTCAAGTACAACTGAATTTTAAAATAGTGAGCGATAGATTAGAATTACATTTCATCTTTTCCCAACTCTCCCATACCCTTTAATATAGCTCAGTCAAACTCCTTTGCAAAGAAAACCTTCCCAAGAGCCTGAAGCAAGGATTTTGACCTGTGAAACACCTAGCTACTTTTCCTTTTTTCTCACCTACCTGTTCTCTTAGAGGCTTTTTCTTCCATCGCTAATTATCCAATGGCTCTCCTGCATTTACAGAGCCCCAAAGCAGGTCCAGTGGGTGGCATCAAATAGGAAACCCGGAGATATTCGTTGGTTCCTGGGAAGGCTGAGGAAGCGCCCTTGTTAAGGGGTGTGTGCAGTGTTGAAATATTAGCTGCTGTGGCTGCCAAAGAAGTTCCTGAGCCACCCACAGCCTTTTCTCTTCAGTCCAACCATGTGTTCACCTTGCCACAAAGGTCAGTACTAATATTAACAAGTCACTGGAGAATGGGGAAATTAAATCAGCTATTGAGGTGAGCATGAATTGGATTTCCTTGAGGCTGGGCTTCCTATCTGACTTCAGTGCAGTCTGGGCAAAATCTGTTGCTTGAAAGCAATCTGGCAACACGAAGAAAAATGTTCATTTCCCTTGTCCTAGTTAACCCACTCTTGGGATTCAATCCTTAGCCAGCAACTCCCAAAGCATGGAAAAGCTCAAGGCACAGTCTTTTCTTAATTACAGAGCTATTTTCTGATGGCAATAACTAGTAACCTTTAAGTCCTATGGGGGTGGGAAAGCAGCCCACTGTGGCTCTTTCTGCAGCCACAGAGGATGATGGCTCTAAGGCTCTGAAATTCTGAGGGTATGTGTGCTCAAGCACAAATAACTGCAGCATTTTCAGTGAAAAATATTCGGGTGGGAAGTAATATTTTCCCCTAGAAATTGGGCTATGCCTGTTAATTGTTTCTGTGCACTCAAAAAGAAGCCAAGAACCCATTGCTATTGCCCTGTTTATACCCATCTGCTAAATACCTATTCTCTTACCATATATGCTATGTCAGAGATGGCCACTGCATTCAGGCTGTTGGCAATCTAGCGACTACAGAAATCATTGGGAGTTTGCATTGTGGTAAATACTAGGACAGAATGGACCACAGAGTGTAGGAGTGCCCACAGGAAAATACCTAAATGCAGGGGTGCGTGGACAGAAAATTTTAACTCAAAAAAAAAAAAATAAACCTCGATCATTTACCTGAGTAAGAAGGGTTTAAATCTTGGCTCTACCACTTCTGTGAGACTGGGACGAATTTACTCAACTTCTACTTAGCTTCGGCGCCTTTTTCTGGTTTATCCCAAGAATGAAAGGACACAATGTAGACGGGAAAACCACAACTGCATACGGAGACAATACTGCTCTGAAGCTTAAATTTTCCAGGCCTCAATTTTGCTCATCTGAGAAATGGAGCCAAATGCAAGTATGTGCTCTGTGTCATCCTTTACATGCTATGAGAACCAAGACAAATAAGGCTATACAGGGAGGGTTTGAGGAAGTCTCCTGCCTCCAGGCTCAATAAAAACAGAGGTCATTCTCCTAAGCCTTACCGTAGTAGCTAGGTTCTTAATTAACTGCTCCATCTTCCAACTGAAAAAGTTCTCTATGCCATGGCCCAAAGGACACCAGGGGCTGAGGCCACTCAGCCACCGCCAGGGGCCGCCCACTTAAATTGGAGTTCTGCCTCGATGGGGGGTAGGGTTTTGGCTGAATTTGAATTCCCAGTGGCCCGCCCTTTGACAAAGTGACAAAATCCCATTTGTAAGTAACCTGACGCATCAAGGGGACTTTTGTGTCGAGAACAGCAGTCAGACTCGGGCGTCCAGGCCAGCATGCGGCCAGAATTTTCTTCTGGAGCCCAACCAGGGACGCGCTTCTCACCAGTCACTCTTCACAGGCTTTGGACTGGGTCTTGTTATGTAGCCCAGGCTGGCCATGAATTCATGACTGCCCGTGCCTCAGATTCCTGAGTACTGGGGTTATAAGCTTCTACGACCAAGCCCGGTTTTCCTACAGCTTCCACCTTAGTTCCGTCTTCCGCCTGTGAGAACTGAACTCGAAGCCCCGCCCTGCGTGCTTCCTGCCGTCGCGGAGGGGGCGGAGGGACCAGATGAGAACGCCTGCGCACACGCGCATGGAAGGAGGAGCTCTAGCTCACTTCCGGGAGGTGGCCATGAATTTCCGCGCCTAAGGTTGCTTCGTGAAACGGGACAGTTTACCAAAATGTTGCGTGTGGTAAGCTGGAACATCAATGGGATCCGGAGTCCCCTGCAAGGGCTGACATGCCAGGGACCCAGCAACTGTCCCACAGCCTTGCGACGCATTTTGGACAAGTTGGATGCCTATGTTGTTTGTCTTCAGGAGACCAAAGTGACCAGTAAGCATTCGAGAATCCAGGATTTTTACCTTTTTTTCTTCTGCTAACTTTCGCTTCCTGCTCCACCTCCTTTCACTTTTCCGTTTATCGATACTTAGAATCCTGCCCTTATACCCACCCGAAAGTACTAATCCCTTTCCCGTTTAAACCCCTACCCCAGCTAGTGCCCTTAATTCCCACTCCTGTGCTGCTCTCCCAGTTGAAACCCTCGTGCACAGATTCCCGCCCATTCTACCGCCCCAACTCCGTGCCTTGAGTTTTCTCCTTCCACGCCCCCGAGGCAGATTCCTTAGTTCTCCATCCCTGCTCCCATCTCAGTCCTCTAATTCCTACCGCCAGCATCCTTCCAGCAGTCCTCCCATCACCTAGACCATAAGACTTAGTTAGCTCTGATTCGCTCTCCTCAGTTTTTCCCATCTAATTTGAATATCATTTCCCTCCCTGAGCTTTCCATGTTTCCAGCTCCTGTCATAAACACTCCCTCCCCCCAGTTATGGCTCTGATGTACGCTAGTAATTAGCCTGTAACTGTTATTCTAGTCTTTCATGGGTCCATGGTGCTAGTTTTACCTCTGACTTTGTATTACATTTTTTTTCCAGGAGATGTACTGACAGAGCCCCTGGCTGTTGTTGAGGGCTATAACTCCTATTTCAGCTTCAGCCGCAGCCGTAGTGGCTATTCTGGTAAATGGGGTCTTCTGGGGGTATTTAACTTAGTGTTGGTGATGGGGGCAAGTAGCAGTGAAGTGTTTGGGTTTTTAACGAGAATGTAATATATTCCAACTTTTCATCTCCAAAGCTAAAGCTGCATAAAATCTGAGGTTACATTAATATTTATGTACCAGATTATCTTTTTGGCCCTCAGAAGTACAGTAAAAATTGGGTGATCTCTGGAGCTGAACTGCTAGGGTTCAGGCTGTGGCTCACTTCCTAGCTGTGTGTTCGCTGGAAAGTTACTTTACCTTTGTATCTCAGGTTTCTTATCTAGAAAATGAGGTTAATGTTTACTTTCTAGGCTCTTACAAGGGTTTAGACATTTATGCATGTGTTAATACTAATAGCCAATATTTTATCAGCATTTGTCATGTATCTGTGTAATATACATTGTTGTTGTTCTTGTAAAGTAAAACATTCTGTGGCTTTTTTGGTTTTGTTTTTGGTTTTGTTTTTTTTTTTTTTTTTGGTTTTTTGAGACAGGGTTTCTCTGTAGCTTTGGAGCCTGTCCTGTCTCTGGCTTTGTAAATCAGACTGGCCTTGAACTTACAGAGATCCTCCTGCCTATGCCTCCCAAGTGCTGGGATTAAACGCATGTGCCACCACTGCCTGACCATTCTGTTGCTTTTTTTACATGAATCTGAGGCCTCAGGGTATGGGTTAGTTGCTTCAGATTTTACAGAGCCATATAATGGCCCTTGAGTTACATTTAACAGAGATATCAAAAACTATTCCTTGTATGGGTACATTTGGAGTGGAACAGGCTGTACAGTAGTATTTTGGTTGCTGATCCCATTCAGAATACTCTATCTGTCCCCAGGTGTGGCTACGTTTTGTAAGGACAGTGCTACCCCAGTGGCTGCTGAAGAAGGCCTGAGTGGTGTGTTTGCCACCCAGAATGGGGATGTTGGTTGCTATGGAAACTTGGATGAGTTCACCCAAGAGGAACTCCGGGCTCTGGATAGTGAGGGCCGGGCCGTCCTTACCCAGCACAAGATCCGGTAATAGCCTGTATCCTCCTACTACAGACCATCTCTGGTTCTAGTCAGTATCCAGAATATAAGGTCCATCTTTTTTTTTTTTTTTGGTTTTTCGAGACAGGGTTTCTCTGTAGTTTTTGAGTAAGGTCCATCTTATAGGTATGCAGTTGCTATAGTTCACAAACTTTCCTTCCTGGACTCTAGTACTGGGTGGGCTAAGTGATCCTGGCAAATCATGCTTCATTTTGAGCCTTGTGTTCCCCTCTCTACAGTGGGAGTGCAGCTAATTACCACAGGCTACTCAAAAGCTGCTTAGCCAGCATAGAACTCATTGCTCCAAATTGGATTTTTTTTTGGGGGGTATCTCATCATCATGAAAGGCAGAATTATCCTCCAGTTTACCTCGACTCTTAAGCCCTCCTTACTTCACCCAGAGCCTATCCCCTAGACCTGCTCGTGCCTGCTTGCTTGTGTCTTCCTAACCCTTTTTCTTCTATCCCATGGACAACCATTAATTGGGAGCTGCATGGTGTAGCTGTGGACGGGAAGTCTTGGATCTGAACTCTTTGTGTGGGGGCTCTTTTCTTCGTAGCACTTTGGAAGGGAAGGAGAAGACCTTGACTCTCATCAATGTGTACTGTCCCCATGCGGATCCTGGGAGGCCTGAGCGGCTGACCTTCAAGATGCGTTTCTATCGCCTACTGCAGATCCGAGCAGAAGCACTCTTGGCAGCTGGCAGGTATTGTAAATCTAGGCAGCTGGGCTTGGTTGAGTTCATCTTGGTGACTTGCCTTGTGTCGTGCCCCATAAAAGGATATAGCATTTTGTCTTTGAGTTCCTTTACCCTCTAATTTTGAACACTGTCGTGCTGACCTGAACAGGCCTTGCTGTCTTAAGAGCTGTGGGAACAGAGTAAAGTGACATGAACACTGTCTTTGTACTCCAAGCTCTTTGCTTACCATAAACCTCAAGGGCAGCTGCGGTCCGTGTTCTCTTTTTCCAAACGCCTACCCTCAGAGAAGAGTTTTGAGGACAAAACGAGGCAAGAGTGGTAAAGTGCCTAGTTCCAAGGATGGACAGGAAAAAAGTGGGAGTAGGAGCCGGGCGGTGGTGGTGCACACCTTTATTCCCAGCACTCAGGAGGCAGAGGCAAGCGGATCTCTCTGAGTTCGAGGCCAGCCTGGTCTACAAGAGCTAGTTCCAGGACAGGAACCAAAAGCTACGGAGAAACCCTGTCTCGAAAAATCCAAAAAAAAAAAAAAAGTGGGAGTAGGTTAAAGTAATCAAGGGGCACTTCCTCCAAGCAGTGGTGTCTGAGCTCAGTTTTGAAGGACGAGAAGGATGGCATTAGATAGAGATCATTGAAGCATTCATATCATATGGAATAGTGTCAGCTTTGCTGCTCAGAATTCGGTTCCTCATGCGTGAGAAGTGTCCTGATGGGAGAATGGAAGAGGCGCACTGCTATGAGTATTTGGTAGCAAAAGCTCTAGGAGGAGGTTGCATCTCCAAGCTCTCAGACCTGGGGGTAAAGTACATGGGACTCCTCATTCTTGAATGTCCGTTTGACAACCCCATGTTGTGTTTTTCAGCCATGTGATAATCCTAGGGGACCTGAATACAGCTCATCGGCCCATTGACCACTGTGACGCAGGCAGTCTGGTAAGGCTCCCTCAAAACTCTAGGCCCCTCTCTGGTTCTGTTCCTTCAAGTACCCCATGTAGTACTGGGAGTTTGGCACCAAAGGTGCCTTTATGGAAAAACAGTGCTTGGTTTGAATGTACCCTTTTTTTATTCTGAAATTACATGTAAAATTGTACATATTTATGGAATATGATATAATATTTTGGCATGAATAATGGTCAAATGGGACAAATTGCCTAATCTGTCACCTCAAACATTTGTCATTCTGTATGGGCAAACAGTGAAAACTTTTTGAACTACAAGTTTTGAAATATGAAATAATTTATCGCTAGCTCTTCCTATACTGTGGAACACTGCTAGGTCTTTATCTTCCTATCAAGCTGTTCACATTAAGCAGCTACTCTCTCCTTTTCTTCCTACCTCTCCTTGACTCTGGTAACAACTGCTCTACTCTGCTCCATGAAATCAACATTTTAGACTTCCATACATGAGTGACATCACATGACATCTCTCTTTCTGGGCTTCCCTTGTTTTCATGTCTTTCAGTTCCATTCATTTGCTGCAAATGATATATATTCTTTCTGGCAAAATAGTATTGTATTCTGTATGTGTATTCTATTTTCCTTTTGTTCATTAATGAATATGTAGGTTTCTAGTGTATTCTTTCTTCCTTTTCTTATATGAGCCTCTTATTCCCTATAGGCCAATGTTTACTTAACCCTTAAGTGCATATTAGAGCAAATCTATCAATACCTTAATACTACACCAAAACAATGGAATCAGAATCTCGTAGGTGTAGACCCTCAGTAATGGTTTGTTTGAAAAGTCCTACAACAGACACAAACTAGAGAAACACTACTTTAGAATTTATATGAAGTCCTCATCTTGACCATTTCATAGAAAACTGCTGTGCTACAAAAGCAAACTGCCTGTTTTTCTCTGCTCTCATCCTATAATAACCAACAGAAGACTCCTGTGAGCTCAAAAGGGGTGGGGATTTCTCCTTGCCTCCAAGCAAGCCGACAGCTTTGCATCTGTGCACATCAGCTAGTTGTCCTTTACTACTGTTTCGTTAACTTGGCCCATTAGCTCTAGCTTCTTATGGGCTAACTCTTATATGCCCCCAACATGGTCAGACCCCACAGGTTGAGGACTACTCTCCAAAACTGTCACTTCAGACCCAGTCACAGTTGGAACTTCTGAACTATAAATTGAGGTTCCCATGACCTCATCTGTGTGTTAATTTGATAGAGCAAAGCAAGTACTCAGACAGCCACTCTAACTTAAGTCTAATGATTATCCATAAAGAATGTTTGAAATAATATAAATAGACAGATGAAGAAATACATGCAGAGGAAAGTCTGGAAGGGCCATTTGTGCCAGCTTCCATTCCTGTGGAGTTGGGTGAGTCATTCTCCCAACACATGGATGAGTCTTAGTTTGTCTTCTTGCACCTCTACATGTTGAGCTGTCCAGTTCTCTGAACCCTGCTTTTGGGTTTTATGGAAACTTCACTGCCTAAGTATGTGCTGAAAGTGGAATAGGGAAGCCCATCAAGGCCTGTGGCAGCTTTTCATCATTCCTTCCTCAATGGTTCAGGGATGGATCCTCTGGAATGAGGATCTTTTATTTTATTAAAAATAGATTTTTTTACACAATGTATTCTGATTATCGTTTCCCTCCTTCATCTCCCAGCTCTTCTCCTCTTTCCCTATTCATGCAACTGTACACCTTCCTTACACACACACACACACACACACACAGGGAGAAAGCATAAAAACAAAATTGGAAAGCATAATATGTAAGCAAAAGGCCAGCAAAGAAAAAAAATGCTCAAAGATCTATAAAAGTACCATCATGTTTGGTGTTGGCCACCTACTGCTTGGCATGGAGCCTTCCCTTCAGTGTGGTTAACATATCCAGTGAGATTCTATTGTAGAAAACTGATTTTTCCTTTGTGAGCAGTTGTCTGTTGTAGATTGCTTTGTGGTTAGCGATGATATCCATTTCCTACTTTCAGTGCTGGAACACATGTGGCTTGGACCCTTGCAGGCCCTGTACAAACTGCCCCAGTCTCTGAGTTTGTGTGTGTGTGTGTGTGTGTGTGTGGCATTGTTTCCTTTCTGTCTCCTATGCCCCCTGGCTCTTTCAATTTTTCCTCTTTGTCCTCTGCATATCTCCCTGAGCTCTGAGGGGGAAGGGTTTGATGAAGATATCCTATTTAGGACTGAATGTTCCATGATCTGTCACTCTACACATTGTCCAGTTGTGGGTCTCTGTATTTGCTCCCATTTTCTTCAGGTGGAAGCTCCTCCGATAATAGCTCATCAAGGCACTAATGGGTATACAAGTCATTGTATTGCTATATTCCTTTAGCAGAACAATGGTATTTAGTTTTCCCCCAAGTCCCTGACTATCTAACCTCAGGTTCTTGGCCACCAGGGTAGTGTCAGACATGGGTAAATCCAATCAGAAAGTGGTTGCTTACTCCCAGGACTTTTGTGCTACTATTACAGAAGAGTATATCGTGCATTCAGGTCACCATTGTTTATCAGTGGGTTTATATCTGAGTTGATAATTACCTTTGTCCTTTGGTAATGTGCAGAGTACTGGCTTTCGTAAGGCACCAGCTTGACTTTTCTGTGTTCAATGAGATATGTTTGTGTTGTCTTGACAATAGGGCTTTACCCTTGATTTGTAAAGAGCAATCAATAACCTTGGAAATAGCCTGAATTGTGTGAGGGTGTCCTTGGGGCTCATTTGGTCAACAATTCAATTATATGTAACCCATTCCTGGTACTGGAGGTTTCAATTCTTAGCAGGAGGTGTCTAGTTGGAGCTTGCTTGTCCATTATTTGGTGATTTCATTTATACTTCTTTCATTTATGAGTATATATTAATAAGCTTATACTGTAGTAGGTTTAATATGACAACTTGGATTGCCTTTAGTCTTAGCTGTCACTCAATGTATTCTTTCTTACCTTCCTCTTTTCTCCCTATCTCTATTTAATCCTCTTGCTTCAGGTCACACCCAACCCCACCTCCCACCCATCTCTCCATAACCATGACTGTATTCTATGTATTCTATTTCCTCTTCCTTAGGAAATACTTCCATCCCTCCTAATCCCTTACTCTATAACTAGCGTGCCCATTGAAAGCTTAAAGACTAACATACACATATAAGTGAATATGTGCTGTATTTGTCTTTTTAGGTCTGGCTTACCTCACTCCAGATGATTTTTCTAGTTTCATCTATATAATTGTGGATTTTATGATTTTATTTTTAAATAGCTGAGTAATACTCCATTGTGTGAATGTATCACATTTTCATTATTTATTTGTCTGTTGATGGACACCTAGGCTCTTTCCAAATTTTGGATGTTATAAATTGAGCAGGAGTGAACATAACATGGATGAGCAGTGTCTCTTGTAGGAGGAGGGCCCGCTTGTTCATCCCAGCTGCCTGGCTAGCTTAGCCCCGAAATAACCACACAGAAACTGTATTAATTGAATCATTGTTTGGCCCATTAGCTCTAACTTCTTATTGGCTAACTCTTATATTAATTTAACCCATTTCTATTAATTTGTGTATAGCCACATGGCAGTGGCTTACCGGGTAAAATTACCAGCATCTGTTTCTGGCAGCTCCATGGCACTTCTCCAACTCTGCTTTCCTCCCAGAATTTAGTTTTGTCCTCACCGCCTACTTAAGTTCTGCCCTATCAACAGGCCAAGGCAATTTCTTTAATCATTAATGAAAACAACACATAGACAGAAGGACCTCCTACATCAGTCTCTGTAGCAGGGTGTAGAGTACTTTGTGGATATTCCCGAGAGTGCTGTAGCTAGAGCTTGAGGTAGAACTATTCCCAACTTCCTGAGAAATTGCCACACTGATTGGGATAGTGATTGGTCAGGTTTGCACTCCCATCAGCAATAGAGGGATGAGTATTCCCTTTACTTCACATCCTATACAGTGTGAGCTATCTTTTGTTTGATTCACCTTGACTATCCTGACTAGTGTAAGATAAAATCTCAGAATGGTTTTGGCTTGCATTTCCCTGATGACTAAGTATGTTAAAGATTTCTTAAGTGTTTTTCAGCCATTTGTATCTCATCTTTCTATTTAGGTCTGTACCCCATTTTTTAAATGGGTTATATTTTGTCCACTCCTTTAATTCTTTATATGTTAAAGCTATTTGTCCTCTATGATATGTAGTTGGTGAAGATCTTTTCCCATTTTGTAAGCTGCCACTTTGTTAGAATGATGGTATCCATAAAGAGGCTTTTCATTCTGATGAGGACTTATTTATTGTTGTTTTTAGTACCTTTATTATCAGTGTTCTGTTCAGAAAGTCTTCTCCTGAGCCATTGAGTTCAAGGCTATTCCCCACTTTCTCTTCTATCGCATTCATGATTTCTGACCTTATATTAAGGTCTTTGATCCATTTGGAATTGAGTTTTATGCTGGTCATTAAGTATGTATTGTATCTATTTGCATTCTTCTACCTGTAACCATCCAGTTTGACCAGCCCTGTTTGTGAAAGATGCTCTTTTTTCTGGTATGTATATCTGGCTTCTTTATCAAAGATCAGATGCCCATAGGTGTATGACCTTCATTAGGTTCTTCCTTTCTATTCCATTAGTCAACATGGCTGTTTTTATGCCGATGCCATGCTGTTTTTATTACTATAGGTCTGTAGTACAATTTGAGATTGGGAATAAGGCAGTTGTAGCAAGGAGGAGGCAACTCATTGGTTCCTGGCCGCTTAGCCCCGAAATAACCACACAGATACTATATTAATTAAATCACTGCTTGGCCCATTAACTCTAGCTTCTTATTGGATAACTCTTACATGTGAATTTAACTTATTTCTAGTAATCTTTGTATCACCACGTGGCTGTGTCTTACCGGGTAAAGTTTCGTCCAGCTCCAGCAGGGCTACATGGCTTTTCTCTGACACTGCTTTTTTTCTCCCAGCATTTACATTAGTTTTCCCTTCCTAGCTCTGTTCTTTTGCCCCATCACAGGCCAAGATAGTTTCTTTATTCACTAACCAATAAAAGCAACACATAGAAGGACCTCCCACACTATTTCCCCTTTTCTGTTTAAACAAAAAGGAAGGCTTTAACTTTAACATAGTAAAATTACATATAACAAAACAGGTATCAAGCAAGATTTACAGTTACAATATTTATAAGCTACTTTCTATTTTTTAATTCCATCAAAGACTCCAGAAGGATATAATATTACCTAAGTTAATAGGAAGTGCATTGTAAGCAACTTCCAAAACTCTAGAAATGACAGAGACATCTCGCTACCTGGACACTCACCCAAAGTTCTTCCTTAACATTTCAGGCACCCATCTTTAGCCTATAGGTGCATAGTACCTGGCAGACATTTCCATGAAGCAGGAAATTTCAAAGACAGTTTCGCCTATTTTGGCAGTTTGTCAGTCACTTTCTTCTGTGTCTAGCAGACTCTTTTATGAAGCACAAACCCCCAAAAGATCATCTTACCTTTAGGCAAATTCAGCAGTCATTTTTCTGTGGGTCCTGCATGTCCATTTCATCAAGCAGTCCAGGCAAGAGCAGTTTCTTTTGCCCAAATGGCTAACCAACTCCATAAGAAGCCTCTTAGATGTCCATTTTCCTCTTGAAGTAATTGGTGCTGCCAGGAGCAGGTGTGTCTCATTGTCATGAAAAGTCCTAAATTCTTAAACATTTTAAATGTCATATTCTCTAGTTTTTGAAATATTTGAAGAGTGCCTATCTTACCAAAAACAATCTACAGATTCAATGCACTCCCATCAAAATACCAACAATTAATTTTACAGAAATTATAAGAACAATATTCAACCCTATAAGGAAATACAAAATACCCAGGATAGCTCAAACAATCCTGAATAACAACAACAACAACAAAATACTGAAGGTATTGCCTGAAGAAGGTTGTTAATATATACTGTTTAATTTTGGTTTTATTATGGAATGTCTCTGCCTGTTGTGAGTACAAGTTTTGCTGAGTATAGTAGTCTGGGCTGGCATCCATGGTCCCTTAAGGTCTGCATAATGCTCGACCAGAACTTTCTGGCTTTCAGAGTTTCCCTGAGATGTCAGGTGTAATTGTAACAGGTCTGCCTTTATATGTTACTTGGTCTTTTTCCCTTACAACTTTCAATATCTTTCTTTGTTCTGTGTGTTTAGTGTTTTGGCTATTCCGTGCCAACTCTTTATTTAGGATAAGGAAATTTTCTTCTATGATTTTATTGAAAATACTTTCTGTTCCTTTGACCTGGATTTCTTCTCCTTTCTTTATTCCTATTATTCTTAGATTTGATCTTTTCTTAGTGTCCCAAATTTCCTGGATGTTTTGTGTCAGGAGTTTTTTAGATTTAACATTTTTTTTTTTGGTAGATGTGTCCATTTCTTCTATTGTGTCTTCAAAGCCTGAGAATCTCTCTTCCATCTCTTATATTCTGTTGGTGAGTCTTGCCTCTGAGGTTCCTGTTCAAGTTCCTAAATTTTTCATTTCCAGTTTTATCTCAGTTTGAGTTTTTTTTGTGATTCTCTTTCTACTTTCAGGTCTTGAAGTATATTTATTATTTGATTCCACTGTGTTTTCACAGACTTCACTAAGGGATTTATGCCTTCTTTAAGGTCCTTGGACATAATTTATAATAGCTATTTTGAAGTCTTTGTTTTGTGTTCCAGGTATATTACATTTCTCAGGGGCTGCTATAGTAAGAATTATTGAATTCTGGTGGAGCCACACTGCGTTTTTAAGTTGGTATCTAGGCATTGGGGATTAGGAAGATTGTAATAATAGGTGCTATTATCTGGTCTTGTCCTTTTTGGGTGAGTGTCCATTCCTTGGTTTCTGTTGCCATCGCTGGATCTTAGGAAAGTGTGATGGCTGTGCATTGCTTGATAGTGTTTGCTCAGGCACTCTGCCACAGTGTGCTGGGCTAGGAGAAAAGACTGAGAGCACCTTCAGGAAAGAACCAAGGGGATACTATTCACACTTAGAGATAGCATTCACAGGGAGTTGGGAGGTGTGGTGGGAAGAGGGGACCTATCAAATAGGTTGCGGTAAGGCAAAGAATGATTTAGAAAGGCAGGCATGAATGGGCTAGATTGACCCTAGGCTTGAACCAAGAGTTGGAGTCACCAGTGGCTGGAGTTGAGGTAGGAGGAGGAGTACTCTCCACAGGTTGTTTCCGGGCTGAGGCTGAGAATGAAGAGATCGCAATAGAGGAACTACACTGTGATTCAACTTATTGAATTCCTGCCATGTGTGGCCAGTGCAGTTTCCCAGTAGAAAGTGTTTTTAGGTATTGGGGACTAACATATAGGAAAGGGGTGATGAAAGGGTCTCCAGGAAGGAGGCAAACTGGGTCTGCTGCACGGTTTGGTGGAGTCCCTAGGGAACTGAAACAGAGTGGGAGGATCGGCCCCGGCAAATGTCTGCTACAGGGCAGAGGATGGAACCAGAAGAATTACAGTGGAGAACAGGAAGGAGGGCAAGATGATCCAGCTGCTTTCCAGATCAGTATGGACACTGGGCAACCAAATAGAAAGGGTCTCTAGGTATCAGCAGTTGACACAAAGGAGCAGTAGAGGGTTTGATAGGGTAGGGGTTTAGGGGTTCACGGAAAGTAGGCTTGGTGGTGGAGTCTACGGGGAGTAAAAGTAAGGTGGGAGGACCATCTCCTGTAAGCATTCTGCCCCAGGGCTGTGGGTGAGTCTGAGGAATTGCAATGTAGGACAGGAAGGAGAGTGAAGATGGTCTACCTGCTTCCCGGGCCAGCATGGCACTGGGTTCCCAGGTGGAAAGTCTGGGGTGGGGGTCTAATGCCCTAACACAGACAAGGGTCAGACCAAGACTTTTCACTGGCTGTCAAAATGTGGGGAAGGGTTAGTTTATACGGTCCTCCCTGGGGAAAAAAAGTGGTAGTTTCTAAGCTTTGCTGTCAGAATTATCCTCTAGAAAGTATGGATGAAAACAAAAACTGTATATCAACATCCAAGGTGTGGTCAGTGTTGACATGGTACAGTCATCCCTGGAGGTGCTTCAGAAAGGGGGCATGGGAGGATTACTTGACTGGTGTTGAAGAGAGCCACGGAAACACAGGTGTGGCTCTTAGCAGAACTTGGCGGGGTGGCAGCATGGCAAAGATGATAAACCTGCCAAGTGCGAGCTTCTCTCCAGAGCTGCTCTTCTTGTCCTTTTCTACCCCGTCCCCACAGCCGGCCACGTTATTGCGATTGCATTTTATGTCCTCATTGGCACCATGCAAGTTCCGGTAGCCATCACCTTTTACTTCATGGACAGTGGCAGTCTCGCCCTACTAGAATCTTCAGTCTGGTGTTCCCTCAGGTCATTTAGATATTTTGCACAAACCCATGACAGAGCTGTTATTTCAGTTTGGCACTTCCTCTTCTGAAATTACTACCACATGGGCTTCACCTCTTGTTTCCAGATCATTTCCCCAGAGTAACAGCCTTTGTTACCAAGATCTACTCTGCCCCAGTGTCAGTTCTGCCACTAAACAGCTGTTCTGTGACTATGTTATTGCACCAAATCAGTGGGTGTGTAAGTGGGCGAACTGGATAAATGCATGGGCAGGTGGATCAGGGATCAGACATGGATGCCTGAATCCCCCAAGCTCCAGAGGGAGGAGGGATGTCAGTGAGGACATTGACACATGAAATAAATCGATTGGCATGGAGTGGGGAATCTTAAAGAAAAAGTAGCATTCTTCCAACTCCCGATTTTAGCTTACTTCTCTCTAGAGGCACCACTTTTATTTATTGTGATGAGGTCTTACAATATACCCAGGGTGGCAGTCCTCCTGCCTCAGCCTCCTAAGTGCTGGAATTCCAGGTGTAACCAACATGCTTGTTGGTTTTGTTTTTCAATCTTTTGTAAAGCATTTCTGGGAATTCCTTTGATTAAGCAAACAACAGACCTTCAGATGGGGCTTTTATGTCAGGGTAAGCATAATGTGGGATAGAGAAAGACAAACAGGAACTTCTCAAAAGATTTATTTTTATTTTAAATTATGTGTCTTATGGGGGTATCTGCACATAAGTATAGGTGTCTACAGAGGCCAAGGGACATTGGATTCCCTGGAGTGATGGGGGCGGGGGGAGAGGATTGAGATTTCTATATGGGTGCTGGTACCAAACTCAAGTCCTCTACAAGAGTAGTACTCAGTTTAACCACGGAGGCTTCTCTCCAACCCCAGGTTTTGATTTCTAACATTCTTTATTTAAAAGCTCATGCTTGTCAGAGATATGGTTCAGCTGTGAAGAGTGCGTGGTCCTCTTGCAGAGGACCTGGATTAGATTCCCAGCACCCACATGGCATCTCACAACTGTCTGTTACACCAGTTCCTGAGAACCTGGCAACCTCTTCTGGCCTCCATGGATACTGCATGCACATGGTACACAGATATACAGGGAGGCAAAACACCCATTCATAAAATGAAACAAAGGAAGCAAATAAAAGAAAAGAAAATACACCAAAGCCTAGCTCTGCCTGGTCTGGACTGTATGGCATTGAACCAAAAATCTTTAGGACAACCAAATTTTATTCATAAAATGAAGCGGTTTAGTCTCAATTTCTTCCTATTTTAAGGATCTAGTTTTGGCTTTTAATTCACTTTTCCTTCCCCAGGAGTGCTTTGAAGAGGACCCAGGACGTAAGTGGATGGATGGCTTGCTCAGTAGCCCAGGGATGGAGGCTGGATCCCACATAGGGCTTTTCATGGATAGCTACCGCTGGTTCCATCCAAAACAGGAGAGGGCCTTCACCTGCTGGTCAGTGGTCAGTGGTGCACGCCATCTCAACTATGGCTCTCGACTTGACTATGTATTAGGAGACAGGAGCTTGGTCATAGATATCTTCCAGTCCTCCTTCCTGCTCCCTGATGTGATGGGTTCTGACCACTGCCCTGTGGGAGCTGTCTTGAATGTGTCCTGTGTGCCAGCAAAACAGTGCCCAGCTCTGTGTACCCGCTTCCTCCCTGAGTTTGCAGGTACCCAGCTCAAGATTCTTCGCTTCCTAGTTCCTCTTGAACAAGAACCTGTACGAGTTCAGACAGTCCTGCAGCCCAGCCATCAAATCCAGGTACAGAAACACCCAAGCAAAGCTCGCATGCACTCAACCAGGCCTCGGAAAAGTCAAGGTGTCTCCCAAAGGAACCAGAAAAACCTGATGAGTTACTTCCAGCCTTCCTCTAGCCTTCCCCAGCCTTCTCCTGATGTGGGGCTACCTAGCCTGCCTCTGGTGGGCCCTCTTACAATCCCAAAGACTCCAGAAGAGTTGACAGTGGTGGAAGACAAAGTCAAGGTTTCAGAGGCCAAAAATGAGAAGGAAGTACAGACCTCCTTCTGGAAGTCTATGCTGAGTGGGCCCTCCCCTATGCCCCTTTGTGGAGGCCATAGGGAGCCATGTGTGATGCGTACTGTGAAGAAAGCAGGACCCAACTTGGGCCGCCAGTTCTACATGTGTGCTAGGCCACGAGGTCCTCCCAGTGACCCCTCTGCTCGTTGTAACTTTTTTCTCTGGAGCAGGCCCAGCTGAAACAACTGAGGCCTAGGGATGTCTGGCATGGTTACCCCATGTACAGGGTCTGATGCCAGGTCCTTGTCTCTGAAATTGCCTTCTCCCTGAGGCTTCCTTTCTTTCTCTGCTTCTTCTTCTCTTATTTCCCTCTCTCCCTTCCCTTCTAATGCCTTCTTCCTCTTCTCACATCTCTACAGGGAACTAATTTAAATCCCTTCTGCCCTTGCTGGACACTGTATTCATTCATAAATAAAGTCTTTGTTTTAGTGTACCATGTTGAGTGGATATTTTGATGTAATCTAGAAAGTTGAGTCAGAGAGGCTCTCTCAGTACTAGTAGGCTTTCTGGCCTCCATACTGCCAAAGCAACATGGTAGCCAGAGGAGCCATGCTCCTGAGAGAGGCTGGTGAGCTCTGGGGATTATCTGCAGCTCTAAGGTCGGATCAGTGAGGAAGGTGGGTGTGGTGTGGGTTGTGTATACTTAAACAATAGCTTCCCAAGTAGTGTGTTCTTCAGCTGTGACAGATTGTCATTAGAGAGAAAAAAGGGGTGTTTCAGCCCTCAGAGTTACAGGGCCTGAGATACCATAAGTCTCAGGGAAGGTGACCACCTCAACCAGTAGGATTATTAGTTCCCTGCTGGGAACCTTGTGTAAAGACATTGTGTACTATGGCCAAACCTCTTCCTTCACCTTGAGAAAGGCTTGTAAATTCTATAACATAGTATTGGAAGAAAAGAGGATAGTGGATCATGAAAGACATATGTTCCTTGTTCTGAAAGATTTCTTGGTTTGGGAAAGTCATTATTCCCAAAGAAGAACCCGTCTTTAGTTGAGACTCACTCTGCTTCTGACATCAGAGGCTACCTGGGGCTTAGCTTTCCAGGTGAACTAGTGAAGAGGGGAGCCCCGTATTTCTGTTGAAACCATTGAGAAAGCCACTTCAAGTCTGCTAAGGGGTTTGGCTCTTTGTACAGATTCCAGTACAGTTTAGGGGCATTTCTTTCCTCTTCCTAATTGTGGCTTTTCCTGGTCCAATCAACAAGTAATCTTTGCTTTCCTTGTGGAACTGGGGCTTGTCTGAGTGAGTCAGTATAGTATCGTTGCCTGTTCTTTGTTGACCAAAGGGCTATGGATGCTTCAGGTTGCTCTTTATTTTCAGAATCAAATCAGCTAGAAACACACAACAAAGCAGAGAGCAGGAAGAAGCCCAGCCCCAAATGGAGTGCAGGTGGCATGGGCATTCAAGGCAGCTGGCTTCTTAGGCATAGGTGGTAACATATTGGGGCCCCATGTTCCCAAAGTAGGATCTCTCCCACTCACTCATAAGCTCAAAGTGTACGGGACGATGACAGAAATTGCATGCAGCCGCAGACACATCCTGGAGGGGCAGCCCCACCTCAGTCCAGACTAGCAGCAACTTCTCTAAAAGGAGATAGAAGAGGGAAAGAATTAGTTATACTTGGTCTACTAAAACCCTTGTTGCTCTGAATGCACCAAGATCTTGACTCCCACAATCTTTGAGGGAACTTAGGTCCAGAAGTGGATTTGTTTGCTTCAGTGTGACGCATTAATACTATCATTTGTCTGTTGATGCTGAGAAATATGCCTATGACAGGATTTAAAACCATGCTGTACTAACCTTTACCACTCCCTTCATGTAAGTCTAGCAGTGGATCTCTACTTAGAACATCCTAACCTGACAAAGGGGACACTAAAAGTAATCCTACTGTGGTATCGGTTTTGTGAAGTAAGGTGGGGGGGTGCGTTCCTGAGTTGCATAGGGACCCCGAGGAGGGAATGTGACCCAACTGTAGGAAGTACTTAAGTTGTAGCCCTGGCGTCCATTTTAGCCCCCCCCCCCTTTTTTGCCTATCCCTTGTGGTACGGTCTGGTCTTCTCTTCTTAAACACCATCTGTGCTGATGGTTCCAACTTTCCTAGAACTCTGCATCGGTTCCCAGACTTGTATATCCAGTAGCATTTCTGCATCTCTACTTGGCTTCCTAGTAGCCATCTAACATCTAACAACATGGGCCCAACTGAACTGTTCATATCTCTGTCCTTCACAAGCCCGTTCTTCTCACTTTTTCTGCCACTTTATACCATCCGTCCACACCCATCTTGTTCCCCAAATAGAAGAGGGCTATTTCTGTCTTTGAGTATTGGCCTTAGCCTGTTCTCTGGGATGTCTGATAGTTCTTTACCCAGATAATCACAAACAGTACCATGTAGAAACCATTGAATGCCATACTAAGGAGCTTCAGCTTTGTTTTGTAATCCAGGTTTTTCCGCAAATTTGGGGCTAAACATCCTTATTGGTATAAATTGTTTAGCAGGTACCCCCAATCTTTACTTATTTGTATATTATGTATATTTGTTGTGGCCATCTTGCATGTTAAGATATTTTCTCAGCTTATGGATCATCTTCGGCACCTTACCTTAGAGTCACTGATCCAGGGGCTTAGAAAATAGAACACCTGGCAATGGAGTGGTATTGTTGGGTTTTAGAAAAATCCCAAAGAGAAACAAGGAAAGGGGGGGTATGTTGATATATTTTCAAGAAACAACACCAGAGGAGGCAAACTGGGTTTGAAAGAAGTTAAAGAGAAGATGTGCAGGATTCAGGATGAGTTGACTATGGGATTGAGTAGCTACATCTCTCCTGCAAAAGGGAGCACGTGGAGCCCTAAGCACTGAGAGCTCCAGGACTAATCCCAGAGCTAGAGAAGAGTCTTAGCCATAGAAGCCCAGTAGCTATGACCTAGTGCCTATGTGACCGTGGACCCGTAACTTTTTATACTTCAATTTGTACTTAATACACAATAAAAATTATAAAAGCATCTCTATCTTATGTATTAAGTGGGTTAATACATTTAAAACAGCGCTTGGCACATGGTTAGTAATGGATATTAGTCAGCTTTATTTGATGTTTTTAAATGAACGAATGGATTATCAGCACCTAATCATCTTCTTTAAAACATGCTGACTATGCTCTGGACAGAAGGACTTGTCAATACATGCCCTCTGCTTTCATATCTACTTAATTCTTTTATTCTAGAGTCTTGGCGTTATGTTCACATGTAGTTCAAGGTGGACCACAAAGGCTTGCTCACCTATAAATCCTTTCTTGTACTCCATAGCCACTCAGCTCATCATATTAGAATAGCTGTGTCTATCTCCTCTGCCATTGATTGTCTATGGATATTTCATCAAGGAGACTTAGAATGAGCAACTGCTAAGTGCCAGTTCTTTTTTTTTTTTTAATTTTTCGAGACAGGGTTTCTCCGTAGCTTTTGGTTCCTGTCCTGGAACTAGCTCTTGTAGACCAGGCTGGCCTCGAACTCACAGAGATCCACCTGCCTCTGCCTCCCGAGTGCTGGGATTAAAGGCGTGCGCCACCACCGCCCGGCTCTAAGTGCCAGTTCTTAGGTCAAAAAATAGACCTTAGGAGCTGGAGAGATGGCTCAGTGGTTAAGAGCATTGCCTGCTCTTCCAAAGGTCCTGAGTTCAATTCCCGGCAACCACATGGTGGCTCACAACCATCTGTAAAGAGGTCTGGTACCCTCTTCTGGCCTGCAGACATGCACACAGACAGAATATTGTATACTAAATAAATAAATATTTTAAAAAAATAGACCCTACCAACATACATACAAGTAATATTATATGGAACCAACAGGTTACATTTAGGAATATATAAGTATTTTTGAAGGGAAGTAAGTAGCAGAACTTGGGAGGGTGTGCAGGGAGAAAATAGAAGGGAGAAACGTTGTAATTAAATTACAGTCTCAAAAATACACCCAAAAGAAATACAATAAACATTGGGTGAATACACCAAATTGTCATCTTTCAGGGTAAAACTCAAACTACTCAGCTCAGCGCTACCAGTCTCTAAACCTAGACCTTGTTTATGTTGTCTTTGTAGCTCTAGATTGACCCACCACTATCCTGCTCTCCTCCCTTCCTGCAGTTCCTGTTCTTAGTGGTTGCTTTTGAGACTTGGCCTCCCTAGTCCGCCCACTGGCCTTAAACTAGCTGTGGCCTTGAACACCTGATCACTCTGCTTCTAACTCCAAAGTGCTGTGGTTTGTGCAGGCAAGCTCAGCTGTTACTGCTCTTCACATGTAGTGCCTCCGCCACTTCCTCCTTGCCTTTGTGTTCTTTCCTCCTCTGGGAATACCTCTTATCAACCCTCTTCTCTTGGTCCAAACCCACTCACCTAGTAAGGTTCAGCTTGGAAGTCCCTTCCCCCTAGGAAGGCTATCTTGAATCCTGAAGGTAGTTTAGTATCCTCCTCTGTGCTCCCACAACTTCCCTAGGTACTGTCTTTCTTAATGTTTGATCTCACCTGATAGCGTTGTTTGTATCCACTATTGTTTGTGTTTCTTCTCCCCAACCAGACTAGAACCCAGTGAGTCTATGTGCTGTTTCCCTTTCATTTGTGACCCTGGTGCCGAACCTGGTACACAATGAATGCTTCTAGAAACGTTTTCCAAATCAAGCAGAATCTAGCCTCTCAAGCTTCTTTGAATCCTGAGACTTAAGGGATAGGAAAGTATAGACACCCATGCTGAGAACTTACCCACAAAGTTTTCCATCATCTGCGGGCTGTGGTGGGGGGAGGGTGCCAAGCGCAGCAGCTCCTCGCCCCGGGGCACAGTTGGGTAGTTGATGGCCTGCACATAGATGCTGTGCTTGGAGAGCAGGAGATCACAGATCTTGCTGTTGAGTGCTGCATCGCCCACCTAGGCTCAAAATAAAGGCCTTTCAGTACCTCTCACCCTGAGCCACCACAGCACACTAGCTCTGTGAAGGAGGAGGAGGAACCCAGATCAAGGAACAACCACTGAATTTGGGGTCAAGTTGTTTTTCATAAAGGGCTGAGGCAGTGATGCCTCCGGAATCTCTCTCAAGGGGAGCCCAGAGCCAGCAATGCAATTTGAAGAAGGGATGGAGCTGGTGTCTTGTGTTGATACTATTTGTACAACAAGCACATTGGTGACATTGGAGTAGTCAGAAAGCCAGGGTACCTCTGAGCTGCTGTTACTAGGTTAATTTAAAAATTGCAGTTAAAGCCGGGTGATGGTGGTGCACGCCTTTAATCCTAGCACTCTGGAGGCAGAGGGAGGCAGATCTCTGTGAGTTTGAGACCAGCCTGGTCTACAAGAGCTAGTTCCAGGACAGGCTCCAAAGCCACAGAGAAACCCTGTCTCAAAAAACCAAAAAAAAAAAATTGCAGTTAAAGGGAGTGACTCCAGTTGGCTCTCTCTATATCTGTGTTCTTTTTCAAGTATTCACCCAGCCTCAGCTTTGAAAAAAGAATATCTTTAAGTCTCTCCTTGTTGATGTTTCCCAAATAATACAGTTTAATGGCTAAGTAGTTTTTGTTTGAATTTGGTATTACTGGTGATCTAGCAATTAAATGTATTGTGGAAGGCTGAATAGATTCTATGGAAATGTAACACTGTTTTGTACAAACTGAGGAGAGCATTTCTGGATTTTGATACGGGCTGTGGGAGGTCCTTTATGGATACTGAGAGGTTGCTCTTCTCTCCTCATCCCCAAAATTGTCTTAAGAAGTGTCCTTCTTAGACCCTGATTTAACTGACTTACATAAATAGATGTCATTTAAGAAAGGAACAGTGGTTCATTTTAGAAGTAAGAAACATTTAAACAGAGCTGGCAATCCAAAGTACCAGCTAGTTCTATGGCTGGTTTTGAGGTTTTGGTTTTTTACCTCAAACCGGAACAAATTGGTAGCCTTTACTGTGTGTTGTATGCTTCAACATTTTCTAGTCTATGTTTCCCTATCTTCAGTCTAAGTATAACCCACTAAACTGATTCCATGACCCGCTAATAGTTTTTAATAAACAACTTGAAAAACACTAAATTATAAGCTTATGATTTTGAGGATCAGAGCAATTTAGTAATAGAAAGGCAATGATTGATGAAAAAAGACAGGTTAATCTATAATAGCTAACTTTTCAAAACAGAGACCAAAGGTATACGTCTCTGGTGTATGTGGCGGGGTGGGGGGTGGGGAGGTCATAAGAAAGCAAAGTGTTGATTGAAGGGGCAAAGTGGTTTACTGGAAATAGGAAGGCTTCAGGAACAGGAGGTGGGGAAGGCAGGGGGAATGATGGAATTCTCACCCTGATGGGGATGATGTGACTGGGACAGGGGATGACAGAAAACCCCCTGTCCATTAGTAGCTGGCGCATATGCTTGACGTTGCGCTGGTGTGCCCGCCTTAGGGCTTGCCCGTCCTCTCCCTTGAGTAGACGCACAGATTCTAGAGCCCCAGCGAGCACCATGGGAGGCAGGGAAGTGGTGAAGATGAAGCCTGCAGCATAGGGGCGCACCATGTCCACCAAGTCCCGAGTGCTGGCAATATAGCCACCAACGCAGCCAAAGGCCTTGCCTGCAAACGAGCAACAGAAGTTATGCACAGACCTGATGAGCAGTCTACAGAGGGGCAGACTAATGCCCCAGGTAACACAGGCAGGTAGACCAGAAGCTGGGCCTCCAGACTCCCTTCCCAGTGCTCTGCCCATCTCTCCTGTGCATGGCAGAGTTGATAGTTCTGTGGTTCTGAGATAGGACTGCCACATACTGCCATATGCAGTGACTAGATAGGAAGGAACAGGGTGGGGACCTTTAGTTGGTTAGAGCCTGAAAAATAACTAAGATGAGACTTGGGGCTGGTGTTGGGAAGGAAAGACTTTTCTTCTTATTCTAGTTGGATCCAGCTGTCTGGTCCAGCTCAGGAGCCTTTTAGAAAATCTTTTCTAGACTTTCTCAGTGACTATGCAGTGGGATGGGGAAGAGATGACTTGGTAGGGCAAAGCTTGAGGTTATAAATTCTTTCCCAGCCACTCCTGTGGCTCTACACTGGAAGGAGAAATGGGTCTGGAGGGGGCACTTCTCTGGGTCGCATGTAAGGGAGCCCCGAAGTGTTTGCTCACTGCTGACTAGTTTTATGTCAACATGACATAAGCAAGAGTCATCTGAGAAGAGGGACCCTCAACTGGGAAAATGCCTCCATAAGACTGGGCTTGTAGGCAAGTCTGTAGGGCATTTTCTTATTTAGTGATTGATAGACAGCCCTGTCCATTGTGGATGAAACCATCCCAGGGCTGGTGGGCCTGGGTTCTATAAGAAAATAGGCTGAGCAAGCCATGAGGAGCAAACCAATAAGCAGCACCCCTCCATGGCCCCTGCATGAGCTCTTGCCTCCAGGTTTTCACCTGGTTTGAGTTCCTGCCTTGACTCCCCTCTTCCTGCCTTGACTTCTCTCAATGGGCTGTAATTCTGAATTTGTAAGCCAAATAAGCCCTTTTCTCTCCCAAGTTGCTTTTGGTCTTGCTTGTAGTCTCAGACCTTGCTACTAGACTCTCCCTGATCTAGATGACACTTCCCCCTTTTCCAGGTAGCTCCATCTGTTCATAATTACAGGGACAGATGCGTATCAGGTTTCACTGTGGGAATTGTATGATCATGAACAGTTCACAGCCAAAAGAGCAGACAGTGACCACGTTACTGTACAGGGCACATGCTAAGAACCACAAAAGGGTTTTCTCTATGACATGAATCCAGAGATTCTTACTGGGCTATACTGGGAGGCTAGGGACGGGTGAAATGTGGGAAAGGGATCTGTCTGTTCCATAGAACCCTCAGTTTTCACAGACATCAAAGAACTCTGGTCTTTAATAAAATAAGGGACAACTTCTATTTGAGAAAAATAAATCATGGTTTCTTCCAGGGCTTGACCTGCTTAGCTGGAAGTTTCTTGAGAGCAAA
This sequence comes from Microtus oregoni, assembly GCF_018167655.1. Classification (NCBI taxonomy): domain Eukaryota; kingdom Metazoa; phylum Chordata; class Mammalia; order Rodentia; family Cricetidae; genus Microtus; species Microtus oregoni. Next base: position 901,087 of record NW_024544808.1, on the reverse strand, counting down.
GTCCAAACCTTTTCATCCTTATATCCCTTGTTCCCAGTACAAGGTATATATAAAGCTATGGAAACATTTTTAGTGAGTGAATGCATAAACAAATGACTAATTTATAAGTTGAAATTTATCAAGTGGGAGAGTATGAAAGGCATGTCAAGAGATGACATCTTAGGATTTGGTTTAGTTAGAAGCTATGATGTGGAGTTTACATTTGATCCTAGGGGCAAGCGGGATCCATTAAAGAATTTTAAACAGGGAAAGGAGAAAGATAGATTTACATAAGGAAACATTGTTCTGAATGTAGGAAGAATAGACTATAGGAAAGAACAAACCAAGAAAACAATGTTGGTTAGACAAGAACGGTGGTAGTAGAGAAATGAAAAGGTGTCGAATTGTACTGGTTGAGGAGGAGTAAAGAATTGATCCCCCCAAGATGGTGACTTTATTTAGGGGTTTGGGATGACCTTAGAAGAAGTGTTCACAAAGTAGTGGTGACTTTTGAAGTGTGTAGTGAAGTAGCATACAGCAAGTCCAAACACTTCTCATGCATTGTGCCTCTTATGGGCAGGAGAGAGACCGACTGGTAGATAGTGATGCGGAGCTTGAGGCAAGAGACTTAAACATATTGAAAGAGAGTGAGAGGCTGAAGATGTGGAGGGATCGAGGGACAGATGGATGGAGGCGGCGTGGGAAAGGGGACACACGCACGTACATGTGCACATACATGGTGGAAGGAGAAGTTATTGGATAAATAGTGGGCAATGACCAGCGCACCAGTGGAAAAGACTAGTCAACAAGAAAAAGGGGTATGTCCTTTACTACTGTAGGAGGCAAAGAATGAGAGGAAAAGTGGAGGTGCATGTAAGTTGGCAGGTGCTTGTGGCTAGGAGTTGAGGATAATGCTGTCTGGTGTTTTCTACTTTCAGTGTAGCAGGAGGTAAAGATGTCTGCTGATAGGAGAGAAGAGACGGGGATCTGGCACAGTTGTCACAGACACTTGAAAAGCTCTGAGAAGAGGTTAAGGAATGTGACATTTTAGTGGCGCCTCTCTAAGAACTCATATAAGCCCTGGATTGGCATGGATGTGGAACATCGTGTCCATCTGAGATTCAGACTGATAGAAGGCATGTGAGGGGAAAGCATGGACAAGAGAGTGGAAAGGGAGAAGATGGCTTCTAGCACATAATTGAAGGACTGCCTCTAGGCAAAAAGGAAGAAATATATTTCACAATGAAGGGAAATAATGAAGAAATGTTGGTGAACAGATAGGTTTATGGTTGCATGTCAATAAGTAAGGAAAGCTATTTGGTGGTTTCTACATTATTTTTGTAAGACCTGAGTTATATATTAAGAGTGAAGGGTGGAGGTACAGATTTTGCAGAAACGTTTTTAAAGCTCTGTGGAGACAAAAGACTATGTGTATTAGAGATGGTAAATTTATGGTGTTACTGTTTTGTGAGGTCAGGCACTAGCTATTCCCTGATGCTGGCCGTCAATCTAGGTGTGGTAGGAGTGAAAGCAGAGGGATGTAATCATCCACTCCTGGATGGCAGGTGAAAGGGAAGAGCAGAAGAAGCAAGTGAGCCCAAAATAGAGGGGGCAGCAAGTGAGACCGGATGCTCTAGTGCAGGACACCAGCCTCGAACAAATCTCAGGCCTTGCACTCACCTGGCAGAAGCTTGGCCAGTGTAAAGAGAGTAGAATCATTGGCCACAAAACAGGAGGAGAAGAGCAGGGCTGAGTCCTTCCGGTGTAGCTCAGCCAGCTCCTGTTCAAGTTCTACGTGGAACTTGCTGGTACCTGAGATATTGCGAGTACCACCAGCTCCAGCTCCATGATTCTTCAGGGTCTCCCTGACCCCGAGGAAACAGAAGACAACGAAAAACAAAAACAAACCTTGTTAGGCACTGAGCGAATACGAAACCCTTCTTTAATGTGGTCAGTGTTAACTTAAGTAGTCCTGAGTGGCTCTCAACCTTCCTAATACCGAGACCCTTTAATACAGTTCCTCATGTTGTGGTGATCCCCAACCATAAAGTTATTTTTGCTGCTACATCATAACTGTAATTTTGCTACTGTTATAAATTGCAATGTGAATATCTGGTATGTAGGATGGTCATAGGCAAACCCTGTGGAAGGGTTGTTCAGGCCAAAAACGAGTCACGACCCGCAGGTTGAGAACTGCTGAAGTGGGGGAAAGAACGGGAAAGGCAGAGATGGAGGTAGAACTAGATACAGCTTGAGTGGTTTGGAAAAGCTAAAGGAAGTTCTCCACCCCTCCCCCCATTTCTCTCTCCTCCCCCCCCCCTCTCTCCCACACAGACACACCCCATTCTAGATCATAGACTCAGGGAGCCTTTTTTGGTTTCCATTATCATCCTGCACACCAGACAAACAGTAGTTTAGAGAGTGATGTGTTGACTGACTGAGTTTGTATCTGAGGCATAGATAGATGTACTGGGAAGACCTTGTACAAAGAGATGCTGCTAGAACCAAGGTGTCCACTGCTCGTGTGGCTCCAGATCTTTAGATGTGCCCGCCCCACAGCTCATAGTGCATACTCTGCTACTCACTGTATGGCCTGCAAGACACGAGGGTGCCTGCTGATGCCCAAATAGTCATTACTACACCAGACAGAAACATCCTGTGAGGCCATAGATGCCTCAGAGAAGTGTTGGGCAAAGGGGTACGCATCAGCCCAGCGATTCACAGTCTTAAACACACGGTAGGTGTGGTCCTGTTTCTTCTGCATGATCTTGTCTCTGAAAAATTGGTCATAACCAAAGACCTGGCTTCCTGCAGGAGTAGAAATAGAGAGAGGAATAATTCAACTCAACTCTCTTCCTGACTAGTCTTTATTTTACTCATGTTGATTTTGGGCTTTCTAATTCTCTTCCCATGTATTCATTTATTTGTTCAACAGATGTCTTACTGGTTCTTTAACTTTTTTCTTCTGTTGTTTAATATGATATTAATGCCTGTGTATGTGCACACATTCAGGTGTGTTCATGTCAGGGTGCATTGTGGAATTCAGAGAACAGCAGCAGGCATCAGTCTCTCTTCCCCCTTTGTTTGAGAGAGGGTCTCTTGTTCACTGTGGCATGCAGCAGACTAGCTGGCCCTTCCATTTCTGAGGATTTTCCTATCTCTCCCTTCCACCTCTCAATAGGGGCATGCTGAGATTATCTGCATTTGCTTGCCCGTGGGCTCTGGGTGCTCAAACTCAGGTTGTTGTTGTACTTGCACAGCAAGCATTTTACCCACTGAGCTACCTCCCCAGCCCTGGCTCACACTAACTCTCTATTTCACTCAGCCATCCCTTTGCTAACTCACGGATTTAGTCAGGCTTTCCACTCAGCATGGCCTCACCTTTCTTTCCAGAGTTAGTGTGGAAGATGCCTTACAGGAGTTACTGCTTCAGTCTCAGAGAAAGGAATATTGCTAGGTCCGGTTTCTACTCATGTCTCTTCTCACCTGATAGCTATGTGACTCTGAACCAGCAAAGAATCCTCTTTACTGCAAAAATTAAACACTAGAAAACTCCCACGAATCTTCCAATTGGTAAATAGGCTGCTGAACTGAATGAAAAATGAACTGGATGAAAAAATTCAAATGGACACTAAATACTTCACATCCTTAGCCACCAGGGAAATGCAGATTTAAGCTGAGTTTCAATTCCATCTCACTTCAGTCATAATGGCTATTGTCAGGAAAACAAATGGTAACAAATTTTGGCAAGTAGGCAAGCAAAGAGGAGCTCTTACACACCAAGGGTCAGAACCTAAGCTGGTTCAGCAACTATGGAAATCAGTATGAAAGTTCCTCGGAAAAATAACAGGGATTAGAGTGATGACTCTGTAGCTCATGCTGCGTCAAGTGTTCAGCAACCACATCAAGTGGCTTACAACTTCCTTTAACTTCAGCTCCAGGGGATCCGGTATATCTGGCTTCCAAGGGCATTATCACACATGTGCATGCAGAAGCAAATGCATGCATGCATGATTTTAAAACGATAAAAATAATACTTCAAAAGAATCAATTAAAAATAGGAATACTGTATGACATATCACTTCTAAGCATATACCTAAATGACTCTTAAGTCAGCATACTACAAAGATACTTGTACACCCATGTTTATAACTACACTATGCACAGTTGCTAGCAAACAGAGCCAGCCGTCAACAAATGACTGGATAATGAAGATGTGATAAATATAAAACAGTGTAATTTTGTGCAGCTGTAAAAAATGAAGTCATGTTGGAAAATGGATATAGCTGAAAATCATTATGTTAATAAAAGCCAGACAGAATGACAAATGCTCCATATGTGCTTTCATATATATGTGGGACCTGAATTTAAAATTGTGTATACGTTTGTACATGTGTATTTGTAGGTCAAAAATTAGAAAGGGAACCATAGGTGGTAGAAGAGATCTTAAGGGAAGTGGGAAGTAGAGAAGGCAATAGAGTACATGTAACAGGAAAGCAAAAAGAAAGGGCTGACTGGTAAAGAAGGGGAATCAGGTGAAGGAGGAACACATGATAATAAAATATAATAACATGTGTATGATAATGCCAAGTGAAACTCATTACTTGGTATGCCAGCCAAAACAACTCAATTTTAAAAAAATCTTTTTAAAAAAATCATTTTTTTTTGTTTTAATGTCCTCATATGTAGAATGGAGCTTAGAATTCTTCCCTTGCTTAGTTGTGAGAATCTAATGACAACACTAATATTTGGTATGTGGTAATAATACTGTCCTCAGAGGTCTATTAATAATAGTGGTTGTAATTAAAAATAGCTAGTGTTTTATTATATTATCATAGCCAGCATTAATGGATGCCTAATACATGTAGAACCTACTTCCAGGAACCATAAAGATGCTAACTTATTGATTTCTCACATCAACACTATATGGAAAGTTCTATTAGTATCTGTATTTTTGTTTGAAGGAACTAAGGCATAAAAAGATCAGCTAACTTGACCAAGGTCATGTAGCAATTAAATGCCCATGAAGTAAGTGACACATTGGTTCAAGTAATGAAAAAGTTAAAACCATGAATTTTCTTTGGGTATATTCATATGGCTATAAAACTAGCATGCAGCCTTAAGTGGAGGAATACAAAAGCATTAGCAACAACCTTAATTACAGGTTCTTGTTTAAATGAATACTTTCGTGTCTACACTATGGAACACAATTCAGCCATTAATGATCCTTATGTAGCTCTGTGTTGATGGCCATGAAGTAAGTAATAATTGATATGAGGTCGTATTCTTAAGTGAACAAAGCAGCGCAGTAAACTCTGGAGGTAATCGGGTCATAGTTCTGAAAAACCATGAGTATGATTAAGAGAGTGGATGGGAAATTCTCTCTGTCTCTGTCTCTCTATCTTATGTATGTGTAGCCATAGGAAGGTGTGTCTGGGAGAAAACACAACAAAAAGTTAATGGTAGATGATAATTTACTCTTTATTTCTCTGTATCTCTTAAAAATAATTCCTTATTTGTATACTAGAAAAATGAATCAATCCCACTATGAAAAATGGATATAAGAGGCAGAAAGGGTGAGAAACTTTGAGGGAAATATGGAAAAATAATGGAGGTAAGCTTAGTTTTTAATGAGACCTCATAACAAGCTAGGAATACTACATTGCTATAAGTGTAATTTATTTTTCCTTATAAACTATTGAGGTAAGTGTTCGAATGACGTGACTTAGTTACAAAATCCACAGATCCAGCAAGACCAGCACTAATGCATAATTTTAAAATTTTTTTGGTTTAAGAAAATATTCCCATTTTCTTTTTTATCCTGTGTCATGCACCCTTGCAGTAGCTACTTCACTCTTCCCATGCCCATTCTTTCCATCTTGACAAACTCACCAGTCATATTGTTGTGAATCAGGTGTGTAATCGCCCTTTCAATCTGCTCTGGGTCCTGGAAACTAGGGAATGGTTGGCTTGGGATGCTTGAATCCAAGGAGCTCAGCAGGTCTACAAGGGAATAGGGAATTCATTGGCGTGAAGAGAGGAAAAGAGATAGTATCTGTTGTCTTCTTTAGGTTCAGTGTAATGCATAGCTATAAAGTTTAGAAAGTAGAGATGCCTCCCGGGGAATGCTTCTGCAAAGTAAGCTTCCGCTCATCTCCTAGAATGTCTGGAAGCCTCACTTCCCATTGAGAGTTGCCCTTGCGTAAGGTAACCAGGAAATGCACCCTAGGCCCTGCACTTGAGAGATGGGTGTGTTTTAGTCTTCATTTTTGAACATCCTTAAATTTTAGTCTCTAACTTTTTTGTTCTTAGTGATAATTCAAAGTGACCTGTGAAAGATGCCAATAGGATGGCCAGGTGTGAATTGTCTTGAGTGCTCTGTCTAGGTTGTTCTTGAACTCTCTATCCTTATAAAGAATAATTTGTTGAAAACAAAACTTTATTTGAATTCATTTTAATAAAATTGATAATTCAGAATACTTTTCAGGGAAGAAAGGCCAATTAATTCACACTATGTTGTGTGAAAACTAAAGGGTGTATCTATTCTCTACCCCTTTTCCTTCATACAAACCCAGACTCTCATAATATGGTCTTGCTAAACTTGGAATCCCAGTTCTTCGAAATCCACTTAGCTGCCTGGGAGAGAGGAGGGCCCATTTCAGACTGACAGCTAAAAGTTACGGGAGTTTGTACCTGTGTATGTGTTGAGGAAATGCACTTCAGTGCATGGCCTAATCAACTGCCTCATATGACTCCCTGCAAAAGACTCAGACTGTCCATCATGGAATGTATACAGTCTTCCCTTGGATTTGCTTAGCCCAGAGTATGATAAAGTGGGATCAATCATTAGGAATAGAGGTGGAGGTCAACTCCAACCTGTCTTGAAAGTCTTGACATCCTCTTGGACTTCTGGGGCTGCCTTCTGCACAATCTTGCTCTTCCCATCTTGAAGTTCTGACATCATGAAAGGACAATGGCTCTTGGCCCAAGACGGAGAGTCTACATAAAGGTAAGAGAGTAATTCGAGGTTCATTCCTTAGCCATACATTCTACTCAGCAATGATTACTGAGACTTACTGTATTCCAGAGCTCTAGCTCAGGCTATGATACAGATGAGAAGTTAAATGAATCTGGTCTTATTGCTGACAGAGTTTCTAAGCAGGGAGAAGTAGCATACTCTGACAATACTTTGGAAACGGTGGGATGGGAGAAAGGACAGGACAAATGAAATCTAGAAGATCTAAGGGATGGGACTAAGAGGTGGTATTGGCTAGGCTAGGGGTCTAGGCAGGCTTTGCAGGAGCAAAAATGCCCAAATTCAGTGTTGAATGAGAAGGAGGAGAGGAGATAATAGTATAGGGGAAGGTCATATGTCACAAGCAAATGCAAGGAATCATAGGACAAGAAAATCAATTTGAGCAATTTTAACCTTTTAGCATGGGTGAAGTATAGTTTGTGTGCAAAGAACATGAAAATAAGACTCAATAGCAGCGGTTCTCAGCCTGTAGATCAGAACCCCTTTGGGTAATGAACGATCTTTTTACAGGAATGGCATAGCAGGTATCCTGCATATTGGAAATTTATATTACAATTCATTGGTCCTCTTGTGGAACTCCTAACAGTGGGAGCAGGATCTGTCTCTGACTCTTTTACTGGTTTGGGGGACACTTCTCCCCATACTGGGTCGCCTTGCCCAGCCTTAATACATAGGGAGGTTCTTAGTCTTACTGCAACGTGATATGCCATGTTTTTGTTGATAACCATGGAAGGCCTGCCCTTCCCTGAACAGAAACAGAGGAAGAGTGGCTTGGGGCATGAGGACAGAGAGTTGTGTGGTGGGAGTGACTGGGAGGAGAGGAAGGATGGGAAACCATGGCTCGGATGTAAAATAAATAACAAATAAATTTATTAATAAAAACAATTTATAACAGCAACAAAATTATAGTTACAAAGTAGCAATAAAAATAATTTTATAATTGGGGGTTACCACAGCATGAGGAACTATAAAAAAGGGTCACAGCATGAGGAAAATTGAGAACCCCTGCTCTAGAAAGACACTGGCAGAAGACACAGCCAGAGTCTATTGTTTTGGGTCAATTCATTCTGTCTTGAACTCTCTAAGCTATTAAGTCATGATAATCAGACCTAGAATCTTGTCTTTATGACCCAGACATTCCCTTCTGCCATAACCTCTTCTTACCTCCTCCAGCTTTGGTTGCCTTACGGTGGATTTGAGAACAAGTTGGTCCATGGGTGGCCAGGATGGGGCAGCGTCCAGTACCAAATAGGAACTGGTAAGTCTTAGCCACTTTACCTAGGAAGCCTCGGGGGCCCCTAGAGAGCACTGGACAGGACTGTAGCAACACAACTGCTGCCACCATCTTGAGCCCAGAGTCCTGTAGAAATTGTGGAAGAGAGGAGATTTTCATCATGAGGCCAAAAACCAGGTAAGTCGTGCCTGTGTTTAATTCTTTGCCTTTAGTTTCCCATTCAAAGTTTGTTGCCTTCCTCAGAGGTCCTCTATTATCCTTCTGAGAAAACAATCGTAATGTTAAATATGAGGGAGAAATGAGAGACACCAGTAGATAAAGGGACAAGGGAGAGATTTCTAAATAGAGATCAGAAAACCCGGACTCTGACTTACTCTGACACCAGCTGCTTAGTGATTGTGAGCATCACCGATGTGCCTTTGTGAATGACATCTGACAGTCAACCTTTGACCAACACTTGAGGTCACTGTCTTTCTAAGGCTATTGTCCTCATCAGGGCATCATGGTGCACACCTTTAATCCCAGCACTTGGGAGGCAGAGGCAGGTGGATCTCTGTGAGATTGAGGCCAGCCTGCTACAAAGTGAGTTCTAGTACAACCAAGGCTACACAGAGAAACCCTATCTTAAAAACAAAAAAAACAAAACAAAACAAAGACTATTATCCTCCACCAAATGAAAATTTGGCCTTTACTGCAAACAGATACTATTCACCAGAGCTCCTGGGGAGTGTCCTGCTTTGTCTTGAGAATGTTCTACCAATGACAGAGAAAGAGATTGAAGCCAGCTGTCAACTTCAGGAGATCCAGGAAACAGGAAAGGGCAGGCATGCGCCCTATAGGCTGTGTACCACTAGGTTGATATTTTGATGTGTTTGAATTTTCTCCTGACTTTTGGTTAGACATAAATAAAGGAGGCGATGAAAATAAGACCTAAGAAGGCTGAAAGACATAATCTGTGTGGATCAGAAAAGAGGACAGAGGCCAAGGTAGAGAAAGATAGGGGGAATCAATAGAAAAGACAGAACAAATGACATGTAACTGTCGGTGAGTGTTGGCTGAAATTTGGAGTAAGTTAATAATTATGATCTTAAATATAGAGAGAAGGTAAGAAGGGGACGAATCAAGACAACCTCAGAGGGATAAAGATAAAAGAAGAAAGAAAACAAGAGTGTGATGGTGGAGGAGGAAGATCAGAAACTGAGAAAGACTTCAAAGCTGGAAAGAAGGGAACAAGGTAGGTAGAGATAAAACAGCCGTGGAGAAATACAGAAGATAGGGAGAGATAAAAAGACAAGAGAAAGAGAAACAGGGAATATACCAGTAGGGACAAACAGAGATACATAAGGGAAATTGTGTAGCCTAGAGTAATATATAAAGACTGAAAATTAAGCAGTACAGCAAAGAATCCATCAAGTGCAGAGTGGGACACCAAGATGAAAGGGGAGGGTTAGACAATAAAGACTTAGGGGACCATGACCCTACTGGGGGTGGTGGAAGAGAAACTGCTTGAAAAAAATAAGTGGATTTAAAAAAAATCAAAAGATCAAGAGAGTGATAGGGGCAGAAGAGATGGCTCACTGGTTCAGAGTAAGTACTGTTCTTCCAAGTTAGATCTCCAGTACTCATGTAGTATGGCTCACAGTTGCCTGTCACTCCAGCTCCAGGAGATCTGATGTCTCTGGCTTCCATAGGCCTGGTACTCACATATACACACCTCTCCACAGAACCACACACATACACATAATTTAAAATAGTAAATCTGTATTTAAAAAGGAAACAGGTGGGTATAGGGGAGGAGGAAACATATAAAGAGGTAAGATTGAGAGAAAGACAGAGAGAACAAGAGTGAGAAACAGATTGGAAGAAATGGGCCAATTGTAGAGCCAGAATCAAAGGGTGGACAAGATAAATAATAATACAAAAGGGGAGATGTGAGAGAAAGTGGGACGACTGAGCCCCCAGCTCTGCCAAGAAAGCTACTGAGCAGTCTCTGAGCACCCTCAGTGTATAAAGCCTTATTATGGGAGGGACAAAGGAGTAGGAGGAATTACTGGGCCTATCCTGTTGGTAACTTCTTTCATCTCCCTAATGTCCCAGAGCAATCACACACCTCTTACTTTACAAAGCAACCCAGTCATGTTATTCCATCTTAGAACATCCTCCCTCCTTGTCCCAGGCTGTCCCAGCAGCCTGAGTTAGTTTGTGGGCCTGTGCATATGGGCCCTCTAACAGCAAGAAGCAGACAGCTGATGGGAAGGATTAAATGAAAACAAAACAAAAGCAACAAAAACCATGTGAACCCTTCAGCACAAAAAGTTTGATTTTCTTATTTAAATTCTGGTTTCCTCGCTTCTTTGTTCAATGTTTTAGGGCAAGGCACTTCTCCTTTCTGGTTTTGGCTTTGATGAGTCGTCAAATGTGAGGTAATTATGTCTACATCAGTCCATTGATTGGATCCAGTGCCTACCTCATATCTAGAAATAAGAGTCTCCCTTCTGACTGCCTGCCCATGAAGGTTAAAGCACTCAAGGCTGAGCCTGCAGACCAAAGATAAAGCCCCCAGAGTTTATCGCCTCAGGAGTCTGACCACTCCCTAAGATGAGCCCAGGGTGTGGGAGAGAAGAAGAACCCCTTCCTGGAATCACGTCTGAGCATCTGGCCAAGGCTGCCTCTGCCAATCTGTAGTGAGTCAAGATGCATAGCCCAGGTCCTTACAAGTTCCTATGAACTTCTCTGGCATCAACACTGACAACAAAAGCAACAATATTGAAGTATATAGTAAGAAGGAAGGCCCTTGAGACCAGAGGCAAAATATAGGCCTGCTCTGAAATGATGGGGGATGAAGACCTGTTTCCCATGTACAGAAACTGAAAAGGTCAAATATACTCATCATCTCTATGGAGCTATTCTAGTGAGGGTCCTGGGGAAAATACAGAGTACTTCTTGACATGGATTGAGTTCTTGAGTTACCATTGAGCTTCAGTTACACCTTCTCTTGTCTTTCCTGATCTTCCTGGGAATCATTATGACCCATAACTTTGTAGTGTGGTTATTTTGGGCGCTTTGTCCACTTCCGAGCACTACTTAATGAGAGAAGGGAATGGCTGAAGTTGAATGCAGGCAGCCTTTCAAGCAGTTGAGGGTATTAAGAACATAGACTCTTGGCTGGGCATTTTGACACGCAGGAAGCTGGGACAGCAGAATCCTGAAGCCCATGGCAGCCTGTGATGTATATTTCCAAGTCAGTCAAGACTCAGTAGCAGATCTTTTCTCAGTAACAAACCTAAACTCTGGAGCCAAGGAGTCGCACCCTGACTATGTCAAGCCAAGTATGAAAAGCTGGAGATGAAATTTTTTTCTCTTATTATAATTTACTGTGTGTGAACTTGGGTTCCCCCTGGCCTTCCCCACCCCTCACATACCTTCTGAACCTTCGTTTCTCTACAGACATCGTGTTAGATAGGAAATTTCATAATTTCCCTTCTGGTTCCGATATTCAAACATTAACCGAGCTCTTACTGTTGTAAATGCTCCAAGTACAGTGACTTATTCATTTCTCAGGACAATGTTGTGAACCTGAGGCCCCCAAAGATCGAATGACTCACCCCGGTCAAAGACCTGGTAAGTGAAAAAGAGCAGGGTTTCAACTCAGCCAGTCTGGCTCAAGAGACCCCTAGCTTAGACACTGTAGATCCATGATCCAAACATTACATATTTTCTTAGCTGGGAGCTTGATGGGCTTGACTCTAGACACCAAGCCACTCTGCTACAGTAATACAAGCCCCTTTACTATGCATTTATCTTTTATGGCAAATGGCTTTCTTCAAATGTTCTAAAGTAGGATTTGAGGTACTATTGAACATTTATTAATTCCACCATTAAATGATTTTCACATCCTACTGCATAGAAGAGATTGTCTAAAACAAAATCAAAGAGATCGTGGTGAATTTTCAGGCCAGGTGGCATCCTTCCTTAAAGGTTTGTCCTGCATCTCTGCACTTCTACAATTTTACGTCCGTTTGCATTCCCATAGGCCGGAGAGGCCAGCCACGACTCCATCCCCTTGGAGAAGTCAGAAGCCACCCTTGCAGAGTTTCTTTCCCCTGGCTCCCATTACTTGTGGCCTGCTGTTAAGAATCATTTAAGTCTGGAGGAGAGAGAGCCTGTTACTTCTTCCAGGAGCTGGAAACATCAGGCCTTACCTCCTCTCCTAGTACCATTTCCTACCGCTGGAAATCAGAAGAGAACAGAAACAGAAGAATTTAGATACCCAAGCCAAAACTAAGAGATTTGTGGAAACTGTGGACAGGTGCTCTTGCCACAGGATAAATGGCCTGCCTGGGGTCTCAGGGTGAATTAAGATGAGACAACACAAGTCTCTTGCCTTTCTGCACAATGACAGCATTCCTTTTCCACCCTCTTCCCTTTATTTCTGCTAATTATTCAGCCTCTTGATCCCTCCCATCTTGCCTTAGCATTCTTAACCCCCTCCACCAAACCCTCCAGTTCTCCATCCCTAGATCTGACCCCCCCCCAAGGCTCTTGCACTCTGCTCTAGGCCAAGAGGACAGAAAGGGTCAAATGGAGGGAGAGAAATTTGGAAGAAATGTTAAGATGCCTTCTAGAGAAACAGAGAAGAGACAAGAGAAACAGGAGACTAAGATACAGAGTTGAGGAAGGAGACAGGGAGGGGGAGGGGAGGGGTACAGACAAAATTACATTGAGGGAGAAGAGAGAGTATGAATGCCCGGTGAGTGAGATGAGAGATACTGAAAACTAATAAAGGAGAGAGAGGGCAGAGAGGAAAGCCCAAAACAGAAGCGACAGTTTCTGTTCAATTCCAAAGTCAGGTCTAGTCAGCCAAAGTCAACGTGCAGCGGTGTGGGTGGGAGCCTAGAAAGAGGGCTGGAAGCAGCTCTTACCTGTTGCCCTGCACAGAGGACGAACCAAAGACGGGGAGTGCTGTGGGCCAGAAGGCAGAGTTTACCCCTGTCTCTGGCTCAGCCCCGCCCACCCGCCTTCTGCCTTGGCCCTAAGGTTTCCTTGGCCTCTGCTAAAGATAAAAAACAAAGTAGCCTCCTTTCACTTACACACTCCCTCTGTTCTGTCTTTTCCCTTTCTGTTTTCTTCTTCTCCCTCTGGGGTGATCAAATTTAGTTATTTGATTTTGAGATCAGACCATCCATATAGAGCCAGGGCACCTTCAGCAGAATCAACCTGAATACCTCGACCGTAAAGCCCAGAAAGGCTAGTACATGTGCAGAGGGCCCTGAAGTCAGACCTAGAAAACACTTGCTCTTAAAGTTCTAAGCTGTCGGCCTCCATGGGAAGCTGTGTCAATTCAAAAGATGTATCCCTCCAATAAATGTGTGAACATTTGGCACAGTGCCTAGTCGGAGAAATAACAGCTAGTGTTGATTGCCATTACTTTGTACCTCATGCTGTTAATTGCTTTACATTGATTTCTTAGCCTCATACGAACCTTAAGGCAGAGGCACTGTTATCTCTATGTTACAGATAAAGAAACTAAGGCTTGGGAGGGGAAGAAAACCTACTGATAATGAGCCAACTAGAGAGTATGTGGCCCAGCTACAAACTCAGAAAGTACAGTTAAAATTTTGGAGTTTTCTGTTTTCTAGTACCTACTCCTTATCTCTTTTTCTCTCATTTCTTATTCTCCATTCCTTTCTCAATCCTAGAGCAATGGGACTAAGTCATAACTGGTAATTTCATCTCTATGGCCCTTTAGCTCTAGCCCTTACAGGCTAATTCTCACATCCCGATCAACCCATCTCTAATAAACTGTAGCACCGGTCTTACCGGGAAGATTCTAGCCTATGTCCATCCTGGATCGGAGCTTCATAGCATGCGTCTGCTTGGGAGCGGGGCATGGCGTCTCTCTGAGGCATCTGCTCCCGAGAGGAGAGCTGTGGAGTCTGAGCTCACTTCCTCTTCCTCCCAGCGTTCTGTTCTGTTTACTCCACCTACCTAAGTTCTAACCAATAAAATGGGCCAAGGCAGTTCCTTTATTAGCCAATGACCTTCCTCCATCACAGGATAGCCAGTACTGTTACACAGAGAAACCCTGTCTAGAAAAAAAAGCCTAAAAAAAAAAGCCAACAATCGACATAGCCCAGTATAATGGCACAGGTCTTTAATCCCAGAACGTGTAAAGCAGAAGCCGGAAGATCTCTCTGAGTCCAAGGCCGGCCGGGTCTACATATCAAGCTTCAGGATAGATGGTGCTACATTATGAGATCATGTCTCATAAAAAATATTGGAGGCTAGAGAGATGGTTCAGTGGTTAAGGGCACTAGTTGCTCTTTTAGAGGACCCAGATTCAATTCCTACCACTCACATGATAGCTCAAGACCATCTGTAACTACAGTTCCAGGGGACCAGTGCCTTCTTCTGACCTCCACAGATATTGTGCACACATGTAATATGCATACATACTTGTAGGCAAAACACCCATGCACATGAAATAAAAATAAATCTTAAAGTAATTTTTAAAACTGTTACTATCAAGCCAGGGAGATAGCTTAGTGGGCAAAGGCATTAGTTGTGTAATTCTAATGACTGGAGTTTGATTCTTGGAGCCTGAAGCACGATGAATAAAAACCCAGAGACAGAAATTGGAGTTCAACCTGAAGGTCAGAAAAGCAAAACAGCCAGCCACTGGCTCTTACCTCTACCTTAGTCTGAGATGGTGATCCTGCCTCCAGGAACCTCAGAATGAGACTGAGACTGAGAGCTGTGTCCTTCCATTGTATGATCCTCTCTAGTTCTGGGATTAATGGCGTGCACAACTACCACCTAGTTTCTATGGCAAATTAGTGTGGCTACTGGAATTAAAGTTATGCTTCATTGTGGCTACTGGGATTAAAGGGGTATGTCATTGCTGCTTGGTCTGTAAGACTGGCCAATGTGGCTGTTTTACTTTTCTGATCCTCAAGCAAGCCTTATTTATTAAAATACAAATGAACTATCACTACAGGAGCTCTCATAAAAGGTTGAATGCAGTGGTAGGCATCTGTAAACACAGCGTTCCTTCAGTGAAATGGGAGGTGGAAACTCAGAAGCCAGGTAGCCTAGAGTATGCAGAATAGGACTGGATCTACTAATTTAGTCCCTTGATTTCTGTATCTTTCTTTGTACCAGCACCATAATGTTTTTATTATGCTAGGTCTATAATGGAACTTGAGTGCAGGTATGGTAATCCCTCAAATATACCTATTGAGATTTGAAAAATGCCAAAAATACAAACTGAAGGAAAGACTTTATCTCAACAAATTTTATGGCAAAGTCATGTCTGTCGCTCTGTGCAAGAATCAACTCCAGCACCAGGTGTGGTGACATACTTTTAATCTCAGTACCAGGGAGGCAGAGGCCGGCAGAACTTGAGTTTGAGATCTGCCCAATCTCCATAGTGTAGTGCATTCCAGGACTGCATAGAGAGACCCTGTCTCAGAAACAAAATAAGCAACTCCAAATGGATCGAAGACCTCAATGTGAAACCTGAAAGACTGTAATTTCTAGTAGAAAACATAGGGAGCACCCTATATAATATAGGTATAGGCGATGACTTTGGTCAGGAACTAAGGCCAACTGTTGATAAATGGGACCTCCTAAAACTGCAAAGCTTCTGTACTGCTAAGGAAACAGTTAGGTAATGAGGAAGCCCACAAAATGGGAGAGAATCTTTGCCAGCTCTACATCTGATAGAGGATTAGTATATGTGGAAATAAAAAAAAAACCAAAATTCTAAACTAAACACCAAAATAAACAAACAACCAAATTAGAAAGTAGGCTATGGGACCAAACAAAGAGTTCTTAAAAGGGGAAATAAAGATGTTTGGGAACTATCTATGAATGTATTCAGCATCCTTAACCATCAGAGATATGCAAATTAAAACGACATTGAGATTCCATCTTACCCTAATCAGAGTGGCTAAGATCAAGAAAACAACTAACAAATGTATCCAGGAATGTGTATGGGGGAGTGAACCCTCATTCACTGTTGGTGGAATTGCAAACTGTTGTAATACCTCTGAAAATCAATATGGAAAATTCTCACAACACTAAAAATAAATCTATATGACCCAGATATGCCACTTCTTGGCATATGCCCAAAGGACTTGACATCCTGCTCCACAGATCCTTGCTTAGCCATGTCATTGTCACTTTATTCCCAGTGCCTAGCTGAGTAGTGGTGATGCACACCTTTAATCCCAGCACTCGGAAAGCAGAGACAGACAGATCTCTGTGAGTTCCAGACCATGCTGTCCTACAGAACAAGTTCCAGGCCAGCCATGGCTGCAGAGTGAGACCCTGTCTTAAAAACAAACAAAGCAAAAGCCCAGTGCCAAGCAAGGGAAACCTCCCTTCAAGGTTGGTCACGGGAGTCCATGAGACCCGCAAAACAATATAGGTTATTGCCTTTGCCCTTGGCTGTCTCCCAGAAGTTAGAGGTAATATTGCTGAAGAAACCATACACTTGAATTATAGGACTTGGATGAAGTTGCTGCTGACCTAGACAAACTCTCATAGAGTCAGAAGATGCTATTGCAAGTGCCAAGGAAGAAAAGTAATTACAAGTCTAACTAGGTATAAAGTCTACAAACAACAATGACTGGCATGGCAAGACATCCCCAGTGGTCCACATCACTGGACCCCAGTGGTCCAACAAGACATTGCCAGTGATGCATTGATGGCACTTTTATCTTGGGCATAACCAACAGCTGTTTAATTTGACTTAAGACCTGCTCAGTAGGAGGCAACTCTGCCTGGTACTATAAACCTAGCCAACTACCTGCAGCTGGAGAGGCCATAGACCCTAGAGGAAAACCGACTGCTACCACTTTCCTAAGCCCGTGTAATTTCTAACTGCAATCTAAATACTTATTCTCATGCCTACAGATAAATGTAGCTCTCACATGTTATCAAAAAAGCTTCTTTTGCATCAGATGGAGACCACTGCAGAAAGCCACCACTTGTCAAAATATAAAGAACAACTGGCCTCAGAGTGCCCATCCTCAATTGAAACATTTATAACACAGTCTCTAAACCCAAGGTTCAAGAAACAACAGAGCTTGGAAAGATTGTAAGAGCCAGAGGACCAGGATTCCTGCTCTGAGATAAGTGACTTCTATATATGACAGGGAAGCTGTACCCATGAAATCTCAATATTATGGTCCCCTAAATAAGATCTTCGGTCTGCATGCCAGCACAAATGGGGAGATTGGAATTTCACAAACTCCTACCCCTAGCCGAAGAGCTACAGGCTGTCACTAGCTGCTAAGAAAGGGAGAATCAGTTTGTCCCAGAAGCAATCCCTCTGATGTTACCCAATTCCAACTGGTCAGCCCTATATATATGACCAACATTAAAGGTCTCAGGTTTTATATATATGTGGGCTTGGGAGATGTGCATATGTGCATCTGTGTGTGTATGATTATAGCAAAAATAATTAAAGAAGAAAAGGTCTTGAACTTGAGAGTTAGTTGGGGCACATAGGAGAAGGTAGCATAAGGAGGTTGCAGTGAAAATGATGGGCATGCAGTGTACTTGTGTATGAGATTCTCAAAAACGCCATAAAAAGTAAATGTATACATAGCACACATCTGGATTGAACATCTGGATTGAAACGTCTGGATTGAAACATCTGGGTCGCGCATCTGGCCCAAACATCTGGAGTGAACATCTGGATCGCACATCTTGACTAAACATCTGGACCAAAAACATCTGGAGTGAACATACGGACTAAACATCTGGACCAAAACATCTGGATCGCGCATCTGGACTAAACATCTGGACCAAACAACTGGTTCGCACATCTGGACTAAACAAAACCGTCTGGATCACACATCTGGGTCAAACATCTGGAACGCGCATCTGGACTTAACATCTGGATCGACCATCTAGGTTAAACATCTGGAACGCGCATCTGAATCAAACATCTGGATCACACATCTGAAAATTAAAGATTATCGTTAGAGTCAGAAGTTTGAGTATGAGAAAGCATAGCAGAGACTTCTCTAATAGTACAATTTCCTGTCTCTCTTCCCTAAGTAGACAGAGAACTACTTCACCATGCCATTGTAATGGCAATCCCAGGGACTAGTCATATCCATTGTACATAGAGTTACTGATACACGAGGAGAAGGCAATAATGACTCTGTCTCACAAACCTAAATCCTCAGAATAGGTGTGGATTGAAGGTTGGAGGCTCCCTGGAAGATTATTTGTATGATTCTTGCATGGCCAGTCAGAGTTTGTGAAAAGTCTGTTGGTTTTAGATTATTCCCCCACAATATGAAAACCAAGTAATAAAATATAGTTCATATTTAAAAAAAAGTAAATGAAGTTTTTAGAAAATCTTTTTTATTGAAAATATTTTTTATAAAATATATTCTAATCATGGTTTATTCTCCCCCCCAACTCCTCCCATATACTCCCTACCTCCCTATTTACACAACTCCATGCCTGCATTCTCCCTCTCTATAGGAAATAAAGAGGCAAACAAAAGAAACCATAATAAAAAATAAAAAGCAGAAAACACACACTCCATAAAAACACAAATATGGAAACCATAATATACAAGCAAAAGACCAGTAAGGTAAAAAAAAATGCCAAATCAAAGTGACATGAGACAAAAATATATCTATAAAAATATCATTGCTGGGCTACTCTTAATTGTGGGTTCAGTGAGACTCCATTGGAAAAAACAATTTTTCCTTTACAAGTGGTTGTAAATTGGAGATAATTTCTTGCTTAGGGAGGGAAGCTCACATCTACCTCCCCTTCTTAGTGCTGGGACCCCAACTGGCTTGAAATTGTGCAGGCCCTGTGAGTTCATATGTACATCAGTTGTGTTGTGTCTAGAGGGCATAGTTTCTTTGGCATCTTCCATCCCTTCTGACTCTTACTGTAGTTCTGCCTCCTCTTCAACTGAACTCTCTGAGCCCTAAGGGGAGGAGTTTATTGAAGACATCTCCTTAGTGGAAACACTAAGTCCTATTCTTTGCCCACTGTCCAGTTGTGGATCCAGTTGTAGATTTTCCATCTACTACAAGAAGTAGGCAGCTTCTCTGATAATGACTGAGTGAGACACTGATCTGTGAGTATAGATAGCAGAATTTCACTAGGAGTCATTTTATTGCTCTGTTCCTTTAGCAGAACAATAGTATTTGGCTTTCTCCTAGGCGCATGGCCTATCTAGTACTAAGTTCTTGGCCACCCAAGTAGTACCAGGTATAGGTTCCATCTTGAGGAGTGGGCCTTAAAACCCAATCAGAGAGTGATTACTTCTCCCACATCTGTACCACTACTGCACCAGTACATCCTGCAGGCAGGTCACCATTGTAGATCACTGGATTTCTAGCCGGATTGGTGACTACCTTTCTCCTCTGATAGCATGCAGAGTACTTTCTAATACTACAAACTCTCATTAGTAGGGATGAAGGCTCTGGTTAGGTACCAGCTCGACTTCTCCAGGTTTAATGAGGTAGGAAATATTGTCTTCAGCTGTAGGACCTTATCATCATTTTGTGGAGAGCAACCAATTTCCTTGGCAATAGCCTGCATTGTTTGGAAGCTTCCGTGGGGCCATTTGACCAACAACTCAATTAGATGTAATCTCAGAACTAGAAGCTTCATCTGAACCTTTTGCTCCCCATTTTTGATTATTCCATTTATATTTCTTTCACTTATGTATAAATATTAAGAAGCTTCAGGGCTGGAGAGATAGCTCAGCAGTTAAGGGCACTAGCTGCTCTTCCAGAGGACCCAGGTTCAATTCTGAGCAATGGTAACTCATAACTGTCTGTAACTCTAGTTTCAGGAGATTTGACACCTTCACAAAGAAATAAATGCAGGCAAAACACCAATGCACATAAAATAAAAATAAATAAACCATTAAAAATGAGGCTTCTAAAAAAATGAGGCTTCTTCTATAGTAGGTTTCCATGTGAAGAATTGTGTTGTTGGATTTTGGGTGGATATTGCATTGAATCTATAAATTGCTTTTAATAACCTGGTTATTTTACTATATTAATCCTGTCAATCCATGAGTGTGGAATGGTTTTCCATCTTTTGATATCTTCAGTTTCTTTCTTCAAAGACTTGATGTTTTACCATACAAATTTTTGACTTGATTGGTTAGTTACCCCAAAGATATTTTATATTACTTGAGGCCATTTTGAAGGGTATTGTTTCCCTAATTTCTTTCTCAGTCCACTTGTCATTTGTCTATAGGAGGGCTACTGATTTTTGTGAGTTAATTTTGTATCCAGCCACTTTGCTGAAAGTGTTTATCAGCTATAGGAGCTCCCTGGTGGGATTTTAGGGTTGATTATGTATACTATCATGCCATCCGCATATAAAAATTCTTTAACTTCTTTCTTCCCAATTTGTATCTTCTTGATCTTACTTCTTTAGCTAAGACTAAGTAAGTAGTATATTGAATAGCTATAAAGAGAGTGGACAACCTTGTTTTGTTCCTGATTTCAGTGGAATTGCATTGAGCATTTAATTTGATGTTGACTATGGGTTTGCTGTAAGATACCTTTAATATGTTTCAGTATGTCCACTATTTCTCTTATATCTTTTATCATGAAAGTCTGTTGGATTTTGTTAATGACCTGTTCTGTGTTTAATGAGATGATCATGTAGTTTTTGTCTTTTGGTTTATTTTTATGCATTACATTTTCAATTTACATGTATTGAATGATCTCAGCATCTCTGGGATGAAGCCTAATTGATCACGGTGGGTAATCATTTTGATGTGTTCTTGCATTTGGTTTGCAAATATTTTATTGAGTATTTTTGCCTCAATGGTCAAGAGGGAAATTGTTCTGTAATTCTCTTTGATGGCCCTTTACGTGTTTCAGTGCCAGGGTCCATGTGGTCCAGTAAAATGGATTGGGCAGTGTTCCCTCTGTTTCTAGTTTGTGGAAAAAAATTGGGGAATAATGACATTTTTCTCTGAAAGCCTGTTAGGCAGATTTTAACGACTGCTTCTATTTCACAAGGGGTTATAAGTCTATTTAAGTTGCTTATCTGCTCTTGATTTAACTTTAGCAAGTGGTATGTATCAAGAAAGTTATCCATTTCTTTTACATTTTCCAATTTGGTGGAGTACAGGTTTTTAAAATATGTCCTTATGATTCTGTTGCTTTCCTGGGTGTCTGTTGTTATGTTCACCTTTTTATTTCTAGTATTGTTAGGTTGGATATTTTCTCTCCAATTTTTAGTTAATGTGGATGTGAAAATCTTTCTGATTTTCTCAAAGAAGAAACTCTTCATTATTTGTATTTTTTGGCTCTTTGTTTTTATTTTATGGATTTCAGTCCTCAGTTTATTTCTTGTCATCTACTCCTCTTGGGTGTGACTTCTTCTTTTTGTTCTAGAGCTTTTAATTGTGTGTTAAGCTACTAGTATGAGATGGCTCCATTTTTTATGTAGGTACTTAGTGCCATGAACTTGTCTTACCACTGCCTTCATTGTGTCTTATAAGTGTGGGTATGCTGTATATTCATTTTCATTCAATTACAGAAAGTCTTTAATTTCTTTTGGAACTTTTGTCTTGACCAATTTATCAGTAAGTAGTGAGTTGTTCAGTTTGCAAGAGTTTGTAATATTTCTGTTGTTGTTGATATCCAGCTTTAATCCATGGTGGTCTGATAGGATGCAAGGTGTTATTTCGATTTTCTTGTATCTCTTAAGCCTTGCTTTGTGTCCAAGTATGTGGTAAAGTTGGAGAAAATTACATAAGGTACAGAGTAGAAGTTCTTTTGTATTTGGGCGAAATCTTCTATACATATCTGTTAGGTCATTTGGTTTATAATGGCAGTTATTCCCAGCTTATTTTGCTGTTTAGTTTTTTCCTGGATGACCTGTCTACTTGTGAGAGTCAGGTATTGAAGTCTCCCACTATTAAAGGGTGATGTTAATACATGGTTTAAACTGTAGTAGTGTTTCTTTTACAAACTTGGGTGCCCTTGTATTTGTGGCAGATATATTAAAAATTAAAATGCCTCTTGATAGATTTTTCTTTTTATGAATGTATAGTATCTTTCCCTATCTCTTCTGATTAGTTTTGATTTCAAGTCTATCTTGTCAGACATCAAAGTGGCTTCACCATTTTGTTTCTCAGATCAATTTGCTTAAAATATTTTTTCCCAACCCTTTACCCTGAGGTAATGTCTATCCTTGACGTTAAGGTGTGTTTTGTGGATGCAACAAAAGGATGAATCCTGTTTTTACATCCATTCTGGTAGTCAGTGTCTTTTTATCAGGGAATTTGAGGCCATTTATGCTGAGAGATATCAATGACCAATGGCTTTTGATTTCTGTTATTTTGTTGTTTTTTCTGTGTGTGTCTTTCTCTTCTTTTGACTTTGCTGGTTTGGGATTATTTAGTTCCTGTGTTTTCTTGGATGTAGTTCACCTTTTTTGGTTAGCGTTTTCTTTCTGTAGGGCTGGGTATATAGATAGAAATTGCTTAAATTTGACTTTATCATAGAATGTCTTATTTTTTTTTATCTATGATGATTGAAAGTATTGCTGGATATGTTAGTCTGGGCTGGCATCTGTGGTCTCTTAGAGTCGCAAAACATCTGTCCAGGCCCTTCTGGCTTTTAGAATCTCCATTGAGAAGTCAGGTGTAATTCTAATAGGTCTGTCTTTATATATTACTTGATCTTTTCCCCTTGCAGCTTTTAATATTCTTTTTTTTGTTCTGTACGTTTAGTGTTTTGATTATTATTTGCTGAGGGGACTTTTTTCTTGTTCAGTCTGTTTTTTTTTTCTGTATAATCTTTGTACTTTGATAGACATCTACTTCTTTTGAAGGTTAAGGAAATTTTCTGCTATGATTTTATTGAAAATATTTTCTGTGACTTTTACCTGGGTGTCTTCGTCCTCCTCTTAGATATTGTCTTTATAGTGTGTCTCAGATTTCCTTGATTTGTGAGAGGAGTTTTTTGGATTTAACATTTTCTTTGACTAGTATATCAATTTCTTCTAATGTGTCTTCAACACCTGAGATTCTCTCTTCCATCTCTTGAACTCTGTTGGTGAAGTGTGGTGAAATGTAATTATGTCTAACTTTAATAAAATGTAAAGCCTTTGTGTCTGGCTTTGAGAGAAATATTTCAGCAAAGCCTTTGTTATGTCTGGGTTAATCAGTACAGGCTGAGAAATTGTTTTGAGACTTTAAATCTTGAAGAAATGTCTTTTTGGAAAGTCTGCACGTGGTGTTACTGCTACGTGAGAGCTTGCAGGTGAACCGACCCTTGTCTTAAGACACCCCTGGCAAATCTGGAGTTCTTATGTTTGATTATGGCCATAATCAAAACGGACTGAGATTTGTGTGGGTTGTCTGCTCTCGTGGGCAGCAAGAACAAGATGACTTTGGTAGTTGGAACCTTTCCCAGCCCCTATTAGCCTTACACATATTTGAATAAAGTAACTGGAGTGAACTATCTGGGTGTTACTCTTTTCCAAGAAGGCTAAACCCCTCTGCTCTTTTGGCAAATGAAGACTTAACATCTTGGTGAGCTTTTTTATGTTCTGGGGCACCTGAGACAGACATCAAACAAGAGTGAAGCTGGCCTTCATGGTTCCTGTTTGAGCTCCTAAAGTTTTCACTTCCAGTTTCATCTTAGTTTGAGTTTTCTTTATTGATTCTAATTCCACTTCATGTCGTGAACAGTTTTCTTCATTTCCTCCCACTGTGTTTTCCTGGATTTCTTTAAGGGATTTATAAGGGATTTATTTTTCTCTTTAAGGAGCTTTATCATATTCATAAAGGCTGTTTTTTGCATAATGATATGACCTGTTTATTTAAAATGATTTCCCAATTTGCCCAATGATTTAGCAGGCTTTCTTTTACTTTCACCTCAAACAATCAACATACTTTTGTATTTTATTTTAACCATGTATGCTATTTTGACATTTTATTAATACCAGATTTCAATATGTTGACCAATGAGTAGTACAGATTTCAATTAGACCCTTGATAGCTATGGTCTCATTGCCGGATTCTTGGGATTTTGGTGATGATGACTGTTCCTTCAGGCCCTGTCTCCAGCCTACTGTAAGACTTAGGCAGCACACTCCTCCATTCAAGGCCTCTTTATTGTCTTCAAAATTTAAATGTAGATTTTTGTCTGTAGGTAAGTCCATGAGACTATGGCCCATCACTTTCATATACTTTCTTTTGTTTCTGTTCTTTGATGAATAGAGCCTAGTCTTGCTATGTAAGCCCGGATGGTCTCAAGCCTCAGGT
Source organism: Microtus oregoni (assembly GCF_018167655.1). Taxonomy (NCBI): domain Eukaryota; kingdom Metazoa; phylum Chordata; class Mammalia; order Rodentia; family Cricetidae; genus Microtus; species Microtus oregoni. Next base: position 876,547 of record NW_024544808.1, on the reverse strand, counting down.
ATTCCTCTTGCCTCGACCTCCAGTGCCATTCCAGGTGTGATCCATCACAAATGTTTTACTATCACTTGCATTTTTCCTTCTTTTCAGTTTATTTTCTCTCGTTTGCTTTTATTCCATCTGTATTTGCTACTTCTTTACCTATAAAGCATAACTTTCCATACTCAAACAAACATGACTTTATTAAAATAAGAAGGAACTCAAATGTGCTTTTTTTAATTGATTTTTATTGAGCTCTACATTTTTCTCTGCTCCCCTCCCTGGCTCTCCCTTCCCCCTTCAGCACTCCCCCGGGGTCCCCTTATGCTCCCAATTTACTAAGGAGATCTTGTCTTTTTCTACTTTCTACTTCCCATGTAGATTAGATCTATGTAAGTCTCTCTTAGTGTCCTCACTGTTGTCTAAATTCTCTGGGATTGTGAACCCAAATATTCTTAATCTAATGCACTTAGATCAATAGATAAGACTGCTTTCCTTAAGTTTTCATTGACTGATTCCTACCTTTAAAAGCCAACCATAAAGTCATGCCTGAAAAATAAAGAATCTACAAGGACAAAATAGGCATTTCAAAGTCAAAAAATGCAATGATCTAATTTACTGTACAATTTATCAAAGTCAACAGAAGACAGTATAAGAATAGCCAAATTCAAACATATCACTTACAACTTCTCCTAAATAATATCATTGAAGAACATGGATTTTCAGATATCTGTTCATCAGCTCCAAGAAAAAAATAGAGAGATATGCGGGACAGAATGGGAAGATAAGTTTTATCTTCCCAAATAAAACTACATGGGTATCAGGAACTCAAGATTAAAGTTCTAAAGCAGAATTTTAGACATAACAATTTGTTGGCTCTGGGGATAAATCACAGTCATAGATAACATGGGGTTTAATCCCCAGTACCACTTCACGAAAGGGGGGATGACTTTTTCCTTTTTTGGACAGAAACAGGATAGGGCATTTCTCAATAATAGTTTGCTAATTGTGTTAAGAAAAATTGGACATGCCCATTCCACCCAGAGACAAATGAGCTCTTCCCATAACACTGTCTCTAACATTACTAAAACAGTATGAATTATTTGGGTCGATTTCACGTTTAAACTATTTTAAATGATTAGTGTATGCAGAATTATTGGGGCTGAGTTATTTAAAACTATTTGAATCATCATGATTGTATTTCCTTAGGCAAATCTGAGTGTCTGTTCTGACAGTGATGTGGTGAGAATATGTGAGACCCTTGAAATCTTCCCTTTAAAAACATATAATCTGTGTGATGCAAAAAAGTAAGTAAGTAGCTCACATCTTACATCTTAACAAAGAGCTGTGTGCAAGCCTTACGAGGAAAAAACTAGTAACAACATGCACTGCCTGCTTTAGCACTGATACCCTACATAGGTTAAGAATGTAACATTAAGCAAAAAAATGAAAACTATTGTCATTTTACCAAAGTAATAAAACAGAAAACGGAAGAAATGAGTCTGGTGTGGAGCCCAGAGATCCCATTGATTCTGAACCAAATTTTAATACAAAGACATCTACATACAACTTTCGTGACTGTTTCTTCTAGAAAGATTCAAAACAGATGAGGCGAGCATGGCCTACCTCGTCAAAGACAAACATCCACATAACTAAAACTCCTGAAAAGTGCCTCAGCAGACTGCATCATTCCCCTGCTACTTGAGGTACGTAATAAGTGAGGGGAACTGAAAGTGACTTATTTGGCTTTTTGGGATCCTATTCTCTTTGGATGTATACCTTGCTCAACCTAGATGTAGTGGGGAGGGCTTTGGACTTTCCACAGGGCAGGGTGTCTTGCCCTCTCTAAAGATTGGATGGGGTGGGGGGAGGGTGTGCGGAGGGAGAGGAGGAGGAAGTGGGTGTTTGAATTGGTATATTTTTAAAATAATAAAAAAAGAAAATGACTCACTGTCTACATTCAGAGGCAAACGAGACAAGGAACGTCTTTTCAAATCTAATACTTCATAATTAGAGAAAAGCAATCCTAAATATACTGTCTTTAAAATTCTAGAGTTAGGATAACCCCATTATCTTTAAATACTAAAAACACAATGGGCCTACACAAACTAGTTGTCTTTTGCTTCTGCATAAAGTCTTTTTTAAGGTCTTCCTTTAATGCTTCAGCTCTGTTGGAATATTTGGGGCCTGCTACAGTAAGGTTGCTGGGCTCTGTTGGAGACATACTGTCCTGGATGTTATTGATTGTGTTTTCGTGCTGGTGTGTAGGCATCTGGGATTTCAAAGACTGTAATTCTAGGTGTGGAATGATCTTTGTTGAATGTTCTTGTCTTTGTTGTGTGGATGTTTCATTCCTTAGTTTCTGTCTCCTTTCTGGTTCTTAGAAGAGTGGTGTAGCTGTGTGTGGCCTGTAAGAAAATTTTCTGGAGCTGGGCGATGGTGGCACACGCCTTTAATCCCAGCACTCGGGAGGCAGAGGCAGGCGGATCTCTGTGAGTTCGAGACCAGCCTGGTTTACAGAGCTAGTTCCAGGACAGGCTCCAAAGCTACAGAGAAACCCTGTCTCGAAAAACAAAAAACAAAAAAACAACAAAAAAGAAAAAGAAAATTTTCTGGGGCACTAATAGGTGTAGACTCTGGGGGTTCCAGGCAAAGTATGTTTCTGGGTATTGCACCCTGAGACTTAGTGATGGGCATGGACTTAGGTCTGTGGAGGAGCTTCACAAGAAGTAGGTGTTCCACCAGGTTCTGCTTAGTTTGTCCCCTGGTAATGAGGGAAGAGTGCTCCAAAGTTGGGGATGAGACTGGGGGAACTGGCCTTGGAGGAATGGAGGAAGAGGTGACGTTCTGCATTAGCCTACTTGCTTCCCTGGTTAGAGTGGCCTGTGTGTTCCTAGGGGTGTGCCTGCTGGAGTTTGGGGCCGGAACAAAGCAATGTTGTGTAGAAGGAAGTTTGAAGATGGAGATGGGAGCGGAGGTGGGGGGTGGGGAGGGGGGAGGAAGCCTGCAGTAGTGTTCTTCTGCAGAGCTGGGGGCGAGACAGGGCCACTAGACATGGAGGAGCAGAGGGAGAGGTGAAGATCTGTTGTCAGCCTACCTGTTTTCCTGCCCGGTGGGGGTCCTGTGACTTACCAGGCAGTGCCTTCTGGAGTTGGGTTGGACCAAGGAAAGAGTTGGGAGAGGGAAGTTAGGAATGGAAGATCTAAGGGAATCCACTGGAGATGGGGGAAGGGAGGAGAGAGCCTGCAGCAGTGTTCTTGTCGGGAACTGGGCCTAAGACTAGGGGCTTGGATTTGGATGAGCTGAGGAACAGGTAGGTGGACACCTGAGGTTAGCCTATTTCCCTGGCCAGTGTTGCCTGTGCCTTTACAGGGAGTGCCTGCTGGATTTGGAGACTGGAACAGAGCAATGACTTGGAGGAAAAAGGTTTGAAGTAGAAGATCTGTGAAATTCACCAGAAACGAGATGGGGGACGACTGCCACAGTTTTTTCCCCCCTGCAGAGGTGAGGATGAGGCTGGGGGATTGAACTTGCAGAAATGGAAGGAGAGATGAAGATGTACAGTTAGCCTCCCTGCTTCCTTGGCAGAAGCATGTTTTCTTTCTCCATCCCATATTGAACTAGCAGGGGAAACCATATGAATACAAGAAAATGTTTCAAAGCACTTACTGTACTTCCGGAAACACAGCAGAGGACCCATGATATTTCAAATGGTGTTTAAAGCATGAATGTACCAGATAGCAAAGAAGGAAGCAGGCAATCCAGGTAGAGTATGTTACAGCAATACAATCAAAGTGATGTGATTCGGGAGTCATGAGTTCCCTAGACGTTGAAGGGGAAAAAAAAGAGTTCATGATTGCCTGCTAATTCACTTTCTGGTGGGTGATTTGGTGGGTGATCTGGGCCCTTAGTTCTTCTGCATGTCATTACAGGTGAACAGTTGCTAAGAACTTGGTACCTGCTCTCCAACTGCCTGGATGAGACATACAGGACTTAATCATTGCAGAACTTGCATTGTCCTTGCCATAGTCTAGTCTTCATCATCTCTCCCCTCCCTACCACCTGTTGGTACCTTTCTAGCTCAGAAATCTGAACATGCAATCTGCTGTAGATGCCTTCTCTAGTGGTCAGAAAACAACCTTTGTGAATTTTTTGGAGTTTCTTTAATCTTACCTGTTCTCCTAAGTCCACCTATACTTCTTTTTCTACTGTAAGTGTTTAACAGTTTCTTCCTCTTTTAAACAGTCGTTGTGATTTGGTTTAGCTTATGAAATACTCTTTAATACTCAGTTCCGATGCCGTCTATCTAAGAGACTATTCTTGTTTCCATGTCATACAGGCTGTGTCTCTCCTCTGTGCCTCCTGGGTTCCGTCTATGTACCTGCTGCTGCTGTTATTTTATTGTCCTTTTATTATTTCTTCTTTATATTAGTTCTTTCAGGATTTCACAAATATATTTTGTTTACATTCACTGCCCTCTCCCAATGCCCTGCCCCAGATCATCCCCCCATAACCACCCATCTTTGTGTATTCTCTTTAAAAACGTCAAGTCTAAACTTCGCTACTCCTGTACTCTCAGATCTGTTGCCTTACAGTGAAACCTGGTTAACCTGCCTGAGGCCATACCATGGGCAGCCTTCCCTTTACTGAATGGAGAGGAAGAGGTGGGTGGGAAGGGATTAGATGGGAGACTGGAAGGGAGGGCAGGAGGAGAAGAGGGAGGAGGAAACTGTGGTCAGTTTGTTAAATAAATAAAAAAAATTAACTAACTAAATAAAAAGAAAACGGACAGTTTAATTATCCCCTCAGCTAGAGGTGGGACTTTGTGCCACCCCCCTCTCTATGCTGGGACTGTCTCTATGCTGTCTGTCTTGAGCTCGTGCAAGCCTTCTGCATGCTGTCACAGCTGCTTTGAGTTCGTATGTTAACTCAGTTATGTGAGTTCAGTTACCCTGGTATGTCTGGAAAACACTCATTCCTTGCAGTCATCTATCACCTCTGATCCTTATAGTCTTTGTCCCATCAAACTCGTGCCTGTCCTCTTAAAAAACTTTGAGCTCTTCGAGAACGGGACTCTTGGGTTATTTGTCCTTTTTTGTATCCTTAGCTATCTAAATCATAGTAAGCATTCAACACATGTCTGTTAAAATAATGTCTATGAAAAGAGAATATGAAATGTTTGTGACAGTGGTTAGCTATCTGAGACTTAGCAGAGTTCACAGGGTTTTCTTAATTGGACACTGCCTTAAAAGTACCAGGCTTAGAATTCTATCTTGAGTCCCTAATACATGTGTTCCTACCCCTATTTTCTATGACTCTTGAGAACCCATTTCTAAGTTCTTAAATGCTCACTAATCTATTGCTATGTTTGTGTGTGTGTGTGTGTATATATATATATATCCCATATAGACAGGACTGACTTTTTACAATATCTTTTGAAATTATAATTGCATCATTTCTGCCTTCCCTTCCTCCAGTCCCTCCCATGAACCTCTGATCTCTCTCTCTCTCTCTCTCTCTCTCTCTCTCTCTCTCTCTCTCTCTCTCATTGTTCACACACATTTATATATACCTAAATATATAAATACAACCTGATGAGCCCATATAATTTTACTTGAAGCTATGTTTTCAGGGATGACTAGTTGGTACTGGATAACTAATTGGTGTGTTCTTCCCTGGGGAAGACTATTTCTCCTGTTCTCAGCATTCATTAGTTGCCTGTAGATCTTTGCATAGAGCTGGGGTGCATGATCTTCTTCCCACTCCACTTTGGCATGTCTGTTGTTGTCCTGATTCCGCTCATGTTTAGACAGCCATGTCACCTATCTCAATAAATGAGCCCATCATCCAAGCCTTGGTAAGAAACTTCCTGACTGTTTTACCAACTTTCACGTTTATTCTTGTCGAACATGCCAAAGAAATGTCTATGATGATCTCTGTGCCCTTGAAATTAATGGCTTCGTAGAGAAGAAAAGCAGTACATAAAAATTATATACGTGTATATGATAATTGCTAAGAAGAAAAGCTTAGGATACAGTCAGCACAGGGCTAAAAAGTGCCTAGCAAAGGCTGCATCCAGCGAAACTGGGAGTGATTTACAGAATGCTGGATTCTGCACTAGCTTTACTCAGCAAACAGTAGAAACTTACTGCTCACCACAAAGGAATGGGCACCCTGGCATAAAGCCTGACCTATTCATAGCTTATTTATCGTGCTTACATTATACCCACTATTATTTTCAAAGAGAGTGTTCTAATAATAACAAAAAGTAGATAGTACAAGTTAAGATGCCCCCAAGAAACACATGAGGCTTGAACTAGTATGACTCATAGTATCTCTTCAATAGCTTACTTTATGAATTTTCTGGCCATTCATAAGCTTGCCCTTCTGATTAAGGCTCACCACAGTTCCCAGTTTTTCTATTACAGATTGCTGATACCAGTGCACAGATACTGCTCAGAAAGGCTTCTGCATACCTAGGAAGTTTCTGAGTGTTTTGAAGTTTGACCCTCAGGTAAGAGTCCCCCGAATACTGTGTTTGTAAGGTATGACTTGCTCCCTTCTCCCGGGCAGATGCGATAGCTCTGCTCTCTGAGGCACACTCGATGAAGCTCCAACCCAGGATGGACGTAGGCTAGAATCTCCCTGGTAAGTGCACCTCGGTGCTACACATTATTAGAAATGGAATAGTCCAGGTGCGAGAGTTAGCCGAGAAGAGGCTAGATATAATGGGCCAAGCAGTGTTTAAAAGAATACAGTGTCCATGTAATTATTTCGGGGCATAAGCTAGCAGGCGGCCGGGGTGCCGGGGACACAGCCCTGCCGCTCCAATTACAACAATGACTCCAGCATTGGTTCCTTTTTCTCTTTTAGCAGGATGAAATGTTCTTGCTCAATTATAGAACTTTTCATGATTATGATTTTTTAGTAGAGAATAAGAATTGAGTCCCAGCAGTTTCTATGACTTGCTGGGTAAAGCTAGTGCAGAATTCAGTACTCTAAGTTACTCCTAATTTTGCTGAACTTAGCCATTATTAGATGTTCTTTGTTTTTGTGCAGGATTTAGGCACACAAATTGTGCTGTAGATGTGTATCAGATGGGACTGGCCGCCACACAGTCTCTGTTCTCTGCCTTTCAATCAGTTTTGGTTGTCAGTAATGGTCTCCAAATACGTTACATATCTGCATGCGATAACAATTAATGAAGAAAGAAGCCATGGATTTGAAAGAGCAAGGAGAGGGGTATTTGGTAGGGTTTGGAGGAAGGGAAAGGAAGGGAGAAATGATGTAATTATCATCTCAAAAATAAAAGGAAAACGGAGCTTCCTCCATAGGAACACAGGAGTCATTAGTTTGTGTACTTGAAAACCTTGGGTATTTTATTGTTTTTGCATGTTTGGTGTGTATGTATGTTCATTTGTGTGTACATGTGAAGTATAAAAAGTTAGAAAAGAACAATTATTAGATACTGATTTATTGGTTTATTTCATGATTTACTTAAAGCACTGCTTGTTCTGTCTATTTAAGAAGCCTGACTCCAGTTGCTCTCTGGAACAGAATGACCAGGAGATAGAGCTGAAACAATGGACTGTTGCCATTAACAACATATGCCTCTGTAAACTCCTGCTTGCCTGCTGCCCCACCTGGTCATTTTAGAGTAGAAAATGAGAATAGAAATCGGACCCAAGTATCAAAGCCTTTCAGAAAGTATCTTGGCTTTGGTCCACTGATGACACCTCCTCTCATCCACTCTCATTGGTGTCGGAGTGCTTATTCCAGAAAGATTTGTGCAACATATGCACACGTATACAAGTGCACATGCACATGCTTTCCCCCGTTTGCTCATGAACGCTGGGGCCTGAAGTTCACGTTGGCTGTCTTCCTCAATTGCTCTTGCTCTCTGTTTACTGGGGCAGAACCTGAGGATTGAAACTACAGTTCAGCAAGTTAGCTGCTCTGACTTGCCCTGGGAATCCCATCTATGCCTCCCAAGTGCTGACAATACAGGCAGCCACTGGGACTGTTCTGCTTTTACTTGAGTCCTTGGGATCCTTGGGCAAAGCACTTTATTTATCAACTATCTCCCGAGCCCTGAAACCTTAACTTCTCTCTTCTCTTTCTTTTCTTTTTTGTTGTTGCTTTTTGAGACAAGTTCTCCTTATGTAGTCTATTTTGTTTGTTCATTTTTTTTAGATCCCAACCAAACTTCCCCTCCCTCCCCCTTCGTAGTTTACCCCACCCCCACCCCTCTCCCCACTATGCCCACTCCCACACTATCCACTCCTTCTCCACTGTTTCTCTTTATGTACAGGCAGGCCTCCCAGGGATATCAGCTGGCCATGGTATATCAAGTTGCAGTGAGACTAGGCACCTCTTCTTCTCATAAGGCTGGATGAGACAATCCAGTAGGAGGAATGGGTCCCCAAAGCAGGCAACACAGATACAGACAGCTCCCTGCTTTCACTGTTAGGAGTCCCACATGAACAACAAGTTACATAAGTGTAACATATGTACAGAGAGCCCAGGTCAATCCCTTACAGGCTTCCTGGTTTTCGGTTTACCCTCTATAAGCCCAGGTTAGTTGATTCTCTGGGTTTTGTTGTGATGCCCTTGAAACCACTGGATCCTACAATCCTTCCTCCATATCCTCCACAGGATTCCCAGGTCTGCCTATTGTTTGGCTGTGGGTCTCTGCATCTGCTCCCATCAATTGCTGGCTGAAGCCTCTCTGATAACATTTGGGCTAGGTACCAGTCTATGAGTATAGCAGAATAGCATTAGGAATCATTTGAATGTTTTAGCATTCATGTTTGGTTCTATCCTAGGTCTCTGGGTATACTACCTCTGGGTCCTGGTCCTTGGGGATGGGCTCCTTCTCAGGGTATGGATCTCCAGCTGTGCCAGTCAGTAGTTGGTCACTTCAACAATTTCTGTGCTATCTTTACTCCAGCACCTCTTGTAGACAGGACAAATTGTAGGACTAAAGGGTTTGTAACTGGGTTTGTGTCCCAATTCTGCCACTAAGAGTCTTGGCTGGTTAGAGGAGATGGCCAGTTCAGGCTCCATATCCCCCATTGCTAGGAGTCTTAGCTAGTGTAACCCTCATAGATTCCTGGGATTTCCATTGCTCTAGGTTTCTAGCTCGTCCCACAGATGCCCCCAGATTTCAGGTTTTTCCAGTACTCTATCTCTCCATCTTCCCCACACTTGATCTTTGTTTCCATCCCCATTACCTCCTTCCAGGCCCCTCACCTCCTCCACTGTCAATGTCCATTCTGTTTCTCTTTCACAGTGAGATTTATGCATCCCCCCTGCTGAGCCTTCCTTGTTCTGTAGCTTCCCTGGGTGTGTGGGTTGTAACATGGTTATCTTTTGCTTTACTTCTAATATCTAGTTATGAGTGAGTACATACCATGTTTATCGTTCTGGCTTTGGGTTACCTCACTCAGGATTATCTTTCTTAGTTCCATCCATTTGCCTGTAAAATTCCTGATATCACACTGAGTAATACTCCATTGTGTAAATGTACCAGATTTTCTTTATCCATTCCTTGATTGAGGGACATCTAGGTTATTTCCAGGTTCTGGTTATTGCAAATAAAGCAGCTGTGAACATAGTGAAGCAAGTGTCCTTCTGATATGATGGAGTGTCCTTTGCAGTGGTATAGTTGGATTTTGAGGTAGATGAATTCCAAATTTTCTGGGAAACCACCATATTGATTTCCAAAGTGGCTGTGCAAGTTTGTACTCTCACCAGCAGTGGGGGAGTGTTCCCCTTGCTCCACATTCTCTCCAGCATAAACTGTTGTTGTGACATCTTTTATTGCTTTATTAAAAAATAAAACTAGGATGTTAAATATTATGCAAATAAACTTGAGAAATCCATGGAAAACAGAGAAAGGATCTTCTGCTTTCTTCTCCACCTTCCCCACTCAAAAAGGTCCTCACATCTCCACTGGCCCCTCCTTCTTCCTCCTCTGTGTGTCTTTCTAGCTTCCTCTCAGCTGGCCAGAAAACTCTATGGTCCATTCCAGCCAGCTTAGTGTGGACTCCTCCCTTTGAACCAAGGTCTAACTCCATTGACTCAGAGCAGCAGCAACACACACAAATCAGCAACATTTTCCCCTTTTGTCTAAATAAAAAAGAATGGCTTTAACTTTAAAATAGTAAAACTATATACAATAAGAACAATTACCAAGTAAGAAATACCTAGCTATTCTGACATGTGTAAGATAAATATCTGACAGGTGTGTGGATTAATATCTGGGCCTTCAATTCGATTCCATTGGTCAATCTCTCTGGGTTTTGTTTTGTTTTTGCTAATACCAGGCTATTTTCATTACTGTAGCTCTATACTAGAGTAAGGGATGGTGATGCCTCTGGAAGTTCCTTTATAATGCAGGATTGTTTTGGCTATCCTGGGCTTTTTGCTTTTCCATATGAAGTTGATTGTTGTTCTTTCAAGGTCTGTGAATAATTGTGTTGGGATTTTGATGGGGATTGCATTGAATCTATAAGTTACTTTTGGTAAGATTGTCATTTTTAATTTGTTAATCCTACATATCTAACAGCATGGGAGATCTTTACATTTTCTGGTATCTTCAGTTTCTTTCTTCAAAGACTTAACGTTCTTGTTATATAGGTCTTTCACTTCTTTGGTTATTGTTACCACAAGATATTTTGCGTTATTTTTGTATATTGTGAAGGATAATATTTCTCTGATTTATTTCTGAGCTTTTTGTCATTTGCATATTAGAGGGCTACTTTTTTATTCATCTTGTATCTTGCCACATTATTAAAGATATTTATCAGCTGCAGGAATTCCCTGGTAGAGTTTTTGGGCTCACTTATGTATACTATCATATCATCTTCAAGTAGCGATAGTTTAACTTCTTCCTTTCCAATTTGTATTCCCTTGATCTCCTTTTGTTGTCTTACTGCTCAAGCTAGAACTTCAAGCACTATGTTGAAGAGATATGGAGAGAGTGGACAGCCTTGTCTTGTTCCTGATTTTAGTGGAATCACTTTGAGTTTCTCTCCATTTAATTTGATGTTGGCTGTCAGCTTGCCATATATTGCTTTTATTATGTTTAGATATATTCATTGTATCCCTGATTTCGCCAAGACCTTTATCATGTAGGGGTGTTGGATTTTGTTGAATACTTTCTCAGCATCTAATGAGATGATCATATGGTTTTGTTCTATCAGTTTATTTATATGGTGTATCACATTGATAGATTTTGTGTGTGTGTGTGTGTGTGTGTGTGTGTGTGTGTGTGTGTGTGTGTTGAACCATCCCTGCATCTCTAGGATAAAGCCAACTTGATCATGGTGGATAATTTTTTTGATGTGCTCTTGGATTCGGTTTCCCAGTATTTTATTGAGTATTTTTGTTCATGAGTGAGTATCTATGTTCATGAGTAAGATTGTTCTGTAATTCTCTTTCTTGGTTAAGTCTTTGTGTCATTTTGGTATCAGGGTAACTGTAGCACCATAAAAAGAATTTGGCAATGTTTCTTCTGTTTCTATTATGTGGAACAATTTGAGGAGTATAGATATTAGCTCTTCTTAGAAGTTATGGTAGAATTCTGCCCTGAACCATCTGGTGCTGGGCTTTTTTTCATTGGGAGGCTTTTGATGACTGCTTCTAATTCCTTGCAGGTAATAATAGGTCTATTTAAATTGTTCGCCTGGTCTGGATTTAATTTTTTGTATGTCGTACCTATCCAGAAAATTATCCATTTCTTTTACATTTTCCAATTTTGTGGAGTACAGGTAATTTTGTAATATGCCTTAATGGTTCTCTGGATTTCCTCTTTGTCTTTTGTTATGTCCCCTTTTTATTTCTGATTTTGTTAATTTGGACATTCTCTCTCTGCCTTTTGATTAGTTTGAATAAGGGTTTGTTTATCTTGTTGATTTTTCTCAAAGAACCAGCTCTTTGTTTCATTGATTCTTTGTATTGTTTTCTTTGTTCCTATTTTATTAATTTCAGCCCTCAATTTGATTGTTTCCTGTAATCTTCTCCTCCTGGGTGAGTCTGCTTCTTTTTGTTCTAGAGCTTTCAGGTGTGATATTATGTCACTAGTTTGAGACTTCTTCACTTTTTTTGAATTGTTTTTATTGAGCTATATATTTTTCTGCACTACCCTCCCTTCCTATCCTCTTACCCTCCCGCAAGGTCCCCATGCTCCTAATTTACTCAGGAGATCTTGTCTTTTTCTACTTCCCATGTACTTAGATCAATGTATGTCTCTCTTAAGGTCCTCATTGTTGTCTAGGTTCTCTGGGATTGTGAATTGTAGGCTGCTTTCCTTTGCGTAATGTCTAAAAGCCACTTATGTGAGTGAGTACATATGATACTTATCTTTCTGGGTCTGGGTTACCTCACTCAATATGATGTTTTCTAGATCAATCCGTTTACCCACAAATTTCAAGATGTCATTTTTTTCTGCTGTATAATACTCCATTGTGTAAATGTACCATATTTTCCTTATCCATTCTTCGGTTGAGCGTCATTTAGGTTGTTTTCAGTTTCTGGCTATGACAAACAATGCTGCTATGAACATAGTTGAGCACATGTCCTTGAGGTATGATTGAGCATCCTTTGGGTATATACCCCAAAGTGGTATTGCTGGGTCTTGAGGAAGGTTGTTTCCTAATTTTCTGACAAATCACCACACTGACATCCAAAGGGGTTGTACCAGTTTGCATTCCCACCAGCAATGCAGAAGTGTTCCCTTTTCCCCACAACCTCTCCAGCATAAGTTGTCATCAGTGTTTTTGATCTTGGCCATTCTTACAGGTATAAGATGGAATCTCAGAGTTGTTTTGATTTGCACTTCTTTGATGGCTAAGGATGTTGAACATTTCCTTAAGTGTCTTTCAGCCATTTTAGATTCCTCTGTTGGGAGTTCTCTGTTTAGGTCTGTACCCCATTTTTTATTGGATTATGTGTTCTTTTGATGACCAATTTCTTAAGTTCTTTATATATTTTGGAGATCAGACCTCTGTCTGATGTGGGGTTGGTGAAGATCTTTTCTCATTCTGTAGGCTGTCGCTTTGTTTTGTTGACTGTGTCCTTTGCTTTACAGAAGCTTTTTAGTTTCGGGAGGTCCCATTTATTAGTTGTTTCTCTCAATGTCTATGTTTGTATTTAGGAAGTGATTCCTTGTGCCAATGCGTTCAAGTGTACTTCCCACTTTCTCGTCTATGAGGTTCAGTGTGGCTGGCTTTATGTTGAGGTCTTTGATCCATTTGGACTTGAGGTTTGTGCATGGTGATAGATATGGTTCTATTTTCATTCTTCTACTTGTTGATATCCAATTATGCCAGCACCATTCTCCACTTTCTTTATGCATTTAGTACTATGAGCATTCCTCTTAGCACTGCTTTCATAGAGTCCATAGGTTTGGGTACTCTGTGCCTTCAGTTTCGTTAATTTAAATTTAGAAGTCTTTAATTTTTTTATTTCTTTCCTTTCCTGCCTAAGGCACCTGATAGGTCTAGTAAAAAAGCTGAATGGCCAATACCAATAGAGGAGGAGGTATTGACAGGATTTCTGGGCAGAGAGAGTAAGTAGGAGAAAGAATTTGAGACTCAGGGGACGAAACAGAAAAAAAAGACACCAGGGAGATTCCAAGGTCCAGCCAGCCAGACAAGAATGAAGCAGGAAAGTAGGACATACAGAATGAAAGAAAGGTAAAAAGTCCCAAGACAAAACATAGATGAAGAGAAACAGGTTAAGTTAAAAGAGGTAGTGTGGCAAGCCCTAGCTAAGGCCAACCAAGCTTAATTAATAATAAATTGTGTCTATGTCTTCATTTGGGAGCTGATTGGCAGCCCAAAGAAAATTCCAACTACAGACTTTGTCATGAAATATTTTTTTTCCTCCATCTATGATGATTGACACTTTTGCTGGGTATAGTAGTCTGGGCTGGTATCTGTGGTCTCTTGGAGTCTGCAAGAGATCAGTCCAGGACCTTCTGGCTTTCAGAGTCTCTGTTGAGAAGTCAGGTGCAATTCTAATATGTCTGTCTTTATATGTTACTAAGCCTTCTTTCCTTGCAGCTTTTCATATTCTTTCTTTGTTTTGCATCTTTAGTGTTTTGATTAAGTTACTTGGGAATTTTCTTTTCTGATCCAATGTGACTTCGTCAAGGAACAAAGCCTGAGAACAACATGAACAAGCTCTCTTTATGGCAAGACCCTGGAGTCACCCTGACCCAATTGGCAAAGCCTATGGACAGTTCACTGCATAATTCTGTTAATGACCCCAGGAGCATATTGCTATGTGCTCTCCTTTTGCTATCAAAGTCATATTGCTGGCTCCCTCTAATTTCAGTTTCTCAGAATTATAGATGAAATAACTATTGCAAAAGGAACACTATCCCCTGAAGACTCTCCTCTGGGTGTGCCAGAGGGAAGGCTGTTAAAAATAAAGAGTGGGCCTGATTCAGCCCCTAAAGCCTTTGATGTGTCAGGTGTGACCATGAATTCAGGCTTCTCAAGAACAGGATGTTGCCTTTCCAACATAGCCTGTGACTAACTGGAAGAGTCACAAAGGTTCATTGCATGTTTGCATAACTGTTTTGGATAAAAAGATTTTAACCACAAGAGTCTTGGAGAAATGCTAATAAATAGATGATATCAGAAGTTAATGGGAACAGTCTAGAGGCAGGGAATGAAGTAGAATCATAGAAACACACAGTTCTCTCATAGCTGTGCCAGTGCCCCCTAGAACTTAAGAGAGATGAACATGAGAACAAGGGATAAACAGTTGTATCGGCGTAAATAAATGCAATGCAGATACTAAAGAATATTCACACTTTAATGATAAACTTACAGAACCGAAGTTCCCGCGTGGCACAGGAGGTAGGAAGGAAAAAGGGCGAGCCGCCTCCCCGTGCGCCCATTTATTGGCAGGCATTCGCCCGAGGCAAACCCCACCCCCTAAAGGGGCTGTCTTAACCCTACATCTCCCCCTTTTGTCGAAATAAGACAGAACTAAACCAAATATAACTATAAACAATAATAACAAATGATAAATATAACAAACAGTATTGAGAACAAAAGTTTTGCTAGAGAGTAACTACAATTAAATAATCTTCAACTCCATCAAAGATCTGAGAAGGGAGTAAATATTACTTAACAAATGAGAGATATTCAAAATGTGCAACAAATGACAGAGACAACTGACTACCTGGGCAATCACCCAAAGTCTCGTTTGCAATGTTGAGTCAACCAACTTTGGCTAAGGCCTAACATAACTGACATACCATTATGAAATGCAAGGAACTTTCTTAGAATTATCCTACCCTGTCTTGGCAAGATAAGACAATCCTGTTTCATATCTTAGTCAGTAGTTGAGGTATGGGTTTTTCTTAATCCAAAGGCCAGTTCTGCCAAGAAGACAAGCTCCCAGTAGAGTGTCATTGGTGCTCAACGTTCTCTCGGGAGTAGAGTGGTGTTGCCAGGAGTAATTGTGTCTCCATGGCACAGAATTCTAGGTTAGATTAAAGGCCATTTTCTACAGCTCTCCAAACAGGCTGAAGATTATACTATCTATACTAAAAAGAATCTCTATGTATCTAAAAGACCTGATTAACCTAAAAATAAATATGACAAACATATAATTCTCAATACCTATCTAATTTGAAACTAAGAGAATAAACAACTGTGCAATATATGAAGACAATGATCTTCACCTGTAAACAATGTCATTACTTATCAAATGTAAACAATGTTATTACATAAATAGTACCAGAGGTGGAAATGTACATTGTGATATGATAGATGTATCCATACAATATAAGCATACTCTTATACAAAAATAGAGGTAGGAACACTCACATTCAATATTCAATATATCAATATACAAGAAACAGTACCAATATAATTTTCTAAAAACAGTAAGTCACAAATACCAATCATCCCATCAAACCAGTTAATCCCCCCCTTTTTTTGAATATACCCCTAATTCCATACAATATCTCCCCACCCCTCAACCCTAAACCAACCACTAAAAGATGTCCCTAACCCTGTGGGCAAACTCTGTTGGGAGAGGGGACGTCGTCCTCTTAAATTGCTTCTAGCTGACATGGGGGCGACGTTCTTCTTAGGGGCCCCTGTGAAAGCAAATGATGCTAAAATTCCAAATTAACCTTTGACTTAAGAAAATTATAACTAGTCTCTGAGTGTTTTGAGAAGGTCCGGCCAGAGCATTGTCAAAAATGTGCATCATACGAAATTGTCTCTTGCAGTTGGTACCAAAAAACAGGTCTAAAATTAGCGCTTAAAAAAAAAGAAAAGAAAAATTCATGATGTCATAAAAGCCAGAATGAGTTGATGTTGTGGGGCCCCATATTCATCCTTGAAACTTCAAAGATTACTGTAGGAAAATATGTTGCTTGTTATGGGAAATTTAAACATTAACAACAAGGACATATACTGACATATAAAGAAAGACACAGATATGAGGAAAGGCAAAGAAAGTTTATCAAATATAAAATTATTCTTATTCTGTCCCATTTCATGGCTCCTGACCTGAGACACAAACTCTGAAATATCTCTTATCAACAGGCTTGGAATTGAAGAGGGACTGAGCCATAGTCCAACTCCAAAACCAGCCCTACACATTAATAAAGAAGTGTTCAATAAAACATATAAATATATATAAAAAAATCAATACTTACAATATGTATAGAATTTTATTGTTGATGTTTAGTGGGTCATAACTATTTTCCATCCATCAGTAATTAAATATTCAGGGTCCCTTAAATTCTTCGGAGATGAATATTTTCCTGTGGAGATAAGAAAAGAACCCTGCCTCCAACCTATCTGTATTTCTTACCATCTGAATGCCGGTCATCCTTGTGAATGAATTATTATTTATCTTTTCCAAGTGACTTCTCTTCCTCAAACTGAACCATTATTAATTTTGACGGTATCCATAATATTTCCTCACCTGTGGAGATAAGAGCAAAACCACTTCCCCAACGCAGCACATCTCCTGGCTTCCATTGTGAGGTCAGCACATCCTTGAAATAAACTGGTTGATTTAGTTCAGCAGACTTTTCCATTATCCAATGTCTTTCTGCAGCCGTCGTTCCCTTCTCATTAGCGTTGAGAAAATTCAAGGTTAACAAAGCATTATGTAACCTATTTCTGGGGGTGTTTTCCACCCCTTTCTGTTTGTTCAACATATCCTTTATAGTTCGATTTGATCTTTCTATGACTGCTTGACCTGTAGGATTGTATGGTATACCTGTAACATGCTTGATATTGTAATAATCAAAAAACCGTTTCATTTTCCTAGAGACATGAGCAGGACCATTATCTGTCTTTATTTGTGTAGGTATACCCATGATAGCCATGACTTCTAATAAATGAGTGATTACTGAATCAGCGTTTTCTGAACTTAAAGCAGTTGCCCACTGAAAGCCTGAATAAGTGTCGATGGTGTGATGAACATACTTCAATTTGCCAAATTCTGCAAAGTGGAACACATCCATCTGCCAGATTTCATTTCTATGGGTGCCCTTTGAATTAGCCCCTGCTGGCAGTGGCGTTTGGTTATAGAAAGAGCACGTAGGGCATTTCTTCACAATCTCCTTAGCTTGTTGCCATGTAATAGAAAACTCTTTCTTCAAACCTTTGCTATTAACATGATGTTTTTTTATGAAATTCAGAAGCTTGTAGCACACTACCAATCAATAATTGATCGATTTCTGCATTACCTTGTGCTAGAGGACCTGGCAGACCCGTATGGGATCGGATGTGTGTTATGTACATAGGGCAAAGCCTGTTCCTGATCAAATCTTGAACCTGGATAAACAATGAGGTTAGTTCTGTATCATCAGGTATAAATTCATCAGTTTCAATATGTAAAATAACTCTTTCTGCGTATTGTGAATCTGTAACTATATTAATAGGTTCTTTAAAATCTCTTAGTACCATAAGAATGGCATATAATTCTGCCTTCTGGACAGAATCATAAGGACTTTGTTCCACCTTACCCAAGTCTTCTGATTTGTAACCTGCCTTCCCTGATTTATTGGCATCAGTATAGAATGTACGGGCTCCAGTTTTTGGAGCATCATGGACGATTCGAGGAAGGATCCAAGAAGTTCTCTTTATGAAGTTAAGCCTCTTGCTTTTTGGATAGTTGTTATTAATTTCTCCCAAAAAATTAGCACAAGCTCTTTGCCATGGTTCATTATCTTCCCATAATTTCTTTAGTTCATCAGCAGTGAAAGGCACTATAATTTCAGCTGGGTCTATGCCTGCTAGTTGACGAAGTCTCAGCTTGCCTTTTATATTTAACTCAGAGACCTTTTCCACATAAGTTTTCAGTTTCTTACTTGGTTTATGTGATAAAAAGATCCATTCCCAGATAATATCATCTCTCTGCGTTAAAATTCCTGTAGGAGAAATTTTTGATGGTAGTATGACGAGAATACAATCGAGCTCTGGATTCACCCTGTCCACATGTGCCTGTTGTAATTTTTCCTCAATCTTTGTCAGTTCCTTTTCTGCTTCAGCTGTTAATTCTCTGGGACTGTTTAAATCTTTATCACCATCCAAGGTTTTGTTCAAATGAATTATTAGATCAGGTGTTATTCCAATAGCTGGTCGTAGACTGGAAATGTCTCCTAACAGTCTTTGAAAGTCATTAAGAGTCCGTAACCGATCTCTCCTAATTTGTGCTTTTTGTGTCTTATTTTTTTGCAAACCTATTTAATAACCTAAATAATTAACAGAATCTCCCTTCTGAATCTTTTCAGGAGCGATTTGCAATCCCCATTTAGGTAAAAGTATCTTTATTTCTTCAAACAGTCTGTTCAAGGTATCCATGTTTGAATCGGATAACAAGATGTTATCCATGTAATGGTATACTATAGATTTGGGAAATTGCTTGCGTATTATTTGCAATGGTTGGTTCACAAAATATTGGCACAGGGAGGGGCTATTTAACATACCCTGGGGGAGGATGGTCCAGTGGTACCTCCTCGAAGGTTGAGAATTGTTATAAGTAGGCACTGTGAAGGCAAATTTTTCTCTATCTTCTTTTTGCAAAGGTATAGTAAAAAAACAATCCTTTAAATCAATAACTATGAGAGGCCATCCTTTTGGTAATAAAGAGGGCAAAGGAATTCCAGATTGCAGAGGGCCCATATGTTGAATAACCTTGTTGATGGCCCTGAGATCTGTCACCATTCTCCATTAACTGATTTTTTCTTAACCACAAATACAGGAGAATTCCAAGGGCTGGTAGATTCTTCTATATGTCCAGCATCTAGTTGTTCTTGTACCAGCTGTTCTAAAGCCTGTAACTTTTCCTCAGCTAAAGGTCATTGCTTTGTCCATATTGGTTTCTCAGTCAACCATTTTAGAGGCAAGGCTGTTGGTATCTCTGAAGGGACATCAATTGCTTGTTCTTGCACAGCCCTAATGGCTGGTTTTCTCCGTTTGTAATAACTTTTAATATTATTCTCAGAAATATAGGCTCTAGAAGTAGCAGGAATGTTAATTTCGGTATTCCATTGTTGTAATAGGTCACGACCCCATAAATTCATTGCGATATTGGCTACATATTGCCTTAATTTTCCTATTTGTCCCTCTGGCCCTATACATTCAACCCATCTCGTGCTCTGCCTTACTCGAGATAGGGTTCCAGTTCCCAGGAGCTGAACATTTACATTCTGAAGAGGCCAATATGGATGCCAAGATTCTGGGGTAATGATACTTACATCAGCACCTGTGTCCAGCAGGCCAGTAATAAAAATGCCATTTACACGCACTCTCAGCTTAGGTCTTTGATCATTTATAGAAGTTTGCCAAAACACACCTAACTCATCTTTCTGATTACTAGTGCTTGTAACAGTAGGCATGTGGCTTTCTAATTGTCCTGACGAGGCATGTTCTCTGCAGAAACTGGAAATGACTGAACCATGTTTGCCATGGGGGCCTGTGAGGCCCCCCCTCTCACGTTTCCCGTCTGTATCAGATTGCCTTGTCTATCCCTTGTAGACCTGCATTCATTCGTCCAATGCCTGCCGTTTCCACATCTTCTACATAAACCTGAAGGCTGAGTCCTTCTATTTCTGTTATTTCTAGAAGATGCATTATTATTATTTCTGAAAATCCGTTGTTTACAATTCCTTTTCATATGACCCATTTTGCCACAATTAAAACATTTGGTATTCTGGTGTCTCCTTTTACCATTGGAAATTGCTTCTTCTACCCATGCTTCAGTGCCATAGTCAAATGTGTCAACATTTAGTGTATGCAAGACCCATTCTTCCAAGGACGCTGATCTGAACTTTAAAGGGCCCAAGATCTTTTTGCATTCCACATTTGCATTTTCGTAAGCCAAAGACTCAATTATTATACGTCTTGCTTCTGGGTCCGATATCCCTATTTGTACAGCCTTAGTTAACCTTTGTAAAAAGTCACTAAAGGGTTCTCTCTGACCCTGTTTAACTGTGACAAATGATTCCATTCTCTGTCCTGGGTCTTGTACTCTGTCCCAAGCCCTTAAGGCTGATGTAGTACACATGGAGAGTATGTTTTCATCCAAATTAGCTTGTTCCTGAGGGTCGGAAAAGAGCCCTTCACCTAGAATTTTGTCTAGGGAAATGTCAATTCCCTTCACCTTTTCCTGCTGCTCTAAAAGTCTAGCCTCTTGCCTGAATAAGCATTTCCATTTTAATTGTGGTCCACTCTCAAGGACCACGGACCTCAGCTGGAGCCAGTCTGAGGGGGTTGCTCTGCTTGTCGTGGCCCAAGATCTTAGCATCTCTTTAACAAAAGAGGCTTGCATCCCAAAAGTCATGACAGCCTGTTTTATTTCCTTGAGGTCATTCATACGGACAGGCTCCCATGTATCTTCCTTGATGACCCTAGGGTTTCTGGAACCAATCACCCTCTCTGTTGTTATTACTGGAAAGGCAGGTAGAGCTGTAGGTAGAGCTTTGTGGAAATTGTCCCTAAGGGATTTATCCACAGATGTAGTTAAAATTTGCCTTTCTACCCTTTGCTCTTCTTCATCAGAATTTAGAAATTCCTCAATCTTTTCAATTCTATTCACCATTGCTTTTTGTAATGTCTGAATCTCCTGTCCAGAATTATGTTCCAAAGCCTTCATTGAGGATTCTAAAGTATGAAATTTGTCCATTAGAGATAACTTGTCATCTTTGGACATAATTTTTATGGCATAAACCGTGCCTTTTTGTATTGATAATCTTTCCGCCAATCTATCATAAGCTTTAGACAAAATCCGATTGTCACATTCAGCAGTTTTGATTCTCTCAGTTAATGTTTCAGTTCCTACAGAAAGGGACTGCTGGAACTTACGATCTAATTCAGCTGTTCCTTCTTCCATAGTAATAAATTTCTCCTTACCATCAGCCTGTACCTTTTCTAGATTTTGCTCAGTTAACCGAGTCATGTTAAACAAAGATCTGTTTTCTTCCTGGAGAACTTCAAACTGATTCTTGAGAAGATTGTTGTCATTCTCAATAGTTTTTAAACGTTCAACCTCTGCCTTAAGAGATTTGATCATTTTCCTATTATCAAACCAAATAGTGCTAAGGAAAATTAAGAATCCCAGAAATATTCATAGATGTGGGTTGATAGACACCTCTTGTAAGATCTCCCAAATGGTGCACTCAAAAAAGCTGTTGAAATCTGAAATTGTCATGTTCTCAGACATTATTTATAAAAGAAAAAATTCTCTTACCTGTAATGACTGGTTCCTGCCAGTGGTGGCGAAAGAGTCCAGTTGAGTCCACGTGCCCTAAATCTGAAATAAATGACTCAAAAACAAAATTGAAACAGACACCAGACTGATAAGTAGCATTTGGGACAGAAAGGGAATAGAGAAAAGCCAGCAAAGTGAACAAATCAAAGGGATGCTGGCGTTTTTGTGCCGGGGCTCGCAGGGCAGCTGTCATGTGACCCGAGTGCCAGCGGAGGTGGGAGGGGAACAGAGAGTGATCCCACTGTTACAGAGGTGCTGCTGATTTCAAAACACCGGGAGTGCTAGCTCTCCCGGCCCGCTTGATTCTCTAGCAAGCAGCAGGGAAAATCAAGTCACTCAGAATCTCACCTGCTTCTGCGCGCCCAGGGAGACCACCGCCAGCAGCAGTGGCTCCTATTTGGGCCGGGTCTCGGCAAAGCCCCACGGGGAGGGTGCCAAATGTATCGGCGTAAATAAATGCAATGCAGATACTAAAGAATATTCACACTTTAATGATAAACTTACAGAACCGAAGTTCCCACGTGGCACAGGAGGTAGGAAGGAAAAAGGGCGAGCCGCCTCCCTGTGCGCCCATTTATTGGCAGGCATTCGCCTGAGGCAAACCCCGCCCCCTAAAGGGGCTGTCTTAACCCTACAAACAGTGCCAACTTTTAAGAGTAAATTTCCATGTTGCCTTTGGATAAATGGAAAAACCTGGTATGTCTCCATTAGAGCTATGGATCAAATAGGTAATGGTTACAGGTGGGAAAGTTGGAAGACAGGAGGAGAAAAAAACAGAGATACAAACTGGAAATTATTGTAGCCATTTTTAGAAACTTAAAGGAACAAATCTGAATGCAAAACTGTTCCTGCAAAGCATTGAAATTGTACAAATAAATATAAGCCAAGCTATCCAGGGACACTTGTTTAAAACAGGTAGTCACAGTTTCTTTGTTGTACTGACTTCATCCATCTATCCCAGGTCAATGGACCTGTCTGGATATGGGCCTCCAGCACAATCTATCAGGTGTTCTGTAAACTTTTTGTACCATTCTTTAAGGTTAGGAAAATTTTCTTCTGTGATTTTTTTTAGTATATTTTCGGCGTTTTTGTGCTGAGATTCTTCTCTTTCTGTTCCTATTATGCTTAGGTTTGGTCTTTTCATGGTATTCCAGATTTTCTGGATGTTTTGTGTTTGGAGTTTTTCGGGTTTTAATATTTTCTTTGATGAATCTGTTTCCTCTATTGTATCTTCAACACCTAAGATTCTCTCTTCCATCCCTTCCTGTTCACTTACCCAGATTTTTCATTTCCTGAATTCCTTCAGTTTGTGTTTTATTTATTTCTTCTTTTTCAATTTTCATGTCATGAATAGTTTCCTTCACCTGTGTGTTTGGTTTGTTCTTGGCTTTTTGGCATTCTTCGATGGCTTTGTTGATATCCTCTAATTTTTTGTCTTTTCCTCGATTTCTTTAAGAGAGTCTTTCATTTCCTCTTTAAGAAAGTCATAAAGTTGGTTTTAAAGTCATTTTCTTGTGTTTCAGCTGCATTGGAATGTTCAGGTTTTGCTGTTGTAGGATAGCTGGACTCTGGTGATGCCATTTTGCCCTGGCTGTTGTTGATTGTATATTATACTGATTTCTGAGTTTGCCTTTGTTGGGTGGGTGTTTTTTTCCTTGGCTTCTGTTTTCTCTTTGGTTTTCTCATCTTTGTGGACTGAATTTCTGGTGTCCAGCCTGATTCTGGTCTAGTTGGGAGTCTCTGTCCAAGTTGTCTGTTGTCCCTCTTGTGCTTAGTTTGTCCTTTGGCACAGGGAGTCTCTGTTCTCCTGATTAGTGTAGCCTACACCTAACAGCTGTGGCCTGATCAAGTTGGTGTGGTTTATACCTGTTCTGACTGGTACAACTTGTACTTGAGTAGCAGATATTCCCTTGGGATTGAGGGCAGAGACCAGCAGGCGGGGGGAGGGGGGCAGCGTTGAGAGGGGATGAAGTAGACTGTGGGAAAGGCCTTGGGATACAGGATCTAGGGAATAGAGTAGTTTTGCCGGGTCACTCACCAGTTCTGTTCTGACTGGTGTGGCCTACCCCTGAGTGGCAGAAGACCACTGGGTTGGGTTAAGGGCCCAGCAGTGGGGCCAGTGACAAACTGGGATGGGATGGGCCTTGGGAAGTAGTCTTGGGGGACAGAATCCAGGGAATGTATGTAGTCTTGCTTGGCCTGAAACTTGCTGTGTAAACAGGGCTAGCTTCGAAGTCATGGAGAGCCATTTGCCTCTGCCTCTGCCTCCCAAATGTTGAATTAAAGGTATGTGTCACCACACCCAGCTTAATCTGTCTATTTTCATGACAATTAGAAATTATAAAAGCATGGGATAAATCCGGACTAGCTGAACATAGCGGACAATGAGGAATACTGAGAACTCAAGAACAATCGCAGTGGGTTTTTGATCCTACTGCACATACTGGCTTTGTGGGAGCCTAGGCAGTTTGGATGCTCATCTTACGAGACCTGGATAGAGGTGGGCGGTCCTTGGGCTTCCCACAGGTCAGGGAACCCTGATTGCTCTTCGAGCAGATGAGGGAGGGGGACTTGATCAGGGGAGGGGGAGGGAAATGGGAAGCGGTTGCAGGGAGGAGGCAGAAATCCTTAATAAATAAATAATAAAAAAAGAAATTATGAAAACAGTCTATAATCCAATAAAAGTTACTGAACACTTAATAAAGCTAAGACTCCAAGGGCAACACAATGTACAGAGACCCTGATATTCTGATTGGATAAATAACATTAAATACTACTTCACAGTGTAGGAGTCCCAAAGAACATGGAACATCACAGTACCCACATTAGATTTAGATTTTGGAAAAATCCCTTGCCAATCTTATGGAATTTTATGTAGATATTGTTACTTCTTCTTTTTAAAAAAAAACTTTAAAGTTTTTTTTAACATTTATTTATTATGTATACAATATTCTGTTTGCATGTATGCCTGTCGTCCAGAAGAGGGCACCAGACCTCATTACAGATGGTTGTGAGCCACCATGTGGTTGCTGGGAATTGAACTCAGGACCTTTGGAAGAGCAGGCAATGCTCTTAACCACTGAGCCATCTCTCCAGCCCCCTTGTTACTTCTTTTTATTACTATGATATAGCATACATAAGTAAAACTTTTGCCATTTTAGCCACTTTGATATGTGCATTGCAGCTGTTGTAGCCATCCAGACCATCTCCCAACTGAAAATGTATACCCCTAAGTTGATAGTTCCCCAACCTCTGGCAGCCACCTTTGTACTTTCTGACTGTGTGCAGATGACCACTGCACACCCCTTCCTCTTGTCTATGGAATCAGATGGTATTTCCCCTCAACACAATGCTTTCAAGGCTCAGCCATATAGCATGCTCAGAATTGCTTTTCTTTTTGTCCCCTTTTACCTCTACAAATTTTGAATTTTAACACATTGATGTTCTTGTTTATTTTTTCTTTATTTTTTTAGACAAGATGGCTGTCCTCTTTCCTGAACCTCCTAAGTGCTAGTATTCCAATAGCATGACATATACATGGAGTGACTTTTCGAATTAGGGAAGGTCTCTCTACTGCTGCTTCTCTGATGATCAGTACTGGAAACCAGGCTGCCATTGCTCAATGTTATGCCTGCTGGCATTCCTGGGGCGAAATGGACAAAACTGAGTTGAAAGGCATACAAAACTTTCTCTCTGTTTGAAGACTCCTTTTTCTTCATTGCTTGATTGCTGCATAACATACACACATTGTTTTCCAGAGATCCCACAGAGTTGCTTTAAACAGTTTTTCTGGTGAACAAAAGCTTAGAGGTCTGCTGTTTTGCTGTCACTCCTTCCTGCTCTTTTTTTCAGATTGATTTATTTTCTATGTATGGGTTTTGACCTCTGTGTCTGTATGTGTGCACCATGTACATGCCTCGTGTGGTGGATGTCAGGAGAAGAAGGTGGATCCCTTAGAACTGGAATTATATCTATCCTATGAGTACTGGGAACCAAACTCGATCCGCTATAAGAACAACAAATGCTCTTAAATGCTAAACCATTTTTCATCCCCCTCCTCCCCCCAGTGTGTGTGTGTTTACATTCCTCTGTAGAGTCAGAGAGAGGATTTGTTTTATATATCTCCTTTGAGGGATGACGGCTTGCATCACATTTCCTCACAAAAGATATGTCACTTAGCTAGTTGGAATGACTCACTTTGTCCCCTCTGTGCTCTAGGTAGGCTTATAGAAAACAACTTATAAAACAATATATAAATCTATATACAGATGCAGCTTTCTTGAGTCATCGCGTATGTTGTAGTGGGCTTTTCAATGATGTAGCAGCCTTTGAGTCATCCCTTCTATGGTTAGTGTGGTGGTTTGAATATAATTGGTCCCCATAAACTCATAGGGAGTGGCACTATTAGGAGGTGTCACCTTGTTGGAGTGGATGTGGCCTTTTGGAGGAAGTGTGTCACTGTGGAAGCAGTCTTTGGGGTCTCCTTTACCTAAGTTGTGCTCAGTGTGACACTCAGTTCATTTCCTGTTTTGCTTTGAAGCAAGATGTAGGACACACAAATTGTATTCTTTTAAACACTGCTTGGCCCATTAGCTCTAGCCTCTTACTGGCTAACTGTCACATCTTGATTAACCCATATTTAGTAATCTGTATAGCACCACAAGGTTGACTTACCAGGAAAGATCTTAACCTGTGTCTGTCTTGGAGAAGAGAATCATGGTGACTGACTGACTTGGCTTCTTTCTCCCAGCATTCTGTTCTGTCTACTCCACCCACCTAAGGACTGGCCTATCAAAGGCCAAGCAGTTTCTTTATTAATTAACCAATGAAAGCAACAGATAGATAGATGACACTCCCACATCATGTCATAGGCTCCCTTTCTGAGGGGAGTAAACCTGTTTGTGTGTCATCTTCCCAAGAAAAGTCTCTCACACAGCATGTAGCATCAAACTTATGTATCATAATTTATTATAGACTAAATAGTCAGATGGATCTCTATGAGTTTGAGGCCAATATGGTCCACATATCCAGTCCCATGACTGTCATAACTGCATAGTGAGACACTTCCTGTCATCCTAATGAAGAGGTAGCATGCAGAATGGGAAAAATGCTTACCAATTATATGTCTGTCAGAAAGTTAGTGTCTAGAATATACGAAGGACTCAAACAACAACCCAATTTCAAAATGGGGCATGAAACTAGAGTTCTCAAAAGATGAAATACAAGTAGGTGTATTTCAAAAATGTCCAATGCCCTTAACCATTAGGGAAATGTACTTAAAACTATTTTGAGATTTCATCTTACTCAAATTAGCATTGTTAATTTTTTATTTACAGTAAATGTTATATGGGTATGAGAAAGGGGAAAATACTTATTCGTTGCTGGTGGGAATGCAAACTTGTACAGTCACTATGGAAATCAGTGTGGAGGCTCTCCCAAAAGATAGAAATAGATCGGCCACATTATCCAGCTGTGCCACTCTTGGTCACATATCCAGAGGACTGTTCTGCCACAGAGACACTTCCTCATTCATGTTCATTGCCGCTCTAGTCACAAGAGTCAGGATATGGAAACAGCCTTGGTAGCTATCAATCGGTGAGCAGATAATGAAAATAGGGTACTTTTACATAATGGACTCTTACTCAACTGTTTAAAGAAATCATGAAATCTGCAGGTGAATGGATGGAGCTGGAAACAATCATTCTTAGTTAGGTATCCCAGCCCCAGAAAGACAAATACTGCATTTTCTCTCCTTTGTAGATGTTAGTATTGAATCTTTTGATATGTGTTCCTCATTTGCAATACCCGTAAAGATTAGAAAATTAGTAATGGGACATAAGTTGGGAGCAGTGGCTTTCAAGGGAGATGAGCTCAATGATGTAAGTGGTTAAGTGGGAATAAACAAACAGGAATGATTAAAGTGGGTTTGGGGAAGGCAGAGTAGAGGAAGAAATATGGGTAGAGATAAATAATGTAAAGAGCCTTGGAAAAGGTCATATGAAAAACCACTGCTGTAGAAGGTATCACATATATATGTGCGTATGTATGCATATACATACATATATGTGTGTATATATGCTTAAAACAGAGTTATCTTGTAACGGGGTGATAACCCCCTTTCTAAACACTACAAGGCTAACAAATAAAAACGCCAGTTACTTCTTTTAGAGTTGCTGTCCAATGAGGTCCCATAGACTCCCAAACATGTCAGAATATTGCCAATTCTCTTGGTTACCTTCCAGGACTGGATGATAAGTCCCTATTGATGAAGATGCCATAGACTTGAGTCAAAGAACATGGAGAAATCAATTTGCTAGTCTTCTCTTGGAAGCTTTAACTATACTGCCTAGCTTTCATAGTGCTGGAAGATGCCATGCTTCCTATTGGAGGAGAAAAATAATCAGCAAACTTCACAAAGCTATGAACCCTGCAAGTTATTGTATAATTCCTTACCTAGCAAGACATCCTTACCAGCTCAAGAGAGGCACAAGTATTGTAGTAATAATCAACCACTTCCTAATTGGATTTGAGGTCTGCTCCACAAGTTGAAGCCCATACCTGGCACCATTATCAAGGCCAAGATCCTGTGACTATACAGGTCTCAGGCCCAGGGGAGAACCTACTAGTGTTATTCCACTAATGAGAAATAGTATTAAACAGATCCTAATGATTTATTGGAAGGCCCATACATCAGTTCATCTCTCAACCCTCATCCGAGAAATTTACTTGTAGAAGATATACAACTGGTCACAGTGCAGAAAATAAGAGACTGCAGAATGTTCAGCTCTAAATGAAACCTAAGTACCACCAACCTCCTCCCAAGGCGAGGGGATCACTGCAGAGGGAGAAATACTGTAAAACCAGAGGTGGTGAATAACTACAAGGAAATTGTGATTCATGGACACAGTGAGACAGTTATACACAAGAATTCTGCAAGCGCAATTCAGCCCTGCTGGCTGAGAAGCTATTGGCAATTGATAGCACCTGCGAGAGAAAGAGACAGAGACAGAGACAGTTTTCTTTACTGGTATGGCCTCTGGTAGGTCAACCAGGCTCCAATGGAAGGCCACACATCTAAGAATATATGTACAACATAAATTGGACTTGGTGGCTGTGGTGGTTTGAAAGAAAATAGTCCCTACTATTAGGATGCAGGGCTTTGTTGGAGTAGGTGTGGCCTTAGAGGAGAAAGGGTGTTGCTGTGGGATGGATGGGCTTTGAGGTCTCCTTTGCTCAAGCTACGCCCAGTGTGGTAGACAGTTCATTTCCTGTTGCCTGCAGATCGAGATGTAGACCTCTCAGCACCATGCCTGACTGCATGCCACCATGTTTGCCACCTCATGATGATACTGTAAGCTGGCCTTAATTAAATGTTTTCCTTCATAAAAAGTTGCTGTGGTCATGGTGTCTCTTCACAGCACTAGAAACCCTAACTAAGGCAATGGGTTTTAAAGCAGGAGGACATAAAGTTGGATGGGTAGGGAAATGGAGAGGATCTGGGAGGAGTTAGGGGAGTAGAAGTGGTTATTATCAAAATACGTGGTACAGAATTTTCAAAGAATTTACAAAAAGAATAAAATTTAAAAAGTAAGACTTATTTGTTGTATAGTTTTTATACATTTATTTGTGTGTGTACATGCACACTTATGTGCATGCACATGTATGTTATGATACATGTATGTGGATGCCCAAGGACAACTTTTGGGAGTTGGTTTTCTCTTCAGCTACATGGATACCAGCTATCAAATTCAGGTTTTCAGGCCTGGAGTCAAGTGCATTCAGCCATCTCCCTGGCCCTCGTATTGCTATACAATACTGAAAATGCAGTTTATTTTAACTTTTTTTATTATTTAAAGAAATTACTGAGGGTGTAAATTAAGCTGAGTATAGACTCAAATGCTTTATTTAATTCTGCATGTTGTTGTTTGGGTTTTTTCATTGACACTGATTCAAATTAGTACAATTTTAAAATTTCATGTTTGGGAATGGTGAGGTGGCTGAGTGGATAAAGGCACTTGCTACCAAGTCTGAGGACCTGAATGTGGTCCCTAGGACACGCATGGAGAGTGATTCTTGAAATTTGTCCTACACACACACACACACACACACACACACACACACACCAGGTTCCTGCATACATGCATGCACTAAATAAATTTAAATGTAATATTAAAAAGCTTGTCATGTTTGTCCCAAGATACTGTATGGAAAGTTGGTTGTTATTGTCTGTGAGAATGGATGGAGGTGGCTGATGTGGAGTACACTCTAGGGTCTCAGCATCAGAATAGGAATATGGAAATTGGGTCCCCTGAAAAGCAAAGTAGGGATACGTTTGGATTAGTATAGATGCCTGGGTCATTTGGAATTCTGGAGTGGGGAGGAAATTAGGGACACATTGTCAAGCTTTACCCTCACCCAAGCTTTCTTCTTTAAATCACTTTCTACAGGGTGGATATCAGTAATGTTATCTTTATCCTGCCTCTCCTCTGAGTCCTTATAGATTCTGAAACTAGGAGAACTTGGGGAGGGAAAGTACATACAAGAGAGGTGACAGAAGATGTGGAAATTCTGAAATCTAGGTCCCTCCAGGAATGAGACAGGAGAGACAGGTTTTCTTTACAGGTATGGTCTCAGGCCACCCAGGAAAGAAAGAACATTTTCATAGTAGTAATTTATACCAATAAATAGAGGACCTGAGTGCTTCCTATGGCAGCTAAAGATTAGATCCCAGAGACATAGAGCCATGAGAACAACATAGTTGGGGCTTGCTAGCATTGAGGCATATCCTAATAAGTTGAATTTGTTTTGTGTGTTTTGCTGAGACAGAATTTTGCTGTGTATCACGAATAGACCTGAAGTCATAATCCCCCCTTCTTCCCAATTTCTACCTCCAAACATTTCCTGAGATGATAGTTGTGTACCATCATACCAAGATTTTAATTTTGTGTGTGGAGGTGGTGAGGGTGGTGGCAAGGTCTCACTATGTAGTTCAGGCTGTTCTTGAACTTGCATTCCTCATGCTTCCATCTCTCCAGTGCTGGGATTACAGTGGTACACCGTTATACCCAGCTAGAAAGTTGGATTTCTATGAAACCCTGTATGGATGTCATAAACACTGCAGAGAGGTCACTTGTGGAAGGGTTGGTGATGGACCTAAAGGATTAGAAGGGTAGGGTGGGTTGTTTTCAAGTGAGATCGCATGCAAGGTTAGAGAAGATGGGGGCAGGGCTCCAGCATGAAGCTTCACTTCAGAGAACAAGGTTGTTTGATACAGCCTCAAATCATAAGATTTTATAATTACCTAAAATGCACAAGAATATATGTAAGTGTGTGTATGTGTGTGTGTGTGTGTTAGAGAAAGTTAAGCTATTTTGCTCTCCACAAGAACCACAGACTAACAAATACCCCAGTGCCAAGCATAAGAAACCTCCTTTCAATTGGTTGACCAGAGTAGTCCAAGGGACTCCCAAAATAATGTAGATTATCAATGTAGCCCTTGGTTGCCTCTCAGGGTGGGCTCATATTGCTGAAGACACGTAGGATACATGACTCAGGTGACTTGAGTTGATTGTGACCTGAAAGCCTCTTTCCTGAGGTCTGGCTTCTACTGTTCCAGAAATTACTATGCAAGCTGCCAAGGGAGGGAAACAATTAAAGACACCCCTCACCCGGCTGCAACACCTAAGAACCAGGACAGTTACTGGCATGGAAGGAGATGCATGAAGGTGTAATAAGTGCAACCCACACATCATTGGTAACCAACAACTCTCTCACTGACTTAAGGGTCAGTCAACAGGAGAGAAACCATGCCTGGTACTGGAAACCTAGCCAACCTCCTAGGGCTAGTGAGGACATAGATCTTAAAAGAGAATCTATTACCACCACTTTGCTAGAACAGCATAATTCTTACTACATCTCAAATCTTATCCTGAAGCCACAGTAAGTGTAGCCACCACCCCTCATCAAAGAAGTCTCTCTCTATAGCAAATGGAGACCATCATAGAAAACCAGAACTAGACACAACGTGATGAGCTCAGCCCCAATGGATACATCTCAGTGGGCCAAGCAGTATTTAAAAGAATACAGTTTCCGTGTAATTATTTCAGGTAAAGCTAGGTGTGCGGAGCTGGGCGGGAACGCAGCCCACCGCAGCTCCTACAACACATCTCCATCATAGCTCCTGCATTTATGGATCGGGGAACATTAAGGAAGAGGGGCTAGA
Source organism: Microtus oregoni (assembly GCF_018167655.1). Taxonomy (NCBI): domain Eukaryota; kingdom Metazoa; phylum Chordata; class Mammalia; order Rodentia; family Cricetidae; genus Microtus; species Microtus oregoni. The sequence continues at coordinate 844,587 of NW_024544808.1, read as the reverse complement.
AAGATTCCAAGAGCCAGAATACTAGGAAGTCTGCTGTCAACCTCCTCTAGAAATGGCCACAAAACTGGAACAATGGTATTATCATTGGCCATGTTATCATTCAAGGGGAAATTCGCAGGCTCCCACCCCTAGACAAAGAACTGCAAACAGCTAATGACTGCTTAGTGAAGGAGAATTAGCCTCGTAGGCATGAGCCCTCTTATTTATTAGTTGTCCTAATGCAGCATGATCAGCCTTGGAGACATAAGCAACAACGAAAACAGACTCAGAAGGCTGTGTGTGTGTGTGTGTGTGTGTGTGTGTGTGTGTGTAAAACAAATATAATCAACAGAAAAGAGGCTATCAACTTGAGAATAGGAGTATGGAAAGGACTGGAGTGAGGAATGGGAGGGGGAAGGGATGTAATTCTATTTCAATTAAAACATTTTTTAAAAGAAATTAAGTTAAATTTTTTAATCTTTGTATATTTTAAAGTATCTAAGCATTTCAATTATGTTTGCATAGGACTCTACTAGCTGACGAAATACAAATACCCATTAGTTAGACATTAGAAAGATCAATAATTTGATTATATTTTCTCATTTTAAGAGGATTTCTTGGGGAAGGTTTTGGTACCAGGGTTCATATTTTTGTTGTTTTTAAAGCTAAAAGAAATTATGGTTCCATTCTTAACTCTTTCTCCTCTGGCTGACTCCATGATGTGACCGTTCTAGTAGGTTTTCATCAGACATATGGTGTGTGTGTGTGTGTGTGTGTGTGTGTGTGTGTACCCTTCAGAGTTCAATGAAGATGCAGTAGTGGGATTCCCCAAGGCATGGTTTTAAAAAGCCACCACCCGGGGATTCCATGAGTCCTACCTGCCTCTGTCTCTTCTGTGGATCATTCTCGCCAACACTTATTTCAGTAAGATAGAAAGGGAAGATGCAGGAGAGCAAATTCAGGTGGTGGATCATGCTGATGACTAATCATAAGAAAAATATATTTCACCTTGTCTGTTTGGATGCTCACCTTCCTAGACCTGGGGTGGAGTGGGGAGAACCTCGGACTTCCCACGGGGCAGGGAACCCTGACTGCTCTTTGGACTGGAGAGGGAGGGGAAATGGGGGGAGGGGAGGGAAATGGGAGGAGGGGGGAGGTGGAAATTTGTAATAATAATATAAAAATAAAAAAATTAAGAAAAGAAAAAGAAAAATATATTTCAGAAATAGAGGTGGAGTGGCGTACAAGGGAAGACATCTGTTTTGCTGTGGATTTTACTAGTTAGGACCAAACTGATGCAGAGATGAAGGCAAAGATACATACAGGTGGACGTCAGCTCACTGGACCTCACCAGCCTTTGCTGATTTTTTTTTGATGGCGGGGGTTGGGGATGACAATGACAGAGAAATAGACTGCAGTAAGAAGTGGGGGAGGGAGCACAGAAGAGATGACATTTTCTAGCCTGCTTTTTCTAGTCCTGTATTTTTTCTTTTCTCTCTTATGACCAGAAGTCTAGATAGGAAGCAGAGGTCGGTTACCAAGGAAACTGAAGCTCAGTGTGTTTGATTGGTTAACTTTGAGATAACAACAAAATTGCTATTCAGAATGCAAGCTCTTATGGGGGATGGGCATTACGTATGTAGGCATCTATTAATCCTTGCAATTATTTTTCATGCGCGTGCGAGCACACACACACCCCACACACATGCAGTCACACACACAGTCACAAATGCATAAACAATAAGACCAGATTTTCCTCCAGGGTTAGTTGGGACTCTTCAGAAAGACCTTGAATTCTACCCCTTGTGCCTTCTATTCTTCCTGCTGGCCCCACACCATTACCCGCTCATTGTGCTGCACACCTGATCCTGATGAAATCCTACTAGGACTGTCTCATCATGGAGTCAGCTAGAGGTGAAGGAGCTAAGGGCGGGAACATAAGTTCTTTTAGCTTTAAAAACAAAGATATGAACCCCAGCACTAAACCCTTCCCCAAGAAATCCTCTTAAAATGAGAAAATGTAACCAAAATATTGATCTTTCAGACGTCTAATTAATAGGTATTGGTATTTGGTCAGCTAGCAGAGTTCTATGCAAATGCTTTGAAATGTTTAAATACTTTACCATTCCTTATACACTGCTACTGGGAAATTAGTTTTCATGTATCAGGGTCAATTACCGTGCAGTACTTTCCCTACCAATCATCTGATATAGGCATTTGTCTTCCTCTGTTTACAAAAGCGGTATCACTTGAAAATAAGAAAGTCTTCCCATTCTGAAGTTTGCTTTGAAACCACACCTTCCCATGTCTGCCTGTCCAGCTCCTTCACATTCCTCTTGTAGTAGAATGTTAGTTTTTCCAAGACAGGGTTTTTCTATATAAAAAGTCCCGGCTGTCCTGGAACTTGCTCTTGTAGACCAGGCTGGCATGGTCACAGAGATCCGCCTGCACCTGCCACCAGAGTGCTGGGATTAAAGGTGTGCACCACTACCACCTGGCATCATATCATAGTCCTATCATATCATCACAGTCCTATCATATCACTATCCTATCATCATAGTCCTATCATCATAGTCCTATCATATCACTATCCTATCAATCATCATAGTCCTATCATCATAGTCCTATCATCATAGTCCTATCATCATAGTCCTATCATATCACTAGATGTTGTATTCTTATGGAACTACCATCACATATGTGGTCTGCTGTTGAAAGAGATGTCCTTATGCAGTACATGAAATACAGATGTAAATTAACTGACCTGGGCCCAGAGGTTACATGCTCACTTCTTCATTCAGCTCTTTCATCACTGGTGGGGGACGGGGAGTAGGTACTGAATGCCTAGAGGATTCATAAGTTAATTCAGATGAAAATCTAGGATACTGGTGTAGTGTCTTAGCCCACTGAGGAATGCTGTAACAAAATAGCACACAACAGATGTGGGTTAGACTTTTCATCACTGACAAGTAGCAGAGAGCAACAGTTCGAAGCGAGATTTAGTTTGGCTCCCAGTTTGAATCCGTGGCTTGTTCTGCGCTGTCGTGAGGCTGTGATCATCGAAAGTACTGTAGCGGAGGAGCATGGTAGAGCAGAGCATCTCCTTGCATGGGAAGACATAGCCCTCAGAAACATTCCCCTTAGAGCATGCTTCTGGGTGGATACATCCACAGCTATGCATTGAACTTAAGGCCTCACGTGGTAGGTAAGTATTCAACCCAGAGCTATGTCCTCAGACCATTTTGTTGTCATTTTTGAGACAGTCCAGGATGGCCTTGAACTTGTGGTCTTTCTGCCTTAGCCTCCCCATGTTTAGGATGACAGGCCTGAACTATGGGGTCCAGCTACTTCAAAACGTTTGAGGAAACCCCATACTGTTTCCCCTAATGACTATGCTAATTGACGGTCCCAGAATTTCTGTGCAAGACTTCAACTTTTTCGAATCCTCCTCAGCACTTGTTCTATCTTCTGTCTTTTGACCATGGCCTTTCTAACAAATGGGAATCTGTATCTCATGGCTTTAATTTGCTCCCCCTGATGATGCCCAGCACATTTTTATCCACATTAACAATCTATAGGTCTTTGTTTTACTTTTCTCCTCACTGTCAGCAAATCCCTGAGAAGATGTGAGCTGTGGGAAGAAGCATCTCCTTAGCCTCAGTTTATGACTCCTGTTACTGAGGGAAGATGTGAGTGCAGGATTGGTTTTGTGGCTGTCGTGGCAAGGTTGCCAGACTGTGTGCCTACAGCCCAGTGCATCGGGAAGGGAGGGGAGGAGGGGAGAGGGACATGAGAGAGAGGGGAGGCAGGCAGGCAGACAGACAGACAGACAGACAGAGAGGTGCTTAGGACTGGGCTTATAATACTGAAGACCTGATCTCCAGTGAACCACTTCCTCCAGCAAGGCTCTGCCTTCTAAAGGCTCTACACCACAAATATCACCACCAGTTGGGGATTAATTGTGCAGACATGAGTCTGTAACGTATATTTCAAAATCAAACCCTAACAGTCTTCTCTGGAAAAATAATGATTTAAATCCTTTGCCTTCATTTTTTTTATCTGCACTGGGAATTGAACCTAGGCTTCACACATGCTAAGTAAGTGATCTATCACTGAGCAATTAATGTGCCCTCAGGCCCCTTGGCTCACTTTTACTGGGTTCTTTTTATTGTTATTGGATTGTCTAAATCCCTTAGATCTTTAGGATATTGATGCTGTCTATGGTATGGTATATGACAAATGTTCTCTATGAACATTGCTAATGGCAGTGATTGGGTTCTGAATGCTCTAACCTAGTCAATAAATAATTGATCGGGTTCATACTATGATGATATTAAGAGATGGGCATATTTGGAGGAGGTCGGATTCTTCACTGCCCCTGTCCTGCCCTTGCCCTGCCCTGCCAGCCACCCCTACTACTTGGTTGCTGTGAGGTAAGCAACTTTGCTCTGCCATATGCTCCCTGATAGTGTAGCCTGTTTTCACACCGTGTTGATTGTTCATTTTTCAGAAACTCTTTGGTTTGGTGCAATTTATTTTTTTTAAATTTATTTATTTATTAAGGATTTCTGCCTCCTCCCCGCCACCGCCTCCCATTTTTCTCCCCCTCCCCCGATCAAGTCCCTCTCCCTCATCAGCTCGAAGAGCAATCAAGGTTCCCTGACCTGTGGGAAGTCCAAGGACCACCCACCTCCATCCAGGTCTAGTAAGGTGAGCATCCAAACTGCCTAGGCTCCCACAAAGCCAGTATGTGCAGTAGGATCAAAAACCCCTTGCCATTGTGCTTGAGTTCTCAGTAGTCCTCATTGTCTGCCATGTTCAGAAAGTCCGGTTTTATCCCATGCTTTTTCAGAACCAGGCCAGCTGGCCTTGGTGAATTCCCGATAGAACATCCCCATTGTCTCAGTGTGTGGGTGTACCCCTCGCAGTCCTGAGTTCCTTGCTCGTGCTCCCTCTCCTTCTGCTCCTGATTTGGACCTTGAGATTTCTGTCCGGTACTCCAATGTGGGTCTCTGTCTCTGTCTCCTTTCATCGCCTGATGAAGGTTAATATTCAGGAGGATGCCTATATGTCTTTGGATTCACCTTCTTATTTAGCTTCTCTAGGATCATGAATTATAAGCTCAATGTCCTTTATTTATGGCTAGAAACCAAATATGAGTGAGTACATCCCATGTTCCTCTTTTTGGTTCTGGCTTACCTCACTCAGGATAGTGTTTTCTATTTCCATCCATTTGTACGCAAAATTCAAGAAGTCCTTGTTTTTTACTGCTAATACTCTAATATGTATATATTCCATACTTTCTTCATCCATTCTTCTATTGAAGGGCATCTAGGTTGTTTCCAGGTTCTGGCTATTACAAACAATGCTTCTATGAACATAGTTGAGCATATACTTTTGTTGTATGATAGGGCCTCTCTTGGGTATATTCCCAAGAGTGGTATTGCTGGGTCCAGGGGTAGGTTGATCCCGAATTTCCTGAGAAACCGCCACACTGCTTTCCAGAGTGGTTGCACAATTTTGCATTCCCACCAGCAATGCATGAGTGTACCCATTTCTCCACAACCTCTCCAGCAAAGGCTATCATTGGTGTTTTTTATTTTAGCCATTCTGACAGGTGTAAGATGGTATCTTAAAGTTGTCTTGATTTGCATTTCCCTGATTGCTAAGGAAGTTGAGCATGCCCTTAAGTGTGTTTTGTCCATTTGAACTTCTTCTGTTGAGAATTCTCTGTTCAGCTCAGTGCCCCATTTTATAATTGGGTTGATTAGCCTATTGCGGTCTAGTTTCTTGAGTTCTTTTTTTTTGAAAGTGTTAGCATTTAATTGGCCTCCCTGAGTGGCTTCAAGCCACCAGAACACAGGCACCTCCAACACCCTTTATCTTCTCTTCTTTATGTATTTTGGAGATCAGACCTTTGTCAGTTGCGGGGTTGGTGAAGATCTTCTCCCAGTCAGTGGGTTGCCTTTTTGTCTTAGTGAAAGTGTCCTTTGCTTTACAGAAGCTTCTCAGTCTCAGGAGGTCCCATTTATTCAATGAGGCCCTTAATGTCTGTGCTGCTGGGGTTATATGTAGGAAGTGATCTCCTGTGCCCACTTGTTGTAGAGTACTTCCCACTTTCTCTTCTATCAGGTTCAGTGTGTTCATACTGATATTGAGGTCTTTAATCCATTTGGACTTGAGTTTTGTGCATGGTGATAGATATGGATCTATTTTCATTCTTCTACAGGTTGACATCCAGTTTTGCCAGCACAATTTGTTGAAGATGCTCTCTTTTTTCCATTGTATACTTTTAGCTCCTTTATCGAAAATCAAGTGTTCATTGGTTTGTGGGTTAAAGTCAGGGTCTTCTATTCGATTCCATTGGTTGACTTCTCTGTTTTTATGCCAATACCAAGCTGTTTTCAATACTGTAGCTCTGTAATAGAGTTTGAAGTCAGGGATGGTAATGCCTCCAGACAATCCTTTATTGTATAATATTGTTTTGGCTATCCTGGGTTTTTTGTTTTTCCATATAAAGTTGATTATTGTCTTCTCCAGATCTGTGAAGAATTTTGATGGGATTTTGATGGGGATTGCATTGAATCTATAGATTGCATTTGGGAGAATTGCCATTTTTACTATGTTGATCCTCCCAATCCAGGAGCAAGGGAGATCCTTCCATTTTCTGGTGTCCTCTTCAAATTCTTTCTTCAAAGCCTTAACGTTCTTTTTTTTTAAGATTTTGGAAATTTAATATTTATTTGTACAAGTTCTTGCACACAGTGAATATTATAGGAATATAATAGACATATAATCCGATGGAAGAACGTTGGGGTTGTAGCTCAGTTGGCAGAGTGATGCCTAGCGTACACAAAGCCCTGAGTTTGTTTCCTAAAAGTGAATAAATCCAGAGTAGTGATAGGGTATTTAGGATCATGGTCACCCTCAGTATAAAACCTTTCTTGATACTAGTAACAACTTCAATGACAGAAATGCCAAAATGATACTAGTAACAACTTCAATGACAGAAATGCCAAAATGTTTCCGTAGCCCTATTCCAGGCTTTCTCGCTCTTTCAATCATCACAAACAATCATGTGAGAAAGAAACTGTTATCAGAGTTGAAAAGGTTTCAGCATAGCGAATATTGCACACTTAAATGCATGATGGAGATAAAGTTCTTGTCAAATAGATCTTTCACTTCCTTGGTCAGAGTTACCCCAAGATATTTTATGCTATTTGTGGCTATCGTGAAAGCTGATGCTTCTCTGATTTCCCTCTCTGCTTCCTTATCCTTGGTGTATAGGAAGGCAACTGATTTTTTGGAGTTGATCTTATATCCTGCCACATTACTAAAGGTGTTTATCAGCTGTAAAAGTTCTTTGGTGGAGTTTTGGGGGTCGCTTATGTACATTATCATATCGTCTGCAAATAATGAAAGCTTAATTTCTTTTTTTCCAATTCGAATCCCCTTGATCCCCTTATGTTGTCTTATTGCTATTGGTAGAACTTCAAGCACTATATTGAAGAGGTATGGAGAGAGTGGACATCCTTGTCATATTCCTGATTTTAGTGGGATGGCTTTGAGTATATCTCCATTTAATTTGATATTAGCTGTTGGCTTGCTGTAAATAGCTTTTATTATAGTTAGGTATAGTTAGTGTAGCCTGTTTTCACACCGTGTTGATTGTTCATTTTTCAGAAACTCTTTGGTTTGGTGCAATTTCATTTGTATATTTTTTGCTCCTGTTGCCAGTGACTTGGAGAACAAATCAAGACATCTGCCAAACCAATGTCCAGAAGATTTTCTATGTTTTCTTTTATTAGTTTAAGGTTCTAAGTGTGTTTAATTGATTTTGAGTTGATTTTTGTAAATAGGGTGAGAAGGTACTTTAATTTCATTTTTCTTCATGCTTTCCCAATTTATGGTAGAGACTCTCCCTTTCTCATCTGTTCTGAGATGTGCAGATTTATTTCTGTATATGACACATACATATGGGGTATTGGGATTGAACCCAGTACCTTGTGTAACACTCTCCCACTAAATATTCAGCCCACTTTTTACTTTTTTTAAACATGTACGTGTGTGTGTGTGTGTGTGTGTGTGTGTGTGTGTGTGTGTGTAGATGGTAGCTGCCATTTTGGCTTTGCAAACACAGAATTTTAGGCTGGAACTGGCTTCATCCCATACAGGAGTTGTCATTTTGCCATGGAATAAAGGCAGAAAAGCATCCTAGATTCCCAGGGCTCAGGTATGTCCCCATGGGAATTGTTAATAAACAACAAAAAAAAGAAGCTGGATTTTCTTTCAGGCAAGGCTTGCTTGTTAATTCTATATAAATGTAGGTTAAAGTATAACATGGATATCAAAATGAGTCTTAAAATTATACATAATTTTTAAAAATTATGTTTCTCCCATTTACTGTCTGGGTTCTCTGCTTTCCTGTGCCACATTCTCTGACCCTTCATTATGTCTTCGTAATTATTTGTGCAGGAAGAATCACTTGTGTGTACACAACAAAGCCCTTCTAATGAACACATAAGAGTCTCAATGCATGATTGTGGGTAGATGAAAATTGATCTGCCATTCAGTTTGTATTATACTTGACATTTTCTCCCTCATGGCTTTGATAGATTCAGCTTCGGTTTCCCTGACAACAATCATTATCTTTTTATTTCAGCCTCTTAGCACTGAACAACAAAGAGGAAGGTAGGCTGTTACCTGATCCTGGTTGCCAAGCAAAGTGCCCCTGCCTGGCTGAATCACTCACTAGAGATGAGAAGCAGAGCTGTTACTAAGACAACAGAATCATGGATCCATCCCCTCTGTGAGGCACCCTTTCTTTGTCTTCTTCCTCTCATATCAAGTAAGAAAGGGAGAACTCTGGGATAAAAGTACTGGTAGTGAACAATGAAACCATGAAATGATGCTTTTCTACATTTCAGTAATGGAGCAATTACTTTAGAATAACATTTAAATAGCAAAAAGTAATTTTCAAATGAAAAGTTCTTTATAAAACATACGATGACTAATGTATACTTGAATGATAACAAGATATAATATAAAATCAGACTTTGTTAAAAAAATGGTGACAACAGAAATGGAGAGACTGCTTTGACTTATCAAAATCTCCAATGAAGAGATGACGCCTGAGCCCCATCCTCCGAGATACTAATTAAGTACATATGGGATGTGGCCGTGGAATAAGTGCCAGCTGAAAATTCTGTGTGTAAAAGCCAAAATGACAGCTACTATCCAGAAGAAAAACCAGCCTTTAAGAGTGCTTTGGGGTAGACAGGCATTGGTGGCACATACCTTTAATCCCAGCACTCGGGAGGCAGAGGCAGTTGGATCTCTGAGTGTGAGGCCAGCCTGGTGTACAAGAGCTAGTTACAGGGCATGCACAAAAAAAATAAAAATGAATAAAATAAAAATAAATTTAAAAACCAACAGCAAAGAATTCTGTGGGGGTATCCACCAGAGAAGACTGCTTAGACATGGGTTTAAGCCAATAGAAAACCTATTAGCTAGCCTGTGATTACACTGAGTGTTTAGGATCCTAGTGTAGCCCTGACCCTGAGAATTTACAAATAAGACGACATCCTGGGTTGACATACTTCAGCTAACAAGAACAGTTAGCCAGAAGCAGAACTACAGAAGCCAAAAAGCAAGTTAGTACATTCAGAGACTTTCCCAGAACTATGGACTTTGATGGATTGGGTCTTTGTTTTAGGTTTGGCAGGTGATTCTGTCTATGTTCTGAGTTTTACAGCCTGAATGGTACTTTCATCATGGAGTCAGTTGTGCTAAGGTCCCTGGGCCTTCTAAGTCTGGGGTCCTGTAACATTCCCCACTGATCTTAGTGAATGAGTCAAATCATGGACTCATCCTGCTTGAAAGTGGTGGAATTGGTCCTGAGGTCAATTAATTTTATTGAATATATAATTGATCATATAGTTTAAAATGCAGCCCCTGCTGTTAATCCAATAAAAATGAGAATTAAAGGCCCAGCCAGTGCTGAAAGTAGAGTAGTTAGGCAGGGAACTAAGAGAACAGACTGGTACCAATCTGTGGTGGATTGAAGGATGTCCCCCAAAGAGAGTGGCACTACCAGGAGGTGTGGCCTTGTTGGAGGAAGTGTGTGGAGGAATATGTGTTGCTGGTCTGTAGTCACACTAGCTAAAACCTTCCCTGTATCTGTTTTCCTGAGTTCCCAAGTTTCCAGTCCAGTCCTGGGGACTGTGAGGGTTGGACCATGACCCTGTATTCATACCCATAGTGCAAAGCACAAGACTCAGGAGAAGGTAGAGGGGCAGGGAGTGGAAGGGCCTGGCCCCCATGAAACCTTAATTCTTCTGCTTTCTTGACCTGGGTGTGGTGGAACCGTGGTGCGATGCCAGCTCCCTTCACTGCAGTGGAGTGGAGGGAGTCACTGTGTAGAGTCCTTTCCAGGATAGTTTCCTGCCCCTTTGGCTACTCGCTTGGCCCACATGGTATCACTGGACTCCAACAAGGGGAAAGTGGTGGTGCACTCGGAGGTCAGCTGGACTTTTCATACAGTCCAGTGAATAGCTTTCGTGGAGGACTGGAGGTCCTGTAGTGACTTGAGAAAGGAATGGTTAGAGAGTTCTACCAACTGCCGGTCTCTGAGCCTGGGAAGCAGTGGGGAAGTCTTCCAAACATAGTGGGTAAATTCCTCCCTATATAGGGTGCCGAAGACCAAAGCAAAGGAAGGAGGCCTATCCATCCTTTGCTGGACTCTAAGGAGAGTTTTATTAGGGTTTCTTTTAATGCCCTGTTTATTTTTGTTAACCTGCCCAGAACTCTCAAGTTTATATGCACAATGAAGTTTTTAATCGACGTCTAAAGCTTTAGCTATTAATTGGGAGGTTTTGGCTATGAAAGCTACTCCACTGTCAGTCCCCATTGCGAGGGGGGGCCAAATCAAGGACCGGTTCCTGGAAGAGCTTTTTAACTACTATTTGGGCAGTTTCAGTCTGGGTGAGGAACACTTCTGTCTACCTGGAAAAAGTATAAAAAGATAAATAAAAGATAAAAACTAACAAGTACTTTTATCCTCCTGCAGCTGGCCCGATCTTGGTGAAGTCAGTTTCCCAGAGTTCTCTGGGGTGTTGCTCTCTCAGTTAGACCCTTCCTGGGTAGGGGCTCTCTGTTTTGCATTCACTTGAGCGCAAAGCTGGCATCTGGCTGAGATGTCCCACACTAGGCTGTCCATAATAACACACTAACACACCTTGGTCTGAGCAACTCAGAAAGTTTTGTGGGTCCCGGATGAGTAGCCTGGTGGAGGTCAGTTACCAGAGTCCTGCCAGTTGTTTCTGGGAGAATGTTCTTTCTCTTTGGCTTCCTCCATCAACCTGTGGGTTTGAACTGTCCATTTTTTTTCTTAACCACAGTCTCAGGTAGCACTGAGTCAGGTGTTTGTCATCAGAATATCAATAGTTTGTTAGACAGCTAGGCCTGGCAGTGGAGGACAGCAATTCATAGGGCAAACCAGAGGAGCCTGTAGGAAGGCCAAGATTTTCTAGTGTTCTTTTTTTCCAGCAGTGAAAAGCCCTTGTTCTCCAAAGATCATTAAAGCATAGTAACAGTCTGCGTATGTGGTGGTGACCTTTTTTTTTTTCCCATCTGAGAGCCTGGGTCAAATCAATCAGTTTTCTCTGTACTGTGATACCTGACTTGGGCCCAAATCAATTCAATTAAAGTAACTACTGTAGCTCCCACGTTCCTGCTTTCATCCTTCATCTCTTGGCAGTCATGGATGAGCACTTGGATCATCAGGAAGAGGATAACCCCATTCAGACTCGAGGGTGGTTCTGGAGTATGATCTGGTACTGGGTCGCATGGTCATTAGACAGGCAGTGTTCTGGTGCTCCTCAGAGGAGGGCCTCAACCGTGTCATGGGAAACTGCAACAGAGGCACTCTGCGAGGCTGGATAACCCGGACCACTCATTTTCATTGATGTCTGGCCTCCTTGTTCTGAAAACGCATGAACTTTCAAAGGTAGCATACATATCTGCATTAACACAAGTATGTACAGTGTGTTGCACACAGGCAGCCAAAGATGATTTTTTTGTTTTATATTTGAGCAAGTAAAATATATGTCACCTGCCACAAGGGGTTTGGGGGTTATTTCTCTATGGCTGCAGCCAGGATTTTCAGGGGGTTTTCCCCAATCAAATGTGATCTCTGTCAACCTTGAATGAGTCCACAGCTTTTGGTTTTGTGTGGAAACAAACCATAACCTTTTCCCCAACACAACATAGTTTTTACTTCGATTTTGAAGTCAAGACATTTTAAAAACATACAGGTTGGTCTAACTTAGTCGTTTTTCTAATCCAATGTCTCTCAGCAGCTGTTATTCACTCATCAGCATTGAAAAAATTTAAAGTCAATACAATACCGTGCAGGATCCAGACTACCGGTGCATTTCCCATCTCTACATGGCTTTTTTATTATTTATAAATGATTTACATTTTCTATGACTGTCTTTACTCCTCTTCTTTTCGTTCTTAAGCCTATGAACATTTTTAGACCTGTTTAGTGTTTTTTACCTGTCTGGATCTGTCTTCCCTGAGCACTTGGAGTGTCCTAGGATCACATGAGACACACTGTAAACTGCTATATCAACCATCTGTGCAGCTCAACTTGGCGCACAGCACCGGCACGCGGTGCTGATGCCAGGCTCCAGCCCACAGGGAGCAGCTGCTAGATGCACCTCTGTGTCCAGAACTTCTCTTAACTTTCTCAGGTCCTATGTAGATATACATGGCCCGACATTGGGCATCATTCGTAGTCAATCTTTCTTTGTCCCAGCTGCCAGCTCCCAAAGCATGATGTTGAAACTCATTAATTATGAAAGCTCATCCTTAGCTAGGCTTCTTTCTAACTAGCTTTTATAACTTCAATTAGCCCATTTTTATTTATTTGTTTTCTACCTCATGACTTTATTATCTCATCTCTGTAGTGCCCATCCTGTTTGCTCTGCACCTCCCTGGTGTTCCCACCTTCTTCCTAGCCTCCTCTCTTCCCCCGAAAATCTTGTCTAGCTATTGGCTGTTCAGCGTTTTATTAAACCAATCAAAGTGACACATCTTGACAATGTATAAAAAGATTATTCTACAACAGATATTCTTCTGACAGAAGGTAAGACACCAAAATTTTGCTGGCTATCTGTAAGTCTAACTGCACCTCATAATCAGAAGGTGATGGTGACTCTCGATTTGTACAAAAGGCCTCATCCCAATCTGTTGTTAAATATCTTTTGAGCTACCTCAAGTAACTGGGATCTACTTATACCTTTAAAGTTTTCATCTTTTATAACGTTTTTAATATCTGGGATCCAACTGGCTGACAAAGGACATTTTTAGCAGCTGTCTTTAATCCTTCTAAAAAGGACCCTATCTGTATTGGACAGAAGGGTATTCTATCCAGACTGCATTGTCTGGCAGTGATCCCCTTGCCCGGCCTAGGGGTGATTTCTGCCCCCCCCCCCTTTTTTAGAGAATGGTGAGTTTTAAGTTTTTCAATGATCCAGATTACTGGTTCAAATGGAGACATCAAACATGAAAGAGGAAGGAGTGAAACTTTCTTTTGTCCTTTGGGCTCAGCCCAGGGGAACTGTTCCCCTTCCTTGGGACTTCTTAGGAGGGAATGTGTGCCTTGGGGATCTATTTCCCTCTCCTTGTGTACATTCTACTTAGATGGCAGGGTACCCTCAGAATGACAGGCCTGTTCCTCCTGGGGGTCAGAACCAACCCTGACCCTGAGCAAGAGAGTCAAGTGATGAAACAAGTGAGCACTCCGTAAGCAGAGCACACAGAACACGCAGAGCTTTGTTTTATTTTGTTCTCTCTGGGCAACCTAGCAGAGCCAAAAGGATTTGGCTTCCCAACAGGAGGGAGCACAGGTCTTACACTGGGGAGAAGGAGTGTCTCACAGTAGAGAAAGCCACTGGATACAGGGAAGCAGAATTGACAGAAACACACACACGTGTGTGTATATATATATATATATATAATATATATATATTATATATAATATATATATGGAGAGAGAGAGAGAGAGAGAGAGAGAGAGAGAGAGAGAGAGTAAACACAAGCAGAGGTAGCCACAGTACGTTCATACACCTGAACAGACAGAGGGATACAATGATGTGTTGTGGTATATTCCTTTACACTGTGTGAAGATACATCACTGTGATTGGTTTAATAAAGAGCTGAATGGCCAATAGCTAGACAGGAAGAGGTTAGGTGGGATGTCTGAGGACAGATAGGTCTCAGAGAAGAAAAAAGGAGAGTCAGCAGCTGGATGCAGAGGGAGCAAAACATGCAGGAGGAGAGGAAAAAGCTGCACGTCACGTGGCAACACACAGATGAATAGAGATGGGTTAATTTAAGTTATAAGAGTTAGTGAGACAAACCTGAGGTATAGATTATACATTCATATATAATAATAAGTCTCTGTGTCACTATTTGTTGACAGTCCCAATGAGAAAGTTCATCTACAGTGACATCTCACGTGGAACTCAGACACTGGATCAGTAGCTGTGTTGGACCTCTCTTATGTGTCCCAACAGAAGACACCTTAGCCAGATTCAGCTCCAGAGGTGACAGACCAGGTAACTTTCTAATTTATTTGGGGGGGGTGTTAGACTCCTCTAAAGTATTAGACAGCAATTGATCAAAGTGAATCTTGGGGATGTGGAACTTAGGTTGTCTAACACCTAGGAGTCCCTAGACCAAAGCACTTTTCCCTGCTCTAAGGGGCTCTGAGATTCCTCCCTCGTGTCTCAAGTTTTCGTCTCTAGAGATCTCAGTTGAATCTCCAGAAAATGTTATAGGGTATCTACATACTGTGGAATAATCCTTTTGTACATTGTGAAGATTTGTCACTGTGATTGGTTTAATAAAGAAGGTGACTGACCAATAGATGAACAGGATAAAGTTAAGCAGGAGAGCCAGACTAGGAGAATGCTGGGAGGAAGAAGGGTGTAGTCAGAGGAGTTGCCAGCTAGGCACAGAGGGAACAGGAGATGAACATGCCATGCTAATAAAGGTACTGCCACGTGGCAGAGCATAAATAAGGAATATAGGTTAACTAAAAATGTAAGAGCTAATTAGTAGTAAATCTTAGCTATTGGCCAAGCATTTATAATTCATATTCAGCCTCTGAATAATTATTTGGGAACAGGTGGTCAGGACAAGAAAACTCCACCAGAGAAGACTGCTTGGACATGGATTTAAGCTAACAGAAAGTTTTTAGTAGCTGTCCAATGACTACATTGGGTGTTCAGGATCACAGTGTAGCCCCGAGCCTTTCTCAGGGTGAACTTTTAAGCATAAAACCATATTTCAAGTTGACATACTTTAGTGAACAAGAACAGTTAGCTAGAAGCAGAGCTACAGACACCAAAAAGCAAGGTTAGTACATTTAGAGACTTTCACAGAACTATGAACTTTAATGGATTAGACCTTAGTTTTAATTTTGACAGGTGGTACTGTCTATGTGCTGAGTTTTAAAGCCTCAATGACACTTCCATAATGGAGTCAGTTGTGCTAAGGTCTGGGGCCTACTAAGGTCTGGGGACCAGTTACAGCCCTTAGTATATGTCAGAATCCCAAAGAAGTAGGCTCTAATGCCAGTGGGGAAATAAACTTGCCAGTGAGAGTGAGGGCAAGCTGACAAAGAGGAAATGCTTCTTCTACGTCCTTTATATAGGCTACTACCCGAAGGTGTGGCCCAGATTTAAGATGGGTTTTCATATCCCCAATGATACAATCAAGAAAAATTCCTTACAGGTTTACTTATCAGCTTAGGGTTTTAGTTTATTCTAAATATAGTCAAGAACAGCCATCACAAATTCTCCCCTTGTCAACTTGACACACAATCATATCTTCTTATGCTGTGCTTAATTTCTAAATGAAAATAATAACCAGGTCAAAGTATATTTGGTATGCTGTAACTGTCCCATGTACAACTCTAAACACATTTTATATTTTAGAGTAGTGTCTCAAAGCCTAAATATGTGTATGAACCACTGATACTCTCTTAACTGATGTTACATCAAATGATAAAGAAATCAAGGAAAGAAAACACAAATATCTGTACCACACATCCTTAGCAAAACATGACAGAAATGCTCGTGACAGTTATAATCCTAGTTCCTGGCCCTAGCTGGTATTGATAGCTACCTTTCTTTACTATGCATTCTGTATTTCCTCCACCCTCAGCAAGTACCTCAGAAGCTCTTGGCTCTTTTCCTGGATGACTGACCCATACCTTCATTCCTGACATGTCTGTACCCTTTGTCACCCTGCCTGGATTAAGCTGTTGTAGTTTCCCATTGAATTTAATCACAGGATGTGGTAGCACCAACAGATACCCTAAAGGATCTCCTGCACTGCAGACATCATCTTCCTTACCTCAATTGTAGAGAAACAATCTAATATCCCCTTGGTAATCTGGATCAATCACCCCTCCTAACATTGTTATTCCTTTTTTAACTGGTTGGCTTAAGGGCATCAGAAGTCTAAAGTGGCCAGGGGGACGTCTGAACATCCACTTCATTGGAATGTTTGTTGTGGCTCCTGACAAGGACACACCCCCTCAACAAAAACTTCTAGGCTAACAGAATTTAAGGTCATGAGAATAGGGAGCAAAAATTTTTCTGGTGGGTTACTAAGGGTAATAATGAGTAGAACCATTCTTTTTTCCATCCCTTGGTTCCTAGATCCTGGCTATGGGAGAAAGTGTATCCTGTATTGGATGCTGATTCAAAGCATATACTGCCTTCTTAAGATGCTGCCTTGGCCCTCCAGGCTGCTGATACTTAACTGGCATGGAAACTGTGACCATTCCATCTTTCTATTAGGCCAGTTGATTCAGGACTACATAGTAAACTCCAGGTTAGCCAGGGCTGCATAGTAAGATCCTATCTCAAATAAATAAATACATGAATATATATCATGTTAGACATTTTCCCCCCAATTATATTGACCTTAATGTCTACTAAGTTCCTAAAACCCAAGGTCTGTAAAATAAAAATTATTAACTTTAGGAAGGAAAGTGACATTTTCCTTTTTTTATGTAGGCTCCTAGTATGTGGGTAGCTGTCAAGGTTTAACACACATTGAATATACAGTTGCATTTGACTTAAAACATAAATTAACCTATAAGTTAAAGATGAATTATATGGTAAAGATAAATTAGTATTTATGCTAATTATTACTAATTCTCTTCTGTTTTGTTTTGAGATGGATGTCTGGTTTTACAACCCAAGTGGCCCAAGTTCTTTGAGTGACTAAAATTCTAGGTATGTGCCACTATACTGGGATTAATTCTTATTGACATTAAGTTATATTGTGGATTATTGATTAAAGATGTGTTACATTTATTTATACTCTGGAACATGTGTTTAATAATGCAAAAATGTGTTGCATTCTTTTATGTTGCATTTGTTTAACTCTGTGAAGCTGTGTTACCTTACTTGTCTAAAATGCCTTATTGGTTTAATAAATAGCTGAACAGCTAATACCAAGGCAGGAGGAAGGATAGGTGGGGCTGGCAGGCAGAGAGAACAAATAGGATGAGAAATCTGGGAGGATCAAGGAATGAGAAAAGGAGGAAAGGAGGATGCAAGGGGTCAGCTACCCAGCTACACAGTCAGAAGGAAGCGTCTACAGAGTAAGAAGGAAAGAAAGGCATATAAAATAGAGAAAGATAAAAGTCCAGAGGCAAAAGGTAGATGGAATAACTTAAGAAAAGCTGTCTAGAAACAAGCCAAGCTAAGGCTGGGCATTCATAAGAAAGAAGTCTAGATGTATTTTTTTGGGGGTGGGGGTGGGGGCTGGGTGGCAGCGCCTCAAAGAGCCAAAGATCCAAGAACCAACTGAAAAAAAACCTTCATTTTAGCATATAAATGTGAAACTCGAATATTCTTAGGGTTTGAGAGAGCTAAAAAAATAAGGAAGAAAAAAGATACGTCTCCTTTAAGAAATTCTGCCATACAACAGATCCACCATGCAAGGCACTAGCATTCTACAGTTGGGGGGTTGGATGCAGTTCCTTGGTCAAATGCCCCTCTGACTTGCTTCCCTCTCACCTAAAAATGGGCAGAGCCAGCCAGCTGATAGAGCCTTTCATGGGACCCACTGTAGCTTAGGAGTTTAAAATTTGCTCATATGGCCAAAAAGGCTAAAAGATACATAGTAAAAAGAGGTTCAGATGGAAAAAAAACCCTCTAAGCAGGTTCCAGTGTCTTTCACAATGTGTGTAGGCTTAAGAAAGAAAAAAAGGGCATAGACAGCCTCAGAAAGAAAGAAATAGTTTTAAAATAATAAAGTCTATAAAGAAGTAAAGGTAATATAAAAGAAAAAAGCCACGTAACAATGGAAATTATACAGGGAGTCTGGATCCTATATAGTATTGTGTTGATTTTGAATTTTTTGATTGTTGGTAAGCAAACAACAACTGCTAAAAGAAATGTGATTGAAAAGACTGCTGAAATAAACCAGCCTGGATATTTTAAGAATGCTTCAACTGATGGGGAACCTCCTTCAGTCAATAACCTTTAAGATGCTGGACCAGGTTAGGGCGTGAACTTTTGGGTATCCAGAGAAAAACCGCCAGCCCACCCAGGGCTCTCTCTCTCTCCCCCTGGTTCCTTCATTAAACACATGAGGTTGGACTTCTTGTTCCTTTTCCATGAGTTTGCCCCTTATACTAAAGAAATATAATTGGAATCTTTTGGACTTAGCTTGGGATTCTTTGACTCGCGTCCTCATCTCCCATTTCCAGTAACATCTGACACCCAAATCGTGAGTCGTGAAGACCAGTACACCCCCTTTTCAGGACCCCCGCAGCAGAACGGCAGCCACGTGGTGCATTTTGGCACTGACCCTCCCTGCCTGCAGCTGCAGCCGGCAGCTTTTGATTCACAGCCACAGTGTGGCCCTCTATAGGCCACTTCCTCTCCATCCAGGCTACAACTGTGACACCTGCTGGCTATTAACGGTTATTGCACCTACTCCAACTCACTATAATCACCTTACAACAGGTGAGATTTATAAGGTTAAAATGACTGATTATTTAACGATCCAAGAATTCCATAGCTTTTTAAACTTATACTATGGATAGTATCCTGCAAGGCTTCTGTGATTTTCCTCCTACATCCCTTTATTTGATTCTAGGGATTAGCTTTGCTTTTCATATGGTCTCATTAAAAATGGTTTAATAATAGAGACAAGAATGAGGCACTTGCCGGGTGATGGTGGCGCATGCCTTTAATCCCAGTACTCGGGAGGCAGAGGCAGGCGGATCTCTGTGAGTTCGAGGCCAGCCTGGTCTACAATAGCTAGTTCCAGGACAGGAACCAAAAGCTACAGAGAAACCCTGTCTCAAAAATCAAAAAAAAAAAAAAAGAATGAGGTACTTTTAGAAATGATACGGTCTTTACAGACTGATAACAATCAGATAAAAGGGAATATCAGCACTCTGGAGAAGGATACAACCAATTTGATGAACAAAACTCAGTCAATGATGGAGGGTGCTGAGACATTGTCTGAGAGAATTCATGCTGTTGAATATAATAATCAGAATCTGTTGAACAGTTATAATAGATTGGCAGATAGGGTGTCTTTCCAGGAAGGTAATATGTACACCATCAAAATTATGTCCAAGGATGAGACGTTATCTTTACTGGACAAACTTCATACCTTGGAATCCTCAGTGAGAACATTCAAACAGAATACCAGACAGGAGATCCAGACTTTATAGAAGGCAATGATAAAAAGATTTGAAAAATTGAGGAATTTATCAAAATTGATGAGCAGGGACAGAAAGTACCAGGATAGGATTTAGCCTCATCAGTGCATGCCAAACTCCGGGATGACTTATCCAGAATTCTAACTGTCTATCTAGTTAAAACTTGGAAAGATCATCTGGCACAAAGTACCCCAAGATAGTCAAAGAATATACATGGAAACCTATATGTGTGAGTGATCTAAAAGAAATTAAACAAGCAATAGTGGCTTATGTATTGCATTCATCATTTGTTAGGGAAATGGTGAAAATGTGGGCCCCAGGCAATAAAGCTACCCCACACAATTGGCTTCAATTAATCTCAGCAGTCCTAGAAGACAGACATCATCTGTTTTGGAAATGTTATTGGAGAGAAGAGGCAAAAATTATTGGAGAGAAGCAGCAAAAATTTTCAAGCAACAGGGAAAAGCAAAAGGACTTGAGGTTTCCCTAAGATCAAATTCTTGGCAAGGGACATTACTCTGATCCTCAGGACCAGAATCTACGTCGAATGCACCTTGTCCCTATGTAGCACAGCAACTTTAAATACTTGAGATAGGATTTAGGAATATTTGGGTTAAACAGAGAGAACCCTTCAGTGACTTTTTACAAAGATAAACTAAGACTTAGTAACAGATCCAGAAGCTAGACATGCACATATTGAATCTTTGACTTTTGAAAATGCCAACTTAAAATACAAAAAGATCCTTGGGGGGGGGGGGCTGGAGAGATGGCTCAGTGGTTAAGAGCATTGCCTGCTCTTCCAAAGGTCCTGAGTTCAATTCCCAGCAACCACATGGTGGCTCAAAACCATCTGTAAAGAGGTCTGGCGCCTTCTTCTGGCCTTCAGGCATATACACAGACAGAATATTATATATACATAATAAATAAATAAATAAATATTTAAAAAAAAGATCCTTGGGTCTTTAAAGGTTATATTAGCACCAATAGATGAATTATCTTGCATGCAATGAATGTTGAGACATTTGACTGTAGTGCTGAAACTTAGGTAGGAGAAGTGATTTCCGATGGTATGAGGAGACACCAAAATGCCAAATGTTTTAATTCTGATAAAATAGGACATATGAGAAGGGATTGTAGACAATGGTTTCCTAGGAATAATGTCTCATCAGGAATGGCAAGAATAGGAGGACTCAGGCTTCAGGTGTATGTAGAAGGTGTGGCAAAGACTGACATTGGACCAATGAATATAGGTTGACAAAAGACAGATAAGGCAACCCGATACCATCAGGAAACTCCTTGGTGGGCCTCTAGCAGGCCCACAAGTCAAACATGGTCTAATCATTCTCAGTCACTGTGGAGAACATGTCTCACCAGGAAAATTTAAAAATCCAGTGCCTACTGTAAAAACCATCCGGGTCTCAATAATGGAATAGACATGGAGGATGAATCAAAAACTCCAGTAGGAAATAGGAAACACATATTTGACAGACTTTTATAAATGATCAAAGACCAAAACTAAGGTTACATATAAATGGCATTGTAATTGTGGGATTGATAGATACAGGTGTGGACATGAGTATCATTACTCCAGAATCTTGGCATCCAAATTGGCCTCTTCAAGAGGCAGATGTTCAATTCATAGGAATTGGAACACTATCTCAAGTAAAACAAAGCACAAGATGGGTTTAATGCATAGGGCCAGAAGGATAGAAAGGAAGGCTGAGGTCATATGTAGCAAATATTGCAGCGAATTTATGGGGTCATTGTAACACCTGTGCCTGAGTTACTCTTGGTACAGTTCATGCACCACTACACCATATGCGAGCTGGGCAAGGGCCTGGAGATTGAAAGAACACACAAGAGACCTGGGTCATTCAAAAGGAGATCAGCCAAATGATGTTTATTCAATATTAGGAAAACCATTATATACCTAGATGCTGCACAAAGAATTCCCCCTAGGCAGGAGGAAAATTGCCACACCCAAGATGTAGTAAATAATGACCTATAGCTAATCACCAGGTGGGGCAGAGGGAGCACAGGAACAAACAGGATGTTTTAGCTGGCTGGCCAGAAACTGTCCTCAAGATGAACCCCAGGAGCAGGGGTAGACCCATGGGCCCTACAGGTCCCCCTTTAATATAAATTATATGACTAGGCCTGTCTTAGGTGGCATTGGAGGTCAGGCAATACACCTTACCAATCATGGGAAAGCGTCCAGGTCAAAACACATTTTCTGTCTTAGGTTGGGGCAGCCCCCCAAATACCTTATCCGTCATTGGCTCACTAGTCACCACCGAGTTCAGCCAGATTTGTGCTGAAAGGTCCTCCGGGGCAATAGCTAAGAGGACTTGCCAAGTGGCGACATTGACCTGAGCTTGCTTTTGGCTCCGGCACCATGAAAACATGAAGATGATGCTTCAGCACATATAAGCACTGTATTTAGCCTATATGTAGCCTCCATAAGGAGGCTATGCCTGCTCAATCCTTAATGAGTCTGTCTGCAAATTGGAGCCCTTTAAGTAAGGTCTCAGTGCTGGTGGGAGGAGCCCTGGTATAGTTAACTAGAAGAATATTAAGAGCCAGTTTGTAAATTGTTTATTCCAGGGTCCGTGAATAACAGCAGTAAGCCTATAACTGTACAACCTAGCAGTGGTCTTTAACCAAAATCAATTGCATAGTTACCTGCAATATTCATTTATAAATATAGCTCAATTTGAGTGGCCAAGGCATTTGCAACCTTCCCTGATAAGGTATCCATTGTGCTAGCAGAAGCAACCGACTGACTAATGGTAAATCCAGCAGCAATATCCACTCTAGCAGCCACAACAATGACTGCCATTATCATGGGATGGGTTGATAGGTAGAGGAACAATCCTTGGCACTCAGACCACCACAGCCAGCTCCTCAGGATACCAGTAACTCTTCAGTTAACAAGCCAGTGTCTATTGATCTCTTGGCTCTGTCCTGTCTTTAGACTTTTGGACAGGAAAATCCACAGCATGCACCAGGCACTCAGGTATCCATATTGGACTGTCAGCATCCTGTGGGAAAACACAAACAGCCCCTCTTTCCCACACCACTACAGGATCCAGACCACACCAAGTGCCATCTGCTAGATTCTTCCATTTGACATGAGGCATCCCAGAAGAAACTGACTGCCAATGCTGGTCAGCAGCCGTATGAGATTGAACATCAACAGTGCTTATGTAGGCTGGCCCATTGTCAGTGGTTTTTTTATGCAAAGTAATGGTGAAAAAACAATCTTTTAGGTCAATAACTAAAAGATAGCATCCTGCAGGAATACCCACAGGCTGAGGCAACCAAGGTTATGTTGCCCCCATTATTTCCATATAATCATTTACTGCTCTAAGATCTTGCAGCAGCCTCCATTTACCAGAATTTTTTTAATAACAAAGATAGGAGTATTCCAGGGAGAAGTGGATGGCACCATGCATCCTGCCTCTAGCTATTTCTGGAACTTATTTTGTAGATCAGGCTGGCCTTGAACTCACAGAGATTTGCCAGCCTCTGTCTCCTCAAGTGCTGGGATTAAAGGCATGTACCACCACGCCTGGCTTTTTTCCTGGGCTAATTAACCATCCCTTTACCCACATGGCAATTCCTTTTTATGTATCCCTATCTTCCACATTGAAAACAATTCCTTGATCTAGCTCCACCTTGACTCTCCCTAAGGGCAGAAACAATTACTTGACCCATCCTGTGAGTGCCATCAATATCCCTGTATAACCGGATAAAGTTATTTAAGCTCTTATTTCTATGGGGGCACAGAGCCTCTTGACAGTATTTGTTAGCATTTTCATAAGCCAATTGTTTTATCACAGGCATAGCTGAGTCCACATCCCCCAAACTGCAACTTCCCAGCTGTAATAGGCAGTGAACAAATTCAGAATAAGATTCTGGAAGTCCTTGAAGGACCTTAGACAGTTGTTCCCCTGCTCCTTTGTTAGGTAAAGTTTTCCAAGCTTTAACATCCATGGCAGCTATCTGAGCCTAAACAGCAGGGTCATAAGCAATCTGTGCTGCTAAGCTAGCAGACCGTCCTGCACCAGTTA
This sequence comes from Microtus oregoni, assembly GCF_018167655.1. Classification (NCBI taxonomy): domain Eukaryota; kingdom Metazoa; phylum Chordata; class Mammalia; order Rodentia; family Cricetidae; genus Microtus; species Microtus oregoni. Next base: position 820,767 of record NW_024544808.1, on the reverse strand, counting down.
ACATGTCAAAGGTATGCTGGGGGAAACCAGCAGTGACGTTACACAGTGTGGTATTTTTGCAATTTTTCTGCATTTCGCCTCTCCATAACAAATAATCTCCCCCAGAAAGACAAGACCTGCAAAGCTGTATCCAGTGACTGGGAATAAGGTTGAATTCTGCAAAGGATTCCATTAAAGCCACAGTAAAGGGAGCATGAGTTTTATAGGCCATAACTGCTTCTTTTAGTTGCTTAATGTCCTTAAAGGCCAGGGGGTTATGCAGCCTGATCCTCTGTCTTTGCTGATCAATAACTTTCACAACAGGATACGTTTGCCTTTCTCTACTTAGATTATTTAGTCCATTTAGGATCTCTCAGATTTCCACCTCTAAGTCTATAGGGGTGGAAGCAGCAGCAAAAGGATCTGAAGTGGCAAGGAATTGATTTTGTGCTGTAGGTCTCATGGAGACATCTTTGTTTGTTCCCTTCCATTCTCCTTTTCCTAACTTCTTTTTTATCAGTGCAATGTTTTCTAAAATTTCTTCTTCCTCTTCTGTATCCCTTTTAGTAATCTTCCTACTCCTCAAAACTTTTAATAGAACTCTCACATTCTACATCCTGAATCTCCTCAAAGGTTTTGGTCAAATACTCTAATTTCTCTTTTACTTTTACTTGTTCCCAATCATAAATATTAAAGCCTCCTGCTTGTAGAAACCAGAGACTAAACTTTCTCAAAAAATTAGGCAATAAACTACCCTACACTGTTGGACCCTAGTGTCCAATCACCGAAGAGGAGGAGTCACCCCAAGAGACCATCTCTCATATCACAGCTGATGTAAAAGCATGAGGATTTTATTAATTCTGTCATGACAGGGTCCTCCAGCAGTCGGGAGGCTACAAGCCCTGATGTCTGGTACAGGATATTTTTAAAGGGAAAAACCACAGAAGGAAGAGGTGTCTGGGGGTTGTTCTTTAACTATTATGATTGGCTTATTCAAAAAGGCTATTAACAATAATTGGCTGGAGAGTGGTTGCCAGATCATATGAGGTAAGGGGAAACTTCTGGGGGGTTGTTCTTTAACTATTATGATTGGCTTATTCAAAAAGGCTATTAACAATAATTGGCTGGAGAGTGGTTGCCAGATCATATGAGGTAAGGGGAAACTTCTGGGGGTCACTTTGCCCCTTCCCAGGGACTAAGTGAAAACATCCGTAACTGAGTCAACACCGAAGGGTTATCTTGTCCCTATTCAGGGGAATGGAAAGTTCCCAACATCTCAGTACGTGCATGCATAGCTTTTATGTCCTTGGTTCCCAGGGGAGGAGGGGAAGTACTGAGAATTGTCAGAAATGGCTTCAGAATTGTCTTAAAGTTCTACAACACAAAAGAAAACTGTCTTAAAGATCTCTTATACTGTCTAGTTTTAATACCGGTCGGTGCCTTCCTTGCCTTGCTTCTCTAAAAGAACTATCAATTGGCCCATCATTGAATGATTAGCACCCATTTTAAATTCACTCTCACCAATTTCTTACCTGTTGGCCAGCATCTGAGGGTGATCTCTCAGGGGTCCCCTACTTCCCAAACTTGCTGAATGGCCTCTAACTGTAACTCCTGATCACGCTGGTGGTTCTCCAACTGTAACACCTGCATTACTTTCTCAGTACAGTTCACATGCCATTGTACCATACATGAGCTGGGTAAGGGCCTGGAGATTGAAAGAATACACAAGAGACCTGGGTCATTCGAAAGGAGATCAGCCAAATGCCGTTTATTCAAGCTTAAGAAAATCCTTGTATATGTAGATGCTGCATAAGGAATTCCCCCCCAGGCATATGAAAAATTGCTACACCCAAGATGGACTAAACAGTGTCCTATAGCTAATCACCAGGTGGGGCAGAGGGAGCACAGGAGCAAACAGGATGTTTTAGCTGGCTAAAACTGTCCTCAAGATGAACCCCAGGATCAGGGGTAGACCTATGGGCTCTACAGGTCATGACTAATTACATCAAGGAATATCCAGGTTAACATTCCTGCAGTCCCAAACACTTATGTTTCTGGGGAAGATATTGTAAGGTATTACAGACAAAGGTCATCAGCCATTCAGGCTGTACAAGAACACAAAGCAACTAGCAAACTTTCAGAGCTACTAATGGCCCTGCCTTTATAATGGTTAACTGAGAAACCAATATGGGTTAAACAATGGCCTTTAACAGAAGAGAAACTGCAGGCTTTAGAACAGCTGGTACAGGAGCAACTAGATGCTCACCATATTGAAGAATCAACCAGCCCTTGGAATTCTCCTGTATTTGTTGTTAAATAGAAATCTGGAAAATGGAGAATGGTGACAGATCTAAGAGCTGTTAACAAGGTAATTCAACCTATGGACCCTCTACAATCGGGAATTCCTCTGCCTTCTCTGTTACCAAATGAATGGTCTCTCATAGATAAAGGATTGTTTCTTCACTATACCTTTACAAGAAAAGGACAGAGAAAAACTTTCCTTCACAGTGCCTACTTATAATAATTCTCAGCCAACTAGGAGATACCAGTGGACCGTCCTCCCACAGGGATTGCTCAATTGCCCCACCCTGTGCCAGTTCTTTGTCAGTCGGCCATTGGAAATAATACATAAGCAATTTCCTAAGTCTATAATTTACCATTACATGGATGACATTTTGTTATCTGATTCAAATGCAGATATTTAGAAAGAATGTTTCAAGAAGTAAAGAAAGTTTCACCTAAATGGGGATTACAAATTGCTCCTGAAAAAATCAAAGAAGAATTTCTGTCAATTACCTAGGTTACAAAATGTGTTTACAGAAAATTAGAACACAAAAGGCACAAATTAGGAAAGACCAATTACGGACACTTAATGACTTTCAAAGATTATTAGGAGACATTCCCAGTCTATGCCCAGCTGTTGTGATAATACCTGATCTAATAATTCATATATATATATATATGTGTGTGTGTGTGTGTGTGTGTGTGTGTGTGTGATAATAAACAAAACCTTAGGTGGTGAAAAAGACTTAAAGTGTCCCAGAGAATTAACAGTTGATGCAGAAAATAATTGAAGATCATTGTGGAGAAATTACAGGAGGCACATGTGGATAGAATGAATCCAAATCTTGATTGTATTCTAGTCATATTACCTTCCAGAATTTCCCCTACAGGAATTTTAATGCAGAGGAAAGATATTGTTTTAGAATTATATGTGACACACCAATAACAGGAGCCTTGACATTCTATAATGGTGCAAATAAATCAGGAAAGGCAGGGTACAAATCAGAAGAATTAAGTGAGGTGGAACAAAGCCCTTATAATTCTGTCCAGAATTCAGAATTATATGCTATTTTCATGGTACTAAGGGATTTTAAAGAACTTCTCAATATAGTTATTGATTCACAATGTGCAGAAAGAGTTGTTTTGCATATTGAAACCACTGAATTTATACCAGATGATACAGAATTGACTTCATTATTTATTCAGGTTCAAGACATAATCAAGAATAGGCTTTATCCTATATACATAACATACATCCGAACCCTTATGGGTCTTCCAGGTCCTCTAGCACAAGATAATGCAGAAATTGATCTATTATTGATTGGAAGTATGCTGAAGGTCTCAGAATTTCATGAAAAACATCATTTCAATGACAAAGGTTTAAAAGTTTCTTACATAGCAACAAGCTAAGGAAATTATAAAGAGGTGCCATTCTTGCTCTGTCTATAACCAAATACTGTTACTTGCAGGGAGTAACCCAAGGGATATTCAAAGGAATTAGATCTGGCAGATGGATGTGTTCCACTTTACAGAATTTGGAAAATTAAAATATGTGTACAACACCATTGACACGTATTCAGGCTTTCAATGTGCAACTGCATTGAGCTCAGAAAAAGCTGATTCAGTAATCACCCATTTATTAGAAGTTATGGGTATACCTGCACAAAAAAAGACAGACAATGGTCCAGCATATGTATCTAAGAAAATGAAATGCTTTTTTGCTTATTATAATATAAAGCATATTGCAGGTATACCAAGCAATCCTATAGTTCAGGCAGTTATAGAAAGGTCAAATCGAACTATAAAGAATATGCTGAACAAACAGAAAGGGATGCAAAATACCCCAAGAATTAGATTGCATAATGCTTTATTAACCTTGAATTTTCTTAATACTAATGAGAAAGGAACAATGGCAGCAGAGAGACATTAGATAATAGAAAAAACTTCTGAATTAAATCAGCCCATGTATTTTAAGGATGCGTTGACCTCACAAATGGAAACCAGGAGATATACTACATTGGGAAGGGGTTTAGCTCTTGTTTTCACAGAAGAAAAACTATGAATACCATCAAAATTAATAAATATTTGCTTTGAAACAGAGAAACATCTTGAGAAAGAGAAATGAGAGCTCATTCACAAAGGTGACAACCATACAGGTTGTAAGGAAACCTCATATAGGGTTGGGACAGGGTTCTGTTCTTGCCTTTACAAGAAAATAGACATCTTCAAAATGTCAAAAGATCCTGGACGTTTGGATGCTCTATATATTTGTAAATATATACAGCTGGCTTTGGAGTTGGACAATGTCTATCCTTCTCTAAATCCAAGCATGTTGTTTAAAGAAAATTCAAAGTTTCTGTCTCATGTAAGGAACCATCTGGTATGGGATAGAAATAATAAAGAATTTAGGGAAAAAATTTACTTTCTCCGTGCCTATTTTGTCTCTATCATATTTTTCATTGACTATATGTCTATATGAATATGTTAAAGTTTTTTACAATCAACAGTAGATGTTCCTACAGATCTTTTTTCCTGCGTAATCCTTGAAGTTTCCAGGAAGAAGATGGGGTCCCACAACAACCATGTCCACCTGGTTGAGATGACATAATGATGCCAGTTTTTGGTTACCAGGTGCACCTTCTCAAAACGATCTGGCCAAGAACTCCAAATAAGAACTTGAGAATAACCCTATCAACGACTCAGAAATCATTTGCAATTATATTAGACAGTAATCTTGAAACTTAACCATCACTGTGTTTTTACAGGATACCATAGAAAGAACATCGCCCCCATGACAGCTGGAAGCAATTCTAGAAGATGATGTCTCCTCTCCCACAAAGTTTGTCCTCGGGGTTGGGAACACCATTTAGAGGTTGATTATTACTTGTATAAGGTACAGGGTTGGGGGGGGATTATGTAGGCCCAGAGATTGCCTTGAAAAAAAGATAGGGAAAATTGAATGGGATAATAGGTTATTTAGTGGGAACTTATTCATACTACTAATAATAATAATGAGTAATGGAGTGAATACTTCTGAGTTATTATTTATGGACAATTTACATTGGTATAAATTCTTGTATATTGACACAAGTTCAAATTATATTTGTTATTTTTGTTTACAGTATCTGTACAGTTATGCAAAGTAATGTCAGATTGTATGCATGCATGCATGTGTCTAGTTCTGTTTAAGTCATTTTGTACATTGATACAGTTTAGGATATATTTATCAGGTTACATTATATATTGCTACCTCTGGTTAAGATATTTATACATTGTTTATATTTTGAGGTCATTGTCCTTATTTGCTGCACAGTTATTTACAGAATATTCAATATTCTGATATGAAGTCTTAGTCTTTATATAGATAATAAGTATTATAGGTCAATAGTTATTCATGTTTGTTATACATATAGTCAGATTAATTAGGTTCTTTAGAGACATAGAGATTGTATTCTGCATAGATAGGTAATATTCAACCACTTCAAAGATCTGTAGAACATGGCATTTAAATAATTTAGGGTTCTGCTGATGTGAAACATTATTGCTCCTAACAACACCAATCTATTCCTGAGAGAATAGCACTGAAGACATTCCACTTGGAGTTTGCTTTCTTGGCACAACTGGACTTTGGGCAAGGAAGTGCTCATCCCTCTACCACTGACAAAGTGTATGGTGTCTAGACTGGATAAGCAGGACACAAAGGAAAAGGCTGTCAAACCTTGCAAACAGAGGGTTGGGTGGTTCTGAAAATTTTCCTGCCTCTGAAAATGGTCTGTCAATTACTCTAGGCTTTAGCCACAGTTGGTTGCTTCAACGTTGCAGATGAGATTTTTTTATACATTTTTATTGATATTTATTGAGCTCTACGTTTTTTCTGCTCCCCTCCCTGCCTCTCTCCTCCATCTGAATCCTCCCCCAAGGTCCCCATGCTCCCAATTTACTCAGGAGATCTTGTCTTTTTCTACTTTCTACTTCCCATGTATATTAGATCTATGTAAGTCTGTCTTAGTGTCTGCATTGTTGTCTAAGTTCTCTGGGATTGTGATTTGTAGGCTGGCTTTCTTTGCTTTATGTTTAAAAACCACCTATGAGTGAGCACATGTGATAATTGTCTTTCTGTGTCTGGGTTACCTCACTCAGAATTATGTTTTATATTTCCATCCATTTTCCTGAAAAATTCAAGCTGTTGTTATTTTTTCTTCTGTGTGGTATTCCATTGTGTAAATATACCACATTTTCCTTATCCATTCTTCAATCGAAAGGCATTTAGGTTGTTTCCAGGTTCTGGCTATGACAAACAAAGCTGCTATGAACATAGTTGAGAACATGTCCTTGTGACACGATTGAGCATCCTTTGGATATATACCCAACAGTGGTATTACTGGGTCTTGAGGAAAGTGGTTTCCTAATTTTCTGAGAAATCGCCACACTGACATCCAAAGGGTCTGTACCAGCTTGCACTCCCACCAGCAATGCAGAAGTGTTCCCTTTACCCAACAGCCTCTCCAGCATAAGTTTGCGTGGTTTTTGATCTTGGCCATTCTTTCAGGTGTAAGATGAAATCTCAGAGTTGTTTTGATTTGCATTTCTCTGATGACTAAGGATGTTGAACATTTCCTTAAGTGTCTTTCAGCCATTTTAGATTCCTCTGTTGAGAGTTCTCTGTTTAGGTCTATATTCGATTTTCTTTTAATTGGGTTCTGTGTTCTTTTGATGGCCAATTTCTTGAGTTCTTTGTATATTTTGGAGATCTGATATGGGATTGGTGAAGATCTTTTCCCATTCTGTAGGCTGTCATTTTGTCTTGTTGACCATGTCCCTTGCTTTACAGAAGCTTTTCAGTTTCAGGAGGTCCCATTTATTAATTATTTCTCTCAGTGTCTGTGCTGCTGGGGTTATATTTAGGAAGTAGTTCCCTGTGCCAATTCGTTCAAGTGTACTTCTCACTTTCTGTTCTATAAGGTTCAGTGTGGCTGGATTTATGTTGAGCTCTTTCATTCTTTTGGACTTGAGTTTTGTGCATGGTGATAGATATGGGTCTATTTTCATTCTTCTACATGTTGATATCCAGTTATGCCAGCACCACTTGTTAAATATGCTTTTTTTTCCATTTGATATTTTTTGCTTCCTTGTCAAAGATCAGGTGTTCGAAGATGTGTGGATTGATATCCGGATCTTCTATTCGGTTCCATTGGTCCTCCTGTCCTTATACCAATACCAGGCTGTTTTTAGTACTGTAGCTGTGTAGTAGAGTTTGAAGACAGGGGTATTGTGATGCCTCTAGAAGTGGAGATGAGACTTTGGGTGATAGCCCAGGTATCCAGTTGTCTCTGTCATATACTGCACATTTTGAAAGCTGCTTGGTTGCATTTTCTGTTGAGCTCGTTGATTCTTTTGGACTTGAGTTTTGTGCATGATGATAGATATGAATCTATTTTCATTCTTCTACATGCTGATATCCAGTTATGCCAGCACCACTTGTTAAATATGCTTTCTTTTTTTCCTTTTGATATATTTTTCTTCTTTGTCAAAAAATCCGGTGATCAAATATGTGTGGATTAATATCCATGTCTTTGTTTTGGTTCCATAGGAAGTCCTATTTGTTAATAGTTTATCTTAGCTCCTACACTAATGGTTTTCTGCCCAGAAAGTCTTTTCCTGTGTGAATAAGTTCAAGGCTATTCCCCACTTTCTCTTCTGTCAGGTTCAGCATATGTGGTTTTATGTTGAGGTCTTTACAAACATTTGGACTTGAGTTTTGTGCAAGGCGGTTAAGTGTGGATCTATTTGGATTCTTCTACATTCAGTGATACAAGTTCATATGTAGAAGATGCTGGCATTTTTCAAGTATATATTTCTGGTTTCTTATTAAAAATCTAATGTCTGAAGGTGTGTGAATTTATGTCTGGCTCTTCAATTCCTTTGACAAATGTGTCTGTTTCTGTGCCAATATCATGCTGTTTTTATTACCACAACTCTGAAATACAACCAGATATTGGGGATGGTGAGACCTCCAGCAGTTCTTTTATTGTTCAAGATTATTTTAGCTATCCTGTGTTTTTGTGTTTCTATTTGAAACTGAAAATTTTCCCTCAAGATCTGTGAATAATTATGTAGTAATTTTGATGGAAATTTTGGTAGGATCACCAATTTTACTTATATCCTACCAATCCATGAACATTGGAGATCTTTATATCTTATGTTACCTTCAATTATTTCAATGACTGGAAGTATTTATCATATAAATATTTTACTTGCTAATATCCCAAGATATTTTGATATTATTTGAAGCTAATATGAAAATTGTTACTCTTCTGTTATCATCCCCAGTGTGTTTGTCATTTGTGTATTTTGGAGGGCTAATCATTTTCTTTATTGATTTTGTATACGGCTACTTTGCTGAAAGTGTTTATCAGCTGTAGGAGTTTTTTGTGAAATTGTTTAGCTCATTTGTGTCATGCCATCTGAAACGAAAGATACTTGACTTCTTGCTTTCCTATTTGTTTCCCTTTTATCTCTGTAAGTTGTCATGTTTCTCTCCTAAGACTTCAACTGCTATATTGTATAGATATGGAGAAGGTGGAAAACCTTGTCTTGTTCCTGATTTCAGTGGGATCACTTTGAGTTTTTCTTCATTTAATTTGATGTTGGCTGTAGGCCTGCTGTAAATAGTCTATTATATTTATGTATCTCTCTTGTATCCTTAATCTCTTTATTCCCATGACTTTTATTATTAAAGTGTGTTGATTTTGTCAAAGGCTCTTCCTGAATCTAATGAGATGACCATGTGGGTTTTTTTTGTTTTTATTTTAATTAATTTTTTTAATTAAAAATTTCTGCCTCCTCCCCGCCTCGCTTTTCCCTCCCCCTCCCCCCACTCCCACACCCCACTCCCCTATCCCCCTCTCAAGTCCAGAGAACAGTCAGGGTTCCCTGCCCTGTGGGCAGTCCAAGGTCCTCCCCATCCATCCAGGTCTAGGAAGGTGAGCATCCAAACCGGCTAGGCTCCCACAAAGCCAGTACATGCAGTAGAATCAAAACCCGGTGCCATTGTCCTTGGCTTCTCAGCAGCCCTCATTGTCCACCATATTCAGTGAGTCCGGTATTGTCCCATGCATTTTCAGTCCCAGTCCAGCAGGCCTTGGTGATCTCCTAATAGATCAGCCCCAATGTCTCAGTGGATGGGTGCCCCCCTTGTAGTCTTGACTTCCTTGCTCAGGTTCTCCCTCCTTCTGTTCCTCATTTGGACCTTGGGAGCTCAGTCCATTGCTCCACTGTGGGTCTCTGTCTCTATCTCCATCCATCGCCAGATGAAGGTTCTATGGTGATATGCAAGATATTCGTTAGTATGGCTATAGGATCGGGCCATTTCAGGCTCTCTCTCCTCAGCTGCCCAAGGACCTATTTGGGTACATCTCTCTGAACCCCTGGGAACGCCTCTAGAGTCAAGTGTTTTGCCAACCCTAAAATGGCTCCCTTAATTAAGATATCTACTTCCCTGCTCCCATATCCAACCTTCCACTATCCCAACCATCTCATTCTCCCAAGTTCTCCCTCTCCTCCTCTTCTCACTTTTCTCTCCCCATCTCCCCTTTCCCCCATCCCACCCCACCCCCAAGTTCCCAAATTTTTGCCCAGCAATCTTGACTACTTCCAATATCCAGGGGAAAACTATATGTTTTTCTTTGTGTTCACCTTCTTATTTAGCTTCTCTAGGATGGCGAATTATAGGCTCACTGTCCTATATTTATGGCTAAAAGCCAATTATGAGTGAGTACATCCCATGTTCATCTTTTTGTGTCTGGGTTACCTCACTCAGAATAATGTTTTCTATTTCCATGCATTTGCATGCAAAATTCAAGAAGTCATTGTTTTTTACCGCTGAGTAGTACTCTAATGTGTATATATTCCACACTTTCTTCATCCAGTCTTCCGTGGAAGGGCATCTAGGTTGTTTCCAGGTTCTAGCTATTACAAATAATGCTGCTATGAACATAGTTGAACAAATACTTTTATAGTATGATAGTGCATATCTTGGGTATATTCCCAAGAGTGGTATTGCTGGGTCCTGGGGTAGGTTCATCCCAAATTTCCTTAGAAACCACCACACTGCTTTCCATAGTGGATTCACAAGTTTGCATTCCCACCAGCAATGGATGAGTGTACCCCTTTCTCCACAACCTCTCGAGCAAAGCCTATCATTGGTGTTTTTTATTTTAGCCATTTTGACAGGTGTAAGATGGTATCTCAAAGTTGTTTTTATTTGTATTTCCCTGATCGCTAAGGAGGTTGAGCATGACCTTAAGTGTGTTTTGGCCATTTGAACTTCTTCTGTTGAGAATTCTCTGTTCAGTTCAGTGCCCCATTTTTTTAATTGGGTTAATTAGCATTTTAACGACTAGTTTCTTTTTTTAAGTTTTATTTATTTATTATATACTCAATATTCAGTCTGTGTGTACGCCTACAGGCCAGAAGAAGACACCCGAATCCATTACAGATGGTTGTGAGCCACCATGTGGTTGCTGGGAATTGAACTCAGGACCTTTGGAAGAGTAGGCAATGCTCTTAACCTCTGAGCCATCTTTCCAGCCCCTAATGTCTAGTTTCTTGAGTTCTTATATATTTTGGAGATTAGACCTTTGTCAGTTGCGGGGTTGGTGAAGATCTTCTCCCAGTCAGTGGGTTGCCTTTTTGTCTTAGTGAAAGTGTCCTTTGCTTTACAGAAGCTTCTCCATTTCAGGAGGTTCCATTTATTCAATATTGCCCTTAATGTCTGTGCTGCTGGGGTTATATGTAGGAAGTGGTCTCCTGTGCCCATATGTTGTAGAGTAGTTCCCACTTTCTCTTCTATCAGGTTCAGTGTGTTCAGACTGATACTGAGGTCTTTAATCCATTTGGACTTGAGTTTTGTGCATGGTGATAGATATGGATCTATTTTCATTTTTCTACAGGTTGACAACCAGTTCAGCCAGCACCATTTGTTGAAGATGCCCTCTTTCTTCCATTGTATACTTTTAGCTCCTTTATCGAAAATGATGTGTTCATAGGTTTGTGGGTTAAAATCTGGGTCTTCTACTCGATTCCATTGATGTACTTCTCTGTTTTATGCCAGTACCAAGCTGTTTTCAATACTGAAGCTCTGTAATAGAGTTTGAAATCAGGGATGGTAATGCCTCCAGGTGTTCCTTTATTGTATAAGATTGTTCTGGCTATCCTGGGTTTTTTGTTTTTCCATATAAAGTTGATTATTGTCCTCTCAAGGTCTGTGAGGAATTTTGATGGGGATTGCATTGAATCTATAAATTGCCTTTGGTAGAATTGCCATTTTTATTATGCTGATCCTCCCAATCCAAGAACAAGGGAGATCCTTCCATTTTCTGGTATCCTCTTCAATTTCTTTCTTCAAAGCCTTAAATTTCTTGTCAAATAGATCTTTCACTTCCTTGGTCAGAGTTACCCCAAGATATTTTATGCTATTTGTGGCAATTGTGAAAGGTGATGCTTCTCTGAATTCCCTCTCTGCATCCTAATCTTTAGTGTATAGGAAGGCAACTGATTTTGTAGCGTTGATCTTGTATCCTGCCACATCACTAAAGGAGTTTATCAGCTGTAGGAGTTCTTTGGTAGAGTTTTAGGGGTCGCTTATGTACACTATCATATCATCTACAAATAACGAAAGCTTAACTTCTTTTTTTTTCCAATTCGAATCCCCTTGATCCCCTTATGTTGTCTTATTGCTCTTGCTAGAACTTCAAGCACTATATTGAAGAGGTATGGAGAAAGTAGACAGCCTTGTCATGTTCCTGATTTTAGTGGGATGGCTTTAAGTTTCTCTCCATTTAATTTGATTTTAGCTGTCAGCTTGCTGTATATAGCTTTTATTATATTTAGATATGACCCTTCTATCCCTACTCTCTCCAAGACCTTAATCATAAAAGGATGTTGAATTTTGTCAAATGCCTTTTCAGCGTCTAATGAAATGATCATATGTTTTCTTCTTTCAGTTTATTTATATGATGGATTACATTGATAGATTTTCCTATGTTAAACCAGCCCTGCATTTCTGGGATGAAGCCTACTTGATCATAATGGATAATTTTTCTAATGTGATCTTGGATTCGGTTTGCCAGTATTTTATTGAGAATTTTTCCGTTGATGTTCATGAGTGAGACAGACCTGTAATTCTCTTTCTTGGTTGAGTCTTTGTGTGGTTTAGGTATCAGGGTAACTTTAGCTTCATGAAAGAATTTGGCAATGCCACTTCTGTTTCTATATTGTGAAATACATTAAGGAGTATAGGTATTAATTCTTCTTGGATGTTCTGGTAGAATTCTGCATTGAAACCATCTGGTCCTGGGCTTTTTTTGGAAGGGATTTTTTTTTATAACAACTTCTAATTCTTTGCGACTAACAGGTCTATTTAGATTGTTCACCTGGTCTTGGTTTAACTTTGGTATATGGTACTTATCTAAAAAGGTGTCCATTTCTTTTGCATATTTCAGTTTTGTGACACACAGGCTTTTGTAGTAAGATCTAATGATTCTCTGAATTTCCTCTGTGTCTGTAGTTATATCCACCTTTTCATTTCTGTTCTTATTAATTAGCGTGTTCTCTCTCTGCCGTTTGATAAGTTTGGATAGGGGTCTGTCAATCTTGTTGATTTTCTCCAAAAACTAACTCTTTGTTTCATTGATTCTTTGGATTATTTTCTGTGTGTCTATTTTGTTGATTTCAGCCCTCAGTTTGATTATTTCCAGTCTTCTACTCTTCCTGGGTGAGTCTGCTTCTTCTTCTTTTATTTATTTATTTATTTTTTTTTTGGAGCTTTCTGGGTGCTGTTAATTCTACGATGTGTGCTTTCCCTGTTTTTTTTTAAACTGCTTTTTACCCAAAAAGCTTTTATTTTTTTAACTTTTTTTTATTGAGAAAAGGAAAAAAAAACAAACAAGTTTCCTCCTCCTCCCTGCCACCCTTCTCCCCCTCCTCCCGCCCTTCTCCCCCTCCCCCCACTACTCTCCCCCTCCCTCTACAGTCCAAAGAGCAGTCAGAGTTCCCTGCCCTGTGGTAAGTCCTATGTCCTACCCCCTCCGTCCATTCCTAGGAAGGTGAACAACCAATCTGGCTAGGCTCCCACAAAGCCAGCACATTACGTAGGTTCAAAACCCCGTGCCATTGGCCTTGGCTTCTCATCAGCCCTCATTTTTCGCCATGCTCAGAGAGTCCAGTTTTATCCCATGCTTATTCAGTCACAGTCCATCTGGCCTTGGTGAGCTCCCAATAGATCAGCTCCACTGTCTCAGTGGGTGGGTGCTCCCCTCGTGGTCCCGACTTCTTTGCTCATGTTCTCCCTCCTTCTGCTCCTCATTGGGACCTTGGAAGCTCAGTCCAGTGCTCCAGTGTGGGTCTCTGTCTCTATCTCCATCCATCACCAGATGAAGGTTCTATGATGATATGCAAGATATTCGTCAGTATTGCTATAGGATAGGGTCATTTCAGGTTCCCTATCCTCAGCTGCCCAAGGAACTAACTGGGGACCTCGGCTTGGGCATCTGGGAGCCACTCTAGGTTCAAGTCTCTTGCCAACTCTAAGGTGGCTCCCTTAACTAAGAATCATGCTTCCGTGCTCCCCTATCAAACCTTACTTTATCCCAATCCACCTTTTTCCCCAAGTTCCCACCATTCTCCCCTTCTACCTTTTCTTTCCCCATCTCCCCTTACCCCCATCCCACCCCACCCCCAAGATCTCAAATTTCTCCCCGGCAATTTTGTCTACTTCCCATAGCCAAGAGGACAACTATATGTTTTTCCTTTGGTTCACCTTCTTACTTAGCTTCTTTGGGATCACCAATTGTAGACTCCATGACCCTTGTTTATGGCTAGAAACCAATGATGAGTGAGTACATCCCATATTCATCTTTTTGGGTCTGGGTTACTTCCCAGTGTTTTCTATTACCATCCATTTGCATGCAAAGTTTGAGAAATCATTGTTTTTTGCCGCAGCGTAGTACTCTAATGTATAGATATTCCACACTTTCTTCATCCATTCTTCCATTGAAGGGCATCTAGGTTGTTTCCAGGTTCTGGCTATTACAAATAATACTGCTATGAACATAGTTGAACAAATGCTCTTGTCATATGATAGGGCATCTCTTGGGTATATTCCCAGGAGTGGTATTGCTGGGTCCAGGGGTAGGTTGATCCCGAATTTCCTGAGAAACCGAAACACCGATTTCCAAAGTGGTTGCACAAGATTGCATTCCCACCAGCAATGGATGAGGGTACCCCTTCCTCCACAGCCTCTCCAGCAAAGGCTATCATTGGAGTTTTTTTTAGCCATTCTGACAGGTGTAAGATGATATCTCAAAGTTGTTTTGATTTGCATTTCCCTGATCGCTAAGGAGGTTGAGCATGACCTTAAGTGTCTTTTGGCCATTTGAACTTCCTCTGCTGAGAATTCTCTATTCAGTTCAGTGCCCCATTTTTTAATTGGGTTAATTAGCATTTTAAAGTCTAGTTTCCCGAGTTCTCTATATATTTTGGAGATCAGACCTTTGTCTGTTGCGGGGTTGGTGAAGATCTTCTCCCAGTCAGTAGGTTGCCTTTTTGTCTTGGTGACAGTGTCCTTTGCTTTACAGAAGCTTCTCAGTTTTAGTAGGTCCCATTTATTAAATGTTGCCCTTAATGTCTGTGCTGTTGGGGTTACACGTAGGAAGCGATCTCCTGTGCCCATCTCCTGTGGGGTACTTCCCACTTTCTCTTCTATCAGTTTCAATGTGTTCTGACTGATAGTGAGGTCTTTAAGCCATTTGGACTTGAGTTTTGTGCATGGTGATAGATATGGGTCTATTTTCATTCTTCTACAGGTTGACATCCAGTTATGCCAGCACCATTTGTTGAAGATGCTTTCTTTCTTCCATTGTATACTTTTGGCTCCTTTATCAAAAATGAGGTGTTCATAGGTTTGTGGGTCAAAATTCAGGTCTTCTATATGATTCCATTGGTCGACTTCTCTGTCTTTATGCCAGTACCACACTGTTTTCATCACTGTAGCTCTGTAATAGAGTTTGAAGTCAGGGATGGTAATGCCTCCAGACAATCCTTTATTGTATAGGATTGTTTTGGCTATCCTGGGTTTTTTGTTTTTCCATATAATGTTGATTATTGTCCTCTCAAGATCTGTGAAGAATTTTGAAGGGACCTTGATGGGGATTGCATTGAATCTATAAATTGCCTTTGGTAGAATTGCCATTTTTACTATGTTGATCCTCCCAATCCAAGAGCAAAGGAGGTCCTTCCATTTTCTGGTATACTCCTCAGTTTCTTTCTTCAATGCCTTGAAGTTCTTGTCAAATAGATCTTTCACTTCCTTGGTTAGAGTTACCCCAAGATATTTTATGCTGTTTGTGGCTATCGTGAAAGATGAAGCTTCTCTGATTTCCCTCTCTGCTTCCATATCCTTTGTGTATAAGAGGGTGACTGATTTTTTGGAGTTTATCTTGTATCCTGCCACATTACTAAAGGTGTTTATCAGCTGTAAAAGTTCTTTGGTGGAGTTTTGGGGGTCGCTTATGTACACTATCATATCATCTGCAAATAACGAAAGTTTCACTTCTTCCTTTCCAATTCGAATCCCCTTGATCCCCTTATGTTGTCTTATTGCTATTGCTAGAACTTCAAGCACTATATTGAGGAGGTATGGCGAGAGTGGACAGCCTTGTCGTGTTCCTGAGTTTAGTGGGATGGCTTTAAGTTTCTCTCCATTTAATTTGATGTTAGCTTTCGGCTTCCTGTATATAGCTTTTATTATATTTAGGTATGACCCTTGTATCCCTAATCTCTCCAATACTTTTATCATTAAGGGATGTTGAATTTTGCCAAATGCTTTTTCAGCATCTAATGAAATGATCATATGGTTTTTTTTCTTTCAGTTTATTTATATGATGGATTACATTGATAGATTTTCGTATGTTGAACCAGCCCTGCACCCCTGGGATGAAGCCTACTTGATCATAATGGATAATTTTTCTAATGTGTTCTTGGATACGGTTTGCCAGTATTTTGTTGAGGATTTTTGCGTCGATGTTCATGAGTGAGATTGGTCTATAATTTTCTTTCTTGGTTGAGTCTTTGTGTGGTTTTGGTATCAGGGTAACTGTAGCTTCATAAATGGAATTTGGCAATGCCTCTTCTGTTTCTATATTGTGAAATACATTAAGGAGTATAGGTATTAGTTCTTCTTGGAAGTTCTGGAAGAATTCCGCATTGAAGCCATCTGGTCCTGGGCTTTTTTTGGTGGGGAGGGTTTTGATAACCTCTTCTAATTCTTCTCGACTAACAGGTCTATTTAGGTTGTTCACCTGGTCCTGGTTTAACTTTGGTATATGGTATTTATCTAAAAAAGTGCCCATTTCCTTTACATTTTCCAGTTTTGTGGCATATAGGCTTTTGTAGTAAGATCTCATAATTCTCTGAATTTCCTCTGTGTCTGTGGTTATGTCCCCCTTTTCCTTTATGATCTTATTAATTTGCAAATTCTCTCTCTGCCGTTTGATTAGTTTGGATAGGGGTTTGTCAATCTTGTTGATTTTCTCCGGGAACCAGCTTTTTGTTTCATTGATTCTTTGTATTGTTTTCTGTGCTTCTATTTTGTTGATTTCAGCCCTCAGTTTGATTATTTCCAGTCTTCTACTCCTCCTAGGTGAGTCTACTTCTTTTTTTTCTAGAGCTTTCGGGTGGGCTGTTAAGTCTCCAATGAGAGCTTTCTCTGTTTTCTTTAAGTGGGCACTTAGTACTATGAACTTTCCTCTTAGGACTGCTTTCATAGTGTCCCATAAGTTTAAGTATATTGTTTCTTTATTTTCATTGAATTCCAAGAAGACTTTAATTTCTTTCCTAATTTCTTCCTTAATCGAGGTATGGTTCAGTAGTTGACTGTTCAGTTTCCATGAATTTGTAGACTTTCTGGGGGTAGGATTGTTGTTGAATTCTAACTTTAATCCATGGTGATCTGATAAGACACAGGTGGTTACTAATATTTTTTTGTAACTGTGGATGTTTGCTTTGTTACCGACTATGTGGTCGATTTTTGTGAAGGTTCCATGAGCTGCAGAGAAGAAGGTATATTCTTTCCTATTTGGGTGGAATGTTCTATAGATGTCTGTTAAGTCCATTTGATTCATTACCTCCATTAATTCTCTAATTTCTCTGTTAGGTTTCTGTCTGATTGACCTGTCCATTGGTGAGAGAGGAGTGTTGAAGTCTCCTACTATTAGTGTGTGCAGTTAAATGGCTGCCTTGAGTTTTAGCAATGTTTCTTTTATGTACGTGGGTGCTTTTATATTAGGGGCATAGATGTTCAGAATTGAGACTTCATCCTGATGAACTGTTCCTGTTATGAGTATAAAATGCCCCTCTCCATCTCTTCTGATTGATTTAAGTTTGAAGTCTACTTTGTTAGAGATTAGTATGGCCACACCTGCTTGTTTCTTAGGTCCATTTGCTTGATAAGCCTTTTCCCAGCCCTTTACTCTGAGTAGGTGCCTGTCTTTGTGGTTGAGGTGTGTTTCTTGTAAACAGCAGAATGTTGGATCCTGTTTTCGTATCCAATCTCTTAGCCTGTGCCTTTTAATAGGTGAGTTGAGTCCATTGACATTAAGTGATATTAATGACCAGTGGTTGTTAACGCCGGTCATTTTTTTAGTCGTAGAGTTTGTGTGTTTCCCTTCTTTGATTTGTGTTGGTGAAGGGTCTCTAGATGTCTGAGTTATTGTGGTCATTGTTGGACTCCTTGGTTAGTGATTTTCCTTCTATTACTTTCTGTAAGGCTGGATTTGTGGCTCCGTATTGTTTAAATTTGTTTTTATCCTGGAAAATTTTATTTTCTCCATTTATAGTGAATGAAAGCTTGGCTGGGTATAGTAATCTGGGCTTGCATCCATGGTCTCTTAGTTTCTGCAGTACATCTATCCAGGACCTTCTGGCTTTCATGTTTTCCATAGAGAAGTCAGGTGTAAGTCTGATAGGTTTACCTTTATAAGTAATTTGGCCTTTTTCTTTTGCAGCTCTTAATATTCTTTCCTTATTCTGTATGCTTTGTGTTTTGATAATTATATGGCGAGGGGATGTTTTTTTTGATTCAGCCTATTCGGTGTTCTGTATGCTTCTTGAACCTTCATAGGTATATCTTTCTTTAGGTTGGGAAAGTTTTCTTCTATAATTTTATTAAATATATTTTCTGGACCATTGAGCTGCACTTCTTCTCCTTCTTTTACTCCTATTATTCTTCGGTTTGGTCTTTTTATTGTGTCCCAGATTTCCTGAATATTTTCTGATGAGTGTTTTTTGGACTTGCTGTTTTCTTTGATCATTGTGTTTATTTTCTCTATGGTATCTTCAGAATCTGAGTTTCTTTCTTCTAACTCTTGTATTCTGTTGGTTATGCTTGTTTCTGTAGACTCTGTTTGTTTACTTAAATTTTCCGTGTCCAGCCGGCCCTCTGTTTGTGTTTTCTTCTTTGCCTTCATTTCAGTTTTCAAGTCTTGCACTGTTTCCATTATCTGTTTGATTGTTTTTCCTTGGTTTTCTAGGGTATCATTCACTGATTTATTCAATTCTTCAAACTTTCTGTTATATTTCTAATCCATTTCTATAAGGGCGTTTTTTATATGCTGTTTAAGGGTGTCAGTCACTTTCATGAAGTCAATCTTTTCTACTTCTTCTTGATTAAGGTGTTCATGTCCTCCCATTGTGAGGTCGCTGGTTTCTGGTGGGTTCATGTTGCTTTTCCGCTTGTTGGGCGAATTCTTGCCTTGGCGTCTGACCATCTCTTCTTCCAAATGCTCCCTTATGGATCTTCTTTTACCAGATCAGGTCTCCTTGCCTACCCAACGCTGGCTCTCCCCAACGTTGTCTCTCCTGGCGCCGAGAGATCAGGTCTCCGTGCTGGTTGGGCAGGTCGCAAAGAAAGCGCCTACCCTGCTTGGGTAACAGGAAACAAAGGGACCCCTGCCCACTTGGGTGCCCCGAGGATTCGGACCCAGTGCCCAGACAGGCTGGGCTGGTTGATGTTATGTGCTGAAAGAGGGCGGTGGGGCCGAATTGGGGAGGGTTCTGGATGGGAGCTGGGTGGGCTAGGAAGAAAGAGGCCATATGCAGGGAGTGGAGGCCCTGCAGAGAGCCCAAGAAGGATAGGGGGCCAAGGAACCTCTGAGCTCCCTTTCCCAGGCTGGCGCCGCAGGGCCACAAACTCACCCCAACGCTGTCTCTCCTGGCGCCAAGAGATCAGGCCTCCGTGCTGGTGGGCAGGTCACAAACAAAGCGCCTACCCTGCTTGGTGCAGGCAGGCCATAGAAACAAAGGGACTCTCGCCCGCTTGGGTGCCCGGAGGAATCGGACCCAGTGCCTAGACAGGCTGGGCTGGGTGATGTTATGTGCCGAAAGAGTACTCCAGTTATTCTTATTGTTTTTGGTAGCAGAGTTTGTGTGTCTCCCTTCTCTGAGTTGTGCTGGTGAATGGTCGCTAGATGCCTGAGTTATTGTAGGCAGTGTTGGCAATGTTGGATTCCTTGGGTTGCGATTTTCCTTCTATTTCTTTCTGTAGGACTGGATTTGTGGCTACGTATTGTTTAAATTTGTTCTTATCCTGGAATGTCTTGTTTTCTCCATTGATAGTGAACAATAGCTTTGCTGGGTATAGTAGTCTGGGCTTGCATCCATGGTCTCTTAGTTTCTGCAGTACCTCTATCTAGGACCTGCTGGCTTTCATGATTTCCATAGAGAAGTCAGGTGTAAATCTGATAGGTTTACCTTTATAAGTTACTTGACCTTTTTCCTTTGCAGCTCATAATATTCTTTCTTTAATCTGTATGTTTTGTGTTTTGATTATTATATGGCGAGAGGATGGTTTTTTTTTTTGATCCAGTCTATTTTGTGTTTTGTATGCTTCTTGAATATTCATAGGAATATCTTTTTTATGTTGGGAAAGTTTTCTTCCATAATTTTTTTAAATAAATTTTCTGGGCCTTTGAGCTGTAATTCTTCTCCTTCTTCTATCCCTATTATTCTTAGGTTTGGTCTTTTTATGGTGTGCCATACTTCCTGAATTTTTTGTGATGGGAATTTGTTGGATTTGCTGTTTTCTTTGATCATTGCGTTTATTTTCTCTATGGTGTCTTCAGAGTCTGACATTCTTTCTTCTATCTCTTGTATTCTATTAGTTATGCTTGTTTCTATAGTTTCTGTTCATTGCCCTAGATTTTTCATATCCAGTCAGCCCTCACCTCAGTTTGTGTTTTCTTCTTTGCCTCCATTTCAGTTTTTAATTCTTGAACTGTTTGCATTACCTTTTTGATTGTTTTTTTCTTGGTTTCCCAGGGTATCATTTACATATTTATTCATTTCTTCAAACTTTTTGTTATACTTCTCATCTATTTCTTTAAGGGCGTTTTTTACATGCTGTTTGAGGGACTCTATTGCTTTCATAATGTCCATTTTTTTTTCCTTCTTCTGGATTAGGGTGTTCAAGACCTTCTGTTGTGTGATCACTGGATTCTGGTGTTTTCATGTTGTTTTTCAGATTGGTGGAGGAATTCGTGCCTTGGCGCCTGCCCATCTCTTCCTTCAAATACTATCCTATGGATCTTATGGAACAGGATCAGGTTCCCTTGCTGACCAGGAACCTCGCTAAGATAGGGCCTACCTTGCTGTGGATAGGCTATTGAAGCAAAGCAATTCCCGCCGCCCCCCTTTGCCCTCAGCACCCCGTCCCAGCACCCAAACAGGCTGCGCTGGCAGATCCCGTGGCCCCGCAGAAGGGGATCATGTGGTTTTTGTATTTTTGTTTGTTTTTATGATATACAGCCTCTACGGTGATGATGTGTGATCCTTCTTGATGTGTTCTTGGATTCTATTTGCAAGTATTGTTTTTAGTATTATCACATCTATGCTCATAAGTGAAAATGTTTTGCAATTCTCTTTCTATTGGGGGTCTTTATGTGGTTTAGGCATCTGACTAACCATGGCCTCATAAAATTAATTAGGAAATTTCCCTTCTGTTAATATCTTGTGTAATAATCTGATGAGTATTAGCATCAACTCTTCTTTGACATTCTAGTAGCATTCTAATCTAAAACCATCTGGCCCAGGGCTTTTTTTGGTTGGGAGACTTCATGACTGCATCTATTTTATTAGGGGTTATAGGTCTGCGTAAATTGATCATCTGATCTTGATTTAACTTTGGTAGTGGCATGTATCAAAAAAATCCATTTCTTTTAGAGTTTCCAATTTTGTGAGTACAGGTTTTGAAAGTATGTCTTTATGATTCTCTTGGTTTCTTCAATATCTCTTGTTCTTTCACTCTTTTTATTTCTAATTGTGTTGAGTTAGATATTTACTCTTCACTTGTTAAGTGGGATAAACGTTCATCAGTGTTATTTATTTTCTCAAAGAGCCAACTCCTTCCTTCACCGATTCTTTATATTGTTTTTGTATGTTTCTGTGCTATTGATTTCAACCCCACGTTTGATTAATTCTTGCCATCTGTTTATTCTGCCTGTGTGCGCTTCTTTTTGTTATACAGCTATGTATGCTGCTAAGTTATTAGTATGAGATCACTCCGGGTTTTTTTTTTTTAATGTACACACATAGTGCTATGAACTTGCCTCTTAGAACTGCCCTCATTGTGTCCCATAAATTTGGGTATGCTCTATATTCATTTTCATTGGATTCTATAAAGTCTTCAGTTTCTTTCTTAATCTGTCTTGATACATTTTTTTTTCATTCAGAGAGATTTGTTCAGTTTGCATGAGTTTGTAAGCTTTTTGTTGTTTCTGCTTTTGATATCCCGCTTTAATTTACGGTAGTCTGTCTTAGTTAGGGTCTCTATTGCTGTGAAGAGGAACCATGTTCATGGTAACTCTTATAAAGGAAAACATTTAATTGGGGTGGCTTACATTTTCAGAAGTTTAATCCATTATCATCATGGTGGGACATGGCAGTGTGCAGGTAGACATGGTGCTGGAGAAGAAGCTAGAGTCTTACATTTTTTAGGCAACCGGAAGTGGTCTATATATTATACTGAGTGAAGCTTGAGCAAAGGAGACCTCAAAACCTGCCCCACAGTGACACACTTCCTCCACAAGACCACGCCAACTCCAACAAAACCACCCCTCCTACTAGTGCTGTTCCCATTTGTAGTTGAATTTCTTTGTGCCATCAGTTCCCAAATAATGACATAGAGATTTATTATTAATTATGAAAGCTTGTCCTTAGCTTAGGTTTATTCCCAACTAGGTCTCATAATTTAATTTAACCTTTTTCTATTAATCTCTGTTCTGCCGCATGGCTCTTTACCTCTCCTCCATTCTGTACACCGACTCCCTCCATGTCTGGCTGGTGAAATCCATGCACCTCAGATTATCCCCACAAATTCCTGTCTCTGCCTGGAAATCCTGCCTATTCCCTCCTGCATAGGTACTGGCCATTTAGCTCCTTATTAAACCAGTCAGAAGGTGTCTTGGCAGAGGCCCATCTTCACAATATCCAAAAGGATTATTCTACAACACCCTTTAGGGACCATTTTCTTTCAAAATACCACACAGTCTGATGCGATGCAGAGTGTTAATTTGATTTTCTTGTATCTCTTGAGACTTGCTTTGTGTTGGAATATGTGGTCAATTTGGAGAGAGTTCCATGAGGTCCTAAGAAGAAGGTATGTTCTTTTGTGTTTGGGTAAAATGTTGTGCAAGTATCTGCTAGGTCTATTTGGTGTGTAAGTCTGGTAGCTTTAGTCTTTCTCTGTTTAGTTTTTGTCTGGATGGTGTGTCTATTGGTGAGAGCCTGGTGTTTAAGCCTCCCACTATCCACGTGTGAGGGTCAATGTGTCCTTTAAGCTATAGTTGGGTTTCTTTTACAAGCTTGTTTGCCCATGTGTTTGTGACACAGATGTTAAGAATTACATTGCCTTTTTGGCAAGATTTTTCCTTTGAGGAGTGTGGTATCCTTCCCTATCCTTTCTGATTAATTTTGGTTTGAAGTCTATTTTGTCAGATATTAAAATGACTACACGAGTTTATACTTAAGGTCCACTTCCTTGGCATATTTCTAACCCTTTACCCTGAGGTGATATCTACCCTTAATGTTAAGGTGTGTTTCTTGGATGTAGCAGAAGGATGGATCAGTCCTGTTTTCAATTCCATTTGTTAGTGTCATGTTATTACGGAATGGAGACAATTGTTTCTGACAGATATCAATGGCCAACGATTTCTTAATTTCTGTTATTTTGGTGGTGGTGGTGGTGGTGGTGGTGGTGGTAGTGGTGGTGGGACGTGTGTGTGTGTGTGTGTGTGTGTGTGTGTGTGTGTGTGTGTGTTTGTGTGTGTGTGTGCTTGCCTGATTTTGACTTTGCTGATCTGGGTTTATTCATTTCCTGTGTTTTCTTGGATGTAGTTAACTCCTTTAGGCTGGAGTTTTCCTTCTAGCACCTTTGTAGGGCTGGATTTCTAGACAGAAATTCCTTAAATTTGGTTTTATCATGCATGGAACATCTTATTTTCTCTATGTACGGTGGTTGAAAGTTTTTCTGCATATAGTATCTGGGCTGGCATCTATGGTCTCTTAGAGTCTGCCAGTGATCAGTCCAGGACCTTCTGGCTTTCAGAGTCTCTGTTGAGAAGTCAGGTGTAGTTTTAATAGGTCTGCCAAATATGTTATTTGGCATTTTTCTCTTGCAGATTTTAATATTCTTTCTTTTGTTCTGTACGTTTAGTGTTTTGAGTGTTATGTGTTGGGGGGCCTTTCTTTTCTGGTCCAGTGTATTTGGTGTTCTGCAAGCTTCTTGTGCTTTGATAGGCATCTCCTTCTTTAGGTTAGGGAAATTTTCTTCTATGATTTTGTTGAAAATATTTCCGTGAAAGAACAATGATCAACTTCTCATGGAAAAACAAAAAACCCAGGATAGCTAAAAACAATCCTGTACAAGAAAGGAATTTCTAGATGCATAATCATCCACGAATTCAAGCTCTACTATACACCTATAATAATGAAAACAGCTTGGTATTGGCATAAAAAAAGACAGGAGGACCAATGGAATCGAATCTAAGACCCTGATATTAGTCCACACACCTATGAACACCTGGTTTTTGACAAAGCAGCCATAATTATACAATGGAACAAAGAAAGCATCTTCAACAAATGGTGCTGGCATAACTGGATGTCAGCATGTAGAACAATGCAAATAGATCCATATCTTTCCCCATGCACAAAACTCAAGTCCAAATAGATCAAAGACCTCAACCCAAATTCAGCTATACCGAACTTCATACAAGAGGAACTGGGAAGTAACCTTGAGTGTATTGGCACAGGAGACCACTTCCTACATATGACACCATTAGTATAGACCCTAAGAGCAGCATTTAATAAATGGGACCTCCTGAGACTGCTAAGCTTCTATAAGGCAAAGGACACAGTTAACAAGACAAAACAGCATCCTGATAATTGGGAATCAATCTACCTCAAGACCCAACAATACCATTCTTGGGCATATACCCAAAAGATGCTCAATCATAGCACAAGGACATGTGCTCAACTATGTCCATAGCAGCATTATTCATAATAACTGGAATGTGGAAACAACCTAGATGCTCCTCAACCAAAGAATGGATAAAGAAAATGTGGCACATTTGCACAATGGAGTATTACTCAGTGGTAAAAATACAATGACGTCATGAAATTTGTAGGCAAATGAATGGAACTAGGAAAAAAAAAATATCCTGCGTGAGGTAACCCAGACCCAGAGAGCCAAACATGGTATGTATCACTCACAAGTGGATATTAGATGCAAAGCAAAGGATAACCAGCCTATAGTCCATGACCACAGAGCATATAGGAAACACGGATCCCCACCACCCAAGGGGAATTAGATAAGATCTCCTTAGTAAATTGATAGTGTTGGGGGAGGGGGCAGTGGTATGGGAGTAGAGAGGGGAAAGGGGAGCCAGGAGGAGAACATGAGGAATTGTGAAGAAAGAGTTGGGTAAAGGACAGAGAGGGAGAGCAGGGAAAGAAATACCTTAAAAGAGGGAGCCATTGTGGAGTGAGCAGGAAACCTGCACTAGGGCAAGTCCCAGGAATGAACAAGGATGACCGCAGGTAAGAATCCAAGCAATCGTGGAGAGGATGCCTGAACTGGCCGTCCCTGTAATCAGATTGATGACTACCTTAATTGTCATCATAGAACCTTCATCCAGTAACTGATGGAAGCAGATGCAGAGATCCATAGCTAAGCACTGGACCGAGCTCCTGGAGTCCTGTCATAGAGAAGGAGGAGGGATATTATGAGCAAAGAGCCCAAGACCATGATGGAAAAACCCACAGACACAGTTGACTTAACCTAGTGGGAGCTGACTAACTCTGGACTGACAGCTGTGGAACCAGCATAAGACAGAACTAGGCCCTATGAATATGGGTGACAGTTGTATGGCTTGGGCAGCTTGTAGGGATACTGGCAGTGGGGTCAGGATTTATCCCTAGTGCATAAACTGGCTCTTTGGAATCCTTTCCCTTTGGAAGGATACCTTGGTCAGCCTAGATACAGAGGGGAAGGCCTTGGTCCTGCCTCAAGTGATATGACAGACTCTGTTGACCACCAATGGGAGGCCTCACCCTCTCTGAGGAGTGGATGGGGGTAGGGTGGGGAGAAGGTTGTGTGAGTGGAAGGAAGATGGGAGGGAGAGGGAACTGGATGGGTAGGTAAAATAAGATTGTTTTAAAAACTAAAACCAAAAAGAAAATATTCTCTGTGCTTTTGGCCTGCGTTTCTTCTCTTTTCTCTATTTCAATTATTTTTAGATCTATTCTTTTCATAGTGCCCGATTTCCTGTAGATCTTGTGTCAGGAATCTTCATTTTCTTTGATTGTCTCACCCATTTCTTTTACAGTATCTCCAGAGCCTGAGATTCTCTTCCATCTCTTGCATAGTGTTGGTGAAGCCTACCTGTGTAGTTGCTGTTTGAATTCTTAAATTTTTAGTTTCCACATTTCCTTCAGTTTTAGTTTTCTTTATTGATTCTATTTCCACTTTCGATCCTGAACGGTTTTATTCATTTCCTTCCATCGTTTGTTTTCCTGGATTTCCTTAAGGAATTTATTCATTTCCTCCTTAAGTCTATCTATCATATACCTAAATACTCTGTTTAGGTCTTTTTTGTGCTTCAGCTATGTTGGAATATTCAGGGCCTGCTGTGGCGGGGTTGCTCAGCTCTGCTGAAGGTGTATTATCCTGGTATTGGTTGTATTTTTTGATTATCTTGGCATCTAGGTTTGGGAAAGTTGTAATTTTAGGTGCTGATATCGGGTCTTTGTTGGCTGGTGTTTTGTTCCTTAGTTTCTGTTTCTCTCTCTGGTTTTTAGGAGAGTGTGGTAGCTGTGTTGCTTGTAGGAACGTTTTCCTGGGGTCCTGATAGGTGTGGCCACTGGGGTTCCAGGTGAAGCATGTTTCTGGGTATTGGTACTCAAGACGTAGGAATGGGCTGAGGTGGTGGAGTGTCTTCTAAATAGAGAGGAAAGCAGGGTGCTCCACTAGGATCTGCTTAGTAAGTCCCCTGGGAATGAGTGTAGAGAGGCCCCAGCAGAGGATCTGCTCTAGAGCTGGGGATGAGACTGGGGATTTGGAGGAATGGAGGGAGAGGTGAAGATCTGCCATCTGTGTACTGCTCCCATGGTCAGTCAGGGTGACCTGTGGGTTCCCAGGGGGTGCCTGCTGGAGTTGGGGGCTGGGATCAAGCAATGAGTGGTGGGAGGGAAGTTATGAGGGGAAGATCTGTGTCACCCAGCGGATATGGGGGGCAGCAGATGTTTTGCTGCAGAACTGGAGGATTACAGAGGAAGATATATGGTGTGTGAGAATTGCCTGTATTCTGTCAATCATGTTTTTTAATAAAACGCTGATAGGCCAGGCAGGAAGTATAGGTGGGTCAACCAGACAGGAAGTAGAGGCGTTGCGATTAGAACAGGAGAATGCTGGAAAGGAGAAAGTCCATTCCTCCCACTCCTGCCCAGACTCTGAAGAAACAAGATGTAAGCTGCCCCACTGAGAAAGGTACTGAGTCATGTGGCTAACATAGATAAGAATCATGGGTTAATATACGCTACAAGAGCTAATAAGTAGCCTGAGCTAATGGGCCAATCAGTTTTATAACTTATGGAGATCTCTGTGCGATTTTCTTTGGGACTTGACAACTGTGGGGTACTGGGCAGGACAGAAACCCCACAAGCCGGCTCTCAGTTACAGACAGGAAGCTTTGCAGTCGACCTAACTGACTCGCTTACAAGAGTTAAATTGTTTTAAAATAGCTTGTTGAATTCACCAAGTATACATTTGTACATAATTTAAAAATAAAATATTCCTGCATCTTTGCCTAGCAGGGAAGACACCATCATCAAGAAAGTGGGGAGACTTTCCATCTCCCTCTGCTGACCTTGCAATTTCTCTAAGTTCCGGAAACTCAACTACACATTCACACTCTTCCTCCAGAACCGAATTATGAAAAGATCATTTTCCTCCTCCTCCTGAGTTGTGGGTCGGGGAAGTCCAAGTGACAATTTCCTCCAAATCCTATAAAATATTGCCGCTTTTTTCTTTCTTTTTTTTTTTTTTTTTTTTGGTAGGCTTTCAGGATCTGAAGGTAAGTTCCTATTGCTGAAGAAAATGCAAATTTGAGATTCAGGACTTTGAGGAAAGGAGCTTGATGACCTGAAAATCTCCTCCCTGGAGCTGGCTCCCACAGTACCAGAAAGAGCTGCCATGGGAGAAAAGGAACGAACAGTCCTCCCCAGGTGTAACGCCCACAAAGTACAATAACCAGCGTGGCAAGATATGCCCAAAGATGCAATAATGGTGCTTACATCTTTGAGGTAACCAGATGCCACCGAATTGGATTTAAGGCCGACTCAATAGGAGGGATTTTATGCCCTCTGCTATAGACTTAGCCAACTACCCATGGCTGATGAAGAAGCTGAAGCCAGAGGAGAACTCCCTACCTGCTGCTTTCCTAAACTAGTAAAATATTTAGCTGTATACCCACAGAAAAACGTAGACCTCACTCCTCATCCAAAATGCCTTTTTAAAATAGCGGATGAAAACTATTACAAAGATCTATAGCTAGTCAAAATGCAGATAAGAAATGGCACTGGGGTGCCCAGCCCCAACTGATGCATCTACAACAAAACCCCTACACCTACTCAGGAAACGTCTTGGAAGAGGGGGCAAATAGAGTATAAGAGCCAGAACAGGAAGTCTGCTGGGAAATAGTCCCTTCTATATATGACAGGAAGGCTGCACCCACAAAATCTCAACAATTAGATCACCCAAACAAGACCGCGACGAGGGCAGCCCCACTTGGAATGCCAATATGGAGGGGGGGGGGAAGTCTCACAAGGCTACAAATTTAGATGGAGAGCTACAAGCAATTTAATGGCTGCTGAGAGGAAAAACCAGTCTTTCTGACTGATATGATCCCGCACCCCAATTCTCTACACAATACCAAATGGTCATTCTTAAAAACATACATTTGAGCAACACTGAACTCAGCAGGCTGTATTGATATATGTGTATTTATAAGTGTGTGTGTGCGTGGGTGTGCAACAGTAATAAAAAAAAAGGTCATGAATTTAAGGGGGCACAGGCAGGGTTGGAGGGAGAATACAAAATCCTCAACTAAAAAAAAATAAGGTACAAAAAATTAAACTCCTCCGTTCACTGGTATCCTTCACCCTTAAGTTTTATGTGTTTCTTTGCTTCTCCCACTGCCCTCCCCCCATCTTCACCCCCTCCTTGCTGATTCGATTTCTCCAAACAGTATTCTTTCTGTTTACTTGTGTGTGTGTGTGCGTGTTTCATTAACCACTCTTACACCCTCCCCTCACCCCTTTACACCTACCTATTCCTGGTCATTCATAGACCCCCCCCCCCCATACTTCCATGCCATGCACACAAGTGTGTAAGAATGTATATGTAAGTATATTTAAATCTAATTTCCACACAGGACAGAAAATGTATAGCTAAGGTGCAGAGGTCGGCCCATAGGAAAAATTGCCATTTTGACAATCAAAAAGTTTGTACAAACTGAGCAGCAGTTGGTTTATTCTAGCCTCAGTTTCAGGCTGACTAAGAGAAACCAGGTACACAGTTTTTGCAAACACAAAGGGCGGGGGAAGTGGAGTGTGCATAGTTACTCTGTCCTCTACTGCCATCTAGTGGTCAGAGAAACTGAAAATCGTTTACAGGCTGACAAAACTGCCTCGATGGCTTTTAGGAAGCCCAGCAACTAAGCAGAATGGAAGACACTTGGAGCCTGGTGAAGGGTATGTAGCTCCGAAAGAAAAACGGGAATCGCGCCACACTCCCACCATTCATTTGGTGTGTCTTTTAGTGATTTTCTCACGCGCTCTTTAAGTCCATAAAGTGCCCAAACAAAACACAATTCTCACCTCAAAGCAAATAAGAGCTTGTTTTTCAGCCAACGGTATGGAACCGTGACACGGTCATATGCTATTTAGGGTATCCCGACACCAAAGAAGAAACACTTCAGGAGGCTGGGACTGGGAAGAGGGCATTGGCTTAGGGGACTCAATGATTAGAAGCCTCCAGAACATTTAGGGAACGGATCGAAAGTGCGGCAGCGCGGCCAGTAGGTTAGCGTGTCACCTTCCCCACCCCCTGTCTACCTGTAAAATCTCGTAAGAGAGGACAAAGGCGCAAGCAAAAGGCAGGAAAATGCCCACGATCTCACTGCGGAACTGTAGGGACATGTTAGCTGTGCCTGCCCTTTGTGTCCCGCTTCTGGCTGCTGAGAGGGGAGCAAGGGGAAGAGAAGATGAGGGAAGAACTAAGCAAGGCGGCTTTCCTAGGGCAGTTTCCCTGGTCACGCTCAGAGTCGATAAGCGTGTGATTTTTGGCCTCTCTCTTTATACCTTCTGGGTCTCCGAGTTCTCGTTTTTTCTGGCTGTGACTGGAAGAACTGAAGAAAATGTCGGATTTTTGGTGGGGTGTTGGTAAATCTAGATTTCTCTGGCCACTAGATGGCAATGCGGCACCGTTCAGTTGGCTTGCTCTCCGTTTTTCCCCCGCCTTTTGTATTTCAAAAAAATGGAATAATTTTGGTTTTTTTTCTTTTTATTCGACAATTTTTTTCTTTTCTTTCCTCTTTGGGCTTTCCAACCCCAATCATTTTGGTCTTATCTTGATGAACTGTTTCCCGCCTAAACTTTTCTGCCTGTACTTTTATAAGTATTTTCTCCCCAAACTGAGTGAACTGAAGAAAATGTCGGATTTTTGTGTTGGGGTGTTTGTAAATCTCGGTTTCTTTAACCACTAGATGGTGCGGCAGTTCCAAACGGTTGGCTTGCTCTCGGTTCTCTGTCGCCCTTCCTGTTTAAAAAAAAAATGGATTGATTTTTGGTTTTCCTTTCTTACTTTGAAGCTGTTTTTTTCTCTTTCCTGCTTGGGCCTACCAGGCCCAGTCATTTGGGTTTTATCTTTGTCAACCTTTTCCCGCCTAAAATCCCTTGCTTGTGCTTTTATTTTTTCCACAAACTGGGTGATCTAAGCACCCCATCTCCTCAGGTTTGGGCTCCTCAATCTTTCCTCAATTTGTCCTTTGTTCCAGGTGTTATTCTTAAAAAAAATATAAGTGGGGTTCCCCCGCCCAGACTCACAGAGCAGCAGCAAACAAACTCCCCTGGGTCCCAGCTGTGCAGGCACCTGAGCAGGAGGCTACAGCTTCCTACCAGCGGGAGGGCACGAGCCTTGCTGGCGGTGGCTGCCGTATCAGACATATAAACACAGGAAATAGCCATAAATGTTTATTAAGAAGGGGGGGGGGAGAGCGAGAGAGGAGAAAGAGAAGGAGAGACGGAGGGAGAGAGAGAGAGGAGGAGAGAGACAAAGCCCCGTGTGTACACCAGGAGAGAAAAGCAGGAAGAGAGCAATGACAGGCAGAGGGCAGAGGTTAAAAAGGAGTGGGAAAAAAAATTAGCACCAGGGGATTGAGGGGGTATCTGACCTGTTTAAGATGAATTCTTTAATTCGGCTCCCTGGAACTCACGAGAACTCCTTGGGTTTGTGAAAACAGAAGTTTTAGACATATAATGACTGTAGCATAAGAGATAAATTTGGTTTGAAATTTGTTTGGTGAGGTCACCTTGCAAAACCTCTCAGCCATCAAGCTGTCAGAGATCTTTGAGAAGGATAAGATTTTACTTGAGTTACTGATTAAAAAAAAATGACAGAGAACTTACTTGGTTGGCACCCAGAGCTACTGGTCCCTGCCCTAGCCACGCCCACTCCTTTTTAACCTCTGCCCTCTGCCTGTCATTGCTCTCTTCCTGCTTTTCTCTCCTGGTGTACACACGGGGCTTTGTCTCTCTCCTCCTCTCTCTCTCTCCCTCCGTCTCTCCTTCTCTTTCTCCTCTCTCGCTCTCCCCCCCCCCTTCTTAATAAACATTTATGGCTATTTCCTGTGTTTATATGTCTGATAAGGCAGCCACCGCCAGCAAGGCTCGTGCCCTCCCGCTGGTAGGAAGCTGTAGCCTCCTGCTCAGGTGCCTGCACAGCTGGGACCCAGGGGAGTTTGTTTGCTGCTGCTCTGTGAGTCTGGGCGGGGGAACCCCACTTATATTTTTTTTAAGAATAACACCTGGAACAAAGGACAAATTGAGGAAAGATTGAGGAGCCCAAACCTGAGGAGATGGGGTGCTTAGATCACCCAGTTTGTGGAAAAAATAAAAGCACAAGCAAGGGATTTTAGGCGGGAAAAGGTTGACAAAGATAAAACCCAAATGACTGGGCCTGGTAGGCCCAAGCAGGAAAGAGAAAAAAACAGCTTCAAAGTAAGAAAGGAAAACCAAAAATCAATCCATTTTTTTTTTAAACAGGAAGGGCGACAGAGAACCGAGAGCAAGCCAACCGTTTGGAACTGCCGCACCATCTAGTGGTTAAAGAAACCGAGATTTACAAACACCCCAACACAAAAATCCGACATTTTCTTCAGTTCACTCAGTTTGGGGAGAAAATACTTATAAAAGTACAGGCAGAAAAGTTTAGGCGGGAAACAGTTCATCAAGATAAGACCAAAATGATTGGGGTTGGAAAGCCCAAAGAGGAAAGAAAAGAAAAAAATTGTCGAATAAAAAGAAAAAAAACCAAAATTATTCCATTTTTTTGAAATACAAAAGGCGGGGGAAAAACGGAGAGCAAGCCAACTGAACGGTGCCGCATTGCCATCTAGTGGCCAGAGAAATCTAGATTTACCAACACCCCACCAAAAATCCGACATTTTCTTCAGTTCTTCCAGTCACAGCCAGAAAAAACGAGAACTCGGAGACCCAGAAGGTATAAAGAGAGAGGCCAAAAATCACACGCTTATCGACTCTGAGCGTGACCAGGGAAACTGCCCTAGGAAAGCCGCCTTGCTTAGTTCTTCCCTCATCTTCTCTTCCCCTTGCTCCCCTCTCAGCAGCCAGAAGCGGGACACAAAGGGCAGGCACAGCTAACATGTCCCTACAGTTCCGCAGTGAGATCGTGGGCATTTTCCTGCCTTTTGCTTGCGCCTTTGTCCTCTCTTACGAGATTTTACAGGTAGACAGGGGGTGGGGAAGGTGACACGCTAACCTACTGGCCGCGCTGCCGCACTTTCGATCCGTTCCCTAAATGTTCTGGAGGCTTCTAATCATTGAGTCCCCTAAGCCAATGCCCTCTTCCCAGTCCCAGCCTCCTGAAGTGTTTCTTCTTTGGTGTCGGGATACCCTAAATAGCATATGACCGTGTCACGGTTCCATACCGTTGGCTGAAAAACAAGCTCTTATTTGCTTTGAGGTGAGAATTGTGTTTTGTTTGGGCACTTTATGGACTTAAAGAGCGCGTGAGAAAATCACTAAAAGACACACCAAATGAATGGTGGGAGTGTGGCGCGATTCCCGTTTTTCTTTCGGAGCTACATACCCTTCACCAGGCTCCAAGTGTCTTCCATTCTGCTTAGTTGCTGGGCTTCCTAAAAGCCATCGAGGCAGTTTTGTCAGCCTGTAAACGATTTTCAGTTTCTCTGACCACTAGATGGCAGTAGAGGACAGAGTAACTATGCACACTCCACTTCCCCCGCCCTTTGTGTTTGCAAAAACTGTGTACCTGGTTTCTCTTAGCCAGCCTGAAACTGAGGCTAGAATAAACCAACTGCTGCTCAGTTTGTACAAACTTTTTGATTGTCAAAATGGCAATTTTTCCTATGGGCCGACCTCTGCACCTTAGCTATACATTTTCTGTCCTGTGTGGAAATTAGATTTAAATATACTTACATATACATTCTTACACACTTGTGTGCATGGCATGGAAGTATGGGGGGGGGGGGGGGTCTATGAATGACCAGGAATAGGTAGGTGTAAAGGGGTGAGGGGAGGGTGTAAGAGTGGTTAATGAAACACGCACACACACACACAAGTAAACAGAAAGAATACTGTTTGGAGAAATCGAATCAGCAAGGAGGGGGTGAAGATGGGGGAGGGCAGTGGGAGAAGCAAAGAAACACATAAAACTTAAGGGTGAAGGATACCAGTGAACGGAGGAGTTTAATTTTTTGTACCTTATTTTTTTTAAGTTGAGGATTTTGTATTCTCCCTCCAACCCTGCCTGTGCCCCCTTAAATTCATGACCTTTTTTTTTATTACTGTTGCACACCCACGCACACACACACTTATAAATACACATATATCAATACAGCCTGCTGAGTTCAGTGTTGCTCAAATGTATGTTTTTAAGAATGACCATTTGGTATTGTGTAGAGAATTGGGGTGCGGGATCATATCAGTCAGAAAGACTGGTTTTTCCTCTCAGCAGCCATTAAATTGCTTGTAGCTCTCCATCTAAATTTGTAGCCTTGTGAGACTTCCCCCCCCCCCCTCCATATTGGCATTCCAAGTGGGGCTGCCCTCGTCGCGGTCTTGTTTGGGTGATCTAATTGTTGAGATTTTGTGGGTGCAGCCTTCCTGTCATATATAGAAGGGACTATTTCCCAGCAGACTTCCTGTTCTGGCTCTTATACTCTATTTGCCCCCTCTTCCAAGACGTTTCCTGAGTAGGTGTAGGGGTTTTGTTGTAGATGCATCAGTTGGGGCTGGGCACCCCAGTGCCATTTCTTATCTGCATTTTGACTAGCTATAGATCTTTGTAATAGTTTTCATCCGCTATTTTAAAAAGGCATTTTGGATGAGGAGTGAGGTCTACGTTTTTCTGTGGGTATACAGCTAAATATTTTACTAGTTTAGGAAAGCAGCAGGTAGGGAGTTCTCCTCTGGCTTCAGCTTCTTCATCAGCCATGGGTAGTTGGCTAAGTCTATAGCAGAGGGCATAAAATCCCTCCTATTGAGTCGGCCTTAAATCCAATTCGGTGGCATCTGGTTACCTCAAAGATGTAAGCACCATTATTGCATCTTTGGGCATATCTTGCCACGCTGGTTATTGTACTTTGTGGGCGTTACACCTGGGGAGGACTGTTCGTTCCTTTTCTCCCATGGCAGCTCTTTCTGGTACTGTGGGAGCCAGCTCCAGGGAGGAGATTTTCAGGTCATCAAGCTCCTTTCCTCAAAGTCCTGAATCTCAAATTTGCATTTTCTTCAGCAATAGGAACTTACCTTCAGATCCTGAAAGCCTACCAAAAAAAAAAAAAAAAAAAAGAAAGAAAAAAGCGGCAATATTTTATAGGATTTGGAGGAAATTGTCACTTGGACTTCCCCGACCCACAACTCAGGAGGAGGAGGAAAATGATCTTTTCATAATTCGGTTCTGGAGGAAGAGTGTGAATGTGTAGTTGAGTTTCCGGAACTTAGAGAAATTGCAAGGTCAGCAGAGGGAGATGGAAAGTCTCCCCACTTTCTTGATGATGGTGTCTTCCCTGCTAGGCAAAGATGCAGGAATATTTTATTTTTAAATTATGTACAAATGTATACTTGGTGAATTCAACAAGCTATTTTAAAACAATTTAACTCTTGTAAGCGAGTCAGTTAGGTCGACTGCAAAGCTTCCTGTCTGTAACTGAGAGCCGGCTTGTGGGGTTTCTGTCCTGCCCAGTACCCCACAGTTGTCAAGTCCCAAAGAAAATCGCACAGAGATCTCCATAAGTTATAAAACTGATTGGCCCATTAGCTCAGGCTACTTATTAGCTCTTGTAGCGTATATTAACCCATGATTCTTATCTATGTTAGCCACATGACTCAGTACCTTTCTCAGTGGGGCAGCTTACATCTTGTTTCTTCAGAGTCTGGGCAGGAGTGGGAGGAATGGACTTTCTCCTTTCCAGCATTCTCCTGTTCTAATCGCAACGCCTCTACTTCCTGTCTGGTTGACCCACCTATACTTCCTGCCTGGCCTATCAGCGTTTTATTAAAAAACATGATTGACAGAATACAGGCAATTCTCACACACCATATATCTTCCTCTGTAATCCTCCAGTTCTGCAGCAAAACATCTGCTGCCCCCCATATCCGCTGGGTGACACAGATCTTCCCCTCATAACTTCCCTCCCACCACTCATTGCTTGATCCCAGCCCCCAACTCCAGCAGGCACCCCCTGGGAACCCACAGGTCACCCTGACTGACCATGGGAGCAGTACACAGATGGCAGATCTTCACCTCTCCCTCCATTCCTCCAAATCCCCAGTCTCATCCCCAGCTCTAGAGCAGATCCTCTGCTGGGGCCTCTCTACACTCATTCCCAGGGGACTTACTAAGCAGATCCTAGTGGAGCACCCTGCTTTCCTCTCTATTTAGAAGACACTCCACCACCTCAGCCCATTCCTACGTCTTGAGTACCAATACCCAGAAACATGCTTCACCTGGAACCCCAGTGGCCACACCTATCAGGACCCCAGGAAAACGTTCCTACAAGCAACACAGCTACCACACTCTCCTAAAAACCAGAGAGAGAAACAGAAACTAAGGAACAAAACACCAGCCAACAAAGACCCGATATCAGCACCTAAAATTACAACTTTCCCAAACCTAGATGCCAAGATAATCAAAAAATACAACCAATACCAGGATAATACACCTTCAGCAGAGCTGAGCAACCCCGCCACAGCAGGCCCTGAATATTCCAACATAGCTGAAGCACAAAAAAGACCTAAACAGAGTATTTAGGTATATGATAGATAGACTTAAGGAGGAAATGAATAAATTCCTTAAGGAAATCCAGGAAAACAAACGATGGAAGGAAATGAATAAAACCGTTCAGGATCGAAAGTGGAAATAGAATCAATAAAGAAAACTAAAACTGAAGGAAATGTGGAAACTAAAAATTTAAGAATTCAAACAGCAACTACACAGGTAGGCTTCACCAACACTATGCAAGAGATGGAAGAGAATCTCAGGCTCTGGAGATACTGTAAAAGAAATGGGTGAGACAATCAAAGAAAATGAAGATTCCTGACACAAGATCTACAGGAAATCGGGCACTATGAAAAGAATAGATCTAAAAATAATTGAAATAGAGAAAAGAGAAGAAACGCAGGCCAAAAGCACAGAGAATATTTTCTTTTTGGTTTTAGTTTTTAAAACAATCTTATTTTACCTACCCATCCAGTTCCCTCTCCCTCCCATCTTCCTTCCACTCACACAACCTTCTCCCCACCCTACCCCCATCCACTCCTCAGAGAGGGTGAGGCCTCCCATTGGTGGTCAACAGAGTCTGTCATATCACTTGAGGCAGGACCAAGGCCTTCCCCTCTGTATCTAGGCTGACCAAGGTATCCTTCCAAAGGGAAAGGATTCCAAAGAGCCAGTTTATGCACTAGGGATAAATCCTGACCCCACTGCCAGTATCCCTACAAGCTGCCCAAGCCATACAACTGTCACCCATATTCATAGGGCCTAGTTCTGTCTTATGCTGGTTCCACAGCTGTCAGTCCAGAGTTAGTCAGCTCCCACTAGGTTAAGTCAACTGTGTCTGTGGGTTTTTCCATCATGGTCTTGGGCTCTTTGCTCATAATATCCCTCCTCCTTCTCTATGACAGGACTCCAGGAGCTCGGTCCAGTGCTTAGCTATGGATCTCTGCATCTGCTTCCATCAGTTACTGGATGAAGGTTCTATGATGACAATTAAGGTAGTCATCAATCTGATTACAGGGACGGCCAGTTCAGGCATCCTCTCCACGATTGCTTGGATTCTTACCTGCGGTCATCCTTGTTCATTCCTGGGACTTGCCCTAGTGCAGGTTTCCTGCTCACTCCACAATGGCTCCCTCTTTTAAGGTATTTCTTTCCCTGCTCTCCCTCTCTGTCCTTTACCCAACTCTTTCTTCACAATTCCTCATGTTCTCCTCCTGGCTCCCCTTTCCCCTCTCTACTCCCATACCACTGCCCCCTCCCCCAACACTATCAATTTACTAAGGAGATCTTATCTAATTCCCCTTGGGTGATGGGGATCCGTGTTTCCTATATGCTCTGTGGTCATGGACTATAGGCTGGTTATCCTTTGCTTTGCATCTAATATCCACTTGTGAGTGATACATACCATGTTTGGCTCTCTGGGTCTGGGTTACCTCACGCAGGATATTTTTTTTTTCCTAGTTCCATTCATTTGCCTACAAATTTCATGACGTCATTGTATTTTTACCACTGAGTAATACTCCATTGTGCAAATGTGCCACATTTTCTTTATCCATTCTTTGGTTGAGGAGCATCTAGGTTGTTTCCACATTCCAGTTATTATGAATAATGCTGCTATGGACATAGTTGAGCACATGTCCTTGTGCTATGATTGAGCATCTTTTGGGTATATGCCCAAGAATGGTATTGTTGGGTCTTGAGGTAGATTGATTCCCAATTATCAGGATGCTGTTTTGTCTTGTTAACTGTGTCCTTTGCCTTATAGAAGCTTAGCAGTCTCAGGAGGTCCCATTTATTAAATGCTGCTCTTAGGGTCTATACTAATGGTGTCATATGTAGGAAGTGGTCTCCTGTGCCAATACACTCAAGGTTACTTCCCAGTTCCTCTTGTATGAAGTTCGGTATAGCTGAATTTGGGTTGAGGTCTTTGATCTATTTGGACTTGAGTTTTGTGCATGGGGAAAGATATGGATCTATTTGCATTGTTCTACATGCTGACATCCAGTTATGCCAGCACCATTTGTTGAAGATGCTTTCTTTGTTCCATTGTATAATTATGGCTGCTTTGTCAAAAACCAGGTGTTCATAGGTGTGTGGACTAATATCAGGGTCTTAGATTCGATTCCATTGGTCCTCCTGTCTTTTTTTATGCCAATACCAAGCTGTTTTCATTATTATAGGTGTATAGTAGAGCTTGAATTCGTGGATGATTATGCATCTAGAAATTCCTTTCTTGTACAGGATTGTTTTTAGCTATCCTGGGTTTTTTGTTTTTCCATGAGAAGTTGATCATTGTTCTTTCACGGAAATATTTTCAACAAAATCATAGAAGAAAATTTCCCTAACCTAAAGAAGGAGATGCCTATCAAAGCACAAGAAGCTTGCAGAACACCAAATACACTGGACCAGAAAAGAAAGGCCCCCCAACACATAACACTCAAAACACTAAACGTACAGAACAAAAGAAAGAATATTAAAATCTGCAAGAGAAAAATGCCAAATAACATATTTGGCAGACCTATTAAAACTACAC
The DNA here is from genome assembly GCF_018167655.1 of Microtus oregoni. Taxonomy (NCBI): domain Eukaryota; kingdom Metazoa; phylum Chordata; class Mammalia; order Rodentia; family Cricetidae; genus Microtus; species Microtus oregoni. The sequence continues at coordinate 781,825 of NW_024544808.1, read as the reverse complement.
CTGACTTCTCAACAGAGACTCTGAAAGCCAGAAGGTCCTGGACTGATCACTGGCAGACTCTAAGAGACCATAGATGCCAGCCCAGATACTATATGCAGAAAAACTTTCAACCACCGTACATAGAGAAAATAAGATGTTCCATGCATGATAAAACCAAATTTAAGGAATTTCTGTCTAGAAATCCAGCCCTACAAAGGTGCTAGAAGGAAAACTCCAGCCTAAAGGAGTTAACTACATCCAAGAAAACACAGGAAATGAATAAACCCAGATCAGCAAAGTCAAAATCAGGCAAGCACACACACACACAAACACACACACACACACACACACACACACACACACACACGTCCCACCACCACTACCACCACCACCACCACCACCACCACCACCAAAATAACAGAAATTAAGAAATCGTTGGCCATTGATATCTGTCAGAAACAATTGTCTCCATTCCGTAATAACATGACACTAACAAATGGAATTGAAAACAGGACTGATCCATCCTTCTGCTACATCCAAGAAACACACCTTAACATTAAGGGTAGATATCACCTCAGGGTAAAGGGTTAGAAATATGCCAAGGAAGTGGACCTTAAGTATAAACTCGTGTAGTCATTTTAATATCTGACAAAATAGACTTCAAACCAAAATTAATCAGAAAGGATAGGGAAGGATACCACACTCCTCAAAGGAAAAATCTTGCCAAAAAGGCAATGTAATTCTTAACATCTGTGTCACAAACACATGGGCAAACAAGCTTGTAAAAGAAACCCAACTATAGCTTAAAGGACACATTGACCCTCACACGTGGATAGTGGGAGGCTTAAACACCAGGCTCTCACCAATAGACACACCATCCAGACAAAAACTAAACAGAGAAAGACTAAAGCTACCAGACTTACACACCAAATAGACCTAGCAGATACTTGCACAACATTTTACCCAAACACAAAAGAACATACCTTCTTCTTAGGACCTCATGGAACTCTCTCCAAATTGACCACATATTCCAACACAAAGCAAGTCTCAAGAGATACAAGAAAATCAAATTAACACTCTGCATCGCATCAGACTGTGTGGTATTTTGAAAGAAAATGGTCCCTAAAGGGTGTTGTAGAATAATCCTTTTGGATATTGTGAAGATGGGCCTCTGCCAAGACACCTTCTGACTGGTTTAATAAGGAGCTAAATGGCCAGTACCTATGCAGGAGGGAATAGGCAGGATTTCCAGGCAGAGACAGGAATTTGTGGGGATAATCTGAGGTGCATGGATTTCACCAGCCAGACATGGAGGGAGTCGGTGTACAGAATGGAGGAGAGGTAAAGAGCCATGCGGCAGAACAGAGATTAATAGAAAAAGGTTAAATTAAATTATGAGACCTAGTTGGGAATAAACCTAAGCTAAGGACAAGCTTTCATAATTAATAATAAATCTCTATGTCATTATTTGGGAACTGATGGCACAAAGAAATTCAACTACAAATGGGAACAGCACTAGTAGGAGGGGTGGTTTTGTTGGAGTTGGCGTGGTCTTGTGGAGGAAGTGTGTCACTGTGGGGCAGGTTTTGAGGTCTCCTTTGCTCAAGCTTCACTCAGTATAATATATAGACCACTTCCGGTTGCCTAAAAAATGTAAGACTCTAGCTTCTTCTCCAGCACCATGTCTACCTGCACACTGCCATGTCCCACCATGATGATAATGGATTAAACTTCTGAAAATGTAAGCCACCCCAATTAAATGTTTTCCTTTATAAGAGTTACCATGAACATGGTTCCTCTTCACAGCAATAGAGACCCTAACTAAGACAGACTACCGTAAATTAAAGCGGGATATCAAAAGCAGAAACAACAAAAAGCTTACAAACTCATGCAAACTGAACAAATCTCTCTGAATGAAAAAAAAATGTATCAAGACAGATTAAGAAAGAAACTGAAGACTTTATAGAATCCAATGAAAATGAATATAGAGCATACCCAAATTTATGGGACACAATGAGGGCAGTTCTAAGAGGCAAGTTCATAGCACTATGTGTGTACATTAAAAAAAAAAAACCCGGAGTGATCTCATACTAATAACTTAGCAGCATACATAGCTGTATAACAAAAAGAAGCGCACACAGGCAGAATAAACAGATGGCAAGAATTAATCAAACGTGGGGTTGAAATCAATAGCACAGAAACATACAAAAACAATATAAAGAATCGGTGAAGGAAGGAGTTGGCTCTTTGAGAAAATAAATAACACTGATGAACGTTTATCCCACTTAACAAGTGAAGAGTAAATATCTAACTCAACACAATTAGAAATAAAAAGAGTGAAAGAACAAGAGATATTGAAGAAACCAAGAGAATCATAAAGACATACTTTCAAAACCTGTACTCACAAAATTGGAAACTCTAAAAGAAATGGATTTTTTTGATACATGCCACTACCAAAGTTAAATCAAGATCAGATGATCAATTTACGCAGACCTATAACCCCTAATAAAATAGATGCAGTCATGAAGTCTCCCAACCAAAAAAAGCCCTGGGCCAGATGGTTTTAGATTAGAATGCTACTAGAATGTCAAAGAAGAGTTGATGCTAATACTCATCAGATTATTACACAAGATATTAACAGAAGGGAAATTTCCTAATTAATTTTATGAGGCCATGGTTAGTCAGATGCCTAAACCACATAAAGACCCCCAATAGAAAGAGAATTGCAAAACATTTTCACTTATGAGCATAGATGTGATAATACTAAAAACAATACTTGCAAATAGAATCCAAGAACACATCAAGAAGGATCACACATCATCACCGTAGAGGCTGTATATCATAAAAACAAACAAAAATACAAAAACCACATGATCCCCTTCTGCGGGGCCACGGGATCTGCCAGCGCAGCCTGTTTGGGTGCTGGGACGGGGTGCTGAGGGCAAAGGGGGGCGGCGGGAATTGCTTTGCTTCAATAGCCTATCCACAGCAAGGTAGGCCCTATCTTAGCGAGGTTCCTGGTCAGCAAGGGAACCTGATCCTGTTCCATAAGATCCATAGGATAGTATTTGAAGGAAGAGATGGGCAGGCGCCAAGGCACGAATTCCTCCACCAATCTGAAAAACAACATGAAAACACCAGAATCCAGTGATCACACAACAGAAGGTCTTGAACACCCTAATCCAGAAGAAGGAAAAAAAAATGGACATTATGAAAGCAATAGAGTCCCTCAAACAGCATGTAAAAAACGCCCTTAAAGAAATAGATGAGAAGTATAACAAAAAGTTTGAAGAAATGAATAAATATGTAAATGATACCCTGGGAAACCAAGAAAAAAACAATCAAAAAGGTAATGCAAACAGTTCAAGAATTAAAAACTGAAATGGAGGCAAAGAAGAAAACACAAACTGAGGTGAGGGCTGACTGGATATGAAAAATCTAGGGCAATGAACAGAAACTATAGAAACAAGCATAACTAATAGAATACAAGAGATAGAAGAAAGAATGTCAGACTCTGAAGACACCATAGAGAAAATAAACGCAATGATCAAAGAAAACAGCAAATCCAACAAATTCCCATCACAAAAAATTCAGGAAGTATGGCACACCATAAAAAGACCAAACCTAAGAATAATAGGGATAGAAGAAGGAGAAGAATTACAGCTCAAAGGCCCAGAAAATTTATTTAAAAAAATTATGGAAGAAAACTTTCCCAACATAAAAAAGATATTCCTATGAATATTCAAGAAGCATACAAAACACAAAATAGACTGGATCAAAAAAAAAAACCATCCTCTCGCCATATAATAATCAAAACACAAAACATACAGATTAAAGAAAGAATATTATGAGCTGCAAAGGAAAAAGGTCAAGTAACTTATAAAGGTAAACCTATCAGATTTACACCTGACTTCTCTATGGAAATCATGAAAGCCAGCAGGTCCTAGATAGAGGTACTGCAGAAACTAAGAGACCATGGATGCAAGCCCAGACTACTATACCCAGCAAAGCTATTGTTCACTATCAATGGAGAAAACAAGACATTCCAGGATAAGAACAAATTTAAACAATACGTAGCCACAAATCCAGTCCTACAGAAAGAAATAGAAGGAAAATCGCAACCCAAGGAATCCAACATTGCCAACACTGCCTACAATAACTCAGGCATCTAGCGACCATTCACCAGCACAACTCAGAGAAGGGAGACACACAAACTCTGCTACCAAAAACAATAAGAATAACTGGAGTACTCTTTCGGCACATAACATCACCCAGCCCAGCCTGTCTAGGCACTGGGTCCGATTCCTCGGGGCACCCAAGCGGGCGAGAGTCCCTTTGTTTCTATGGCCTGCCTGCACCAAGCAGGGTAGGCGCTTTGTTTGTGACCTGCCCACCAGCACGGAGGCCTGATCTCTTGGCGCCAGGAGAGACAGCGTTGGGGTGAGTTTGTGGCCCTGCGGCGCCAGCCTGGGAAAGGGAGCTCAGAGGTTCCTTGGCCCCCTATCCTTCTTGGGCTCTCTGCAGGGCCTCCACTCCCTGCATATGGCCTCTTTCTTCCTAGCCCACCCAGCTCCCATCCAGAACCCTCCCCAATTCGGCCCCACCGCCCTCTTTCAGCACATAACATCAACCAGCCCAGCCTGTCTGGGCACTGGGTCCGAATCCTCGGGGCACCCAAGTGGGCAGGGGTCCCTTTGTTTCCTGTTACCCAAGCAGGGTAGGCGCTTTCTTTGCGACCTGCCCAACCAGCACGGAGACCTGATCTCTCGGCGCCAGGAGAGACAACGTTGGGGAGAGCCAGCGTTGGGTAGGCAAGGAGACCTGATCTGGTAAAAGAAGATCCATAAGGGAGCATTTGGAAGAAGAGATGGTCAGACGCCAAGGCAAGAATTCGCCCAACAAGCGGAAAAGCAACATGAACCCACCAGAAACCAGCGACCTCACAATGGGAGGACATGAACACCTTAATCAAGAAGAAGTAGAAAAGATTGACTTCATGAAAGTGACTGACACCCTTAAACAGCATATAAAAAACGCCCTTATAGAAATGGATTAGAAATATAACAGAAAGTTTGAAGAATTGAATAAATCAGTGAATGATACCCTAGAAAACCAAGGAAAAACAATCAAACAGATAATGGAAACAGTGCAAGACTTGAAAACTGAAATGAAGGCAAAGAAGAAAACACAAACAGAGGGCCGGCTGGACACGGAAAATTTAAGTAAACAAACAGAGTCTACAGAAACAAGCATAACCAACAGAATACAAGAGTTAGAAGAAAGAAACTCAGATTCTGAAGATACCATAGAGAAAATAAACACAATGATCAAAGAAAACAGCAAGTCCAAAAAACACTCATCAGAAAATATTCAGGAAATCTGGGACACAATAAAAAGACCAAACCGAAGAATAATAGGAGTAAAAGAAGGAGAAGAAGTGCAGCTCAATGGTCCAGAAAATATATTTAATAAAATTATAGAAGAAAACTTTCCCAACCTAAAGAAAGATATACCTATGAAGGTTCAAGAAGCATACAGAACACCGAATAGGCTGAATCAAAAAAAACATCCCCTCGCCATATAATTATCAAAACACAAAGCATACAGAATAAGGAAAGAATATTAAGAGCTGCAAAAGAAAAAGGCCAAATTACTTATAAAGGTAAACCTATCAGACTTACACCTGACTTCTCTATGGAAAACATGAAAGCCAGAAGGTCCTGGATAGATGTACTGCAGAAACTAAGAGACCATGGATGCAAGCCCAGATTACTATACCCAGCCAAGCTTTCATTCACTATAAATGGAGAAAATAAAATTTTCCAGGATAAAAACAAATTTAAACAATACGGAGCCACAAATCCAGCCTTACAGAAAGTAATAGAAGGAAAATCACTAACCAAGGAGTCCAACAATGACCACAATAACTCAGACATCTAGAGACCCTTCACCAACACATATCAAAGAAGGGAAACACACAAACTCTACGACTAAAAAAATGACCGGCGTTAACAACCACTGGTCATTAATATCACTTAATGTCAATGGACTCAACTCACCTATTAAAAGGCACAGGCTAAGAGATTGGATACGAAAACAGGATCCAACATTCTGCTGTTTACAAGAAACACACCTCAACCACAAAGACAGGCACCTACTCAGAGTAAAGGGCTGGGAAAAGGCTTATCAAGCAAATGGACCTAAGAAACAAGCAGGTGTGGCCATACTAATCTCTAACAAAGTAGACTTCAAACTTAAATCAATCAGAAGAGATGGAGAGGGGCATTTTATACTCATAACAGGAACAGTTCATCAGGATGAAGTCTCAATTCTGAACATCTATGCCCCTAATATAAAAGCACCCACGTACATAAAAGAAACATTGCTAAAACTCAAGGCAGCCATTTAACTGCACACACTAATAGTAGGAGACTTCAACACTCCTCTCTCACCAATGGACAGGTCAATCAGACAGAAACCTAACAGAGAAATTAGAGAATTAATGGAGGTAATGAATCAAATGGACTTAACAGACATCTATAGAACATTCCACCCAAATAGGAAAGAATATACCTTCTTCTCTGCAGCTCATGGAACCTTCACAAAAATCGACCACATAGTCGGTAACAAAGCAAACATCCACAGTTACAAAAAAATATTAGTAACCACCTGTGTCTTATCAGATCACCATGGATTAAAGTTAGAATTCAACAACAATCCTACCCCCAGAAAGTCTACAAATTCATGGAAACTGAACAGTCAACTACTGAACCATACCTCGATTAAGGAAGAAATTAGGAAAGAAATTAAAGTCTTCTTGGAATTCAATGAAAATAAAGAAACAATATACTTAAACTTATGGGACACTATGAAAGCAGTCCTAAGAGGAAAGTTCATAGTACTAAGTGCCCACTTAAAGAAAACAGAGAAAGCTCTCATTGGAGACTTAACAGCCCACCCGAAAGCTCTAGAAAAAAAAGAAGTAGACTCACCTAGGAGGAGTAGAAGACTGGAAATAATCAAACTGAGGGCTGAAATCAACAAAATAGACACACAGAAAACAATACAAAGAATCAATGAAACAAAAAGCTGGTTCCCGGAGAAAATCAACAAGATTGACAAACCCCTATCCAAACTAATCAAACGGCAGAGAGAGAATTTGCAAATTAATAAGATCATAAAGGAAAAGGGGGACATAACCACAGACACAGAGGAAATTCAGAGAATTATGAGATCTTACTACAAAAGCCTATATGCCACAAAACTGGAAAATGTAAAGGAAATGGGCACTTTTTTAGATAAATACCATATACCAAAGTTAAACCAGGACCAGGTGAACAACCTAAATAGACCTGTTAGTCGAGAAGAATTAGAAGAGGTTATCAAAACCCTCCCCACCAAAAAAAGCCCAGGACCAGATGGCTTCAATGCGGAATTCTTCCAGAACTTCCAAGAAGAACTAATACCTATACTCCTTAATGTATTTCACAATATAGAAACAGAAGAGGCATTGCCAAATTCCTTTTATGAAGCTACAGTTACCCTGATACCAAAACCACACAAAGACTCAACCAAGAAAGAAAATTATAGACCAATCTCACTCATGAACATCGACGCAAAAATCCTCAACAAAATACTGGCAAACCGTATCCAAGAACACATTAGAAAAATTATCCATTATGATCAAGTAGGCTTCATCCCAGGGGTGCAGGGCTGGTTCAACATACGAAAATCTATCAATGTAATCCATCATATAAATAAACTGAAAGAAAAAAAACCATATGATCATTTCATTAGATGCTGAAAAAGCATTTGGCAAAATTCAACATCCCTTAATGATAAAAGTATTGGAGAGATTAGGGATACAAGGGTCATACCTAAATATAATAAAAGCTATATACAGGAAGCCGACAGCTAACATCAAATTAAATGGAGAGAAACTTAAAGCCATCCCACTAAACTCAGGAACACGACAAGGCTGTCCACTCTCGCCATACCTCCTCAATATAGTGCTTGAAGTTCTAGCAATAGCAATAAGACAACATAAGGGGATCAAGGGGATTCGAATTGGAAAGGAAGAAGTGAAACTTTCGTTATTTGCAGATGATATGATAGTGTACATAAGCGACCCCCAAAACTCCACCAAAGAACTTTTACAGCTGATAAACACCTTTAGTAATGTGGCAGGATACAAGATAAACTCCAAAAAATCAGTCACCCTCTTATACACAAAGGATATGGAAGCAGAGAGGGAAATCAGAGAAGCTTCATCTTTCACGATAGCCACAAACAGCATAAAATATCTTGGGGTAACTCTAACCAAGGAAGTGAAAGATCTATTTGACAAGAACTTCAAGGCATTGAAGAAAGAAACTGAGGAGTATACCAGAAAATGGAAGGACCTCCTTTGCTCTTGGATTGGGAGGATCAACATAGTAAAAATGGCAATTCTACCAAAGGCAATTTATAGATTCAATGCAATCCCCATCAAGGTCCCTTCAAAATTCTTCACAGATCTTGAGAGGACAATAATCAACATTATATGGAAAAACAAAAAACCCAGGATAGCCAAAACAATCCTATACAATAAAGGATTGTCTGGAGGCATTACCATCCCTGACTTCAAACTCTATTACAGAGCTACAGTGATGAAAACAGTGTGGTACTGGCATAAAGACAGAGAAGTCGACCAATGGAATCATATAGAAGACCTGAATTTTGACCCACAAACCTATGAACACCTCATTTTTGATAAAGGAGCCAAAAGTATACAATGGAAGAAAGAAAGCATCTTCAACAAATGGTGCTGGCATAACTGGATGTCAACCTGTAGAAGAATGAAAATAGACCCATATCTATCACCATGCACAAAACTCAAGTCCAAATGGCTTAAAGACCTCACTATCAGTCAGAACACATTGAACCTGATAGAAGAGAAAGTGGGAAGTACCCCACAGGAGATGGGCACAGGAGATCGCTTCCTACGTGTAACCCCAACAGCACAGACATTAAGGGCAACATTTAATAAATGGGACCTACTAAAACTGAGAAGCTTCTGTAAAGCAAAGGACACTGTCACCAAGACAAAAAGGCAACCTACTGACTGGGAGAAGATCTTCACCAACCCCGCAACAGACAAAGGTCTGATCTCCAAAATATATAGAGAACTCGGGAAACTAGACTTTAAAATGCTAATTAACCCAATTAAAAAATGGGGCACTGAACTGAATAGAGAATTCTCAGCAGAGGAAGTTCAAATGGCCAAAAGACACTTAAGGTCATGCTCAACCTCCTTAGCGATCAGGGAAATGCAAATCAAAACAACTTTGAGATATCATCTTACACCTGTCAGAATGGCTAAAAAAAAAACTCCAATGATAGCCTTTGCTGGAGAGGCTGTGGAGGAAGGGGTACCCTCATCCATTGCTGGTGGGAATGCAATCTTGTGCAACCACTTTGGAAATCGGTGTTTCGGTTTCTCAGGAAATTCGGGATCAACCTACCCCTGGACCCAGCAATACCACTCCTGGGAATATACCCAAGAGATGCCCTATCATATGACAAGAGCATTTGTTCAACTATGTTCATAGCAGTATTATTTGTAATAGCCAGAACCTGGAAACAACCTAGATGCCCTTCAATGGAAGAATGGATGAAGAAAGTGTGGAATATCTATACATTAGAGTACTACGCTGCGGCAAAAAACAATGATTTCTCAAACTTTGCATGCAAATGGATGGTAATAGAAAACACTGGGAAGTAACCCAGACCCAAAAAGATGAATATGGGATGTACTCACTCATCATTGGTTTCTAGCCATAAACAAGGGTCATGGAGTCTACAATTGGTGATCCCAAAGAAGCTAAGTAAGAAGGTGAACCAAAGGAAAAACATATAGTTGTCCTCTTGGCTATGGGAAGTAGACAAAATTGCCGGGGAGAAATTTGAGATCTTGGGGGTGGGGTGGGATGGGGGTAAGGGGAGATGGGGAAAGAAAAGGTAGAAGGGGAGAATGGTGGGAACTTGGGGAAAAAGGTGGATTGGGATAAAGTAAGGTTTGATAGGGGAGCACGGAAGCATGATTCTTAGTTAAGGGAGCCACCTTAGAGTTGGCAAGAGACTTGAACCTAGAGTGGCTCCCAGATGCCCAAGCCGAGGTCCCCAGTTAGTTCCTTGGGCAGCTGAGGATAGGGAACCTGAAATGACCCTATCCTATAGCAATACTGACGAATATCTTGCATATCATCATAGAACCTTCATCTGGTGATGGATGGAGATAGAGACAGAGACCCACACTGGAGCACTGGACTGAGCTTCCAAGGTCCCAATGAGGAGCAGAAGGAGGGAGAACATGAGCAAAGAAGTCGGGACCACGAGGGGAGCACCCACCCACTGAGACAGTGGAGCTGATCTATTGGGAGCTCACCAAGGCCAGATGGACTGTGACTGAATAAGCATGGGATAAAACTGGACTCTCTGAGCATGGCGAAAAATGAGGGCTGATGAGAAGCCAAGGCCAATGGCACGGGGTTTTGAACCTACGTAATGTGCTGGCTTTGTGGGAGCCTAGCCAGATTGGTTGTTCACCTTCCTAGGAATGGACGGAGGGGGTAGGACATAGGACTTACCACAGGGCAGGGAACTCTGACTGCTCTTTGGACTGTAGAGGGAGGGGGAGAGTAGTGGGGGGAGGGGGAGAAGGGCGGGAGGAGGGGGAGAAGGGTGGCAGGGAGGAGGAGGAAACTTGTTTGTTTTTTTTTCCTTTTCTCAATAAAAAAAAGTTAAAAAAATAAAAGCTTTTTGGGTAAAAAGCAGTTTAAAAAAAAACAGGGAAAGCACACATCGTAGAATTAACAGCACCCAGAAAGCTCCAAAAAAAAAATAAATAAATAAATAAAAGAAGAAGAAGCAGACTCACCCAGGAGGAGTAGAAGACTGGAAATAATCAAACTGAGGGCTGAAATCAACAAAATAGACACACAGAAAATAATCCAAAGAATCAATGAAACAAAGAGTTAGTTTTTGGAGAAAATCAACAAGATTGACAGACCCCTATCCAAACTTATCAAACGGCAGAGAGAGAACACGCTAATTAATAAGAACAGAAATGAAAAGGTGGATATAACTACAGACACAGAGGAAATTCAGAGAATCATTAGATCTTACTACAAAAGCCTGTGTGTCACAAAACTGAAATATGCAAAAGAAATGGACACCTTTTTAGATAAGTACCATATACCAAAGTTAAACCAAGACCAGGTGAACAATCTAAATAGACCTGTTAGTCGCAAAGAATTAGAAGTTGTTATAAAAAAAAATCCCTTCCAAAAAAAGCCCAGGACCAGATGGTTTCAATGCAGAATTCTACCAGAACATCCAAGAAGAATTAATACCTATACTCCTTAATGTATTTCACAATATAGAAACAGAAGTGGCATTGCCAAATTCTTTCATGAAGCTAAAGTTACCCTGATACCTAAACCACACAAAGACTCAACCAAGAAAGAGAATTACAGGTCTGTCTCACTCATGAACATCAACGGAAAAATTCTCAATAAAATACTGGCAAACCGAATCCAAGATCACATTAGAAAAATTATCCATTATGATCAAGTAGGCTTCATCCCAGAAATGCAGGGCTGGTTTAACATAGGAAAATCTATCAATGTAATCCATCATATAAATAAACTGAAAGAAGAAAACATATGATCATTTCATTAGACGCTGAAAAGGCATTTGACAAAATTCAACATCCTTTTATGATTAAGGTCTTGGAGAGAGTAGGGATAGAAGGGTCATATCTAAATATAATAAAAGCTATATACAGCAAGCTGACAGCTAAAATCAAATTAAATGGAGAGAAACTTAAAGCCATCCCACTAAAATCAGGAACATGACAAGGCTGTCTACTTTCTCCATACCTCTTCAATATAGTGCTTGAAGTTCTAGCAAGAGCAATAAGACAACATAAGGGGATCAAGGGGATTCGAATTGGAAAAAAAAAGAAGTTAAGCTTTCGTTATTTGTAGATGATATGATAGTGTACATAAGCGACCCCTAAAACTCTACCAAAGAACTCCTACAGCTGATAAACTCCTTTAGTGATGTGGCAGGATACAAGATCAACGCTACAAAATCAGTTGCCTTCCTATACACTAAAGATTAGGATGCAGAGAGGGAATTCAGAGAAGCATCACCTTTCACAATTGCCACAAATAGCATAAAATATCTTGGGGTAACTCTGACCAAGGAAGTGAAAGATCTATTTGACAAGAAATTTAAGGCTTTGAAGAAAGAAATTGAAGAGGATACCAGAAAATGGAAGGATCTCCCTTGTTCTTGGATTGGGAGGATCAGCATAATAAAAATGGCAATTCTACCAAAGGCAATTTATAGATTCAATGCAATCCCCATCAAAATTCCTCACAGACCTTGAGAGGACAATAATCAACTTTATATGGAAAAACAAAAAACCCAGGATAGCCAGAACAATCTTATACAATAAAGGAACACCTGGAGGCATTACCATCCCTGATTTCAAACTCTATTACAGAGCTTCAGTATTGAAAACAGCTTGGTACTGGCATAAAACAGAGAAGTACATCAATGGAATCGAGTAGAAGACCCAGATTTTAACCCACAAACCTATGAACACATCATTTTCGATAAAGGAGCTAAAAGTATACAATGGAAGAAAGAGGGCATCTTCAACAAATGGTGCTGGCTGAACTGGTTGTCAACCTGTAGAAAAATGAAAATAGATCCATATCTATCACCATGCACAAAACTCAAGTCCAAATGGATTAAAGACCTCAGTATCAGTCTGAACACACTGAACCTGATAGAAGAGAAAGTGGGAACTACTCTACAACATATGGGCACAGGAGTCCACTTTCTACATATAACCCCAGCAGCACAGACATTAAGGGCAATATTGAATACATGGAACCTCCTGAAATGGAGAAGCTTCTCTAAAGCAAAGGACACTGTCACTAAGACAAAAAGGCAACCCACTGACTAGGAGAAGATCTTCACCAACCCCGCAACTGACAAAGGTCTAATCTCCAAAATATATAAGTACTCAAGAAACTAGACATTAGGGGCTGGAGAGATGGCTCTGAGGTTAAGAGCATTGCCTACTCTTCCAAAGGTCCTGAGTTCAATTCCCAGCAACCACATGGTGGCTCACAACCATCTGTAATGGATTCTGGTGTCATCTTCTGGCCTGTAGGTTTACACACAGACTGAATATTGAGTATATAATAAATAAATAAAACTTAAAAAAAGAAACTAGTCGTTAAAATGCTAATTAACCCAATTAAAAAAATGGGGCACTGAACTGAACAGAGAATTCTCAACAGAAGAAGTTCAAATGGCCAAAAGACACTTAAGGTCATACTTAACCTCCTTAGCGATCAGGGAAATTGTAGTAATTGCGGCATCGGGCTGCATTGCCAGTACCCCGGCTGCCTGCTCGGGTAGCTTATCTTATGCTCCGAAATAACAACACACAAACTGTATTCATTTAAACACTGCTTGGCCCATCCTCTACTAGGCTAATTCTCACATATTAATTTAGCCCATTTCTAATCATCTGTGTATGGCACCCCAAGGTGCGCTTACCAGGAAGATTCTAGCCTATGTCCATCCTAGGTTGGAGCTTCATCCCGGGAGCGGGGCATGGCATCTCTCTCAGGCATCTGCTCCCTAGAGGAGAGCTGTCGAGACTCTGACCTCACTTCCTCTTCCTCCCAGCGTCCTGTTCTGCCTACTCCTCCCACCTATCTTTCAACCAATAAAATGGGCCAGGGCAGTTCCTTTATTAGCCAATGACCTTCCTCCATCATTTCCCCTTTTTCGATTTAAACAAAAAAAAAGGCTTTAACATAGCAAAATTACATATAACAAAACAGTTATCAAGTAAAAGTTACAACAATCTTTATCATAACTAAGGAAAACTATAACTATAACTAACTATCCTTAACTCCATCAAAGACTCCAGAAAGATATATTATTACCTAAGTAAACAAGAACTAAGAAACTTCAAACTCTAGAAATGACAAAGACATCTCGCTGCCTGGACAGTCACCCAAAGTTCTTTTGTACCATTGGGGCATCCATCTTCAGCCTTCAGGCCCATGGTATCCAGCAGATATTTCCATAAAGCAGGAAAATTCAAAGTCAGTTCAGTCACTATCTGTTGTGTCCTGCAGAATGTCTCGCAGACTCTTTCATGAATCAGGAACCCCGAAAGATCATCTCACCTTAGGCAAGTTCAGTAGTCCTCTCTCTGTGGGTTCTCTGTGTCCAGTTTATGCAATAGTCCAGGCAAGAGCAGTTTCTTGCCCAAATGCCTATAAAACTCTATAAGGATTCTCTTCGATGCCCATCTTCCTCTTGAAGTAGATTGGTGCTGCCAGGAGCAGAGTGTCTCATTGTCATGAAAAGTCCTCAGTTATTAAAACATTAAATGTCCTATTCTGTAATCTTTGAAAGACATGAAGAATGTCTATCTAAAATATATCTCTACATATCTAGAAAATCTAACTAAGATGACTACAAGCTTTACTATTATCGATGATTAACCATTAACAACCTATATTTCTTAATTATACAGTACATATTTAAATGAACTACACAATCACAATACCTTAATCAAAATCAGAAACACACACACACACACACACACACACACACACACACACATATATATATAACAAAATTGACCTTAAATCTCTATCAATAAAGCAAAATCTATACTAATGCAAATTATTCATACCTATATCATATCCCCCTTTAAATGTAAAAGAACGTTTATAAACCATATTTGGGAACATGGGCACAGTTTTTTCTCTCCAAACTGCTTCCTGCTGAATGGGGGCGTCGTTAATTAGGTCTTTCATGGTATAACCTGTGTGCTAGTTTCATCTCAGTTGGCAGTTGAGCGAAGCAATTTTCTGAAGATGTTCACTGCAACCCTTCAGGAGGGCGTGGTCCATCATACCAAATCAGAATAGAAGAAATGATCAGCATCTCATCCTCTGTGAAAACAAAATAAGAAACTCCTTTCCAAAGCATCATGTCCTTAGATCCAAATTTCAAATTCAAGGCATTTTCAAAATATCTATGTCGGATTAGTTCAGCAGCATTTATAAATAAATATCTTTTAGCATCTGTTGCTCCTTCCTCAGCATTTAAATAATTTAAGGAGAGCATAATTGCATACAGTATCAAGATTCTCTGTGTATTTTCCATCTTTGTGCAGCTTTGTTTTAACCTCTATTTCGTTTATTTTTACTTTTAACTCTTTGCTTTTTGAGACAGGTTCTCTGTATCTTTGACCTGAAGTAACTCTGTAGACCAGGCTGTCTTTGAACTCTCAGAGATCCGCCTGTCTCTGCCTCCCAGGCATTCGGGATTAAAGGTGTACACTACTACACCTTGAACTCACAGAGATCTGTTTGTCTCTGCCTTCTAGGAACTGGGATTAAAGGCGTGTGCTACCACACACAACAACTCTCTTCCTTTTTTTTGTTTTTTACTTTAAGAACTTCAACTTTTAGTCTGCATATATTTTTAACACACTTCAAACCATTTAGAAATTTTCTTTGTCTTTGAATCTCTCTTTACTGTATATCTCTCTTTTTCTGACCACACGAGCCTTTAAATTACTGAGCAATATGGGTAGGATTAAAGGCGTGGCTTTGCCAGCTAGATCCAGTCCATTCCTTAGCTTTCCAGCCTCATGGCGGATATACAGGCTAGAGCCGCATTCAGTGACACAAGTCTACAGTGTTTCAAGGTCCCTGCCAGCAAGCGAGCTTCAGCAGCCTGTGCATGCAAACCGCACAAACCGCCTGCGTAAAAGAGTCAGAGTTTGCCCTGGCAGGACAGCCCAGAAAGCCGGCATTTTTAAACGGCACAGCTTTTTTCCTGCTATGGCTGAAAACCGAAAAGCATGTGTTCAGCTTTTCGTCAACACCATTTAAGTGTTTCATGGCAGGACCTCTTAATGAGCTGCAGGCTTTGCAGCTAAAGCTGAGTCAGGAAGCCTCTCTTTGATGAGGCGCTTGCTTGCCTCTAGCAAGCAGAGTAGAACGAGAAATTGCTGCTACCAAGAAACCAGGCACAATGCTTTCATTTTGTTCTAGAATTACTTCCCAAGCTGTCTCAGGCTTTATGTGGAAGCAGTTGTCCACGTTGGGCGCCATATGTAATAATAGGAGCGGCGGCGGGGCTGCGTCCCCAACACCCCAGCCACCTGCCTGGCTAGCTTATGCCCCAAAATAATTACATGGACACTGTATTCTTTTAATTACTGCTTGGCCCATCCTCTTCTAGGCTAATTCTCACATATTAATTTAGCCCATTTCTAATCATCTGTGTATGGCACCCCAAGGTGCGCTTACCAGGAAGATTCTAGCCTATGTCCATCCTGGGTTGGAGCTTCATCCCGGGAGCGGGGCATGGCATCTCTCTCAGGCGTCTGCTCCCTAGAGGAGAGCTGTCGAGACTCTGACCTCACTTCCTCTTCCTCCCAGCGTCCTGTTCTGCCTACTCCTCCCACCTATCTTTCAACCAATAAAATGGGCCAGGGCAGTTCCTTTATTAACCAATGACCTTCCTCCATCAGGAAATGCAAATCAAAACAACTTTGAGATACCAACTTACACCTGTCAGAATGGCTAAAATCAAAAACACCAATGATAGGCTTTGCTCGAGAGGATGTGGAGTAAGGGGTACACTCATCCATTGCTGGTTATATTGCAATCTTGTGAAACCACTATGAAAAGCAGTGTGGTGGTTTCTCAGGAAATTTGGGATGATCCTACCTCAGGACCCAGCAATACCACTCTTGGGAATATACCCAAGATATGCACTATCATACTATAAAAGTATTTGTTCAACTATGTTCATAGCAGCATTATTTGTAATAGCTAGAACCTGGAAACAACCTAGATGCCCTTCCACGGAAGATTGGATGAAGAAAGTGTGGAATATATACACATTAGAGTACTACTCAGCGGTAAAAAACAATGAATTCTTGAATTTTGCATGCAAATGCATGGAAATAGAAAACATTATTCTGAGTGAGGTAACCCAGACCCAAAAAGATGAACATGGGATGTACTCACTCATAATTGGTTTTTAGCCATAAATATAGGACAGTGAGCTTATAATTCGCCATCCTAGAGAAGCTAAATAAGAAGGTGAACCCAAAGAAAAACATATAGTTATTCCCCTGGATATTGGAAGTAGTCAAGATTGCTGGGCAAAAATTTGGGAACTTGGGGGTGGGGTGGGATGGTGGAAAGGGGAGATGGGGAGAGAAAAGTGAGAAGGGGAAGATAGGGAGAACTTGGGAGAATGAGATGGTTGGGATAGTGGAAGGTTGGATATGGGAGCAGGGAAGTAGATAACTTAATTAAGGGAGCCATTTTAGGGTTGGCAAGAGATTTGACTCTAGAGGCGTTCCCAGGGGTTCAGAGAGATGTACCCAACTACGTCCTTGGGCAGCTGAGGAGAGAGAGCCTGAAATGGCCCGATCCTATAGCCATACTAACGAATATCTTGCATATCACCATAGAACCTTCATCTGGCGATGGATGGAGATAGAGACAGTGACCCACACTGGAGCAATGGACTGAGCTCCAAAGGTCCAAATGAGGAACAGAAGGAGGGAGAACATGAGCAAGGAAGTCAAGACTACAAGGGCGGCACCCACCCACTGAGACATTGGGGCTGATCTATTAGGAGATCACCAAGGCCTGCTGGACTGGTACTGAAAATGCATGGGACAATACCCGACTCACTGAATATGGTGGACAATGAGGGCTGCTGAGAAGCCAAGGACAATGTCACGGGGTTTTGATTCTACTGCATGAACTGGCTTTGTGGGAGCCTAGCTGGTTTGGATGCTCACCTTCCTAGACCTGGATAGATGGGGACGACCTTGGACTGCCCACAGGGCAGGGAACCCTGACTGTTCTCTGGACTTGAGAGGGGGGTAGGGGAGTGCGGTGTGGGAGTGGGGGCAGGGGGAGGGAAAAGCGAGGCGGGGAGGAGGCAGAAATTTTTAATTAAAATATTAATTAAAAAAAAAAACCCTTATGGTCATCTCATTAGATTCAGAAAGTGCCTTTGACAAAATCAACACACTTTAATAATAAAAGTCATGGGAATAAAGCGATTAAGGATACAAGAGAGATACATAAATATAATAAAGACTATTTACAGCAGGCCTACAGCCAACATCAAATTAAATGAAGAGAAACTCAAAGTGATCCCACTGAAATCAGGAACAAGACAAGGTTTTCCACCTTCTCCATATCTATACAATATAGCAGTTCAAGTCTTAGGAGAGAAACATGACAACTTACAGAGATAAAAGGGAAACAAATAGGAAAGCAAGAAGACAAGTATCTTTCGTTGCAGATGGCATGACACAAATGAGCTAAACAATTTCACAAAAAACTCCTACAGCTGATAAACACTTTCAGCAAAGTAGCCGTATACAAAATCAATAAAGAAAATGATTAGCCCTCCAAAATACACAAATGACAAACACACTGGGGATGATAACAGAAGAGTAACAATTTTCATATTAGCTTCAAATAATATCAAAATATCTTGGGATATTAGCAAGTAAAATATTTATATGATAAATACTTCCAGTCATTGAAATAATTGAAGGTAACATAAGATATAAAGATCTCCAATGTTCATGGATTGGTAGGATATAAGTAAAATTGGTGATCCTACCAAAATTTCCATCAAAATTACTACATAATTATTCACAGATCTTGAGGGAAAATTTTCAGTTTCAAATAGAAACACAAAAACACAGGATAGCTAAAATAATCTTGAACAATAAAAGATGGAGGTCTCACCATCCCCAATATCTGGTTGTATTTCAGAGTTGTGGTAATAAAAACAGCATGATATTGGCACAGAAACAGACACATTTGTCAAAGGAATTGAAGAGCCAGACATAAATTCACACACCTTCAGACATTAGATTTTTAATAAGAAACCAGAAATATATACTTGAAAAATGCCAGCATCTTCTACATATGAACTTGTATCACTGAATGTAGAAGAATCCAAATAGATCCACACTTAACCGCCTTGCACAAAACTCCAGTGGTGTGGGAGATTCGTCTGTATTCTGTCAATCATTCTTTGAATAAATGTTGATTGGCCAGGCAGGAAGTATATGTGCGTCAACCAAACAGGAAGTAGAGGCGGTGCGATGAGAACAGGAATATTCTGGGCAGCAGGAAGCACCCTCCGCCAGTTCTTCCCAGGCCACCTAAAGGCAAGATGTAGCCTGCCCAGCTGAGAAAGGTACTGAGCCAATGTGGCTAGCATAGAGAAGAACAATGGGTTAATATAAGCTACAAAAGCTAATAAGTAGCCTGAGCTAATGGGCCAATCAGTTTTATAACTTATGGAGATCTCTGTGCGATTTTCTTTGGGACTTGCCAGCTGTGGGGTACCTGGTGGGACCGAAATCTTTACAAGCAGACCCTTCATGTTACACTCAAGTACTAATGTTTGTAAAGACCTCAACATAAAACCGCATATACTGAACCTAATAGAAGAGAAATTGGAGAATAGCCTTGAACTTATTCACACAGGAAATGACTTTCTGAGCAGAAAACCATTAGTGTAGGAGCTAAGATAAACTATTAACAAATAGGACTTCCTATGGAACCAAATCAAAGACATGGATATTAATCCACACACATTTGAGCACTAGATTTTTGACAAAGAATCAAAAAATTTCAAATGGAAAAAATAAAGCATATTTAACAAATGGTACTGGCATAACTGGATATCAACATGTAGAAGAATGAAAAAAGAGTCATATCTATCATCATGTACAAAACTCAAGTCCAAATGGTTCAAAGGCCTCAACATAAAGCTAGCCACACTGAACCTTAGAGAAGAGAAAGTAGGAAGTACACTTGAACGAATTGGGACTGCAGGAATGTTAACCTCGATATTCCATTGCTGTAATAAATCACGACCTGTAGGACCCATGGGTCTACCTCTGCTCCTGGGCTTCATCTTGAGAACAGTTTCTGGCCAACCAGCTAAAACATATTGTTTGTTCCTGTGCTCCCTCTGCCCCACCTGGTGATTAGCTATAGGGCAAGTTTAGTCCATCTTGGGTGTGGCAATTTTCTACCTCCCTGGGGAGAGTTTCTTGTGCAGCATCTAGGTATATAAGTAGTTCCCTAAGCTTGAATAATTGGCAATCAGCTGATTTCCTTTGAAATGACCCAGGTCTCTTATGTATTCTTTCAATCTCCAGGCCTTTGCCCAGCTCACATATGGTACAATGTACTGTACTGAGAGAGTAATGCAGGTCTTACAGTTGGAGTCCCACCAGCGAGATCAGGAGTTACAGTTGGAAACCCATCAGTGAGTTCAGGGAGTAGGGGACCCCTGAGAGATCACCCTCAGATGCTAGCCAGCACATAAGAAATTGATTGTTGGGGGTGAATTGAAAATGGGTGCTAATAATTCAATAATGATGGACCAATTGATTGACGGGCCAATTGATAGTTCTTGTAGAGAAGCAAGGCAAGGAAGGAAATGACCGGTATTAAAACTAGACAGTATTAAAGATCTTTAAGACAGTTTTTTTTGTGTAAAGTAGTTTATTGCCTAATTTTTTGAGAAAGTTTAGTCTCTGGTTTCTACAAGCAGGGGGCTTTAATATTTCTGATTGGGAGCAAGTGAAAGTAAAAGAGCAATTAGAGTATCTGATCAAAACCTTTGAGGAGATTCAGGATATAGAATCCGTGAGTTCTATTAAAAGTTTTGAGGAGCAGAAAGTTAAGAGTAATAAAAGGGATATATAAGAAAAGAAATTTTATTTCCTTTTGTCTCCAGCTCATTGGGCTACCAGGCGTCCCTGCTTAGGTGCTGAGGAGTTCCATCTGGACGGGTGAGTGTGTGTAATCCGGGGGCAGATTGTCCCGGAAGAGAGCACAACCCCCCTCCCCCAGCTCCTGCTGCAGGGCCTTTTTTCTTACACATGACCCAGTCCCCCAGCCCCCCTCCCAAGCCTGCTCTGCTGTCTGCTAGGTCCTTTGCTCAAGAACAGTTTTCTGCTCCTACACTAAGTCTACCCACCAAGAGCAGTGAGTGCCTGCCTACCGGGCAGGCCTCAAGGTCCCCCCCCAAGGGAGCTCGGGCACCTTTAGCTTGTGCTGCAGGGTCTCCTGTGTTCTACTGAATCCCGCCCTGCCTGCAACGTTCTTCCTTTTGTCCCCAGCTCATTGGGCTACCAGGCAGCCCTGTTTAGGTGCTGAGGAATTCCATCTGGATGGGTGAGTGTGTGCTATCCGTGGCCAGATTGTCCCGGAAGAGAGCACAAACCCCACTCCCCACCAAGCCTGCCTTGTCTGCAAGGTCCTTTGCTCAGAAACAGTTTTCCACCCAGAGCGGTGAGTGCCTGTCTATCGTGCAGGCCTCAAGGATCCCTGAAAGGGAACGCGGGCAACTTCACCTTGCGCTGCAGGGTCTCCTATGTTCTACTTGACCCCGCCCTGCCCCAGAAGTTTGCCCTTTTGTCCGATGGTCATTGGACTACCAGGCATAAATCTTTCGGTGCTAAGGAGTTCCATCTGGACGGGAATGGTTTCTGCTTCTACACTGAGGAGACACACTCAGAGAGTCAGTCACAGCAAAGACTGGACCAAGACACCAGGCATCTCCTGGGTCCATTTGAAGGAAGAGATGGGAAGGCGCCAATGCGAGAATTTCTCCAACAACCTGAAAGGCAACATGACATCACCAGAATCCAGGGATCCCGAAATAAGAAAAATTGTACACTCTACTCTAGAGGATTTAGAAGAATTCGACTCAAAAGTGAATTATATGAAAATAATAGAGGGCCTTAAACAGGAGGTGAAAACTGCCATAAACAATTAGAGATCACAAACAAAAAGGTAGAGGAAATGAATAAATCTCTCAAAGTTACCCAAGAAAACCAAGATAAACAAGAAATAGCAATCAAACAGGTAAGGGAAATGGTTCAAGACTTGAAGAATGAAATGGAAGTAATGAAGAAAACACAAACCGAGGGAAGGATGAAAATGGAAAATCTGGGTAAACAAACAGGAACTACAGGGACAAGTAGTACCAACAGATTACAAGAGATAGAAGAAAGAATATCAGACACTGAAGATACCATAGAGAAAATAAACACACTGATCAAAGAAAACAGCAAAACCAACAAATTCTCATCACAAAACATTCAGAAAATCTGAGACACAATAAAAAGACCAAACCTAAGAATAATAGGGGTAGAAGAAGGAGAAGTACAGCTCAAAGGTCCAGAAAATATATTTAATAAGATTATAGAAGAAAACTTTTCCAACCTAAAGAAAGATATTCCTTCGAAGGTTCAAGAAGCATACAGAACATCAAATATACTGAATCAAAAAAAATCTCCTCGCCATATAATAATCAAAATAAAAAACATACAGAATAAAGAGAGAATATTAAGAGCTGCAAAGGAAAGAGGTCAAGTTACTTATATAGGTAAACCTATCAGACTTACACCTGACTTCTCTATGGAAACCATGAAAGCCAGAAGGTCCTGCATAGATGTACTGCAGAAACTACGAGACCATGGATGCAAGCCCAGACTACTATATCCAGCAAAGCTTTCATTCACTATAAGAGGAGAAAACAAAATTTTCGAGGATAAAAACAAATTTAAACAATACATAACCACAAATCCAGCCTTACAGAAAGTAATAGAAGGAAAATCACTAACCAAGGAGTCCAACAATGCTCAGAATAACTCAGACATCTAATGACCCTTCATCAGCACAACTAGAAGAAGGGAAACACATAAACTCTACTAACAAATGAAAAAAAAAAGGAAAAAAATGACCGGAGTTAACAATCACTGGTCATTAATATCACTTAATATCAATGGACTCAACTCACCTATAAAGAGGCACAGGCTAAGAGATTGGATATGAAAACAGGATCCAACATTCTGCTGTTTACAAGAAACACACCTCAACCACAAAGACAGACATCTATTCAGAGTAAAGGACTGGAAAAAGGTTTATCAAGCAAATGGACCTAAGAAACAAGCAGGTGTCACCATACTAATTTCTAACAAAGTTGACTTCAAACTAAAATCAATCAGTAGAGAAGGAGAGGGACATTTTTTACTCATAACAGGAACAATTCATCAAGATGAAGTCTCAATCCTGAATATCTATGCCCTTAATATAAAAACACCCACTTATGTAAAAGAAACATTACTAAAACTCAAGGCAGTCTTCAAACCACACACACTAATAGTTGGTGATTTCAACACTCCTATCTCACCAATGGACAGGTCAATCAGACAGAAAACTAATAGAGAAAAAGGAGGATTAAGGAAAGTAATGAATCAAATGGACTCAACAGACATCTATAGAACATTCCACACAAATAGGAAAGATTACACCTTCTTCTCTGCAGCTCATGGAACCTTCTCGAAAATTGACCACATACTCGGTAACAAAGTAAACTTACAAAAAATATTAGTAACCACCTGTGTCTTATCAGATCACCATGGATTAAAGTTAGAATTCAATAACAATGCTACCTCCAGAAAGCCTACGAACTCATGGAAACTGGACAGTCAACTACTGAACCATACCTGGATCAAGGAAGAAATAAAGAAAGAAATTAAAGTCTTTCTTGAATTCAATGAAAATAAAGACTCAACATATTCAAACCTATGGGACACTATGAAAGCAGTGCTAAGAGGAAAGTTCATAGCACTAAGTGCCCACTTAAAGAAAACGGAGAAAGCACACATTGGAGACTTAACATCCCACCTGAAAGCTCTAGAAAAAAAAGGAGCAGACTCACCTAGGAGGAGTAGAAGACTGGAAATAATCAAACTGAGGGCTGAAATCAACAAAATAAAAACACAGAAAACAATCCAAAGAATCAATGAAACAAAAAGCTGGTTCTTGGAGAAAATCAACAAAATTGATAAACCCCTATCCAAACTAATAAAACGGCAGAGGGAGAATTTGCAAATTAATAAGATCAGAAAGGAAAAGGGGGACATAACCACAGACACAGAGGAAATTCAGAGAATCATTAGATCTTACTAGAAAAGCCTGTATGCCACAAAAATTGGAAAATTTAAAAGAAATGGACACTTTTTTTAGATAAGTACCATATACCAAATTTAAACCAGGACCAGGTGAACAATCTAAATAGACTTGTTAGTTGCGAAGAATTAGAAGTTGTTATAAAAAACATCCCTACCAAAAAAAACCCCAGGTCCAAATGGTTTCAATGAGGAATTCTACCAGAACTTCCAAGAAGACCTAATACCTATACTCCTTAATGTATTTCACAATATAGAAACAGAAGAGTTATTGCCAAATTCCTTCTATGAAGCTACAGTTACCCTGATACCTAAACCACACAAAGACTCAACCAAGAAAGAGAATTACAGGCCAATCTCACTCATGAACATCAACGGAAAAATTCTCAATAAAATACTGGCAAACCGAATCCAAGATCATATTAGAAAAATTATCCATTATGATCAAGTATGCTTCATCCCCGGGGTGCAGGGCTGGTTCAACATATGAAAATCTATCAATGTAATCCATCATATAAATAAACTGAATGAAAAAATATGATCATTTCATTAGATGCTGAAAAAGCATTTGACAAAATTCAACATCCCTTAATGATAAAGGTCTTGGAGAGATTAGGGATACAAGGTTCATGACTAAATATAATAAAAGCAATATGCAACAAGCCAATAGCTAACATCAAATTAAATGGAGAGAAACTCAAAGCCATTCTACTAAAATCAGGAACACGACAAGGCTGTCCACTCTCTCCATACCTTTTCAATATAGTGGTTGAAGTTCTAGCAATAGCAGTAAGACAACATAAGGGGATCAAGGGGATTCAAATTTGAAAGGAAGAAGTTAAACTTTCATTATTTGCAGATGACATGATAGTGTATATAAGCGACCCCCAAAACTCCACCAAAGAATTCCTACAGCTGATAAACACCTTTAGTAATGTGGCAGGATACAAGATCAACTCCAAAAAATCAGTTGCCCTCCTATACACAAAGGATAAGGAAGCAGAGAAGGAAATCAGAGAAGCATCACCATTCACGATAGCCACAAATAGCATAAAGTATCTTGGGGTAACTCTAACCAAGGAAATGAAAGATCTATTTTACAAGAACTTTAAGTCTTTGAAGAAAGAAGTTGAGGAGGATAAAAGAAAATGGAAGGACCTCCCTTGCTCTTGGATTGGGGGGATCAACATAGTAAAAATGGCAATTCTACCAAGGGCAATTTATAGATTCAATGCAATCCCCATTAAAATCCCATCAAAATTCTTCACAGATCTTGATAGGACATTAATCAACTTTATATGGAAAAACAAAAAACCCAGGATAGCCGGAACAATCTTATACAATAAAGGATCTTCTGGAGGCATTACCATCCCTGACTTCAAACTCTATTACAGAGCTTCAGTATTGAAAAAAGCTTGGCATTGGCATAAAAACAGAGAAGTCGATCAATGGAATTGAGTAGAAGACTTGGATTTTAACCCACAAACCTATGAACACCTGATTTTTGATAAAAGAGCTAAAAGTATTCAATGGAAGAAATAAAGCATCTTCAACAAATGGTGCTGGCTGAACTGCTTGTCATCCTGTGGAAGATTGAAAATAAATCCATATCTATCGCCATGCACAAAAATCAAGTCCAAATGGACTAAAGACCTCAATATCAGTCCGAACACACTGAACCTGACAGAAGAGAAAGTGTGAAGCACTCTACAACATATGGGCACAGGAGACCACTTCCTACATATAACCCCAGCAGCATAGACATTAAGGACAACATTGAATAAATGGGACCTCCTGAAACTGAGAAGATTCTGTAAGACAAAGGACACTGTCACTAAGACAAAAAGGCAACCCACTGACTGGGAGAAGATCTTCACCAACTCTGCAACAGACAACGGTCTGATCTCCAAAATATATAAAGAACTCAAGAAAATGGACTTTAAAATGCTAATTAACCCAATTAAAAAATGGGGCACTGAGCTGAAAAGAGAATTCTCAACAGAAGAAGTTCAAATGTCCAAAAGACACTTAAGCTCATGCTCAACCTCCTTAGCGTTCAGGGAAATGCAAATTAAAACAACTTTGAGATGTCATCTTACACCTCTCAGAATGGCTAAAATCAAAGCACCAATGATAGGCTTTGCTGGAGAGGTTGTGGAGTAAGGGTCACACTCATCCATTGCTGGTGGGAATGCAAACTTGTGCAACCACTTTGGGAATCAGTGTGGTTATTTCTCAGGAAATTTGGGATCAACCTACCCCAAGACCCAGTAATACCACTCTTGCAAATATACCCAAGAGATGCCCTATCATATGACAAAAGCATTTGTTCAACTATGTTCATAGCAGCATTATTTGTAATAGCCAGAACCTGGAAACAACTTAGATGCCCTTCAATGGAAGAATGGATGAAGAAAGTGTGGAATATTTACACATTAGTGTACTACTCAGCGGTAAAAACAATGACATCAGAATTTTGCTTGCAAATGGGTGGAAATAGAAAACACTATCCTGAGTGAGGTATCCCAGACCCCAAAAGATGAACATGGGATATACTCACTCATAATTGGTTTGTAGCCATAAATAAAGGACATTGAGCCTATAATTAGTGATCCCAGAGAAGCTAAATAAGAAGGAGAACCCAAAGAAAAACATATAGTCATCTGCCTGGATATGTGAAGTAGACAAGATTGCTGGGCTAAAACTGGGATCTTGGGGGTGAGGTGTCATGGGGCTAAGGGGAAATGGGGTGAGAAACATGAGAAGGGGAGGATGGGGGGAGCTTGGGGGAATGGGATGTTTGGGATAAAGGAAGGGTGGATACGGGAGCAGAGAAATATATATCCTAATTAAGGGAGCCATCTTAGGGTTGGCAAGAGACTTGACTCTAGAGGGGCTCGCAGGTGTCCAGGGAGATGTCCCCAGCTAGTACCTTGGGCAACTGAGGAGAGGGAACCTGAAATGACCCTATCCTATAGCCATACTGATGGATATCTTGCATATCACCTTAGAACCTTCATCTGGCGATGGATGGAGATAGAGACAGAGACCCAAATTGGAGCACCAGACTGAGCTCTTAAGGTCCATATGAGGAGCAGAAGGAGGGAGAACATGAGCAAGGAAGTCAGGACCACGAGGGGTGCTCCCACCCACTGGGACAGTGGAACTGATCTATTGGAAGCTCACCAAGGCCAGCTGGACTGGAACTGAATAAGCATGGGATAAAACCGGACTCTTAGAACATGGCTAACAATGAGGGCTGATGAGAAGCCAAGGACAATGTCACTGGGTTTTGATCCTACTGCATGAACTGGCTTTGTGGGAGCCTAGCCTGTTTGGATGCTCACCTACCTGGACCTGGATAGAATTGGGAGGACCTTGGACTTTCTGCAGGGCAGGGAATCTGGATTGCTCTTCAGTCTTGAGAGGGAGGGGGAATGGAGAAGGGGGAGGGGGAGAGGAGTGGGGAGAGGGGGAGGGTAGTGGTAAGAGGGGGTGATGTGTGGGAGAAGGGGGAGGGAAATGGGAAACGGGGAGGAGACGGAAATTATTTTTTTGAACAACTAAAAGAAAAATAATAAAAAAGAACATTCAGCTAGTATTTAAGTATTATTGAGTACTATTAAAGATATTTGTACTACTGATGAGTATTTATTGCAATAATCCTTTAAAGTTCATTTTCCTTCAAATAAGCTAAATTATTAGAATTTAGCAAGTTTGTTACTTAGATGGGCAGATTGGCCCTTCCTATGTGACTTGCTACTTTTGTGTGAGAGATGTTAATGAAGCGTATCTCTTTTAATGACTCAACAGAGTGTCATCAATGGCACGGAAGACACTTGACAGATACTTAGAAGGAAAATAATCATTCAAAGGTACTAGTGGTTGAGTAGTTGGATTTAAAAGAGAACTGGACTTTGTATATCTTCTCTTTCTGTGCCAAGATAGTGAGACACTCTCTCAGCCAAGTATTTATGCCACTTTCGCTTGTTATTGATACTGACTCTATAGGGCTGAAAATATAGTATGGCTCTGTGGTTGATTCATCACAATCATTCATTCATATATATATATATATATATATGTCATCAGATGAAATATAATTATGTATTTTTTACACCTGAATTATACAGATAAATGTACAAAAACTGATTATCAAAAATTGATTTCCAGTCGTTGTAGTCTTGCTAGTAGCAGTACAAATCTTGTCACTTGAACCTTCTTCATTATTTTAAATTCTCTCAATCAAACATTATCTTTTGTCTAAAAATAAATCCTCCATTTAAAAAAAAGAAATTTTAGAAAAGGAGATTGCACTGGTAAAAAGAAGTTAGGAAAAAGAGAAAGGAAGGGAACAAACAAAGATGTCTCCATGAGACCTACAGCACAAAATCAATTCCTTCAGATCCTTTTGCTGCTGCTTCCACCCCTATAGACTTAGAGGTAGAAATTCAAGAGATTCAACACGAACTAAATAATCTAAGTAGAGAAAGGCAAATTTATCTTGCTGTGTAAGTTCTTGATCTGCAAGGACAGAGGATCAGGCTGCACAACCCTCTGGCCTTTAAGGACATTAAGCAACTAAAAGAAGCAGTTATGGCCTATGAAACTCAGGCCCCCTTTACTGTGGCTTTAATGGAATCCTTTGCAGAACTCAACCTCATACCCAGTGACTGGATGCAGCTTTTCAGGTCTTGTCTTTCTGGGTGAGATTATTTGTTATGGAGAGGCGAAATGCAGAAAAATTGCAAAAATACCGCAATGAGTAATACCACTGCGGGTTTTCCCCAGCACAGCCTTATGTGTTAACTGGTGCAGGGCAGTCTGCTGGCTTAGCAGCACAGATTGCTTATGATCCTGCTGTTTATTCTCAGATAGCTGCCATGGACATTAAAGCTTGGAAAACTTTACCTAACAAAGGAGCAGGGGAAGAACTGTCTAAGGCCCTTCAAGGACTTCCAGAACCTTATTCTGAGTTTTTTGACCTCCTGTTACAGCTGGGAAGTTGCAATTTGGGGGACGTGGACTCAGCTTTGCCTGTCATAAAGCAATTGGCCTATGAAATGCTAACAAGTACTGTCAAGAGGCTCTATGCCCCCATAGAAATAAGAGCTTCAATAACTGACTTTATTCGGTTATACAGATAGAGCTAGGTCAAGATGGAGCTAGGTCAGGAATTTTTTCATTGTGGAAGATGGGGACACATCAAAAAGAATTGCCCTGTGGTGAAAGGGATGGTTAATTAGCCCAGGGAATAAAAAGCCAGGTGCGGTGGCACAAGCCTTTAATCCCAGCACTTGGGGAGACAGAGATTGGCAAATCTCTATGAGTTCAAATCCACCCTGATCTACAAAATAAGTTCCAGAAATAGCTAGAGACAGGATGCATGGTTTCATCCACTTCTTCCTGGAATACTCCTATCTTTTTTTCTTTAAAAAAAGAGTCTGTTGAATGGAGGCTGCTGCAAGATCTTAGAGCATTAATTGTTTGTATGGAAATAATGGGGGCAACTCAATGTGGGTTGCCTCAGCCTGTGGGTATTCCTGCAGGATACCACCTTTTAGTTATTGACCGAAAGGATTGTTTTTTTCACCATTCCTTTACCCCAGCAATACATCAGTAGTCCCTTCCCCACCGGAAACAACCTGCCGGGTGCGGTCTAGGGCTGGCTGATTCTGCACTTGTACAGCGATGGCAGTGAGGTCACTGCCAGTCTTTTTAATGGTTTCCTGGATGTTGCTTCCATATCGTTTACCTATAGGCCAAGACATAGAGCTGAAGCCCCTGTCACTCAATGTTCAAGCCTAGAGCCAAGTCTCCAGGCTCCTCCTACTCAGTCCAGCCTTGAATAACTGTCTTCCTCAAAGCCCTTACCCCTCTGATCATGAAGTCTTTTGGGATGATTTTACCTGTACCCTAAAAACACTGGGGGAAACACCACATCATTTACCAAAAGAAGGTATATTTTGAACAATATTGCACACAAATAATCTGATTTTTTTCTTTTTCTTTCCTTTTTGTATGCTTTGTATGTGCTTGAGCCAGGGTCTTCTGTAATCTAAGCTCATCCAGAATTTGCAATTTCAGCTCTTTAGTAAACCAATCAGGTGTCTTAGGCAGGCAAGGGAAAACAGTGACACACCTTTACATAGTTACTCAAATATCCCACAACTGTCAGAACACAAGCATTAATACACATCCATTTCAAAGTAATATGACTACCATTATTTTTCATATTTGAGATAGTGTATTGTCCAACAATGAATTCTGAAATTATGTTGTGTGACATTAGGTATTTAACATTTTTTGGAAATTCAAATTTGCCAGTTGTCCAGAATATATATTGCGGTGGTTTGACTAAGAATGGCCCCCCACAGGCTCATATACTTGAATGCTTAGTCACGGGAGGTGGCACTACTTGAGAGGGATCAGGAGTTGTGTAGGCCCATATTTCGGTATATGGCACAAAGGCCGTTAGCCCGGTCTGAGCTGATCCTGTAGCTCTGCAGACAAACTGTCTCTACCTTAACAATACCCAGGATGTGATGCTCCTAGCTTCTTTTGTTAGAAATGTAGATCTCCTGAGGAGAGGTGTTGACTGAAACTGGTCAGGATGTTTGGTGCTTCCCTTCCTTTGTAATTTGGAGGATGTCTTATAGAGATGCTTGTTCTTGGCCTATCTGACTGCTAGATGCAGTCGTGACTTGAGCCAAGCCACCTGGTTGCCTAGGTAATGCCCTAATGTGTCGTCCCTGTCCCGCCCTCCCCCCCCTCAATTGATGTGGATATATAAGATGTTTAGAGAATGAAGAGAAATCGGGCCTTTCCATGATGACCATGTAAGCTGTGTCTGATTATTCCTTATTCCTTGCGGCGACTCTGTTCCAGCCGAGTTAGGGAATCTGTGTTGGACCCACACGGGCTACAACAGAGGTGTGGCCTTGTTGAAGGAAGTGTCACTAGGGTGAGCCATGCTAGGCCCAGTGTCTCTCTGTCTCTTTGCCTGTGGATCAGGATGCAGCTAGTGCTGCCTGCAGCCAGGCTTCCTGCTATGATGACAATGGACTGATCCTCTGAA
The DNA here is from genome assembly GCF_018167655.1 of Microtus oregoni. Taxonomy (NCBI): domain Eukaryota; kingdom Metazoa; phylum Chordata; class Mammalia; order Rodentia; family Cricetidae; genus Microtus; species Microtus oregoni. The sequence goes on along the minus strand of NW_024544808.1, from coordinate 750,620 downwards.
ACTGTAAGCCAACCTCAATTAAATGCTTGCTTTTTAGCCCATTGTGTTTCTTCACAGCAATATAACAGTGACTATGCCATATATCTTCTGCATCATGTTTAAGTATTCTTGCATTTCTAAAATGTAAAAAAAGCAATTCTGCAACTCCTTTTTCTTTCTTTCCTTTTGTTTAGACAAAATCTCTATATGTAGTCCTGCCTATCCTGGAACTCGCCATGCACACTAGGCTGGCCTCTGTCTCTTGAGTGCTGGGATTAAAGGCTGGTCACCATGCCCAGTACTCAATAACACTTCCAGCAGACCATTCCCATACTTTGGATACTCTGCCTTATGTAGAGACGTTAGGCTGTGGACCCTCTAGCTGCTCTCTCCTCTAACCCAGGCCACACTTGCCATAGCCTTTCTCCCAGCACAGCTACAGAGAGTGGCTGTGACCTTGCACCTCTGATGGGACAATTTCCCTCCCCCAGACAGCTGCAAACTAAGCAGAAAACAAGGCCTCTGTGGATTCTTTCCTGTGGATTATTTCCCCAATAATACCCAGGCTCAAAGTGGCCTTGAATTAAAGCCCTACTTATCAGGTGCCTTGCTTATTGTCATAACTTACGGCACGCGTGTTAGGTCATATGGCATAAAATATTCTCTCCCCAACCCAAAACCAACAGGAGGAAGACCATCTCACAGATGCAAGCTTTGCTGTGCCCTTGGCACTGTGGTGCCTTGTCTTGGATAGGTCTCAACAAACCATCAACTCTAAGATTTCAAGAACGTGCTGAGCAGATGGATCTCCCTTTGGAAAGCACCAAGAGGTGGAAACGTGAGTCCTCCTCTTGTACATGCGTCCGGCTGTTTCTTTCACTTCAGAAGCTCCTCAGCTTTGATGCTTTGAAGCACATACTCAGTCGTAGCCGTGTGACTTTTTAGTAGACAAGGATGAGAACTCTGGAATCCTAATTTTAAAGTGAGTTTAGGAGTTCTAATGCTGCAATAAAGTAATATAACCTACAATGCCAGTAGGAATTATATATAGACAAAAGCCTGGTATGCTATCTGGTAAAGTTATATCGTTAAAAAAATTCATTCACACGAAAGTGAATACAAGTGAATACAAGGACTCAAATGTTCCAAGCGGTTAGTTTTCAGCGACTCTGCATGTAGTCCAAATGCTTCTTAGGTGGTTCAGATCAGACACAGGTCACGCCATGTAATAAGGTGGCAGCAATGGCTTACCTTTATCTTTTATTCACTCATTTAGTTCCAGGTTTGAGACAAGGTTCTGGCTGGCTTGGAACTTGCCATGTAGACCTAGTTGGCCTCATATTCCCAGAAATCCACCTGCCTCTGCTTTCCGACAGGTTAAAGGCATATGCCACCACACTCAGTTAAGAAATTAGTTTTAAAAAGATGGAATTTTTGTTTACAAATAATCTCTTAAGTTTTGCTTTAGTAACTCACACGACAGCAGACCTGTCTATGCTTAGATATTTTCCTTCTGGGCGTGCAACTCTCCTAAGGAAGGACAGGTTTACTAATTCCTTTTAATTGTGTTTTCCTTTCCTATCTGGGACAGTCAGTAGAGGAGACTCAAGGGAGCATGTAGGCCAGAGGATTTCATACAGTTGACATAAAACCACAGCTCCCATTCTAAAGCGAACAGGAGACAGTTTCTTCTGGAGCCATTGTGCTATCTGATGACATTCTTAGCTCTGGGATTGGCAGAAGGCTGTGCTCTGCTAACTCAATAGCTTCTAAGAGGTTTTCATTTATTATTGTAAGGTACTAGTTCTTAGTTAATAGCTTCTAAGAGGTTTTTTATCTATTATTACAGAATATTAGTGCCAAATTAATAGCTTCTAAGAGATTTTTATTCATTATCATGAGGTGTTCATTCAGATACAGAGTGGGGAGAGGAAGCCTAAAACTAGGCCATGATAAAGCTACTAGCCTCTGACCCTGCTAAATTCTAATCTCTTCATAATAGTAAAATTCTAAGTGGTCCACCAGTCTCTGCAGACATAAATACAACTAGACATAGCTTCTTTTTATGAATTTTCACCACGATACTCTTTGTTTAAATAAAAGAAACTTTGGAGAAAAATGTGCAGTGTAAGCCGAGTTACTAGGCCTGACACAGGGATCTCTGCCCTCTGGATGCTACTTCGTCTGGCTTCTAGCATTGCAGTTCAGGAAACAGCCTGCCCAGAGAACAAAGTGATTCCAGGGAAATAACAAAGGCTGCAATAGCTATGATTGGTAGAAAAGTTCCCTCGAGCCCTGACCTCAAGATTGGCGTCTCCATTATGAAACCCTATGAGAAGTAAACACTAATAAACTGCACATCCAAATAAAAGTCCTGATGCTAAATCAACTGTCAGGAAGAATTCGTTGCGAATGCCAAACTTGGTGCTACACGGCCTGTAATCCCAGCAGCCTGGAGGTGGAGGCATAAGGATCAGGAGTTGGATTTGGTTTTGGAGAAATTGCAAATTCGGGAAGAGCTTACATTACAGGAGACCCTGGCTCAATCACACAAAACATACAAAAAGGAAAGAAAAAGAAAAAAATCGGATTATTTGTGTACAATATTGTTCAAAATATACTTTCTTTTGGTAAATGATGTGGTGTTTTCCCCCCAGTGTTTTTAGGGTACAGGTAAAATCATACCAAAAGACTTCATGATCAGAGGGGTAAGGGCTTTGAGGAAGAAAGTTATTCAAGGCTGGGCTGAGTAGGAGGAGCGCGTCCTGGAGACTTGGCTCTAGGCTTGAACATTGGGCAACAGGGGCTATCTGGCGGCTCCAGCTCTATGCATTAGCCTATAGGTAAACGACGCATAAGCAGCATCCAAGAAACCATTAAAGAGACTGGCAGCGACCTCATTGTCATAACTGCGCAAGCGCAGAATCAGCCAATCCTAGGCTATGCCCCGCAGCTTCCTTCCGGTGGGGAAGGGACCGCTGATGTATTGCTAGGGCAAGGATGGGTGTCCAGACTTTCGTCGCGGAGAGGCTTCGCCGCGCTCTCCTAGGCAAGTACGTGTGACTTCGGCCGTCTTTTCCATGCGGCCTACGTTTCCCCAGCTTCATTTCTACAGCTGTTCACCAAAAAGCAGCAGAAAATATTTCCGTCCTGTATGGTGAGTCTTAGTTTCTGTGGCCGCTAGGTGGCAGTGTTATCGTGCTATTGTTACCCTTACTGCTCTACTCCGCCCTTTGTGCTTAAAAAAAAGGTTTTCTAAATTATGCTTCTTCCACTCGGCCCTCTTTTGCTTGCCAATGGATGAATCTTTGCTATTCCAGTAAGAGCTCCCCCCCCCCAGCCCAGTAATGAATCTTTGCTATTAGAGTAAGCGCTTTTTTTTTTTTCTGTTGGGCAGCCTAGAAACTCCAGCTATTTGTATTTTGTCTTCTCCTAAAGTCATTCTTCCCTTTAACTTGCTGTTGGATTTAAGGATCTTCATAAACATCCTTGTTCTTTCATTTACCTGATTACAGGGGGTAGTAGGAAAAACAATTCTTACCCACCATCACCCAGTGCTCACTATTTATAGTTTATGATACCTGATTGAGGATTTTTTTTCTTTCCATCCTTACGGGTCTATCTTAAACAAGCAGAGATAAGTATTTGCGTTATTGCTTTTAACAACTTAAAAAAAAATGAAATCACATTGAACCCCCACCCTCCACCCCATATGTAATCACTGTGTGTTACGGAATGATTTGATAAAGACTCGGGCTGGAGAGATGGCTCAGCAGTTAAGAGCTGGTAGAAGACCTTTTTAGCACCCACCTTGGCTCCTGGGGTTCAGTTGCCTCTGGTCTCCCTGAGCACCTGCACCCGCGCATGCACGCACAGACATAATTAAAAAGAGATAAAAATGGATCTTAAAATGAAAAAAAGACTTGAACATTTTTTTTTTTTTTACAAACGAGACAAATCATAGGCAAGTTTCCCCCTATGGCGGTGTCACATATCATAAAGTTTTGTACCTAAGGGTTGTACCATGATTTGCTTTCTGCTTGCTCACCATTGTATTTCAGCTCATCATCAGAGCCGTGGCTAGCTGTGTGTCCTCAACATTGGTATCTGTTGAACAGGTGACCAAGTGCCTGATTTCTTCAGGGTACATACAACACAACTGAGTAAGAGTGGGCCTGGTGGTTCAGGCCTGTAATCTAGCTACTGGGAAGACTGAGGTAGGACGGGTTGCAGCTCAAGGTCTGTCTGTGCTACAGAATGAGTTGAAGGCCACCTAGGACTCTGTCTTGAAATTAAAAAAAAAAAAAGAATTCGGAGAGCCAGAGATATTGTTCCATAGTAGGCAACTTGCCTAGCATGTTTATCATCTTTTTTTTTCATTTTAGCAAGTTTATTTATTTATTTATTTTTTTTAATTTATTTATTTATTAAGGATTTCTGCCTCGTCCCCACAACCGCTTCCCATTTCCCTCCCCCTCCCCCGATCAAGTCCCCCTCCCTCATCTGCTCGAAGAGCAATCAGGGTTCCCTGACCTGTGGGAAGCCCAAGGACTGCCCACCTCTATCCAGGTCTCCTAAGGTGAGCATTCAAACTGCCTAGGCTCCCACAAAGCCAGTACGTGCAGTAGGATCAAAAACCCACTGCAATTGTTCTTGAATTCTCAGTAGCCCTCATTGTCCGCTATGTACAACGAGTCCGGTTTTATCCCATGCTTTTTCAGACCTAGGCCAGCTGGCCTTGGTGAGATCCCAATAGAACATCCCCATTGTCTTAGTGTGTGGGTGCACCCCTCGTGGTCCTGAGTTCCTTGCTCGTGCTCCGTCTCCTTCTGCTCCTGATTTGGACCTTGAGATTTCTGTCCGGTGCTCCCGTGTGGGTCTCTGTCTCTGTCTCCTTTCATCGCCTGATGAAGGTTAATATTCCTGAGGATGCCTATGTATTTGTCTTTGGATTCACCTTATTTAGCTTCTCTAGGAACATGAATTATAGGCTCAATGTCCTTTATTTATGGCTAGAAACCAAATATGAGTGAGTACATCCCATGTTCCTCTTTTTGGGTCTGGCTTACCTCACTCAGGATAGTGTTTTCTATTTCCATCCATTTGTATGCAAAATTCAAGAAGTCCTTGTTTTTACTGCTGAGTAATACTCTAATATGTATAAATTCCATACTTTCTTCATCCATTCTTCCGTTGAAGGGCATCTAGGTTGTTTCCAGGTTCTGGCTATTACAAACAATGCTGCCATGAACATAGTTGAGCATATACTTTTGTTGTATGATAGGGCCTCTCTTGGGTATATTCCCAAGAGTGGTATTGCTGGATCCAGGGGTAGGTTGATCCCGAATTTCCTGAGAAACCGAAACACTGCTTTCCAGAGTGGTTGCACAAGTTTGCATTCCCACCAGCAATGGGTGAGTGTACCCCTTTCTCCACAACCTCTCCAGCAAAGGCTATCATTGGTGTTTTTTATTTTAGCCATTCTGACAGGTGTAAGGTGGTATCTTAAAGTTGTCTTGATTTGCATTTCCCTGATCGCTAAGGAAGTTGAGCATGACCTTAAGTGTCTTTTGGCCATTTGAAGTTCTTCTGTTGAGAATTCTCTGTTCAGATCAGTGCCCCATTTTATAATTGGGTTGATTAGCCTTTTACGGTCTAGTTTCTTGAGTTCTTTATATATTTTGGAGATCAAACCTTTGTCAGTTGCAGGGTTGGTGAAGATCTTCTCCCAGTCAGTGGGTTGTCTTTTTGTCTTAGTGACAGTGTCCTTTGCTTTACAGAAGCTTCTCAGCCTCAGGAAGTCCCATTTATTCAATGATGCCCTTAGTGTCTGTGCTGCTGGGGTTATACATAGGAAGTGGTCTCCTGTGCCCATGTGCTGTAGAGTACTTCCCACTTTCTCTTCTATCAGGTTCAGTGTGTTCGGACTGATATTGAGGTCTTTAATCCATTTGGATTTGAGTTTTGTGCATGGTGATAGATATGGATCTATTTTCATTCTTCTACAGATTGACATCCAGTTTTGCCAGCACCATTTGTTGAAGATGCTCTCTTTTTTCCATTGTATACTTTTAGCTCCTTTATCGAAGATCAGGTGTTCATAGGTTTGTGGGTTAATGTCAGGGTCTTCTATTCGATTCCATTGGTCGACTTCTCTGTTTTTATGCCAATACCAAGCTGTTTTCAATACTGTAGCTCTGTAATAGAGTTTGAAGTCAGGGATGGTAATGCCTCCAGACAAACCTTTATTGTATAAGATTGTTTTGGCTATCCTGGGTTTTTTGTTTTTCCATATAAAGTTGATTATTGTCTTCTCCAGATCTGTGAAGAATTTTGATGGGATTTTGATGGGGATTGCATTGAATCTATAGATTGCTTTTGGTAGAATTGCCATTTTTACTATGTTGGTCCTCCCAATCCAAGAGCAAGGGAGGTCTTTCCATTTTCTGGTGTCTTCTTCAATTTCTTTCTTCAAAGACTTATAGTTCTTGTCAAGTAGATCTTTCACTTCCTTGGTCAGGGTTACCCCAAGGTATTTTATGCTATTTGTGGCTATCGTGAAAGGTGATGCTTCTCTGATTTTCCTCTCTGCTTCCTTATCCTTGGTGTATAGGAAGGCAACTGATTTTTTGGAGTTGATCTTGTATCCTGCCACGTTACTAAAGCTGTTTATCAGCTGTAGGAGCTCTTTGGTAGAATTTTTGGGGTCGCTTATGTACACTATCATATCATCTGCAAATAACGAAAGCTTAACTTCTTCCTTTCCAATACGAATCCCCTTGATCTCCTAATGTTGTCTTATTGCTATTGCTAGAATTTCAAGCACTATATTGAAGAGGTATGGCGAGAGTGGACATCCTTGTCGTGTTCCTGATTTTAGTGGGATGGCTTTGAGTTTTTCTCCGTTTAATTTAATGTTAGCTGTTGGCTTGCTGTAAATAGCTTTTATTATATTTAGGTAGGACCCTTGTATCCCTATTCTCTCCAAGACCTTTATCATAAAGGGGTGTTGAATTTTGTCGAATGCTTTTTCCGCATCTAGGAAATGATCATATGGTTTTTTTCTTTCAGTTTATTTATATGGTGGATTACATTGATAGATTTGCGTATGTTGAACCAGCCCTGCATCTCTGGGATGATGCCTACTTGATCATAATGGATAATTTTTCTTCTGTGTTCTTGGATTCGGTTTGCCAGTATTTTATTGAAGATTTTTGCGTCGATGTTCATGAGTGAGATCGGTCTGTAATTCTCTTTCTTGGTTGGGTCTTTTTGTGGTTTTGGTATCAGGGTAACTGTAGCTTCATAAAAGGAATTTGGCAATGACTCTTCTGATTCTATATTGTGAAATACCTTAAGGTGATGGAGGAAGGTCATTGGCCAATAAAGAAACTGCTTGGCCCTGTGGGTGGAGTAAACAGAACAAAATGCTGGGAGGAAGAGGAAGTGAGGTCAGAGACTCAACTGCTCTCCGCTCGGGAGCAGACGCCTCAGAGAGAGATGCCATGCCCTGCTCCCGGGATGAAGCTCCGACCCAGGATGGACTAGGCTAGAATCTTCCCGGTAAGACCGGTTCTCACAGATTATTAGAGATGGGTTGATCGGGATGTGAGAATTAGCCAGTAAGGGCTAGGGCTAAAGGGCCAAGCAGTGATTAAAAGAATACAGTGTCCGTGTAATTATTTTGGGCATAAGCTAGCCGGGCAGGCGGCCGGGGGTGCTGAGAACGCAGCCCCGCTGCCCTTATTACTTCATATGGCGCCCACGTGGACAACTGCTTCCACATAAAGCCTGAGACAGCTTGGGAAATAATTCTAGAACAAAATGAAAGCATTGTGCCTGGTTTCTTGGTAGCAGCAATTTCTCGGTTCTACTTTGCCTGCTAGAGGCAAGAAAGCACCTCATCTAAGAGAGGCTTCCTGACTCAGCTTTAGCTGCAAAGCCTGCAGCTCATTAAGAGGTCCTGCCACGAAACACTTAAAAGGTGTTGACGAAAAGCTGAACGCATGCTTTTCGGTTTTCAGCCGTAGCAGGAAAAAAGCTGCGCCGTTTAAAAATGCCGGCTTTCTGGGCCATCCTGCCAGGGCAAACTCTGACTGTTTGAGGCAGGAGGGCCAGCTACCGAGAGAGGACTTGAGTGTTGTCTGCTGAAGCTCGCTTGCTGGCAGGGACCTTGAAATGCCATAGAGTTGTCACAGTAAACGTGGCTACAGCCAGTACCTCAGCCATGTGGCTGGAAAGCTAAGGAATGGACTGGATCTAGCTGGCAAAGCCATGCCTTTAATCCTACCCATATTGCTCAGTAATTTAAAGGCTCATGTGGTCAGAAAAAGAAAGATATACAGTAAAGAGAGATTCAAAGACAGAGAAAATTTCTGAATGGTTTGAAGTGTGTTAAAAATATATGCAGACTAAAATTTAAAGTTCTTAAAGTAACAAAAAAAAAAGGAAGAGAGTTGTTGTGTGTGGTAGCACACGCCTTTAATCCCACTGCCTAGAAGGCAGAGACAAACAGATCTCTGTGAATTCAAGGTGTAGTAGTGTACACCTTTAATCCCAAATGCCTGGGAGGCAGAGACAGGCGGATCTCTGAGAGTTCAAAGACAGCCTGGTCTACAGAGTTACTTCAGGTCAAAGATATAAAGAACCTGTCTCAAAAAGCAAAGAGTTGAAAGTAAAAATAAAATAGAGGTTAAAATAAAACGAACAAAGATGGAAAATACACAGAGAATCTTGATACTGTATGCTATTATGCTCTCTTTGAATTATTTGAATGCTGAGGAAGGAGCAACAGCTGCTAAAAGATATTTATTTATAAATACTGCTGAACTAATCCAACATAGATATTTTCAATTTGGATCTAAGGATATGTTACTTTGGAAAGGAGTTTCTTATTTTGTTTTCACAGAGGATGAGACACTGTTCATTTCTTCTATTCCGATTTGGTATGATGGACCACGCCCTCCTGAAGGGTTGGTGTGAACGCCTTCAAAAAATTGCTTCGCTCAACTGCCAACTGAGATGGAACTAGCACACAGGTTATACCATGAAAGACCTAATTAACGACGCCCCCATTCAGCAGGAAGCAGTTTGGAGAGAAATAACTGCGCCCATATTCCCAAAAAATGTTTATAAATGTTCTTTTACATTTAAAGGGGGATATGATATAGGTATGAATAATTTGCATTAGTATAGATTTTGCTTTATTGATAGAGATTTAAGGTCAATTTTGTTATATGTATAAGTGTTTCTGATTTTGATTAAGGTATTGTGATTGTGTAGTTCATTTAAATATGTACTGTATAATTAAGAAATATAGGTTGTTAATGGATAATCATTGATAATAGTAAAGCTTGTAGTCATGTTAGTTAGATTTTCTAGATATATAGAGATATATTTTAGATAGACATTCTTCATGTCTTTCAAAGATTACAGAATAGGACATTTAATGTTTTAATAACTGAGGACTTTTCATGACAATGAGACACTCTGCTCCTGGCAGCACCAATGTACTTCAAGAGGAAGATGGGCATCGAAGAGGCACCTTATGGAGTTTGATAGCCATTTGGGCAAGAAACTGCTCTTGCCTGGACTATTGCATAAACTGGACACAGAGAACCTGCAGAGAGAGGACTACTGAACTTGCCTAAGGTGAGATGATCTTTCGGGGTTCCTGATTCATTTTGAAAGAGTCTGCGAGACATTCTTCAGGACACAACAGATAGTGACTGAACTGACTTTAAATTTTCCTGCTTTATGGAAATGTCTGCTGGATACCATGGGCCTGAAGGCTGAAGATGGATGCCCCAACAGTACAGAGGAACTTTGGGTGACTGTCCAGGCAGCGAGATGTCTCTGTCATTTCTAGAGTTTGAAGTTTCTTAGTTCTTGTTTACTTAGGTAATATTATATCTTTCTGGAGTCTTTGATGGAGTTAAGAATAGTTAGTTATAGTTATAGTTTTCCTTAGTTATGATGAAGATTATTGTAACTTTTACTTGATAACTGTTTTGTTATATGTAATTTTGCTATGTTAAAGTTAAAGCCTTTTTTTTGTTTAAACCGAAAAAGGGGAAATGATGGAGGAAGGTCATTGGCCAATAAAGAAACTGCTTGGCCCTGTGGGTGGAGTAAACAGAACAAAATGCTGGGAGGAAGAGGAAGTGAGGTCAGAGACTCAACTGCTCTCCGCTCGGGAGCAGACGCCTCAGAGAGAGATGCCATGCCCTGCTCCCGGGATGAAGCTCCGACCCAGGATGGACTAGGCTAGAATCTTCCCGGTAAGACCGGTTCTCACAGATTATTAGAGATGGGTTGATCGGGATGTGAGAATTAGCCAGTAAGGGCTAGGGCTAAAGGGCCAAGCAGTGATTAAAAGAATACAGTGTCCGTGTAATTATTTTGGGCATAAGCTAGCCGGGCAGGCGGCCGGGGGTGCTGAGAACGCAGCCCCGCTGCCCTTATTACTTCATTAAGGAGTATAGGTATTAGATCTTCTTGGAAGTTCTGGTAGAATTCTGCATTGAAACCATCTGGTCCTGGGCTTTTTTTCGAAGGGAGATTTTTGATAACAATTTCTAATTCTTCGCGAGAAACCGGTCTATTTAGATCATTCACCTGGTCTTGGTTTAGCATTGGTATATGATACTTATTTTAAAAAAAATGTCCATTTCTTTTGTATTTTCCAGTTTTGTGGCATACAGGCTTTTGTAGTAAGATCTAATGATTCTCTGAATTTCCTCTGTGTCTGTGGTTATGTCCCCCTTTTCCTTTCTGATCTTATTTATTTGCGTGTTCTCTCTCTGTCGTTTAATTAGTTTGGATAGGGGTTTATCAATCTTGTTGATTTTCTCCAGGAACCAGCTTTTTGTTTCATTGATTCTTTGGACTGTTTTCTGGGTTTCTATTTTGTTGATTTCAGCCCTCAGTTTTATTATTTCCAGTCTTCTACTTCTCCTGGGCGCGTCTGCTTCTTTTTTTTCTAGAGCTTTCAGATGTGTTTTTAAGTCCCCAATGTATGCATTCTCCGTTTTCTTTAAGTGGGCACTTAGTGCTATGAACTTTCCTCTTAGCACTGCTTTCATTGTGTCCCATAGGTTTGAGTATGTTGTCCCTTTATTTTCATTAAATTCAAGGAAGACTTTAATTTCTTTCTTGATTTCTTCCTTGACTCAGGTGTGGTTCAGTAGTTGACTGTTCAGTTTCCATGAGTTTGTCGGTTTTTTGGGGGCAGCGTGGTTGTTGCCTTCTAACTTTAATCCGTGATGATCTGATAAGACACAGGTGGACACTGATATTTTTTTGTATCTGTGGAGGTTTCCTTTGTTTCCGAGTATGTGGTCAATTTTTGAGAAGGTTCCATGAGCTGCAGAGAAGAAGGTATATTCTTTCCTATTTGGGTGGAATGTTCTATAGATGTCTGTTAAGTCCATTTGCTTCATTACCTCCAATAATTCTCTTAATTCTCTATTAGGTTTCTGTCTGATTGACCTGTCCCTTGGAGAGAGAGGTGTGTTGAAGTCTCCTACTACTAGTGTGTGTGGTTTGATGTCTGCCTTGAGTTCTAGTAATATTTCTTTTACATAAGTAGGTGCTTTTATATTGGGGGCGTATATATTCAGGATTGAGACGTCCTCCTGATGAATTGTTCCTGTTATGAGTATAAAGTGACCATCTCGGTCTCTTCTGATTGATTTTAGTTTGAAGTCAGTTTTGTTAGAAATTAGTATGGCCACACCTGCTTTTTTCTTAGGACCATTTGCTTGAAACACCTTTTCCCAACCCTTTACTCTGAGTAGGTGCCTGTCTTTGTGGTTGAGATGTGTTTCTTGCAAACAGCAGAATGTTGGATCCTGTTTTCGTATCCAATCTTTTAGCCTGTGCCTTTTTATAGGTGAATTGAGCCCATTAATATTAAGTGATATTAATGACCAGTGGTTGTTTACTCCGGTTATTCTTATTGCTTTTGGTAGTAGAGATTGTGTGTCTTCTTTCTTTGAGATGTGCTCGTGAAGGGTCATTAGATGCCTGGGTTATTGTAGGCAGTGTTGGCAGTGTTGGATTCCTTGGGTTGCGATTTTCCTTCTATTACTTTCTGTAGGGCTGGATTTGTGGCTACGTATTGTTTAAATTTGTTCTTATCCTGGAATGTCTTGTTTTCTCCGTTGATAGTGAACGATAGCTTGGCTGGGTATAGTAGTTTGGGTTTGCATCCATGGTCTCTTAGCTTCTGCAGAACCTCTATCCAGGACCTTCTGGCTTTCATAGTTTCCATCGAGAAGTCAGGTGTAAGTCTGATCGGTTTACCTTTATAAGTTACTTGCCCTTTTTCTTTTGCAGCTCTTAATATTCTTTCTTTAACCTGTATATTTTGTGTTTTGATTATTATATGGCGAGGAGATGTTTTTCTTTGATCCAGTCTGTTTGGTGTTCTGTATGCTTCTTGAATATTTAAATGAATATCTTTCTTTAAGTTGGGAAAGTTTTCTTCCATAATTTTGTTGAAAATATTTTCTGAGCCTTTGAGCTGTGACTCTTCTCCTTCTATTCCTATTATTCTTAGGTTTGGTTTTTTTATTGTGTCCCATAGTTCCTGAATGTTTTGTGTTGAGAATTTGTTGGCTTTGCTGTTTTCTTTGATCTGTTCGTTTATTTTCTCTATGGTGTCCTCAGCATCTGAGAGTCTTTCTTCTAGCTCTTGTATTCTATTGATTATGCTTGTTTCTGTAGACTCTGCTCGTTGGCCTAGATTTTCCATATCCAGCTGGTCCTCAGTTTGTATTTTCTTCTTTGCCTTCATTTCAGTTTTCAATTTTTGAACTGTTTCCATTACCTGTTTGATGGTTTTTTCTTGGTTTCCCAGGGTATCATGTACGTATTTACTCATTTCTTCAAACTTTTTGTTATACTTCTCATCCATTTCTATAAGGGCATTTTTTACATGTTGTTTAAGGGACTCTATTATCTTCATAAAGTCGATTTTTTCCACTTCTTCTGTGTTAGGTTGTTCAAATACTTCTGTTGTAAGATCATTGGGTTCTGATGTTTTCATGTTGTTTTTCGGATTATTGGGTGTGTTCGTGCCTTGGCGCCTGCCCATCTCCTCCTATTGATCCTATCCAATGGATCCTTTAGAAACCGGATCAGGTTTCCCTGCTGGCCAAGGGCCCGGCTTACAAAATGCCCTCACTCTCTTTCGTGGTTCCTGCTGCAGGCCAAGAACCCTCTCACCCCTCTGAAGGATCTTCAGGACAGGACCAGGCTCCCCTTGTGCCAGTGACCTGGCCAACCAAAGGCCTACCTCTTTGATTCAATTGTAGTAGGGCGATCTGCTCTCCTTATTGCACGCCTGTCCCAGCCGCTTGGGTCTGGCTGCCTCTCCGCCGCTTCTGGCGCCGCTGCCGAGCTGCGCCTCTGTGTGTCTGTAGCTGCCGCTGCTGCGCCTCTGTGCGTCTGGCGCCGCCGCCGCTGCGCCTCTGTGCCCATGTTTATCATCTTTGTATTGGATGCAGCAAAGCATTTTACAAAGGAAGCTGGTGATTAGACAGTGATGGATCAGGGATGTTGGCAAATATTTGTACTCTTTCCTCATCTTGGTTACCCTTGGCTACTGTCTCTGTATCGACATACCATCATAAACTGAGAGTGGCCCAGAGCCTGTGCCAGGGGCTGGCTGTCAGCCTTTAGGTTATCTTCTAGAACTGCTGGATACTTTTTTGATTTTTACATCTTTTTAAGCAGGCTCTCCTTTAGCCGAGGGTAGCCTTGAAGTGTCTATTTAGTCCAGCTGAGGATAACCATAGTTCCTGGTCCTCCTGTCTCCACATCCTCAAGTGCCATGATTACAGGTGTAATGTCAGCAAAAAGCAGGTCAGTATATTTCTTAAAAGATAATCACTCCATGAAGCCAAAAGAATATTTTTATACAGACACACAGTTAGACCATCTCCAGTTTGCACTTTGGGAAGTGATTTATTAGTTCATGCATTCTTGCAAAAAAGCTTCAGAACTCAGTCTTATGAGGAGTCTTGTTTACCATGCCTTTACTATGATTTATAAGAATACATTATTATGAATATTATAAACTAACATTTCATATAAATAATAGCCATTATCACATATAATTACATTATATGTTTATTAAATAGTTTTAACTTCAAAATATTTAGTATTTATGCTTATATGTGACTAATAAAATTTAATTTAGTAGCATTCAATTATTAAATATTAATATTACACATTAACATTTATTATTATTGTTGTACTGGGAATTGAACCTAAGACCTCATACACGCTAGGCAAATCCTCTACCGCTAATCTATAACCCAAGCCCTAATTTTTAAAAGTAGTTATATCATTGATTTTAATAGTTGCAGGTACAGAAATTAGCTACTGTCTCTCATCTGCATTGCAAATTCTTTTTCCTTTTTATTTTGAAAGTGAACATGTCAGTTTATTTGTGTAGTCAGTTTATTAGCATGCTTTTTCCACACAAGGTAAGGTTGACTTAAAAAAATACAGACCATTTTGCACATTCGGGTGTGATCCTTGGGCACAGAGAGCTTCTCCAGGTGTGTGTTACTCCAGTTTTGAAATCTGTGCTGCCAAAGCGAGCCTTGTACTGCAAACCCTGTGCAGTTACATTTGTCATTTGCAGATGGATAATTTTCTTTTTCTGTCACCATATGTATTGATCTTTGTCCCGGTGCGAGGATGAATCCAGTGCTTCAACTTTGCAAGCAGAGTGCTGCTTAATGCTCATTTAGCCCCTTTTTTTTAGGGCTGTAGGCTTTGCTGGAGAGCTGAACGCATCCCCTCTGATTACCTCTCTTGTTATCTCTTTTTATCTTTATCAATTGAGTTTCTGCTCACCCTGCCTAAACTCCTCACTGCCAGGAAAACTCATAGTAAGTGTATAGGAATGCCCACCCTTAAGTACTCGTCGGCTTTTGAGAGCATGTCCCAATTAGATGTTCTTAAATAATTGCCTTACTTTCACCCCCTTTCTCTTCTCAGAAGTATCAGCCTGTTCAATTCTGGTTCAGTAAGTTGCCCAAGCATGCACATTGTTGTCAGCCAGCAGGGGTGGCCACTGTGGAAATAGGTGTCTTCCTCAGACTAGATGGAAGGGCTGAAGTAGCGGGTGGAGAGGCCCGTGGGAGAAGAGTGGGGGATGCTTCCCTAGGAAAGGGCGATCTGAGAGGATATGCAGCTGAAGAGTTGTGACTTCCCTAGTTGGTGTCCTTCTGCCATTCCCCAGAGCTTCGGAGCTCTTTCTGCTTTCTGTCCTTTTACAACGGGACTTCATTGCTTCCTCAAAAGAGAACCCTTACTGAAAGCAACTTAGGGAAGAAGAGATTTCTATGGCTTACAATTTGAGGTTACAGTTGATTATTATAGGGAAGTCTAGGCAGAAAGGTAAAGCATCACATCCACAGTCCAATCTAGAGTGGATAAACGTCGGTCCTTGCTTGCTCTGGCTAGGGAATGGCGCTGCTCACAGTGGGCTGGGTCTTCCCATGCCTTTTAACAGTCAAGACATTTTCCTATAGACATGCTCACAGACCAGCCTGATCTAGGCACTCCCTCACTGAGAGTCTCTTCCCAGGTTGATTGATTGTAGGTTGTGGCAAATTGGCAGTTAACTAACTATCACAGTACTATAAACTGAGTTTAAATCTTTACATTTTTTAGAAAAATGTTTATATGCATTGGTGTTTGACCTGCATGTCTTTGTGTGGGAGTCGGATCCACTGGAACTAGAGTTACAGACATACTGGAGTGAGCTGCCATGTGGGTGCTGGGAATTGAACCCTGGTCCTCTGGAAGAGAAGCCAATGCTCTTAACTGTGAGCCATCTCTCCAGCCCCCGAGTTTAAAGTTTGAATTTTCTTGTTTGTTACTAATATATAAAAGCAGTTGAGTGTTCTGCATTGGCCTCATACTATTCAACTTGTTTAAATCTGCTTAAGTTCTAGTATTTTCTTCTTAGATTTTTAAAAATTTATTTTATATGCATTGGTGTCTTGCCTGCATGTGCATCTGTGTGAGAATGCCTGATTTTCCAGAGCTCGAGTCACAGCCAGCTGTGAGCTGCCATGTGGGTGCTGGGGGTTGAACTCCAGTCCTCTTGAAGAGAAGCCAGAAGGTTGGTGAGCAGGAGGCTCCAGTGGCCGCCTGCTGTGTGTCCTTGGCTCTGCGTGGGTACAGTGAGGACTGAGAAAGACAGCCAGTGCTCTTCCAGAGGAGTGGGTTTCAAGGCTGGCTGGAGTGGGAGGAGCGTCCAAAGGACAGGTCTTTGAGGGCGGGTGGGGCAGCTGGGAAGGTGTGTCTTGGCGAACCCCAAGAGGGGAGGGAGACTTGAGGAGACCTCACTGGCTATCTCCACACAGGCTCAGAGTCTGCTAATTCTTGGATAGCGACTGCTGAATTTTAGGGAGGTGAATCAAGAACTTTCTGTATCTTTGGTTCCGAAGTCCGCAGCAGAGAAGGCTTGCACGGTGGGGTTCATTTTGGGGGTTCACCTGGCAAAATAAGAGTTCTTTTTTGTAAAGATTTCGGTCATTCCGCCATTTCCTTACCCCGTCATTTCCAGCCGGAAGCCAGTTTAAAGAAAGCATTTCTCCTGAAGCCTGCGAGTCTGTTTCTCTGGCCATTAGGTGGCAGTTTTGCTTTAAGCTGCAATCGTGTGCATTGCTTCACCCGCCCTTTGTGTTTGAAAAAAAAAGTAAAAAAGTTGGAGTTTTTTTTGTTTTTTGTTTTTTGTTTTGCCTGCTGGGATTATGGGATTGATTTGCTGCATTCTGTAGGTTCCCTCCCAACAATCCTGGGTGTGTGAATTGGGAATGCTTTGATTTTTAAGTTGCTATTTCACCTGTGGGGCATCCTAGGCACCCAGTGTCTCATCTAAACTCTCTGGTCATTATCCCTCTTATTGGTCCGGGGCTCATGGACCTTTGTGGGTACATTTTTGCAATAAAGACTAAATTTAATTTTGATGTAGAAATTTGTGTAATGAAAACAATTCACACCACAGTCTTATCACTCTGTGGTCATCATTACTTATATTTTTATGATAATTGTCTTGTAGGTTTTCTCCTCCATAAAGGTACATTTTTAAACATCCTGCAATCCATTTCTGCCTTGGTACTTTTAACATCTCTTTACATACATACATGCCAACTCCAAAACCACAGCTCTCCATCTTAAAGAAAATAAGTGATAGTTTGTTTCAGAGCCATTTTGAGTGACCATGGGCAAGGAACACAGACTTAGGTTAACTAAAATTCCATGTTCCAGATTGGAAGCAGTTTCATGGAGTTTTAGAGTTTTAGAGAATAAAGAAAGTCATGAATCAAGGCAAAGTTAAACTACGTTGACAGATGCATCAAAGAGGTTGGTACGCTGAGAGGAGGGGAGTTCTTATGGCCCAGGATGCCTTTTGACCTTTGGGTTGGTGGAAGCTGGTGCTCCGCTCAGTTAATAGATTCCAGAAGGTTTCTGTTAGAAAAAGATGTCCAACATTGAGGTGGGCAAGAAAGGGCTGTTCCTCCTTAGGGCTAGAACTAGCTGAAGAGAAGCTAATTAGCCTATGGACCAGCAATATCCCACGCAGTTCTCTACCCCGGAGTCTCTGCAGACACAGCTCCTATTCAGTTTCTTTCCTCTACACACATGTATACTCATTGCAGTAACCCTCATTTACATGTTGTAAGTTAGGCCTCAGTAATGAAACCACCAGCCGGCTGCTCCATGCTTAGTGGGGGAGGGTTATCTTAGGTCAGAGAGACCAGCCAAAGTCCTCTGGGGGAATCTGCCATGGCTTCCTCTCCTGCTGAGAGATATGAGCAGATTGACAATTGCCAGGGCTATGGGAGCAGAGCAGATAGCAAGGCCAGTGGGCGAGTCCTGCAGATCATAAGGGGTCATGTTGTTGGGAGCGCAGCAGCTTAGCTGACACAGTTTGGGGACTCGCTTGGGGCTCTGGTGTGTTGGAGGCTTGTTTGAGTTAATAGAGAACTAGATGCCCTTTGCAGAGGTTGGGAAGCTGTAGGAGCAGAAAAGAAAGTAATGGTTTTCCTGGTAATCAGAAAGCCGGTTGACACAGTTTCTGAAGAATGCTGAGTGTCCTCTGAGTCAGAATCCAGCCTGCGCTGAGCCCACACTGCCATTTTGGGGATTGAGACCTGACACATGTATTAACCAGTCTCATATGTAACATGAATCACCTTGATCAAATAATCATTTAAAAAGGTATGAACATTTTTCTACATAAAGCATTGTTCCAGCCAGGCGTGGTGTCGCACACATTTAATCAAAACACTCTGTGAGTCAAGGCCAGCCTGGTCTACAGAATGAGTTCCAGGACAACCAAGGCTGTTTATTATAAAGAGAAACCCTGTCTCAGAAAACCAACCAGCCAACAAACCAAGCAAACAAAACCCCCCAAAAACTATTGTTCCTATTCTATTAGTTTGCTTTCTTTTTGCTCGCCATTGTTTTCTTAGCATACTAAAATGTGCCCAGAAGTGTGATCTCAATATGTAGATTTTGTTCAATATGTATATAAGTGATGGTTTCTTCAGGGTAACTTTTAGAAGATGACATTTTAAAGATTTCTTTTTAATTGTGTGTATGTGTGTATGCACGAGTACATGTGTATGTTTGTGTGTGTGCAAATGAATGCAGGTGTCCACAGAGGGAAGAGGCATCTAGGCTGTTGTGAGCCATCAAATAGGGGCGTTAGGAACCGAACTCAGGGCCTCTGTAAGAACATTACTTGCTCTTCACTGCTAATCTGTCATGCCAGCTTTTTATTTGGTAATTTTGTTTATAAAGATAACATTTCATAGTACTCTCTAGCATTTGAACGTTTACCTAACATGACTTTTCTTTCCACTTAACACTTTATTCTAAGTCATGAATATGTTATTATAATTAAAATAAATCTTTTGTGACTAGAGAGATGACTCAGTGTTTAAGAGCATTTGTTACTCATGTAGAGGATTCAGGTTCAAGTTCTAGTACCTACACCGTGGCTCGTGACCATCCATAACTCTAATTTCAGGGGATCCAATTCCCTTGCCTTTTTCTGCCCTCCATGGGCACCAGGCACGCACATGGTACATAGATATACATTCAGGCAAAATGTTCATACACATACTAGTAAATCATTTAATTTTAAAAGTAAAATTCTTCACTTATGTATTAGCAATAGGAAAGCATGTTGCAAAGCCATATACAGTGTAGAGTGTGAGAGATCAGGGGCATTGGTGAACATTCTTGTTATCCTTGCCATGTCCTGAGACTATTGATGCTTAGCTTCACATCTGTATGGCATGTTTACCACAAATAGAATTCATTATTAAATGGTATCAGTACCTGCTTCAGACAGTGATGCCTTACCTAGTAGCCTTGCCAATGTTCCATGTCATGTTGTTATTATTTCTCATATTTGTTAAAATGTGGAATAGATACTTCTTAGAAAACTGAGACTATGATAAAATGTACCTTTAAAAAAGATAGCCAGGCAGTGGTGGCACACGCCTTTAATCTCAGTACTCAGGAGCCAGAGGCAGATGGATCTCTGTGAGTTGGAGGCCAGCCTGCTCTACAGAGTGAGTTCCGGGACATCTAGGGCTACACAGAGAAATCCCGCCTGAAAAACCAAAACAGAATGAGGGAATGGGATGCTCAGGAAGAGGGAAGGACAGTGAGGGAGAGAAAACAGAAGAGAGATCTAGATTGAGGGAGCCATTAAAGGGCTATTGAGAATCAGCACTAGGGAAATCCCCAGGAATCCACAAGGATGACCCTAGCTAAGACTCTAAGCAGCAGTGGAGAGAACACCTAAACTGGTCTCCCCCTGTAATCAGATTGATGACTACCTTAATTGTCATCATAGAACCTTCAACCAGCAACTTCTGGAAGTAGATACAGAGATCTACAGTGAATCACTGGGCTGAACTACCTGAGACTACCTGAGTGGGAGCAAAAGGGTCCTCCTTGAACAAAGGGGTCAAGACCATGATGGTGATACCCACAGAAACAGCTGACCTGAGCTACTGAGAGCTCACTGACTCTGGACTAACAGTGGGGGAACCTGCATAGAACCAAACTAGGCCCACTGAATGTGGGGGTCAGATGTGAGGCTTGGGTAGTCTGAGGGGCCCCTGGCAGTGGGACAAGGATTTATTCCTAGTGCATGAACTGGCGTCTAGGAGCACATTTTTTTTTTTGGAAGGATACTTTGCTCAGCTTAGATATAATGGGGAGGACCTTGGTCATGCCTAAAACTGAAGTGTCAGACTTTGTTGACTCCCCATGGGAAGCCTTACCCTTTCTGAGGAGTGGATGTGGGGGTGGGGTGGGAGAAGGAGGGGGAAGCAGAAGAAGGGGAGGGAGTGGGAATGGGGATACCTATGTAAAATGAGAAAAGATTATATTAAAGATTCTCAATAAAAAATTAAAAAGAAGGGTCAGGGCTCATGGAGCCCAGGCTAGCTGCAGCTGGGAATGATCTGATCTTCCTGTCTCTGTGTCTTAAGTGCTTGACTACAGCTATGAACTTCCATACTCAGTTTACTTATGGTTTGGAATCAAGCCTAGAGCTTTGTGTGTGCCAGGCAAGCATCCTCCCAACTCAGTTCAGTGATCCTCAGTCCCAAATACACTAAATGTCACAGCTCATGTGTAGTAATAAGGAGCGGCGGGGCTGCGTTCCCAGCACCCCAGCCGCCTGCTCGGCTAGCTTATGCCCCGAAATAACAACACACAAACTGTATTCATTTAATCACTGCTTGGCCCATTTCTCTTCTAGGCTAATTCTCACATATTAATTTAGCCCATTTCTAATCATCTGTGTGTAGCACCCCAAGGTGCGCTTACCGGGAAGATTCTAGCCTAGTCTATCCTGGGTCGGAGCTTCATCCCCAGAGCAGGGCATGGGGTCTCTTTCAGGCGTCTGCTCCCGAGAGGAGAGCTGCTGAGTCTGACCTCACTTCCTCTTCCTCCCAGCGTTCTGTTCTGTTTACTCCTCCCACCTATCCTCTAACCAATAAAATGGGCCAGGGCAGTTCCTTTATTAGCCAATGACCTTCCTCCATCATTTCCCCTTTTTCGGTTTAAACAAAAAAAAGTCTTTAACATAGCAAAATTACATATAACAAAACAGTTATCAAGTAAAAGTTACAATAATCTTTATCATAACTAAGGAAAACTATAACTATAACTAACTATTCTTAACTCCATCAAAGACTCCAGAAAGATATATTATTACCTAAGTAAACAAGAACTAAGAAACTTCAAACTCTAGAAATGACAAAGACATCTCGCTGCCTGGACAGTCACCCAAAGTTCTTTTGTACCGTTGGGGCATCCATCTTCAGCCTTCAGGCCCATGGTATCCAGCAGACATTTCCATAAAGCAGGAAAATTTAAAGTCAGTTCAGTCACTATCTGTTGTGTCCTGCAGAATGTCTCGCAGACTCTTTCAAAATGAATCAGGAACCCCGAAAGATCATCTCACCTAAAGCAAGTTCAGTAGTCCTCTCTCTGCGGGTTCTCTGCGTCCAGTTTATGCAATAGTCCAGACAAGAGCAGTTTCTTGCCCAAATGGCTATCAATCTCCATAATGAGCCTCTTCGATGCCCATCATCCTCTTGAAGTACATTGGTGCTGCCAGGAGCAGAGTTTCTCATTGTCATGAAAAGTCCTAAGTTATTAAAATATTTTAAATGCCATATTCTGTAGCCTTTGAGAGATATGAAGAATGCCTATCTGAAATATATATGTCTAGAAAAATCTAACTAACATGACTACAAACTTTACTATTATCGATGATTAACCATTAACATCCTATATTTCTTAATTATACAGTACATATTTAAATGAACTACACAATCACAATACCTTAATCAAAATCAGAAACACTTATACATATACCAAAATTGACCTTAAATCTCTATCAATAAAGCAAAATCTATACTAATGCAAATTATTCATATCTATATCATATCCCCCTTTAAATGTAAAAGGATGTTTATAAACCATATTTGGGAACATGGGTGCAGTTTTTTCTCTCCAAACTGCTTCCTGCTGAATGGGGGCGTTGTTAATTAGGTCTTTCATGGTATAACCTGTGTGCTAGTTTCATCTCAGTTGGCAGTTGAGCGAAGCAATTTTTTGAAGGCGTTCACACCAACCCTGCAGGAGGGCGTGGTCAATCATACCAAATCGGAATAGAAGAAATGAACAGCGTCTCATCCTCTGTGAAAACAAAATAAGAAACTCCTTTCCAAAGCATCATGTCCTTAGATCCAAATTTCAAAGTCAAGGCATCAAGATATCTATGTTGGATTAGTTCAGCAGCATTTATAAATAAATATCTTTTAGCATCTGTTGCTCCTTCCTCAGCATTCTAACAATTCAAAGAGAGCATAATAGCATACAGTATCAAGATTCTCTGTGTATTTTCCATGTTTGTTCGTTTTATTTTAACGTCTATTTTGTTTATTTTTACTTTTAACTCTTTGCTTTTTGAGACAGGTTCTCTATATCTTTGACCTGAAGTAACTCTGTAGACCAGGCTGTCTTTGAACTCTCAGAGATCCGCCTGTCTCTGCCTCCCAGGCATTCGGGATTAAAGTTGTATGCTACTACACCTTGAACTCACAGAAATCTGTTTGCCTCTGCCTTCTAGGCACTGGGATTAAAGGCGTGTGCTACCACACACAACAACTCTCTTCCTTTTTTTTTTTTGGTTTTTACTTTAAGAACTTTAACTTTTAGTCTGCATATATTTTTAACACACAGTAAACCATTCAGAAATTTTCTCTGTCTTTGGATCTCTCTTTACTGTATATCTCTCTTTTCCTGACCACATGAATCTTTAATTTACCAAGCAATCTCAGTAGGACTAAAGGTGTGGCTTTGCCAGCTAGATCCAGTCCATTCCTTAGCTTTCTAGCCTCATGGCAGATATACAGGCTATAGCCAAGTTTACTGCAACAACTGTATGGCATTTCAAGGTCCCTGCCAGCAAGTGAGCTACAACAGACAACACTCAAGTCCTCTCTCGGTAGCCGGCCCTCCTGCCTCAACCAGTCAGAGTTTGCCCTGGCAGGACAGCCCAGAAAGCCGGCATTTTTAAACGGCACAGCTTTTTTCCTGCTACGGCTGAAAACCGAAAAGCATGCGTTCAGCTTTTCATCAACACCATTTAAGTGTTTCGTGGCAGGACCTCTCAATGAGCTGCAGGGTTCTGCAGCTAAAGCTGAGTCAGGAAGCCTCTCTTAGATGAGGCGCTTGCTTGCCTCTAGCAAGCAGAGTATAACCAAGAAATTGCTGCTACCAAGAAACCAGGCACAATGCTTTCATTTTGTTCTAGAATTACTTCCCAAGCTGTCTCAGGCTTTATGTGGAAGCAGTTGTCCACGTTGGGCGCCATATGAAGTAATAGAGTGGCGGGGCTGCGTTCCCAGCACCCCGGCTGCCTGCTCGGCTAGCTTATGCCCCGAAATAACAACACACAAACTGTATTCTTTTAAGCACTGCTTGGCCCATTCCTCTTCTAGGCTAATTCTCACATATTAATTTAGCCCATTTCTAATCATCTGTATGTAGCACCCCAAGGTGCGCTTACCGGGAAGATTCTAGCCCAGTCCATCCTGGGTCGGAGCTTCATCCCCGGAGCAGGGCATGGGGTCTCTCTCAGGCGTCTGCTCCCGAGAGGAGAGCTGCTGAGTCTGACCTCACTTCCTCTTCCTCCCAGCGTTCTGTTCTGTTTACTCCTCCCACCTATCCTCTAACCAATAAAATGGGCCAGGGCAGTGCCTTTATTAGCCAATGACCTTCCTCCATCACTCATGTATGTCTATATTGAGCTTCCCATTTCTGTGTTCTAATCAAAACAGAATAGTGTTATTTGTGGGGCAATCCCTGAAAGAAATATGAATCAGGAAAGCACATTCATACGTTTCTCAAAGATGTCCTTTCTATAAAAGGAAGAGTATTTTGTGTGGATAGGCTTTTACTATCTTGAATTGTTTACAGTATGTTTCTTGAAACAGACTTATTTTATTAAAAACCTAGACTCTATACTTTGGGCATATACCAAAGGAAAGTTAATACACAGTATATGAAAATTCTTGTATTTTATGCCCTCACTAGCACTTGCTAATTTTAAAATATCATATTAGATAATTAATAGCTGCAGGTATATAAATGAATCCCAGTCCCCTGTCAGACTATAGCAAGTTGTTGTCAGGAATCATGGCAGCTGCAACAGGGCCTCAATGGCAGTGTGGGTCCTGAGTGTCTGGATGCAGCCCAGTGTCCAAGTGTCCCACAGGACATAATGGTGCCAGCAGGCCGGCTATGTGTGTCCTAAGCTTGGTCCTGATGATCAGGTACCCCTTTCCATGGGGGTGGGGAAGGCAGGACCACGGGTTCTCATTCCAACTCCTCTGTGGGGGCATTAGCAGCTACGATGTTATCAGGACTGGTACCCTTCTGCTGAACGTATCAAACCAGATGTTCTGGAAGCCATCTTCCTTGATCCTAATCCTGTGAAAAAACACAGGCATGCCATCGACTTCATATTAATACAGGATTGGGTCCTTTCCATAATATAAGGGTCTCTCCACCTTGCTTTAGCAAAGGTCGCCTTGGTGCAAAATCTGTCTGCAGCAGATTGCTCATGAACATCCATATTCAAGAAATTTAGTGTAAAAAGTGCATGACTCAAAGCATTGTGTGGCGATTTTAATTTTCTTGTTTTTATCCTTTTAAGTTGTTTTCAAGAAGCTCCACAATTCCTTTTCACCATTAACAATATATGCAGCTCTTTCATTGGAAGAATCATCTGTAAAATTTAGCATAACATTCTTTAAGGGATCTTTCGCTACAACATTAGGAAAAATAAAGGAATATAGTTGTGAGAATTGCAGCATTGATCAGCTGGGAGAAGATTATTAATCTGACCTTGAAATTGAGCAAATGCAATTACCCAAGAATCACTATTTTAAAATAACCAATCAGTCTGTTGCTTAGTATAAGGAACATTGATCATAGCTGA
The DNA here is from genome assembly GCF_018167655.1 of Microtus oregoni. Lineage (NCBI taxonomy): Eukaryota > Metazoa > Chordata > Mammalia > Rodentia > Cricetidae > Microtus > Microtus oregoni. Next base: position 725,566 of record NW_024544808.1, on the reverse strand, counting down.
TTATCTGCTAAAAATACCTCCTAGATTCCATACTGCTCTTCTATGCTAAGCAAGCTAGTGCTCCAGTAAGGGTTTAAAACCATAACTGGTGACATGGAAAGGTTCAGCCATGAAAGCGGACTGTTTCGCCATAAAACTGCTATAGGCATAAAATTTGTAGGTAATATACAAGCTGGCCAAAGCTGATCATAATTAATATATTATACTCAGTGTTTCTGTATAGCATACTCTACCTTCTTGAGTACCTGTCTCGCAGCTTCTGTAAGCTTTCTTCTGGAATTTGGGTCACTCACTGCTCCCTTTAAAAATTTTACTTAGTAGCTCAAGGTCTCCCATAAGAGTATTATAATTAAGGTTTTAGCTCTTTTATGTCTTATTAAAAATTTGTAAACTACCTTTCTAATCCAAGTTGCAAGTCTGCCTAACTGACAGAAAAATGGAAGAAAAAAAGTGTATTCAACAAAATGGTGCTGGTGTAACTGGACATCAACATGCAGAAGAAGGAAAACAGATCCATAGCCATTGCTATGCACAAAACTGAAGTCCAAATGGATCAAAGACCTCAAAAATAAACCAACCATACTGAACCTCATAGAACAGAAAGTAGGAAGTACACTTGAACACATTGGTACTTCCCAAATACCACCCCAGTGGCACAGACACTGAGAGAAACAACTAATAAATGGGATCTCCTATAACTTAGATGCTTCTATAAAGCAAAGGACACAGTCAGCAAGACAAAACAGCAGCCTACAGAATGGGAAAAGATCTTCACGAACTCCATACTGGACAGAGGACTGAATTCCAATATATATATATATATATATATATATATATATATATATATATATATATATATTTAGAAAGAACTCAAGAAACTAGACATCAAAAGGACAAATAATTCAATAAAAAATGGGGTCCAGACCCAAACAGAGAACCCTCAACAAATGAACCCAAAATGACTGAAAGACACTCAAGAAATGCTCAACATCCATAGCCATCAGAGAAATTCAAATCGAAATAACTCTGAGATTCCATCTTACACATGTAAGAATGGCCAAGATCAAAAACACTGCTGACAACTTATGCTAGAGAGGTTGTGTGGTAAAGGGAACACTCCTGCATTGCTGGTGGGAGTGCAAGCTGGTACAACCCCTTTGGAGGTCAGTTTGGCAATTTCTCAGAAATCTAGGTAACAACCTACCTCAAGACTCAGCAATATTACTTTTGGGTGCTAAGAAAAATCTTCTCCATTGGCGCACAGAAATCCAGTTAAGCCATATTAAACTGAATTAAAATGTCCATGTTTTTAATAAATGCAGCACTCTTGGGTGACCAAGAGCATGGCAGGGGAGACAAAATTGGGGAACACATGCAAAACCCGGGACCACGTATTCTTCCTCTGAGTGCCTACTTAAATACCCTGTCGGAGTGGTCCTGGACTTGGCATGATGGGATTTGGAGTCAAGACCAATGCAACTCCCAGGCCAGGGTGCTGGGATGGATGCCAGGGGCTAGGGTGACACTCCCAACTTAACATCACATTCCTGACTCTTTGGATATAGGGGTGACACCCAAACAGGAAAGAATATACCTTCTTCTCAGCACCTCATGGAACCTTGAAAATTGATCACATACTCGGTAACAAAACAACCATCCACAGATACAAAAACATTGTAGTAACCATCTGTGTCTTATCAGATCACCATGAAGTAAAGCTAGAACTTAACAAAAATACTACCCCCAGAAAGTCTACAAACTCATGGAAGCTGAGCAGTCAACTACTGAAGCACACCTAGGTCAAGGAAGAAATAAAGAAAGAAGTTAAAGTCTTCCTAGAAGTCAATGAAAATAAAGACGCAACATACCCAAACCTATGGGACACTATGAAAGCAGTGCTAAGAGGAAAGTTCATAGCACTAAGTGCCCACATAAAGAAAATGGAGAAAGCACACATTACAGACTTAACAGCACACCTGAAAATTCTAGAAAAAAAGAAGCAGACTCACCCAGGAGGAGTAGAAGACTGGAAATAATGCTGGTGCTGGGATGGATGCCAGGGGCAAGGGTGATACTCCCAACTTAACATCACATTCCTGACTCTGGATATAGGGGTGGCAGGAAGCTGAGGTGATAAGTATGACCAACATTTTAGGCTCTCTTTGGAAAAAGGGGCGTAGACTCAAGTCTGGCTACTTCTTGCAGGCATGGGACGACATGGGGGAGGGGAGAGGGGAGAGCTGAAAGTTGGCCTGCTCATGCTCAGCAAAAGGTGTGGATGGAGTGGCATCCAGTTTGCTGTAGTCCTCAGGCAGCTGCTTTATGAGGAGATGTGAAGGCAGGTGCCTAGGAGAAAAAAAATCTTGTTATTATTGGCCCTATGAAATGGGGTTAGCCATGGGATGAGACACAATAGCAGATGAAACCAGATTTTAGTTGCCAAGTGTCCTTGATCCAGAAGGGTTGGCAGGTGTCCTTGAAGTTCCAGGTGAAGTCCCAGGAGCTGGTGCAGGTGCTTTTGATGTTGTTCTGGGAGTACTTTGTAGGTTGGTCTTGGCTTAGGCAGCAGGAGTGACCTGTAAAGTATGCTTGAAACTACTTGGGGTTAGTGTAGCAGTAAAACAATTAAAGGAATTGGGAACCTTGGATTTTACCAGACCTGATTTTGATGTAGCAATGGAACTATTTAGGAACCTGTAAGAGAACTGGATCAGATTTTATGGCAAAAGGCTATTGCTTTAGGTTAAAAGGCATGAACATTTTAGAAGGCAATTAAAGAAAATTGGGAACTCTGAACCTCCGAAGATTGAAACCTGTTAATCCTGTTAAAGAACAGTACCTTGAGTTGTCAAATGCCTTTAGAGAGATATGGGAGGAATAAATGAGCCAAAAATGTGACAGCTTTTTGCTATGCCGGCAATTCCAAATCCTTTCCTTAGTCCTTAGAGAATACCACTTTTATGTATTTATTTTTTACTTTATAAATAATACCATTCAAAATATTCACTTCCTTCACTCTTCCCCCTTCTTTCCTGCTCCCTTACTTACCCTTCCTCCTCCCCTCCATGCCTAAGAGAGGTCAGGGTACCCTGCCCTGTGGGAAGTCCAAGGCCCTCCTCCCTCCATCCAGGCTTAGGAAAGTATGCATCCAAATAGACTAGGATCCCAAAAGGCCAGTACATGCAGAACAGACAAATCCCAGTGCCATTATCATTAGCTTCTCAGTCTACCCCAGTTGTCAGCCACATTCAGAGGGTCCAGTTTGATCCCATGCTTGTTCAGTCCCAGTCCAGCTAGATTTGGAGAGCTCCCATTAGATCAGGCACACTGTCTCAGTGGGTGGACCAACCCCTTGCGGTCCTGACTTCCTTGCTCCTCTTCTCCCTCCTTCGGCTCTTCAACTGGACCTTGGGAGCTCAGTCCAGTGCTCCAATGTGGGTCTCTGTCTCAGTTTCCATCCATCGCTGGATGAAGGTTCTATGGTGATATTCAAGATAGTCATAAGTCTGATTACGGGACAAGGCCAGTTCAGGCACCCTGTCCTCCACTGCTCAGGGTCCTAGCTGGGGACATCCCCGTGGACACCTGGGAACCCCTCTAGAGTTAAGCTTTTTCCCAACCACAAAATGGCTCCCTTAATTAAGATATCTTCTTTCCTGCTCCCATATCCATCCTTCCTCCCTCTCAACCATCCCACACCCCCAAGCTCTCCCAACACTCCCCTTCTCCCTTCTCTCTATCCCTCTCCCCTTCCCCTTCCCCGACCCTCACCCCCATGCTCCTAACTTTTGCCTTGGAGCTTCTCTGCTTCCAATTTCCAGGAGGATCTATATATGTTTTTCTTTGGGTTCACCTTATTACTTAACTTCTCTAGGATTGCGAACTATAGGCTCAATGTCCTTTGTTTATGGTTAGAATCCGCTAATGAGTGAGTACATACCATATTCATATTTTTGGGTCTGGGTTATTATCTCACTCAGGATAGGAAAATACCAGTTTTAGAAGCAGTGTTTGCCATTAGCTGCTGAGTACGAGAGGCCCAGAGATTTTTCTGTGTGGAAAAGATTTTGTCTACTTGTCTTGGCAGGATGAGCAGATCAGTTCCCTCGGTGAAGCATCCAAAATGTTGGATGGGTAAAAGGCCCCTTTTTTTGCTTCTGTGTGAGTGGCTTTTCTAAACCCAGAGGCAAGGTAAAAGGTCTTCTGTCTTCTTGGAGGAGCCAAAGGGTGCTGCAAAAGCTGGCATGTCTCTGTTAGAAGCTCTATTATTGTTAAAATGCCATAATCTCAGATCTATAAAGGCATTTGAGAACTAGGTATAATTACCTTGTTATTTTATTTTATTTTTTTACTTTATAAATAATACCAATTAAAATTTCCACTTCTTCCCCTCCTCCTACTTCCCTCCCTCTTCCCTATACATGCTCCCCCACCCCCTCCAGCCCTAAGAGAGGGCAAGGCACCCTGCCCTGTGGAACATCCAACGTCCTCCCTGCCTAAACCCAGGCTTAGGAAGGTAGGCATCCAAATAGAATAGGATTCCAAAAAGCCAGTACATACATGATGTAGGTGTGTCTTCTATCTATCTGTTTAATTAATAAAGAAAACTGCTTGGCCTGATAGGTAATAACATAGGTGGGTGGAATAGACAGAACAGAGTGCTGGGAAGAAGGGAAGTAAGGCAGACGCGATAAAGATATGACCCAAGATGGATGTAGGCTAGAATCTTCCCAGTAAGCCACCACCTCGTGGTGCTACACACATTAGTAGAAATGGGTTAATCAAGATGTGAGAATTAGCCAATAAGAGACTAGAACTAACGGGCCAGGCAGTGTTTAAAATAATACAATTTGTTTGTTATTTCGGGGATAAAGCTAGCCATGTGGGAGCCGGGCAGGATGAAAATCAGGCCTGCCTGCAGCTCCTTCTACACATACAGTAGAGACGAGTCCCAGTGCCATTATCATTGGCCCCTCAGTCTGCCCCAACTGTCAAACACATTCAGAGGGTCCAGTTTGATCCCATGCTCATTCGTTCCCAGTCCAGCTGGAATTGGTGAGCTCCTATTAGCTCAGGAACACTGTCTCAGTGGGTGGACCAACCCATCGTGGTCCTGACTTCCTTGCTTATCTTCTTCTTCCTTCGGCTCTTCAGCTGGACCTTGGGAGCTCAGTCCAGTGCTCCAATGTGGGTCTCTGTCTCAGTTTCTTGGTAGCAGCAATTTCTTGGGTCTGCTCTGCTTGCTAGAGGCAAGCAAGTGCTCTCATCTAAGAGAGGCTTCCTGACTCAGCTTTAGCTGAAAAACCCTGCAGCTATTTTATTTTTTATTTTTTATTTATTTTTTTTTAGTTTTTTTTTATTGTGAAAAGAAGAAAAAAAACATAAACAAAAAACAAGTTTCCACCTCCTCCCAGCCTCCCATTTCCCTTCCCCTCCTCCCACCCCTCTCCCCCTCCTCCCACCCTTCTCCCCCTCCTCCCACCCTTCTCCCCCTCCCTCCACTCCTCTCCCCCCCCTCCCTCTCCAGTCCACAGAGCAGTCCGGGTTCCCTGCCCTGTGTTAAGTCCTAGGTCCTCTCCGTCCATATCTAGGAAGGTGAACATCCAAACTGGCTAGGCTCCCACAAAGCCAGCACATTAAGTAGGATCAAAACCCCCTGCCATTGTCCTTGGTGTCTCATCAGCCCTCATTGTTCGCCATGTTCAGAGAGTCCGGTTTTATCCCATGCTTTTTCGGTCACAGTCCAGCTGGCCTTGGTGAGCTCCCCGTAGATCAGCTCCTCTGTCTCAGTGGGTGGATGCACGCCTCATGGTCCCGAATTCTTTGCTCATGTTCTCCCTCCTTCTGCTCCTCCTTGGGACCTTGGGAGCTCAGTCCAGTGCTCCTGTGTGGGTCTCTGTCTCTATCTCTATCCATCACCAGATGAAGATTCTATGATGATATGCAAGATATTCGTCAGTATTGCTCTAGGATAGGGTCATTTCAGGTTCCCAATCCTCAGCTGCCCAAGGAACTAACTGGGAACCTCATCTTGGGCACTAGGGAGCCCCTCTAGGGTCAAGTCGCTTGCTCACCCTAAAGTGGCTCCCTTAACTAAGAATTGTGGTTCCGTGCTCCCCTATCCACCTTTCCTTTATCCCAATTCTCCCGTTTCCCAGGTCCCCCCTCCTTCTCTTCTACCTTTTCTCTCCCCATCTCCCCTTACCCCCATCCCACCCCCCCCCCAAGATCCCATTTTCTCCCCGGAAATTTGGTCTACTTCCCTTAGCGAAGAGGACAACTATGTGTTTATCCTTCGGTTCACCTTCTTCCTTAGCTTCTTTAGGTTCACCTATTGTAGACTCCGTGGTCCTTATTTATGGCTAGAAACCAATTATGAGTGAGTACATCCCATATTCATCTTTTTGGGTCTGGGACACCTCACTCAGGATAGTGTTTTCTATTTCCATCCATTTGCATGCAAAATTCGAGAAGTCATTGTTTTTTACCGCAGCGTAGTACTCTAGCGTGTATATATTCCATACTTTCTTCATCCATTCTTCCATTGAAGGGCATCTAGGTTGTTTCCAGGTTCTGGCTATTACAAATAATACTGCTATGAACATAGTTGAACAAATGCTTTTGTCATTTGATAGAGCATCTCTTGGGTATATTCCCAAGAGTGGTATTGCTGGGTCCAGGGTTAAGTTGATCCCGAATTTCCTGAGAAACTGAAACACTGACTTCCACAGTGGTTGCACAAGATTGCATTCCCACCAGCAATGGATGAGGGTACCCGTTCTTCCACAGCCTCTCCAGCAAAGGTTATCCTTGGTGTTTTTGAGTTTAGCCATTCTGACAGGTGTAAGATGATATCTCAAAGTTGTTTTGATTTGCATTTCCCTGATTGCTAAGGAAGTTGAGCACGACTTTAAGTGTCTTTTGGCCATTTGAACTTCTTCTGTTGAGAATTCTCTGTTCAGTTCAGTGCCCCATTTTTTAATTGGGTTAATTAGCATTTTAAAGTCTAGTTTCTTGAGTTCTCTATATATTTTGGAGAAAAGACCTTTGTCTGTTGCGGGGTTGGTGAAGATCTTCTCCCAGTCAGTAGGTTGCCTTTGTGTCTTAGTGACAGTGTCCTTTGCTTTACAGAAGCTTCTCAGTTTAAGTAGGTCCCATTTATTCAGTGTTGCCCTTAATGTCTGTGCCTGCAGCTATTTTAAGAGGTCTTGCCACGAAACACTTAAACGGTATTGATGAAAAGCTGAATGCATACCTTTTGGTTTTCAGTCATAGCAGGAAAAAAGCTGCGCTGTTTTAAAATGCCAGGTTTCTGGCCTGTCCTGCCAGGGCAAACTCTGACTCTTTCAGGCAGGCGATCTGACTACAGAGCTTTTGAGTGTGGTTTCTGAGTACAATGCTGCAGCTTGCTTGCTGGCAGGGACCTTGAAACAGTATAGATTGTGGCAATACAAATGGCTCCAGCAAGTACCTCTGCCCTGAGGCTGGAAAGCTGGGGCATGGGCTGGATTCAGCCATCAAAGCCATGGCTTTAATCCTCTCCTTAGTCTCATGTAGTTAGAGAAAGAGAGATATAGAGTAAAGAGAGATTCAAAGGCTAAGACAACCTCTAAATGGTTTATAGTGTGTTAAAAATATATGCAGCCTAAAAGTTAAAGTTCTTAAAGTAAAAAACAACAAAAAAAGAGAGTAGTTGGGTGTGGTAGTACACACCTTTAATCCCAACACTTGGGAGGGAGAGGTAGATTGACCTATGTGACTTCAAGGGGCAGAGGTAGATTGACCTCTGTGACTTCAAGGTATGGTAGCACACACTTTTAATCCAAGCACTGAGGAGGCAGAGACAGATGGACCTCTGTGAGTTCAAGGACAGCCTGATCTACAGAGTTATTCAAGGGCAAAGATATACAGAGAACCTGTCTCAAAAAATAAAAGTAAAAATAAACGAAATAGAGGTTAAAATAAAGCTGCACAAAGATGGAAAATACACAGAGAATCTTGATACTGTATGATATTATCGTCTCTTTGAATTGTTTGAATGCTGAGGAAGGAGCAACAACTGCTAAAAGATATTTGTTTATAAATGCTACTGAACTAATCCCAGAAAATAGGTTGACTTCAAAATTTGGATCTAAGGTTATGATGCTTTGGAAAAGTTCTTCTTTTGTTTCCACAGAGGATGAGAACCTGTGGATTGCCTCTATCACAATATGGTATGATAGACCACGTCCTCCTGAAAGGTTGCTGTGAACACCCTTAGTAAATTACTTCACCCAACAGGTTAGACCATGAAAGACCTAATTAACAGCGCTCCTATACACCAGGAAGAAGCTTGGAGAGAAATAACTATGTCCATATTCCCAGATATTGTTTATAAATATTCTTTTACATTTAAAGGGGGATATGATATAGATATGAATAATTTGCATTGGTATGGATTTTAAGGTCAATTTTGTTACATGTATGTGTATTTCTGATCTTGATTAAGGTATTGTGATTATGTAGTTCATTTAAAAATTTAATGTATAATTAGGAAATATAAGTTGTTAATGTATAATCATCAATATTGTCAAGCTTGTAGTTATGTTAGATTTTCTAGATATGTAGATATATATTTCAGTTAGATAGGCATTCTTCATATCTTTCAAAGACTACAGAATATGGCATTTAATGTTTTAATAACTTAGGGCTTTTCATGACAGTGAGACACATCTGCTCCTGGCAACACCAATCTACTTCAAGAGGAACATGGGCATTGAAGAGGCTCCTGTGGAGTTGGTTAGCCATTTGGGCAAGAAGCTGCACTTGCCTGGATTGTTGCGTAAACTGGACACAGAGAACACTCAGAGAGAGGACTGCTGAACTTGCCTAAAGTTGAGATGGTCTTTCGGGGTTCCTGATTCATGGAAGAGTCAGCGAGACATTCTGTAGGACACAACTGTCTTTGGAATTTCCTGCTTCATGGAAATGTCTGCTGGATACTATGGGCCTGTAGGCCAAAGATGGATGCCCCAACAGTACAGAGGAACTTTGGGTGATTGTCGAGGCAGCGAGATATCTCTGGCATTTCTAGAGTTTTGGAAGTTGCTTACTTCTTGTTTACTTAGATAACATTTTATCCTTCTGGAGTCTTTGATGGAGTTGAAGAATGCTTAGTTATAGTTATAGTTTTCTATTATTATGATAAAAATAAAATAGATAAAAATATTGTAACTGTAATTATTGATTGATAACTGTTTTCTTATATGTAATTTTACTGTGTTAAAGTGAAAGCCTTTCTTTTTTTATTTTTTGTTAACTTTATTTATTTATTTGTTTGTTTTTGTTGAAAACAATTGCTGCCTCTTCTCCTCCTCCATTTCCCTCCCCATTCTCCCACTCCTCTCCCCCTCCCCCCACACCATTCCCCCTCCCTTTCCAGTGTGAAGAGCAGTCCGGATTCCCTACCCTGTGGGAAGTCCAAGGTCCTCCCCCCCCCTCCGTTCAGGTCCAGGAAGGTGAGCATCCAAACAGGCCAGGCTCCCACAAAGCCAGTTCATGCAGTAGGATCGAAACCATAGTGCCATTGTCCTTGGCTTCTCATCAGCCTTCATTTTCCGCCATGTTCAGAGAGTCCGGTTTGATCTCATGCTCCATTATCCAGCTGGCCTTGGTGCGCCCCCATTATATCAGAGGGTGGGCGCACCCCTCGCGGTCCTGACTTCCTTGCTCATGTTCTCCCTCCTTCTGCTCTTCATTGGGACCTTGGGAGCTCAGTCCAATGCTCCAGTGTGGGTCTCTGTCTCTATCTCCATCCATCGCCAGATGAAGGTTCGAAGGTGATATGTAAGATATTCATATCCTATATGGCTATAGGATTGGGTCATTTCAGGTTCCCTCTCCTCAGTTGCCCAAGGTACTAGCTGGGGACATCTCCCTGGACACCTGCAAGCCCCTCTAGAGTCAAGTCTCTTGCCAATCCTAAGATGGCTCCCTTAATTTGGATATATACTTCCCTGCTCCCATATCCTCCCTTCCTTTATCCCAACCATCCCATTCCCCCAAGCTCTCCCCATCCTCCCCTTCTCACTCTTATCACCCCATTTTCCCTTACCCCCATCCTACCTCACCCCCAAGTTTCCAGTATTTGCCCGGCAATCTTGTCTACTTCCCATATCCAGGCTGATGACTATATGTTTTTCTTTGGGTTCACCTTCTTATTTGATTTCTCTAGGATCACGAATTATAGGCTCAATATCCTTTATTTATGGCTAGAAACCAATTATGAGTGAGTACATCCCATGTTTATCTTTTTGGGTCTGCGTTACCTCACTCAGGATAATGTTTTCTATTTCCATCCATTTGCATGCAAAATTCACAATGTCATTGTTTTTTACCCTTGAGTAGTACTCTATCTTAATCCATTCTTCCATTGAAGGGCATCTAGGTTGTTTCCAGGTTCTGGCTATTACAAATAGTGCTGCTATGAACATAGTTGAACAAATGCTTTTGTCATATGATAGGGCATCTCTTGGATATATTCCCAAGAGTGGTATTACTGGGTGTTGGGGTAGGTTGATCCCGAATTTCCTGCGAAAGTGCCACACTGCTTTCCAGAGTGGTTGCACAAGTTTGCATTCCCACCAGCAATGGATGAGGGTACCCTTTACTCCACAACCTCTCCAGAAAAAGCTATCATTGGTGTTTTTGATTTTAGCCATCCTGACAGGTGTAAGATGATATCTCAAAGTTGTTTTGATTTGCATTTCCCTGATCGCTAAGGAGGTTGAGCATGAGCTTAAGTGTCTTTTGGTCATTTGAATTTCCTCTGTTTAGAATTCTCTGTTCAGTTCAGTGCCCCATTTTTTAATTGGGTTAATTAGCATTTTAATGTCTAGTTTCTTGAGTTCTTTATATATTTTGGAGATCAGACCTTTGTCTGTTGCAGAATTGGTGAAGATCTTCTCGCAGTCAGTGGGTTGCCTTTTTGTTTTAGTGACAGTGTCCTTTGCTTTACAGAAGCTTCTCAGTTTCAGGAGGTCCCATTTATTCAATGTTGTCCTTAATGTCTATGCTGCTGGGGTTATATGTAGGAAGTGGTCTCCTGTGCCCATATGTTGTAGAGTGCTTCACACTTTCTCTTCTGTCAGGTTCAGTGTGTTCACACTGATATTGAGGTCTTTAATCCATTTGGACTTGAGTTTTGTGCATGGTCATAGATATGGATCTATTTTCATTCTTCTACAGGTTGACAACCAGTTCTGCTAGCGCCATTTGTTTAAGATGCTTTCATTCTTCCATTGTATACTTTTAGCTCCTTTATCAAAAATCAGGTGTTCATAGGTTTGTGGGTTAAAATCCAGGTCTTCTACTCAATTCCATTGGTCGACTTCTCTGTTTTTATGCCAATACCAAGCTGTTTTCAATACTAAAGCTCTGTAATAGAGTTTGAAGTAAGGGATAGTAATGCTTCCAGAAGTTCCTTTATTGTATAAGATTGTTTTGGCTATCCTGGGTTTTTTGTTTTTCCATATAAAGTTGATTATTGTCCTCTCAAGATCTGTGAAGTATTTTGATGGGATTTTAATTAGGATTGCATTGAATGTATAAATATTTTTCCATAAAATTGCCATTTTTCCTATGTTGATCCTCCCAATCCAAGAGCAAGGGAGATCCTTCCATTTTCTGGTATCCTCCTCAATTTCTTTCTTCAAAGACTTAAAGTTCTTGTCAAGTAGATCCTCACTTCCTTGATTAGTGTCACCTCAAGATACTTTATGTTATTTGTGGCTATCGTGAAAGGTGATCCTTCTCCTATTTCCCTCTCTGCTTCCTTATCCTTTGTGTATAGGAGGGCAACTGATTTTATGGAGTTGATCTTGTATCCTGCCACATTACTAAAGGTGTTTATCAGCTGCAGGAGTTCTTTGGTGGAATTTTTGGGGCCGCTTATGTACACTATCATATCATCTGCAAATAACGGAAGTTTAACTTCTTCCTTTCCAATTCGAATCACCTTGATCCCCTTATGTTGTCTTTTTGCTATTGCTAGAACTTCAAGCATTACATTGAAGAGGTATGGAGAGAGTGGACAACATTGTTGTGTTACTGGTTTTAATGGGATGGCTGTGAGTTTCTCTCCATTTAATTTGATGTTAGCTTTCGGCTTGCTGTAAATAGCTTTCATTATATTTAGGTATGACCTTCGTATTTCTAATCTTTCCAAGACCTCTATCATAAAGGGATGTTGAATTTTGTCAAATGCTTTTTCAGCATCTAATGAAATGATCTTATGGTTTTTCTCTTTCAGTTTATTCATATGATGGATTACATTGATAGATCTTCAGATGTTGAACCAGCCCTGCATCCCTGGGATGATGCCTACTTGATCATAATGGATAATTTTTCTAATGTGTTCTTTGATTCAGTTTGCCAGTAGTTTATTGAGGATTTTCTTCATTACCTCCATTTCATTCTTCACGTCTTTAACTGTTTCCTTTACCTGTTTGATTGCCTTTTATTGTTTCTCTTGTTTTTTTTTTTGGTATCTTTTGGAGATTATTCATTTCCTTTTTTTTTTGTTTGTCATCTCTATTTCTTTATGGCAGTTTTTCACCTCCTGTTTAATGTCCTCTATTATTTTCATATAATTCAGTTTAGAGTCGATTTCTTCTATTTCTTCTGGAGTAGGGTGTACAATTCTTCTTATTTCGGGATCCCTGGATTCTGGTGATGTCATGTTGCCTTTCAGGTTGTTGGAAGAGTTCTTGCATTGGCGCCTGCCCATCTCTTCCTTCAAATGGAGGCAGGAGAGTGATGGAGGAAGGTCATTGGTTAAGTAATAAATAAACTGCTTAGCCCTTATAGGTTAAAACATAGGTGGGTGGAGTAAACAGAACAAAATGCTGGGTGGAAAAGGAAGTAAGCTCAGAGAGACGCCATGCTCCCCCTCTGCCGGGTAGACGCAATAGCTCTGCTCCCGTGCACACGCGATGAAGCTCCGACCCAGGATGGACATAGGCTAGAATCTTCCCGGTACGCGTACCTAGCGGTGCTACACAAATGATTAAAAATGGGCTGAATTAATATGTGAGAATTAGCCTGAAAGGGCTGGAGCTAAAGGGCCAAGCAGTGTTTAAATGAATACAATTTGTGTGTTGTTATTTCAGGCATAAGCTAGCCAGGCGATGGGGGTGCTGGGGACGCAGCCCCGCCGCTCTTACTACAACAGGAGAGGCCTGGTGTGTTTGTCCAGTCTTTGCTGTGACTGACTCTGGGTGGATCTCCTCAGTGTAGAAGCAGGAACCGTTCCCATCCAGATGGAACTCTTCAACACTGAAAAAGGGATGCCTTTATCCCAATGAGCCAAGGACAAAAGGAAGAACATTGGGGGCAGGGCGGGGTCGAGTAGCACACAGGAGACCCTGCAGCAGAAGCTGAAGGTGCCTGTGCTCTCTTGCAGCGGACCTTGAGGCCTGCCTGGTAGGCAGGCACTCACCGCTCTCGGTGGGTACCCTTAGTGTAGGCGCGGGAAACTGTTCTTTAGCAAAGGACCTAGCAGACAGCAGGGTAGGCTTGGGGGGGGGGGCTCGGGCCTGGGTCGTGTGTAAGAAAAAAGGCCCTGCAGCAGGAGCTGGAGGAGGGCCGTTTGTGGTCTCTTCCTAGACAGTCCGCCCCTGGATAGCACACACTTACCCATCCAAATGGAACTCCTCAGCATCGAAACAGGGATGCCTGGTAGCCCAATCATTTCTTTTTTTTTTTAAACAGGAAAAGTGGAAATGATGTAGGTGGGTCTTCTTTCTATGTGTTGCTTTCATCGGTTAATTAATAAAGAAATTGCTTGGCCTGATAGGTCAGAACATAGGTGGGTGGAAAAGACAGAACAGAATGCTGGGAGAAAGAAGGCAGTGAGACTGATGCCATGATTCTTCGACCCGAGACAGATGTAGGCTAGTATCTTTCTGGTAAGCCACCACCTTGTGGTGCTACACAGATTATTAGAAATGAGTTAACAAGATGTGAGAGTTAGCCAATAAGAGGTTAGATATAATGGGCCAGGCAGTGTTTAAATGAATACAGTTTGTGTGTTGTTATTTCGGGTGTAAAGCTAGCTGTGCAGGAGCCAGGCAGGACAAAAAGCAGGCCTGTTCACTCCTCACTACACCCTGTCTTCTGGGAAGTCCAAGCCCCCCCCCCCCCCCGTCCATCCAGGTCTAGGAAGGTTTACATCCAAACAGATCAGGCTCCCCAAAAGCCAGTATATGCAGTAGAATCAAAATCCAATATCATTATCATAGGCTTTTCAGTCTGTCCTCATTGTTAGACACATTCAGAGAGTCCAGTTTGATCACATGCTCATTCAGACCCAGTCTAGCTATATTTGTTGAGCTCCCATTAGATCTGTTCCACTGTCTCTGTGGGTGGACGCACCCCTCACAGTTCTGACTTCCTCATTTTTTCCCTCCTTCTGCTCTTCATCTGGGCTTTGGGAGCTCAGTCCAGTGCTACAGTGTGGGTCTCTGTCTCTATATCCACCCCTTGCCAGATGAAGCTTCTATAGTGATATGCAAGGTAATCGTCAGTGTGGCTATGGGACAAGGCCAGTTCAGGTGCCCTCTCCTCTGCTGCCCAAGGACCTAGCTGAGGAAATCCTCTTGGACACCTGGTAACCCCTCTAGAACCAAGACTCTTGCCAACCCTAAAATGGCTCCCTCAGTTAAGATATCTTCTTCCCTTCTCCCATATCGACCCTTCCTCCATGTCAATCATCCCATTCCCCCACGCTCTCCCCAATCTTCTCCTTTGTCCTCTCTTCCCATCTCCCTTTCCACCCAACCCACACTTATCCCCCTGCTCCCAACTTTTGCCCGGCGATCTTGTCTACTTCCAATATCCATGAGTATAAATATATGTGTTTCTTTGGGTTCACCTTCTTATTTAGCTTCTCTAGGATCATGAACTATGGGTTCAATGTCCTTTGTTTATATCTATAATCCACTTATAAGTGAGTACATACCATATTCCACCTTTTGGGTCTGGGTTATTTCACTCAGTAAAGTGTTTTCTATTTTTATACATTTGCCCACAAAATTCAAGATGTCGTTGTTTTTTTACCGCTGAGTAGAACTCTAAAGTTTATATGTGCCACACCTTCTTCATTAATTCTTCTGTTGAGTGGCACCTAGGTTTTTTTCCATGTTCTGGCTATTACAAATAGTGCTGCTATGAACATAGTTGAACAAATGCTCTTGTATGATAGGGCATCTCTTGGGTATATTCCCAAGAGTAGAATTGCTGGATCCTGACTCCCATTTCCCGAGAAAATGCCACCCTGATTACCAAAGTGTTTGCACAAGGTTGCATTCCCACCAATGGATGAGTGTTCCCCTTACTCCGCATCCTTTCCAGCATAGGCTATCATTGGTGTTTTTGATTGTAGTCATTCTGACAGGTGTAATATGGTATCTCAAAGTTGTTTTTATTTGCATTTTCCTGATCGCTAAGGAGGTTGAGCATGACCTTAAGTGTCTTTTGGCCATTTGAACTTCTTCTGTTGAGAATTCTCTGTTCAGTACAGTACCCCATTTTTTAATTGGGTTAATTAGAGTTTTAATGTCTAGTTTCTTGAGTTCTTTATATATTTCGGAGATCAGACCTTTATCTGATGTGGGGTTTATGAAGATCTCCCATTCAGTAGGTTTCCTTTTTTGTCTTAGTGACAGTGTCCTTTGCCTTACAGAAGCTCTCAGTTTCTGGAGGTCCCATTTATTCATTGTTGCTCTTATTGTCTATGCTACTGGGATTATACATAGGAAGTGGTCTCCTGTGCCCATATGTTGCAGACTACTTCCCACTTTCTCTTCTATCAGGTTCAGTGTGGTCAGATTTATATTGAGGTCTTTAATCCATTTGGACTTGAATTTTGTGCGTGGTGATAGATATGGATCTATTTTCATTCTTCTACAGGTTGACATCTAGTTATGCCAGCATCATTTGTTAAAGATTCTTTCTTCCATTGCATAATTTTAGCTCCTTTGTCGAAAATCAGGTGTTCATAGGTTTGTGGGTTAATATCCGGGTCTTAGATTCGATTCCATTGGTCAACATCTCGGTTTTTATGCCAATACCAAGCTGTTTTCACTATTGTAGCTCTGTAATAGAGTTTGAAGTCAGAGATGGCAATGACTCTGGAAGTACTTGTATTGTATTGTATTGTATAGGTTTTTTTTTTTTTGCTATTCTTGGTTTTCTGTTTTTCCATATAAAGTTCATTATTGTTCTTTCAAGCTCTGTGAAGAATTTTATTGGGATTTTGATGGGGACTGTATTGAATATATAGATTGCTTTTGGTAGAATTGCCGTTTTTACTATGTTGATCTTCCCAATCCAAGAGCATGGGAGGTCCTTCCATTTTCTGGTGTCCTCTTCAATTTCTTTCTTCAAAGACTTAAAGTTCTTGTCAAATAGATCCTTCACTTCCTTGATTAGTGTCACCTCAAGATACTTTATGTTATTTGTGGCTATCGTGAAAGGTGATGCTTCTCTGATTTCCCTCTCTGCTTCCATATCCTTTGTGTATAAGACGGCGACTGATTTTTTGGAGTTGATCTTGTATCCTGCCACATTACTAAAGGTGTTTATCAGCTGTAGGAGTTCTTTGGTAGAGTTTTTGTGGTCGCTTATGTACACTATCATATCATCTGCAAATAATGAAAGTTTGATATCTTTCTTTCCAATTCGAATCCCCTTGATCTTCTTATGTTGTCTTATTCTTCTCGCTAAAACTTCAAGCACTATATTGAAGAGGTATTAAGAGAGTGGACAGCCTTGTCATGTTCCTGATTTTAGTGGAATGGCTTTGAGTTTCTCTCCATTTAATTTAATGTTAGCTGTCAACTTGCTGTATATTGCTTTTTATTATATTTAGTCATGAACCTTGTATCCCTAATCTCTCCAAGACCTTTATCATAAAGGGGTGTCAATTTTGTCAAATGCTTTTTCAGCATCTAATGAAGTGATCATATGGTTTTTTTCTTTCAGTTTATGTGATGGATTACATTGATAGATTTGCATATTTTGAACCAGCCCTGCATCTCTGGGATAAAGCCTTCATGATCGTAATGTATAATTTTTTTTGATGTGTTTTTGGATTCTGTTTGCCAGTATTTTATTGAGAATTTTTGCGTCGAAGTTCATGAGTGAAATTGGCCTGTAATTTTCTTTTTTGGTTGAGTCTTTGTGTGGTTTTGGTATTCGGGTAACTGTAGCTCCCTAAAAGGAGTTTGTCATTGATTCTTCTGTTTTCATTTTGTGAAATACATTAAGGAGTATAGGTATTAGCTCTTCTTGGAAGTTCTGGTAGAATTCTGCATTGAAACCATCTCGTCCTGGGTTTTTTTGGTAGGGAGGTTTTTGATGACAGCTTCTAATTCCTCACGACTTACAGGTCTATTTAGATTATTCACCTGTTCTTGATTTAATTTTAGTATATGTTACTATCTAAAAAAATGTCCATTTCTTTTACATTTTCCAATTTTGTGGCATACAGGCTTTTGTAGTTAGACCTAATTATTTTCTGAAGTTCCTCTGTGTCTATGTATGTCCCCCGTTTCATTTCTGATCTTCAATCTTGTTGATTTTCTCCAAGAACCAGATTTATGTTTCATTGATTCTTTGGATTGTTTTCTGTGTTTCTGTTTTGTTGATTTCAGCCTCAGTTTGATTATTTACAGTCTTCTACTCCTCCTGGGTTTGTCTGCTTCTTTTTTGTCCCTAGAGCTTTCAGGTGTGCTCTTGAGTCTCTTATGTGTGCTTTCTCCATTTTCTTTATGTGGGTACTTAGTGCTTTGAACTTTTCTCTTAGCACTGCTTTCATAGTTTCCCATAGGTTTGGGTATGTTGTGTCTTTATTTTCATTGAATTCCAGGAAGACTTTAATTTCTTTTTTTCTTTCTTCCTTGACCAAGGGGTGATTCAGTATTTGACTGTTCAGTTTCCATGAGTTTTTATGCTTTATGGGGTTAGAAGTGTTGTTGAATTCTAACTGTATTCCATGGTGACCTGATAGTACACAGGTGGTTACTACAATTTCTTTGTATCTATGGATGTTTGCTTTGTTACCAATTATGTGATTAATTTTTGAGAAGGTTCCATGGGATGCTGAGAAGAAGGTATATTCTTTTCTGTTTGGCTAGAATGTTTGGCTGTTAAGTTCATTTGGTTCATTACATCTGCTAATTCTCTTATTTCTCTGTTAAGTTTCTGTTTGGTTGACCTGTCCATTGGTGAGAGAGGACTGTTAAAATCTCCTACTATTAGAGTATGGGGTTTGATGTATGCTTTGAGTTCTAGTAATGTTTCTTTTACATTTGTGCGTGCTTTTATATTAGCGGCATAGATATTCAGGGTTGAGACTTCCTCCTGATGAATTGTTCCTGTTATGAGAATAAAGTGTCCTTCATCTCTTTTGATTGATATTAGGTTGAAATTAATTTTCTTAGATATTAATATATTCACACCCACTTTTTTCTTTGGTCCATTTGATTGGAAAATCTTTTCCTAACCCTTTACTCTGAGGTAGTGTCTGTCTTTGAGGTTGAGGTGTGTTTATTGTAAACAGCATTTTGTTTGATCCTGTTTTCATATCCATTCTCTTAGTCTGTGCCTTTTCAAAAGGTGAATTGAGTACATTGATTTTAAGTGATATTATTGACCAGTGGTTGCTAACTCTGGTTATTTTTTCTGGTGGTATTGTGTGTGTTTTTCCCTTCTTTGAGTTGTGCTGGTGGAGGGTTCTTAGATGCTTGTGTTATTATGGGTGTCATTAGCTTCCTTATTTTGTGGTTTTCCTTCCAGTGTTTTCTCTCAGTCTGCGTTTGTGGCTATGTATTTTTCAAATCTGTTTTTGTCCTGGTATATCTTGTTTTTTCATCGACGGTGAATGCAGGCTTTGCTGTATATAGTAGTCTGGGCTTGCATCCATGGTCTCCTAATTTCTGCAGCACATCTATCCAAGACCTTCTGGCTTTCATGGTTTCCATAGAGAAGTCAGGTGTAAGTCTGATAGGTTTACCTTTATATGTTACCCAGATTTTTCATCTACAGTCTTCCCTTCGGTTCTGTTTCTTTCATTTCCTCCATTTCATTCTTCAAGTCTTGAACTGTTTCCATTACCTGTTTGGTTGCTTTATCTTTGTTTTCTTGGGTATCTGTTATTCTTAAAATATGGGGGTTCCCCCCGCCCGGTGGGCTCACAGAGCAGCAGCAAGCTCTGGCGTGTCCCCAGCTGTGCCGGGCGCTGGCTCCAGGGTCCGGCACCCTAGTGGTGGCAAAGTTCCCATCAGTGGGAGGCCACCTGGCAGAATTCCCAATGCACAGTGGTTGTGAGCAGACCCATGAACACAGAAAGTAGCCATAAAAGCATTTATTGAGGAAGAGAGGGAAAGAGAGAAAGAGAGAGAGAAGAGATGAAAGGAGAGAAAAGAGATAAAAGGAGAGAGAGAGAGAGAGAGAGAGAGAGAGAGAGAGAGAGAATGTGTGCGCACGCCAAGGAAGCAGAAAAGGAAGGGGCAAGATGGCAGAGGGCAGGTCAGAGGTAATGGGAGTGGGCGTGGCTTTTCCCTTAAAGCTTCAGGAAAGCACAACAGTATCTTTGAGAGATTTGCTCATTTCTTCTACCTTTTTGTTTGTCTTCTCCATTTCTTTACAGAAGTTTTTCGCATCCTGTTTAAAGCCTCTATTATTTGTATAATGTTATGTTTAAAGTAGATTTCTTCTACTTCTTCTGGAATGGGGTTTTCAAGTCTTTTTGTTGCGTGATCCCTGGATTCTGGTGTTGTCATGTTGCCTTTCAAGTTGTTGGAAGAATTCTTGCATTGGCGCCTTCCCATCTTTTCCTTCAAATGCAGCCAGGAGAGTCTTGGCATCTTGGTCCAATTTATGCTGTGACTGACTCTGGGTGGATCTCCTCAGTGCAGGAGGAGAAACTCTTTCTGGGCCAAGGACCAGTCTGGATGGTTGTCTTCATCACAGGGACAGGGATTCCTGGAGGTCCAAGGACCCCACAGGCAAAAGGGCGAACTTGAAGGGAGCGGAGGGTCCTGTGAAATCAAGAAGCCCCTGCAGCAGGAGCTGGAGGTGCCCTGTACTCCCCTCCGGCCGGGTGGACACACACTCACCCCTCTGGGTGGATAGCCTCAGTGCAGGAGCAGGAACTGTTTGTGGGTGCTTTTATATTAGGGACATAGATATTCAGGATTGAGACTTCAACTTGATGAATTCTTCCTATAATTTGTATAAAGTGTCCTTCTTTATCTCTTTTGATTGATTTTAGTTTGAAATCAATTTTTGTAGATATTAGGATAGCCACACCTGTTTGTTTCTTAGGTTTGTTTTATTGGAAAACCTTTTCTCAACCCTTTTCTCTGAGGTAGTGTCTTCCTTTGAGGTTAAGTTGTGTTTCTTGTGAACAGCAGAATGATGGATTCTGTTTTTGTATCTATTCTCTTAACCTGTGTTTTTTTTATAGGTGAATTGAGTCCATTGATTTTAAGTGATATTATTGACCAGTGGTTGTTAACTCTGGTTATTCTTGGTGGTAGCTTTTGTGTGTTTCTTTTCTTTGAGCTGTCTTGGTGGAGGGTTATTAGATGTTGTGCTATTGTGAGTATTGTTGGCTTCCTTGGTTTGAGGTTTTCCTTCTAGGACTTTCTGTGAGGCTGTTGTGTGGATATGTATTGTTTAAATCTGTTTTTCATGGAATATCTTGTTTTCTTCTTCAATGGTGAAAGAAACCTTTGCTGTGTATCGTAGTCTGGACTTGTTTGCATTGTCTCTTATTGTCTGCAGCACATCTATCTAAGACCCTCTGGCTTTCATGGTTTCCCATTGAAAAGTCAGGTATAATTCCGATAGGTTTACTTGACCTATTTCTTTTGCAGTTCTTCAAATTCTTTATTCTGTATGTTTGTATTTTGATTATTATATGGTGAGGGAATTTTTTTTTGATCCAGTCTATTTGGTGTTCTGTAAGCGTCTTGTACCTTCATAGGAATAGCCTTCCTTAGTTTGGGAAAGTTTTCTTCTATAATTTTGTTGAATATATTTTTGGGGCCTTTGAGCTATAATTCTTCTCCTTCTACCCCTGTTATTCTTTTTTTAATTTTTTTTCTTTTCAAGATTTATTTATTTATTATGTATACAGTATTCTCAGTACTCTGCCTGCAGTCCAGAAGAGGGCACCAGATCTCATTACAGATGGTTGTGAGCCACAATGTGGTTGCTGGGAATTGAACTCAGGACCTTTGGAAGAGTAGGTGGTGCTCTTAACCACTGAGCCATCTCTCCAGCCCCTATCCCTGTTACTCTTACGTTTGGGCTTTTCATGCTGTCCCTGATTTCCTGGATGTTTTGTGTTATGAATTTGTTTGATTTGATGTTTTCTTTGATTAGTGCATGTATTTTTTCTATAGTATCTTCAGAACCTGAGAGTCTTTCTTCTATCTTTTGTGTTCTGTTGGTTATATTTGTCTCTGTAATTTCTGTTAGTTTACCCAGATTTTCCATATCCAGCCTTCCCTCGGTTTGTGTTTTCTTTATTACCTCCATTTCTGTCTTTATGTCTTGAGCTGTTTCCTTTACCCGTTTGATTGATTTTTCTTGGTTTTCTTGGGTATCTTTGGGGGATTTATTAATTTATTCTTTTTGTGTGTCTTCTCTTCCATTTCTAAGGGAGTTTTTCACTTCCTGTTTAAAGGTCTCCATCATTTTCATAAGGTTATGTTTAAAGTCCTTTTCGTCTACTTCTTCAGTATTAGAATGTTCAAGTCTTCTTCTTGCATGTTCGCTGGATTCTGGAGTTATCATGTTGCTTTTCAGGATGTTGGAGGAATTCTTGCATTGTCACCTACCCATGTCTTCCTTCAAATGTGGCCAGCAGAGCCTAGCGTCTTGACCAATCTGTGCTGTGGCTGACTGAGTACTTCGGAGTTTTTCTTGGTCTGCCTTTTCATAGGTCCCCTCAGCACTGGAGCAGGCTGTGTTTGAGGATTCCAAGAACCTCACAGGTGAAAGCTGGCTTGGGGACACTGTGGGTTGGCTGAAACCCCACCAGCGGGGCACTCCCTAGAAAAGCTAGGGAGTTATGGAGTGGCCCCTATGTTCTGGCCTACTGGTAAGGTCATGGAGAGTGGGGTGTCTGCTGTCCAGGCTTGTTGCACTGAGTCACCTCTCAGATCCTCTCAGCACTGATGCAGGCTGTGTTTCAGGGTTCTAAGGACTCTGCAGACAAAAGGGCGGGCTTGGGGGCAGGGTGAGATGGGGTAAAGAAAGCCAGTAGCAGGAACACACCTCGCTGGATGGCCAGAGAAGCTTAGAGAATTAGGGGGAGGGCTGGAATCTTTTCCCCTGGGAAGGTCCCAGAGAGTGGGACTTCCAGCTGTCTAGCTGTGTGGCCACTGACTCATCTCTCTGCTCCCCTCAGCATGGGAGCAGGGTCTCTTGGAGAGTTCCAAGGACCTTACAGATGCAAAGGTGGGCTTGGGGTTCAGGGTGGGGATGGGAGAAAGAAGGCCCAGAGGCAGGAAAACTCCCCGTTGGCTCTTTGGTCCCCTCAGCCTTGAAGCAGGCTGTGATGGGGGTTCCAAGAACCTCACAGACGGGCAGGGTGGGATGGGGTAATGAAAGCGAACAGCAGGAACACACCCTGCTGGATGGCCAGAAAAGCTTAGGGAATTGGGGGGGGAGGGGCTGGATCCTGTCCCCCCCCTCCCAGAAGATTCCAGAGAGTGGGACTTCCAGCTGTCTAGCCCTGTGGCCACCGACTCGTACCTTGTAATTTTAAACTGGGAGTATAAGCTAAATTTAGATTTATCCAATTAATTATAATTTATTTATTAATGCTAGTAGATACAAGAATATTAAAAGGAGTATTTTAGTAAATCAAAGAATCTTAAAATGAACACACATCACATAGAAACATTTATAATGTTACACACATAGGCAGGGGGCATAAGCAGAAAAGCACAGAGGCGATCCCATTGAGGATCAGACCAGCAGATTCTGCAAGAGGGAACAGAAACATAAGGACGAACCATTTATACAGTTTTAAAGTGGAAGGACAAGGGAAAAAAGAAAAATGGATCCTTTGTAGAGAGAATCAAAACAGCTAGACGGGGAGGGGCCCAGATAAGGACCTGTGTTGATGCAGGCTAGTGAAACTGATGGGCAAGTGCAGCTCCATGAACCTGCCTTAGCCAATGAAAAAGGAGGCAGGTTTAGATCCCCACATCCAGAATGGGAGCTGGCTGCTCTTTTGAGCGTGCTGTGGTGCTGGAGTGATGTGGATGGGAAGTAGGGTCAGGAGAAGGCGCTAATAGGGGATTGGCCATTTTTCTGGGCATGTGGCGTTAGAGCCTCATAGGCTACAGAGGGGCGGAAGTGGAGGGGTTAGGACAAAGCGCTTGTGGGGAACTGGCTCCTCCTTTTGGCCTCGCAGTGGTGGAGCCCTGCAAGCTTTAGATCTTCAAACCTGCTGTGCTTTTGGGTGCATGGCATTGGAGCCCTGCAGGCTGTAGATCTTCCGGGTGCACAGTGGCAGAGTGCTTCGGAGGCTTCAGAGGGGCAGAAGTGTGTGTGTGTGTGTGTGGCAGGGGAGCAAAATGCTGACAATGAATCAACAGAGAGAGGCGGATATAGGGGGACCAGAGCGTGCATTTTTTAAAAAACGGGCTTTTGGAGCATTGGCAAAATGCTCCAAATTTTAGGTTTGGGTTAGGTAGTCCCAATTTTAAAGGATTTTTGTAAAAAAGGCTGCCAAAGGGCGCTTAGAATCAGCTTGAAATTGCAAGAAACCCTTTGAAGTACATGCCTGAGTGACTCAAGTGTGTCACAGCGTGTCCACCAAAACAATTCTTGAGCCAAAGACAGGGCTGTTAAAATTGAATGACCAGTGTCCTGGATCAATCATAATTCACCTCAGCGAAAGTGTCTGACTTTTGCCACATGTTAAGGTTTCTGGCGCGGGGCAGCGGCTTCATCAGAGAACCCGAAAAATGAACTTACCTGGAGCCGATCCTGCAATCTTGCCTGGTGGTATCCTGGCCAGTGGGATACGAACAGGGGTCCCCGATAAACCTAGGGGAGAGGAATGGAAGAGCAAGAGACACGAGAAACTACAGCAAGACAGTATTTCTGATCAGCCACCGTTTATTATTTTCTCTGAAGCTGTTGCATAGCAAGCGGGGGGGGGGGGGGGGGGGGGGGGGGGAGGGGGGGGGGGACGGACGGACACGTGTCAGGTCTGCTGGAATTCAGACCTGGAGTCGTCCCTAGCTGATAAGTAAATACTGAGGGTCTGTGATTGTCTCCACTGGCACACAGAAATTCAATCAAGCCAAATTAAACTGAATTAAAATGCCCATGAATTAAATGCAGCACTCTGGGGTGGTCGAGAGCATGGCAGGGGAGACAGAATACCTAGGAGCACATGCAAAACCTGGGACCACGTATTCCTCCTCTGGGTGCCCACTTAAATACCCCGTGGGAGGGGTCCTGTCCCCTGACATGCTGGGATTTGGAGTCCAGACCAATGCAACTCCCAGGCCAGGGTGCTGGGATGAATGCCAGGGGCTGGGGTAAGGCCCCCAACTTAAACATTGGGTATATACACAATGGAACTGATATCAATCCATACATTTATGAGCACCAGATTTTTTACAAACAAGCAAAAAATGTACAACAGAAAAAAGAAAGCATATTTAACTTGCTTATTTATATTTTCACAACCACTTGACTGGCCTGAAGCTGCAGTTCCCTGAGGCTACTTTTTTTGTAACTTGACTGTAAGGTCAGGCTAGGCTTGCTAGTTGAAGCTGGGCCTCAAGCTGCAGGTGTGTGTGTGGGAAGCCATGCTCCGTCTGCTGCTTGGCTGTCCCGCCTGGGTACTTGGATCTACTCATTGGTTCCCTCATTGCCTGCTCTGCCTGGGCAGGGCCCATTTAAAAGTGCCAACAGAGGCCATTGTTATAGGCAGCTAATAAATTTACAGGCGCTCAGGTGTCCCCATTGCAGCGGCTCCGAGACTGCAGTGTGATATCACAAGCTCAGGTGGGTATAGCAGTGCCGATTCTTACTATCCTTGCTTTTTTATTTTAAATCTTGTGATCATGAAATTAGGAGAATTCCTGAATCCTTTCCTCTGTTTAAAGCCATAGATTTATCCATAAAGGCTCCTTGGCTCATGGTTCATATAGCTTCTGAGCATTTCTATTGACTGACCCTGGGTGCTGGAGGTAAAGGTAGCCTTTAAACTTTTCTGTCTGTCTTTCCTGACCCCACTGCACAGCCCAGGCCAGACTCGGCTGGCTACAGCGCACTTGTGTGGACTATCCCAGTCTCAGCGGTAACCCAGGCCATTTTTGTGTCCCACATTCCCTTTGCTCTTCTACTTGTTTAGCTGCTACAGAGGCTGTTGCTCAGTGAACAAATCTTGCAGGGGAAGGTGGGGACCTCACTTTGGCCTCCTTGACACCTGGAGCCACCCGAAGGCTGCAGCTGATACGCTGCCAGGCGAACTCTCAATATCTCTGCCTTTGTTTCTGCTCCACTTCAGCTCCTCTAGCTATCAAAATACATCCAAGCAACTGTATAGATAGTTGAATACTATTTCCTTGTCCCATATTTACAACTATTTTCAGTTTTACTCCCGATTTTCCCCCTGCCTTTCTCATTCCTTTTTTATTATCTTCTATTTATTTGAGTGCTCATTACTCACCTTGCCACCTGTGGTCAATTTTTTCACAGGGTTCCTCACCACCTCCCTTGTATGCCTGGCCACACTTCTGTGCATTTGGGGCTTTGCCAGTCAACGGCGCCATATGTAGAGGACTGGCCTTGACAAAATCACCTTGAGTAGGGGCGTGGGAATAGAAAAATTATATGAAGACACATAAAAATAATAAGACAGAAAACACGAGACAATATTGGGAAGGTATTTCAGGAATCAATTAGACCCAGGATTCACCAGGGTTTATTTTTCTGCAGCTTTTATACCCAATGTAAACTGTGGGAGAAGGTAACAAAAGACTTCATTATTATGACACAAAAGATTTAACTCATACAGTCAACTCTGAGAGAGCCAATCAACAGCATTCTGTTGACTAGGTTATACAAGGTACCCCAAGTTATGCTTACTGAGTCAAGTACACTAAAGACAGCTCTTCCCCAGGTGACCTCATAGTTACAATGGAAGGAGCTGAAGTACATTTGCATATCCTGAACACCCACCATCAGGATGGCACAGAGCTATCTTAACTTCAAAAGGGCTAGGCAGTCACCTCCTGAGTTAGAAGGTTCCATTAAGCCTGTTAGTCCCCAGACTCTCTGGCAGTCAGTCAAGGTGAAAATGGGCCTGCATTTTTCGGCCTCCATACAGCTCCCAGTTCTCTTTTTTCTTCTCTTTTCTTTTTTTTTTCAAGGCAGGGTTTCTCTGTGTTATAGCCCTGACTGTCCTGGAAATTGTTCTATAGACCAGACTGGCCTCGACCTCACAGAGATCCACCTGCCTCTGCCTCCTGAGTGCTGGAATTACAGGCTCTTGCCACCATTGCCCAGCCCATCTATTTTTCTAAACTAACTGTGAAGGTGAATACTTCTGGGACTCTTAAAAATGTGTATTATTTATGTGTAAATGTGTGTGCCTGAATGTATGTGAACCATGTGCATGCAGTTCCTCTAGAAGCAAGAAGAGGGTATTGAATCTCATAGAACTGGCGTTATGAACAACTGTGGGGCACTTCCTATGGGTACTAGGTACTGAAACTGAGTCCTTTGGAAGACCAACAAGTGCTTTTAACACTGAGCTATCTCTCTAGCCCTGGACTCTTAATATTTATTTTCCTTATAATCATTGAATTTATGGTAATATAGCCCAGTTAGACCTTGTCCTATAATCTCAATTGATAAATAAGCTCCTTGAACATGTAAATTATTTTAAATCCTCCCCCATGAGGAAAGCAGAGTGACAGCTGTAGAAATTGTCCTCTTTATCAGAGTAGGTGGAAAGTCCAAGAGTTGCTGGGGGTGGGATGCTGAGAGCAAGGAAGAGATTCTGCTACTGTCCAAGATAGAGGTGGGTGTGAGAGGGAGGAAGAGAAAAAGCTGATGCTTTAGCCTCCAAGTGAGGCTGGCACCTTTCGGGGCAGACTTCTGTAGTAATGTTCTTTCAAGGTGTTCTTTCATTTGTTTTCAGCTAGAACGTTATGATATAAGCTGAGCCTGCCCAGAGAGAAGCATTCCTGCTCATCTCTTTAATCTCTTTTAGATATGTGCTCTATGACTTTAAGCTGAACATTCTTAGGAATGGGTCCAACCCTATAGGAACATGTATAGAATCCCTGAATAAAGTTACCATGCTTCTTTGTTCCCAGGAGAGCAATGCTCTGAAAATAGCCCTTGTGCTCCCACTGCATGTTGCAGGTAATAAGTCTTTCTTCACTCTTACGTTTTGGTTTTGCTTATTTTAACCATTGGGAATCCTTTTGTATTCGTTAACAATGGAATTCTTGGCTGGCTCCATTCACCAGTTGTCCTATCATTTCCACATTAAAGGGGTTATCAGTTTTGCAGAGACCAGCATAAATTCTACCTCTTTTTTATGTCCATTGACTTCATTGTTATCATGAAGAGGCCTAACTGCCCCCTTGAGTCTGTAGGAGTTTACAAAATTTGCTGAAACCATTTTCTTATACCTGTACTCCATCATTAATCTCTTGCTCTAAAATGGCATTTTATCTCTTTTGGTATATTATTTTGAAAGGTCTGACTATGCAGGCAAGTTGGACTGGAAGTCTGATTACCCTGATAGTTTCTCTAGAGCTGTAATTTTGAGCTTTTGCCATCGAGTCCAGTCCAATAGTTAATTTCTTTTGTTGTCATTTTGGAATACATAGACAAGAAAGAAAGGAAAAAATAACTGTGGCTCAGCTACTCACACATCTCTTTTAAGAGGTCCCCACTTACATCACATTAATTTTTCTGTATTTGAGATAATATATTGCCCCATGCTGAATTCTGAAGTTGTTTAGTTTATTTTTAGGTAATTCAGTATATTTTGTTTAAACCCAGAATCCCAATAGTTCAACATATCTGTATCTACCATAAAATGCTTAAAATTTCCTCCATTGTTTCTAAAATAGAAAAATTTATGCTACTGGTGTAGCAGAAACTTGAAGTAATAAAATTGATGCTGTATAATTTATTTATTTTATATCCCTCCCTTCTTTATTCCCATTCCCTCCCACCACCTCCCTTCTACCCCCTCCATGCATTCCTCCATTTCTGTTCAGAAAAGGGCAGGTCTCCCGTGAGTATCAACAAAGCATGACATATCAAGTTGCAGTAAGACTAAGCACCTCCCCATGTATTAAGTCCTGGCAAGGTGACCCAATGTGAGGAGTAGGGTCTTAAGAGCCAGCAAAAGAGTTAGAGACAGCCCCTGCTCTCACTGTTAGGAATCCCACAAGTAGTTGAATCTACACAGCTGCCACATATATGTAGAGGGTTTAGATTGGTCCCACGTAGCCTCATTGGTTATTGGTTCAGACTTCTGTTAGCTTCTATGAACCCAAGTTAGTTGTTTCTGTGGGTTTCTTGTGGTATCCTTGACCCCTCTGGCTCATACAATCCTTCCTCTCCCTCTTCCGTGGGATTCTTTGAGTTCAGCCTAATGTTTGACTGTGGGTCTCTGCATCTATTTTTATCAGTTGCTGTGTGAAGCCTCTCTGAAAACAATTGGGCTACGCACCAATCTATGAGTATAGCAGAATACTGTTAGGCATCACTGTGTTGATTTTTTTCCCCAATCGTGTTTAGTTTTATCCTAGGTCTCTGGGACACTCAGTCTCTGGGTCCTGGCACTCCAGGCAGTGTCAGGGGTGGGCTAACTCTTGTGGCATGGGTCTGAGACTGGACCAGTCATTGGTTGGGCATTCCCATAATCTCTGTGTCACCCTTACCCCAGCACATCCTGTAGGCAGGACAAACTATAGGTTGCAGGTTGTGTGTCTGGCTTGGTGTCCCAGTCTCTCCACTGGAAGTCTTGCCTGGTCACAGGAGATGGCCAGTTCAAGCTACCTATCCACTATTTCTAGGAGTCTTAGCTGAGGTTAACCTTGTAAATTCCTGGGTGTTTCCCTTGCATCAGGTTTCTGTCTGACCCTGAAATACACCCCCTTTGCAGTCATTTCTTTCAATACTTTCCCCTCCATCCATGCCCCCAATCTGATTCCCCGTGTTCCCACCCCACGCACCCCAAGTATACCCATGAGATCTCTTCTATTTCCTTTTCTGAGGGATTTCCTGAGTTCCTCTTTGAGCCCTCCTTGTTCCCTAGCCTCTCTGGGTCTGTGAATTGTAGCATGGTTATCCTCTATTTTAGAGCTAATAGCCATTTTATAAGTGAGTACATACCATGTTTAGCTCTCCTGGTCTGAGTTACCTCATTTAGGATAATTTTTTTCTAGTTCCATCTCTTTGCCTGCAAATTTCATGATGTTGTTGTTTTTAACAGCTGAGTAACACTCAATTGTGTAAATGTACTGCATTTTCTTTATCCATTCTTTGGTTGAAGTACATCTAGGTTGTTTCCAGGTTCTGGCTATTTCAAATAAAACTGCTGTGAACATAGTTGAGTAAGTGTCCCTGTGGTATGACTGAGCATCCTTCGGGTATATGCTCAAGAGAGGCATAGCTGGGTCTTGAGGTAGATAGATTTCCAATTTTCTAAGAAACTGCCATACTGATTTCCACAGTGGTTGTACAAGTTTGCACTCCTACCATGGAATGCAATGGAAGAGTGTTCCCCATACTACACATCCTTTCTAGCATAAGCTATCATTAGTGTTTTTGATCTTAGTCATTCTAACAGGTGCAAGATGGAATCTCAGAGTCATTTTGGATTGCATTTGCTCACCAAGATTGACCTTCAATTAGGCTTCATTTCTGTAACAAAATGAAACAACCCTGACTTAAAACCAGCTATTTATCAAAGAATCTGCCTCTAAGGGACAACTCTAGGTGGCAGTGCAGGATCACAAACACCACTAAGTCCTCTGTGCACTTTTCAGGAAAAGCATAATTCTACCAGGTGGGCAAGATGAACTCATTAACAACTAAGCAAAAAGAACAACACAGGTGTACTTAAGAAAGAATTCTGGCAATATATCTGATAGGTAACACTCCCAACTGCCCAAGTGGTCAGGCTTGGTCAGTCTCCTGTCTCTTTTTAAATATCTGGGCTGGGATCTAAAAGTGATTTAAGGATGACAGCATGTGTATGTACATGTGACAGCATGGGAAGTGGACATAAGCTAGTGAAATTTTCTGGTTTTGGCTGTGTCCTCTTTGAACATTACCTAGAGTTGGATAAGTACTAGAAAGAACATTCTTCTTCATTAATCTTTTAATTATGCAATCTGCATAATTAAAATGTTCAGTGTGCAGAGTGATTTCTCACTCAGAAGACATATTATTTCTAGTACAACAAATATTGTTAATAAATCCTTGTCGACATTTGATATGATAATTCTCATGTTGATTTCTACAAATTGACATGTTTCTTGAGTTGCTGGGTTTCAGCAGCTGGGTCCCAGCAGCTCTGAAAAGATAGGCTCTGCCATCCAGTCATCATCAATAAGCCAGCTAGAGAGATGGGTAATAGCTAAGAGCAGAAAAAGGAGATTTCAGTGTGGCCCCACTGGGAAGAAGAACAAATAAGGAGGTCCGGCTACCCCCATTTCAGGGGTCCTAATATCCGGTTTAGGATTCAGTAGAGGGTGAGACTTAGCTACGCCTAAGCAGTGCTGGTCAGGCTGTGATCCTGCCTATCAACTGACACATTATAGTCAGCCCTGCAAAATCAGCCATGTAGTTGTCAGCAGTGTGTGAAATCTTTTCCCAGGAGACAAGCTCCTCTCTGGCTGGCACCTGAGTCCAGCCTTTTCGTTCCCAGAATGGGACTCTTAGGGTAAAGTTTTATTTCTTTGGGTCCATTGTGTCGGTAGTTTGATAGCCCAAGGCAGGAGCATGGATGTCTCTCTTTAGAATATCCTGGTTCCTACTGCGACTGCTAGAGATATATTTTGCAAAACTCATTTGAGAACATTTATCAGGTGTCTGCATTACTGTACCTTGAGATTATTGCTGACCTTTTTGTTATTAAATTCAGATTCTGTTATATTATTTTTGCTTTAAAATAAATTCTCTTAAATTACATCAAAGGTCTATATTTTCATTTAAGACCCATGCATTTATTTTTCATACTTTTTATATAAAATTGAGCTTATGAGATTTCATATAAGATACTAATAAGTTAAAATGAGTACTTTGGGGCTGGAGAAATGACTCAGGGGCTGAGAGCACTGACTGTTCTTTCAGAGGTC
Source organism: Microtus oregoni (assembly GCF_018167655.1). Classification (NCBI taxonomy): domain Eukaryota; kingdom Metazoa; phylum Chordata; class Mammalia; order Rodentia; family Cricetidae; genus Microtus; species Microtus oregoni. The sequence goes on along the minus strand of NW_024544808.1, from coordinate 694,148 downwards.
CTGAGATCAATTTTCAGTACCCACATGGTGGCTCATAACCATCTATAATAGGACCTGATGCCCTCTTCTGGTGGAATGTAGGTGTACATGCAGATCACTCCGACATGAAATATAAGTAAATAAAAATTAAACAAATAAAAGAGTACTTTGTGGTCAGAACTATATATTCAGTATTGGAGCATATACTTATCACTTGCAAGGCTCTGAGTTCAATCCTCAGTTCAGCAAAAAGTAAAAACAAAGGAGTAAAAACAAAAAAGAAAAATAACCCCATAAGTAAATATTTAAAAGTTAGTGGAAAACAGTTCATAGAAACCAGGAGTTTTGGAACCTGGGGTGGAATACAGTCACAAACTCTATTCCCGGTCCTAGATACACTACCATCTTGGCTCAGCTTTGAAGTTGTCTAACCCCCTTGTTGTCTTTGTGTATATCAGTTGAATAGGCAATTTACATTTGAGTCAGAGCTGGGCATGGGGGTATATATCTGTAATCCTAGCATTTAGGATTTATTTAGGATTTAGAGGCAGGAGGATCAGGGGTTCAAGGTAGTCTTATTTATGTAGCTAGTTGGAGGTCAGCATGATCTACTTGAGACCCTGGTTCACAAAAATTGTCCGATTTGAGTCACTTGTTTGTTATTTACCTTGTGATGCCTTGCTTAGGATACATGTGAAAAATCCCTTTACACTAAGATTACAGGCAAGGATAGAGTACATATGCTTTCTTTCTTGGAAATAGCAAGTCCTGTTCTTGACCATACAATCTGGTATTTCCTTGTGTCCAGGCAGGAGTGAAGGTATCCTAAAGAGATACTTAAATTTCCTCTGTTGGCTATCTGTTTAACAATGGACTTCAAGGAACTGGAAGTTTCCCCAGGAATTTCATCTTGAGGGAATACTGAAACCTTATACCAGTCAGAGGGAGATGCTTTCTCTTGAAGAGATTGCACACAGTTCTAATACCTTGTCAAACTACCTTGTAAGATACTAGATTCTAAAATACAATGATGGCTGGGACCATACCTTGACCAGAAACAGCTTAGTTCTGCATACTTTTGGCTCTTTGTTTAAACCCAATTGCCACTTCTGTGCACTAGAAAATGGACTTGGGGACAGATCACTGGAGTTCTGTGCTCCTCTGCCCACTATGGCTATATACAGTAAACAAATCTGTAGACAGAGGCTGCTTGCTCGTTCCTGGCTGCCCTGACCTGAAATAGTCACACAGAAACTGTATTAATTAAAACACTGTTCGACCTATTAGCTCAGGCTCCTTATTAACTAACTCTTTATATCTTACATTAACCCATTCCTATTAATTTGTATTTTACCATGAGGCTTGTGATTTACCTGTAAGGTTCTAGGTTGTCTGTCTCCTTTGGCAGCTACATGGTGTCTCCCTGATTCCACCATCTTTTCTCCTCTATCTCTGCTTGGAATTTTTGTCTTGCTCTATTCTGTGCTGCCATAGGCCCAAAGCAGCTTCTTTATTAACCAATGCTAATAAAACATACTCACCAGCACACAGAGAGGAATTCCACATCACAAATCTTTCCACTTTGTACTGTTACTTTATTTAATTGGCTTATTGAGGGTAGGTGGTCTGCTGTGGCCTAGGTTCTAACTAACACTTGCAACTGGAACTTTTTAGACTTTGATTCTTAGAAGTGTATACTCAAATCTTACATGATTAGCTCTAACAGACCACAAGTTTTGGGGTCATGGTTTTAGAAGTAAAGTGTTTCTCATGCGCCTTGAAATCAGAAAGGGTGATATAACAAAATAACACAACTTACATTGCCATTGGGAACTACATCCTGGGAAAAATATGATGAGCTTATTATTTGAAAAAGTTAGCTTGTAAAAAAGTAAACCAACCTCACTTGAACTAGGACTCAAATGTCTATGGGATAGTAGTTTTCCATGCTGTTGTTGTCCATGCAACTCCATACTGTTTAGGTAGGACACAGTAGGGCACTAAAAATATCTTCAAAGTGAAAATTTCTCTTAATTCAAAAGCTTGTCATTGATGTAGCCCTAAACTTGGAGGTTATTTTTGGGTGTCTGGTACATGTCAGGATGACAAGGTTTACTCATTTTTGTAATTTCCTATTTCTCATCTTATTTTTCTGTCTGTCTGGGATACTAAATAGAAAGGAAAACTCAGAGATCATGTAGACCAATGGATTTTAAATTCTAAGAGTTAGAAACTCCCAGGAGAGGGGAAAGTGCTGTGCATGGCAGAACTATAGCAGAAGCAGGGCCTTTCTTATCACCTCTTTGCCTGAATGCTGGCTTCTCTGGCTTCTCATTCTTACACTTGAGGAAACAGCATGCCCAGAAAATAAAGGGACAGTACTTTAAGGAAATGGTAAAACTCAGGTGGAAGCAAAATTCTTTTAGGTCCTGGCCCATCAGGAGACCCTATGAAAAATAAAGAACTGCCAATCTGTCTTTATGGCAAACCTACTGTCATTAAAAGATGGGGTACAGCCTACAGTTCACATCCCCTGATAAGCTAAGTAGCAAGGAGGACCAAAGAGAGACATGCATGGATTCCCCCTAGAAAGGGGAAATAGATAAAATCTGAGTAAATTGGGAGCATGGGGGGGGGAAGGGAGGGGGCGGAGAGCATGGAGGACCAGGATGGGATTGTCCAGTTGCAAGAGGGACAGAGAGGGAGAGCAAGGAAAGAGATATCTTGATAGAGGGATTCAGTATGGGGTTAGGGAAAAACCTGGCACTAGGGAAATTCCCAGGAATCCATAAGGATGACCCCAGCTAAGACACCAAGCAATAGTGGAGAGGGTGCCTGAGCTGGCCTTCCCCTGTAATCAGATTGATGACTACCTTAATTGTCACCATAGAACCTTCATTCAGTAACTGATGGAAGCAGATGCAGAGATCCACAGCTAAGCACTGGGCCTAACTCCCAGGGTTCAGTCAAAGAGAGGGAGGGGCGATAATATGAGCTAAGGGGTCAAGATCATGATGGGGGAAACCCACAGAAACAGTGGGCACTCACTGACTCTAGACTGATAGCTGGGGAGCCTGCATAGGACTGAACTAGGCCCTCTGAGTGTGCATGACAGTTGTGTGACTTGGGCAGTGTGTGGGGACACTGGCAGCGGTTCCAGGGTTTATCCCTAGTGCAACAACTGGCTTTTTGGAGCCCATTCTCTGTGGAGGGATACCTTGCTCAGCCTAGATACAGGGAGGAGGGCCTTGGTCCTGCCTCAAGGGATGTGACAGACTTTGTTGGGAGGCCTCACCCTCTCTGAGGATTGGCTGGGGTGGGGGTGAGAAGAGGGTGAGGGGAGGGGGGAGGGGAGTGGAGCGGGAGGAAGGGAAGGAGGGGGTACTGGGCTTGGTATGTAAAACAAAAAGATTATTTTTAAATAAAAGTAAATTTAAAAAGATGGGATACAGTTCCATTAAAAATAAAACCTCTTTTTGTTACAAAATGTGATTTTTTTTTTTTTGTTAGGATAGAGCTAAAATAATTCAGAAGGCTTTTAAGATTTTTTTCTTGTCACTGCCTGGGAGCGCAGCAGGGCGCCTATCCTTCATTGGACCTACAGGCACGCTGTTGCCTGATGCTCAAATGTGACCTAAGAGGGAAAGAAGGCCCCAAAGGATGAGAGGCCCCTCTTAAAGAGACAGATCATGCAGCCCCAGTGGTGGATCGCTTGGCGGATCGCTTAGGTGCTGCTGTGGGCAGTTAGATTCAGATAGGTGAGGGCCTGGAGGACAGTGAGTGCGTCAGAAATGGGTTCGAGGCTGGGGTGAGTGGGAGGAGCATGTTCTTGTGTACGTCCTGAGCGTGAGGCACAGGGGGCTGTCGGGAACAGGTTCTGGACATCACCAACCACGTCTCTTAGGCAACAGGCAACTACAGCGTTGGAAGGAAAGTGCAGGAGACTCGGAGCCAGACTGGCAGCAACCTCCCCAGCATATGCTTGCAGCCTCTGAACCAGCCAATCCTACCCTAAGAAGAGCTCATCTTTCCAATGTGGTAGGGACTTCCTGTTGCTGTTGCCATGGTTCCGCGGGCGGGACTTAAGAGAGGCTTCCTTTGTTTGAATGGTTCTCCAGTCCCCTTGCTCAGGTTTGAGTGCGTTGTGTGTTGTTCATCCCACCTGTCTTTCCCAGCCTTCATCTTATGGGCTGTGGGCAGAAAAGCAGCGGAAAAGATGGATGATCCTCCGAAGATGGACGATCCTCCGATGTGGGTGCCTGTCTGTTTCTTTAAAGTCTTAGATGGCAGTGTTGCGCCAAACAGCCCTTTCTCCTCTGCCCTGTGTGTTTGAAAAAATACTGTGAGTCTTTTTAAGCTAAGAAGGCTTTTTTCCCCTTCCCTTCTTCCCTTCTCGTCTTCCCTTTCTCCTCCCCTCCCCTTCCTTTCCCCGTAGTAGGATTTGTGCCTGCCTGGAACTGGCAATTGAGTTAATAAATTCTAGACTTTACCTTGTTGATATTCACAGCCTTAGAACAAATCCCTTTATTTTTCAAGTTGGCTTTACTGTTGTGGGGCAGCCTAGACACTACAGCGACTTGTGTTTTGGCTTCTTTGAAAGGCTTTATTCTGTCCCCAGCTTGTCCTGGGTTTGTGGACCTTTATCCGTGTGTTCTTTCAGTGGAGACTTGGTTTCACTTCCATCTGGAAAATTTCTGTAAAGTGTTAATGAAAACAAGTTTTTTTCTTACAGTCCTATCACCTAGTGATCACCATTAATTGTATTTCATGGTGATTGTCTTAGAGCTTTCTAATGCGTACGGCTCTTTTAAAGATACTAGGCTGCATATTTGTGCCTTTGCTTTAGCGTCTTAAAAACTTAGAAAATCAGACCAAATTCCATTGATATGTAATTATTGTATGTCACATTAAAATCTCATATTTAGCATAAGCCATTTGTCACATGAACATTTTCCTCAGTGTGACGAAATTATTTAATAACTGATATGAATTATACAAACAACCCATAGCCCCATCTCATTACCAAATATTTTAAAAGTATATTGTTGCTAAGTACAAGATCTGTACTAGTTTGTTTCTTTTTTGCTCACCATCAGTTTTTAAGCACATAAAAAAAGTGGCTAGCAGTGTGTTCTGAATAGATATGTTGTGTGTTTGAATTAGTGTTTGATTTCTGCAGGGTAATTTTGTTACAAATACAGTGTGACATTTCATAATATCCTGTGGTGTTTAAACAAGTTTCCTACATGCTTTTTCTTTCTATTTAAACTATGTGAGTAATAAGTACAATATTAGAATTTAAAACTACGTTTGTTTCCAGGTTTACATTCCTTCCCAGAGTGTCTTGTCTTTTCTTGTATTTAGCACAAAAAGGTGTTCTACAAGAGTGTATAATATAGAATGTGATTCCAGATCTGTGTGCCACAGTCACCGTAAATATAAAGGGTAGTGACTGCAGTGTCTGCTTCAGTGTTGATAACCTGCATAAATAGCTCAACAGGTTCTTAACTTGGGTCCTCACTACTAGATGTCACATTATTATTGTCTCTGCTGTTTGCCATGACATATGTAGTAGGGAATTTTAAACCAGGTCTTTATTTATTTATTTCTGTCTGGGTGTGATAAGATCTCCTTAAATGTATAATCTCTTGAGATTCCCATTTCTACCTTCTAGTAGGAAATCATTGTGTAATTTTGAGTGAACTGAATTAAGAGGATGTATTAATACATTACTCAAAGATATTGCTTCTTTAACTTACAAAGAATATTTTCATACATTCTTATATTTCTAGAAGTATATTCATTGACTTTACAAGTTCAAACTTTTTATATTAATTAAATTTGTTTTTAACAATATTTTTTTTCTATGGGCATCTGCTGCATGAAAGTTAATTCCCATTCTCTGTGAACTTTGGCTTTTGTGTACTCATCATCATTTATAAATTTTGAAAAATAATATTGATTTTGGTGCAAATGTAAAAATTAGCCCCACTGTAACAATATTATATATATATATATATATATATATATATATATATGTTTTCCTTTTAAAATTATATTTTTGGTCTTTAGATATATAATTATTAGTACTAATCCCACCCCCACCTCTCTGCTGGGAATGGAACTTAGAGCTTGGAGCTCTGAATGAACACACTACCACTGAACTACTGCTCTGCCTTCCTCAGAGTACTGAATCTATTTTCCACTGCTTTATTCTTTGGTATAGAGCTGAAAGTCCCATCTGCTCTTACCTCCCCTGCCACTTATTTTTAGCCTAATCTGTTAATTTTTCCACTGTCCCGATGAAGTCCCCATTAGAATGCTTTAAAAACTCCAAATAAATAAAAATTCTAAGTGACTGCACATTTAAGATTTTTCATAACTACTTGCTACAATCGCTACCCTCCAGGACTCCAACATATGTCTATTCCTCATATTCCCTGAACTTGTAATTTAGCACTATTACATGCTTTTTATACTCTGTCTAGATCCTCCAGATTTTGAGTCATTAAAACTACCCATGCATGCACATAAATTTAACTTTTACCTATCAGGGCAGAGCTGGTAGTTGTGCAAATGGTTGTCTCTTTCAGTGTAGCTGAAGGGGCAAAGAATTCCTGGCAGTTTACATAAGCAGTGATGATTTTATCAAAGGAAGAGAGGAGTATAAGATGTGGCGTGGCGTGGTAGATTCACTAAGCATGACTCTTCTACCATTTCAAATCTCAAAAGGAATGTCAGTGTTGAGAGAGGACCTACATGAACTCCACTGACTTTCTCTGTCCTGTGGCAGTCTTACTTGTTTCCATGGAGAAGGGTGACTGCTCCTCTGATCCTGTCCAGTGGGTGTGGGAGTTTACAAAAGTGATGAAGAAATTGTTTTGCATATTCACTGTTAATTTATCATGGCAATCTCTTTTGTTTACTTGTTTTGCTGGTTATTTCTTAGATAAGGTATGTCTGTGGAGCTCAATCTGTTTTTATTCTTTTGCCTCAGCCTTCTGTGTTCTGGGATAACAGAAGTATATTGCAAGCCAGGCTTTCTGATTCATTTCTATTATAGTCACCTTGGAATATATGGAAGAAAATAAATGAAAAAGTGTAATCCTTTTTTAATGTGTTTTGCATATTGCATTCATTTTTCCATAATTGTGGTAATATATCGTTCACTATTAGATTATGAAGTTGTTTTTTCCTACTAGGTAATAAGTATATTTTCTTAAAAGTCAATTTCCAGTAGTCTGCCATATATATCATCTACAACATGATTCACAGTTCCTTAATTGTTTCTGAAAAAGAAAAAAATAACGCTACAATAAACACTTCCAGTACATCATTGCCCTTGTTTAAACAATGTTCCTACTGTGGTTTCTGCCAAGTGGACACATACTGCAAGACTCCTCTGACCAAGAAAACTTGCCAATATCTGCAACATTGTGTTTTGAGATTACTGCTAACCTTCAAAATTTTACTGTGCTGAGATTTGAATTTATCGTCTTAGTTTTTAAAAATGTCTTTCACATTATTTGTGATTCAGTGCTGTTTCATACATTTTAGCCATATACATTTTTATATACTCTGAAAATGAATTTTTAAAATTTCATATGTGATATTGGTTTTAAAGGGAATGCATCATGACTTGGGAGTACCTCTCGGTGGCAGTGCAAGTGGGCAAGTAAATCCGTGGGATGAGTATCCACTTACACCAAAAAAACCCCAAACAACAAACAATAAATAAATGAACATTAAAATAAAAATATTAAAATAATTCTCAAGGAACACTCCAAAAATTTCCGTATACAGATTTATAATCTGAGAAAGATCATAGTCACAGACTGCCTGCCCTATATAAACTGCCATCAAGGTTCATCTCTAGAGTTGGCCCATTTTAGGTTTCTCCTTGATGTCTGTGGTTAAAGAGACAGGGTGAAATGTTTGGGACACTAGGAGGAAAGCTTAGAGATCTTGAAACCAGTAGATTTCCAAATGTTTAAGTGCAAGAAACTTTCTTGGGGGAGGGGTGTAGGTGGAAGGGGTTCTTCTCTTACACTCTCTTGCCTAGTTGCTGCTACTATCAGCTTCTGGTTCTCAGGGTTGAAGAAACAACCTGCCCAGAGAACAGCAAGTTTTGCTTGTTTGGGTTATTGGTTTTTTCAGGAAAGCAGGAGAGGATCATGGAGCTTGGACTGGAAGGGGTGATCTCTTGAGCCCTGGTCAAGGCCTACCTGTTTGCTCACAGGACTGTTTAGTCCCCCTCCCTTTTAAGTAAATATGCGCTCCCCCCACCGTTGACTTCTGTGAGGATTGAGTTAAAATTAAGACAGGAGCAGAGAGATGCAAGCAGGGTACCTGTCTTGTACTGAAGGGCACAGTCTTCTGTGTTGCCCAGGGCATGTCCCTGAGGAAACTTTAGAGGGGAAGAGAAGGATCCCCAGCAGGCAAGGCTCCATTGCTTGCCTGAGCGGTGTCAAGGGGCCATGCGGTGGGCAGTTAGGATTAATGGGATGAGCGGGATGAGTGCTGCAAGGAAGACAGTGAGTACAGCCACGGGAAAAGCAGGATCAAAGGCTGGGCGGAATGGGAGGAGTGTGTCCAGGGACTGGCATGCATCTCACGTGGTGCGCAGGGCAATAGGTCCTAATTATCAGCAGTCCCATTCTACAGCAGCGGTTGCATCCCTTGGTCAGCAGAGAACTACAGCACTGGAAGGAAGGCGCAGTCCTGCTTCTGGAGGGAGACTAACAAGGCCTTTCAGGACACTTGTGCTCAGGCTTCCGATTCAGCAGTACTACTACAAAGAACAGCATCTTCCGATGTGGTAGGGATTTCCTCTTGCTGTTGCTATGGTTTCACGAGCAGAACTAAGGGAGGTTTCCTTTGTTGGCGTAGACTGTTTAGCTACTTGGGCAGGTGTGAGTTGTGAGTTCGCTGTGTGGTCTGTCTGGTTAGCCACCTCAGTAGGTTGGCTTTTCTCATCTTTATTTAATAGGTTGGGGGCAGAAAATTCCCCAGAAAAGATGGACTCTCTCTGATGTTGGTGTCTTTCTGACCCTTAGATGGCAGCATTTCTTAATGCAGTGGGCCTCTTTGCTTCTTCTCCCTCCCTTTGCCTGTGGAAAAAAAAATCCCCTGCTGTGGAGTCTTTTTTTTTTTCCCTCTTAGAGCAGCTTTAGAGAAAAAAAAAAAGTCTTGGAGCCTGAGATTAAGTTACCAACTTCCGAGATTCCCTCCCAACTCCCTACCTCTTGGACAAAGAGCTTTTCTTTTCCAGTTAGCCTTGGTTTAGTGGGGCGGCCTAGGAACTCATTTTTTCCCCTCTGGCCTTGGAGTTTATGCACCTTTGCAAATAATTTCTTCCAGTATAGATTTTATTTCACTGTATTCTGGACATTTTCTGGGGATTTAATGAAAACAGTTTTTACTCACAGACCTATCACTCAGTGATCACCATTAATTCCATTTGTGATCCTTGCTTAAGACATTTTCTCACCCATACAGGTACGTTTAAAGCATACTGAGATCCATATTTGCACATGAAAAAAACCTGTGGAATTATTGCTGTGAATCTCATTAACTTTACAATTACTGTAAGCTTCCTTAAAGTGCCACATATCTAGCTAGGCTGTGTTACCTTTATCCTAGTTTATCTAGCTACAACTATGACAGAGTTCTTTCTGAGATGATGGGAAAACAAAAGGAACCCTTGGATTCCTATAGAAATGTTAAACAACAAACGATTTTCCCCTAGGAGCTTTACAAGTTCTACCCACCCCCACTGCCATCCCCCAACCAGGACACCAACAGAACAGTGTCTAGTAGCCTGTCCTCCACACCACAGCTGTTGAACACAGGAACATTTCTTCTGGTTAATTTATTTTGTTTATGTATGTTTCATTTCATAAAACTCAGTAGTATCTACAGTTTCTTTTTCTTCTTTTTTTGGTGGGGGTAAGAAACAGGGTTTCTCTATGTAATAACTCTGGCCTGGAACTCACTTTGTAGACCAGTCTAACATGGAACTCACAGAGATCCGCTTCCCTCTGCCTCCTTAGTGCTGGAATTAAAGGTGTGCTCCACCCATGCTTGGCATATTGCAGTTTCTTAAATGGACTTTCTTTTCACTTTCTTGTGGGCATGTGCGTTATTACAATTTACCAAGAAAGTCTTCTCCAGTGTGTCTTTTACTCATTTTTTGATTCCAGGACAGCAAAAGCATCCTCAAAAGCGCTGTGTTTTCTTTTTTTCTTTTTTAATTATATTTTATTTTTTTTTTACTTAAAAATTTCTACCTCCTCCCCTCCTCCCATTTTCCTCCCCCTCCCCCTCCCTCGTCAGCCCCAAGAGTAGTCGGGGTACCCTGCCCTTTGGGAAGTCCAAGGTCCTCCCCCCTCCATCCAGGTCTAGAAAGGTGAGCATCCAAACTGACTAGGTTCCCACAAAGCCAGTACATGCAGTAGGATCAAAACCCAGTGCCATTGTCCTTGACTTCTCAGTCAGCCCTCCTTGTCCAACACGTTCAGAGAGTCTGGTTTGATTATATGCTCCATCAGTCCCAGTTCAGCTTGCTTTGGTGAGCTCCTATTAGATCAGCCCCACCGTCTCCGTGGGTGGGCGCACCCCTTGAGGTCCTGACTTCCTTGCTCATGTTCTCCCTCCTTCTGCTCCTCATTTGGACCTTGGGAGCTCAGTGCAGACCTCCAATGTGGGTCTCTGTCTGTAGCTTCATCCATCGCCAGATGAAGGTTCTATGGTGATATACAAGATATTCATCAGTATGGCTATAGGATAAGGCTATTTCAGGCTCCCTCTCCTCATCTGCCCAAAGATCTAGCTGGGGACATCTCTATGGACACCTGGGGACACCTCTAGAATCAAGTCTCTTGCCAACCCTAAAATGGCTCTCTTAATTAAGATATATACTTCCCTGCTCCTATATCCACCCTTCCTCCATCCCAACCATCCCATTCCCCCAAGCTAAGTGCTGTGTTTTCTAAGAACTTGATAGACAAGGGCCATTGGTAAACTCTTTCTTGATGCTATTGATAACTGACTCCACATGTGTATTGTGTTGTCTCCAGAAGCATACATTAAAGGTGGTAAATCAATATCTGTTTCAGGGAGATGATGCTTTACATAAACAGTCAAGAGATTATTTTTTTTTTAGCTTGTCTCCTGGCAAGGGTAGGTTCACTATTATTCTTATTGTGATCTACAGTATTTGCTACAGTGTATAGCACCTTCCCTTTAGTTTTGATGAGGCATGCCTTGCTACGTATATATAGCCTTGGCTAGCCTGATGTTTTCTATATAATCCAGGCTAACCTTGAACTCCTAGGAATCCTCAGTCTCCCCAGTGCTGAGATTACAGGCACCTGTGATATCAGCGGATGTTAGAGTTTTGTAGACATCTATTGAGATTTCTGGGTATTTATGTCCCAGAACAAGGAGCTAGACAAAGAAATGTAGATAATAGCAGAAACAAGACACAAGTTATCAGAAATAAATATACTTCCAACGGAGGAAGTGGGCTGGAGTTGGGAGGAAGATTAGAAGCATGGAGTACTGGGACATTTATAGGTCATCTGCATAGTACAGGCTTTTGCTCACACTAGTTTTTAACATTTAGGCCTTGGTAGTATGTGTAGGGCATACTGTTCTAGTCTTCCTCTCTGCCAGCTCATTTATTCTGGATGAGAGAGAGGGATGGATTCACTAATCACAGTTGTTCTACCATTTCCACATTTAAAGAGGGCAACCATTTTTGCATGGTAACACTGTTTTAAGTCTGCTTACTTCTGTGACGTATGGCAACCTGACTTCATTGTTTAGATGGAGAGGGCTGGATACTCTCTCCTTAATCTGCCAACGAGATCTTTGCATGCATTCACTCTTACTTTAAAAATGAAATTCATTTCCATAAATAAATTTTAAGGGGACTGGAGAGATGGCTCATTGGTTAACAGCACTGGCTGCTCTCCCAAAGGACCCGGGTTTGATTCCCAGCATCCACAGGGTAGCTTACAACTGTCTGTAACTCCAGTTCCAGGATGTCCAGTGCCCTCTTCTGACCTCCATTGGAACCAGGAATGCATACAGTGCACAAACTACATGATGGGAAAGCATCCATATGCATAAAATAATTTTTTAAAAAAGTTTAAAAATTAAAATATGTGCACACACATAAGCCATGGCATGCATATGGAATTCAGAAGACAGCTTTTGGGAGTTGGTTCTTACCTTTCATCATGTGGGTCTTGGGAATTGAACTCAGGTCCATAGGCTTGGAGGCAGACAGCTTTACCTGCTGATTGCTGCCTGACAATTCATTTCTACTGTAGTTTTGGAACACACAGAAAACAATAAGGGAAATAATTATTACTGAAGTGCTCATAAACATCTCATTTCAATGTATTTTCCCCCACATTTTCAAATGCTATCAATATACTCTCTCAAAGTATATTATCCAATACTGACTTCTGAAATTTTCATATTAAATAGTACATTTTTGGAAATTTAAATTTCTCAGCATTCTAATGTATTTTAAAATTCCTATATTTTCCTGCATTAGAATAATTGTACAACAAATACCATTAATATATCATTTCTCTAATTTTAGACAATATTCCACTTGTGGATTGCTAAAGTAGAGATGAAAATAATATTTTTTAAATTATTTTTGATATCTGGTATCTTTTCATGCCTTTAATATACATGCATGTGGATTTTTTGTTTTTTTGTTTTACTTTTTACTTTTTTTTCAGATCTGGGGAGTGATCCAGAGATTTATACATACTAGGCAAGCACCTAGCCATTGAACCCAGGCCCTCTTTTGAAAATACTTGTATACTTGATGTAATGGATGGTTGTCTTGAAGATATCTTCTCAGTATCTGAGAAATAAAACATTTATTAATTTCAATGAGTACCTGACAGACACAGTGCATTTAAACATTCAGAACATCTCTCTGAGTCATGTGTCTTTGGGAGCCTTATACACAAATTGCTTTGTATCAGGTGCTTCATGTTACTTAGGTTTGTGCCACTCCACTACATAAGGAATCTCTCCAGGTTTGTGACATTGTTACAAATGATAGATTTATCTTGCACATTTATGTGGTTTTGATCTATTGTGTTTTCATTCTCTGTTGGTAAACTAATGATTTTTGTGTATCTCTTCTAATCAAGATTTCTTACCAGAGCGTTATTTTATATTTGACCTGATACGACCGAAGATGATTCCAGGTGTTAGAAAGCTCTTCTTGTATTCTGTCTTTGTCTCTCTTCTTGGAACTTCCATATTTTTTTTTACAGCGAATCAAAAAACTGAAAGCTTTTCCATTTTGTGTATTTTCTATCCCATGTGAATCCTTACATACTTCAGAAATCATTGAGGAGAGCCGAAGGCATGTCTACATTCTCTGCATTCACCTTATTTCCTTTTCTGTTCCTAATACTAGTTTATTTCCTTGCTGAGATGTGATGTGAGCATTTAGGAATGAAGAACATGAAGGATTTCTCCATCTCCACACACCTGTCTTTCATATGATTTTACTCTACAAGGGTTTTCTTAATAATACGAACTAGAATCCAACTGAAGTTTTTGTCACATTGATTGTCTTTATTATGTTCAAAGTATCTATGACCTGACGCCTTAGATTTTTCCTGGAATTTCTTTTTTTTAATATTTATTTATTTAGTTATTTATTATTATTTATTATTTATTTTAATATATATTTTATATTTATATTAATATATATTTTAAAAAATATATAATTATTTATTATGTGTACAATATTCTGTCTGTCTGTACGTCTGCAGGCCAGAAGAGGGCACCAGACCTCATTACAGATGGTTGTGAGCCACCATGTGGTTGCCGGGAATTGAACTCAGGACTTTTGGAAGAGCAGGCAATGCTCTTAACCTCTGAGCCATCTCTCCAGCTCCTTTCCTGGAATTTCTGTAGTCATCTTTGAAGTTCTGGTCTTTCTGTTGTCACCAGGTTCCTGAAGGTTTCCTGTATCACATATCCATGGAGCTTATGAGGGGGAAAATCCTGCAAATCCCACTCCTCCACAGTGAAGTTCACAGCCACATCTTCACAGGTCACAGACTTCATTTCTGCTTCCCAGGTCTCCTGCTCCCTTCACAACTGTTTCTGGGGTCAGTTGTCACAAAGTGACAGAAATTGGGTTACCTGAATCCTCTCTCAACTTGAATCAAGATAATGCCCTTTCAGACTACTTTTTTCTTCTTTTCAGATACTTCCTTCTTCTTTTCCTGCTGCCCAGGTTCTCACTAGTCTGGCCAGGCTAAACTAGAACTCTGTAGCCCAGGCAGGCCTTGACCTTGGAATTTATTGCCTCCTACTTGCTCTCTACCCTATGTATGTATGTATGTGTGTGTGTATGTACGTATGTATATATGTATTCTTTTTGAGATAGTCTTCCTCAGTGTACCTGGACCTGAATATCTATTAAGCTAAACTGACTGGCCAGTGAGTTCCAGGAATCTGCCTCTCTCCCCATTATCCTTTCTGCCACCCTAGCGCTGGGATTACAAGTATGCTTACTGAGTGCTAGGGATACAGACCCAGGTCCTTGTGCTTGCAGGAGCAAGCACTTTACCAGCGGAACCATTTAGCCAACTGCTATTTAAGGAATGATTAGTGAATGGCACAAGAAGAGTTGGTATTGGTGCTCTTGGCTACTGTAAACCAAAGAGTGAGAACATAGACATTGTCTGGTATTGGAACACTTACAGATTAGGGAGGAGGGGAAAAGGAGCAGCACAAATGGTTTTGAGAGGAGCTCAGAGCTACAGGTCTGGTAATGGTAAGAAACAGTGACCAGTAACGTGGAGGATCACAAGAGGTCGACGGCTGTGGCTGTAATATGGAAGCATTAGGGATTTGGAAGGTCAAGAGATGGTACTGCTGGTGATGAGAGAGGAGGATGAAAGAAAAAGACACCAGGAAAAAGCATAGTCTTTCCTGCTGCACAGGGCAGGGCCACAGGCAGGGAGACTTAGCAAGAGAAAATGAGAATGCCCCTGGGCAGAGGACCCTCTGGTGGCCTTCTCAGTGTTGAGGACCCCGAGATGGCCAGTTACTTTTAAAGGTAAAGAAGACAGTGCAAGCACCGGAATTGGAGTAGTATGTCCAGAGAATTGACACGTGTTTCAGTTCTGGCACAGCAGGAATAATTAGGCAACGTGTTTCTTTTATCAGTACTGTAAACCCTTAGCCTGCAATTCACAGCAGCTTTAGAAGGGGTGTTTAGGCAGATCCCAGGGTGGAGACTGGAGGTGACCTCTCTGGGTTCCTGTACGTCCTAGAACCTGCCAATCTTAGAGTAGACTTTCTCTCCAGTCTCTCCCCCTTCATTCATGCTTCCTGTGGCATATGTATGCACTCCCTGTTGCTGTTGCCATGGTTCCGAAGGCAGGACTTACGTTTCTGTGCCGGAGTCTTTGCTATTACCACTTGATTTATTATCTTCCCTTTCATCCTACTCTCTCAGCCAGGTCTCTGAGTTTTCCATAGAAAAGTAGCTGGAAAGATCCCCTGATTTACAGATGCCAGTGACGCATCCTGCCGTGCACTTGCTTCACCTTTTGCCCTGCCCTTCACCTTGGAAAAGGCCATGCAGAGCTTTTTGCTGGAGAAGACCTTTCTTCTGGTTTTAGTGCCACACAGATTCCTGTGGTGGGGCTGCTGCCTTCTGGGCAAAAAGTCATCATTTAGGGATACAACCCTTTAGAGTTCAGATATTCAATTCACCCATGGGATTGCCTAGGTACCTTATCAACTTGGCATTTCTCCTTCTCTGATTTCATGGACACATTGATGTCCTTTATCAACATATTCATCCTTTATAATAACAATTCTTTCTCACTGTAGAAAATTCAGAAGACAGATATACAATACAGAAAGCCAATCGTATCCACAGTCCTATTGCTGAGAAGTTAATCTTTTTTTTTTTTTTTTTTTTTTGGTTTTTCGAGACAGGGTTTCTCTGTGGTTTTGGAGCCTGTCCTGGAACTAGCTCTTGTAGACCAGACTGACCTCAAACTCACAGAGATCCCCCTGCTTCTGCCTCCCAAGTGCTGGGATTAAAGGCGTGCACCACCACCGCCCGGCAAGAAGTTAATCTTTTATAATTAACTGCAATAATTTTCCTAAATATTTTCATTCATGAAGTATATTTAACTAAAATGGGGATTAGGTTCCATTATAACTTAAACATATTGCTTTAGAGCTCTGTTTTCTTTTTTTGAAAAGTAACTTTTTTCCACTATACACATTTTTGTTTTATAACTAAAACATAAAGTATTGAAAACTTTAGTAAAACAGAAGATCAAAACACAGTAAATCATGGTTCAAGGACAGCCATCAGTGTGCAGTCTTGTGAAGGCAGTAGCTGAGATTTATACTTAATCATAACCAGCACCTGGAGGAATATTTTTACTGTAGTCTCTGCTCAGTGAGTGCTCTGAAATGAAATGTTTGCATTTTCATTATGTGTATATGTATCAGTGTTCCCATAGCATTGTGTTGTAAAAGTTTTCTACATAATCTTTTCTATTTTACTATTCTGTTTTGAAAATAAATTTTATTACCTTAGGTCTGGTTAGTTCACTCAAGAAGAAATCATTTAGCTACCTGGTAATAAACAGAGCTCTGATCTTTACAAGTTCAAAGAACTTTGCCTCATTCTATGAGGTTTAACTAAATGCTATATATCACAGAATTTCTTTGGGTAACGTGATGGACCTGTTATTGATGCTCCATGTGTTGTTTTGATTGGCTCTCACTATATTTCCTATGTTTCTTCAAGGACTGTCCTGGATCATAGGCAATTCATAGCATCTAGGATTTTGGAAAGTATCTCAAGGTTAACTGATAAACTATTAAAAATCTGGATTCAGATTAAATTGTTACATTGGATTTTTAATTTGGATCATGTATGAGGTGGGGGCTCAGAAGAATATACAATTTAGAAATACACATTTAAGTGCCAAATTACTGAAATACTCTTATAATTAAGAACACAATTATTTGACAGGAAGCAATGTGTTTGAAGGAAAGTTAGTTTTATTGAAATATTCCTTAATCTCTAAGGCCAGCTACTAGTTTTGATGTTTCTTTCCCATGTCTGACATACCTGGAAAAACAGTCTTGTATTTGCTACTGAGAATTTTCTTTATAAAGACCAGTGTATACAAATAAAATAACTTTATCTATACTGTCAACTTTTTTGCTGTAAAGAAGTTGTTTGAATAGCTATCCAATTATGCACTAATTTTTCCGTTTCTGTAGAAGAGGGGATAGATTTAATACTCAAGAGAACTCCTCCCAGTCACTTTTGCCATTCCTACTTATTATCTAGTCCCTTCATTTCTCTGGGCATTTTTCCTAATTTTAAGAAGTTAGCACTTGAGACAGGAAAATAGATCCAGGGAAGGAAATGCTTAAACATCCCTTGTTCTCAGAATTCTCATTTTTCTATTAAACAGTGCTTATAGAAACAGGAAAGAGGCACTGGGGAAGGTGTTTTGAAAAGAGCTGATAGCAGTTTGAGTCTCTCAGACATGAACATAAGATTGAAGACTAAAGAAAAAATGTACATAACTAGAATCAACAATATTAAGGAATGCCAACATGTTAAACCTAGTTTCTAATTAAGTGGTTAAGAAGAGTGTCTGTCTAATCAATTATAGGATTTCTGCAAGGATTTTAAGATCAGGCAAGTCTTCCAGTACTCTTGAAGCTGAAGCAGGAGAATTACAGCAAGTTCAAGACCAGCCAATCCACAATAGTGAGTTTGATGACAGATTGAGCTACAGAGTGAGACTCTGAAAAAAAAGATGTGAATTATAATGGCAAACACCACAACAAAATTGGTGATTAAGTAGTGTGGCAGGTACTTTTATTATTCCCTGAAATGGTGTCTTCTATATAACAGTTCAGGCTGGCTTGGGACTCATAATGTAGCCCAAGTAGCAATGGAGCTAGAGATGTTTATACCTCAGCCTTCTTGGAGCTCGGAATACAGGAATGCATCACTATATCTGGTTTCATCAAAAACACTTTTAGACAGTTTCAGGGAAGTCATCAGCCAGAGTGTCATGGTGGCAATCAAGTCAGGTAGCTACAATGACATCATACTTGTTGGTATAGCAACAGGACTGATCTGACAGTACACAGGACATGTCTGTTCCTAGCCACAGGCGTAAAAGACACAAGAATAAATAGGCAAAGAAGGCTCGCGTATTTTGAGTTGCCCTATGGCAGGGCTTAAAACCATCTAACTTGGAGCGATTATTTCAGAGAATGAAGAAAATGAGCCTGGACAGGTAGAGTCCTAACATTTGGCCATAAAATTCTTTATGTTTTGGGTCCTAAGCAGTGCATCAAATTAAGATTCTGATTTAGAGAACTTGAACTTGGGTTTCAGGAACACCTAGGATTCCTAGGATTCCTGTTTGACATGTTTGCTCCACTGCCTAGTGCCATCTACCTGCAGACCCTGAACCCATCAGAGCAGCTCTGACTGTTCTAATCCTAGACAAGGCTGCAGATTTGGGTATTG
Organism: Microtus oregoni; assembly: GCF_018167655.1. Classification (NCBI taxonomy): domain Eukaryota; kingdom Metazoa; phylum Chordata; class Mammalia; order Rodentia; family Cricetidae; genus Microtus; species Microtus oregoni. The sequence continues at coordinate 675,580 of NW_024544808.1, read as the reverse complement.
GCACAGGGCTGAAAGTTAAGCACCCAAAAGATCAATCCTGAATGACAACAGGTTTTCCTCTCCTTTTGAAAACTATTTTCAGGAAAAGGAGAAGAGATGACAACGAGAAGGACAACCAAGATGACCCTCATTCAAAGAGGAATAAGAAGGACCAGGCCTTCCAGGACCCTCACGCTATAGAGGTAGGAGCGATGGCCACACAGCTTCTCCATTTGACTCATTGCCCACTCTGTGGCATTCATTTCCATCTCCACTTTGGCAAGAGAATCCTCCCAGATACACTCATGAAAGTCTTCTTTGTGGCTGCAATGGTTTTGAGGCAGAGCAGGATTTTAAGTATTGACACAAACATAGCTTTACCGTGCAGCAGGACAGAGACAGGACCCACAGAGATATTTTCCCAAGCCCAGCCAGGAGGAATGGGGTTCCAGAAATTCCCTCACCTTGCAAATAGGGAGGGAGAATTGAACCCCACCTTCTGTGGTTAGGAAAGACATAAACTTGAAGAATAGAGTGGCGGGCTACTAGCTGCAATGCTCTTCTTGCTTTCTCCCTGAAAAAACAAAAAGCAAAGTGGGGTTGTGTGAAGGGACGTGGGAGAGCTTTAGGGATGCTTATGTCAAAGAGCTAGCATTACAACTTCCACAGTCTTAACTTTAACAGCCAGTAAGGTGTAACACAACATGGTTTGAATGGAAGCATAAGAGAGGAGGGAGCATTGTAAAGGTTTTCTGGTCAGCTCTCATCAGGCAATGAGTAAGTATGGCTGACTTTTACCTTTCTCAAGCAAGAGATGAAAGGCTTGTCAAAGCATGCCATTCCCTTGGGACAGACACAGGTAGGTTTTGGATAAAATGTACCTAGATCTACCCGAGTTTAGCAAGTAGAGTTCTTGACCCATTGAAGTTTCTGCTGCATATGGTCACCTAAATGTGAACACTGCCTTTGTTCCCAAGGTTAGCATCTTTAGATGTGTGCATGTAAATCTGCTCCCTGATTCCAAGGTATGAGATACGGTAGAGCAAACATAAAGACGAAAGCTTCTGTACATGTCTGTCTTCCTGATAGAGAACAATGGCTTCACAGTGTTCTCTGATGGGTGAGTGAAATAAGAAATGGAGACTCAAGGAGAGCATGTGGATTACTAGTGCAGGTCCCAGGCCTTTACTCTGCTATTGATCACATGGACTTGATGCTCACGTTCCAAGAAAACAGCAGACAGACAATCGAGAAAAGTGCATTATGTGCCTCACACCTACTTAGGTTAGGCTTCTGTGCACCCTTCACGTGTCCAACTCGGGATTATAGCTCTTTGTGACACCAGTGTTGTAGGCAGGGTAAGGGAAGCTGTCTGCTGGAATGTTTAGTAATTGGTTATATTTCTTTCTGGTGCTAGCAGTTTGTGGGCTGTGGTGGTTGATTTACCTGACAGCCTGACAGGACTTGCAAGCACCCGAGAAAGAGATCTCTTTTTAATACTCTTTTGAATTCTTTGAAATTTCTTGGTTACCTTCATGTGCACAGTACGATATTTCTTCATCATCTTCATCTGCAATCTCTCCTGGCACCTCGTGGATGTAGATGTCCTGTCTGTGGCTGAGCACTCACTGTTGCTCAAGGCCAGCCCTTCCAAACATAACGTGTCTCTGCATTGATGACTACTCATTGCAACTAGAAGCTTCTCAAACCAGTGTTGAGAGCAGTGGAGACTTAGGCAAGCAAACATGAATATTTAAAAGGCAGTTTAACAACATGTTCATTTAGCAGACTGACAGTAAGTCCTCCCCCAGCACTTTGAAGGAAGTATCGGTTCACTAATAATATGTCTTGACAATGTTTATAGCACCAGGCATACCCTCATTCACGTGGAGCAGGCTTCAGATTCAATCAGGACAAGAATTGGTTAGGTGCAGGAACAGAACTGCAGTCATTACAAGAGTGGGCTCATCATGCCTTGCAAGCCAGTATTGTGTTGTTCTGGGTCCAGCAATGGGTAAGATCACTTATATCCTTTCCCTCATGACAGCCATCATAACACCTTCACGGTACTGTGAACAATAGTCAGCTGGGAGATTTCCAGGTGAGTTTAAGACTGACTTCCCTACAACCTGTAACAAAAGTGTATAGTATCTCAGCCACAGGTGCCTATTGGCTTGTTCTGTTGGGCAACCAATAGCAGTGGCAATTGCCTTTACAGTTTGGTCACCTCTGAGGCCTGCTGGACAATAAGGAGGTAATCTGTGTGCAGGGCTGAGATTTTTACTTAATGACCTATGGCTTCAGGGAATAACATTGTTCACCTCCAAGCAGTATCCTTGTTAAAAATAGTGTGTATGGGGTCTGAAGAGATGGCTCAGATGTTAAGAGTACTGTCTGCTTTTCCAGGAGACCTGGGTTCAATTCCCAGCAACACATGGCAGCTCACACCTGTCTGTAACTCCGGATTCAAGGCATCTGATGCATTCACACAGACGTACTTACTACTACTACTTTCTACTCACTACTTATGTTCTGGCAATGCTTATGCATTTAGGAGCACCCCATTTATGGGCCCTCTCTGGTTGTTCCTATCCTGGGAAGGCCCAGATGCTTGAATTATTGTCAAACCCAAAGTTCCACAGTCTTCCTTTATGCTGTCTATTTACACAGACATACATGGAGGCAAAACTCCAAAGAATATAGGATAACACAGACAAACCTGCAGGCAAAACACCAATGTACATAGGATGAACGAAACATTGAAAATTGCATGTATGCTATGAGCGTGGTTGAGCACATGTCCTTGTGGTGCCTCGTTTATCATCTAGTGCATTTCACAAAGCTTCTTCATACACCCCGAGTTTTCCTTAGCTGTCCACATCCTGTCTGTCCACTCCCTTCCCCTATTCTCACTTCACTTCTCCACCCACAGTCTGCCCCTCACATTCTCTCATATCATGTCTTCCACCACCTCCTTTTACTTATTGTTCTCGGGGTCTAAGGTCATCGGTCCTCATGTAGCATCTTTCTGGTTAACCCTTACAACAATTCCTCCTTTTCCCATTCCCATTATTCCACAAGATGCTTGAGCTCTACTGACACCATGATTTCTGTTCTCCACTTTGGTGTTACCAGTATTCTGCTCTTTTCCGTCCTTCGTGCAATCTTCTCCCAACTCAAGGGCCTGTTTCTAGTTTCTTGGGTCCCAAAGGGACTTCAGGGTAAGCACACAAAACAAAATGGTCCCACATAGGAGTGAAATAGGACCCACATAGGAGGGAAAAAATGTGGTGTTTGTCCTTTTGAAGGTGGGGTGACCTTACTCAGTATAATTTTTTTCCAGTTCAATTCATTGACTTTCAAATAGTCTTATTGAAGAATGATTTAATGAGGTTGGGGTATGACTGTGGCGTTATCTTAATTGTTAGTGAATGCAGTAAGCTCCAACCCATTGTCACTCCCTGGGCTAGGCGTCTAGAATGTATATGTGAAGTGGAAAGCCAGCTGTAAGCAAGAGATCAAGCAAGAAGGATATCTGTGTTTATTCTCTCTCTGTTCTTGACTGTAGGTGAGATGATGATCAATTTCCTGTATTGATTTCCCACAATAGGGGATGAATCCCCGGATCTGTAAACCAAAGCAAACTTTCATTCCTGAGTGCTTTTGGTCAGGGTGTTTTATCACAGCAACAGAAATGAAATAGGGGCCCATGTACCTCAGTCTTGACTCCCTTGTACAATGTGGAAGACAGAACTTCGTGAGGGAGACATGAGAGGGCTCTGAGTCTTTCACTGAGGTGAAGAAATGTCCTTAGTTGTGCTGTGAAACCTAAGCAAAGGGGGTGCCTTCTGAAGTGATCTTAGAAGATACATTCATTGGAAGGGTGTGTATGGGGGTGAGGGAGCTGTGCTAAAGTGGCCTCATTGCTTGCAGACGTTTTAAGAACCCTTGACCATCGAGCATGCCGAAGTATGGCGAGCATTCTCATATGCAAGTTCACCTTAGACTCTGGAGTTGTCGATTGACGATAAGCATGTGTTCTACATATGAGGCTTCCTAGTCATCTTTGTTTGCCTTGTTCAAACTCCACTCAATCCTTTCACACAGAAGAGGTCATATGACTTGTATCAGAGGTGGAATTTTTCAGTTACAATGCAGATTAGAACTCAATGTCTGGCTCAATTTTACCTTCTGGTCTTCAGATTGCCTGAATTAGGTCCCTTCCCTGCACACAGAATTTTCCATATGAATGTCATTCACTCCCTTGTTCATTTGCAAAGTGGTAGTAATCCAACAGCCTGCTTTCTTGGGTGACTTCTGACTCAAGAGTGTGCAGTGTTTGGTGGGATCAGTAGAGCAGGGTCTGCCCTTGTAAATGTGAGGAGCTTTTGGGAGTTCAAAGTCTAAAGTCTTCAGTGGGCTTTTTAGGGCTTGTCAGTTTTGGTTAGTAAACAACATCATTTAATTCCTGGGGTGCAATGGGTATTAAGGGTGAATTTCATTACATTGTTGGAGATTCAGAAACGAGTATCTCTGAGGTATATAGGAACGGAATTGGATGAAAAGCCAGCGTTGAAGATCAAAAAATGCTGAATTCACTAGCTTTTTACCTTACGAAGCATTATCCAGTTCTATAGCATGCATATTGCTCATCTCTGTTGACCACACTGCTTCCTTGACTCTGAGGAAAACATGCAGATTTTATTAAGGTCTTCAACAAAGTATAACCTTGCTTTTGCCCATGCGTCTAGGCCACATCATTGTTTAGAACCTTTGGAAACGTTAAATGGTGAGATTTTCTTCCCCAGATTCTTCTGAAATATCCTTTTATTTTATGGAGTGCATGGACCTGCAGGGGTGGGCCCAAAACAAGTGCTTGAGTGTGTTGAGAGTGCAGAGAAACATGCGTGGGCTTTGTGTGGCTGGAGAGACGGGTCATCAGTTGGGATCAGTAGCTTCTCTCTCAGAATTTGGACATACATATTGTGGTGTTTTTCTCCACCTGTAACTCCAGTTGAAGAGCATGAATTCCCTTGTTGTGACCTGCACAGGCACCTAAGTACTCCTGGTGCACATAAACTACACTCAGGGACACATAAATCATCCATCTCTTTTGTTCCCTGGTTTGTTTGTTTTCAATGCAGTGTTTCACTGTGTAGCCCTGCTTATCCTGGATCTCAGTGTGTAGACCAGGTTGGCATCAGATTCACAGAGATGCAAGTCCCTCTCATTTCCTTGTGCTGGGATTAAAGATATGTGCCACCTTCTGAGCCAAAAAAATCTTTTTTTATCCCGTAATGCATTGTTCTTCATATAAGGTTTGGCATTCTGAAAATACTTGTCTGGGGGCAGTCAGAACATGCTAAGGGTCATTCATGTGTCAGTTAAATTTTGGAGATCTTGAAATATTTCAGGCATTCTATGTTCTGAGAAATTAACTCACTCTGAAACTGAATTATAGGAAGGTGTAACTATCTCTGCTAGGAATGCTGTTTGGGCTGTCAAAAGGGCAAGCCGATCACACAATAGACAAATTCCCCATTGGTCCTGCATTATAAACATTTCCAAATAAAAAAATTTACCTCAAGGCCATTCTCACAGCAAGAATGTTACAAAGTCCAGGCTTTGTAAGTGGGAGGACAGTTTATTTGATGAATAGCCATTGTGGATGGTGGAAGACCTGCCTAGGGAGCTGAAGGTAGTCTGTCTTTGCCACTTGGTAGCATAAGAGCACTCTTCCCAAGGTCTCTTTTCTAGCATTGCAGTTTATTTCTCTAATCTTTGTTTTGAAGCCAGGAGGATCTAAACCTCATAATAATTTTCATTGCATTGTGGTAGCACTCTGTTTTTCAGTTACTGACAAAGTGAATCTTTGTTTTGCCTATGAATCACTTGATGTAGATTAGATGGAAAGTGAAGATATCACAAAAGTAGAAACAATGGTTTCCCATCTCAAACTGTACAAGTATGTGATGTTTTGAGTAAGAATAGCTCCAATGGGCTCATATACTTACATGCCCAGAATTTAATTCCTAAATCCTCTTGGGAAGGATTAGGGGGTATGTACTATGTGTGTGGACTTTGAGGTTTCAAGTCCCATGACATGCCCATCCTACCTCTCTGTCTGTCTCTGTCCCTCCCTCCCTCCATTCCTCCCTCCTTCCCTTTCTCCCTCCCTCCGTCCTGGTTGTATGTCAAGCTCTCAGAACTTGTTCCAGTACCATGTTTACCTTCCTGCTGCCACGTAGCCCCCATGGTGGTCTTGGTCGCTGACTGACCTCTGAAGCTTTGCATTTCACTTTTGTAAGTTGCCTTGGTCATGGTTTCATCACAACAATGGAAAAATCTAAGACAACATTAGTATTTTTCCAAACAATACATAATGTTGACATTTATTAACTACACTTTAAGGTTTTCAAAGTACTTGGGAAATATAGGTATTCCATAAGAATCAAGAATGTCATTTTTAGCCAGGAGGTGGTGGCACACACCTTTAATCCCAGCACTCTGGAGGCAGAGACAGGCGGATCTTTGTGAGTTCAAGGCCAGCCTGGTCTACAAGAGATGGTTCTAGGACAGGCTCCATAGCTACAGAGAAACCCTGTCTTGAAACCCCCCCGCCAAAAAAAAGAATATCATTCTTTTTTAGGAAAAGCACAACTGATATAGTCTGAAGACTATTAATAGATGACATATCATATAGATTAGTTGAATTTCCGTCTGCATTCTTTTTTTTCATTCTTACTTTGTTCTTGTGTGGTTGCCTGTCCGTCAGGGTTTTTAGTTTGGCAGCTTCTTGATAGATAGCAGGGGTTGTCCTGGAGCTCATACGTAGTCCAGACTGTCCTCTAGATCCTCCTTATTCAGCCTCCCGAGTGCTCGTATTACAGGTGTGTGCTCATGCGCCCAGGCAGTTAGTTACTTTCCTTATAAAAACTCTTTTTATTAAAACAATTTTACTTAAAAATTTCCACCTCCTCCCTTCCTCCCATTTCTCTACCCCTCACCACCCTCTCCCCCCATCTCCTTTCCCCTCCCTCTCCAGTCCAAAGAGCAGTCAGGAATCCCTGCCCTGTGAGAAGTCCAAGGACTTCCCCCCTCCATCCAGGTCTAGGAATGTGAGCATCCAAACTGCCTAGGCTCCCAGAAAGCCAGTACATGCAGTAGTATCAAAACCCAGAGCCATTTTCCTTGGCTTCTCAGTCAGCCCTCCTTGTCCAACACATTCAGAGAGTCTGGTTTGATCACATGCTCTATCAGTCCCAGTCCATCTTGCTTTGGTGAGCTCCCATTTGCTCAGCTCCAACGTCTCAGTGGGTGGGTGCACCCATTGAGGTCCTGACTTCCTTGCTCATGTTCTCCCTCCTTCTGCTCCTCATTTGGACCTTGGGAGCTCAGTCCAGTGCTCCTATGTGGGTCTCTGTCTCTAGCTTCATCCTTCGCCAGAGGAAGGTTCTATGGTGATATGCAAGATATTGATCAGTATGGCTATAGGATAGGGCCATTTCAGGCTCCCTCTCCTCAGCTGTCCAAGGATCTAGCTGGGGACATCTCCATGCACACCTGGGGACACCTCTAGAGTCAAGTCTCTTTCCAACCCTATAATGGCTCCCTTATTTAGGATATATACTTCCCTGCTCCTATATCCACCCTTCCTCCATCCCAACTGTCCCTGTTGAAATAGGAGCAGCTGGGCTGTGTCCCGGGCACCTGGCTGCCCACATGGCTAGATCTAGCTTATGCCCCGAAATAATTACACGGAAACTGTATTATTTTAAACACCACTTGGCCCATTAGTTCCAGCCTTTTCTCGGCTATCTCTCGCACCTGGACTAGCCCATTTCTAATAATCTGTGTAGCCCACAAGCTGGTTTACCAGGAATGATCTTAACCTGCGTCTGCCTGGAGTGGGAGAATCATGGCGACTCCTTGACTCAGTTTCTTTCTCCCAGCCTCCTGTTCTGTTTACTCCACCTACCTATGTTTTAACCTATGAGGGCCAGCCAAGCAGTTTCTTCATCAAGTAACCAATGAAATCAACAGATTGATATATGACACTCCCACATCATGTCCTTTTCCTCCAAGCTCTCCCCATCCCCCCTTCTCACTTTTTTCTCCCCATATCCCCTTACTTCCCCCACTCCCACCCCCAAATTTCCAATTTTTGCCTGGCAATCTTGTCTCCTTCCAATATCCAAGAGGATTACTAAATGTTTTTCTTTGGGTTAACCTTCTTATTTAGCTTCTCTAGGATCACTAATTATAGGCTTAATGTATTTTATTTATGGCTAGAATCCACTTATGTTTGAGTACATACCATATTCACCTTTTTGGGTCTAGGTTACCTCACTCAGGATAGTGTTTTCTATTTCCATCCATTTGCATGCAAAATTCAAGATGTTATTGTTTTTTACCTCTGAGTAATACTCTAATGAGTACATATTCCACATTTTCTTATCCATTTAGAAAATATTGAGAGCAAACTCACCATATGCAAACTATAGTAAACCTACTATTAGCATACCAGTCTGTGTTAATCATCAGAAATGCTTGCTGATGGCCTACAGTTGTCATTAACAAACATCAAAATAATTTCAAAATACAAGTGGAGCCTACTTGAAGTTATAGGACATGCACATATGTCCACTCTCGGGGATATGTATGGAAATATCATGTTATTGGTATGTATATACATGTGCACATGTGCATGTCTGTGTAAGTAGAGCTTTCCCCGTCATTTCTCTGCCACATTGGGACTTGGGCTTGCATTCCATTTTACTCATTCATCCCTATCATACTCTGCAGCATTGAATGCTTCTTTGTCCTGGCTGTTGGGAGCTTCTTCCCTGGTTCAGGTAATTCAAATGCATGGTGCTATAGGGTCAGTGGATATATGAAGGATTTTAGAGGGAGAAAACCTGTGTTTGAACCCTCTCCACAACATTCCCAAAGTCTTGCCTTTGGGTTGTAAAACATCTCTTTCCTGTTCTGTCAAATGGGTGCCATTAACCCCGGTTTGTGTGATAGCGCTGCTGTCAGGAGGGAAGGAGCTACCCAAGTGTTTGCACTTCATAGACTGTGGAGCCTTTTGTAAAGCGTGATGCCAGTATTCTTCAAGCTGAACAGGAAATGATGACAGTATCATAATAGCCATCCTCCTTCTGTCTTTCTCCTTCCAGTCGTCAAGCAGTGATAATGAAAGAAACCACAGCAGCATCAATATCCCAGTACGAGGAAGTGTACCAGAAAGCAGTGTAAACCGGAACATTGCTGAAGTTTACTCCACTATCCCCGAGTTCTCACACGAGGACTATGCACTGTGCCAAGGCCAAGGTCCTTACTACCACATTAACCAGATCTTGAAGGAAGCCCATTTCTATAGCCTACAGCAGAGAGGACAGTCACCGACGTGATGACCTGGGTGCTCCTCCTCCCTTGTTTATAAAAAGCAATGACATTCCCACGAAGCAGTCTTGGCTTTTGTCTGTATTTTCAGTAAGAGTCAATGGGCATTTGTACTCTTTTGCTGTTTTGCTCCACCGCTACGATTTCAGAGGGTCATTCGTGACAGTTTGATGTGTTTTCTGTCAAGTCTGGTGTCCAATTCATGTTTAAATAGCAGCATGAGGATTTCTCCTGATACTGAATGGCTTGTTTGTCCCATTCAGGTTGGGTTCCAAGTTACTCATTGAGGGTCTCCAGGTTAAATGTCCTTGTACAATGTGACCCCTCCTTCTGAGAAGCTAAGGCCCATAAAAGAATGTGTACTTCCCCTTAAAACATGAAAGAACAAACAACAGCAGCAAATAAGCCAACACCATAGCGGTAATGAGCATTGATTAGAGGGAGAATGGGGCTTGTTCTCATTCTGAAATGATTGGCAGGGCAGCTCCTCAGAAGGGAGATTTTCTACCTATCATGGTGCAAATGCCAGCCTCTGCAGTTGTGAACGTGAAGCCTGGCTCTGGTAAATGCACTCCACATTCCGAGTGAGAAGACTTCTTCCCTTAATGCCCCTTTGTGTGCCCGTCAGACTTTGTGGAGAGCACTTGTAATTCTGTCAGAGATTAAGTGCAAACTCTAGATATGAACAGCTTGTGTGTTGTTTCTTACAGTTCCATCCATGATGTGTAATGTTTGTAAAGTCTAAGCTACTGCACACAATATCTGACTAAAGAGCTGTTGGAAAACTGGGTGGGATGATGTTCCTTGTATAAAACGTCTTTCACGCGGATGAGGGCATCTCACACCATCAATATCAGTGCAGTTGTTTGGGGCAGGGTGGGCCAGTGGAACAGTGCCTGCTCAGCCTATGGCAGACCCCAGGAATGCTAAAACCATCAGCACAATTAATACACTTATGATGAGTGAACTGAGGTGCCATTACAAGAAACAGACAATGCCATTTAGTGATGGACCTGTCCCCATGAATAGTCATATCAAGCAGCCAACCAGCCTGCAAAGGAACTCCCTTCCTAAATGTCCATGCTTTCTCAATGATCAGGTCAGTGATCAAGGAACCAGAAGGCATCAATTCCATCTGCCCTGTAGCTGTGAGGGTTACATAGTTTTCACATTTACAGAGGAGAGGCTTGGTCTATTTGCTACACAAGCTCTCTATGAAGGGAACCACATGCCACACAAAGGACTTGTGTTATGGCTAATGTTTCCCAAGTGGGGGAAGCAGGTCTTCAGGAGAAGATGTTAGTGTTCTTGGCAGGGAGCAGTGAATAGAGACTCAGTTAGCAATTTCTCTTTAAGAGTGAGGCACAAAAGCCAAATAATAAAGCGGAGAAGGAATCTGCATTTTGAAACTGCATGCATGCAGCACAATTCAGGAGCACCTAAGGAGAGCAGTGCAGGGTGAGATCTATGGAGGGCTGCCCACCTGGGTTTGGACCACTATCAGTCATGCAGGCGAGATACCTTGGGGGAAGGTGCTTGTCATCTAGCTTAACAATCTGGGTACCATCCCTTGCAGTCCAGTGATGGAAAGAGAACAGACTCCAGGAAGTAGTCCTCTGCCCTCTTGAAAAACTCTCTCATTTCACATTTGACCAGAGCTAGGCCAGAACCCTATGTATAACAGGCTTGCCTGGAACACAAGCAGGTCAACTTGCTTCTGCCTCCTGTTTGCTAGGTTGGATTGCTTGTGCCATCACTTCTGGCCTTTCTTAAACATTTGTATTTGTTTGTAAAGTCAGGCTCTCCATATGTGACCTAGCCTTAACTGGAATGACTGTGTACCTCCAGCTGGACCCTAACTCCTGCAAATCTGCCTCCTCCAAGAGTCTGAATCTCTTGTCCTGGTAAATACATTGTGCCACCCCCTTACTGTCTTTTGCATGTTATTTAGCTGTTTATCACCAGCCTATGTCCTAACAGCTTCCAACACTTTATTGAAATGGTGTAAGCCTGCCCTCCACAGCCATCCTTCCTGTAATGTAAAGTATTTTCTAAGACTGGCAATGGAGAGAAGCGACCCTTTTCTACTGGAATCTAGTACCTACAGAAAGGGAAGAATATTTTGCCAGGCATGATACGGGGTTTGTCATCAGAGATTAAGGACCTAACTGACTTTTGGAACAACCCAGTATGGGCTCAAACTCCAGTGAGCTCCTCCCAGCACCCCTGTTGAGGCTAGAAGTCACACGCAGGGAGGGAAATTGCTGCCAAGTCATCCACCTGTGCAATCAGATCCTGAAGAATGTGACAAAAGTCCATGAGCAGCATAAGACACACAACTGGAGAGAAAACTCCAGCATTGAAAACCAGGTATCTTCAACTTAGTACAAGCTCCCTTTGCACTAATGCAAGTGGGCTGTTTTAGGAAAGGCTGGTTAATTCTAGAAGCTTCTGGTGCTGTCCACTCATTGCATTGTGCCACTCGACAGTATTTAAAGGCTGCTGAGGCCATGATGACCATATTCAGTGGACCTGAGACCAAGGAACAGTATCTCTCTCTCTTCCTCCCTTCCACCTCTCTGCTTCTCTGTCTCCTCCTCACTCTCTGCTCTCTCTCTCTCTCTCTCTCTCTCTCTCTCTCTCTCTCTCCCTGACTTTACTCTCTCCATCTCCACATTAAGAGCTTTGTCCTGAAACCCACATTGTCCTGATGGTTTTACATTCATGACTACTGCTCAATGCACGGATCCTTTCATCATCTCTAGCCATGATGACCTTGGGTATTCATGGCCATAGACCAGACAGATATTTTGCCTGAAGTTAAACCAGAAGGAGTTTGAGGGACAAACTGTTTGGTGGCCATGTTTGTTCCCATGGAATGACCCCTGGTCACGTCCTAATGAGCAGAGGAGTTGTTTATGTACTCCCCCAAGGTTTCATATCACTTCCATAATTGTGAGGTTCCTTGGTTGATCCACTGACAGACGGCATTGGTTTCTGTTTGTGGTTCTGCACTTGAGACACGTGACAGTCACCTGTATGATATCACAGTCCTCTTGTCCTTCCTTGCTTGCTCGTGGTCCCTGCTGCAGATCAACACAACCAGTAGATCATTCCCTCTGGAGAGTCCCTTTCTGTCTACTTGACCACATCACAGGACAGACTGATGCAAGGTCACTTTGAGGTTTCCAGAAAACCCTAACTTTTGAAGGATTTGGTGAACTCCTATGCCATTTTCTGCATCATTATCATTTTCCCCATATCCTGTGAGGGATGTGTCCTGAGATCTCTTGAGTTCCCACCAAGTGAGGGAAATTTCAGAACTTACTTTTATTAACGACTATTTTCTCATCCTGTTCTGCTTGGGACCAATCTTGGGGATTATGGTCAGGTTGATTTCTCAAAAGAATAAATAGTTAACCTTGTTAACCATGACTAGAGAGGGAACAGTCAGAATTCTTCCCAAGATGGGTTTTAGTTCCTCATTTGTTCTTTTGGCTTTTCTTCAAGTTTTCTTAAGAGGTTTGATGTGGACCAGGTGCAGAAAGCCTTCTTGACTTGTGTGAGAGTTTCTTACTGTTACAATCCTGAGGATCTGCCCTCTCCTGCACCGTGGTCAGTGCATTTTCATACCCTGAGACTTCCTATTGCAGACAAAAAAAACTTAGTTGTCGATTTTCAAGACACCATGAAGCATACAGGCTAAATGAAGCTAAAAAGCCAGTGCAGATAAGTAATGGCCATTGGGGAGAAACTGTACTGTTCAATTCTTCTCTTGGAAGAAGAAATTTGCCCAAGTCCTTGTCTTCAAATACAAATGAAGACAAAAGCCTGTTGGTGGAGGCCTGTAATCCCAGCTAGTGGGAGTCTGAGGCAGGAGGATCACCTGCTGTAAGGTAGAGCTACAGACTGAGTTCAAGGAGAGCCTGTATAGGGTCCTGAGACTTTGAGTCAAAAGAAAATATCAATGGAGAAGGCTGGAAATATAGCCAAGTGGTAACATATATCTACCATGTAGCAGGCCCTACATCCAATACCCTGTATTGACAGACAAAAGTAAACATACACAAATAAATATAAACCCAGCCAAAGTCCATAAATGGAATAGAAGATATTTCCTATGTAGACATCTCTCAGGAGTCACTGTAAGTATGAGATCAGACCGGGTCTTCTTTCTTGCTAGTGACAAGGTGCAAGGCAGTAATGTCATACTCAGGGACAACATGCTGGTAAGTTACTCACCAAATAAGACTGAATTGCCACTCTCAACAACGCTTGACCCGGTGGTATCCCTGTTTCTCATGACTTGGACATAAGCTTCCTACAGCTCATCTTCAGTCTTGAGTCTCCTTAATGTTCTGAGAGTTCTCATGATTGATGTTGACTTGAGACACATCTTTGTGATTTCTTAGCTCTCTGTGTGGCCTTGGGTGCACTTGTGTAATGTGATGAGTTTCTCATTGCTTGGGGGCTTCCAGTCATGAAAGGACTGTGTTTACATTGAAACTGTTATGGGCATGGGGTGGTCCTTGTCTATGCTTGGAAGCACACTGTGATTGGCCCAAGTACAATATTAGTTGTGGTTGCCTAATGCTGCAGACTGATTTCAGGGCTTCTTTTGTAGAGTCCACCTGGGCCTTTGGCTTCAATTCTAAACCCATCATGGAGGTCCCATGGAGTTCTTAACTGAATATTTAATGGGCATCATTCCACCATTCCAAGGTCTGTAATGCTCCATATGATCGAGGTCATCCACAGAAATATTTCTTTGAACCCAATTGTGATGACTTGTACAAAGAATCATTGTAAGTGCAGGGACCTAGTGAGGGAACTTGCAAGCTCTAGGCAGCCACAGCGACCTAGCCTCTGCTATAAAGTTAAGTGCTGAAACCACCTTGTCCCACAATGTCTGCTTTATGGATCAGTGTGAGTGGCTACCACTTTAGACTGATCTTGTAACACCCTGCCCCCCCTTCAAATTCCTCAACCACATTGTTCTTGTACCGGAATATTATCCAGACACAACCCCTGCGCTCCACATTACTGCAGAGGATTCCTAGTCCTCCTGTGAGTGGCAATGCAAAGGTTGTTACCTTCTCGGGAATCCTGACCTGGGTAGGTTTAGTTTCTGTGTGATGTGATCCTTAGACAGATCAAAGTTTGTTTATCTATAAAGACCATCCCCAAACAGTTATTATTTACTAAAATACCTGTCCTCGCCCAAAGAGTTTGCCGAACCATTAATAAAGGATTCGTATGTATTCACATACACCTCCAAATATGTTGCTGTCCTGGAAAAATAAAGATCCATATGAGTTCGCAGCTTATATCCTAAAGTACTTGTAAGGTCCCTCTGAGTATCACTTACTGAGCAGAAGACAAAATGTGAGTGCCCTCATAGATATCACACCCCTGCTGCACAACCCCTTCTCTTCATCTGATTAATACATAATTTAAAAACACCCAGGCAGGTCCGGAAAGCATAGTTTCATGTAGACGAGTAGAGAAAGAGACACGCTCAACTAAGCATGCTGGGGTCGACATGCACAGGCTCAGGAGAGGGTATGGACTATACTGCAGGAGGTTCCACGTGGAATCATCATAGTGCTAGACATTGCTGATCAATATTGTTATCAGCAGAATTTGGTGATAACTGGTGAATGTGTGTGGGGACTGACTTTATGACTTTTCCAGTAATGCCACTATAAATATCCATGACCTGGGTATGCCTATGTTATAGACTGGAAGCTGGGGAGGCCACTTTGCCCTCAAGTTTGCTGTTACTGGTCAAGATCCAGCAGTGGCAAGTTTCTATGTGTGTATTAGTTATTAGCTTATTATTGGGGGTCTGTACACTCTGTTTTTCTTAGCTGCTAAAAGACTCTGATGATCCAAACGAACATCTAGGAGGGCAGAATGTACCCCTCCTTGCTGAAGAGACAAGAGGACCAGCCTTTCAGCTGTCTATATGCCACACAGGTGGGTGGGGTGGATGTGGCCTTATTCACCTGAGGATGTTGCTCATTGCTCCAGGTTGCTGCCTAGCAACCACTCTGCAGCAGCCAGTGTGTAGCTTTGGAATGGTAGAGGGAGATATTGAAGGCCTGAAAACACATCCCTGCCAGCCATTATGGGGTGCCTTGGCAGTTTTAAGGGCAAAGGCTTCCTGGCAGGGTAAATCTTGTTCCTGGGCATTTGGCCATGAAGGGCAGAGCCTGCTGTGTACTGGGAAACAAGGAGAGAATCTTTGAGATGTGTTACTTGCTTTACTGTTTGTCCTTCCTTCTCACATGCCCTGCGACCTGCAGTCCCTAGACAGTGCACCTGTATCTCTGTCTGATCAGAGGGATGTGTCAGGGTGTACAAGTTATTTTCACTTGCCTGACATTGAACTGATTTTCTCTACTCAAGTCTGTGGTGTACTGTTCTGCTTGTACCGGACAGCTTGAAATGCCCTGTTCCAAATGTGTAAACATGTTCTCTTCTATGATCACCTGCCTCCTGTTGTTAATGTGGACTGGGATGTCATCATGTGGTTTTGTCTGAGACTTTGAGAGGGGAAAAACTGTGTAGTGATCTCCAGTCTAATCCAGGCGGCAACTTGTTTGTTCTGCACATCTGAGTTTTGTAACATATCTTCTCAGCTCCCCGACTGACTAGGTGATGACCCAAATTGTCATTATAGTTCAGTGTGCGTGCTTTCTTTTCAATTATTTCTCCCTTTGGCAAAGCAATGGTCATGTTTTTCCTTTTCCACAGTGCATCTCCTTTAGTAGGTGCTGTGTTTTCTTCCAGTCACATCTTCCCTTCCCTGATTTCTCATCTACCTGGAGGTCTTTGTGTTCTCCCCTCTGCATCCAGCATCAGCACATGCTGCCCTTTAGAATACACAATGGTCCCAAATTTCCTGAGAAATGTGGAAATTTGGGATCAACATACCCCAGGACCCAGCAATACCACTCTTGGGAATATACCCAAGAGATGCCCTATCATACTACAGAAGTATTTGTTCAACTATGTTCATAGCAGCATTATTTGTAATAGCCAGAACCTGGAAACAATGGAAGAATGGATGAAGAAAGTGTGGAATATATATACATTAGAGTACTACTCAGCGGTAAAAAAAAAATGACTCCTTGAATTTTGCATGCAAATGGATGGAAATAGAAAACACTATCCTGAGTGAGGTAACCCAGAACCAAAAAGATGGCCATGGCATGTACTCACTCATAATTGTTTTTTAGCCATAAATAAAGGACATCGACCCTATAATTTGTGATCCTAGAAAAGCTAAATGAGAAGGTGAACCCAAAGAAAAACATATAGTTACCCTCCTAGATATTGGAAGTAGACAAGTTTGCTGGGCAAAAAGTGGGAACTGGGTGGGGGGTTGAATGGGATGGGGGTAAGGCAAGATGGGGAGAGAAAAGTGAGAAGGGGAGGATGTGGAGAGCTTGGGGGAATGGGATGGTTGGGATAAAGGAAGGATGGAAATGGGAGCAGGGAAGTATATATCTTAATTATGGGAGCTATTTTAGGGTTGGCAAGAGCCTTGACTCTAGAGGGGTTCCCAGGGGTCCAGAGAGATGTCCCCAACTAGGTCCTTGGGCAGCTGAGGAGAGAGAGCCTGAAATGGCCCGATCCTATAGCCATACTGATGAATATCTTGCATATCACCATAGTACCTTCATCTGGCGATGGATGGAGACAGGGACCCATATTGGAGCACTAGTCTGAGCTCCCAAGTTCTCAATGAGGAGCAGAAGGAGGGAGAACAAGAGCAAGGAAGTGAAGACCGCGAGGGGGGCACCCACCCACTGAGACAGTGGGGCTGACCTATTGGGAGCTCACCAAGGCCAGCTGGACTGGGACTGAAAAAGCATGGGATAAAACCAGACTCTCTGAACATGGTTGACAATGAGGGCTGCTGAGAAGCCAAGGACAATGGCACTGGGTTTTGATCCTACTGCACGTACTGGCTTTGTGGGAGCCTAGCCTGTTTGGATGCTCACCTTCCTAGACCTGGATGGAGGGGGGGGGACCTTGGACTGCCCACGGGGCAGGGAACCCTGACTGTCTTTCGGAATGGAGGGGGAGAGGGAGGGGAGTGACACATGGGGAGGGGGGAGGGAGGGAGTGTGGAAGGAAGGGAGGAGGAGGAAATTTTTAATAAAAATAAATAAATAAAAAGCATACACAATGGTAAAGGTTTAAGGTTGGTAACAGAGTAGGATAAAGGTCATTGAACCATTGGCCCTAAGATCCACCTCCCTGGAGATTCCAGTGACTCACTTCAACCAACTACAGGATGTGCTGTGACTCTCTTGGCATGCTGGATACAGGACCTTCTGACAAGAGGGCCCAGGCTCAGCTGTCAGCCCCACTGCCCCATACCCTGTAAAAGATCATGCCTTATATGGATAACAATACTGTGTTATTGGCCAAGGACTCTCAGAGTCATCTAAGTGATCACTGGAGTCGGCACCCATGGTCCTTCTTTCCCTTAGAGGTGGTCTTCAGTGGGGACCAGGTAGCCCCCTTTACTTTGCCCTCAGTTATTTGAGTCCTGCTGGTGACCTCAGTTGACCATGACTACTGATTCATCGTCTTTATCTCCTTCATACAATTAGATGTGTGCACTGGATGACTGAGTGCCTGTGCGTGTGTGCGACTGTGGGCCCTCATGCCTGTGTGGGTGGAGGTCTGAGGTTGACTCTGGGTGTGTTGCTCTATTGCTCTCCATCCTGTGTTCTGAGACAGCTCTGTTGTATAATCCTAGAGCTCACCAGTGTGTCTCGATCAGGTAGATAGCCAGCCCTAGGAATCCTCTTCTCTCTGTCTATCATCCCTAGGATTGTGGGAGTGCTCTGCCTGGTCAGCTTTTGAGTGAGGGTGGAGGATCCTACCTCAGCCCCTCTTGCCCATGAGCCAGACATTTTACCAGCCCCATGGCTCCCCAGCCCAGTTTCATAGTATTTTATTTAATTGCAACCTTCCTTCACAAAATAATGGCCTTTTCTGGATTAATGAATCCCATAACCACAGTGTGCTCCCCCTGCCTGCACAACCTCTCTGGTGGGCAGTTTCCTGGATGAGCAGATCAGGATGTGTTTCTCACACTCACAAGGTAGCAGGCAGCATCTTCATGAGCACTTTTGAGCATCTTAGGTGTGTGGTGCTTCTGCTGTCAAACCCTCACGCATGTTTTAAACGCTGGTGCTACAAGAGAGACTCCAATTATGCCTTGATTGCAGTTGTCATGGTGATGCGATTGGAATACCTTTCATCAATGCAACATAATTTACCTCTAGGACTGTGTCGTGCCACCCTCTCCCAGCCCTTGTGAAATAGACAGACATTTTCCCCCACCCCACCATTCTCATTTTCTCTCAAGAGAGGTTGGAGAGACATGTTCCTCAAATGTCATGACTCAGCTTAAGACCCTGTGAGGTCTCTGGACAGGAGGTGATGGCAGAGGTGTAGTTTTTAAATCTCATCCTGAAACCACTGTGCCAGAGGAAATCAATAACCTGCAAGAAAAAGAAATTTTTCTGACAGGATGGAGTGTGTGGTTGCCTAGGTTACCTGGAGAGAGAGAAAGAGCCAGGGCAGAGGGAGATTGTCACATGAACAGCCTCATTCTACAGGATGCAGCCCTAAAGTCAGAGTGTGGAGGAGCATGCTCAGTATTTCAGAGCCTTCTCAACATTAGCAGCTTCCTGAAGGGGTCTGAGCCTGTTTGTGAGATGCAAAAACAAGAAGGACAAGGACAGAGGCTCTGACCACATGCTACAGGGACCATTGGATTTTTAGTGAGGGTGTGCAGATGGGGCAGTCCCTCTCCTGCTGATGGTACCAAGGAGAAGGGTCTGTGAACTCCTGTGGAACCACCTTCCCTTTAGACAGACGCTATTCTTTCTGCGTTGGCCATCCTGTTAATGTTGCATGTGCTGGGTACATTCACAGATGTGGTGAAATGGAACATTGCTTAGAATCCATGGAATTCTCAAGACTGTGTACAGCACATGTCTTGTTTATCTATCTATCTATCTATCTATCTATCTATCTATCTATCTCTCCTATTGCACAGAACAGAGGGAATTGTGACATTTAATACACCACATATTTACTTAGATTATGTAATTCTGAGTGAGTTTGACTATATATATGTGTGTGTGTGCATACACACATGAACACATATATGCATGTAAATATTGTCTTCAGTGTGCATAGCTGCATTCCATGTAAAATCACTAACAGATGTGCACTGAGATTTGACCCCAAAAGCCTGAACAATGGATTCCAAACAGAATCCCAACATGGAGCTTGAGAATTACAATGCCCGCTGAAGGTGTGTCCCCCCCAAATCCAGATAAAACGGGAAAAGAGAAATGGATTGTCATTCCCATAGTTAACTGACTTAGGTGGAAGTGAAGACTGGTATGGAGAGGCACCTTGCAGGTGCCTGTCAAGGAATGTATCTAGAACATGGTGAATGCCCCTGAGCTGTAGCATTCCATCCTGCCTGATCAGCACCATGGTCCTAATCTTGCCTCATTTGTATTTCTGAACTAATCAACCCTACAGGAGCTCACTTCATGTGGGAACCATCACAGTGTGCATGGGACCAAATGTGAATATCAAGCTCTGAGAGAAGTGAAGTCAGAACAAGCTTAAAGGGTGTGAAAGTTAGTGGGGTGGGTGGGGGAACCCAGACATTCTGCCTTCAGTTTCTATTATGTTTTGTTTATGTTTTGAGCTACACAATCTAGCTATGGCTGTCCCGGAATTCATAAGTAGACCAGAGTGAAAGAAATTTCACAGAGATTTCTGTGCCTCAGTGTCTTTTATGCTGGCATTAAAGGTGAGATCTACCACGCCCAGCCCTGTCTCCATTCTCCATTTCTACCATGTCGGTTGAGAGGAAACAGCCATATGTAAGACTTATTGATGGGTTCTGTAACTACTGTCGTGGTCTGAATGAGAATGCCCCCATGAACTCACAGAGAGTGGTATTTTTGGAGGTGTGGCCTTTTTGAAGTATGTGTGGGCTTTTTGGAAGAAGTGTTTCACTTGGTGGTGGGCTTTGAGGTCTGAGAAACTCAGGCTAGGCTTAGTGGCTCACTAATTACATCTTCCTGACAATAATGGACTAAATCTCTGACATGTAATCCTGCTCAAAGTAACTGTTTTCTTTCATAATGTTTGCCATGGTCATGGTGTCTCTTCACAGCAATAAAACTCTTTTCTCTAGAGGTAGCCCCAGAAGGCATCCCTGAAGACATATTTGTTGGTTTTCATGATTCTGTGCTCACCTCTGTATTGCCCAACAAGTCTTTTGTCCATCTGCTCCTGGGCTTCTTCCTCTTTCTCACTTCCCTCCGAACAAAGCTCACTCAGTGCTTCTTGTTTTTACAATGATGAACTCCTTCCTTAACAAACTTGCTGAGAAACCTGCAGAAGTCAGGACATGTGTAAATTCCCTGATGAATACAGCCTTACCTTTGCTGTGTGCCTAAATGGGTTCTTGGCACATTCCAGGTACAGAATGCTGTGACTGACCTGTTCTGAAGAGCATCCAGGCTAGGATCTCTTCACCTTCCCAAGTGCATTCTTGGATCTTAATGTGGCTTTTAAGAAAATACAGCAAGATATCTACAGAATCCTAAGGGTTTGCTGCACACATTAGGAAGGGTCCATTTTCTTGCCTTTAGCATGCACCTGGGCTAGTGAGAGTCATACTACCGCTGGCCCAAGCTCCAGCACTGTGCTTGAGAGAATGTCCCATGAGTGATATCTGGACAATGAAATAGAAGACAATGGGACAGGATGTGAATATTTGTTCAGCAGGTTGCACATTTGTGGTCCAAATCCTTTCAAACTCATACTGAGCCTGATTTCACAATCATGATTTCTTCAGCCTTCTGTATGTTCCATTCACAAAGCTCATCCCACTTGTTTTCAGGCTAATTCTGAGGATGTACAGTGTGGCTTGTGTAACTGTGAAGAAACCCAAAAGGTGCCCAGGAAGTTCTGTGAGCATAGAAAAGTGCAGATGGCCTGGCACTTGGCAGCAGCATATACAACTCTTCTGTTGAAGGGAAGAGGCCCACTTGTTTGTCCTGGTTGCCCGACTAACTTATGTCTGAAATAATCACGCAGAAATTTTATTAATTAAAACACTTCTTGGCCCATTATCTCTAGCCTCTTATTGGCTAACTCTCATATCTTGATTTAACTCATTTCTATTAAACTACATATCACCACGAGTTTGTGGCCTACCAGGAAATTTTCAGTATGTCTTTCTCTGGTGGCTCCATGGTGGCTCTCTCTCTACCTTTCTTCCCAGCATTCAGTTCTGTCTTCGCCGGCTATCTAAGTCCTGCCCTCTAAGGAACAAAGCAGCTTCATTATTTATTACCCAATGAAGGCAGCACATGAACAGAATAAACCCCTACACCGTTTCTCCATTTCTGTTTAACAAAAAGGAATGCTTTAACTTTAACATAGTAAAATTACATATAACAAAACAGTTACCAAGCAAGAACTACAGTTATCATATTTATATCTACTTTATCTTTTATTATTAAAAAGGAAAACTATAATAATAACTATCCATTTTCAACTTCAAAAAAGAGTCCAGAAGGATATAATATTACCTAAGTAAACAGGAATTACATTGTAAGTAACTTTCAAAGCTCTAGAAATGACAGAGTCATCTCACTGCCTGTACAGTCACCCAAAGTTCTTCTGTATCATTGGGGCATCCATCTTCAGCATTCAGGCACATAGTATCCAGCAGACTTTTCCATGAAGCAGGAAATTTC
Source organism: Microtus oregoni (assembly GCF_018167655.1). NCBI lineage: Eukaryota > Metazoa > Chordata > Mammalia > Rodentia > Cricetidae > Microtus > Microtus oregoni. The sequence continues at coordinate 653,369 of NW_024544808.1, read as the reverse complement.
AAAGACTGTTCAGTCACTTTCTTCTTTGTCCTGCAGAATGTCTTGCAGACTTTTTCATAAAGCAGGATCCCCAAAGGACCTTCTTACCTATAGGCAAGTTCAGGAGTCATCTCTCTGTGGGTACTGCATGTCCAGCGAAGCAGTCCAGGCAAGAGCAGTTTCTTGCTCAAATGGCAAGCAAACTCCATAAGGAGCTTCTTTGATGTCCATCTTTTTCTTGAAGTATTTGGTGCTGCCAGGAGCAGACATGTCTTACTGTCATGAAAAGTCCTAAATTATTAAAATAATTAAAGTGCCATATTCTATAGTCTTTGAAAGAGATGAAGAATGCCTATCCATCTGAAATATATCTATGCACATCTAGAAAATCTAACTAACATGACTACAAACTTGACTGTTATAGATGACTATTAATTAACGTATATTTCTTAATTATACTTTTCATTTTTTAAATAAACTACACAATCACAACACCTCAATCAAGAGCAGAAATATACATATAACAAGATTGATCTTATTATATCAACAAATCAAGATCATAAGAAAGTAAATTATTCACATCTATATCATATCCCCCTTTAAATGTAAAATAACATTTATAAACAATATTTGGGAATATGGGCACAGTTATTTCCCTCCATACTTCTTCCTACTGTATGGGGGCACCATTAATCAGGTCTTTCATGGTGTATCCTGTGTGTTAGATTCATCTCAGTCAGCAGTTGCACAAAGTAATTTTTCGAGGGTATTCATGGCAACCTTTCAGAAGGCCTTGGTCCATGAAACAATATTGGTATAGAAACAATCCACAGGTTCTCATCTTCTGTGAAAACAAAAGAAGAACCTTTTTTTTCCCAAAGCACCATATCCTTAGACCCAAATTCTGAATTCAAGATACCTTTATAATATACATGATGGTTTAGATTAGCAGCCCATGTAATGAAATATCATTCTGTACTTAGCTCCTTCATAGTCAAAGAATACAAAAATAACACAATAACATACATAATGCAGACTCTTTGTGAATTTTCCATTTTTACATGGCTTATTGTTGCTCCATTAATTTACTCTGTCTCTTTAAAGTCTTTACCATTTTTAAAGCTTTTATTTTTATGAATTTCTTTTTTTCTTTTTATTTCAAATTGTAAATTGTCTTTATTTTTTCAGAATTAGCTAGTGTTAACCACATTGTAATAGTCTTTTTTTCCTTTCAAAAATTTACACTTCTTCCCCTCCTCCCATTCCCTTCCCACTCCCCGAATCTATCTTCTCCCTCTGCCTCTCTCCTTAAGCGAGGGCAGGGTACCCTGCCCTGTTTGAAGTCCAAGGACCTTCCCCTCTCCATCCAGAGCTAGGAAGGTGTGCATCCAAATAGACTAGGGTCCCAAAATGCCAGCACATGCAGTAGAAACAGATTCTAGTGCCATTATTGATGGCTTCTCAGTCTGTGCCCATTGGCAGCCACATTCAGAGAGTCCAGTTTGATCATATGCTCATTCAGTCCCAGTCCAGGTGGATTTGGTGAGCTCCCATTAGATCAGGCACACTGTCTCAGTGGGTGGATCAACCCCTCATGGTCCTGACTTTCTTGGTCATCTTCTCCCTCCTTCTGCTCTTCAAATGGGACTTGGTACCTCATTCTGTTGCTCTGATGAGGGTCTATGTCTTTATTTCCATCTATCACTGGGCAAGATTCTATGGTGATATTTGAGATAATCATCACTATGATAGTGGGGCAAGGACAATTCAGAACCCTCTCCTCTGTTTCTGACGCCCTAGCTGGGGACATCTCTATGGACACCTGGGAACCCCTCTAGAGCCAAGTCTCTTGCCAACCCTAAAATGGCTCTTTTAATTTAGATATCTTCTTCCTTGCTCCTATATCTGCCTTTCCTCCATCTCTACCCTCCCATTCTCCCAAGCTCTCCCCAGTCTTTTCCTTCTCCCTTCTTGCTACCACTTACCCATTCCCCCATCCCTACCCCTACTTTCATGCTCCCAACTTTTGCCCGGAATTCTTGATTGCTTCCAATTGCCAGGAGGATCAATATATGTTCTTCTTTGTGTTCACCTTGTTATTTGGATCCTCCAGGCTTGTAAACTGTAGGCTCAATGTTCTTTGTTTATGGCTAGAGTCCACTAATGAGTGAGTACATAGCATATTCATCTGTTTGGATCTGCGTTATCTCACTCAGGATAGTGTTTTCTATTTCCATCCATTTGCATGCAAAATTCAAGATGTCATTGTTTTTTACCACTGAGTAGTACTCTTATGTTTACATATTTTATTTATTTATTTATTTATTCATTTATTTATTTATTTTTTATTGCCTGATTTTAGGATCTTTTTCTTTTTTTTCCATTTTTTTATTGAGAAAAGGAGAAAAAAACAAGTTTCCACCTCCTCCCAGCCTCCCATTTCCCTCCCTCTCCTCCCACCCTTCTCCCCCTCCTCCCACCCTTCTCCCCCTTCCCCTACTCCTCTCCCCCTCCCTCTCCAGTCCAAAGAGCAGTCAGGGTTCCCTGCCCTGTGGTAAGTCCTAGGTCCTCCCCTCTCCGTCCATTTCTAGGAAGGTGAACATCCAAACTGGCTAGGCTCCCACAGAGCCAGCACATTACGTAGGTTCAAAACCCCGTGCCATTGTCCTTGGGTTCTCATCAGCCCTCATTGTTCGCCATGCTCAGAGAGTCCAGTTTTATCCCATGCTTTTTCAGTCACAGTCCAGCTGGCCTTGGTGAGCTCCCAATAGATCAGCTCCACTGTCTCAGTGGGTGGGTGCACCCCTCGTGGTCCCGACTTCTTTGCTCATGTTCTCCCTCCTTCTGCTCCTCATTGGTACCTTGGGAGCTCAGTCCAGTGCTCCAGTGTGTACATATTTTAAAACCGCCTTTTTTGCGTGCTTTGGCTGCTGAACCAGGACAATCTTTCTGCAGCACTCCAACAGGAAACAGCAAAAAGCGTTAAACTCTGTATTTGTGTCTAGAATTTCTTTTCAAGCCCTCTCAGGTTTTATGTGGATTTATTTGACCATGTTGAAGGCCCACCTGCCTGGTGGGTATTCCATTGTGCAATATCTAGGAATTTAAGGTTTTTCCTAAGTTTGAATAAACAACATTTGGCTGATCTCCTTTCAAATGACCCAGGTCTCTTGTATGTTCTTTTAATCTCTAGGCCCTTGCCTACCTTACTTACATCTCACAGGGTGCAGTGACCTGGGAACTGTACAGAGAGAGTAATGCAGGTGCAGGCATTACAGCAGAGAACCTGGGATCAGTTCCCAGCACCCACATATTGGCTCACAATCAATCATTAACTCAAATTTTAGGGAATTCGATACCCTCTTCTGATGAGGGAGGTGATGTATGCTGTGAATGTGTTGTATTGCCATTTGTTAAAAAGAAGCTTTTGTCAGCCAATGGCTTAACAGAAAAAAAGCCAGGCTGAAAGAGATATATCAAGAGAGAATGGGAGAGAGAGAGAGAGCTGCCATGGAGCCACCAAGTCAGACATGCTTAATCTTTCCCAGTAAGTTACAACCTTGTGGTGATATATAGATTAATAGAAATGGGTTAAATTAAGATCTGAGAGTTAACCAATAAGAGGCTAGAGCTAATGGACCAAGCAGTAATTTAATTAATACAGTTTCTATGTAGTTATTTTGAGTGTATGCTAGCCTAGCAGCCAGACAAACAAAGGCCCCCCTCACATTGTAACACTCTGGCAGAGAGGACTAGGGATTAATTACAGAACACCTTGTGGGGCATCACTCAAATGCAAAGAACCCATGCCCTCCAGAGTATCACATGCCCATTTATCGACTCCAGTCCCTTACATGCAGAAACACACACACACACACACACACAAAATGAAATAAGGGTTTTTAAAATCTTCTTTTTCTTTTTGATTCAGTAAGTGTCCAATACTCCAAATATCCTTATCTATGCAGTTTTTTGTTTTATGGAAAATAAATTCCTTTCTCATATATTATATCCTGATTATGTTTTTTCCTTCATTTTCTCCTCCCATATCCTCCCAACCTTCCTTCCCCAACAGATCCACTCTTTTTTGTCACTCATTAGAAATGATCAGCCTTTAAACACATAAAAAGAAAGCAACAAAAAATCAACTAGGATAGAGACAAATTTATTATGTCCAAGATGTACATGGCAGTCCAACATGAGAAGAGTCCTGACAGCAAGCACAATGTTCAGAGACCCCCTTGTTCTCACAGTCAGAAGTCCCACATAAATACTAAGCCTTCTGGATATCTGTAACATATATTCAACAGACCTAGTATAGATTCCGGTCGGACTTGTGCAGGCTCACTAGTCTCCGTGAGCTCATATGCACCTTGCTTAATTTTCTGCTGGTGTCTCCCATTCCCTCTGGTTCTACGCTCTTTGACCTCCTCTTCCATGGAATTTTCCTGAGCTCTGGTAAAAGTTTTGGTGGAGACCTCTAATTTAGGCTCTCTCTCCACATAACATCTTGCTGTGGAACTTTGCATCTGTTCCCATGTGCTGTTGGAAGAAGCCTCTAGTGACTGGATAAGGCACTGATCAATAAATAGAGCAGAATATCATTAGGAAAGATTTCAATGATTTTTCTTAAGAGAAGTGTTGTTTGTCTTTACCCTAGGTCTCTGAACTATCTAACCTCTTGTTCTTGGTTAGCCATGTAGTGTAAGCTATGGATTCCTTCTTGTGTAGTGGGCCTTAGGACGACAACTCAGACATTGGTTGGCTACTCAGCCATTTTCTGTGCCACCATTGCATATTTGGCAGGCAGGACGGATTGTAGGGCAGAGGTTTAGTGCTTGCCTTGTGTCTACATTTCTCTTTCCTTAGCCTGCAAGGTACTTTCGCTCACAAAAGAGACTAGAACACAGTGGCATCAGTTTCTTATAGGCAGCAGTTCAGATTCTCCAGGTTCATTGAGTTGTGTGGTTATTGTCCTCAGCAATGGGACCCCACTCTCAGTTTTCAGAGTACAACTCTTTGTCTTAGATACAGTCTAGTTTGAGAATTTCCATCAGACCCTCTTTGCCAAGGCCTCAACTCAATGCAAACTAGTCCCACAAATGGAAGCCTTGGCTGGCTTCAAAAATGGCCAGTTGAGACTATCTATCCCCCATTGCTTGGAGTCCCCATTAGAATGACCTCCACAGATTCCAGGAAGTTTTCAGTGCACTAGGTTTCCACACCAATCCCCAAATGCCCTCAATTTCAACCTTCTCTCTTCACACTCTCTCCCTCCTCCACATCACCCCCACTTAATTCTCCCCCCCTTACCAGCCCCACTTTCTCCCAGTCTGCCTTTAAAATCTATATTTCACTTTTTCCCAGAGATCCATGCAACCCCACCAAGACCACTCCCTTTACCTAACCTCTCTGAGTCTAAGGATGGTAGCTTATTTGTCATTTACTTATGTTTCTTTGTTTTTATTTTCTAAGAGAAGATCTCAACATATAGCTCTTACTGTCCTAGAACTCACTATGTAGGCTAGGCTGTCCTGGAATGCACAGAGATCTGCCTGTCTCCATTATGCTGGCAATGAAATCATATTCTACCATCGCCCACAAATTATCACTAACTTAAAGGATAATTTACACTTTGAAGTGAACACCTACTATATTTATCTTTCTGTGTGTGATTCACCACACTCAGGTGATTTTTTTCTATTCTACCCAAGTTCTGGTTATTAGAAATAATGCTGCTGTGAATATAGTTGAGCAAATGTTTTTCTAGTATGATTGAGAATCCTTTGGTTATATACTCAAGATTGGTAGAGCTGATATCTAGTTTCTGATATCTTCTCCAATTCATTCTTTAGGTAGATTAAGTCCCATTTTTCTGAGAAACATCTACATTGATTTCCAAGGTGACTGTATAAGTTTGCATTCCTACCAGCAGTGGAAGAGTGTTTTCCTTTACCCCACATCCTTTCCAGCATAGGCTATCATTGGTGTTTTTGATCTTACCCTTTCTGACAGGTGTAAGATGGTATCTCATTGTTGTTTTCATTTGCATTTCCCTAAAGGCTAAGGATGTTGACCAATTCTTTAAGTGCATTTCAGTCAATGGAGATTCTTCTCTGTTTAAATTCTGTTTGGATCTGTATCTCATTTTTAATTGTATTATTTGGTATTTTGATGTCTAGTTTCTTGAGTTTTCAATATATTTCTGTCAGATGTTCAGTTGGTGAAGATCTTTTCTCATTCTGTAGCTTGCCAGTTTGTCTTATTACCAGTGCCCTTTGTCTTACAGCAGCTTCTCAGTTTCATGCAGTAGTACTTATTAACTGTTGGTCGTGGTGTCTGTGCTACTGAGCTTCTGTTCAGGAAGTTGTCTCAGGTGCCAATGTGTCCAATGCTACTTCCTGCTTTCTCTTTTGTTAGTTTTGGCATGGTTGGATTTATGTTGAAGTCTTTGATCCACTTGGAGCTGAGTTTTGTGCAGCTCAATAGATACAGATCTATTTGCATTCTTCTACATGCTGATATCCAGTTTTATCAGCTCCATTTGTTGAAGATGTTTCATTTTTTTCATTGTGTAATTTTGCCTTCTTTGTCAAAAATCAGGTCTTCATAGGTATATGGATTTAAGTCAGTGTCTTCAATTTGATTCCATTCATCCACTTCTCTTTTTTATGTCAATACCATGTTGTTTTTATTACTATTACTGTATAATAGAGCTTGAAGGCGGATATGATGATACCTACAGAAATTCTTTTATTATACAGGATTGTTTCAACTATCTGTTTTTTTTTCCATATGGAATTCAGTACTATTCTTTCAAGGTCTGTGAAGAATTATGTTGTAGTTTTGATGGGGTATGCACCAATTCTGTAGATTGCTTTTGGTACAATTTCCATTTTTACTATATTAATCCTGCAGATATGTGAACATGGGAAATCTTTCTATTTTCTGATATCTTCTCCAATTCATTCTGAGATTTAATATTTTTGTCATACAGGTCTTTCACTTGTTTGGTTAGAATTTCCCCAAGATATTTTATAACATATGTGGCTATTGTAAAGGGTGTTGTTTCTCTAATTTCTTTCTCAGCCCATTTATCATTTGTACATAGGAGGTCTACTGATTTTTTTAGTTAATCATATGACCAGTCACATTACTGAAGACATTTATCAGCCTTAGGAGTTTCATGGTAGAATTGTTGGGATCACTTATGTATACTATCATATCACCTGCAAATAGTAAAAGTTTGTCTTCTTCCTTTCCAATTTGTTTCTTCTTGACACCCTTAAGTTGTCTTATTGTTCCAGCTAGAACTTTGAGTACTATGCTGAATAGGAATGGAGAAGAGGAGAGCCTGTCTTTCCTGATTTTAGTAGAATTATTTTGAGTTTATCTCCATTTAGTTTGATGTTGAGTGTCTTCTTGCTGTATATTGTCTTTATCATGTTTATCAATGTCTCTTGAATCCCTGATCTACCCAAGACCTTTATCATGAAGGGATATAGGATTCTGTCAAAGACCTTTTAGCATCTAATGAAAAGATTATGTTTTGTTTTGTTTATATGGTAGACAGCACTGACAGAATTTAGTCTGTTGAACCATCTCTGTATCTCTGGAATGAAGCCTACTTGGTCATGGTGAATGATGTTTCTTTTTCAAGTGTTCTGGTTGCCAATATTTTGTTATATTTGTATCAGTGTTCATGAGGGAGATTGGTGCATAATACTCTTTCTTTGTTGCATCCTTGTGTGGTTTGGGTATCAAGGTAGCTGTGGCCTCATAAAAACAATTAGCCAATATGCCTTCTCTTTCTATTATGTGGAACTATTTGAGAAGTATTGTTACTAGTTCTTCTTTTATATTCTGGTAGAATTCTGTGCTAAAACCATCTACCCTAAACTTTTTTTGGTTAGGAGACTTCAATGGATTCTTCTCTTTCCTTAGGGCTGTAGATATCCTTAAATTGTTTATCTGGTCTTGATTTAATTTTGGTATGTGGTACTTATCCCGATAATTGTCCTTTTCTTTCAGATTTTTCAGTTTTATAGAGTACAGATTTTTGACGTATGACCTAATGATTCACTGAATTTTCTCAGTGTTTATTTTTATGTCATCCTTCCCCCCCCTAATTTTGTTAATTTGGATATTTTCTCTGCATTTGGGTTAGTTAGCATGAGGATTTGTATATCTTGTTTATTTTTTAAAGAACTCACTCATTGTTTCACTGATCTTTATAGTGTTCTTTTTCTTTCTACTTGATTGATTTCAGCCCTCAATTTGATTATTTCCTGCCATCTACTTCTCATGGATGAGTTTGATTCTTTTTATTCTAGAGCTTTCATGTGTTTTGTTAAGTCATTAGTGTGAGATTTCTCCAAATTCCTTTTGATAAAAATCCATTTTTTATTTATTTTTCCATTCAAAAATTTCCACTTCCTCCTCATCCCTCTTCCCTCCTTCTTCCCCATTCACCTTCCTTCCTCTCCCTCCCTCCTTAAGAGAGTGCAGGGTACCCTGCCCTGTGGGAAGTTCAAGGCCCTTTCCCTACATCAAGGCCTAGGAAGCTTTGCATACAAATAGCCTAGTGTCCCAATAAGCCAGCACATGCAGTAGAAACAGGTCCCAGTGCTATTACTGATGGCTTCTTATCCTCCCCCATTGGCAGCCATGTTCAGAGAGTCTGGTTTGATCACATGCTAGTTCAGTCCCGGTCCAGCTGGATTTGGTGAGCTCCCATTAGATCAGTCACACTGTCTCAGTGGGTTGACCAACCCCCTCGTGTTCGTGACTTCCTTGCTCATTTTCTTCCTCCTTCTGCTCTTCAGCTGGACCTTGGGAACTCAGTCGGTTGCTCTGATGATGGTCTCTGTCTCTCTCTCTCTCCATCTGTCGCCAGATGAAGATTCTATGGTGATATTGGGGATAATCATCAGTGTGATAGTGGGACAAGGCACCCTCTCCTCTGTTGCCCAAGGAACTAGCTGGGGACATCCCTGTGGATACCAGGAATCCCCTCTAGAGCCAAGTCTCTTGCCAACCCTAAAAAGGCTCCCTTAATGTAGATATCCTCTTCTTTTCTCTTATATCCACCCATCCTCCATCTCCACCCTCCCACTACCCCAGGATCTCCCCAGTCAGAGTGGTGCATGCAAGGGAGAAGGAAAAAAATCTATTTTTTTTAAATTTTATTTTTCATTCCAACCAAATTTCTCCCTCCCACCCCTCCTCTTGCTCCCTTCATTACCCCGCCATCCATGCCCCATTCACTCCTAACAACAGGGAAGGACTCCCATGGGGAGTTGACAAAGTCTGGCACATTATGTTGGGGCAGGACCAAGTCCTTCCCATCTACGTTAAGATTTTAAACTTTTTATTCATTTTACATACCAACCACAGTTCCCCCTCCCTAACCTCCTCCCATTCACTCTCACTTCCCACCCCCAAACCCCCAATAGGCATCCCAGAAAGTTTAAGGCTTCCTATGCAGATTCAAGGGAGCCTGGCATATGAAGTTGAGGCAGGACCAAGGCCCTTCCCCTACCTCAAGCCTGAACAAGGTATTTCCCCATAGGGAGTGGGTTCCAAAAAGCTAGCTCATGCACCAGGGATAGATCCTTGTCCCAGTGCAAGGGATCCTACAATCAACGTTACACAACTGTTGCCCACATACAGAGGGCTTAGCTTTGTCCCATTCAGTCTCCCTGGTAGTGATATTTTGCTTGTGTTTTAACAAATAAATATTGCTTAAACATCAGAGTACAGAGCTAAGCCACTAGAGGACAGGGAGTGGTGGCATACCCTTTAATCCCAGGACTTATGAGTTAGTATATACACTGTTTGTATTTCTGGGCTGGGTTACCACACTCGGGAAGATTTTTTTTCTAGTTCTATCAATTTGCCTGCCAATTTCATGATGTAATTGTTTTCGACAACTTAGTAATACTCCATGGTATAAATGTGTCACATTTTCTTTATCCATTCTTCTTTTGAGGGGACATTTAGGTTGTTTCTAGGTTCTGCCTATTGTGCTACAATTACAATAAGCATTGCTGAGCAAATATCCATGTGGTATGGTTGAGCATCCTTTGGGTACGTGCCCAAGTGTGGTATTGCTGGGTCTTGAGGTAGATTGATTCCCATTTTTTTCTGAGAAACTTCCATACTGATTTCCAAAATGGGTGTACAAGTTTGTAGCCCCGAGAGGCATAAGTATCACCTGCACCTATTGGAGAAAGTGGTGAGGGACCAATCTCCTGCCTGGACATCCCGGCTCTCTAGGCCCTAGGCCCCAGGGCACAGCCCATCATCATTCCCCTCCCCTTGCAGCCCCATCAACCCGTCAGCATGTAATACTCCTGCCGGCTGTATGCATTATCTCCCCTGCCACCCTTTGTACTCTGCACTCTGTATATCCCAGTGTGCTCCTCCAAGCCATGGAACCAAGCATTCTCCTCCCAGACATCCACCAGGGCATCATCAAATCCCAGAGATACAGACATCATTTGCATTTATTAGAGGGTATGTGGCCACCAGGACACAGGACCAACCTACACAGATTGGTGAAAGAGACACAGTAGCCCTTCAGTGGAGGCCCCAGTAGGCACAGACACCACCTGCATTGATTGGAAGAAGAGATGGTTATAGAGGACAGTGCAAGAATACATTCAGGAACATAAACAGGAATATGGCACCAGCAGAACCTAGTGTGTCTACAACAGCAAGACCTGAACATCACAACACAGATGAAGCAAATCAAAACAACCTCAAAAATAATTTTATGAAGACAATAGGGTTCCTTAAATTGTAATTGAAAAATTACCTTAAAGAAATGGAGGAAAAGAAAAAAATGCAAGAAATCAATAAATCACTTATAAAAAGCCAAGATAAAACAATCAAACACCTCAAGGAAGTTCTTCAAGACTTGAAAATTAAAAGAGCACTCATAAAGAAACCACAAACCATAGTTATTCTGGAAATAGAAAATCAGGGTATACCATCAGGAACTAGAGATATCAGCAGAATACAAGAGATAAAAGAGAGAATATCAGGCATTGAAGATGCAATAGAGTTAAAGATTCATTAGTCAAAGAGTTTAAAGAGACAACTTTTGTTCTCAGAGATCTGTAAAGGGCTCATTGCCCTTGGGTTTCTGTTTGCTTTTGTTAAGTACCCAAATTCTGGTTGTTTTTTTTTTACTAACCCAGGCTCATTTTTTTTTACCAACAGTATTCCTGAACCTCAGTGTGGGTTAAGCCTAGCTGTTAGAAGCAGTCTTAAACAGATGCTTCTTAAGAAATTTCTTTACCGAGCATGGGTGGGAGTGATAAAACAGCACACTAACTTAGCAGTTTAGCTCACAGTAGTTTCACCCCACAATAATTTTATATTTAAAGAATATTGTCTTCCCAACCTTCCAGGAAGCTATCGTAAATGGATTAAATTCAAGGCCAGCCTTGAATTTTATTATCCATTTTATTATCCATTCTTCTTTTGACAGACATCTACCTTGGTTCCAGTTTCTGGCTATTATGAATAGAACAGCAATGAACATGGTTGAGGAAATCTCCCTGAGGCAGAAAGAAGAATCCTTTGGGTGTATGCCTAAGAGTGTTATGGCAAGTTCTTGATGTAGGTTAAGTTCCAATTTTCTGAGGAACTGGTATATCGATTTCCATAGTGGTTGTGGAAGTGTGCAATGTTCTTTTTCTTTCTACTATGTGAAACTATTTGAGGAGTATTGCTATTAGTTCTTCTTTGAAATTCTAGTAGATTTCTTTGCTGAAACCATCTAGCCCTGGGTGCTTTTTTTTTGTTTGTTTGTTTGTTTGTTTGTTTGGGAATTTCAATGGCTGCATCTCTTTCATTAGTGGATATAGGCATCCTTAAATTGTTTATCTGGTCTTGGTTTAATTTTGGTATTGAAAGACCCTCGACAAGGACCTCTTTTCGGGAGGAGACCTCCCCAACGCCAAGGAACAGGCCGAGACCGCACGGATGCAAATCGCAAGAGGTTTATTGAGTAGACACAGGTACCTGTGGGCAGCAAGATCTCTCGGAAGATTTGCGCACCTGCCAACTGGAGGGTGGGCTTTTTATAGGGAAGAGCAAAAAGCAAGTTTACAGAAGCAAAAGTGTGGTTATCGATCGACCGGAATGAGGCGGGGGCATGAATGGTTTCCCCTCTCAGCATGGGTGTCAGCAAGAAGCAAGTTTACAGAAGCAAAAGCGTGGTTATCGGAATGCAGCGGGGGGCATGAAAAGTTTCCTCTCTCAGTATGGATGCCTGGCAACAATCATCCTGTTCCTATCTTATAGCTAACCTGCTTTGTTGACATCCTATCTTATTGACATCTTGCCTTGCAGTCTTCCTATCTCTATCTCCTGTTCTCTCAGGCACATGGGATGTTCTTACGGGAGCAGGCTGGCTGCTGATCCAGAGATTTGTTTAAAACAAACAGGACGTTCCCCCGGGAGCATGCTAGCTGCAGGTTTTGAGGAGGGGGTCTGTAGGGTCTTTCAGTATGTGGTACTTATCCCGAAAATTGTCCTTTTCTTTCATATTTTACAATTTCATGGAGTACAGGTTTTCGAAGTATGACCTAATGAATCACTGAATTTCCTCAGTGGTTTTTTTTTATGTCGTTCTTTTTGTTTCTGATTTTGTTAATTTGGATATTCTCTGTGCATTTTGAATAGTTAGGATAAGAGGTTGTCTATCTTGTTGATTTTTTTTAAAGAACTCACTCTTTGTTTCATTGATTCTTTGTAGTGTTCTTTTTCTTTCTACTTGTTTCATTTCAGCCCTCAATTTTATTATTTCCTGCCATCTACTTCTCATGTACTATTCAGTTGTACTATTAAGTCAATTGGTGTGAGATTTCTTTAAATTTCTTTTGAAAAAGCATCTATTTTATTAGCTGGAGCTAATGGGCCAAGCAGTGTTTAAAAGAATAAAAAAAGCATCTATATTTTTTAAAATTTCATTTTCATTCCAACCAAATTTCTCCCGACAACCCCTCCTCTTGCTCCCCTCATTAAACCCCCATACACACCCCATTCACTCCTGGCAACAAGTAAGGACTCCCATGGGGAGTTGACAAAGTCTTGCACATTATGTTGTGGCAGGAACATGTCCCTCCTATCTGCATTAAGATTTCCAACTTTTTATAAATCATTTTACATACCAACCACATTTGCCCCTCCCTATCCTCCTCCCATACCCTCCCACTTCCAACACTCTAACTTCCACAGGCATCCCAGAAAGTGTAAGGCCTCCCTGGAGGACTCAAGGAAGCCTGGCACATGAAGTTGAGGCAGGACCAAGGTCCTTCCCCTACATCAAGCCTGAACAAGGCATCCCACTATACAAAGTAGGCTCCAAAAAGCCAGCCATAGATCCTGGTCCCAAGAATTGAGTCCATTGCTATTAAGAGATATCAATGACCAGTGATTGATAATTCGTTACCTTTTTGGTTTTGGTGGTGGTGGTGGTGGTGGTGGTGTTACTTTGTGTGCATGTGTGTGTGTGTATGTGTGTGTCCTTTTTTTGGGTTGAGATTGTCTATTAGCCATGTTTTTATTGTTGTTGCTAACTTTCTTGGGTTGTAGTTTTTCTTTCTAGTACTTTCCGTAGGGCTCTATTTGTGGGTTGGTATTGTGTAAATGTGGTTTTATCAAGGAATATATTGTTTTCTCCATCTGCAGTGATTGAAAACTTTGCAGTTTATAGTAGTCTGGGCTACTATCCATTGTCTCAAAGAATCTGCAAACCATCTGCCAAGAACATTCTGGTTTGTAGAATATCCATTGAAATGTAGGATATAATTTTGATTGGTCTGCCTTTATATGTCACTTGGACTTTTTTCTTTGTTGCTCTTAATATTCTTTTTTATACTGTATGTTTAGTGCTTTGATTATTATGTAGCAAAGAGACTGTATTTCTTGAGTCTCTTTAGGTTTCTGTGAGCTTCTTACAGTTTTGTAGGCCTATCCTTCTTTAGGTTGGGGATGCTTTCTTCTATGATTTGTTTGAACATGTTTTCTGTGCCCTTGAAGTGGGATTTTTCTTCTTCTATGTCTATTATTCTTAGGTTTTGTCTTTTTATGGTCTCCCAGACTTACTGGATGTTTTTGTTAGGAATTCATTGGTTTTTACATTAACTTTAAGCAATAAATATTTTTCCTCTAACCTATCTTCAATGACTGAGATTCTTTCTTGCATCTCTTGTAGTTTGGTGGTCATGCTGCAATTGTAGTACATTTACCCAGGTTTTACCTTTCCAGAATTTTTTCAGGTTGTGTTTACTTTACAGGTTCTATTTCACTTTTCAAGCCTCAAACAGTTTCCTTTACATGTTTTGTTGTTTCTTTTTGGCTTTTTAAAGGGGAGGTATTGACTTCTCCAATTTTTTACTTGTCTTTTCCTCAATTTTTTATGTTAACTTTTCATTTACTTATCAAGGCTTTCCATAATCTTCATAAAGTTATTTTTGAGGTTGTTTTCTTGTGTTTCTTCTGCTGTTGTAGAACGTCTAGGTTCTGGTGGTGCCAATTTGCCCTTTCTGTTGTTGAATGTATTCTCACACTGGCATTTGAGCAGCTGTTTTTCCAACTGGTTTGGGTTGTGACTATGCCTGTGTAGTCTTCTGAGGTTACAGGGAGTGTTGGTCATGGGGAGGATGCTCAAGTGCATTGGGTTGGCACCAGAGTGGGTCTTGGTGAGAAATAATCCAGTGGGTGATGCTGGTGGTCCAGCCTGGATGCAGGTCTTTCATGTCTCTTGTGGTTTTGATCTTAGCCATTCTAAGGGGTGTAAGATGGAATCTGAAAATATTCTTAATTTGCATTCCCCAAATGCCTAAGGATCCTGAACATTTCTTGAAATATTTCTTACCTATCTGAGATTTCTTTATTGTAAATTCTCTGTCTAGAAATATGTACCACTTTTTAATATGGCTTATGTTTAGGATTAAGAAAAGCAACTGAGTGTACCCCTTTCTCCACAACCTCTCCAGCAAAGGCTATCATTGGTGTTTTTTATTTTAGCCCTTCTGATAGGTGTAAGATGGTATCTTAAAGTTGTCTTGATTTGCATTTCCCTGATCGCTAAGGAAGTTGAGCATGACCTTAAGTGTCCTTTGGCCATTTGAAGTTCTTCTGTTGCTGGTGGGAATGCAAACTTGTGCAACTACTCTGGAAAGCAGTGTGGCGGGTTCTCAGGAAATTCGGGATCAACCTACCCCTGGACCCAGCAATACCACTCTTGGGAATATACCCAAGAGAGACCCTATCATACAACAAAAGTATATGCTCAACTATGTTCATAGCAGCATTGTTTGTAATAGCCAGAACCTGGAAACAACCTAGATGCCCTTCAATGGAAGAATGGATGAAGAAAGTATGGAATATATACATATTAGAGTATTACTCAGCAGTAAAAAACAAGGACTTCTTGAAAATTGCATGCAAATGGATGGAAATAGAAAACACTATCCTGAGTGAGGTAAGCCAGACTCAAAAAGAGGAACATGGGATGTACTCACTCATATTTGGTTTCTAGCCATAAATAAAGGACATTGAGCTTATAATTCGCGATCCTAGAGAAGCTAACTAAGAAGGTGAATCCAAAGAAAAACACATAGGCATCCTCATGAATATTAACCTTCATCAGGCGATGAAAGGAGACAGAGACAGAGACCCACATTGGAGCACTGGACAGAATTCTCAAGGTCCAAATCAGGAGCAGAAGGAGAGGGAGCATGAGCAAGGAACTCAGGACCGCGAGGGGTACACCCACACACTGAGACAATGGGGATGTTCTATCGGGAATTCACCAAGGCCAGCTGGTCTGAAAAAGCAGGGGATAAAACTGGACTTGCTGAACATAGCGGACAATGAGGACTACTGAGAACTCAAGAACAATGGCAATGGGTTTTTGATCCTACTGCACGTACTGGCTTTGGGGGAGCCTAGGCAGTTTGGATGCTCACCTTACTAAACCTGGACGGAGGTGGGTGGTCCTTGGACTTCCCACAGGTCAGGGAACCCTGATTGCTCTTCGAGCTGATGAGGGAGAGGGACTTGATCGGGGGAGGGGGAGGGAAATGGGAGGCGGTGGCGGGGAGGAGGCAGAAATCCTGAATAAATAAATAAATTAAAAAAAAAAGAAAAGCAACTGAGTTCCACTAGACCAGTTAGTTTAAGCTCTTGTAACCTTAATGTTGATAGATTTGTTCATAGGATATAGCATGCATCATAGCTGAAACACAGCTTTGAAAATAACTTAAAGTTAAACCAGGATGATTTTGTCAAATAGCTTTGTGGTAAAAAAACAAAAAAAAAACAACAATTGAAAGTTTTAGAAAGGTACATAGTTGAGTGAGGAACTCATTGATGTCAGAGAAGTAGAAGAAAGCGGCCCAATTATCATTATCTGACAGGCCTTTCATGCTAGGATTGCTCGATGACCAAAAGGTGATGATTAATTTTCTATACCCATTTTCTTCCTCAGTCTGCTGATATAAGAAATTATTGATGAGTGGGTATGCACTCATCAATTTAAAGATTTAAAGTAGAACTGACTGATTCTTTTTCATATATAAAAGTTTAGATTTGTGATTCTCTTAAGATTTCTGATAATATTATCCTTTGAGGTAAATAATAAAGTAATTGGTTCTTTCTCTGTAACCACAAAATGCAGGGATACAAGGAATATATGGAAACATAATAAAAACAATATACAACTAGTTGACCACCATCATCAAATTACATGGAGAAAAACTCAAAAAGATTTCACTAAAATCAGGACCAAGACAAGACTGTCTAGTCTCTCCATAACTATTCAAAATGGTTCTTGAAGTTCCAGCTGGAGCAAGAAGAGAACAAAAGGAGATCAATTGGATCCAAATTGGAAAAGAAGAAGTCAAACTTCCACTATTTGCAGATGATATCAAAGTATATATTAGTGACCCAAAAACTCGATTATGGAACTCCTATAACTGATAAATAACTTCAGTAATGTGGCAGGATAAAAGATAAACTAAAAACACCAATAGCCCTTGTGGATTGACAGCAGTTGGAAAACCTATGTTAGTAATCCTGACCTGATCTTGATTGAAAATTTCCACTGCTGGTATAACTGGTAAAATCCCTGACTGCCAGGACAATTTTGCAATATTTAAGTTTTCCCTTAACAGCTATTGTGAAGGATTATAGTCTCTGTTTCCCTAGAGCCCCTTTAAAGGAGGGATGTGTATCTGTTTTAGGTCTCCAAAAACAGTACTTTGCAAAACAGAGCTTTATGGTTTCCTACTTAAATTCCTGACTTCTCTTTGAAGCAGGAATGCTTACTAACAAAATTGCAAGCCTTATTATTTTAGTCAGAAATTTAGTCCACAATTTATTATGGTTCAAATAATACCTTGAGAGCCTGAGACACAGGGGTCAACAAAACAAACCCCTTGAACCCATGGGCTCTTTATTTAACCCACTTCTAATTCCTTGAATTTGTTCATATATTACTTAGCAAGGAGAAATTAAGGTTACCTACATAATTAAAGCTACTGATCAGCTGCCTTTCAATGAAGTAAGATTTTCCTGCATGATCCATGTAGCACCACATATAAGGACACTTTAAATTTGGATGAGGATGACAGGACAATCAGTACCAAAAGAGACTGTGAGAAAGACTAAAAATCACTGTTAAAATTGGAAGCAGGTGGCCACTAGGAATTTGACCATGCACCAGTGATATATGGACAACACAAAACAGATTTGTTTTTTCCTAGAGGCAGGGTAAGAGGTGGGGGTGGGGGACAGACATGGGAAGACAGGGAGGTGAGCACCGTTGGGGTGTATAATGTGAGATTCCCAAATAATCAATAAAAAAATTTAAAAGGTGAAAGCAGGTCGCCACAAGCCTATTGTGGAGCCACTAGGAACTGACAGGGATGAAATGGCTTCTAGAACCCCAGCTGCCTTAAGAAGAAAATAGCCATGTTGACACCTGGAGTTTAGCCCTATGAAACAAATTGTTCTTTTGACCTCCAAAACTATAATAAATTTCTATTATGTCAAGCTACCAAATTCCTGATAACCCGTTAAAGCAATAAATGAAAATATATTGGGCCTTCTCAAGAGAAAAAGAGGTGGGATGTCTTGGGTATGTGTGTGGATGCTGGCGCTTGTGCGCATGAGTGCATAAATATAGGGGTTGGCTCATGTGATTATGGAAATCTGAGAAATCCCAGGGATCTGTAGTTAACAAATGAGACACAGAATAGCCAACCAATCATGTCTCAGTCTGAGTTCACATGTATCAAGGATCTTGGTCTGGACTCTTTTTATCTCCCAGACCCTTATTATCTCCATCAAAAGAATTCAGGCAAAACACAAAGTGTAGTGTCAAAGTCAGACAAGACAAAGTTAGTTTAGAGTATACAGTCATGGGGCAAGGACAAACAATGGCCGGGGAGACTCAACCTTGATATGCAATTTAGGCAGATGAAACACTATATTTTAAGTATTTCTCTAGAATAAGTGGCTATTCCTGAGGGACTTTGTCCTGTCCAAGTGACTGATAGGCTTGTTTGGGTTATATATTAGTTGCTTGTTCATTGCTGTGATAAAATACTATGAACAAGGTAATTTATAGAAGGAAGCATTTTATTTCCTTGACTTTATGACTATCATGGTAGGACAGCATGGACAGCAAGCAACATGCATGTTGAATGGAGCAGCACCTGAGAGCCTCAAAGCACCTCCTCCTAATCTTTCCCAACAATCCCACCAACTGGGGACTAAGTGTTCAAGCATGAGCCTATAAGGGCCATTCTCATTCAAACCACCACAGCTTATGTCTTCCTAGACGGGGAATGACACATCCTTCTTTATCAGTAATCACATAAGGTTTAGGGGTCCTGGCACCAGGTTTAAAAAGTTATCTGTTTAACTTTTTATACAGTGAGGGATATGACTTGGATCCAATTTTTCTGACAACTATTAAAATCCTGATAATTTTTCTGGATATTTTATTTTCCAAGTTGTTGACTATGAAGAAGGGGTCCAACATAAAAGTCCATTGAGACTCAAATACCTAACCTTCTGTCTAATACAAAAGCTAGGGAAACAACAGGATTGGTTGCGTAAGATCTAGTCCAAATGCTGGCAAATGTAAATACTGGCCCAAGAAAGCCAGTGTTGTGTAAAACAGGAAGAGAAAGGATGGCTATCCCCACTTAGGTCAGTCAGGCCAGTCTCTTGCTGCCAGAAGGATCATCCCGTATTTTGTGTTCATCTTCATCAGATGAGGCTCACACACATTAGAGAGCCAATCTGCTTTATTCAGTCTACCAATTCAACTGTTATTTTAATACAAAAACAGGGTCATGGACATGATATATTTGTACACCTTATGCCCATTCGAGTTGACAGAAACAAATAACAGGGATGCATTTCGTTAGGGAAAGCAGAATTAACCTCCTTAATGAAATGATATTTGAATAAAGACATTCCTTAGGGAAGCATTATCCAGGCAGAGGGAATAATTAAGTATAAGGTCTATGTTTTGGGAGGATTCTTGAAATACTAGTCGAGTAGCAGCAAGGTTAACATAACTAAATGGGAGGCGAGAGAAGTTAGATGAGACAGTATGGTGAGTTTATTTTAAAATTGGGGGCAAGCAAGATGGCCTAACAGGTAAAGGCGCTTCCCAAACAAGCCTGGCAACCTGAGTTCAGTCCCCAGAACCCAGGTAAAGGAAGAGGGAGCAAACTGGCTCCACAAAGTTGTTTTCTGATCTCCATGAGTGAACATCACATGTGTGTGCACAAGCATATATGATAAAAATTTTAAATAGAAAGTAAAAGTGGGTGAGAGAGGAGAGTATCAGGGTCTCCTTCCTTCCTTCCTTCCTTCCTTCCTTCCTTCCTTCCTTCCTTTCTTTCTGTTTTTCAAGGCAGGGTTTCTCTGTGTAGCAGCCCTCACTGTCCTGGAATCAGCTCTGTAGAATAGGTTGGTTTAAGCTCACAAACGTTGACCTGCCTCTGCCTCCTGGAGTCCTGGGAGTAGTAAAGTCGTGCACCACCACTGCATGCTAGGTAACTGAAGAATTTGGTGTTTATTCCCATTAATGTTGGAAAGCCACTGGAAGGGTTTTAGGCTGAGGACTGATATCATACTTTGAAAAAATGATTGCTGCTAGAAATCAGACTGGAGATAGAAGGAATGAAGTGTAGGCATTTGTAGCAACAGATAAGAATCTGGAATTTGGGGCCAGAATAATGAAAATTCGAAGGATTCTAGCTAGTTTCTTAGAGGCAAAAGGAGTTGTTAATGAGGTGTGCCCAACAAGAATCAGGTAAAAGCTCAGGTTTTTCAGCTTGAGCAACAAGGTTAATAGAGGTGTCTGAGACCAAGTACCTGCAGGAGACCCAGCTTGAAAAGGGAGTTGGGAACTGTGTTGTGCTATGTCATGCATGAACAGAGACATATCTGCATATTCCAGTATACCAGTCTTCACTCAGGTGACATGAAGCCTAGACATTCACATTTAGTCTTGAACCAAGTAAACAGTGAGTAGAGATAAAAGGAATTAGGAAGATATTTAAAATAGTAGCTCCTCAAAAATGGAAATGACTTCTCATGGGCATTGTGATAGATGGTTAAAGGGTCTTAGTGTGACTCTTCAACGGAAAGGAAGCAGGCCAAGAGAGCAAGCTCCCATCTTCCATGTCCTTGGCATAGGCTCCCAGAAGAAGACATATCCCAGATTAAAGGTGGATCTTCCTACCTCAGAAGATCTGAATTAAAAGTGGGTCTTGCCGTTTCAAATGATTTAATTAAGAAAAAATTCCCCACTGGGCAGTGGTGGCTCATACCTTTAATCCAAGCACTCGGGAAACCAAGGCAGGTAGATCTCTATGAGCTTGAGGCCAGCCTGGTCTACATAAAGAGTGAGTTCCAGGTTAGCCAGGCCTACACAAATAAACCCTGTCACAAAAAAAAAACCAAAAAACAAAAGAAATCCCTCATAGGTTTATCCAGCCACGTGGGTTTTAGTTAATTCCAGATGGAGTCAAGCTAACAACCAAAAAAATAAGCCCTCACAATCCATCCCATGTCAACTTGATACACAATCATCTCCTTATGCCATGCTTTATTTACAAATGAAAACATTAATTTTGCCTAGCATAATAAAACTATCTCATATACAATTGTTAATACATCATATATCTAACCAGATCATAATTATGCCTATCATGATAAAACTATTTCATATATAATTGTTAATGTATTATATATTTAACCAGGTCATAATTATGCCTAGCATTATATCCCTCATACAACCCCAAATGAATAATAAATTTAGGATAGGTGACAATGTCCCCTAAGGGCATTCTTTTTAAATATGTTAACCACTGATACTCTCTTCATTGGTGTCCACAGAAGAGGTCATCCTATCCACTTTGTTATTGAACTCCTCTACAGAAGTCACGTTTGATGAGCATGTACATGGGACGCAGGTATCTTCACATCCTTCTCCCATTTGCAAAGATCTGTCCACATATTTCTTCCCCAGAGGTCTTTCTTGCCAACTTTGCAATCATGTTCTTTCCAAGTCCCTGACCATCCAGGCAATCCATTGGTTACAGCCCGTGAATCAATGAATAATCACATATCTGGCCATTTCTCCTTCCAAACAAAATGTATGATCATGTGTGCTACTTTAAGTTCTGACGACTATGACGATTTCCCTTCACTGCTGTCTTTCAGGGTTGCCCCAGAAAGGGGTTGTAATGCTTCAGCTGTCCCCTTCTGGGTGGTACCTGCGTAATGTACACAGCCATCAGTAAACCATGCCTTCTTCTTATCTTCCTTAGTCAACTGATGTTAAGGAACATTCCATGAGGCTATAAGGTGCATACTTGGCAGCAGGCAGCATTGTAGCAGGAGTAGAAACCATAGGCATTTGGGCGGTGTCCTCATGTGACTTGTTTGTGCCTTCAGGATGTGCTCAGGCCCAATCACATACATACCACTTCCATTTGATAATAGACTTCTGCTGTGCACATCCTACTTTGTGACTTGGTGGGTCAGATAACACCCAGCTCATGTTGAGCATCTCAGGTCTCATGGTAACTTGGTGGCCCATTGTCAAAATGTTCAGTTTCCACTGAGGAAAAATAACAGGTCAAGAACTGTCTCTAAAGGGAGAAAAGTTGTCTTCAGAGATGGCAGAGCATTGCTCCCAAATCGGTCTCTCCTGTGATTCACCTGTAAGGGCTTGCCAAACGCTCCAAACAACTTCACAATGTACCACTAACAGCTCATGTTCCTTCAGATTTGCCAGATCATATGCCCCAAGTGCTAGAGCGGCCTGCACAGCAGCCTGGACCTGTTGAAGAGCCTTCTGTTCCAGGCTACACACAATGATAGCAGCTTTGCAAGTCACTTGGTATATGGGCCAGAGTAACAAACACCCCAGTGAGGAATGTGCTGCCTCCGAAACTCAAATAGGCCCAGTAAGTGTTGTGCTTCTTTCTTGGTGGTGGGAGGGGCCATCCTTTCCACCTTAGAAGAAAGAAACATCTCTGCATGCCTCATACTGATGCACTCCAAAGAATTTCACTGAGATAGAAGGCCCTTCAATTTTAGTTGGATTATTTCTCATCCTCTAATGCATGTATTTGTTACCAACAACTCCAAAGCACTTGCTACCTCCTGCTCACTTGGTCTAATTGGCACAATGTTGACAATATGGTGAACCAATGTGAGGCTTTGTGAAAAAGAAAGACAATCAATATCCCTTTGAACTAAGTTATAACACATCTGGAAAGTTGATATATCATTGACATAAAACTTTGCAGTTTTATATTGCTGGCCTTGCCAACAGAAAGCAGATTGCCTCTGGTGGTCCTTATGAACACGTACCAGAAAAGAGCATTTATTGATGAATAGCTGCATACCATGTACCAGGACATGTGTTAATCTGCCCAGGTAAGGACACCACATCTGGAACAGCAGCTGCAATTGGAATCACTACCTGACTGAGTTTTCAACAATCAACTGTCATTCTCCATGATCCATCTGTTTCCTGTACTGGCTGGGTAGGAGAGGGGCTTCCCACAGGTCAGGGAACCCTGATTGCTCTTTGAGCAGATGAGGGAGGACTTGATTGGGGGAGGGGGAGGGAAATGGGAGGCGGTTGTGGGGACGAGGCAGAAATCCTTAATAAATAAATAAATTTAAATAAATAAAAAAGGAGATGTGGGAAGAACCACCACCTCTGGCATCTTTCAAGTATTTGATGGTGGCACTAATATCTGCAGTTCCTGCTGGGATGCCATGTTAATTTTGATTGACTATTTTCCCTGGTAGAGGCAACTCTAAAGGCTTCCCTTTAGCCTTTCCAACTCTAATAGCCCTTACTCCACAGTGAAGGAACCAATGCCAACTTCTAAGTATATCTATCCCAATTACACATTATAAGACTGAGGAAGCAACCACAGGATGAGTTCCGGAAACTTTTGGACCCACTGTAAGATTGACTTCAGTCAAATCTTCATTAATCTATCACCTGACCTCCACAATCCCTTACATTAAGTGGAGGGAAACTGTGTTTCTTGGGATCTCCTGGAATTTGTCAATTCAGAATCAATATCCAATAGATCCTGGAAAGTCCAATTGTTTCTTTTCTTCCATTGTACAGTTATCTTTGTAAAAGGCCATAGGTTATTTGGGAAAGGACTGGAGAAAGGCTAACAGTTAAACTCAAACAGAATTGATCAAACTCCTACATCAGGAGAACCTAGCCATCCTTCATTCAAGGGATTCTGGCTCTCCAAACTGGCTCAAGTCTTGAAATTGGGTTACAGTCTGAGATTCCCTTTTGCCACAATCCAATGGAACCTTTCTCATTTCAGAGTTTTCCCCACTTACACAGATCAAACAAAAATGCAGAATGCCTATCTATTTCATTTCTGGAAACACCATGATTTATTAGCCAGTACCAACGGTATATATGGGTCACGCCTCCATAAAAACCACATTGCCTATGTCAGGCTATTATGGACATTGCATTGTCTATGCTGCCCATTACAATAACTATGGTCACCTTGTCTCTGGAAATTCAATACTGCCACCTGGCCCCTGCTACTTCAGGGCCCAACTAAACTCATTGCATTTAATTCATTCAGCTGAGCAGCAGCATATCCAGCCCTAACTAAGGTCTGGCACAAGGAAAACAGCAACAGCGAAGGTCTTCAGATGTTCTAGTACCCCCTCACCATTTTGCATCATACAGGATTCATGAAGGCCATGTCTTCTGGGCCTTCTTCCCATTGTGAAGACTGAGCTTTACAAAGCATACCAACACTACAATTGCAATTTCCCCGAGTCTTAAAATCCTTTCATCAACATTAAATCAAGGGATACCAGGCATCTCCAACTCCTTTTCAGTAGGTCATCTTTTGACAATAGCTTCAGTCAACCAATCAAATGCTGGCATCTTTTTTTTTAACTATTTAAGTTTCTATATTAGACCTGGAATCTTCACTCAGTAGCCCCTTATCAATAAACTCAGCCTGATCTAGTTTTATGTTCCTTCTACTATTATCTCACACCCTTTGAATCCATTCCCACACGTATTCTCCAGCCTTCTGCTTGAATGAAGCAGCAAACTCATTAAACTCTCTAGTAGCTTAGTGCATCTCCTCCTGCACAACACTTTCTACCTCCCCTCTAGGCTCCTGTTTTGCCTTCAGTCTGGTTATAGGTCTAGAGGCAACTGTTTCTGGGCCCTGAGGGACAACGGTATTGTCTTGCCTGTCATCACCTTCAGTGAAAGTCACTGCTGGTTTACCAGACAACTCTGGATTGATTTCCTCAATCAAAGCAGAAAGGGCAGTATTTCAGGGGGTGGACTGAGAGTGCATCTTCTGCAGAGGATGGAGGGAGTACTTCCTCAGGTGAGATAAACCCTTGAGAATCTAAGGACTCGAATTTCTCAACTTCAGTGGGTGTACTCCCATGTCCTCATAATAAGTTATAGAATCCCATTCTTTACCAGTATCCTTACTATAATTGCTGATACCATCCAAGGCTGAGATTTGAATTTTTGCTGTAATACAGCAGTCTTATACTGAGGGCTTGGTTTGATCTTCCACGACTTGTGCTCTGTCTGCTGGAGAAAACATTGTCTTCCAGGGCACATTTTGAAATCATAAGACTGTTTATGACCATTTGGAGCCAGTTTATTTTATCACTGAATCCATTGTTGTCTTGCACAATATTCTGAGAAGGTAGAACTCAGTTAATTTTATCATGGAGCTCATTCTTTTCTTTGTCAGTTCATCCAGGGATAAACCAGTGTCATCATTTTCCATATTTTCCACAAATCGTCTAAAGTTTTATATAGAGTCACCAAATCAGTTGCCTGTCACAGTTAGTAAATTAGGATAATCAAATACATTTGTCTGTAAGTTTGTAAAATAGTTCACATATATCTCTGTACTCTACGAGCTTCTAGGAGAGGCTTCGGTAAAGCCTATTCTAGATAACTTAAAAAATTCGTCTTGCAGCTGAAGGGATGGCTCAGTAGTTGAGAGCACTAGTTGCCCTTCCAGAGGTCCTGAGTTCAATTCCCAACAACCACATGGCGGCTCACAAGCTATTGACCCATGGGATGTAATGCTCTCTTCTGGTGTACAAATATACATACAGACAAAACATCCATATACATAAAGTACGTAATTAAATTTAAAAAAAATTATTTACCTTGGTTTTTCAAGGCAGGGTTTCTTTGTGTAACCCTGGCTGTCCTAGAACTAACTCTGTAGAACAGCCTGCCTTTGAACTCAGAGATCCAACTGCCTCTGTCTCCCAAATTCTGGGATTAAAGATGTGCACCACCATCATCCCACCTGATGGAGGAGGGTCATCTGTCTATTTGTTACTTTCATTGTTTAATAAAGAAATTGCCTCTGCTTTTTGATAAAATGAGATTTAGAGAGGTGGAGTAGACAGAACAGAATGATGGGAAGAAAGGAAGTGAAGCAGATGCCATAGCTCTCCTCTCCAGGAGAGATGAATGAAACTCTGACCCAAGATGGATGTAGGTTAGAATCTTTCCCAGTAAGTCACCACCACGTGGTGCTACACAAATTACTAAATATGGGTTAAAGCAAGATGTGAGAATTAGCCAAAAGAGGCTGAAACTAATGGGCCAAGCAGTGTTTAAAAGAATACAATTTGTGTGTTGTTATTTCGGGTCAAGCTAGCCAGTGGCCAGAACTGGGTGGTGGGAAGCGGCCCGCAGCTCCATCTACATCCACTAAATAAATCTTTTTTTTTTAAAATCATCCTTACACTTCTGTTGCTCTAGAACAATGGCTCCCAACCTGTGCGTCATGACCCCTTTGGGTTGTATAGTAGAGAATCTGCATATCAGAAATTTACATTATAACTCAAAATAGTAGAAAATTGCAGATATAAAGCTGCAGTGAATGATTTTATGGTTGAGGGATCACCACAACATGAAATGTTTAAAGTGGTCGCAGCATTTAGAAGGTTGAGAACTACTGCTATAGAGGAACAGAACTGATAGAATGAAGCTCTATCTATCTATCTATCTATCTATCTATCTATCTATCTATCTATCTACCTAATATATATGTATATGTATGTATTTATTAGAGTGGCTTACAGGCTGTGTTCCAGTTGGCCAAAGAAGGGAGGCTATGAACAGAAAGTCTAATAATCCAGTAGCTGTTCAGTCCATAAGGCTGAATGTTTCACTCTTCTTTTCTCGGTATATGCGGGAATCCCATGTAGGCCCCAATACCAGTAAAGGAATAGACTTACCAGCAAAGTGAGAAAAGCAGTTATGCCATTATAATATAGGCTTCCATCAGAATATGTGATCCAGAGGACATGTGGATCTTCCCACTTCAAATGATTTAACATTGAAATTTATAGTTTATATATCCAATGAATGCTTCCATCAGGCCCCTCAGTATTAACCAGCAATTTCCATGTGTTCACATAGCCCCAACCTTACTATTTAAGACAGGATGTGTCACTGGCTAGCCAGCAAGTCACCTAGGATTTGCTTGCCTTTTTCCATTCCCCAGGTCAGAATTATAGAGACTGTCACTACACTTGTCTGGTGTAGGATGTGTTGCTATCATAGGTTGAATAAAGAAAACCGCCTTGGCCTAGTTGATATGGGGAACTCAGGTAGGCAGAGTAGACAGAACAGAATGCTGGGTAGAAGGCAGTTAGGCAGATGCCATGACTCTCTGGCCCTAGAGGGACATAGGCTAGAATCTTGCTGGTAAGCTACAGTCATGTGGTGATACACAGATTTATTAGAAATGGGTTAATTAATATGTGAGAGTTAGACAAGAAGAGGCTAGAGATAATGGGCCTGGCAGTGTTTTAAATGAATACATTTTCCGTGTAACTATTTCAGGTAAAGCTATCCAGGAGGTGGGACATGGCCTGCTCGCCTCATCACTACGCTTGACTTTCACATGAATGCTGAGGATCTGAACTCAAGATTTCATCTTACATAGCACCGCTTAACCCAGTGAGCCATCCCTGAAGTGTCCTGTGCTTTGATACTCTTTTTTTGTTTTGTTTTTCAAGACAGGATTTCTTTGTAGCTCTGGAGCCTGTCCTGGAACTCTCTCTGTAGATCAGGTTGGCCGCAAACTCAGAGAACTGCCTGTCTCTGCCTCCCAAGTGCTGGGATTAAAGGCATGCATTACAACCCCCTGGCTGATATTCTTTTTAAAAATAACACCTTAGAGTTCAATATCATCTTTTAAACTGTAGCTATCATGTTCATCCTTCACGAAGCAGAATGTTTTAGAATTTTGGTAAGTTTCTCTCCCTCTCCCTCCTTCCCTCCCTCCCTCCCTCCCTTCTCTCTCTCTCTCTCTCTCTCTCTCTCTCTCTCTCCCTCTCTCTCTCTCTCTCTCTCTCTCACACACACACACACACACACACACACACACACACACACACACACGTACCCACACCATTCCCACCTCATTGGCCAGAATCTAGTCATGAATTTAAGAAGTGTCATGTTTTCATTAGGTGAACAAAATCCTCAAATGAAATAACATGTTTTTCTCTAATGAAACTGGAGAATATATGTTGGAATAATAATAAGTCAATTTTTCTACAAGCTTCTATATCTGGAATGAACTGACCCACTGCAGTATGCATGCATAGACCACCATTAAAGAAAATATGTAAAAGGAAAAATGTTCCTTTCGGTGCCTCAGTAATTCTGCCTTTAACAATAAGTAGAGGGAAAGAAGGCAGTGCTTTATTTTTCAGTTGGGAAGGTAGTTTGTCCTGAATATGCCAAATGTACATCTGGAAAAAAATGACTAGTTGCTAAAGCTTTCAAGATTTCTTATCATGAGTTGGTTGAAACAGTGAGAGAAAAAGATGCACAGGAAATTTTAGGAGGTATAAAACCATACAGTTTATTATTAGTTATTTTCTTAAAATTATAGAACTGAGAAGAAAACGTACATTTTAAGGCACAGTAGGCTAGATATGTTCATTTATCTTGCCATGGAGCATTTATAATACGGGAGGAGAGCTTGGTGTATGGAAGATATTGCTGCTTGTTCCTACCATCTCTGTGGAGTGAAATAGAGGGTGCCACAGCAGCATGGTAGCTCTTCTTGCCAGGAGCAAATATCAACATGTGGCTTCAACTTAAATGGCTTGCTCCAAAGGACCACTGAATGGAAAGTAATCCTACACAAGCCCACATATGTCCAGGAAATCATTACTTTCAGAGACTATGCAAGACAGGCTTTGTAGGTGACTGGTTGTCTCTGGCCAACCACTGTGCTTGAGTGTGCTGTTCATGGTACTTACTAGGGTTTCTTCCCTGCATGTCCTTGAGTTGCTATTGGACAGATACCAGAAAAAGGGGCTTTTTGTGACTATTGCTTTGATGTGACAGGATGGGCTCAGCGTCACTGCATTGTGCTTTTAGGAAGAGTTGAGACCCCTGCTTTTATAGTAACTTTAATGTTGCTATGACCAGTACTATGACTGACAGTAACTCGAAGAGGAAAGGGTTTGTTTCAGCTTACAGTCCCATGGAGCAGTGAGGAAGCAGGAAGAATCTGGAAGCTGATACACACGTCACAGTTGATTGCTGCTTATGGGCTAGCTATGTCTGCTTTCTCAAAATACCCAGGACCAGCCAAGGGATAGTCCTGCCCCATTGAACTGGGCCCTCCCACATCAATCATCAGTCAAGGGAGTTCACCACAGGCCAATCTGGTAAGGCATTTTCTAAATTAAATTTCCCTTTTCCCAGATGATTCTAGCTTGTGTCGAGATGACATAAAACCACCAGCACACCTTACTTTTATGTTATACTAATCTGAAAACCATCTCCAAAGGTTTTGAGCTAGAGATGAGACAACAAACTAATAGAGAAGACACTGAATGGACACCATACAAATAACTATCACAAGGCATTTGGTAAGGACTTTTGTAAGCAGACAGTTTATTTTTCCAAAGTACTTTTAGGTTTATCTTACAATCCCCATAAGGCAAGGAGTTCCTGGATATCTTGGAAGCCCTCTAGTTTAAGCAACCAGCAGCAGTGTGCCAATGTATGGCACATTTATTGAAATCCATGAGTTGACAGTAATAAACTAGGATTTGCTGTTTTATATAATTTATGAGCTTTGACAAATATATAAGGACAGTATCATGCAGGATGGTTTCCTCTAGTCAACCCCTCCCTCTGGTCATTCCTTCTTCTGTACCTCCTGCTCAGTTCTCTAGCATCAACTGTTCCTTTTGAAAAATGTCGTGTAATTAATGTCATACTGTAGAACAGCCTTTCCTTTTGTAGACCTACACTGAGAGGGGTCTTGTGCATAGTCACCAGTGTAAGAAAAGCTCCATTTCTCCCTGGAGCACCTACTTAAGTCTTTCCCATCTCTGGGGTAAAAGATTTACTTAGATTCCACTTTCTCCCCTAAGGACCATCTTAACTCTCTTCTTTTTATAGCCAAACCTTGTTAAGCTCCCATTCACTTCTTGGCCTGTTCCAATCTGCTGTCTCTCCTCATCATTCTACAAGAACAGCTCTTATTAACGTCACTAATGCGGAACATGTTCCAAAGCCAATGGACAAGTTCCCTACTCATCTTACTTGACTATGAAGACAATACTTGGCACTGTTTCCATACTCCCTTTTTTAGAACACTCTCTTCCTTTATCTCTCCGTCCCTGCCTCTTGGGCTAGTGTCTAGTTTCTAGCTACAGCCACTTGACATGAGGAAACCTCTATTGAGAATTAAGGTTGGCCTATGGACAAACCTGTGGTGCATTTACTTGATGAATGATTGATGTGGGAAGAATCACTCCTGGGCTGGTGATCCTGCTGCTATAAGAAAGCAGGCTGAGCAAACCACAGGGAATAAGCCAGTAAGCAGCTCTCCTCCATGGACTCTGCATCAGCTCCTGCCTCTAGGTTCCTGTCTTGAGTTTCTGCCCTGACTTCCTTCAGTGCTGGGCTGTGATGTCAAAGTGAAAAGGAAGTAAACTCTTTCCTCATCAAGTTATTTATGGTCATGGTGTTTAATCACAGCAACAGAAACCCTAACCAAGACGGTTTTTAAAAAAAGCTTATTTATTTTCCTTTCACTGTATATTCTGCATAAACAAACTCAAAGGCTTTAAATTCCATTGTATATGAAGCCTTCCAATTTGCTTTCATGATCTGCCTGTGTCATCAGTGCAAGTACTCACATAGTATCTCTAAGTATCTCTACTGGAATTATAAACAAATCCTTCAAATTCACCAAATTTAAAATCAAACACGTGATCACTCCCAAACATCTTTTTAATATATAATTTATTTAGCTTTATTTTATGTGCATTTGTATGAAGGTGTCAGGCCACCTGGAACCAGACTTGTAAACTCCAAGGGTGGTGGTGGGAATTGAACCCAGGTTCTCTGGAAGAGCAGTCAGTGCTCTTAACTGCTGAGCAATCTCTCCAGCCTTCACCCCGAAAGATCTGAATGGCAAAGGGTCATACAGGTTTTACATAAGTTTATATGTTATGAAAAAGAATCTGGGAAGAAAGTTGATTGAATGCTCTACAATTCTGTGTGGTGTTGAGTGGGATAGGGAATGCAAGCTGAAATGAGGTGTGGATATTTTACTACTGCTGTGTATCGACTGTCCTGCCACTATGATAAGATGGGCATATGAAAGGTATTTAGAATCTTACTATATATAATTCATTTTCACAGTCAATTTAGAGGAAGCATTTTACTCCTTCAAGTTAAATGGAGAAATTTAGCCACTATATAGGTTACTTTACTCCTGAAATGTTCACTCCTAACATTTCTGACACCAAATATGCAGATTTTCTTAACTGAAAGAAAGTAAAGAGATAATGAAGTTTCTTACTCTTCTCATTGCTATGACCAAATTCCTGGCAATATGTAACTTAAGGGAGGAAAGGTTTATTTTGATTCCCAGTTCAGAGTACCATGAAGACCATGAGAACAACAACATCAGTTCCTGTCGTTGACAACAGAAGGCTGCCTGTTCACATCCTGGGAAATCAGGAAAGATGCCAGAGATCAGTGGGCTACTCCTCTTCCCCTTTTTATTTGGGTCAGGACTCCAGGCCATGGTTGGTGCCACACAAGTTCAGAGACAGTCTTCCCGTCCTTTCTAATTCTTCCTGGAAAAACCCTAAGACACTTTAAGGTATGCTTTATTGACAGATAACCCAGGTGTTTCTTAATTGTCAGTTGAAATGAACCATTATAATTTCAGATTTATGGGACTGGAAACTAATATTGTGGGCTGTCGACTTGATTGGCTCTATAATCAGCTAAACAATATGACTCCTTATTGTTCCAGAGTGGATGTCACTTTCCAGTAGTGTCCCATAGAAAAATAGCTGGTGTTGATTCTCTGCCTTTGCTCCTTGCTGGTCAGTGCATCTACTATGTTGCTGTTTCTGCTGCTACCACCTTCACTGACATCAGAACCCATCTTCTTCAGCCTTCTAACATAAACTGAAGACTAACACTCTCCAAGAATCCTCCAGGCTTCAGGACCAGATTGGGACTGTGGAGGCACCTGACCTTGTGGACTGAGCAACTACTGGATTCTCAATCTCTCCAGCATACAGACAACCATATTGTATAACTGGCCCATATCATGTAAGTCAATCCCTTTTCACAATATATACTCATTCTTTGATTCTGCTTCTCTAGAGAATCCTTACTAATATAAGAGAAGTACCTGTCACATAATTATATAACCCTTGGGGTAACTGATTAAAATCTATCCTTTGCTGTATATCTCTATGCTCCATAAGTACAAGAACCATGCCTTGTTGTCTGCTATTATACCTTTCGAATTAACTTAATGCATGGAATGTGGGAGGTTTCAATAAATCTTTATTGCAAAAAAAGGAAACCTGAATGATATCTGTGTCTCCTGGTGTGACACTTTACATTCATCTAGTTGACTTTTACCCTTATTCTTTACCTGACCTTGTTTGCCCTCTTAAGTTGAAAAAATGAAATTAGCAGAGCTAGCTTGAGAGTAACACTGAGCGTGTTTTTAGACTGTTTTGTTAGGTATGGGAGGTGTAGACAGAAACCTTTTTTTCCAAATGAGCCATCTGTCTCTTTACCTTCCTTCTGTTTCCTGGTCTTTCTGCTCTTTCATATAATTTCAATTTTTATGTATTTTCAAAATCAGAACTGAAGGCTTACTAGATGCAAGTGAAACACTTGAAAATGTGGTGTTTGGAAGGTTACCAAAAGTGATTATTACATGGCATCCTCGTGAGACTTGGGAAGGTGACTGGAACTTCATCGCCTATCAGGCAGAGACTCACAATCAGAAAGGAGCTATAACATACTTGTAACCACACTTTGGGGTGACATCTGTTCGTGTCCAGCCTCAATGGGGTTCACACTCACACGTTCCAGGGTAGGGTTGTGTAGATTAGAAAATTTTGGTAGGAGGAACAGATATGAACAGAAAGACATAGGATAGATCCTGGAAAGCTATCCAGTGAATACTGAGTATGCCCATGTTTACTTTCCATATGATTATATTCCCCAATCCAAAAAGGGGGAAGAAGCAAAAGCCTGCTTTAACATAACACAAAAAACAAATAGAATAATTACTTGTTTCAGTACTTGAAACGCCAAGCAACTATAGTCTTTAGTTGAGTATTCTGTTGTTTAGACAGTACACTAACAACCATACCTTAGTGGGCAGCCACTCCCTGGGCCAAACCTCCTGTCACATCCTTGAAGAAGTAGGAATAGGCTTGAATTCTCTGCCCTTTTGTCAAGGTGAAGCAGACCCACCTCTATGGGCTATCTTACACCCAAAACACCAAGTATCCATACCCTAGGTCAGGGTATCTTGTTTGTAGCCACTCCTTAAGTCAGACTTCCTGTCAATAACTTTGAAAGAGCGTGAGTAGGTCTACACTCTCTGACCTTCAGTCAAGATGGGGTAGACCCACTTCTGTGGACACCCCACACAGACTGGCTCCTTGTGTCTCCTCTGATAGAACATGACTTAGTTAAGAAGAAAGGTGCCAGAATCTCCATGGTTGTATTACCTAGAATTTCAAAGCATAATTAACCCCCCAGATCAATGACCTGTGGCTCTGCATCTGCATATTTTCCTTTTGGTCCATGCTATTATGTTGCTCAAACCCAATAAAGAGAAGAGCTTATGATCCAAGCTCTTAGAAATTATGATGTCCTGGATTCTGACTGCTTTGTGCATCCATTGAGGACCGCTGTTGAAGCACTTATGAGAAATAAAAATGAGAAAACTGTATAGTCACTCACTCAAGCAGACAAAATATTTCTTTATCAGCTCACGAACTCAGATGTATTGCATTGAGGCACAAGGAATGAAGCTTTCACATTCCAGCTCTGCTGCTAATACGAGGTTGTGGGTGGTGAATAATGGCTATTCTTTGTTGTCAACTTGACTCCATCTGGAATTAACTAAAACCCAACTGGCTCAGCACACCTGCGAGGGATTTGTTTTCCTAAATAAATCATTTGAAGTGGGAAGATGCACTTTTAATCTGGATCTTTTGAGCTGGGAAGATAATCCAGGCCATACCTTCTGCTGGTTGCCTATACAAGGACATGGAAGAAGGAAGCTTTTGCTCTTTGCTGTTTGCTCTATCCTTGCTAGCAAGTCCGTTCCTTCCCTGGCATTGCAGCCTACTTCTTTGGGATTCGAACATATACTGATGACCAGCCTAGACAGCCAACCTCGTGGACTGAAACAGCTACCATATTCTTGGATCTCCCATTGGTAGACAGGCATTTTTGGACTAGCTGGACTACAGCCTATAGTCTACTCTAATAAAATTATATTCTATATGCATAGAGATTCTATCAGTTGCACTCCTCTAGAGAACCCTGACTAATACATGTGGGTTCTGCCTAACTCATTCGATTGCTCTGCTGTCAGCTGCAATAGTTTTATATAGTATAGGAATAGTTGTTCTGGGTTTACTAAATCTTTTTTCTCTTGCCTTAAATACTTTTTCAGTGTTTTTGGCAAAGTAGATAAATACCTATAGTGTGTGTGTTTGTGTGTGTGTGTGTGTGTGTGTGTGTGTGTGTGAGAGAGAGAGAGAGAGAGAGAGAGAGAGAGAGAGAGAGAGGTATGGAGAGGGAGAATATGAGTGTATTTGTCTTTGAAAGAGATCTAAAATCTTAGCAAATGCATATATACACATACATGGTAATTATATTGCAGTAACAGTTACTAGGATATGTTTAGCAATAACCCAGAGCCAAGAATTTTGAAACATTACCTTCTAATTGAATAGGTAAAAGATTTCCTCCATCTCATTCCTCTAGAACCTCTTTTTTTTTTTTTTTTTTTTTTTTTTTTTAATTTTAATTTATTTATTTATTAAGAATTTCTGCCTCGTCCCCACAACCGCTTCCCGTTTCCCTCCCCCTCCCCCGATCAAGTCCCCCCCCCCCCTCATCTGCTCGAAGAGCAATCAGGGTTCCCTGACCTGTGGGAAGCCCAAGGACTGCCCACCTCTATCCAGGTCTCCTAAGGTGAGCATTCAAACTGCCTAGGCTCCCACAAAGCCAGTACGTGCAGTAGGATCAAAAACCCACTGCAATTGTTCTTGAGTTCTCAGTATTCCTCATTGTCCGCTATGTTCAGCTAGTCTGGATTTATCCCATGCTTTTTCAGACCTAGGCCAGCTGGCCTTGGTGAGATCCCAATAGAACATCCCCATTGTCTTAGTGTGTGGGTGCACCCCTCGTGGTCCTGAGTTCCTTGCTCGTGCTCCGTCTCCTTCTGCTCCTGATTTGGACCTTGAGATTTCTGTCCGGTGCTCCCGTGTGGGTCTCTGTCTCTGTCTCCTTTCATCGCCTGATGAAGGTTAATATTCCTGAGGATGCCTATGTGTTTGTCTTTGGATTCACCTTATTTAGCTTCTCTAGGAACATGAATTATAGGCTCAATGTCCTTTATTTATGGCTAGAAACCAAATATGAGTGAGTACATCCCATGTTCCTCTTTTTGGGTCTGGCTTACCTCACTCAGGATAGTGTTTTCTATTTCCATCCATTTGTATGCAAAATTCAAGAAGTCCTTGTTTTTTACTGCTGAGTAATACTCTAATATGTATATATTCCATACTTTCTTCATCCATTCTTCCGTTGAAGGGCATCTAGGTTGTTTCCAGGTTCTGGCTATTACAAACAATGCTGCCATGAACATAGTTGAGCATATACTTTTGTTGTATGATAGGGCCTCTCTTGGGTATATTCCCAAGAGTGGTATTGCTGGATCCAGGGGTAGGTTGATCCCGAATTTCCTGAGAAACCGAAACACTGCTTTCCAGAGTGGTTGCACAAGTTTGCATTCCCACCAGCAATGGGTGAGTGTACCCCTTTCTCCACAACCTCTCCAGCAAAGGCTATCATTGGTGTTTTTGATTTTAGCCATTCTGACAGGTGTAAGGTGGTATCTTAAAGTTGTCTTGATTTGCATTTCCCTGATCGCTAAGGAAGTTGAGCATGACCTTAAGTGTCTTTTGGCCATTTGAAGTTCTTCTGTTGAGAATTCTCTGTTCAGATCAGTGCCCCATTTTATAATTGGGTTGATTAGCCTTTTACGGTCTAGTTTCTTGAGTTCTTTATATATTTTGGAGATCAAACCTTTGTCAGTTGCAGGGTTGGTGAAGATCTTCTCCCAGTCAGTGGGTTGTCTTTTTGTCTTAGTGACAGTGTCCTTTGCTTTACAGAAGCTTCTCAGCCTCAGGAAGTCCCATTTATTCAATGATGCCCTTAGTGTCTGTGCTGCTGGGGTTATACATAGGAAGTGGTCTCCTGTGCCCATGTGCTGTAGAGTACTTCCCACTTTCTCTTCTATCAGGTTCAGTGTGTTCGGACTGATATTGAGGTCTTTAATCCATTTGGATTTGAGTTTTGTGCATGGTGATAGATATGGATCTATTTTCATTCTTCTACAGATTGACATCCAGTTTTGCCAGCACCATTTGTTGAAGATGCTCTCTTTTTTCCATTGTATACTTTTAGCTCCTTTATCGAAGATCAGGTGTTCATAGGTTTGTGGGTTAATGTCAGGGTCTTCTATTCGATTCCATTGGTCGACTTCTCTGTTTTTATGCCAATACCAAGCTGTTTTCAATACTGTAGCTCTGTAATAGAGTTTGAAGTCAGGGATGGTAATGCCTCCAAACAATCCTTTATTGTATAAGATTGTTTTGGCTATCCTGGGTTTTTTGTTTTTCCATATAAAGTTGATTATTGTCTTCTCCAGATCTGTGAAGAATTTTGATGGGATTTTGATGGGGATTGCATTGAATCTATAGATTGCTTTTGGTAGAATTGCCATTTTTACTATGTTGGTCCTCCCAATCCAAGAGCAAGGGAGGTCTTTCCATTTTCTGGTGTCTTCTTCAATTTCTTTCTTCAAAGACTTATAGTTCTTGTCAAGTAGATCTTTCACTTCCTTGGTCAGGGTTACCCCAAGGTATTTTATGCTATTTGTGGCTATCGTGAAAGGTGATGCTTCTCTGATTTCCCTCTCTGCTTCCTTATCCTTGGTGTATAGGAAGGCAACTGATTTTTTGGAGTTGACCTCTAGAACCTCTTGATGATAAACAAGAAGATGCCCATATCTTGAAACCCAGAAATAACATTTGGTCGTATTTACTTCCAACTCCCTCCCCTATAGCTACTATATCCTTCCACCACTTTTCCTCCCACCTTCATGTACTCCTATTTTTTTTTTGTGGAGACAGTATCTCACTGTGTAACCCTGTCAGGTTTGAAACTCACTATGTAAATCTGGCTGGCCTAGAACTCACAGTTATCTGCTTGTCTCTGCCTCCTGAGAGCTGGCATAAAAGGTTTGTACCACCACACCCAACAATGTATTTTTTATTTTTATATTCCATTAAAATTATTCAAAATTTAAGTATTTTGGAATACATGTAACAAAAGAAATGAAAGACTTCAACATCAAAATATATCAAGATATTGAAAAAGGAAGTCACAGAAGATACCAGATTCCAGGCTCCTAGATTGACAGAGTTAATACTGGGAAAATGGCCATACTACCAAATTAATTTATATGATTAATACCAATACCTGTCAACATTCATTAACCTCTGAGCCATCTCTCTCCAGACCCCTACCAACATTCCTATGTCACATGTCACAGGCTCAGAAAAAAATAATACAAGATTCCACATGTAATCTGCAAAGACAATGAATAGACAAAGAAACCCTGAAGAGTAAGAACAATACTGTAGGTATTACAATAAGAGACCTCAAATTATATTCCAGAATTATAATTATACAGTCTGGTACTGACATAAATAGACAAGAACAAAATGGAGTCTAACAGAGGTCCTGGAATTAGAGTAAACACATGCCTACTTTACATTGGAAAAAGATTTAACAAATGGTGCAGGCAAAACTAACTAGATTTCTACTCGCAGAGGAATGAACATAGGTTCTTTATCTTTTCTCTTTTTGTTTGTTTGTTTTTGAGATCTCTATGTAGCTTTGGAACCTCTCCTGGAACTTGCTCTGTAGACCAGGCTGGCCTCAAACTCACAGAGAACCACCTGTGCTGGGATTAAAAGTGTGCACAAACACTACCCAGCATTTTTTATATATTTATTTATTGTGAACTTAAAGTCTTATCTTTCACCTTGCACAAAAACCAACTCAAAAAGGATCAAAATCTTTAACTTAAAACCTGAGACTGGGGGCTGGAGAGATGGCTCAGTGGTTAAGTGCACTGATGGCGCTTCCCAAGGTCCTGAGTTCAATTTCCAGAAGCCACATAGTAGTTCACAACTCCACTTCCAGGGGACTTGACACCTTCTCGTCACACAAATGTATATGCAGGCAAAACACCAGTGCACATAAAGATATTTTTTTAATAATTAATTTGTTTATTAAAGATTTCTGCCTCCTCCCCAACACTGCCTCCCATTTCCCTTCCTCTGCCCCAATCAAGTCCCCCTCCCTCATCAGCCCAAAGAGCAGTGAGTGTTCCCTGCCCTGTTGGAAGTCCAAGGACCTCCCACCTTCTTCCAGGTCTAGCAAGGTGAGCATCCAAACTGCTTAGGCTCCCACAAAGCCAGTACTTGCAGTAGGATCAAAACCCAGTGCCATTGTTCTTGAGTTCTCAGTAGTCCTCATTGTCCGCCATGTTCAGTGAGTCCGGGTTTATCCCATGCTTATTCAGACCCAGTTCATCTGGCCTTGGTGAGTTCCCCATAGAACATCCCCATTGTCTCAGTATGTGGGTGCACCCCTCGTGGTCCTGAGTTCCTTGCTCGTGCTCTCTCTCCTTCTGCTCCTGATTTGGACCTTGGGGTCGTAATCCGGTGCTCCAATGTGGGTCTCTGTCACTGTCTCCTTTCATCGCCTGATGAAGGTTAATATCCAGCAGGATGACTATGTGTTTTTCTTTGGGTTCACCTTCTTATTTAGCTTCTCTAGAATCACGAATTATAGGCTCAATGTCCTTTATTTATGGCTAGAAACCAAATATGAGTGAGTACATCCCATGTTCCTCTTTTTGGGTCTGGCTTACCACACTCAGGATAGTGTTTTCTATTTCCATCCGTTTGCATGCAAAATTCAAGAAGTTCTTGTTTTTTACTGCTGAGTAGTACTCTAATATGTTTACATTCCATATTTTCTTCATCCATTCTTCCATTGAAGGGCATCTAGGTTGTTTCCAGGTTCTGGCTATTACAAACAATGCTGCTATGAACATAGTTGAGCATATACTTTTGTTGTACGATAGGCCATTTCTTGGGTATATTCTCAAGAGTGGTATTGCTGGGTCCAGGGGTAGGTTGATCCCGAATTTCCTGAGAAACTGCCACACTGCTTTCCAAAGTGGTTGCACAAGTTTGCATTCCCACCATCAATGCATGAGTGTACCCCTTTCTCCACACCCTCTCCAGCAAAGGCTATTACTGGTGTTTTTGATTTTAGCTATTCTGACAGGTATAAGATGGTATAAAGGGCATCATTGAATAAATGGGACCTCCTGAGACTGAGAAGCTTCTGTAAAGCAAAGGACACTGTCACTAAGACAGAAGGGCAACCCAATGACTGGGAGAAGATCTTCACCAACCCCGCAACTGACAAAGGTCTGATCTCCAAAATATATAAAGAACTCAAGAAACTAGACTGTAAAAGGCTAATCAACCCAATTATAATATGGGGCACTGAGCTGAACAAAGAATTCTCAACAGGAGAAGTTCAAATGACCAAAAGACACTTAAAGATAAAATTTTAAAAACCAGAATGATCCTTCAATTCATCAAGGTAATCTGAATCCATTTAATATAAAAATAAAACCAAATATTGAACCTTGTAGAAGAAAAAACAAAGTGTACATTTTAAGACACTGGGGAAGGCAGGAGATTTGAACAGAGCACCAATAGGCCAGGAATTACTCCCCAAGAATGAGCAGGTGTGAGTACCTGAAAAGAAACACTCTGTCCAATAAAGGAACCTGTGAGCAGAGCAAACAGCCTGCAGAATAGGAGAAAATCTTTACTAGCTGCTCATCAGACAAGGTCCTGATATCCAAACTTTACAAAAATAATTAGAAATTAAACACCAAGGAAATAAAACTGCCAGTCAAAAATGCTCAGATGAACTGGGTAGTTTTAGAAAGAAAGAAAGAAAGAAAGAAAGAAAGAAAGAAAGAAAGAAAGAAGACAAATGGCCAATAGCTGTTTTTTTAAAAAAGTGTTCAGTATTCCTGGACATCCAAGAAATTCCTAGCAAGGCAGCCATAGAGGGGGAATAGAAGAAATTCAAATTAAATTACTTTGAGATAGCGCTTCACTCCAATCAGAATGGCTATTATCAAGCAATCTGAATACCAAGGTTGGAGAGGATGTGGAGAGGGAGAGAATGAACTCTTATGTACTGTCAGTGGGGGTTCAAATTAATGCAGCCACTTTGGAAATCAGTTTTAAGACTTCTCAGAAATTCAAAATAGAACTAGTATATATGCCCCAGATAAATTCCTCATGGGCAAATGCCTAAAGAACTTCACACCCTATCATAGAGATATTTGCACCCCTACAATTAGTGCTGCTTTATTCATTTAACAAGGTCCTGGAATCAACCTAAAGACCATCAACAGATGGATAAATAATGAATATTTGTTGCATATATTTAAAAAATTGAGCTGGGTGTGGTGGCGCACACCTTTAATCCCAGTACTTGGACGGCAGATGCAGGCAGTTCGAGGCCAGCATGGACTAGACTGAGTTCCAGGACAGCCTGTACAGTTACACAGAGAAACTCTATCTTGAAAAAAATTGGAATACTAAATCCACTAAGAAAATTTTCAGGACAATGGGTGGACTCAGAATGTATAATATTAACCAAAGTCACACAATCCCAGAAAGAAACAGATGTCTCCATCATGTGCAGAGCCATGCCGATAATATGTATACACATGTAAACCCATGTACACACAGTAACGTGTAGAGAAAAGAACAAGGAAAATTGCAAATTAGGAGACAGGAAGGATTGCATACAATAATGGACATGAGTTATGAAAGAGGATAGAAAGCTAAATTGTTTTTCTTCTAACTCTATTACAGAATTTTTGGGGTTGGTGGTGAGTAACTGTATAAAAATACATCCAATAGTGAAAGTGTAAAATCTCTGTATTCTTTTTAAACCCATTGAGTTAGTTCACTTAGTGCTGCCAGCATGTGCATAGTCACCCTGTAGAACATGGGTAGCCTTTCAGGGTCCATATCCAAAAAAACCTGACTCCTTCCCACAGAAACCATCAGTTGCCAATAGAATGTCCATTAATGCAGATACTCAGACAGGGCCAAATAGAGACTTGAGACTTGAGAATGCTCAGCCATCAATGGGATGTTTGTAGCACAAACTTTCTCCCCAGGGTTAAACTCAGAAGAAGGATCACAAAGACTAAGAACTAGAGGTAGAAGAGGATTGGTTGGCAATCATTTTCCTAACATGACAGGACTGTTGTTCACATTCATCACAGTGACTATGACGGGATGCACAAGCCCCGCACAAAAGGATGGATGTGAACTATGAAAGTAGACATGAATCTAATTATTCTTTCTAGTTCTAAGCCCATTATGGACTTTGGGTCTTAAGACAATTGGTTTGAATAGTACTGCACTCAGCCTCTTAAGAGAAGGGCTTTTAAGTGCTGTTGGGCCATTGGCATTTAAGGAGCACTGTGGTACACAAATACTCTGAATAGAAATAAGTTTTAAAAGAATACAAATAGAGCAGTTTTTGGTTGGTTGGTTGGTTGGGGTTTTTTGTTTGTTTGTTTCTGTTTTTCAAGACAGGGTTTCTCTGTGTAGC
Source organism: Microtus oregoni (assembly GCF_018167655.1). Taxonomy (NCBI): domain Eukaryota; kingdom Metazoa; phylum Chordata; class Mammalia; order Rodentia; family Cricetidae; genus Microtus; species Microtus oregoni. The sequence goes on along the minus strand of NW_024544808.1, from coordinate 611,416 downwards.
CCTGACTCTCCAGGAACCTACTCTATAGACCAGGCTGGCCTCGAACTCAGAACTCGAAAGATCTGCCTGCCTCTGCCTAGAACAGTTTTTAAATTCAAATAATACACAAAAGCAAAATACAAGTTATAGACACATACACACACCAGTCTTCAGTATCCCTAGACTTCTACCTATTAGTGATATTCATAACTAACACTGCTTTATATATTATTTTTATTTTATTCCTACTTTTTTCACTCAGCAGTGTAACTTTTCAGTGGTTCTATATTAATAAGTATAAAGCTTTGGGGCTGGAGAGATGGCTCAGAGGTTAAGAGCATTGCCTGTTCTTCCGTAGGTCCTGAGTACAATTCCCAGCAACCACATGGTGGCTCACAACTATCTGTAATGGGGAAGGCTTCTTCAGTCCAGAAAGAACTTTGATGCAGACACTGCAAAGCGAGCCACAAGGTCACAGGACTGAGCCTAGAAGGCTTGGGCCTGATTTGAGGTGCAGAACAGCATCAAGATAACAGTTGGAATAGGCCATGCCAGGAGTCAAGATTGAGCTGAGCTGAAACCCTCGAGGAAATAGGATTCTGTACCTAATCGGTTTGTTAACTGACAGACAGGGGAGGCTGCCTTGGTCTCAGTGCTATGTGTCTTCTTTTGTTGTACTGTTTATTATTGTAGGAGGTGATGTGTTGTCTAAGAGCATTCTCATTCAGGTATATGTTACAGCCTGGGCACAGTCCCTGCCTTCCTCCTTACCCTCCTCACCACCCCTCCTGTCAGTCTCCTTTGTCATACTAGAGATTCACTTCTACCTTCATGTCATATATGCATACATACGTATGCATACATACATACATGCTTGTGTGTCTCTGTAAAATCGAGGGATAGTGTGTAAGAGAAAACTTAGGCTAGTCATCTTTCAGCCACCTTTCGGCAAGTGACAAAAGGATTTTCTTCTTTATGGTTAGAAAAAAAATTCCATTGTGCATGTATGGCACATTTTCTTGGTTGATTCCTCTGCTGTTGGACACATAAGCTGTTTCCGTGACTTACCGTACTACTGTGAATATTGCTGCAGTGAACATCAGTGTTGCAAGCATTATATCCAGTTGTTACTCTTGGCTTAGGATTGCTTTGACTAAAGGCCTTCTTCTGTGCATCCATGTAAATATTAATATTGTTCTGGTGGAATTCATGGGGATATTGATGAGCATTCATTGAGTAGAGTCCTTTGGCAGTCTAGCCATTCTCACTTACTGATTCTTCGAATCCAGAGCACAGGAGGTCTTTCTATCTTCTGGTATCTTCTTCCATTTCTTTCTCTGCTGTTCCCAAGTTTTCATCATGCACATCCTGGAGGTCTGTGCCTTCCATGTTTAGGTACACTGCCAGGGATTTTCTTGAGGAAATCATGAGTAGTATTGTTTCCCTCATTTCCTCCACAGCTCGTTTGTCATTGGTGCATAGGAAGGCTGCTGATTTTTTTTAGATTAACTTTGTATCCTGCCAGTTTGCTGAAAGTGTTCATCAGCTCTAAGAGGTTTTTTAAAATTTTGTTTTGTTTTGTTTTTTGATGGAAGCTTTAGGGTGTTTTATGTACTAAATCTTATCATCTACAAGTAGTGAAACCTTGACACTGGTGTCCTTTTCCTCATGGGATTCAGGTCAGGGTGTTGCACCTTCCTTGGTCTGGTGTGTTTGGTAAGTCCTCAGGCCTAGTTTTTCTTACATGGTTTGGATACCCTTGTGTGGTGATTTAGTAAGATTAATCTACCTTAACCTCTCAATCTACTTTAGTAAGTTTGCAGAATGGTTCTGTTTGACTTTTAGGAATAAGTCATTTGTCAGTCTGGTACTGCTGACCCGTGCTGGTGCTTATGCATCCAATGGAGTGTGCTCAAGCCCCCCTGCTTCTGTACTGGCCATGCAAAGTCGAGCACTGAATTCTGCTTGTAACATGGAGTTGCCCACTGTTTTGCATTGATATTCAGGAATTTAGAGCAGGAACAACCTGATTTCAGTTTAGAGGAGTGCTTTATTTGTGTTGATTTTATAAACCAATAATATGGATGCAGGAGCAGCACAAAGGTTACTGCTTACTTCCAGTCTTAGCAAAAACAAGCAAATAAACAACAAAAAAACCCAGAAGCTACAAATTAGCAGAGAAAAATAAGTTCCTTTATTTTGGGGCCACAACTAGAGTGGAAAAACTTCAAAAACTTCATTTCCTTTCCTCCTGTCTCAGTGTTACAACAATTTTTTGAATGTAACGGACGCTAAAAACTATCTATACATTTAGCTGTGAGCTAAGGTATTAGAAGTTTGAAAATCTCTTCCTGATGCAGTTGGTAGGGTTTCTTCTGATGTTATTGCTTAAAAATTCATCAGTAGCATAGGATTATATAAAGAAATTTTAGTTTGTAAAGTCCAGTTGTTGATTCCCTGTTCACCTCACAGATTGAGTGTAGTAATGGTTGGTTTCCTGGAAAAGCCACAGATATGTTACAAATTCTACAGACTTTCTCATTAGAAGTTCCTGATGGTGAGGAGTTGGAATGTTGCAGATAATGGACCAAAATCATCTTGGGCGATCATTATTCTCTTTATCGCGCATGTATCGCTCACTTCTGTTTCTGCCCTAGCTTCCTCCTGACTATCAGATAACCATTGAAAATATGTGCTACCCTGGCAGGCCATTTGCTTCCAGTGACTCAAACGCTAAGAATAAGATAGCGTCTGAAGTTCCAGGACAGGCTCCAAAGCCACAGAGAAACCTTGTCTCAAAAAACCAAAAAAAAAAAAAAGATAGTGTCTGAAGCCTGTGATGCCATAAGCTAGGGTCTGAAACCGGTAGCGGATACCTCTGCATTGCCTAACTATTGACCTGATGTCACCACCAGCGTATCTTGTAAATGGTTCATAGTTTTCTTTTGTTCCATAACTAGAAAAGGTTATTAGAAATGCATTTCTGTGATAGAACATGTCCTTCATGCCGGAATTGCTCCTGGACCATGGTCACTCATGTGGCTCAGAATAAACCCCATAGTATTTCTTTTGGAATGGTAGTTGTGATCTAAAAATACTGTAGTATGAACCTTCAGAAATTTTCTTCTCCATAAAAGAGGAAACAGTAAGAATGAATCTTCTTTTTTTCAGAATTTTGAAAATTAACTCAGGCTGACAGTAGCCTGAAAACGTTTATCCAAGTCATGTGGGTGATCACGATGAGAATAGCAGTTTCCCACCGTGTGGCTTGTCTTGTTGCTCTAGTCCCTCCTCAGCTCCGATGTGGACTGGAAAGCCAGCCATCAGCATGATAAACCTGAGCCTGGCAACCACAGGAGCAGCGGCAATGCAGCCACCATGCTTCAAAGCTCCATTCTTAGAAAAAGCTCAGTATTTGAACTGTCTGGGAGTTTCCTATAAAAGCTCACTCACAGCGCTTATCTGTATTTGACTTCATTCAGAGCTCACTTTATCCATTTCCCATCAGGTGTTCACAAAACCCAAACCAAAACAAAACACAGGCAGTTCTTGGACTCTGAGCTAACTGAGTCAGTAGCATAATATTGAGAAACAATTGCCCACCCAAACCAAAAAACATAAAAGGCAAATCTGAATCGAGGATGCCTTTGAACAGCTCTGATATATTCTGGGAAGCCAGAAGTCTCCGTTTACTCTTCAAATGTTGAGCATGTTCAGTGAAGATTCTCATTTCCAGGTAACTTGAGAATCAGTTAAATCAGGAAGTAAAGCCTGGGGCAGACTGTTAAGCAACCCAAATCTTAAAGCTTGTGTCTCAGTTAAGGTTTCTACTGCTGTGATAAAACACCTTGTGACCAAAGGAACTGGGGAGGAAAGGGCTTACACTTCCACATCACAATCCTTATCAAAGGAAGTGGGCAGGGACCCAAATTAGGGAAGAGCCTGGAGGCAAGAGCTGATGCAGAGGCCTTGCAAGAGTGCTGTGGACTGGCTCACTCCTCACAGGATATCCAGCCTGCTTACTCAAAGTACTACCACCAGGCCAGGGGTGGTACCACCCACACAGGGCTGGGCCCTCCCACATCAATTTCCATTAGGAAAAAGCTCCACAGGCTTATGGATAAGCCAGGCTTATGCAGGCAGCTGCTCAACTGAGGCCCTCTCCTCTCAGATGACTCTAGTCTGTGTCAAGCTGACAAAAAAAAACCTTTCCAGCACACTTAACCTCTTGTCAGCCAGCTGTGCAAACATCACTCTTCAACTCCAAACTTTCCTGTTTCTTCCTAACATGGCATGTTAATTTTATATCACAATATGAAGCATTCCAACTTTGAAAACTGCCACAATCTTTTAAAAACTGATTACTTTAGAAGTTCAGACTCTTTACATTATCCAAAGTTTCCCTAAAATACAAAGTCTATGTAAATTCCAAAATCTCTTAACTGTGAGTGCCTGTAAAATGAAAAATACGATACATGCCTTTTTACTCCAAGAAGGAAGAACCAGAAGACAGTGACAATCAAATCTAAGAAAACTGTAGTCCGGCACTGTAAATTTCACTGTCAGACTTCTGGGACCCACTTATGGGGCATTTCTTGTCAACAAAAATTGTAAGACATATAAAGAAACAAATTGCCTGTATAGAGGAAAACTATAGTCCATAAAGATGTTTGCAAACTGATACCAATAAGCTATCAAATGATGTCATATTGGGAACTAAAAAGGTTGCTCAACAGGAGAGAACATACTGCTCTTACAGAAGATCTAGGTTTACACACACACACACACACACACACACACACACACACACACAAGCCCGGAACCTCTGTAACTCCAGCTCCTGGGCATCTGGGTGGTACCCTCTTCTTTTCTCTTTGGGCACCAGGCCCCCACATGGTTTCTAAGCATACACACATGCAGGCAAAACACTCTTAAATGAAAATAAATACATAGTTTTAACAATGTTAAACTAAAGAAAACTATGCCCCATATAGTACAGGAAAACTATATCTCATCAAAGAGAAGATATCAATAAAAAGATCAAAAATGTATAATGATACCAAAGACAGGTTCTGGAATACAATGAATAGCAATGTAAAATTTTTCAATCTTTTTCATTTCTGAATTTAAATTATTTATATTCATGAGTTTAAATTATGGTATCCCATTAGAGTTCACAGTGCATTTTAAATTGTCAACATTTTTGACACCAAAGATTGTATCATTTTCAAGTATTTAAAAATATATAGGTTATATAATTGTGGCTGGAGAGATGACTTAGTGTTTAAGAATAAGGTTGCACTTGCAGAGAACCTGAGTTCGATTCCCAGCACCCACATGGCGGCTCCCAATCATCTGTTATCTCTATTCCAGGGGATCTTATGCCCTCTTCTGTCTTCTGTGGGCACCAGGCACACAAGTGGGGCATAGACATACATGAAGGCCAAACAGCCATACATATAAAATAAAAATAAATCTTTAAAAATCTATAGGCTTTTCTAGATATCAATTTCAAAATATATTAAAGCACATTAACATAAGAACTGCAAAGGTTGTCAACTTTGATTTCACATTGGAGCTGTAAAATGTATGGGTGGCTAAGTCACACTTCTGTAGTTTCTGACCACAGTGGTGTGATGTATGGCCTGTGCCCCATTAATTCTAATTCCAGCCAAGGGAGGCCACTGAGTTTTTTAAATTATACTTATTAACTCATATGAATTAAACCAATTAATGGGGTCTACTCTGTCATTTCCATGTATATATATATATATATATATATCAACCTTTGATTTATTTTTCCTATTATTATCCCAATGCCTTTTCTTTACTATAATAAAAATCTATGGTTTTAAGATAGTTATGTGAGCAAAAAAGTGTGAAGACTCTGATAAGGATGCTCTTTGTCCCTTCTAAGCCCAGCACCGTTCTTTGAAGGGGTCACTATTGGTCACGTAGTATCAGATCCTGTTCTCACTTGTTTAGTGCTTTGTTCTCCACATAGTTCAAGTGTTCCCAAACATGATTCCTTCAACCTCAGGCTGAGGTTTGCTTACAACACTGCCTTTTTTTCTGGTTAATCACTTTGTGCGCACTCTGTCCCTTAACCTGCTCCAGAGAAACCTACAGTGCTGATGCTACCATTGCATATTTTCATAAGAAAATAGAAGGACAAAGTGGTTTAGGCACCAGTGTTATATGTAGACTTTAAATCTCTACCGTCTATACTAGAATCTTTTTTTTATTTTTTAAATTTATTTATTTATTAAGGATTTCTGCCTCGTCCCCACAACCGCTTCCCATTTCCCTCCCCCTCCCCCGATCAAGTCCCCCCCCCCTCATCTGCTCGAAGAGCAATCAGGGTTCCCTGACCTGTGGGGAGCCCAAGGACTGCCCACCTCTATCCAGGTCTCGTAAGGTGAGCATTCAAACTGCCTAGGCTCCCACAAAGCCAGTACGTGCAGTAGGATCAAAAACCCACTGCAATTGTTCTTGAATGTCCTATACTAGAATCTTTAAACTTAACTCACAATCCTCACTCCCAAGTCCATAGATGGTTTCCCCGCACATTTAACCTCTGCCCCGCTCATGGTGCACAGTAAGGGCCTATATAATCTTGCTTCTGTCTACTTCTTAAACATTAACTACTTTCTCTTGGGTCACTTTGCTTTTACCTTTCATGCCTGCTCTTTCTTTAATTAATTAAACTTATTTCTACTTCAAGGTCACTGCTCTAGCTACTATATCTCCTTTAATGATTCTTCATGCCCCTGATTCTTCCTCATCACACTACTGTCTGCTCACAAATTGTCACCTCAGAAGTCTCCTCCATGACTGTCCTATCATAACTACTATTATCTCACCCCTGGTCACTTTTCTGTAGTACCATACTTTCATGTAGTCGTAAGTATCTGAAGTTGCTGTTTTATTTGGTAATTATCTTTTGGCTCTCGCTAGATTTTTTTTAGGTCCTCACAATGTTTGTTGCTCTATGTAAAGCAACTAAAGCAAAATATATGATAGAATAGATAACTCCGTACATACACAGTCCACATGTATCTGTTGAGTACCTTCTGTGTGACTGGCCAGATGGTGAGAAGAGAGATTGAACTATAATGTGCATATTGACATAGGGTGGACTTTGCCACTGAAAATTCTGTGATTTTTTGAAGAAGGCAATGTGACTGGGACTGGAGAAATGGCTGAGTTGGTCCCACATTTTAAACAAAAAGTCAGGCATGGAGGTGTGCCTGTAATCCCAGCATCAAGAGACTGAGACAGGAGGGTTTCTCGCGTTCACTTGTAAGCCAACCTAACTGAATCAGTAAGCCCCAGGTTTCACTTAGAGATCTTGTCTCAAAAACTAAGGTGAGTGGAGCAGTGGTGGTACACGCCTTTAGTCCCAGCACTCGAGAGGCAGAGGCAGGCAGATGTCTGTGAGTTCCAGGCCAGCCTGGTCCACAGAGTGAGTTCCAGGACAGTCAGGACTGTTACACAGAGAAACCCTGTCTTAAAGAAAAAACAATACAATTAATAAATAAAGTGGATGACCACTGGAGAATAATATCTGCAATTGGTCTCTAGCTTCCACACACATGTGCATGCATTTCCACCCATAGACATGCACACACACACATATGAGTGTACAGGTGTGTTTGCATGTACACAATATATGATAAATAAACAGGACACTCCTAGAGAAGAGGCCTATGTGTTATTCTGCCAGTGATACTGCCTTGGTCCCTGCTCTAACCCTTCTCCTTTAGCATTCCACACGTGTCTTATAATCTCTGCTCTATGATATTAGAGGGAGTTTTACTCCAGGTTTTGCCACTAGAATGGGAGCCCCCAAAAGAGGGGTATGTGTAACTAATTTACGTACCTTTTGATATTCAGTGCCCAAACAGTGCATTTAAGTCAACGAACATCAAATGGATAAGTGCAATGGGTCCTTCAGTTAAGGTTAAACGCTCATTAAATAGCAAAGCTCCAACACCAAAAATGGGGACAGAAGATGAATACCACTGTACTATACCTGATTCCATTTCCAAAGGCGGCTTTCCTGGAAATATTTGTACCACCTTTTGTGGACTATCCAGGATAACTACTAATAATCTTAAAATCATGGGATTCACATAGGCTATAATATCAGATACTTCTTTTTAAAATTGTGTGTCTGGTTTATCTGACTTTAATGGAATTATTGAATGCTCTAGATGCCTCAGTTTCATAGTCTATTCCTTTTGTCAGTCTTTAATTCCCACCTACTTTACAGGCATACTAAAAATTATTCTCTTATTACATTTTAAAATTGTTGTTCTTGGATCCTGTACTGGAAGACCCATCAGAGAGGTGAGTGTGCTCCCAACCGGCTGGCAGAAAAGGAGAACAGACACCATGCAACCCCCCAAACTATCTGGGTATTCAGCAGGGGCTTCTCTCCCCAGCTACTGGCTCTATCTTCCTATCCCATTCCAGCTTGCTCTCAGTCACCCCTTCTTTTCTTCAGGGACATAGGATCCCCCAATTCAGCCTGCTTTGGAGATGAAAATCTGGGGGAAAAGTGGGGAGTGCAAGGGTGCAGGAGTTCCTTTGTTTCACTGAGCCTGCATACTGCAAGCCCACCCTTTTGTCTTCAAGGTTTCTGGCCAGCAGGTGGCCCTGATCCTGTACCATAAAATCCATCGGAGAGCATTTTAAGGAAGACATGGGCAGGCACAAATGCAAGAATTCCTCCAACAATCTGAAAACAACATAACACCAGAACCTAGCAACCATATAACAGGAAGACTTGAACACCCTAATCAAGAAGAAGTAGAAGAAATAGACATTATGAAAGTCATAGAGTCCCTTAAACAGGATGTGAAAAACTACCTTAAAGAAATGGATGAGAAGAATGACAAAAAGTTCGAAGAAATGAATAAATCCATAAAAAATACCCTAGAAAACTATGAAAAAACAAACAAATAATGGAAACAGTTCAAGATTTGAAAACTGAAATGGAGGCAATGAAGAAAACACAAACCGAGGGATGACTGAATATGGAAAATCTAGATAAACGAACATGGACTACTGAGACAAGTATAACCAACAGAATACAAGAGATAGAAGAAAGAATTTCAGACACTGAAGACACTATAGAGAAAATAAACACACTGATCAAAGAAAACAGCAAATCCAACAAATTCTCATCACAAAACATCCAGGAAATCTGGGACACCATAAAAAGACCAAACCTAAGAATAATAGGGGTACAAGAAGCAAAAGAATTACAGCTCAAAGGCCCAGAAAATATACTCAACAAAATTATAGAAGAAAACTTTCCCAACCTAAAGAAGGATATTTCTATGTAGGTACAAGAAGCATACAGAACACCGAATAGACTGGGTCAAAAAAAAAAAAAAACCCTCGTCATATAATAATCAAAATACAAAACCTACAGATTAAAGAAAGAATATTAAGAGCTGCAAAGGAAAAAGGTTAAGTAACTTTTAAAGTTAAACCGATCAGAATTACACCTGACTTCTCTGTAGAAACCATGAAAGCCAGAAGGTCTTGGATAGATGTGTTGCAGAAATTAAGAGACCATGGATACAAACCTGGACTACCATACCCAGCCAAGCTTTCATTCACCATCAATGGTGAAAACAAAATATTCCAGGATAAAAAAAATTTAAACAATACGTAGCCACAAATCCAGCTTTACAGAAAGCAATAGAAGGAAAATCACAACCAAAGAGTCCCAACAATGCCCACAATAACTCAGACATCTAATAACCTTTCACCAGCACAACTCAAAGAAGGGAAACACACAAACTCTACCACCAAAAAAAAAAAACACGGAGTTAACAACCACTTGTTATTAATATCACTTAATATCAATAGACTCAATTCACCTATAAAAAGGCACAAGTTAAGAGATTGGATGCAAAAACAGGATCCAACATTCTTCTGTTTACCAGAAACACACCTCAACCTCAAAGACAGACATCTATTCAGAGTAAAGGGTTGGGAAAAGATTTTTCAATCAGACGGACCTAAGAAACAAGCGGGTGTGGCTATACTAATATCTAACAAAGTTGACTTTAAATTAAAATCAATCAGAAGAGCTGGAGATGGACACTTTATACTCATAGCAGGAACAATTCATCAGGATGAAGTCTCAATCCTGAATATCTATGCCCCTAATATAAAAGCACCCACTTATGTAAAAGAAACATTAATAGAACTCAAGACACACATCAAACCCGACACTCACCAATGGACAGGTTAATCAGACAGAAACCTAACAGAGAAATAAGAGAACTAAAGGAGATAATGAATCAAATGGACTTAGCATACATCTATAGAACATTCCACCCAAATAGGAAAGAATATACCTTCTTCTCAGCATGTCATGGAACCTTGTTAAAAATTGACCACATACTTGGTGACAAATCAATCATCCACAGATACAAAAAAAATTGTAGTAACTACCTGTGTCTTATCTGATCACCATGGAATACAATTAGAATTTAACAATAATTCTACCCCCAGAAAACCTTCAAACTCATGGAAACTGAACAGTCAACTACTGAACAACCCTGGGTCAGGGAAGAAATAAGAAAGAAATTAAAGTCTTCCTTGAATTCAAAAAAATAAAGACACAACATACCCAAACCAATGAAAGCAGTGCTAAGAGGAAAGTTCATAGCTCTAAGTGCCCACGTTAAAAAAATGGAGAAAGCTCACATAGAGACTTAACAGTACAGCTGAAAGCTCTAGAAAAAAACGAAGCAGACACACCCAGGAGGAGTAGAAGACTGGAAATAATCAAACTGAGGACTGAAATCAACAAAATAAAGACACAGAAAACAATCCAAAGAATCAATGAAACAAAGAACTGGCTCTTTGAGAATATCAACAAGATTGACAAGCCCCTATCCAAACTAATCAAAAAACAGAAAGAGAATGCACAAATTAACAAGATCAGAAATGGAAAAAAAAAGACATAACAACAGACACGGAGGAAATTCAGAGAATCATTAGGTCTTACTACAAAGGCCTATATGCCACAAAGTTGGAAAATATAAAAAAAAATGGACTTGTTTTTAGATAACTACAATACACCAAAATTAATCAAGACAAGGTGAACAATTTACATAGACCTATAAGTTGTGAGGAAATAGAAGCTGTCATAAAATACCTCCCAACCATAAAAAGCCCAGGACCAGATGGTTTAATGCAGAATTTTATCAGAAATTCCAAGAAGAGCTGATACCTATACTTCTTAAGGTGTAGTAGAAAGAGAAGAGTCGTTGCCAAACTCTTTTCATGAAGCTACCATTACCCTGATACCAAAACAACACAAACACTCAACCAAGCAAATTGACATTGGTAGTGCCTGTGCTTTATTCTGTCATGAGTTCCCTATCTGGGATGAGTAGATGTATGTGTTGCTTCTCCCCAGGAAAAGCTTAGTCACACAACAGAAGCAGTGATGAATTACCCTTCAGGTGGGTTTTGTTAGGAAAAATGATGGCATCAAGGCCACAAGCAGCCATGTCTGCAGGGAGGAAGAGTGAGTGGGCTGTCAGGTCCAAAGATGAGATTCATCAGGAGAGATAGCCACCAGGGATAGCGGATAGCGTGGTGACTTCCTAAATGAAAAGACCCTTTGGTTCCTATGGCAGCTAACACATTGCACCGTGCAGTGCTGTGCAATGTGATTTTAAGGAGGCCTTAGGCTGCCCTTTCTTTCCCAAAGAACAAAGGGCGTGTCCTGCTCTCATAGGTTTTCAGTAGGGGGAGTTCCATACCACAATTCTAGTCTGTACCCTAGAAATCCAGAAGGTGGTGATAAAAAGAAAGTTAGAATTCAAGGTTCTTTGGAGTCTGAGAGAGAGGGAGACTAGCCCTGTATGCAGCTGCAAAGGGGAGGGAGGGAACTCAGCTCCAGGAAAGCTGCAAGATCACAGCAGATAGCTGGTGTCAAGGCCTGATTCCTGGGAGGGAGAGAGAATGGGTAGGGCTGTGGTTCTCAATCTTTCTTAATGCTGTGACCCTTTAGTACAATGCCTCCTGTTATAATGACCCCCAACTCTAAAATTATGTTTGTTGCTACTTCATAACGGTAATTTTGCCACTGTTAGGAATGTAATGTAAATATCTGTGTTTTCTGATTGTTTTAGGCGACCCTGAGAAAACTGAGGGTCGCGACACGCAGGTTGAGAAGCACTGGGCTAGAGAGACTGTAATGTACCAATAGTGTTTAGTGAGGATCTGGTAACTATGACAACTTTGAGCTGAAATCACATGGGTTGGCTCAAAACTGTGCATTTCCATTTACTGCTTCAGTTGGTTAGCTCGGAAAAGATGTTAAAGGTCTCAGGGAGATAGTACTTGGAGCTGTCAGAACACCATAGCCTAATGTTTTCCTCAAATAGGCTTTAGCTTTAGCAGAACACATTCTTCAGATGAAATCTTTTCGTGTACCAGGCTCTCACAAAATTCTTATCCATGTTTCCTCGGAGACATTATTTTTATTTATTTATTTATTTATTTATTTATTATTTATTAAAGATTTCTGCCTCCACCCTGCCACCGCCTCCCATTTCCCTCCCCCTCCCCAGGTAAAGTCCCCCTCCCTCGTCAGCCCAAAGAGCAATCAGGGTTCCCTGCCCTGTGGGACTTGCTCTAATGCATGCAGCATGGGTCTCTGCATCTGCCCTAAGCTGCTATCTGGGTGTGGCTTTAGTGCTTGCATTTTTCTCACAGTCTTCTTGAAAAGTGTTGCCCTATTGCACTAAGAGAGGGTGTTGGCCTAGTTTGTCTTTTTTGTTGCTAACCAAAAGTCCCTTGGGGAGGAAAGGTTTAGGGATCTTACAGCTCGCAGTCCATCCTGGAGAGAGGTCAGGACAAGAGCCTGAGCAGAAACTGAAGCAGAGACCACAGAGGAACACTGCTCTGGTGGCTGGCTCCTCTGGCCTTTATCACATTCCTTTCTTAGGCAACCCAGGGCCACCTTCCCAAGGGGGTCTCCACCCACAGTGGGATGGGCCTTCCCATACCAATCTTTAGTTAAGAAAATGCTGGGCAGGCGTGCCCATTGACCAATATAATGGATGCGATTTCTCAGTTGAAGTTTTCTCTTCTCAGGTGACTCTAGTAGACAAAATCTAAGTAGTATAGGTCTCAAACTTAGTGATGATGGGATCAGCACAGAGTCTTGGACCACTCCTTAGAAACGGTTGCCATCTTTGAAAGAACTCCCATCAGAGAGAAGCTCTGACACTAAAGCATAAGGCCCTCATCAGCAGATTACTAGGCCTCATTAGAAAGGGACTTTCTCTTTGAGTCCTTGAATTTTCCTGATTCCTTTAGCACACTGTCAGTAATTTGAATTATTCATCCCAGTAATGAATGTTATCATCACTGAAGTGGAAACATCATCAGGGGTTGCTGAACCTATGCCAGTGGTCTGAGGCTTTCCACTTCATTTCCTGTGGGCTCTGTGGTTATGTCATCTATTGTTCCCATGTGAAAGTGTCTGTGTCCTCTTAACTCCAGCAGCCTCGTTGGCTACAGGCAGTCCGTGAGTATAGCACCCAGGGCTCTCCCACCTGCTCCTGCCTCATCCAGCCCCCTTTAATGAAATGCTCTTGCTTTCCTGATCCATAAACCAAGTGTAATGCATACTGAATGCATGTGGCAGTAACTGTGTTCAGGACTGTACCAATTTTATTCCTCTATTTAATGTTTGGCAGTCTTCTGATCAAAAGAGTGGCGTTTCATTGTTGTTTTCATTTGGCCTTCTCTGATCACCATGAAAGGAAGGGTAGCTTTTCTTTTGTTTTGATTTTTTTAATTGTCCATGTGTTAAACACCCTTCACTCACTGAACCCTGGGGAATTTTAACGATAGTCTTTGTAAAAAAGAAAACCTCAAAAGACTAACTTTGATGACCTTTTTACATAAACTTCGTTAAAATTTTATCTTTGATTTATAATTTTAAATATTTTAAGTCCTTATATAACTAACATCTTTTCTTAACACATTTGTAAAAGGAATGACTTCTGCCTGTCTGGTGATACATGCATCTTACCTGGATCATTACATGCTTCTGTATTGTTTGTTGCTACTGATGTATTTAGTATCGTCAGTGTTTCTAGAGATGTGGCACAAATTCATAACTAAATAAATACTTTGAAGTTTGTAAAAGGTTATTTTCCCAGTCATTGTCTTAAGTTTCTACTTGCCTCCTTAGTTTATTTCTAAGTATTTTGGTGTTGAAACTATTGTGAACAAAATCATTATCTTAAATTATCAGAATTTTTTCATTGCCATGTAGAAATCACATGTGTGTTGCAATTTACTAAACTTTTATTGAATCTTTAGGGTTTTCTATATGTGCAGTCATTTTTTTCCTGGTTTGATGTCCCATTTCTTGCCTAATTGCTCCAGCTAGAGCTCCTTGTCACAAGGCGTTGGACAGAAATGGTGAGATAAGGCACCTCATCATGCAGTATTGGTCTTCACTGCTGGAATCTTGGCCAGCCCTTGTTGTGTTTGGTATTTCCTCCCATTTCTGGTTTTCCTCAGGAATGTATATTAATGTTTTTCAATTGCTTTATCCTCTATCATTTGAAAAAAACACAGTCTTATGTTCCCACCTTTAGTCTATTAATATAACATGTCTCATATATTGCTGTATGGTGAGGAATTTATGTATACTGGGAATAACTATCACTTGGTGTTTAATATTTCTGTTATGCTGTTGAATTCCATTGGCTAGAATTGAATATTTCTATGTGTATGAGTGTTTTGCCTGTATGTATTTATATGCACCATATGTGTACGTGGTACCTGAGGAGGCCAGAGAGGGGTGTCAGATCCCATGGAACTATATTACTGATGGTTGTGAGCCACTGTGTGGGTGCTTGGACCTGAACTCAGGTCGTCTGTAAGAATGAGCAGTGCCCTTAAACAATGAGCCATCACTCTAGCCCCAGCATTAATTTCTAAATAGATTTTTATTGATTTTTATTGAGCTCTACATTTTTCTCTGCTCCCCTCCCTGCCTCTCCCCTCCCCTTCAACCCTCTCCCAAGATCCCCATGCTCCCAATTTACACAGGAGAGCCTGTCTTTTTCTATTTCCCATATAGATTAGATCTATGTAAGTCTCTCTTAGTGTCCTCATTGTTGTCTAGGTTCTCTGGGATTGTGATTTGTAAGATTTGTCTTTTCCTTCCTTCTTTCCTCCCTCCCTCCCTCCCTCCCTCCCTCCCTTCTTTCCTTTCTT
This sequence comes from Microtus oregoni, assembly GCF_018167655.1. Taxonomy (NCBI): domain Eukaryota; kingdom Metazoa; phylum Chordata; class Mammalia; order Rodentia; family Cricetidae; genus Microtus; species Microtus oregoni. The sequence continues at coordinate 596,155 of NW_024544808.1, read as the reverse complement.
TTTTTCTTTCTTTCTTTCTTTCTTTCTTTTTTTTTGTGGGGGGGGTGGTTCGAGACAGGGTTTCCCTGCATAACAGTACTAGCTGTCCAGGAACTAACTCTTGTAGACCAGGCTGGCCTCAAACTCACAAGGATTCACCTCGCTCTGCCTCCCGAGTGTTGGGATTAAAGGTATGTGCCGCCACCACCCGGCCAGTAGGCTAGTTTTGTTTGCTTTATGTTTAAAAACCTCTTATGAGTGAGTACATATGATAATTGTCTTTCTGGGCCTGGGTTACCTCACTCAAAATAATGTTTTCTAGCTTCATTCATTTTCTTGCAAATTTTAAGGTGTCATTATTTTTTTTTCTGCTGTGTAGTACTCTATTGAGTAAATGTATCACATTTTCCTTATTCATTTTTCAGTCGAGGGGCATTTAGGTTGTTCCCAGGTTTTGGCTATGACAATCAATGCTGCTATGGACTTAGTTGTGCACATGTCCTTATGGCATGATTGAGTATCATTTGAATATATACCCCAAAGTGGCATTACTGAGTCTTGAGGAAGGTGGTGTCCCAATTTTCTGAGAAATCACCATACTGACATCGAAAGGGGCTGTGCCAGCTGGAATTCCCAAAATCAATGCAGAAGAGTTCCCGTTACACCACAACCTCTCCAGCATAAGTTGTCATCAGTCTTTTTGATCTTTGCCATTCTTACAAGTGTAAGGTGAAATCTCAGAGTTGTTTTGATTTGCTTTTCTCTTATGACTAAGGATGTGGAACATTTCCTTAAGTGTCTTTCAGCCATTTTAGATTCCTCTGTTGAGCGTTCTCTGTTTAGGTCTGTACTCCATTTTTATTGGATTATTTGTTCTTTTGATGACCATTATTTTGATTTCTATGTATATTTTGGAGATCAGACATCTGTCTGATGTGGGGTTAGTGAAGATCTTTTCTCATTTTGTAAGCTGTCGTTTTGTCTTGTTGGCAGTGTTCTTTGCTTTACAGAAGCTTTTCAGTTTCACTTCCCATTTATTAATTGTTTCTCTCATGTTTCTTGGAAATGATTTTCTAAAATACACATGTTCATGATTAAATGAGCTAAAATTTCCCATAGCAAAAATTTAAGATTATCAAAATCTAAATTTATGTTGAAAAATTAATCATTTGTTTTATTTAATTAGTATAAAATATTGTAGTGGGATACTTTGATCAGAATTTTTGGGGTTTTTAGAAAACTAAAGATAAGATATTCAGTGTGTTGTCCAAAGATAATTTCCAAGTAAGATAGAACACTGGGAATAAATAGATGGGTAAACATAATACCCACACTAGAGTAGAGCTATTATATCTTTGGGTCTGTAAATGAATACGATCATTTCTGTCACATTATGGAAGAGAAATAAGTGGTGTAGGGATGCATAAAGTGTACCCATGAGACCTACCAAGTCTAATGAAAGGACAGAAATTTATCATTTTCCACCACTCTTCTTTATTTAGGAACCACACTTTACAGCTATAATATGTGAATGAAATTCTTCTAGGAATCTCAAGATAATAAGGTTTATTTTTTGAGACAGATTCTCACACTCTAGCTCAGGCTGATCTGGACTTGTGTCTTCTAGGCTGGCCTTGTTGAACTTATGATAATTATCCTCCTTCAGCCTCCCAAGCCCTAGGAATATTTTTAAGGGCAAAAATGATAGTGTTTCTGCCATAAAGAACAGTGATTTGCTGTTCTACAATGCAAAAATAATAACAGTGAATGGCAAATTTGAGCATTAGATAAAACTTTAAAAGAATCATAAAAAGGAACAAAAATAGGCTCTAAAATTTTGTGAAATCTTTTTGTGTATATGTAAACCAATGAATTAAGAATGATTTTACAGTACCACAGGTTAAATTACCTGAGTTTAAATCCCTAAGGTAACTGATTGCCTTCTCCCTCCCCAGTAACAGTTAACTGCCAGCATTTCCTCAGGGAGGGGGAGGATCTCATGAAGCTGCCCTCTATAGTTGCATTGCTTGGCTTATAGAACCTCTCTTCATCTTGCTCAACAGCCTGTTAACTTCCATTAAGCCCTCAGGCAAAGGAGGGCCTCTTGCCTCCTCCATGAGGGAATGTTGATGGTCTAATCTTGCATAGGTAATTACAACTGCTGGGAGTTCAAAATTACAATGCTATCCTATTTTTATTATATTTATCAATAGGTACCTGTGGCTTCTTTATCACAGCAAGCTAAAAACTGTTTTTTTTTATCTATGAAAATGGCAGTTTTGCGGGTACTAATCTGCTCTTATCATAAATTACTAAAATATTATTTATATTGGTTTTCTATGACTACTGTAACAAATTACCTAACTTTAGAAGTTTAACGCAGAATACATTTATTTTCTTATACTTTGGAAAGTAAATAACTATGCTCCTACCCTGGACTCTAGGTGAGAATCTATTTTCTTGGCTTTTTGAGATTCTTCAGCTACGTTCTTTGACTTCTGTCCCTTTCCTTAGTCATCTTGCTTATTCAGTCCTCAAACTGTATTCTTTCTTCATAATCTTAAATTCCTATCTGGGTGTTATAATAAACTTGGCAGTCTCATTATCCATAAATTCTCTTTGCCATATAAATTGACATTCACAAATTCCAGAGGTCAGAACCTGAATATCTTTGGAGAAGACATTATTCGGTGTAACATATTTTCTATATAATGTTGATCAAGCAGCAAAGATAGACTCTGATCACAGTGAGGGTTTTTCCCCCTAAAATGATTGTGTCCTTGACTATTCTTTTTAAAACAACAACAACCCCCCCCAAAACCAAACCAAAAGAAAAAGTGCAAAGCTTACATTTATAAATATACTAAAATCTATTTTATACTTATCTAAATATTTTCACTTTGATTAATAGAAAACCAAGGTACAACTCACACCTCCTAGCAACTGGTTAATTTTGCCTTCTAAAGTCAAACCCAAAATGAAAATTACAGTAAAATAAAAAAATGATGCTATCTTTCATGGATAAACTTGTCTTTAAGATTTTCAAAGAAATCTTGGAAGCAAAAGATTTGTTCTTTCAATTTATAAGAGTGATGTTTAAAAAAATTACCTTTATTTGCTATGTCAGTATTGATAAGTCACAGGCAAAAACATCAAAACAAAAGAGGTGCTTAGTTTTGTCTATATTAACTTCAGTAGGGAAAATGTTGTTGATACAAGTATAGTTAGGACTCTTTATGCACAGCTTCTCCATCTGTAATTCAACCAACTAAAGACCAAAAATGTTAGAATAATGTGTATGTACTGAAGATGTGTATTCCTTGTCATCCTTCCCTAAACAATATAGAATGAAAGCTATTTACACCCTATTTACATTGTGTTTTTATAAATGGCCTAGAGCTGACATGAATTACAGGCAAGTGGTAGTGTATGCCTGTAGTAGTCCCAGAGAGTTAGGAATCTGAGGCAGGAGGATCATTTGAGCTCACAAATATGAGATCAGTCTAGGTAATATAGCCAGGTACTATTCAAATAAAATAAAATGAGATAAAATATAGGGAAATATGGCTGTATACTATAAATAAATATAACACCACTATATATACTGGACTTAAGCATGAATCAGATTTGCATATCAACAAGAGTCACCTGGGAACCAATATCAGATACTGGAGGACAGAAGTATTAAAGTTCTAGGTTATATGGAAAATTTCTAGAGCCCAATTTCTAATTATCAGGGTCCAGTAAGTGCTTCCTCAAGATATAAAGCAAAACATTATAGTGTTAGCTGTTGTTATTTCAGTAAATTAAAAAAAAAAACGTTAAATATTTCTTTTTAAAATTTTGTTAAGTATGTTTTAACAGTAAGTTTTTTTTTGTTTTTTTTTTTTGGTTTTTTTTTTTTTTTTGGTTTTTTCGAGACAAGGTTTCTCTGTGGTTTTGGATCCTGTCCTGGAACTAGCTCTGTAGACCAGGCTGGTCTCGAACTCACAGAGATCCGCCTGCCTCTGCCTCCCGAGTGCTGGGATTACAGGCATGCGCCACCACCGCCCGGCTAACAGTAAGTTTTGAATGAAGTAGCATGTCACACTTTATTAAAAACATACACACCTAAAAACTAGTATATGTATTTTTGAAAATATACTTAATCATTTCAATTGAAACATTTTGACCAAAATAATCCTTTTATATTACTTTAATCTTATTGTGCATATCACTTTTTATATTACTATTAAATCCTTTGTGTTATATTTACTATGCACTCCCACCTGACTGTACAGCTTAGAAAACTAATAGAAGTCACCAGTGAATCACAGAGACTTATGTTTCAGTCACCTCTGGCTTATTTTTTATCTACAATGATAACTGTTGATTAACTGTCTCAGAGTTCAGTGAAAATGGACTTCAGTGACTGTAGAGAAAAGTCTCTTAGACATAGGCTCATGCCATTATGTAAGCCCTTTTCAGAACACCAAAGTCAGTTTAATACCAGGGTCTGCTAGGTAGAATGCATGGGTCTCCCTGGGAAAGGGAAATGGAAGAGATCTCCTAGGTGAACTAGGGGCATATGAGGATGGAAACTTGAAGGATTGGGTTTGGATGTGAAGTGTAAAATTACTGAAAGAGATGACTGGAAAGGGGATATTTTTGGAGTCAGGTAGAAACCTTATGCAAGGGAAACTCCCATGAATCTACAAAGATGACTTGGCTATGACTCCTAGAAATACTGGATATGTAGGCAAACTGGCCTTCTCCCATGATCAGATGGGTGACTTCCCCAATTGTTATCAGCAAGCCTCCATCTAGTAACTGATAGAAACAGATGCAGAAACCCACAGCCAAACATTGGATAGAGCTCAGAGAATTCTGCTGAAGAGAGGGAGGAAGAACTGTAGGAGGCAGAGGGGTCAATGACATCACAAGAAAACTAACAGAAACAACTAACCTGGCTCATAGGAACTCAAAGAGTTTGAACCAACAACCAGGGAGCCTTCACAGGACCAACATAGGCCATCTAATTATATGTGACAGTGTGTAGCTTGGTCTACTCGTGGGACTCCTAACAATGGGAGCAGAGGCTGTCCCTAATGCTTTGGTTGGCTCTTGGGAACCTAGTTCTCATACTGAGTAGTCTTTCCCAGTCTTAATACAAGGAGAAGTGCTTAGTCCTAACACAACTTGATATGTCATGTTCTGTTGATACCCATGGCAGGCCTGCCCCTCTCTGAAAAGAAAGAGAGGGAGAATGGATTGAGAGAAGGGGGCAGAGAAAAGGGAGGATAGAAGGGAGGGGAAACTCAGGAAGGGATATAAAATAAATAAATAAATTTTTTAAACAAAGAAAAAATAACAGGGGCTGGAGGGATGACTCAGAGGTTAAGAGCACTTCCAGATAATCAGGTTCAATTCCCAGTACCCACATGACAGTTCAAAACCAGCTGTAACTACAATCCCAGGGGATATGACACCCCTTTCTCACCTCCAGGAGAGATGCACACATGTAGTGCACAGGCATACATGTAGGCTAAACACACACATAAACTATTTTTAAGTTACATAACAGTCAATACTGGAAAGTCAGAACCATATCCAGCAGAATAAGATTGTGGTTAACAAAACCCAACTCAGTCCATTTTTCCTAACCTGTACCCCAAGTCAGGTACCAGTAGATATTCTTGTAAATGAATTGTTGAGGACATTCCTAGAAATCAGACAGACCCTATTATCTAAGTATTAAGAAGCTTCATTTGTCTAGAAGAGAATATCAAACACTTTACTGTAAGTCTCCTTTAAGTTAGTCACAGTATTTTATTACAGCAATAAAAGGTAACTAATATAAGAGGTATCCAACCCGGTAATGCATTTAAGCATCTGCTATGCTGTTCATGGGCCCCATGTTTCCCATGAAACCTGTAGGTACAGCTGAGCACAATACATAAATGGAGTTCAGTAACCTTGCTGATTGGTCCTCCCAAGTCTCTTGATGGTGCAAAGACTTTGCTAGCCAGGCTGAATCAAATGCAATCTTCAAATTCAACCTCAGAAAAGATGCAGATTTCAGAGAGACTAGGAAGACTTTTATACTATTACACAGACTGTAAGGTGATGATCTAACTGATTGCACAGGGCTGTTCATCTGACATGTTTAACCCACCTACTATAGCTCCTTTTATACTAAGTTAATTCAACTGGCATACTGTCCTGTCACATACCTAGGAGGCCATGTTTTAGAATACAATAAGTCACAGTCATAAGACAAATAAATGGCTTTTTAAAGTCAGACAGCTATCTATCCAACCTAATAGCCCAAGCCCGAGAATCAGGCTGGCTCTGCACCAAAAATATTCTTTGAGAATAGAGCTCTGAATATAATGACTATTGTCACTGAAGGCTACAGAAATAGAAGAAACTCCGAACCTCTGGATATAGAGTTTCTTCACTGCAGGGAAGGGAGAAGGTTAAAAACATCTTCATTCTGTGATTAGGGGAGCTGTACATTTCCCCTAAGGTTTCTTGGCAGAGGGAAGATGAAGTAGGAATGAGAAAGGGAGAATGAGATAAGTTCACAGGGTGATCTAAGGCTGATGGAAGGGAACTACTTTGATTAGAGTGGTACAAGTGAGAACAATGTATTGATGGAGAGAGGGCCTGCTTTTCATCCTGGCTGCCCAGAAATATTATTACACCCGAAATAATTATATATTATAAATATATAATAAATATATTAATAAATATATTAAATATAATAAATATATTACACCAGAAATAATTACATAGAAACTGTATTCATTAAAACACTTCTTGGTCCATTAGCTCTTGATGGAGGAAGGTCATTGGTTAATAAAGAAACTGCCTTGGCCCATTTGATAGGCCAGCCCTTAGGTGGGTGGAGTAAAAAGAACAGAATGCTGGGAGGAAGAGGAAGTATGGTAAGCCTCAGACAGATGCTGTATCCTCTACTCTCTTGGGCAGACATGATGAAGCTCCAACCCAGGATGGACGTAGGCTAGAATCTTCCTGGTAAGCATACCTTGTGTTGCTACACACATTAATATAAATGGGCCAAGCAGTGTTTATATAAATACAGTTTGTGTGTTGTTATTTCAGGGTATAAGCTAGCCAGGCAGCTGGGAGCTGGGTGGCAGGAACACAGCCCGCAGCTCCTTCAACAAGCTCTAACTTTTTATTGCCTAACACTTACATCCTAATTTAACCCATTTTTATTAATCCATGTGTCGCCATTTGACTGTGGCTTACTGGCAAGATTCTAACCAGTGTCTGTATCAAGCAGGAGAGCCATGGCTTCTCTCACTCTGCCCTTTTCCCAGCATTCATTTCTGTCTTCTCAACATACCTAAATTCTGCCCTATCAGGGACAAAGCAGTTTCTTTATTTATTACCCATGAAAGCAACACATGAAGAGAAGAACCTCCTACACAATTTCCCCTTTCCTGTTTAAACAAAAACTAAGGCTTTAACTTTATCATAGTAAAATTACATATAACAAAACAGGTATCAAATAAGAATTACAGTCATATACTTATATTTACTTTATCTTTTTATCATAACTAAGGAGAACCATAACTATAAATATAAATTCTTCAACTCCATTGAAGACTCCAGGATAGTATATCACCTAAGTAGACAGAAAGTTCATTGTACACATCTACCAAAACTCTAGAAATGAAAATGACAGAGACATGTTGCTGCCTGGACATCCACCCAAAGTTCTTCTGTACAGTTGGGGCATCCATCTTCAGCCTACAGGCCCATAGTATCCAGCAGCCTTTTCCATAAAGCAGGAAATTTCAAAGACAGCTCAGTCACTTTCTTCTGTGTCCTGCAGAATGTCTCGCAGACACTTTCATGAAGCAGGAACCCCAAAGGACCATGATTTTTTTTTGACCCAGTCTATTTGATGTTCTGTAAGCTTCTTGTACCTTCATAGGTATATCCTTCTTTAGGTTTGGAAAGTTTTCTTCTATAATTTTATTGAATATATTTTCTGGGCCTTTGAGCTGTAATTCTTCTCCTTCTGCTACCCCTATTATTCTTAAGTTTGGTCTTTTTATGGTGTCCCAGATTTCCTGGATATTTTGTGTTAAGAATTTCTTGGATTTGCTGTTTTCTTTGATCAATGCATCTATTTCCTCTATTGAAGGCACAAGTCACAAACAATCCCACATCAGTTTGGAAATTATGATTAATAGAATGGTTATTTATTTAAAGGGAAAAAACTTACAGATCACCTTCCCAGACAACAGCCCTCAGCACAATCAGGAAAGGAGTCTAGTATCCAGAAGAGAAGCTGATTGCAAGAGAGAAGGCATGCAGCTACCACTGCTTTTTAAAGCAAATGAGACCACACCCAAGTGGGCTGGTATCTTAAAGTGTATTGCCTGAAGTTGCAGAAGGAGCTCCCACAGAACTCTATAGTATCTTCAGTGTCTGAGATTCATTCTTCTATTGTATTCTATTGGTTATACTTGTATTTGCATCTGTAGTTCCTGTTCATTTACCCAGATTTTCCATAACCAGCCATCCCTCGGTTTGTGTTTTCTTTATTACCTCCATTGCCGTCTTCAAGTATTGAACTGTTTCCTTTACCTATTTGATTGATTTTTTCTTGATTTACTTGGGTATCTTTGAGGGATTTATTAATTTCTTCTAACTTTTTGTTTCTTTTCTCTTCCATTTCTTTAAGGGAGTTTTTTTTTTTAACTTGCTGTTTAAGGGTCGCCATCATTTTCATAATGTTATGTTTAAAGTAGATTTTTTTTCTACTTCTTCTGGGTTAGAATGTTCATGTCTTCCTGTTGTGTGTTCACTGGATTCTGGTGTTACCATGTTCCTTTTCAGGATGTTGGAGGAATTCTATCATTGGCACCTATCCATCTCTTTCTTCAAATTAGGCCAGGAGAATCTTGGCGTCTTGGTCTGCTATGGGACCAAAGCAGTTCATTTATTTATCAATGGTAATCACAGCATACAAAGGGAAATCCTACATAAGCTAGGGGCTCATGCCTTGAATACCATGCACCAAGGAAAGAGAAACTCTGTCTCTGTCTCTCTCTCTCACACACACACACAGAAAGAGAGAGAGAATACATAAAGAGGAATAAGGTCATGGCATTAGCAGGAAAATGAATGAAAATCTAATTGATTGTGATAAACAAAACAGACAAGATGGAGAAAGGTAGATACTTGACAAGTTTTCTTCCAAGGGAGGGATCACTTGTGAATTTGTATTTGAGTGAAATGGTTGGGGGGGGGGCACCTGAAATAATTTGAAATGACATCAGGATAGGGGAACAAAATACCTTAAATGAGTTAGAGTCAAAAGAAAATATCAATGGAGAAGGCTGGAAATATAGCCAAGTAGTAACATATATCTACCATGTAGCAGGCTGTAGTAGGGAGCAGCAGGGCTGCGTTCCCACCCATCTCTTGCACGGCTAGCTTATGCCCCGAAATAATTACACAGAAACTGTATTCTTTTAAACACTGCCTAGCCCATTAGTTCCAGCCTCTTACTGGCTAACTCTCACATCTGGATTAACCCATTTCTAATAATCTGTGTAACACCACGAGGTGGTAGCTTACCAGGAAATATCTTAACCTGCATCCATCTTGGAGAGGAGAGGCATGGCGACTGCCTGACTGAGCTTTCTTTCTCCCAGAATTCTGTTCTGTCTACTCCACACACCTAAGGGCTGGCCTATCAAAGGCCAAGCAGTTTTGTTTATTAATTAACCAATGAAAGGAACAGATAGATATAAGACCCACCTCCATCAGCAGGCCCTGTATTGACAGACAAAAGTAAACATACACAAATAAATATGAACCCAGCCAAAGACTGTAAATGGAGTAGAAGATATTTCCTAGATAGACATCTCTCAGGAGTCACTGTAAGTATGAGATCAGACTGGGTCTTCTTTCTTGCTAGTGACAAGGTGCAAAGCAGTAATGTCACACTCAGGGACAACATGCTGGTAAGTTACTCACCAAATAGAACTGAATGGTTGCACCCATAATCTTCATTGCTACTCTCTTTAACAATGCTTGACCTGGTAGTATCCCTGTTTCTCAGAACTGGGGACATGAGCTTCCTACAGCTCATCTTCAGTCTTGAGTCTCCTTCATGTTCTAAGAGTTCTCATGATTGATGTTGACTTGAGACACATCCTTATGATTTCAGAGCTCTCTGTGTGGCCTTGGGTGCACTTGTATAATGTGATGAGTTTCACATTGCTTGGGGGCTTCCAGTCATGAAAGGACTGTGTTTACATTGAAACTGTTGTGGGAATGGGGTGGTCCTTGGCTATGCTTGGCAGCACACTGTGATTGGCCCAAGTACAATATTAGTTGTGGTTGCCTAATGCTACAGACTGACTTCAGGGCTTCTTTTGCAGAGTCCACCTGGGCCTTTGACATCACTTCTAAACCCATTATGGAGGTCCCATGGAGTTCATAACAGTATTTTATGGGCATCATTCCCCCATTCAAAGGTCTCCAATGCTACATAGAATAGATGACATCCACAGAAATATTTTTTAATGCAAATGTCATGACTTTACAAAGAATCATTGCAAGTGCAGGGATCTAGTGAAGGAACTTGCAAGCTCTCAGCAGCCACAGTGACCAAGCCTCTGCTATAAAGTTAAGTGCTGAAACCCTTGACCTTGTCCCACAATGTCTGCTTTATGGATCAGTGTGAGTGGCTACCACTTTAGACTGATCTTGTAACACCCTGCCCCCCACTTCAAATTCCTCAAGCACATTGTCCTTGTACCAGAATATTATCCAAACAACCCCTCTGCTCCACATTAACCCAGAGGATTCCTAGTCCTCCTGTGAGTGGCAATGCAAAGGTTGTTAACTTCTCAGGTAACATGTGTAGGTTTGGCATCTGTGTGATGTGATCCTGAGACAGATCAAAGTTTGTTTAAGCATTAAGACTAACACCAAACAGTTATTATCTACTAAAATACCTCTCCTCACCCAAATAATTCCCCAAACCATTAATAAAGGATCCATATGTATTCACATACACCTCCAAATATGTTGCTATCCTGAAAAAATAAAGATCCATATACATTCGCAGCTCAGAACCTAAAGTACTAGTAAGGTCCCTCTGAGTATCACTTACTGAACAGAAGACAAAATGTGAGTGCCCTCATAGATATCACACCCCTGTAGAACACCCCTTCTCTTCCTCTGATTAATACATAATTTAAGGACACCCAGGCAGGTCAGGAAAAGCATAGTTTCACATAGAAGAGGAAGCAAAGAGACAAGCTTGACTATGAATGCTGGGGTTGACATGCACAGGCTCAGGAGTCGGTATGGACTATACTACAGGAGTGTCTGGGTGGAATCGTCATAGTGCCAGACATTGCTGATCAATATTGTTATCAGCAGAATTTGGTGATAACTGGTGAATGTGTGTGGGGACTGAATTCACGACTTTTCCAGTAATGTCACTATAAATATCCATGACCTGGGTATGCCTATGTTATAGACTGGAAGCTGGGGAGGCCACTTTGCCCTCAAGTTTGCTGATTCTGGTCAAGATCCAGCAGTGGCAAGTTTCTATGTGTGTATTAGTTATTAGCTTATTATTGGGGGTCTGTACACTCGATTTTTCTTAGCTGCTAAAAGACTCTGATGATCCAAGCAAACATCTGGGAGGGCAGAATGTACCCCTCCTTGCTGAAGTGACAAGAGGACCAGCCTTTTAGCTGTCTATATGCCACACAGGTGGGGTGAGGTGGATGTGGCCTTATTCACCTGAGGATGTTGCTCATTGCTCCAGGTTGCTGCCTAGCAACCACTCTGCAGCAGCCAGTGTGTAGCTTTGGACTGGTAGAGGGAGCTGTTGGAGGCTTGAAAACACATCCCTACCAGCCATTATGGGGTGCTGGGCAGTTTTGAGGGCAAAGGCTTCCTGGCAGGGTAAATCTTGTTCTGGCCATTTGGCCATGAGAGGCAGAGCCTGCTGTCTACTGGGGAACAAAGGAAGAATCTGTGAGATGTGTCACTTGCCTTACTGTTTGTCCTTCCTTCTCACATGCCCTGCAACCTGCAGTCCCTGGACAGTGCACCTGTATCTCTGTCTGATCAGAGGGATGTGTCAGGGTGTACAAGTTATTTTCACTTGCCTGACATTGAACTGATTTGCTCTACTCAAGTCTGTGGTGTACTGTTCTGCTTGTACCGGACAGCTTGAAATGCCCTGTTCCAAATGTGTAAACATGTTCTCTTCTATGGTCACCTGCCTCCTGTTGTTAATGTGGACTGGGATGTCACCATGTGGTTTTGTCTGAGACTTTGAGAAGTCAAGGAACTGTGTAGTGGTCTCCACCCTAACCCAGGGGGCAACATATTTTTCTGCACATTTTTGAGTTCTGTAACACATCTTCTCAGCACCCCGACTGACTGGGTGATGACCCAAATTGTCATTATAGTTCAGTGTGCGTGCTTTCTTTTCAATAAGTCTCCCTTTGGCACAGCAATGGTCATGTTTTTCCTTTTTCACAGTAGATCTCCTGTAGTAGGTGCTGTGTTTTCTTCTGGTCACATTTTCTCCTCCCTCATTCCTCACTTACCTGTAGGTCTTCCTGTTATCCCCTCTGCATCCAGCATCAGCACATGCTGCTCTTAAGAATACACAATGGTAAAGTTTCAAAGTCAATGACAGAGCAGGATGGGGGTCATTGAACCATTTGCTCTAAGATCCACCTCCCTGGAGATTCCAGTGACTCACTTCAACCAACTACAGGATGTGCTTTGACTCTCTTGGCATGCTGGATACAGGACCTTTTGACAAGAGGGCCCAGGCTCAGCTGCCAGCCCCACTGCCCCATACCCTGTAAAAGTTCATGCCCTATATGGATAACAATACTGTGTTATTGGCCAAGGACTCTCAGAGTCATCTAAGTGGTCACTGGAGTCGGCACCCATGATCCTTGCTTCCCCTAGAGGTGGTCTTCAGTGGGGACCAGGTAGCCCCCTTTACTTTGCCCTCAGTTATTCGAGTCCTGCTGGAGCCCTCAGTTGACCATGACTACTGACTCATCGTCCTTATCTCCTTCATACAATATATGTGTGCAATGGATGACTGAGTGTCTGTGAGTGTGTGCGACTGTGGGCCCTCATGCCTGTGTGGGTGGAGGTTCAAGGTTGCCTCTGGGTATGTTGCTCTATTGCTCTCCATCCTGTGTACTGAGATAGTTCTCTTGAATAATCCTAGTACTCACCAGTGTGGCTTGATCAGGTAGATCCAGGAATCCTCTTCTCTCTGTCTATCAGCAATAGGATTGTGGGAGTGCTCTGCTGGTCAGCTTTTGAGTAAGGGTGGAGGATTCTACCTCAGCCCCTCTTGCCCAAGAGCCAGACACTTTATTAGCTCCTTGGCTCTCCAGCCCAGAGCCATACTCTTTTAATTAATTGCAATCTTCCTTCACATAATAATGACCTTTTTGAGAATAATGATGCCCACAACCACAGTGTGAGCTCCCTGCCTGCCTCACCCTCTCTGGTGGGCAGTTTCCTGGATGATCAGATCAGGATGTGTTTCTCACACTCACAAGGTAGCAGGCAGCATCTTCACAAGCAATTTCCAGCATCTTAGGTGTGTGGTGCTGCTGCTCTCAAACCCTCAACCATGTTTTAAATGCTGGTACTACAAGAGAGACTCCAATTATGCCTTGATTGCAGTTGTCATGGTGATGCGATTGGAATACCTTCCATCAATGCAACATGATTTACCCGTAGGTCTGCATCGTGCCACCCTCTCCCAGCCCTTGTGAAATAGACAGACATTTTCCCCACCCCACCATTCTCATTTTCTCTTAAGAGAGGTTGGAGTGACCTGTTCCTCAAATGTCATGACTCAGCTTAAGACCCTGTGAGGGCTCTGGACAGGAGGTGGTGGCAGAGGTGTAGTTTTTAAATCTCATCCTGAAACCACTGTGCCAGAGGAAATCAATACCGTGTGAGAAAAAGAGATTTTTCTGACAGGATGGAGTGTGTGGTTGCCTAGGTTACCTGGAGAGAGAGAAAAAGCCAGGGCAGAGGGAGATTGTCACATGAGCAGCCTCATTCTACAGGATGCAGCCCTAAAGTCAGAGTGTGAAGGAGCATGCTCAGCATTTCATTGCCTTCTCAACATTAGCAGCTTCCTGAAGGGGTCTGAGCCTGTTTGTGAGATGCAATGACAAGGAGGACAAGGACAGAGGCTCTGGCCATAAGCTACAGGAACATTGGATTTTCAGTGAGGGTGTGCAGATGGGGCAGTCCCTCTCCTTTGGGTGTTTTTTTATTGTTTATTAAATAAAGTTTTATGGTTTATTTAACTTTATTTTATGTACATTAGTGTGAAGGTGTCAGATCCCTTGCAACTGAATCTTCAGACAGTGATGAGGTGCCAAGTGGGTGCTGGGCATTGAACCCAGGTCCTCTGGAAGAGCAGTCAGTGATCTTAACCACTGAACCATCTCTCCAGACCTTTCTCCTTCTAGTGTTAACAAGGAGAAGGGTCTGTGAACTCCTGTAGAACCATGTTACCATTAATCAGATACTCATCTTTCTGTGTTGGCCTTCCTGTTATGTTGGATGTTCTGGGTACATTCAAAGATGTGGTGAAATGTAACATTGCTTAGAACCCATGGCATTCTCAAGACTATGTACAGCACCTGTCTTGTCTACCTCTCTCTGTGTCTGTCTATCTATCTATCTATCTATCTATCTGTCTGTCTGTCTGTCTGTCTATCTATCTATCTATCTATCTATCTATCTATCTATCTATCTATCATGTATCTATCTTGTAGGGCACAGATCAGAGGGCATTGTGACATTTCACACACCACATATTCACTAAGATGATGTAATTCTAAGTGAGTTTGACTATATATATATATGTGTGTGTGTGTGTGCATACACACAAACACATATATGCATGTAAATATTGTCTTCAGTGTGCACAGCTGCATTCCATGTAAAATCACTCACAGATGTGCCCTGACAGTTGACTCCAAAAGTCTAAACAATGGATTCCAAGCAGAATCTCAACATGGAGCTTGAGAATTACAATGCCTACTCAAGGTGTTTCCCTTAAATCCAGATAAACCACGCAGGTGCCTGTCAAGTAATGGATCAAGAACATGGTGAATGCCCCTGAGCTGTAGCATTCCATCCTGCCTGATCAGGACCTTGAACCAAATCCTGCCCCATTCGTAAGTCTGAGCTAGTCAAACCTACAGGAGCTCATTTCATGTGGGACCCATCACAGTGTACATGGGACCAAATGTGTATATCAAGCTCTGAGAGAAGAGAAGTCAGAACAACCTTAAAGGACATGAAAGTTCGTGGGGTGGGTGGGGAACCCAGACATTCTGCCTCCCGCTTCTATTATGTTTTGTTTTTGTTTTGAGCTACATGATATAGCTATGGCTGTCCCAGAATTCATAAGTAGACCAGAGTGAAAGAAATTTCATAGAGATTTCTCTGCCTCCATGTCTTACTTGCTGTCATTAAAGTTGAGATCTACCACACCCAGCCCTGTCTCAATTCTCAATGTCTACCTTGTCGGTTGAGAGGAAACAGCCATGTGTAAGACTTACTGATGGGTTCTGTAACTACTGTGGTGGTTTAAATGAGAATGCCCCCATGAACTCATAGAGAGTGGTAATTTTGGAGGTGTGGCCATGCTGAAGTATGTGTGGCCTTGTTGGAAGAAGCGTTTCACTTGGTGGTGGGCTTTAAGGTCTGAGAAGCTCAAGCCAGGCCTAGTGGTTCACTCATTACTCTTCCTGACAATAATGGACTAAACATCTAACATGAAACCCTGCTCAAAGTAATGGTTTTCTTTTGAAAGGTTTGCCATGGTCTTGGTGTCTTTTCACAGCAATAAAACCCTTTTCTTTAGAGGTAGCCCCAGAAGGCATCCATGAAGACACATTTATTGTGCCCCCATAATTATGTGCTCACCTCCTTTGGCAGACCTCCCTATTGCCCAACAAGTCTTTTGTCCATCTGTCCCTGGGCTCACTCTTCCTTCTCACATACCTCCGAAGAGAGATCACTTAGTGTTTCTTGTTTTTACAATGATGAACACATTCCTTCACAAACTTGCTGAGAAACCTGCAGAAGTCAGGGCATGTATAAATCCCCCAATGAATACAGCCTTAATTTTGCTGTGTTCCTAAATGGGTTGTTGGCATTCACAAAATATAGGATGTTGTGACTGACCTGTTCTGAAGAGCATCTATGCTAGGATCTCACCACCTTCCCCAGTACATTCCCTGAGCTCAATGTGGCTTTTAAGCAAATACAGCAAGATATCTGCAGCATCCTGAGTATTTGCTGCACACATTAGGAAGGGTCCCTTTTCTTGCCTTTAGTATGCAACTGGGCTGGTGAGAGTCATACTACCACTGGCCCAGGCTCTAGCGCCGTGCTTGAGAGAATGTCCCATAGGTGATATCTGGACAATGAAGTAGAAGAGAATGGAGAAGTGACTCCTTGAAAGGATCTGAATATTTATCTAGCAGGTTGCACATTTGTGGTCCAAAATCTTTCAAACTCATACTGAGCCTGATTTCACAATCATGATTCCTTCAGCCTTCTGTATGTTCCATTCACAAAGCTCCTCCCACTTGTTCTCAGGCTAATCCTGAGGACATGCAGTGTGGCTTGTGTAACTGTAACAAAACCCAAAAATAGCCCAGGAAGTGCTGTGAGCATAGTAAAATGCAGATGGCCTGGCACTTGGCAGTGGCATGTACCATACTTGTGTTAAAGTGGAAAGGCGCACTTGTTTGTCTCAGCAACCTGACTAGGTGATAGCTGAAATAACAACATAGAAATTTTATTACTTAAAACACTACCTGATCCATTATCTCCAGCCTCTTATTGGCTAACTCTCATATCTTGATTTAACCCATTTCTATTAATCTGCATATCACCATAAGTTTATGGCCTACCAGGAAATATTTGGTATGTCTGTCTCTGGCTCCACGGCAGCTCTCTCTAAGCCCTTCTCAACATTCAGTTCTGTCTTTTCTGTGTACCTAAGTTCTGCGCTATCAGTCCCAAAGCAGTTTCTTTATTCATTACCCAATGAAAGCAACACATGAACAGAAGAACCTCCTACACCATTTCCCCTTTTGTATTTAAACAAAAAGGAAGGCTTTAACACTAAAATAGTAGAATTACATACAACAAAATAGTTATCAAACAAGAACTACAGTTACCATATTTATATCTACGTTATCTTTGATCATATAAAGGAAAACTACAATAATAACTTTCCATTCTTCAACTCCACCAAAAACTCCAGGAGGATACAATATTACTAAGTAAACAGGAAGTGCATTGTAAGCAACATCCAAAACTACATAAATGACAGAGTCATCTCACTGCCTGGACAGTCATCCAAAGTTCTTCTGTACCTTTGGGGTATCCATCTTCAGCCTTCAGGCCCATTGTATCCATCAAACATTTCCATAAAGCAGGAAATTTCAAAGATAGTTCAGTCACTTGCTTCTTTGTCCTGCAGAATGTCTCACAGACTCTTTCATGAAGCAGGAATCCCACAGGACCATCTCACCTTTAGGAAAGTTCAGCAGTCATCTCTCTGCGGGTACTGACTGTCCTGTAAAGCAGTCCAGGCAGGAGAAGTTTCTTGCACAAACGGCTAGCAAACTCTATAAGGAGCCTCTTTGATGCACAACTTTTTCTTGAAGTAGTTGGTGCTGCCATGAGCAAACATGTCACTCCATCATAAAAATTCCTAAATTAGTCAGGGTTCCCTGCCCTGTGGAAACTCCAAGGTCCTTCCCCCTCCGTCCATGTCTAAGAAGGTGAACATCCAAACTGGCTAGGCTCCCACAAAGCCAGAACATTGCGTAGGATCAAAACCCCGTGCCATTGTCCTTGGCTTCTCATCAGCCCTCATTGTCCACCAAGCAGAGAGTCTGGTTTTATCCCATGCTTTTTCAGTCATAGTCCAGCTGGCCTTGGTGAGCTCCCAATAGATCAGCTCCACTGTCTCAGTGGGTGGGTGCATCCCTCGTGGTCCTGACTTCCTTGCTCATCTTCTCCCTCCTTCCACTGTTTGGACTGGAGAGGGAGGGGGAAAGGAGTGGGGGGAGGGGGAGAAGGGTGGGAGGAGGGGAGGGGAATGGGAGGCTGGGAGGAGGGGGGAACTTTTTTTTTCCTTTTCTCAATAAAAAAAAAATTAAATTAAATGGAGAAAAACTCAAAGCCTTCCCACTAAAATCAGGAACACGACAAGGATGTCCACTCTCTCCATACCTCTTCAATATAGTGCTTGAAGTTCTAGCAATAGCAATAAGACAACATAAAGGGATCAAGGGGATTCATATCGGTAAAGAAGAAGTAAAGCTCTCGTTATTTGCAGATGATATGATAGTATACATAAGCGACCCCAAAAACTCTACCAAAGAACTCCTACAGCTGATAAACACCTTAAGTAATGGGGCAGGATACAAGATCAACTCCAAAAAAATCAGTGGCCTTCCTATACACTAAGGATAAGGAAACAGAGAGGGAAATTAGAGAAGCATCACCTTTCATGATAGCCACAAATAGCATAAAATATCTTGGGGTAACTCTGACCAAGGATGTGAAAGATCTATTTGACAAGAACTTTAAGTCTTTGAAGAAAGAAATTGAAGAGGACACCAGAAAATGGAAAGATCTTCCTTGCTCCTGGATTGGGAGGATCAACATAGTAAAAATGGCAATTCTACCAAAAGCAATCTATAGATTCAGTGCAATCCCCATCAAAATCCCATCAAAATTCTTCACAGATCTGGAGAAGACAATAATCAACTTTATATGGAAAAACAAAAAACCCAGGATAGTCAAAACAATCTTATACAACAAAGGAGCGTCTGGAGGCATTACCATCCCTGACTTCAAACTCTACTACAGAGCTACAGTATTGAAAACAGCTTGGTATTAGCATAAAAACAGAGAAGTCGATCAATGGAATCGAATAGAAGACCCTGTCATTAACCCACTAACCTATGAACACCTCATTTTCGATAAAGGAGCTAAAAGTATGCAATGGAAAAAAGAGAGCATCTTCAACAAATTGTGCTGGCAAAACTGGATGTCAATCTGTAGAAGAATGAAAATAGATCCATATCTATCACCATGCACAAAACTCAAGTCCAAATGGATTAAAGACCTCAATATCAGTCCGAACACACTGAACCTGATAGAAGAGTAAGTGGGAAGTACTCTACAACACATGGGCACAGGAGACCACTTCTTACGTACAGCCCCAGCAGCACAGACTTTAAGGACCTCATTGAATAAATGGGACCTCCCGCGACTGAGAAGCTTCTGTAAAGCAAAGGACACTGTCGCTAAGACACAAAGACAACCCACTAACTGGGAGAAGATCTTCACCAACTCCGCAACTGACAAAGGTCTGATCTCCAAAATATATGAAGATCTCAAGAAACTAGACTGTAAAAGGCTAACCAACCCAATTATAAAATGGGGCATTGAGCTGAACAGAGAATTCTCAACAGAAGAACTTCAAATGGCCAAAAGACACTTAAGGTCATGCTCAACCTCCTTAGTGATCAGGGAAATGCAAATCAAAACAACTTTAAGATACCATCTTACACCTGTCAGAATGGCTAAAATAAAAAACACCAATGATAGCCTTTGTTGGAGAGGTTGTGGAGAAAGGGGTACACTCATCCATTGCTGGTGGGAATGCAAACTTGTGCAACCACTTCAGAAAGCAGAATGGCGGTTTCTCAGGAAATTCGGGATCAACTTACCCCTGGACCCAGCAATACCACTCTTGGGAATATACCCAAAGGAGGCCTTATCATACAACAAAAGTATATGCTCTACGATGTTCATAGCAGCATTGTTTGTGATAGCCAGAACCTGGAAACAACCTAGATGCCCTTCAATGGAAGAATGGATGAAGAAAGTATGGAATATATACATATTAGAGTACTACTCAGGAGTAAGAAACAAGGACTTCTTGAATTTTGCATACAAATGGATGGAAATAGAAAACACTATACTGAGTGAGGTAAGCCAGACCCAAAAAGAGGAACATGGGTTCCTCACATGGGTTCACTCATATTTGGTTTCTAGCCATAAACCAAGGACATTGAGCCTATAATTAGTGATCCTAGAGAAGCTAAATAAGGAGAACCCAAAGAAAAACATATAGGCATCCTCCTGAATATTAACCTTCAGCAAGCGATGAAAGGAGACAGAGACAGAGACCCACATTGGAGCACAGGACTGAAATCTCAAGGTCCAAATCAGGAGCAGAAGGAGAGAGAGCACGAGCAAGGAACTCAGGACCGCGAGGGGTGCACCCACACACTGAGACAAGGGGGATGTTCTACTGGGAACTCACCAAGACCAGCTGGCCTGGGTCTGGAAAAGCCTGGGATAAAACCGGACTCTCTGAACATAGCGGACAATGAGGACTACTGAGAACTCAAGAACAATGGCAATGGATTTTTGATCCTACTGCACGCACTGGCTTTGTGGGAGCCTAGGCAGTTTCGATGCTTAACTTATTAGACCTGGATGGAGGTGGGGGTTCCTTGGACTTCCCACAGGACAGGGAATCCTGATTGCTTTTCGGGCTGAGGGGGGGGACTTAATTGGGGAAGGGGGAGGGAAATGGGAGATGTGGCGGGGAAGAGACAGAAATCTTTTATAAATAAATAAATTAAAAAAATTTAAAAAAAATTTGTAGTCAATAAAAATAAAAAATAAAAAGATGTTTAAAGGTAAAAAAAGTCCTAAATTATTAAAACATTTTAATGTCATATTCTGTAGTCTTTGAAAGAGATGAAGAATGCCTATCTATCTGAAATGTATCATGTATCTATGAACATCTGGAAAATCTAACTAACATGACTACAAACTTGACTCATATATGACTATCTATTAACATATTTCTTAATTGTACAGTTTATTTTTAAATAAACTACATAATGACAACAACAAAATCAAGAGCAAAAAGAAACATAATAAGATTAATCTTATTATATCAATAAACCATGATCCATATGAATGTAAATTATTCATATTTATATCATAGTCCTCTTTAAATGTAAAAGAACATTTATAAACAATATTTGGGAATATGGGCACAGTTATTTCCCTCCATACTTCTTCCTACTGTGTGGGGGCACCATTAATCAGGTCTTTCATGGTGTATCCTGTGTGCTAGATTTCTCTCAGTCAGTAGTTGCACAAAGTAATTTTTTGAGGGTATTCACCGCAACGTTTTAGGAGGCCTTGGTCCATGAAACCATGTTGGTGTAGAAGCAATCCACAGGTTCTCATCTTCTGTGAAAACAAAAGAAGAACCTTTTTTTCCAAAGCGCTATATCCTTAGACCCAAATTCTGAATTCAAGATACTTTTACAATATACATGCTGGTTTAGATTAGCAGCCCATGTAATGAAATATCTTTCTGTACTTAGCTCCTTCACAGTCAAAACATTCAAAAATAACACAATAACCTACATCATACAGACTCTCTGTGAATTTTCCATTTTTCATGTCTTATTTTTTCTCTATTAATTTACCATGTCTAATTAAAGTCTTTACCCATTTATTAAAATATTAACTTTATTTTATTACTTTCTATATACTTTTTCTTCTCTCTCCTATACCTGTAGTAATAAGGGCGGCGGGGCTGCGTCCCTGGCACCCCAGCCGCCTGCTGGGCTAGCTTATGCCCCGAAATAATTATACAGACACTGTATTCTTTTAAACACCGCTTGGCCCATTCTCTTCTAGGCTAATTCTCACATATTAATTTAGCCCATTTCTAATCATCTGTGTATGGCACCCCAAGGTGCGCTTACCAGGAAGATTCTAGCCTATGTCCATCCTGGGTCGGAGCTTCATCCCGGGAGTGGGGCATGGCTTCTCTCTCAGGTGTCTGCTCCCGAGAGGAGAGCCGTCGAGTCTCTCAGCTCACTTCCTCTTCCTCCCAGCATTTTGTTCTGTTTACTCCTCCCACCTATCCTCTAACCAATAAAATGGGCCAAGGCAGTTCCTT
This sequence comes from Microtus oregoni, assembly GCF_018167655.1. Lineage (NCBI taxonomy): Eukaryota > Metazoa > Chordata > Mammalia > Rodentia > Cricetidae > Microtus > Microtus oregoni. The sequence goes on along the minus strand of NW_024544808.1, from coordinate 574,083 downwards.
TATTAGCCAATGACCTTCCTCCATCATATACCTACGTATATTTATCCAACACTGTGACCCCTTTAGAATTTTTTTATGTCTGAATCTGTCCTTTTGTGAATCTGTAATTCTTTACTGTCCAGGAGCACTTCTTAAAATGCTAAGCACTTCTTAAAAACTTAGGTTGTGCCATTAGTAAGGATAATATGGTATTATCTGTTTACCTTGTCATCCTAAAACTTAAGCTGCACTGTTATTATGGTAAATATGGTAGTTCCTGTCCACGCTGTGCACATTCCGTAATGGCAGAGCTGCTTGTGTCTCTGAGCCACACACACTGACCAACTTCCAGGCACAATGCTGGTCCACATTGTCATCAAGCAAGCTGCAACAATCTGCTCACTAACTCCATTCAAATGGTCTGTCACCCATAAGAGACAGAGTTTGCAGCTGGTGGCACAATCCAGAAAGCTGGTATTTAAAAACCAGCCATTTTTCCAGCCTTGGATGCTGAGCCAGGACAATCTGTCTGCAGTACGAACACACCAAACAGCAAAGCTGTGTTAAACTCTATGTTTGTGTCTAGAATTCCTTTTCAAGCCCTCTCAGTTTTTAAAATTTATTTATTCAAAATTTCCACCTTCTCCCATCCTCCCATTTCTCTCACATTCCCCCTCCTCCTCATTCTCCAGTCCTAAGAGATGTCTGGGTTCCCTGCCCTGTGGGAAGTCCAAGGTCCTCCCACTTTCATCCATGTCTAGGAAGGTGTGCATCCAAACAGACTAGGCTCCAAAAAGGTCAGTATATGCAGTAGAATCAAAACCCAGTGTCATTATCTTTGGTTTCTCAGTCCACCCTCATTGTCAGCCACATTAAGAGAATCCAGTTTGATCACATGCTCATTCAGTCCCAGTCCAGCTGGCCTTGGTGAGCTTGCATTAGATCAGTCCCACTGGCTCCAAGGGTTGATGCACCTTCACAGTCCTAACTTCCTTGCTCATGTTCTCCCTCCTTCTGCTCTTCATCTGGGTCTTGGGAGCTCAGTCCAGTGCTCCAATGTTGGTCTCTGTCTCTATTTCCATCCATCGCCAGATGAAATTTCTATGGTGAGATGCAAGATATTCATCAGTGTGGCTATGGGATAAGGGCAGTTCAGGTACCCACTCCTCTGCTCCCAAGGACCTAACTCGGGAAATCCCCTTGGACGCCTGGGAACCCATCTATACCCAAGTCTCTTGCTAAGCCTAAAATGGCTCCCTTAATTAAGATATCATCTTCCCTGCTCCCATATCCACCCTTCCTCCATCTCAACCATGCCACTCACCTAAGTTCTCCCTAATCCTCCCCTTCTCCATTCTTTCTCCCCATCTCCACTTCCCGAAAAACCACCCCTACCCCCGTGCTCCCAACTTTTGCCTGGCTATCTTGTCTGCTTCCAAACTCCAGGAGAAAAAATATATGTTTTTCTTGGGGCTCACCTTCTTATTTAGCTTCTCTAGGATCACAAATTATAGGCTTGATGTCCTTTGTTTATTGCTAGAATCCACTTATGAATGTGTAAGTTCGACATTCCTTTTTTTGGGTCTGGGTAATCTCACTCAGTAAGGTGTTTTCTATTTCCATCGATAAGCATACAAATTTCAAGTAGTCATTGTTTTTTACCACTGAGTACAACTCTAAAGGGTATACGTGCCACACCTTTTTTATCCATTCTTGTATTGAGGTTCCCCTAGGTTGTTTCCAGCTTCTGGCTATTACAAATAGTGCTGCTATGAACATAGTTGAACAAATATTTTTGTAGTATTATTGGATATCTCTTGGGTATATTCCCAAGAATGGAATTGCGGGGTCCTTAGGTAAGTTGACTCCCAGTTTCCTGAGAAACCACCACACTAATTTCCAAAGTGGTTGCACAAGTTTGCATTCCTACCAACAATGAATGAATGTTCCCCTTACTCCACAACCTCTCCAACATAAGTTATCATTGGTGTTTTTGATATTAGCCATTCTGACCGTATAAGATGGTATCTCGAAGTTGTTTTCATTTGCATTTCCCTGATAGCTAATGAGGTTGAGCATGACCTTAAGTGTCTTTTGGCCATTTGAACTTCTTCTGTTGAGAATTATTTGTTCAGTTCAGTACCCCATTTCATAATTGGGTTTATTAGAAGTTTAATGTCGAGTTTCTTAAGTTCTTCATATATTTTGGAGATCAGACCTTTGTCTGATGTGGGGTTGGTGAAGATCTTCTTCCATTCAGTAGGTTGACTTTTTGTCTTAATGACAGTGTGCTTTGCTTTACAGAAGCCTCTCAGATTCAGGAGGTCCAATTTATTTATTGTTGATCTTATTGTCTGTGCTATTGGGGCTATATGTAGGAAGTGGTCTCCTCTGCCCATGTGTTGCAGACTACTTTCCACATTCTTTTCTATCAGGTTTGGTGTGGTCAGATTTATACTGAGGTCTTTAATCCTTTTGGACTTGAGTTTGTGTATGGTGATAGATATGGATCTATTTTCATTTTTGTACAGGTTGACATCCAGTTATGCCAACACCATTTGTTAAAGATGCTTACTTTCTTCCATCATATAATTTTATTCCTTTGTAGAAAATCAGGTTTCTTAGGTTTGTGGGTTAATATCTGTGACTTCGATTATGATTCCATTGGTCAACATGTCTGTTTTTGTACAATACCAAGCTGTTTTCATTACTGTAGCTCTGTAATAGAGTTTGAAGTCAGGGATGGCATTGCTGCTGGAAGTACTTTTATTGTATAGGATTGTTTTTGCTATCTTTGGTTTTTTGTTTTTCCATATAAAGTTGATTATTGTTCTCTCAAGGTCTGTGAAGAATTTTGTTGGGATTTTGATGGGGATTGCATTGAATCTATAGATTGCTTTCAGTAAAATTGCCATTTTTACTATGTTCATCCTCCCAATCCAAGAGCATAGGGGATCCTTCCATTTTCTGGAATCTTCTTCAATTTCTTTCTTTAAAAACTTAAATTTCATGTCAAATAGATCTTTTAATTCCTTGGTTAGAGTTACCCAAGATACTTTATGCTTTTTGTGGCTATTGTGAAAGGTGATGTTTCTCTGATTTCTGTCTCTGCTTCTTTGTTCTTTGTGTAAAAGAGGGCAACTGGTTTTTTGGAATTGATCTTATATCACGCCACATTACTAAAGCTGTTTATCAGCTCTAGGAGTTCTTTGGTAGAGTTTTTGGGGTCGCTTATGTATACTATCATATCATCTGCAAATAACGAATGTTTGACCTCTTCCTTTCCAATTAGAATCCCCTTGACCTCCTATGTTGTCTTATTGATATTGTTATTCTCTCCAAGACCTTTATCATAAAGGGGTGTTGAATTTTGTCAAATGCTTTTTCAGCATCTAATGAAATGATCATATGTTTTTTTCTTTCAATTTATTTATATGATGGATTACATTGATAGATTTTCATATGTTGAACCAGCCCTGCATCTCTGGAATGAATTTTTGGATGTGTTCTTGGATTTGGTTTGCCATTATTGTTTTAAGAATTTTTGTGTCGATGTTCATGAGTGAGTTTGGTCTGTAATTCTCTTTCTTGTGTGGTTTTGGTATCAGGGTAACTGTAGCTTCATAAAACAAGTTTCACAATGACTCTTCTGTTTCTATTTTGTGAAACACATTAAGGAGTATAGTTATTAGCTCTTTTTGGAAGTTCTGGTAGAATTATGCATGGAAACTGTCTGGTCCTGAGCTTTTTTTTTTTGTTTGTTTGTTTTTTTTTTTGTTTTTTTTTTTTTGTAGGGAGGTTTTTGATGACAGTTTTAATTTTGGTATATGGTACTTATATAAAAAATGTCCATTTCTTTCACATTTTCCGATTTTGTGGCATACAGGCTTTTGTAGTTAGATCTAATGATTCTCTGAATTTCCTCTGTGTCTGTGGTTATGTCCGCCTTTTCATTTCTTGTTAATTTGCTTGTTCTCTCTCTGCCGTTTGAAGTTTGGATATGTGTTTTTCAATTTTGCTGACTTTCTCCAAGAACCAGCTTTTTGTTTCATTGATTCTGTGGATTGTTTTCTGTGTTTCTATTTTGTTGATTTTAGCCCTCGATTTGATTATTTCCAGTCTTCTACTCATCCTGGGTGAGTCTGCTTCTTTTTTTCTAGAGTTTTCAGGTGTGCTGTTAAGTCTCCAATGTGTGCTTTCTCCATTTTCTTTATGTGGGCACTTAGTGCTATGAACATTCCTCTTAGCACTGCTTTCATAGTGTCCCATAGGTTTGGGTACATTATGTCTTTATTTTTATTTAATTCAAGGAAGACTTTAATTTCTTTCTTGATTTCTTCCTTGACCCAGGTAATGTTCAGGTCTTGCTTTTGTAGAACCTCTAGGTTCTGGTGGTGCCAATTTGTCCTTTCTGCTGTTGAATGTATTCTCACACTGGCATTTGAGCAGCTGTTTTTCCAACTGGTTTGGGTTGTGACTATGCCTGTGTAGTCTTCTGAGGTTACAGGGAGTGTTGGTCATGGGGAGGATGCTCAAGTGCATTGGGTTGGCACCAGAGTGGGTCTTGGGGGGAAATAATCCAGTGGGTGATGCTGGTGGTCCAGCCTGGATGTAGGTCTTTCATGTCTCTTGTGGTTTTGATCTTAGCCATTCTAAGGGGTGTAAGATGGAACCTGAAATTATTCTTAATTTGCATTCCCTTGATGCCTAAGGATGCTGAACATTTCTTGAAGTATTTCTCACCTATTTGAGATTCCTTTATTGAAAATTCTCTGTCTAGGCCTATGTATACCACTTTAATGTGGCTTATGTTAATGGTTAAGAAAAGCAATTGAGTTCCACTAAACCAGCTAGTTCAAACTCTTGTAACCTTAATGTTGATAGATTTTTCTTAGGATATAGCGTGCATCATAGCTGAAACACAGCTTTAAAAATAACTTAAAGTTAGACCAGGATAGTTTTGTCAAATAGCTTTGAGTTGAAAAACCAGAAAAGACAATTCAAAGTTTTAGAAAGGCACATAGTTGAGAACTCATTTACGTCAGAGAAGTAGAAGAAAGCAGCCTTATCATTATCTTACAGGCCTTTCATACTAGGATTGCTTGATGACCAAAAGGTGATGATTAATTTTCTATACCCATTTTCTTCCTCAGTCTGCTGATATAAGAAATTATTGATGAGTGGGCACGCACCCTAAAGATTTAAAGCAGATCTGACTGATTCTTTTTCATATATAAAAGTTTAGATTTGTGATTCTTTTAAGATATCTGATAATATTATCTTTTGAGGTAAATAACAAAGTAATTGGTACTTTCTCTATAACCACAAAATGCAGGGATATAAGGAATATATGGAAACCTAATAAAAACAATATACAAATACTTGACAACCAACATAAATTAAATGGAGAGAAACTCAAAAGGATTTCAATAAAATCAGGACCAAGACAACACTGTCCACTCTCTCCATATCTATTCAAAATGGTTCTTGAAGTTCTTTCTAGAGTAAGAAGACAACAATAGGATATTAATGGGCTTCAAATTAGAAAAGAAGAAGTCAAACTTCCACTCTTTGCAGATGATATGAAAGTATATATGAGTGACCCAAAACTCTATTATGGAACTCCTGCAACTGACAAAACCTTTAGTAATGTGACCTTATAAAAGATAAACTAAAAATCAATAGCCCTCATATATACAAATCATAAAGAAGCTGAGAAGAAATCAGATAAACATCACCCTTCATAATAGGCACAAGTGACATAAAATATCTTGGGGTTACACTAACCAAGGAAGTGAAAGAAAGACCTGTTCGACGGGAATATTAAATCTTTGAAGAAAGACATTGAAGACGATATCAGAAAATGCAAAGATCTCCCATGCTTTTGAATAGGTAGGATCAACACAGTAAGAAATGGCAATCCTACCAAGATCAATGCATAGATTCAATGAAATCCCCATTAACATCCCAACATAATTCTTCACAGACCTTAAAAGAATAATACTCAACTTTATATGGAAAAACAACAACAACAACAAAAGAATAGCCAAAAATCCCATACAATAAAGGAACTTCTGGAGGCTTCACCATTCCTGACATCAAGGTCTATTATAGAACTAGAGTAGTGAAAACAGCTTGTTATTGGCATAAAAACAGAAAGGTTGACCAAGGGAATTTAATGGGAGTCCTGGGTATTAATCTGCATACTTATGAACATGTGCATTTTTTTCAGAGAAGCTAAAATTATGCAATGAAAAAAGAAAGCATCTTCAACACATGATGCTGGCATAAATGGATATCAACATGTAAAAGAATGAAATCAGATCCATATGTTTTCCCATGCACAAAACTCAAGTAAAAATAGATTAAAAACCTCAATATAAATATGACCACACTAAACCTGGTAGAAGAAAAAGTGTGAATTAGCCTTCAATGAATGGGGACAGGAGATTACTTCCTAACTATAACACTAGCACCACAGACACTGAGAGCAATAATAAATAAATGAGACCTCCTGAAACTGAGACACTTCTGTAAAGCAAAGGATACAGTCAATAAGACAAAAAGGCAACCTACTGAATGTGAAAAGATCTTCACCATCACCACATCAGAAGGAGAACTCATCTCCAACATGTATAAAGACCTCAAGAAATTAGACATCAAAATTTCAAATAATCCAATTAAAAATGGATTGCAGAACTAAGCATAGAGTTCTCAAAAGGAGAATATCAAGTGGCCAAGAGAAACTTGAGGAAATGTTCAACATCCTTAGTCATCAGAAAAATGCAAATCAAAATGACTCCGAGATGCCATCTTATACCAGTCAGAACGTGTAAGTTCTAAAACACCTATGATAGCTTATGCTGGAGAGGATTTGAAATAAGGAGAACATTACTCCATTGATGATGGTAATGCAAACTTGTAAAGCCACTCTATAAATCAGTATGACAAACTTTCAGAAAACTGGGAATAAACCCACGCCAGGGCCCAGCTATACCACTCTTGAGTATATACCCAAAAGATGCTCATACTACAAGGACATCTGTTCAACTATGTTCATAGGAGCATTATTTGTAATAGCCAGAACCTGGAAGCAATCTAGATGCCCCTAAACTGAAGAATAGATAAAGAAAATGTAGTACATTTAAACAGTGGAGTAATGGTGTGGCACATTGGTCTGTATTCTGGCAATTATATTTTAAATAAACACTGATTGGCCAGTAGCTAGGCAGCAAGTATAGGTGGGACAACCAGACAGAAAGTAGAGGTGGGTCAATAAGAACAGGAAAAATCTGGGAACATGGAAGCCTATTCTTCGGGAGTCCTATCCAAGAAACAGAAGAAGCAAGATGTAAGTGCCTCACTAAGAAAGGTACTGAGTCATGTGGCTAACATATACTAGAATAATGGGCTCATATAAGTTATGAGAGTTAATAAGAAGGCTGAGCTAATGGGCCAATCATTTTATAGTTAATAAAGACTCTGTGTGATTTCTTTGTGACTTAACTACTGCATGAACCAGGCAGAACAGAAAACTTGGACAACAGAGGACTCAGTGGTAAAAAAAAATGACATCTTAAAATTGGCATTAAATGGATAGAACTAGAAAAGAGTATCTTGAGTGAGGTAACCCAGACCCACAAAGATGAACAGTATGTACTCACTCATGAGTGGATACTAGTTATAATGCAAAGGATATTCAGCCTATAATTCGTGATCCTAGAGAAGCTAAGTAACAAAGTGAACCCTAAGAAAGACATGTATAGATCTCCAGGAATGGTGAAATAGAAGAGATTGCCTGACATAATTGGCAGCATGGGGGGAAGGGAGGATAGAAGAGAGAGAGGATGGGAAAAGGGGAGTGGATAAGAGGACTTGAGGAAACAGGATAGTTAAGATGGAGGAAGGATAGAGGTGATAGCAAAGAAAGATACTTTGTTGAGGGAGCAATATGGGACTAGCAAGTAACTTGGTACTAGAGAATTTCCCAGGAATAAACAAGGATGACCACAGCTAAGACTATAAGCAATGGAGGAGAGGGTATCCAGACTGGCCTTGTCCTGTAGTCAGATTGATGAATATTTTAAATGTCACTATAGCACCTTCATCCAGAAACGGTGGAAACAGAGGCATAGACACACACTGGAGCACTAGACTGAGCTCCCAAAGTCCTGTTGAGTGGAAGGAGTTGTAGGCCCATATTTCTGTATGGTGTAGCAGCCAGGCATAAAAGCCATAGGCCCAGTCTGAGCGGATCACGTAGCTCTGCATATAAGCTGTCTCTGCATAAAAACAGCAAGGATGTACTTCTCCTTTCTTCTTTTGTTAGAAATGTAGATCTCCTGAGAAGAGGTGTTGGCTGAAACTGGTCAGGATGTTTGGTGCTTAGTTCTTGGTAATTTGGAGGAAGTCTTATAGAGATGCTAATTCATGGCCTATGTGACAGCTAGCATACAGGTAGATGCGGTCATGACTAAAGGCGAATGACTAAAGACGATTCACCAGGGTTACCTAGGATACAGCCTAATGTGTTTTTCCGCTCAATTTATGGGATGATATATAAACTGTTTGGAGAATAAAGGAAAGATTTGGCCCTTCCAGGATGACCGTGTAAGTTGTGTCTGATTATTCCTTGCAACTCTGTTCCAGTCCAGTTAGGGAAAAGAATTATCTACGTTGGACCCACACTGGCTTCAACAAGGAGTGAGCATATGAGCATAGACATCAAGACCATGATGGGGACACCCACTGAAACAGTCTACCTGAACTAATGGGAGCACACCAACTCCATTCAGACAGGGAAAGAACCATCATAGGTTCAAACTTGACCCTCTGAATGTGGGTGACAGTTTTATGGTAGGGGCAGATTGCAGGATCATTGGCAGTGGAACCAGGACTTATCCCTACAGCTTGTACTGGCTTTTACGGAACCTATTTTCTTTGGATGGATACTTTGCTCAGCCTAGATATAGTAGGGAGGGCCTTGGACCTTCCAAAAAGCAATGTGCCTTACCTTCTCTGAGGAATGGTTAAGGAGTGGGATGGGGAATTAGGTAGAGGGAAAGAGAGAAAGGGAGGGATAGGAAACAGGAATTTGTATGTAAAATGAAAAAAAAAGATTCTTTTTAAAATAGAAAAATAAATTTTAAAAAAGAAATTATTGATGTGTGGGTATGCATCCTACAGATTTAAAATAGTTCTGACTGATTCTTTTTCTTATATAATAGCTTAGATTTGTGATTCTTTTAAAATTTCATTAGATTATATTTTGAGATAAAAAAAGTGATTGATCCTTTTTTTTTACCACCAATTGCAGCCTGCCAGTAAAAGAATGCCTTGCTTACTACATTCTGTTAATCTGTAACTCTTTGTTTGGGTTTGAATGTACTTGTCTTCTTGGGAAATTTTGTTTTCACCTGTCATATATAAAATGTTTAATCATGTAAGGTATATGGAAAACATGCTCTTATTTTCTTATATTCATTGTAATTGTTCACTTGAAAAATGGAGTGTAACGACATTTTAATTGTTATACTGCTTGAGAGATTTGCTGTGGTATATAAGCTATAAGGGGAAGATTAAAGACAGAAGAAGGAAAACATCAAGTGTGAGAGAATATGGAAGACTAAAGGTAGAAATAGGAGAAAATATCAAGAAAGAAGTTAGAGTGGGAAGGAAAACATCAAGACTGAGAGAGTTAGGAGGAAGATATTAAGAGAGCTGGAAAGAAAACATCAAGAGAAACAGATGGGACATTTCAGGCTAGAGATAATAGAAGAGAATAAACAAGTCAAATGAATAACACAGAAGAAAGGGGGAAACCATCAAGAGAATGTGTGAGCATCTTTCTCTTAATATCCTCAGAGAAAAAAGTCATAACGTGCCAACTCCATGAATTTCTTTCAAGCCCTGGCCTTCTGAAGGCTTGCCCCAGAGCATCGATAGATTGTCAGCTTTATGAGTTCCCTGGTGGAATTTCTAGGATCACTTATGTAAAGAATCCTGTCATCTGAAAAATCACAATTCTTTGACTTCTTTCTTTCCTATTTGATCTCCTGCGTTTGACTTATTGCTCTAGTTTAGACATCAAGTACTCTATTGAATAGGAATGGAGACTGTGGATAGCCTTGTCTTGTTCTTGATTTTAGTGAAATTGCTTTGAGTTTCTCTCCCTTTACGCAGATGGTGGCTACTCACTTGCTGCAAGCTGACTTTACTATGTCCTCAATAGTTCCGATGTAGTTTTGTTCATTTATTAAGATGGTCATATGGCTTTTGTCATTCTGTCTCTTTACATGGTGGATTATGTTTATTGATTTTTATATATTGAACCACCCCAGCCATTTTAGGATGAAGCCTACTTGATCATGGTAGATGAGCTTTTTGATGTGTTCTTGGACTCTGTTTGCAAGTATATTGTTAATTATTTTTGCTTCTATGTTCATAAAAGAAATTGATCTGTAATTCTGTTTCATATTTTCGTATTTGTGTGGTTTGGATATCTGGGCAACAATGACCTCATATAATGAATTTCTATGCTAAAACCATTTAACCAAAACTTTGATTTTACAGGGAGATTGTTAATGATTGTTGCTAAATCCCCAGGGATTACAGGTCTACTAATATTGTTTATCTGATTTTGATTTCTTTACCTTTGGTTAGTGGTACCTTTTGAGAAAAATATCCATTTCTTTTATGTTTTCCAAGTTGGTGGCATACAGGTTTTTGAAATATGTACTTATGATTCTCTGCATTTCCTAAGTGTCTGCTGTTTTATCCTCCTTTTCATTTCATATTTTGTTAATGTGGATCTTCTATCTCTGCTTTTTAGTTAGTTGGCATAAAAATTTGTCTATCTTGTTGAATTTTTAATGAATCAACACTTTTATTTATTTTATTTATTTTCACTCTGTTTCTATTTTATTGGTTGCTACACTCAGTTTGATTATTTAGTGCCATCTGCTCCTCTTGGATGTGCTTACTTCTTTTGTTCTAGAGCTTTCTGTTTTGTTGTTAAGTGGCTAGTGTATGGACTGCCACCCTCCCCTCCCCTGATTTTTTTTCATGTAGGCACCTAGTGCTATGAAATTTCCTCTTACCACCACCTTCATTGTGTCTCGTAAGTTTGAGGATGCTATGTATTCATTTTATTGAGTCAGAATGTGTTTAATTTCCTTGTGAATTTCATGCACAATGCACTTTGATTCATTAGTGCTGTTGTTCTGTTTCCATGAGTCTGTAGGCCTTGTGTTGTTCCTAATATTCAGATTTAACCTGTGATGGTCTGATAGGATGCGGGGAGTTGTTTAACTTTTCTTCTATCTGTTCAGACTTGCTTTCTGATCGAGGATGTGGTCAGTTTTGGAGAAAGTTCCATGAGGTCCTGAGATGAAGATATATTCTTTTTTTTTTCACCTTTTTTTTTATTGAAAAAAGGAGAAAAAAAACAAGTTTCCACCTCCTCCCAGCCTCCCATTTCCCTCCCCCTCCTCCCCCTCTTCTCCCCCTCCTCCCACCCTTCCCCCCCTCCCCCCACTCCTCTCCCTCTCCCTCTCCAGTCCAAAGAGCAGTCAGGGTTCCCTGCCCTGTGGTAAGTCCTAGGTCCTCCCCTCTCCGTCCATTTCTAGGAAGGTAAACATCCAAACTGGCTAGGCTCCCACAAAGTCGGCACATTACGTAGGTTCAAAACCCCGTGCCATTGTCCTTGGCTTCTCATCAGCCCTCATTGTTCGCCATGCTCAGAGAGTCCAGTTTTATCCCATGCTTTTTCAGTCATAGTCCAGCTGGCCTTGATGAGCTCCCAATAGATCAGCTCCACTGTCTCAGTGGGTGGGTGCACCCCTCGTGGTCCCAACTTCTTTGCTCACGTTCTCCCTCCTTCTGTTCCTCATTGGGACCTTGGGAGCTCAGTCCAGTGCTCCAGAGTGGGTCTCTGTCTCTATCTCCATCCATCGCCAGCATTTGTTCAACTATGTTCATAGCAGTATTATTTGTAATAGCCAGAACCTGGAAACAACCTAGATGCCCTTCAATGGAAGAATGGATGAAGAAAGTGTGGAATATCGACACATTAGAGTACTACGCTGCGGTAAAAAACAATGACTTCGCGAATTTTGCGTGCAAATGGATGGAAATAGAAAATACTATCCTGAGTGACGTAACCTAGATCCAAAAAGATGAATATGGGATGTACTCGCTCATAATTGGTTTCTAGCCATAAACAAGGGTCACGGAGTCTACAATTGGTGATCCCAAAGAAGCTAAGTAAGAAGGTGAACCAAAGGAAAAACATATAGTTGTCCTCTTGGCTATGGGAAGTAGACAAAATGGCCGGGGAGAAAATTGAGATCTTGGGGGTGGGGTGGAATGGGGGTAAGGGGAGATGGGGAGAGAAAAGGGAGAAGGGGAGAATGGGGGGAACTTGGGGAAAAAGGAGGATTGGGATAAAGGAAGGTTGGATAGGGGAGCACGGAAGCACAATTCTTAGTTAAGGGAGCCACCTTAGGGTTGGCAAGAGACTTGAACCTAGAGTGGCTCCCAGATGCCCAAGCCAAGGTCCCCAGTTAGTTCCTTGGGCAGCTGAGGATAGGGAACCTGAAATGACCCTATCCTATAGCAATACTGACGAATATCTTGCATATCATCATAGAACCTTCATCTGGCGATGGATGAAGATATATTCTTGTGTTTTGGTGAAATGGTCTGTAAATATCTGTTAAGTCCATTTTGGTTTAAGATGTCTATTGCCTCAAGCATTTCTGGTTTTTTTTTGTCTGAATGGCTTCTCTGTTTAGTAGGAATGGGGTATTAACGTTTCCCACTACCAGTGTGTAAGGATCAATATGTGGTTTAAGCTGTAGTAGTGTTTCTTTTAGAAAACTGTGTGCCACTATGTTTGGTTTACAGTAGATAAGAGCTGCAATGACCCCTACGTTGAGCATCGTTCACTATGTCTTCTGGTTGGTTTTCACTTGAGGTCCATTTTGGTAGCTATTCAAGTGACTACACCAGTTTGCTTCATGTGTCCATTTGCAGGGAATAACTTTTTCCAACCATTTACCTGGAGATGCTGTCTTTTCTTGAATGCACAGGAAATGTGGATATGGTTTTTGCATCTATTGTGTTAGTCTGTTTCTTTTTTGGGAGAATTGAGACCATTGATATTGAGAGATATCAATGACTAACAATGCTTGATTTCTGTGATTTTGTTAGTGTTAGTGGTGCAATATGTGTGAGTATGTGTGTGTCCCTTCTTTTCATTTTTCTGGAGAGAGATTATTTACTTCTGGTGTTTTCTTGGGCTAACCAGTAGTTAGCCTCCTCATATTGGGGGCTTTCTTCTATCTCTTTCTGTAGGGCTGGATTTGTAGGTAGATATTGTTTAAATTTCATTTTATAGTAAAATATTGCATTGTCTTTTGATGGTGATTGAAATTTTCTCTGGGCACAGTATTTTGGGCTGGCATCTATGGTTTCTTAGAGTGTGCAGCAACCTGTCAAGGCCTTTCCAGCTTGTAGAGCCTCTATTAAGATAAGGTAAAATTCTAACAGGTCTGCCCTTATATGTTACTTGGTCACTTTCCCTTCCAGCTTTTAGTATTCTCTCTTTCTTCTGTATATTTATTGCTTTGATTATTATATAGTTCCTGAATCATCCATTTCTAAAATTCCCCAAGTTTTGGTTTTCTTTATCTGTTCTGTCTCTAATTTCAGGTCTTGAACAGTTTTATTCATTTTCTTACACTGTTTTTTTGTGTTTTCCCAGATTTCTTTAAAGAATTTCTTTCTTTTCCTTTATTAGGACCTCTATAATCATTATACCTGCTGTTTTCAGATCTTTTCCTTGTTCTTCAGCTGTGTTGGGATATTCAGGGCCCGCTATGCTGGGAATGCTGTGCTCTAGTGGAATCTCGTTGCCCTGGCTGTTATTGATTGTGTTTTCATATAGACTTCTAGGCAACTGGGATGGGAAAGACTGTAATTCTAGATGTGGCTATCTGGTCTTGTCTTCACTGGGTGGGTATTTTGTTTCTTAGTGGCTGTTCCCTCTTGGATTTCCAGAGAGTATGATGGGATGGCTGAGTGTTGCCTGATTTCCTGGACTGTTCAAAGGGTGTGTTGACATGCAATGCCTGTTGGTGTGGGAAGCTTGGATATCGGGAGGAGTTTGGGGAGGGAGACTTGGAGAAGGAGGTCTTTAAGATCCATGGAATTAGGCCAGAGAGGAGAGGGAACCACAGCATGTGTCTAGCTACAGAGCCAGGGATGAGCCTGGTGGGATCAGATCCCGGAAGCAGGAGTAGAGGTGTGTGTCTTCCTTCATTGTACTTGTTGGTCTGGGAGGAGTTGTCCTTGGGTTATCAGCAGTGTATGTTGGAGATGGGCTGTAGACCAAAGGATCAAGTCTAGAGAGTGAGGTTGGAAGGGTAAGATGTGTAGGAAACACAGTAGATGGGGCAGGGCACAGGGAAGCTAGTCATGCATGTTCTGATGTAGAGCTGGGAATGAAACTCGGGATTAGGTGTGGGTTAGTGGGGGGAGAGAGAGAAAAGGGTCTGCAGGTAGTTTTGCTAGTTTTCCCATATGTCCCTCTTGTCTGCCTGGAACACAAAATTTCTGTCAACCACTTGAAACATTCTTCTAGTATTCCCAGTCCAGAGAGCTTTGGATTGGGTAGCATCTCATAATGGACAATTTGAGAGGACAAAAAAATTGGTCACTAAAAGAACACATAATACAATAAAAAATGGAGTGCAGATTTAAACAGAGAACTCTCAACAAAGGAATCTAAAATGGATGAAAGATACTTAAGGAAATGTTCAAGATCCTTAGTCTTCAGAGAAATGCAAGTCAAAATAACTCTGAGATTCCATCATATATCTGTAAGAATGGCCAAGATCAAAAACACTGATGACAACTTAGGCAGGAGAGGTTGTGGGGAAAAGGGAACACTTCTGCATTGCTGGTGGGAATGCAAGCTGGTACAGCCCCTTTGGATGTCAGTGTGGCAATTTCTCAGAAAATTAGGGAACAAACTTCCTCAAGACCCAGTAGTACCACTTTTGGGTATATATCCAAAGGATGTTCAATCATGCTACAGGGACCTGTGCTCAACTATGTTCATAGAAGCTTTGTTTGTCATAACAAGAACCTGGAAACAACCTAAATGCCCCTTGACCAAATAATGGATAAGGAAATGTGGTACATTTCCACAATGGAGTATTATACAGCAGAAAAAATAATGACACCTTGGATTTTGCAGGAAAATGGGTGGAGATAGAAAACATCATTTAAAGTGAGGTAACCCAGGCCCAGAAAGACAGTTATCACATGTGTTCATTCATAGGAGGTTTTTAAACATAAAACAAAAAAAGCCAGTCTACAAACCAGAATCCCAGAGAACTTAGGCAACAATGAGGACACTAAGAGAGACTTACATAGATCTAATCTACATGAGAAGTAGAAAAAAATCTCCTGATTAAATGGGAGCATGGAGACCTTGGGAAGGGCTGAAGGGGGGAAGAGAGTAGCAGGGATCAGAGCAGAGAAAAATGTAGAGCTCAATAAAAATCAATAAAAAAGGGAAAAAACAATACAAATTTCCACTCCCTCCCATTCCTTCTACAACACACCTACCTAAAAGAGGGTATGGCACTTTCTTTTGAAGAATGTCTAAAGCCCTCCATACTTCTAGGCTAAGTAGGATATACATCCAAAGAGAATACTATCCCAAAAGTCTGCTCATTCAGCAGAGATAAATCCCAGTGGCACTGCTAGTGGCTCCTAAGTCGCCCCATATATACAGCTGTCAACCACATTCAGATGGGCTAGTTTGGTCCTATGCTTGTTACTTCCCAGTCCAACTAGATTTTGTGATCTCCCATTAGCTCAGGTAAACTGTTTCAGTGGTTAAACCCTTCATGGTCTTGACCTCTTTGCATGTACTCTCATTCTGTCTACTCTTCAACTGGACCTTGGGAGCTCAGTCTAGTGCTCCATTTTCTGGTATCTTCTTCAATTTCTTTCTTCAAAGATTTAAAGTTCTTGTAAAATAGGTCTTTTGCTTCCTTGGTTATTGTTACCCCAAGATATTTTACGTTATTTTGTGGTTCTTGTGAAAGGTGACGTTTCTCTGATTTCCCTCACAGCTTCTTTACCATTTATGTATTGGAGGGCTATTTATTTTTTTTAGTTGATCTTGTATCCTGCCACATCAATGAAGGTTATTATTAGCTGTAGGAGTTCTCTAGTAAAGTTTTTTGGGGTCACTTATATACACTATCATATCATCTGCAAATAGCAAAAGTTTGACTCAATCCTGAATATCTATACCCCTAATAAAAGAGCACACACATATGTGAATGAAACATTACTAAAACTTAAATCATACCTCAAATCCTACACACTAATAGTAGGAGACTTCAACACTCCACTTTTGCCAATGGCCAAGTCAATCAGACAGAAACTTAATGGAGAAAAAAGATAACTAGGAGATGTAATGGATTAAATGGACTTAACAGAAACTATAGAACATTCCATCTAACAAAAAAAGAGTATACTTTCTTCTCAGCACCTCAAGGAAGCTTCCCTAAAATTGTTCACATACTCAGTAACAAAGCAAACCTCCACAGATACAATAAAAATTGGATTAACCCCCTTTGTCTTTTTTGTTTTTTTAATTGATTTTTATTGAGCTCTACATTTTTCTCTGTTCCCCTCTATGCCTCCCCATTTCAACACTTGCCAAGGTCATAATGCTCTCAATTTACTCAGGATATCTTGCCTTTTGCTACTTCCCATGTAGATTAGGTCTATGTATGTCTCTCTTCGTGTCTTGATTGTGGTCCAAGTTTTCTGGGATTGTGGTTTGTAGGCTTGTTTTCTTTGCTTTATATTGAAAAACCACTTATGAGTGAGTACATGTGATAATTGTCTTTCTGGGTCCAGGTTACCTCACTCAAAATGATGTTTTCTAGATCCATCCATTTTTCTGCAAAGTTCAAGATGTCGTTTTTTTTTTGTTGTTTTTTGTTTTTTTTCCTGCTGTGTAGTACTACATTGTGTAAATGTACCACATTTTCCTGATCCATACTTTGGTTGAGTGGCATTTGGTTGTTTCTAGGTTCTTGGTATGACAAACAATACTGCTATGAAAGTAGTTGAGCACATGTCCTTGTGGCATGATTGGGCATCCTTTGGATATATACCCCAAAGTGGTATTACTGGTGAAAGACCCCAACCTTAGTCTCCAAATTAAGATGTTTTTACGATCAAATGGGCCAGGGCAAAACAGGATACCTGTGGGCAGCAGAAGCATTCTTGAGACCGGTTGCACTGCCAAAAAGGATAAACACCCGGTCCTTTGTGTAATCTATCAAAACTTGAGGGGGCAGAAACTGGCAGAAATCAGATGAAACTGGCTTGATCTAGACTTGTTTTTGTCCTGATGTTGACCCACCCCATATGTTAATTTGAATTGACCAATGATGTTGCTATTGCTATGCTTCCCCATTATGTAACCCAGAGACCTTATGAATACTTGCTGAAAAAATACACGGGGGGGGGGGGTTCAGTAGCATGAGAGTACTGAGTCACCCATAGGCGCCTTTGACAATAAAAAAATCCTCTTGCTGTTTGCATCCATTGGCCTGACTTATTGAGTCTGGTGGATTCTTCCCCGAAACCCTAGAAATTAGGGTCTTTCAATCAACTGGGTCTTGAGGAAAGTTGCAAATCAAAACAACTCTGATATTTCATCTTATATCTGTAAGAATGGCCAAGATTAAAAGAAGCGATGACAGTTGGAGACATTGTGGTACAAAGGGAACACTTCTGCATTGCTGGTGGGAATCCAAGCTGGTACAGCCCCTTTCAGTGTGACAATTTCTCAGAAAATTATCAAATGCCTGTGTCATATTGGATCACCAGGGATTAAAGTTAGAATTTAACAACAATATTATTCCCAGAAAGCCTACAAATTCATAGAAATTCAGCAGTCAGCTACTGACCCAAGCCTGGGTCAAGGAATAAATAAAGAAAGAAATTGGTCGTTCTTGAATTCAACGAAAATGAAGACACAACATATACAAACTATGGGACATTATGAAAGCAGTGCTAAGAGGAAAGTTCATATCACTTAGTGCCCACATAAAGCAAACAGAGAAAGCTCACATTAGTGGCTCAACAGTACACATGAAATATCTAGAACAAAAAGAATCAGACTCACCCGGGCGAAGTAGTAGACAGGAAATGATCAAATTTAGGTAGCGATGAAATCTACAAAATAGAAACAAAGAAAACAATACATAGAATCAATGAAACAAAGAGCTGGTTCTTTGAGAAAATCACCAAGATTGACAAACCCTTATCCAAACTAATCAAAAGGCTGAGAGAACATCAAAATTAACAAAATCAGAAATGAAAATGGGGACATAAAAACAGATGCTGAGGAAATTCAGAGAATCATTAGGTGATATTACCAAAATCTGTACTCCACAAAATTGGAAAAATGTAAAAGAAATGGACAATTTTCTAGAAAGGGAAGACATACCAAAATAAAATCAAGATCAGGTGAGCAATTTAAATAGACCTTTAAGCTGTGAGGATATAGAAGCTGTCATCAAAAACCTCCCAACCAAAAATAAATCCCAGGGCTGGGTGGTTTTAGTGTAGAATTCTACCAGAACTTCCAAGGAGAGTTAATACCTCTACTCCTCAAAGTGTTCCACATAATAGAAACAGAAGGGACATTGCCAACCTCTTTCTTTGAGGCTGCAGTTACCCTGATAGCAATACCACACAAAGACTCAACAAAGAAAGAGAATTACAGACCAATCTCACTCATGAACAAGGATGAAAAAATTCTCAATAAAATACTGGCAAACCGAATCCAAGAACACATCAAAAAATTATCCATCATAATCAAGTAGGCTTCATCCCAGAGATGGTTCAACATACAAAAATCTATCAATGTAATCCATCCTATAAATAAACAGAAAGAAAAAGATCTGATTACTTCATTAGATGCTGAAAAAGCATTTGACAAAATACAACACCCCTTCATGGTAAAGGTCTTGAAGATAAGAGGAATACAAGGATCATGTATAAATATAATATAAACAATACATAGCAAGCCGACAGCTAACATCAAATTAAATAGTGAGAAACTCAAAGCCATTCCACTAAAATCAGGAACAAGACAAGGCTGTCCACTCTCTCCATATCTCTTAGACATAATGCTTGAAGTTCTAGCAATGGTAATAAGACAACAAAAGGAGATCAAGGGGATTCAAATTTGAAATGTAGAAGTCAACACATCTTAGTGAATACATAGATGTTCACATTGACCTTTCCTTGAGCAGCAGGCTACTGCTTGCATCTGCTTGATGAGCCATGTAAGACACACGGAGCAGTTTCAGCATGTTCCTCTACGAAGCAGTCAGAGACAAACAAATAGAAACTAGTGGTCTTTCGTGGACTCTAAGAGAAAGGCAATCCCAGCCTGTCACAGGAGGGCAGGGCAGGGTTCTCACTCCTTTACAATGGACTTAACCATGGACACTCCCATCTCTCAGGAACAACTTGAGAATAGAATTTGGGACCCGTTTTTCTACCCCTCTACTTTTAGGTCACTCACAGAAACATGGAAATGCTGCAATGGTCACAATGAGTTCCAGCAAGGCCACAGAGCCTCTGGCGTGTCCCAGTGCACTGGGGGGCTGATAGCGTGAGGGTCCTCAAGCAGGGAGTGGATCTTGTTTTCACGTGAAAATAAAAAGAATTCTATCTGGCTCCTCAAGGTAAAAAGCTTATCACCAATTCAACCTAGTCCTGTCTCCTCTTCCCTACTTACCTACATTCTTGCTGCAGGTAAAGAGCCAATCTGCCTGAGAAATAATCCTGCTGACAGACACATCCAGATTTAGGGCCCAAGAAACCTCTGTAAGGAGGGCCCATCTTCTCTGCACCTCCTCTAAGCCTTCATCTCTGGGAGATTAGCTGTCTGTCTTCCCTCAAGGCCACTCTCCATCCTTCACCATCCTGTAGTATGATTGAGCATCTTTTGGATATATTCTCAAGTGTGGAATTGCTGGATCCTCAGATAAGTTGATTCCCAGTTTTCTGAGAAACTGCCACACTGATTTCCACAGTGGTTGCACAAGTTTGCATTCCCACCAGCAATGGATGAGTGTTCCCCTTGCTCCACAATGTCTCCAGCATAAGCTGTCATTGGTATTTTTGATCTTAGCCATTCTGATAGGTGTAAGATGGTATCTCAAAGTTGTTTTGATTTGCATTTCCCTGATAGATAAGGAGGAAGAATATGTCTGATGGAGGAAGGTCATTGGTTAAATAAAGAAACTGCTTGACTGGCCCTCATAGGTTAAAACATAGGTGGGAGGAGTAAACAGAACAGAATGCTGGGAGGAAGAGGAAGTGAGCTCAGACTGACAGCTCTGCTCTCTGGAGCAGAGATGCCATGCTCCCGGCTCCTGGGCAGACACATGCGATGAAGCTCCGACCCAGGATGGACGTAGGCTAGAATCTTCCCGGTAAGACTGGTGCTCACAGATTATTAGAGATGGATTGATCGGGATATCAGAATTAGCCAGTAAGGGCTAGAGCTAGAGGTCCAAGCAGTGTTTAAAAGAATACAGTTTCTGTGTAATTATTTCAGGTAAAGCTAGCCGTGCGGGCAGTCAGGTGCCGGGGACACAGCCCGCTGCTCTTATTTCAACAAATGGCACCCAACGTGGGGCAACTGAATCCACTGAAAGCCTGAGAAAGATTGGGAAGGAATGGAGTGAAGCATGTTTTCTTGGTAGCTGCAATTTCTCAGGTCTACTCTGCTTGCTAGAGGCAAGCAAGCACTCTCATCTAAGAGAGGCTTCCTGACTCAGCTTTAGCTGCAAAGCCTGCAGCTCATTAAGAGGTCCTGCCACGAAACACTTAAACGATGTTGACGAAAAGCTGAATGCATGCTTTTCGGTTTTCAGCCGTAGCAGGAAAAAAGCTGAGCCATTTTAAAATGCCGGCTTTGTGGGTCGTCCTGCCAGGGCAAACTCTGATTGTTTGAGGCAGGAGGGCTGACTACAGAGAGAGGACTTGTGTGTTGTCTATGGACATAATGCTACAGCTCACTCTCTGGCTGGCAGGGACCTTAAACGCCATAGACTTGTGACAATAAGCATGGCCACAGCCAGTACCTCCGCCATGAGGCCAAAACTAAGAAATGGCCTGGATCTAGCTGGCAAAGCCACAGCTTTAATCCTACCCATAATTGCTCAGTAATTTAAAGGCTCATGTGGTCAGAAAAAGAGAGAGAAATACAGTAAAAAGAGATTCAAAGATAAAAATTTTTTTTAAATGATTTACAATGTTAAAAATATATGCAGAATGAAATTAAAGTTCTTAAAGTAAAAAACAAAAATAAGGAAGAAAGAGAGTTGTTGTGCGTGGTAGTACACACCTTTAATCCCAACACTTGAAAGGCAGAGGGAGATTGACCTCTGTGACTTCAAGGTGTGGTAGCACACACCTTTAATCCCAGTGCCTAGAAGGCAGAGAAAAACAGATCTCTGTGAGTTCAAGGTGTACTGGTGTACACCTTTAATCCCAATGCCTGGAAGGCAGAGACAGGCAGATTTCTGAGAGTTCAAGGACAGCTTGGTCTACAGAGTCAAAGATACAGAGAACCTGTCTCAAAAAGCAAAAAGTTAAAAGTAAAAATAAATGAAATAGAGGTTAAAACAAAGCTGCACAAAGATGGAAAATACACAGAGAATTTTGATACTGTATGCTATTATGCTTTCTTTGAACTGTTTGAATGCTGAGGAAGGAGCAACAGCTGCTAAAAGATATTTGTTTATAAATGCTGCTGAACTAATCCAACATAGATATTTTGAAAATGCCTTGACTTTGAAATTTGGATCTAAGGACATGATGCTTTGGAAAGGAGTTTCTTATTTTGTTTTCACAGAGGATGAGACCCTGTTGATTTCTTCCATTCCGATTTGGTATGATGGACCACGCCCTCCTGAAGGGTTGGTGTGAACACCTTCAGAAAATTGCTTTGCTCAACTGCCAACTGAGATGAAACTAGCACACAGGTTATACCATGAAAGACCTAATTAACGATGCCCCCATTCAGCAGGAAGCAGTTTGGAGAGAAAAAACTGCACCCATGTTCCCAAATATGGTTTATAAATATTCTTTTACATTTAAAGGGGGATATGATATAGGTATTAATAATTCGCATTAGTATAGATTTTGCTTTATTGATAGAGATTTAAGGTCAATTTTGTTATATGTATATGCATATTTCTGCTATTGATTAAGATATTGTGATTGTGTAGTTCATTAAAAAATGTAATGTATAATTAAGAAATATAGGTTAATGGATAATCATCAGTAATAGTCAAGCTTGTAGTCATGTTAGCTAGATTTTCTAGATATATAGAGATACATTTCAGTTAGATAGACATTCTTCATATCTTTCAAAGAATGCAGAATATGGCATTTAATGTTTTAATAACTTAGAGTTTTTCATGACAATGAGACACTCTGCTCCTGGCAGCACTAATCTACTTCAAGAAAAAGATGGGCATCGAAGAGGCTTGTTATGGAGTTTGATAGCCATTTGGGCAAGAAACTGCTCTTGCCTGGACTATTGCATAAACTGGAAACAGAGAACCCACAAAGAGAGGACTACTGAACTTGCCTAAAGGTGAGATGATCTTTCGGGGTTCCTGAATCATGAAGGAGTCTGCAAGACATTCTGCAGGACACAAAAGATAGTGACTGAAATGATTTTGAATTTTCCTGCTTCATGGAAATGTCTGCTGGATACTATGGGCCTGTAGGCCGAAGATAGATGCCCCAATGGTACAGAGGAACTTTGGGTGACTGTCCAGGCAGTGAGATGTCTCTGTCATTTCTAGAGTTTTAAAAGTTGCTTTTTTCTTGTTTGCTTAGGTAGTATTGTATCTTTCTGGAGTCTTTGATGGAGTTAAGAATAGTTAGTTATAGTTATAGTCTTCCTTAGCTATGATAAAGATTATTGTAATTTTTACTTGATAACTGTTTTGCTATATGTAATTTTGCTATGTTAAAGTTAAAGCCTTTTTTTTTTGTTTAAACCAAAAAAGGGGAAATGATGGAGGAAGGTCATTGATTAAATAAAGAAACTGCTTGGCTGGCCCTCATTGGTTAAAACATAGGTGGGAGGAGTAAACAGAACAGAATACTGGGAGGAAGAGGAAGTGAGCTCAGACTGACAGCTCTGCTCTCTGGAGCAGAGACGCCATGCTCCCAGGCTCTTGGGCAGACACATGGGATGAAGCTCCGACCCAGGATGGACGTAGGCTAGAATCTTCCCGGTAAGACTGGTGCTCACAGATTGTTAGAGATGGGTTGATCGGGATATCAGAATTAGCCAGTAAGGGCTGGGGCTAGAGGTCCAAGCAGTGTTTAAAAGAATACAGTTTCTGTGTAATTATTTCAGGTAAAGCTAGCCGTGCGGGCAGTCAGGTGCCGGGGACGCAGCCTGCTGCTCTTATTTCAACATATGTCCTTAAGTATCTTCTGGCCATTGGAAATTCTTCTGATGAGAATTCTGTTTATTTCAGTACACCACTTTTTATTTGGGTTATTTAGAATTTTAACTCCCAGTTTCTTGAGTTCTTTTTAAATTTTGGAGATCAGTCCTTTGTCTGATGTGGGGTTGGTGAAAATTTTTTCCCTTTTGGTAGGGTGCCTTTTTGTCTCATTGACTGTGTCCTTTGCTTTACAGAAGCTTCTCAGTTTCAGGAGTTCCCATTTATTTATTGATGCTCTTATTGTCTGTGATATGGAGTTATATTTAGGAAGTGGTCTCCTATGCCCATGCATTAGAGGTTACTTCCCACTTTCTCCTTTATCAGGTTCAGTGTATTCAGGTTAATATTGTGGCCTTTAATCAATTTGGACTTGGGGTTTGTGCATGGCGACAGATATGGATTTATTTTCATTCTTCTATAGGTTGACATCCAGTTATACCAGCACCATTTGTTGAAGATGCCTTCTTTTTTCCAGTGTATCTTTTTTGCTTCATTTTCAAAAATCAGGTGTTCATAGATGTGTGAATTAATATCTGCATCTTCAATTCAATTCCAGTGGTCAACGTCTGTTTTTTTTTTTGCTAATACCAAGCTGTTTTCATTACTGTAGCTCTGAAACAGAGCTTGAAGTCAGGGATGGTAATGCCTCTGGCAGTTCCTTTATTGTACAGGATTGTTTTGGCCATCCTGGGTTTCTTGTTTTTCAATGTGAAGTTAAATATCATTCTTTAAATGTTTGTGAAGAAGTTTGTTGAGATTTTGATCGGGATTGCATTGAATCTATAGATTGCCTTCGGTAAGATTGCCATTTTTCCTATGTTGATCCTTCTTATCAAAGAGCATGAGAGAGCTTTTTTTGGTATATTCTTCAATTTCATTCTTCAGAGACATAAAGTTCTTATCAAATAGGTCTTTCACATCCTTTGTTAGTGTTAACCCATGGTATTTTATGTGCTTTTTGGCTATTGTGAAAGGCGATGTTTCTCTGATTTCCCTCTCAGCTTCTTTATCCTTTGTGTATAGGAAGGCTGCTGATTTTTTTGAGTTGATCTTGTATTCTTCCACTTGCTGGAGGTATTTATCAGCTGTAGGAATTCTCTGGTAGAGTTTTGGGTGCCACTTATATACACTATCATATCATCTATAAATAATGAAAGTTTAACTTCTTTTCCAATTTGAATCCCCTTGTTCTCCTTTTGTTGTCTTATTGTTATTGCTAAAACTTCAAGAAATATGTTGAAGAGATATGGAGATAGTGGACAGCCTTGTCTTGATTGTGTTTTTAGTGGAATCACTTTCAGTTTCTTTCCATTTAATATGATGTTAGTTGACGGCTTGCTGTATATTGTTTTTATTATATTTAGATATGAACCTTGTATCCCTAATCTCTCCAATACCAGTATCATGAAGGCATGTTGAATTTTGACAAATGTTTTTCCTGCATCCAATGAAATGATCATATGTTTATTTTTCAGTTTATTTATATGGTGGATTACATTGATTGATTTTTATATGTTGAACCAGCCCTGCATCTCTGGGATGAAGCCTACTTGGTCATGATCCATGATATTTTTGTTGTGGTCTTGGATTCTATTTGCCAGGATTTTATTGAGAGTTTTGCATCCATATTCATGAGTGCAATTGGTCTCTAATTCTCTTGCTTGGTTGAGTGTTTGTGAGGGTTTTGGTATCAGGGTAACTGTAGCTTCATAAAAATACTTTGGCAGTGAGACTTCTGTTTCTATTATGTGGAACACTTTGAGGAGTATAGGTATTAGCTCTTCTTAAATGTTCTTGTAGAATTCTGCACTAAAACCATCCAGCCCTGGGCTTTTTATGGTTGGAAGGTTTTGATGTTAGCTTCTATCTCCTCGCATCTCTTGGGTCTATTTAAATTATTCCCCTGGTCTTAATTTAAATTTCGTAGGTGGTATCTATCTAAAAACCTGTCCATTTCTTTTACATTTTCCAGTTTTGTGGAGAATAGATTTTTGTAGTAGTACCTAATGATTCTCTGAATTTCCTCAGTGTCCGTTGTTATGTACCCCTTTTCATTTCTGATTTTGGTAATTTGGAGGTTCTCTCTCTCTGCCTTTGATTAGTTTAGATAAGGGTTTGTGAATCTTGTTAATTTTCTCAAAGAACCATTTCTTTGTTTCATTGATTCTTTGTATGTTTTTTTTTTGTGTTTCTAGTTTGTTGGTTTCAGCCCTTAATTGATTATTTCCTGTCTTCTTCTCTTTTTCTCCTTTTGGGTGAGTCTATGACCTGTCCAGCAGGCCACGTAATTCGTGGGCCTCGAGTTCAGAATCACCTGGGTAGGAATGGGGGGAAAGAGAAAGAGAACCAAGCGCGTATAAAGAATGACAGAGTCAGTCTAAGATGCGTCTAGGTTCCGTTTATTGCAGGCAGGGGTTTATTCTAATAGAGTGGTTTTGGTTGGGAGGGGTAGGGTTAGAGGGGAGTGGAAACTATCGCTCCCTAGGCCAGGGAGGAAGCAATATATCTCTTGAAACATCTACGTGGTTAGGCTGTGTCTTGGCACCTTATGTCTTGGCATCTTGTGGTCAGGTCATTCTGAGAACTGTATCATAGCTGTCTGTGCAGCAAGCTGTTTTGGTAGCAAGCAGTTTTTGCAGAGAGGATGAGGAAGATTGGCCAATACTTTAGGTCGGGGGGCTTCTTGGTCCCCAACATCTCCCCCTCTCTTTATATATAAATGAGCCAATTGGGATTTGGGATCTGGGTGCTATTCTGGTAATCGAAAGACCAAAGACTTGGTAGACGGAGCAGACACAAAATTGATCCAAGCCTAAGCTGGTGCAATGGGAACTAGCCCTCAGTGTGCAAGGCCTCGACGATGGGTGTTCTGCAACTCTATTGCTGGTGTCAAGGGCAGAATCATGAGAGAGACTGAGCCTGTTAGAAGACTGATGCTAGACCTTTACCCGTCTTTGGGACATCCTCCCCATTAGGATTGCCCTGTCTTAGGTGGGCCTAGGCTTTAACAATTCTTCCATTATTGACTTTCCTGTCTTCTTCCTCATGGAACATTTTGAGTTAAAGCACCATGGGGACAGATCTAACAAGGCCAAATTTTACAGTTTTGTCCAGAATTTCCATCCTGGGCCTGGGCTTGGGGTATGAAATCTAAGTGGGGAATGGGAAAAGGGTTGAGGGGAGGGAAGGGAAATCTTCTGTAGCTCGATCACTGCAACTTCTTCATTGGCAGCTTCTTCATTGGAGGTTCTTCATTGGCAGCTAAGCGATGATAATGAACCTCATAGGTTTTAATGCAGAATCTATTTGAGACTTAATAAAACGCGTTAAACGGTTAAAAGCCCATGGCCCAAAGGAAAGGAGGATAAGAAACACTACCAAAGGGGCTATAACAGTGGGGAGTAAGGTGGATAGCCAAGGGGATCCTTGCAGCCAGGTAGAGAACCAGAATTTTTCTTTATCAAAGTCCCTTTTACGTTTATCCAGTCTGTCTCTCAAGATCTCCATAGATTCCCTGACAACGCCTGTATGGTCGGCATAAAAACAACATTCTTCCCGTAGGGCAGCACAAAGGCCTCCCTCGTTTAAAAATAGGAGATCTAGTCCACGTCTATTCTGTAGGACTACCTCAGAGAGCGAAGTTAAAGACTTCTCTAAGGCAGTAATGGATTTTTTGATGGCCTCGAGATCCATTGTCATGGCTTTTTGTAATTCCCATAATTGATTATTTTGCAATAAGGCAGTTGTTTCAGTCCCAATTCCAGCAGCAATGCTGCCGACCCCCAATAGTAAGGCAAGGGTCATAGTTATTGGTTCTCTTTTTATTCTTTGTGACATTTGTGTTAAAAAAAATGCCTTCTGAATAATAGCTGATACGGGGCCAAAGTTGTACTAAGATGCAAAATTCCTCAGGGGTAAAACTGTTAGCAAATATACATAATGTTAGGCCAGTGTTTTAGGCCCAATAAGTTCCATTAGGGGGCACAAGATAATTATTACTTTTAGAGGGGAAAACTGTCTCATAACAATATTGGGAAAAATGTGAGGGAACCTGACCCAAGCAATATCCTGATCCTGAGACTGCAGATAAGGTGAGTTGGTGTAGATTTTCTCAGCATTGGGGAGGGGGTGAAGCATGTACGGTCACCTTGGTGACAATAGTAGCTACTCCTTCATAATAGGGGGGTTTTGCTGATAGACATAGCCAACAAGCTTCTGTAAGGTTGGGATTGGACATGTTGATTGTAGAATAGGCTCCTTGAATAAGGTTGAACAATCTATCTGCTGTTTGGGGGATTAAAGTAGGTGGGGGAGCTAAAGAAATTACATCCTGACTGGGCAGGGAAAAGGACTGAGGTTTTGCAGAAACCGTCGACTGAGGTGTCGGAGCAGCAGGGCACGGCTTTGGGGCTCCTGCATAGCTCTTTTCTTGATCTGGAAGGACGGGATTGGGGCCTACAGGTGAGGAAGAAGGTGCCATTTCTTGGAGCTGAATCATGAAAGTGGCAGCTGGATCCGTGCCTTTTACATGAAGGAGGATTCCCCAAGTTCTTCCTCCTGTCCAAATTGTGTCCCGTTGTTTGCCCAATTCAGTAAAGGAAATTTTGAGTATGTTACATTGTCCCCCTGGCCTTGCATATTTTCGCTGGGGATAATAGCGGGAATCATAGCAAGCGCCGCAAGGTTGATTTCTTTCACAGTGGGACGTGCCTGGATCACTGTGATCATGGGAATGGACAGTGATATAATCATCTTTTATGGGGGGCTTTCAGGAACCCATGTCACCTGTACTAGCACAGCTCCAGTCTCTGTAATAAGCCTCCGAGGCTCCTCCACATGTTTTAGCTTTATACCTGGAGCCAGTGCGCTTTGGGCAAACATAGAACTGTGCCTTTTTGGTCTCTGCCATGTCCCAGGGGGAGTTGCATCCCCATTCAGATGGATTAGTCCATCTGTCTACTATATCACATAAGTCTAAAAACAGATCTGGGAACCATTTTCCAAAGGGATAATTTGTGGAGGAATTGGAAGCGGCAACCTCTCCGTTTGAAAGATTAATAACTAGCCATTTTTGGGGGATAGGGATGTGATTTGAGGGAGTCTTACTGCTTTAAGGCTAAAAAACAGTAGGCAACCAAGCCAGATCACTCTCAAATATAACATCCTTACCATGTATGATCTTACCAAGTGTATTTTTGACCTGGCTTGTGACAGCGAAAGCAAAAACAGCAAAAAAGAACAATCAAGACCATCAAGGTTATGGCAAGGGCTCCATAAAGCGGCTCTATATTTTTGGAGAATATACCTTGCATTTTTAAGCGTTGCGTTTCTGCAATATAAACAGAAAAATATTTCCTCAGGGAGTATATCCCTGGGCCTGTTTGGTGTCAGAGAAGGGTTTAACCAGCCGGACTGGGAGCCATCTTGCTCCTTTTTCTTTTGTATCATATATGGCAGCAGAACATTTACCCCAGATTAGAACTGGGTCAGGTCCATTCCATAGCCCCGTCATAGGGTTTTTCCATAATACTTTGGCATATCCCTGATGAGTTTTGGGATGCCAGTGTGTCTGCTGTCGATTTTTCTTGTTTATCGAGCGTCAAGAAATTTAGAACAAAGAGGGCTTGTGCAAGTACCAATTTTTGATTGCCTTTGTGAGGGAACAATATCTCTTGTGCTTTTAATTTGTTAATGGTATTCTTTAAAGTTTGGTGGGTTCTCTCGACAATACCTTGTCCTTGAGGATTATAAGGGATTCCGGTAACATGCTCAATTCCCAATGCTGTATAGAATTGTTTAAATTTTGAACTAGTATATCCAGGGCCATTATCTGTTTTAACAGACGTCAGTTGACCCAAGGTAGCCAGAGCTTGTATCATGTGGCTAATAACATCTTTAGTGGCCTCTCTGGTATGTGCGGAGGCAACAATGAACCCATTGAAGGTATCCGCTGTAACATGGACATATTTGAGTTTCCCAAAGGTAGGGAGATGTGTCACATCCTGTAGGGTTAAGACAGCCCCTTTTGGGGGCGGGGTTTGCCTCGGGCGAATGCCTGCCAATAAATGGGCACGTGGGGATGCGGCTTGGCCCTTTTCCTTCCTACCTCCTGTGCCACGCAGGAACTTCGGTTCTGTAAGTTTATCATTAAAGTGTGAATATTCTTTAGTATATGCATTGCATTTATTTACGCCGATACATTTGGCACCCAACGTGGGGCTTTGCCAAGACCCGGCCCAAATCGGAGTCTCTTGAGGCCCCCCCCACCCCGGGGCCGCTGCAGCGGTCTCTCTGGGCGCGCGGAAGCAGCTGAGATTCTGAGCGACTCGATTTTCCCTGCTGCTTGCTAGAGAATCAAGCGGGACAGGAGAGCTAGCACTTTCCGGGTTTGAAATCGGCAGCACCTCTGTAACAGTGTGATCACTCTCTGTTCCCCTCCCACCTCCGCCGGTGCTCGGGTCACATGACAGCGGCCCTGCAAGCTCCGGCACAAAAACGCCAGCATCCCTTTGATTTGTTCACTTTGTTGGCTTTTCTTTATTCCCTTTCTGGCCCAATTGTTACTTATCAGTCTGGTGTCTGTTTCAATTTTGTTTTTGAGTCATTTATTTCAGATTTAGGCCACGTGGACTCAACTGGACTCTTTCGCCACCACTGGCAGGAACCAGTCATTACAGGTAAAAGAATTTTTTCTTTTATAAATAATGTCTGAGAACGTGACAATTTCAGATTTCAACAGCTTTTTTGAGTGTACCATTTTGGAGATTTTACAAGAGGTGTCTATCACCCCACATCTGTTGATATTTCTGGGATTCTTAATTTTCCTTAGCACTATTTGGTTTGATAATAGGAAAATGATCAAATCTCTTAAGGCAGAGGTTGAACGTTTAAAAACTATTGAGAATGACAACAATCTTCTCAAGAATCAGTTTGAAGTTCTCCAGGAAGAAAACAGATCTTTGTTTAACATGACTCGGTTAACTAACCAAAATCTAGAAAAGGTACAGGCTGATGTTAAGGAGAAATTCATTACTATGGAAGAAGGAACAGCTGAATTAGATCGTAAGTTCCAGCAGTCCCTTTCTGTAGGAACTGAAACATTAACTGAGAGAATCAAAACTGCTGAATGTGACAATCGAATTTTGTCTAAAGCTTATGACAGATTGGCGGAAAGATTATCAATACAAAAAGGCACGGTTTATGCCATAAAAATTATGTCCAAAGATGACAAGTTATCTCTAATGGACAAATTTCATACTTTAGAATCCTCAATGAAGGCTTTGGAACATAATTCTGGACAGGAGATTCAGACATTACAAAAAGCAATGATGAATAGAATTGAAAAGATTGAGGAATTTCTAAATTCTGATGAAGAAGAGCAAATGGTAGAAAGGCAAATTTTAACTACATCTGTGGATAAATCCCTTAGGGACAATTTCCACAAAGCTCTACCTACAGCTCTACATGCCTTTCCAGTAATAACAACAGAAAAGGTGATTGGTTCCAGAAACCCTAGGGTCATCAAAGAAGATACATGGGAGCCTGTCCGTATGAATGATCTCAAAGAAATTAAACAGGCCATCATGACTTTTGGGATGTACGCCTCTTTTGTTAAAGAGATGCTAAAATCTTGGGCCACAACAAGCAGAGCAACCCCCTCGGACTGTCTCCAGCTGAGCTCCGCGGTCCTTGAGAGTGGACCGCAATTAAAATGGAAATGCTTATTCAGGCAAGAGGCTAGACTTTTAGAGCAGCAGGAAAAGGCGAAGGGAATT
Organism: Microtus oregoni; assembly: GCF_018167655.1. Taxonomy (NCBI): domain Eukaryota; kingdom Metazoa; phylum Chordata; class Mammalia; order Rodentia; family Cricetidae; genus Microtus; species Microtus oregoni. The sequence continues at coordinate 542,732 of NW_024544808.1, read as the reverse complement.
GACATTTCCCTAGATAAAATTCTAGGTGAAGGGCTCTTTTCCGACCCTCAGGAACAAGCTAATTTGGATGAAAACATACTCTCCATGTGTACTACAGCAGCCTTAAGGGCTTGGGACAGAGTACAAGACCCAGGACAGAGAATGGAATCATTTGTCACAGTGAAACAGGGTCAGAGAGAACCCTTTAGTGACTTTTTACAAAGGTTAACTAAGGCTGTACAAATAGGGATATCTGACCCAGAAGCAAGACATATAATAATTGAGTCTTTGGGTTACGAAAATGCAAATGTGGAATGCAAAAAGATCTTGGGGCCTTTAAAGTTCAGATCAGCGCCCTTGGAAGAATGGGTCTTACATACACTAAATGTTGACACATTTGACAATGACACTGAAGCATGGGTAGAAGAAGCAATTTCCAATAGTAAAAGGAGACACCAAAATACCAAATATTTTAATTGTGGCAAACTGAGTCATATGAAAAGGAATTGTAAACAACGGATTTTCAGAAATAATAATAATGCATCTTCTAGAAATAACAGAAATAGAAGGACTCAGCCTTCAGGTTTATGTAGAAGATGTGGAAAAGGCAGGCATTGGACGAATGAATGCAGGTCTACAAGAGATAGACAAGGCAATCTGATACAGATGGAAAACGTGAGAAGGGGGGCCTCACAGGCCCCCATGGCAAACATGATTCAGTCATTTCCAGTTTCTGCAGAGAACGTGCCTCGTCAGGACAATTAGGAAGCCACATGCCTACTGTTACAAGCACTAGTAATCAGAATGATGAGTTACATATGTTTTGGCAAACTTCTATAAATGATCAAAGACCTAAACTGAGAGTGTGTGTAAATGGCATTTTTATTACTGGCCTGCTGGACACAGGTGCTGATGTAAGTATCATTACCCCAGAATCTTGGCATCCATATTGGCCTATTCAGAATGTAAATGTTCAGCTCCTGGGAATTGGAACCCTATCTCGAAAAAGGCAGAGCACGAGATGGGTTAAATGTATAGGGCCTGAGGGACAAACAGGAAAATTAAGGCCATATGTAGCCAATATTGCAATGAATTTATGGGGTCGTGACCTATTACAACAATGGAATACCCAAATTAACATTCCTGCTACTTCTAGAGCCTATATTTCTGAAAATAATATTAAAAGTTATTACAAACGGAGAAAACCGGCCATTAGGGCTGTGCAAGAACAAGCAATTGATGTCCCTTCAGAGATACCAACAGCCTTGCCTCTAAAATGGTTTCTGAAAAACCAATATGGACAAAGCAATGGCCTTTAGCTGAGGAAAAGTTACAGGCTTTAGAACAGCTGGTACAAGAACAATTAGATGCTGGACATATAGAAGAATCTACCAGCCCTTGGAATTATCCTGTATTTGTGGTTAAGAAAAAATCAGGTAAATGGAGAATGGTGACAGACCTCAGGGCCATCACCAAGGTTATTCAACCGATGGGCCCTCTGCAATCTGGAATTCCTTTGCCCTCTTTATTACCAAAAGGATGGCCTCTCATAGTTATTGATTTAAAGGATTGTTTTTCACTATACCTTTGCAAAAAGAAGATAGAGAAAAATTTGCCTTCACAATGCCTACTTATAACAATTCTCAACCTTCAAGGAGGTACCATTGGGCCGTCCTCCCCCAGGGTATGTTAAATAGCCCCTCCCTGTGCCAATATTTTGTGAACCAACCATTGCAAATAATACGCAAGAAATTTCCCAAATCTATACTATACCATTACATGGACAACATATTGTTATCTGACTCAAACATAGATACCTTGAACAGACTGTTTAAAGAAATACAGATACTGTTACCTAAATGGGGATTGCAAATTGCTCCTGAAAAGATTCAGAAGGGAGATTCTGTTAATTATTTAGGTTATAGAATAGGTTTGCAAAAAATTAAGACACAAAAGGCACAAATTCGGAGAGATCGCCTACGGACTCTTAATGACTTTCAAAGACTGTTAGGAGACATTTCCAGTCTACGAACAGCTATCGGAATAACACCTGATCTAATAATTCATTTGAACAAAACCTTGGATGGTGATAAAGATTTAAACAGTCCTAGAGAATTAACAGCTGAAGCAGAAAAGGAACTGACAATGATTGAGGAGAAATTACAACAGGCACATGTGGACAGAGTGAATCCAGAGCTCGATTGTATTCTCGTCATATTACCGTCAAAAATTTCTCCTACAGGAATTTTAATGCAGAGAGATGATATTATCTTGAAATGGATCTTTTTACCACATAAACCAAGTAAAAAACTGAAAACATATATGGAAAATGTCTCTGAGTTAATTATAAAAGGCAAGCTGAGACTTCGTCAACTAGCAGGCATAGACCCAACAGAAATTATAGTACCTTTCACTGCTGATGAATTAAAAAAATTATGGGAAGATAATGAACCATGGCAAAGAGCTTGTGCTAATTTATGACTTACTGGTTTTAGAAAATTATATTGGTCCTGTTTCTTGTATATTTATATATTGAATATTGAATGTGAGTGTTCCTACCTCTATTTTTGTATAAGAGTATGCTTATATTGTATGGATACATCTATCATATCACAATGTACATTTCTACCTCTGGTACTATTTATGTAATAATATTGTTTACATTTTGATATGTAATGACATTGTTTACAGGTGAAGATCATTGTCTTCATATATTGCACAGTTGTTTATTCTCTTAGTTTTCAAATTAGATAGGTATTGAGAATTATATGTTTGTCATATTTATTTTTAGGTTAATCAGGTCTTTTAGATACATAGAGATTATTTTTAGTATAGATAGTATAATCTTCAGCCTCTTTGAAGAGCTGTAGAAAATGGCCTTTAATCTAACCTAGAATTCTGTGCCATCGAGACACAATTACTCCTGGCAACACCACTCTACTCCCGAGAGAACGTTGAGCACCAAAGACACTCCACTGGGAGCTTGTCTTCTTGGCAGAACTGGCCTTTGGGTTAAGAAAAACCCATACCTCAACTACTGACTAAGATATGAAACAGGATTGTCTTATCTTGCCAAGACAGGGTAGGATAATTCTAAGAAAGTTCCTCGCATTTGATAATGGTATGTCAGTTATGTTAGGCCTTAGACAAAGTTGGTTGACTCAACATTGCAAACGAGATTTTGGGTGATTGCCCAGGTAGTCAGTTGTCTCTGTCATTTATTGCACATTTTGGATATCTCTCATTTGTTATGTAATATTTACTCCCTTCTCAGATCTTTGATGGAGTTGAAGATTATTTAATTGTAGTTACTCTCTAGCAAAACTTTTGTTCTCAATATTGTTTGTTATATTTATCATTTGTTATAGTTGTTTATAGTTATATTTGGCTTAGTTATGTCTTATTTAGACAAAAGGGGGAGATGTAGGGTTAAGGCAGCCCCTTTAGGGGGCAGGGTTTGCCTCGGGCGAATGCCTGCCAATAAATGGGCGCGCGGGGAGGCGGCTCGGCCCTTTTCCTTCCTACCTCCTGTGCCACGCGGGAACTTCGGTTCTGTAAGTTTATCATTAAAGTGTGAATATTCTTTAGTATCTGCATTGCATTTATTTACGCTGATAACATCCATTTGCCAGAGTTGTCCAGGCGTAAGGCCTCGTGGATTTACCCCAAAATGTGGGTCTGGTAAGTAAGGCAAACAATTTTTCCATGATTTGACAATTTCCCTGGCTTGTTCTCTTATAATAAGAAATTTATGGCACAATGTTTGAGCATTGAGATGATGGAGCTGATGGGCCTCTTGTGCAGTCGCTATTCTTTTTATTTCTGAGAAAAATGTTTGTGGCATTTTGGTGGCTGCATCCGCTAACTCATTCCCTGAAACCAAGGGGCCTGGGAGACCTGTATGCGCACGGATGTGTCCAATGTAAAAGGGGTGGTCTCTCTGTCTAATGAGTTTTTGTATCTTGTGAAACATATCAAAAGTGGGTGTTTGTGGTTGAATAGTGGGGACCATTTCCAACTTTTGTAATGCTCTAACCACATAATGACTGTCAGAATAAATATTAACAGGACAATGTTTAAATTTTTGTAACACAGTTAGCACCGCATATAATTCCACCAATTGTGCAGAACAAAAGGGGGTGTCGATGGCAGTTGTTGTGCCATCAAGAACATAGGTAGCCCGTCCATTTTTTGACCCATCAATGAAAACTGTCAATGTATTTGGGATGGGCTCTGATTTTGTATTTTTAAGGAAAATAAAGGGAGTATGGGAAAAGAATTGAATCAATTTATTGCTAGGCAATTGTGTATCAAAATTTTCTTTGTATGAACAGACAAGAACAGCCCATTCAGGATGATGAAGGGCTAGCCATTCTAAATTAGTTGTATCATAAGGTTGTATAACTTTATCAGGTTTCTTGCCAAAATATTTGGTTGTAGTCTTTAAACCCAGCATAATCAATTGACAAACCAAAAGGGGATAAATAGGAAGCACTTTTCGTTTAGCGATGGGAAGATGGACCCAGAGGAGTGGAACTGAGCTTTGCCAGAGTAAGCCAGTCGGGGAAAATTCTGTAGGGAAAATAACTGTAGGGGTTGTTCAGGGCAGAAATATCCTATGTGTTGTTTTAAAATAGCATCTTCCACCTTTTTAAGGGCTAAGAGGGCTTTTGGGGTGAGTATCCGAGGGGACAAGGGATCTGATTTACCAGCAAGAATATCCTCAAGGGGATGAATATCACCTTTTGTGAGTTGTAAATAGAGCCGTAACCATTGGATATCGACCACTAACTTTTGGAAATCATGTAATGTTTTTAAGGAATCTTTTCTAACTTGAAATTTTTGGGTATATAGAAGGTCGGGATGAAGTTCAAAACCCAAAAATAGAAAGGGAAACTGTGTCTGAATTTTTTCTGGAGCTATACAAAATCCTCGCTCTTGTAATGCCTGAACTATCATTAGTGCTAATGTATGAGATTCTTTAGGGGTCTTGGTGGCTATTAGGATGTCATCCACGTAATGCATGATATACGTCTCAGGAAATTTCAATCGAAAGGGGTCAATGGTTTGGGCGACATATTTCTGGCAGAGGGTAGGCGAATTTGCCATCCCTTGAGGTAGGACTCTCCATTGATATCTAGGATTTGGCCCTACTTGATTAGTAATGGGAATGGAGAAGGCAAATCTCTTGCAATCATCATCATGAAGCGGGATGGAGAAAAAGCAATCTTTGATATAAATAATAATTTTACTATAGCCCCAAGGAATGGCCACAGGTGTGGGCATTCCAGGTTGCACTGCTCCCATAGGGACCATGGTTTTATTAACCTCTTGGAGATCCTGAAGGAGTCTTCATTTTTCTGATGTTTTTTTAATTACAAATATTGGCATATTCCAGGGAGAGGTAGATGGTTCAAGGTGTCCTTGATCTAACTGTTCCGGTACCAACAGTAGGGCTGCCTGAACCTTTTCTCGAGATAGGGGCCATTGATCTATCCATACTGGGTCATCAGATTTCCAAGTTATTTTCTCAGCATGAAGTGCAGGAGGAGCAATGGCCCTCAAGAAAAAGAATGAATAGGGGCAATGGTTTCTGAATCTTTCCCAAGTCCTTTCCTATCTGTCTTTTGTTTAGGGGTGATGGGTTGTGTCATTTCCTGTTCCCTTTTTCCTAGACCCTTTCCTGGTAGGAATCCTGTTTTCAGCGTCATGTTAGTAACAGTCTCATTGGGGCTCATCATAATAACCCCCATCTGGGTGAGTATATCCTTTTCCCAAAGATTAATGGGTAAGCCATCCACAACAAAAGGACTAACTGTCCCTGTATTGCCTTCCTTGTCCTTCCATTGTAGGGCCTTTGAACTTTGGAGAGTGTTTTGACTTTGTCCGATGCCCTGAAGGTGTGTGGCCGTAGCCCTTAAGGGCCAATTTTGTGGCCAATGCGTCTTAGACAGGACAGTGGCGTCTGCCCCCGTATCCAACAGACCAAGGAAGAGTTTTTTATCAAGCCATAATTGTAAAGTGGGTCTAGTATCTGTTAATTTTTGAATCCAATATATATATTTGATGATCCTGGCTGAGATTGACCTCGAGTTTGTGCAGCTGAAGGGTAATCTCCACAAAAGGGAAGTGGAAGTGCCTGTGTTATGCGTTGTCCCTGTGATATCATAAGGGGTCCCTTAGGGGCTGAGACTAAAATTTTTATTTCGCCCTGATAATCATTATCAACCAGAGTGGGTGTTATTGAGAGTCCTTGTAGGGAGCTTGAAGCTTGCCCTATGATTAGAAAAAACATGCCTGGGGGCGGAGGGCCATAAACCCCAGTATCCAGAATAATGGTTCCCTCCTCCAGAGTTATAATCTGGATGGTGGAGGAACAGAGGTCCAATCCTGCGCTTTCTGCTGTTGCTCTACAAAGGCTTGGACCGGACTGTGGTTGACGAATGGGTTGTGGGATCCAGTTTGTTTCTGAGGAATTTGTTGTGAGAAAGGGTTGGGGCCCCTCAGAGGGGCCCCTTGCCCGTTTCCCTGAACCGCAGGGAGGGTCTGTCCATAAACATCATATTTGGAATGGCATTCCTTGTCCCATTGATTTCCTTTCTTACAGTGCTGGCAAAGTCCTGGCAGAGGAGGTCTAGATACATTCTGTGTTTGTGAGGGGTATGGGTTGTTAGCTCCCTCAGTGCAATTTTTTGCAAAATGTCCGGGCTTTCCGCATTTATAACAAGATCTCGAAGTAACCTGTCTGGCAGTCATGGGATGGAGTGCTGTGCCCACAGCTAGGCTGATGGATTTAGAAAGCTTATGTTCAAAGGAATCAACCTCATTGCAAAGCCTAATCATACCATGGAGGTCGATGGTTTTCATTTTGCCCCTTAAAGCAGCCTTACAGGCCGAATTAGCATTTTCAAAGACAAGCTGTTTTATGATGGGATTATCAGTGCAATTTTCTCCCAGGATCCTTTCTGCAGCTTTTAGGAGCCGGGCTACAAATTGGGCATAAGGCTCGCTGGTGCCTTGGATAATTTTAGAAAGGGAAGTGCCCACTGAAGTAGGAGGGGGAATGGCCCGCCAGGCAGCCAATGCGGCTTGTGTTAGTTGATTGAGCAACCCCACGGGCAGCACCTGTTGTTTCTTTTCAACCGCATATTTTCCTCGACCTGTCAGTTTGTCTAGAGTCCATGAGGCTGTTGCCGTGTTTTGTTTGTTAACATTTGCCTGGTCTTCAAGTTTTTTTTTAACAATTCGGCCTTCCAGGATAAGTATTGGCCACGGGTTAGTACTGATTGGGCAACCTTTGTCCATTCTATGGGGGTGAGGCTTCCTCCTTGCCCCAAGTTTTCCAGAGTAGACAAGGTGAATGGGGCTGCTGGGCCATAGTTCTTAACTGTGGAATGCAACTCCTTTAAATGTTTTATTTTGAGAGTCTTGATGATGTGGGTACTTTTTCCCTCTTCCTCTCCCTCAGACTGGGATCCTTCCTCCCCCACAGCATCCACAATATCTATAATACAGGACTCGTTATGGGCATTAGCTGTTGTATCTATAATACAGGACTCATCATGGGCATTAGCTGCTGTTCCCTTGGATCTAGTCATGACCAGGAAGGTAAGGCGATGATTAACAGAGGTGGAACGAGTTTTGGATGGATGGGCTCCAGCATTTTTAAAACCCGTCTGTCCAATTCCATCTGAGGATCTTAGCAACTCAGGAGGCGAAGGAGGTGTCAATAGATCAATTTGTAGGGTCTGGATCTGGGTATTTAGATCTTTAAGTTCTTTTTGTAAGGAAATAATGCCTCTCAGCTGGGATATCTGACTGGCAAGGGACCGTTTAGTGGCCAACAGGTTATCCAGGCCTGGAGTCTCCATGGTGTGGGAAGGCAGAGTCATAGGGAAGGAAGGGGCTGATGGCTGAGCCCGATAATCTTGGACAGGTGCATAAGGAGGTGGCTGAGACCATATAAGTCTTCTAGGACTGTAATTTCTTTCCTGGGCTTTTATGGGAGCTTCAAGAGGCGGATCATTGGGCAGTCTCATTTGATTTCTGATCCTCGTTAAGGAAATCCTCAAACAGTGCCAGGAGATGTGAGACTTTCCCCTCCTTTTCAGAATCTTTCAGAATGTCTCTAATTATACCATAAAAGCTAAAGAATGATTCAGGGACCTCCTCACCTTTTCTCAGAAGTTCATTAATACTCTTGCCTACCCTATTCCATGTTAGGGGCTGAATGTCCGGACCATTCAAGATCAGCCAAGGACATTTCTCCTCGGTATAACAGAAAAATTGTAGGAGGTCCTTTTTCTTAACTCTTATTCCTCTCTCCCGTAATGTATTCTTTATCTCTTTTATAAAGAGGGCCTCTTTGGAAGTCGACTTACCCATCCTAATAAGACAGCCGAACTTACCTCAAGATGCTGCACGAGTGATGCAGGATGTCTCTACCAAAGCACGTTCCGGAACGCTTTTTTTCTTCAATTGGGGGCTGTCCAGTGACCACCAATCCTTGAGCTGCCCCATGTTTGGCGCCACTTGACCTGTCCAGCAGGCCACATAATTCGTGGGCCTTGAGTTCGGGATCACCTGGGTAGGAATGGGGGGAAAGAGAAAGAGAACCAAGCGCGTATAAAGAATGACAGAGTCAGTCTAAGATGCGTCTAGGTTCCGTTTATTGCAGGCAGGGGTTTATTCTTATAGAATGGTTTTGGTTGGGAGGGGTAGGGTTAGAGGGGAGCGGAAACTATCGCGCCCTAGGCCAGGGAGGAAGCAATATATCTCTTGAAACATCTACGTGGTTAGGCCATGTCTTGGCACCTTGTGGTCAGGTCATTCTGAGAACTGTATCACAGCTGTCTGTGCAGCAAGCTGTTTTGGCAGCAAACAGTTTTTGCAGAGAGGATGAGAAAGATTGGCCAATACTTTAGGTCGGGGGGCTTCTTGGTCCCCAACAAGTCTACTTGTTTTTTTTCTAGAGCTTTCAGGCATGCTGTTAGGTCATTTATGTGAGTTTATAACTAATTTAGACTCTCTGTGTCATTTTCTCTGGGACTTACCAGCTGTGGGAACTTGGCAGGACAGAAACCCCAACAAGTAGGCCCTCACGTTACAAAGGGAAAACCCTTGACTACAAGAACAACAACAAAAAAAAGAATATTAAGAGCTACAAACTGAACAGTCAACTACTGAACCAATCCTGGTTCACGGAAGAAAAAGAAAGAAATTAAAATCTTCCTTGAACTCAATGAAAATGAAGGCACAACATATCCAAAACTATGGGACACTATGAAAATAGTGCTAACAGGAATATTCATACTACTAAGTGCCAACATAAGGAAAATGGAGAAAACTCACATAAATGACCTAACAGCATGCAAAACCAAACCTCAGAATTTATCTCAGACTGCCTTCCCCTTGCAGGGAAACTACCCAACCGGCCAGCTGCGGGGCCCAGGGTCAATGACCGTGGCTTTCCAACCATCATTTCCCTCAAACCAGCCACAAGGGAGAGCGCAGAAGTAGACATACTAGCTATAATTGATTTTTCCTTGAAAAGAGGAGATCTGCCTAAGCGTGTTCCCACAGGAATCCACGGACCACTGCATCAGGGCACTTTTGCCCTGTTGACAAGGAGGTCTAGCTTAAATGCAAAAGGAGTGACTGTGCATTTAGGGATAATTGATGCTGATTATCAAGGCAAAATTTTAATTCTTATGTCCTCAATTTTGGATATTTCCTTTAAAATAGGAGATCGAATAGCCTAAATACTATTACTTCCATATAATTCTATTGAAAGTTCTGAGAATGAAAGGCAGAGAGGCTTTGGAAGTACAGATGTAAAAAATGTATACTGGGCCACAGATATTACTAGAATGCAGCCTCGAATTAAAATACAGTTGGCAGAAATAGGGATTTTAGACCTTATAGATACAGGATCTGATATTACCATTATTAATGAGAAAGATTGGCCTGCTAATTGACAATATCAAAATATTCCATGCAAAATAGAGGGAGTTAGCAATATGCCTGTGAGTTCAATTGGTCAAGCATGTTATGATTACTGCAGAGGATGGTCAGGTAGCTGTGTTAAAACCTTATATTATGGAAGTTCCTGTGACCATTATAGGAAGGGTTGTATTAGAATGATGGGGAGCTCATATACAATTTTAATGTTTACAGATGGAGCCTATAAAAATACTATGAAAAAATAATGAGCCCTTATGGATTGAACAATGGCCGTTAACTAAAGGGAAATTGGCTGCTGTACATCAATTGGTAAATGAACAACTTGAAAAGAATCATATTGAATTTTCTACATCCCCTTGGAATTCTCCCATTTTCTTTTTTTTAAGCACTGAACATGTAATCATTTTTATTATTTAATACAAAGGTACAATTAAATGCAGGCACAGGATGTGACCCGCATCCTAATTCTGCCTGGCCTTTCTCTTCACAATATCTTTTTCATTATCCAAGGCCTTTTGTTCCTTTGTGTTTCTCTTTTATTGTCTCTTGTTTATGTAGTTTTTATTTATTTTTTGTGGAATTTTTTATATTTAAAAATTTCTGGAGTTGCTGAGAAATTCCATCTGGACGGGTGAGTGTGTGCTATCCAGGGGCGGATTGTCCCAAAAGTGAGCACAAACCCCCCTCCCCTAGCTCCTTCTGCAGGGCTGTCTTTCTTTCGCACGACCCAGCCCCCCAGCACCCCTCCCCAACCCTGCCCTGCTGTATGCTAGGACCAGTGCTCCAGAACAGTCTTAAGCTCCTACACTAAGGCTACCCACCCAGAGCGGTGAGTGCCTGCCTACCGGGCAGGCCTCAGGGTCCCCTGTAAGGGAGCCCGGGCAACTTCAGCTCGTGCGCCAGGCTTCCTGTGCTCTTCTGGATACTGCCCCCCCAACTTGCTCCATTCATCCTTTTGTCCCCGGATCATTGGGCTACCGGGCAGCCCTGTTTAGGTGCTGAGGAATTCCATCTGGACGGGTGAGTGTGTGCTATCCAGGGGCAGATTGTCCCGGAAGAGAGCACAAACCCCCCTCCCCCAGCTCCTTCTGCAGGGCTGTATTTCTTTCGCACGACCCAGCCCCCCAGCACCCCTCCCCAACCCTGACCTGCTGTATGCTAGGACCAGTGCTCAAGAACAGTCTTAAGCTCCTACACTAAGGCTACCCACCCAGAGCGGTGAGTGCCTGCCTACTGGGCAGGCCTCAGGGTCTCCTGTAAGAGAGCCTGGGTACCTTCAGCTCGTGCATGCGCCAGGCTCTCCTGTGCATTTCTGGATACGGCCCCCCCTTGCTCCGTTCATCCTTTTGTCCCTGGATCATTGGGCTACCGGGCGGCCCTGGTTAGTTGTTGAGGAATCCCATCTGGACGGGTGAGTGTGTGCTATCCAGGAGCGGATTGTCCCGGAAGAGAGCACAAACCTCCCTCCCCCAGCTCCTTCTGCAGGGCTGTCTTTCTTACACACGACCCCCCCCCAAGTCTTCTTTTTCTGCAAGGTCCTTTGCTCAGGAACAGTTTTCTGCTCCTACACTAAGGCTACCCACCCAGAGCGGTGAGAGCCTACCTAAGGGGCAGGCCTCAAGGACCCTTGGTAAGGGAGCACATGCACCTTCGGCCTGTGCAGCAGGGTGTCCTGTGTTCTACTCATCCCCACCCTGCCCCCCCAAGTTCCCCCTTTTGTCCTCGGGTCATTGGACTACCAGGCATCCATGTCTTGGTGCTGAGGAGTTCATCTGGATGGGAACGGTTCCTGCTTCTACACTGAGGAGATCCACCCAGAGAGTCAGTCACAGCAAAGACTAGACCAAGACACCAGGCCTCTCCTGGCTCCATTTGAAGGAAGAGATGGGAAGGCGCCAATGCAAGAATTCCTCCAACAAACTGAAAGGCAACATGACACCACCAGAATCCAGGGATCCCGAAATAAGAAAAATTGTACACCCTACTCCAGAAGAATTAGAAGAAATCGACTCAAAAGTGAACTATATGAAAATAATAGAGGACCTTAAACAGGAGGTGAAAAACTGCCATAAACAATTAGAGATGACAAACGAAAAGGTAGAGGAAATGAATAAATCGCTCAAAGAAACGCAAGAAAACCAAGAGAAACAAGAAAAAAAAATCAAACAGGTTAGGGAAGCGGTTCAAGACTTGAAGAATGAAATGGAAGCAATGAAGAAAACACAAACCGAGGGAAGGATGGAGATGGAAAATCTGGGTAAAAGAACAGGAACTACAGAGACAAGTACTAACAACAGATTACAAGAGATAGAAGAAAGAATGTCAGACACTGAAGATACCATAAAGAAAATAAACACACTGATCAAAGAAAACAGCAAAACCAACAAATTCTCATCACAAAACATTCAGGAAATCTGGGGCACAATAAAAAGACCAAACCTAAGAATAATTGGGATATAAGAAGGAGAAGAAGTGCAGCTCAACGGTCCAGAAAATATATTTAATAAAATTATAGAAGAAAACTCTCCCAGCCTAAAGAAAGATATTCCTTTGAAGGTTCAAGAAGCATACAGAACACCAAATAGACTGGACCAAAAAAAAAAAACATCTCCTCGCCATATAATAATCAAAACACAAAACATACAGAATAAAGAAAGAATATTAAGAGCTTGAGAGGGAAGGGGAGAGAAATGGGGGGGAGGGGGGGAGGAGTGGGGGGATGGGGGAGGAGTGGGAGGCTGGGAGGAGGCGGAATTTTTTTTCTCAATAAAAAAAAAGAAAAAAAGAGATAAGATATAAAAAAAATTCTGCCTCCTCTTCGCCTCCCTTTTCCCTCCTCCTCCCCCCACTCCCCATTTCCCAGTCCCCTCCCCCTCTCCAGTCCAAAGAGAAGTCAGGGTTCCCTGCCCTGTGGGCAGTCCAAGGTCCTCCCCCCTCCAACCAGGTCTAGGAAGGTGAGTATCCAAACACGCTAGGCTCCCAGAAAGCCAGTACATGCAGTAGGGTCAAAAATCAGTGCCATTGTTCTTGGCTTCTCAGAAGCCCTCATTGTCCACCATATTAAGAGAGACCAGTTTTATCCCATGCATTTTCAGTCCCAGTCCAGCTGGCCTTGCTGAGCTCCCATTAGATCAGCCCCGCTGTCTCAGTGGGTGCCCCCCTCGCAATCTTGACTTGCTTGCTCATGTTCTCCCTCATTCTGCTCCTCATTTGGACCTTGGGAGCTCAGTCCGGTGCTCCAATGTGGGTCTCTGTCTCTATCTCCATCCATCGCCAGATGACGGTTCTATGGTGATACACAAGATATTCATCAGTATGACTATAGGATCGGGCCATTTCAGGCTCCCTCTCCTCAGCTGCCCAAGGACCTAGTTGGGTACATCTCTCTGGACCCCTGGGAACCCCTCTAGAGTCAAGGCTCTTGCCAACTCTAAAATGGCTCCCATTTTCATTATCAAGAAGAAATCTGGCAAATGGCGAATGCTTGTGGATTTAAGAGGAGTTAATTCCTCCATGTATCCCATGGGAGCACTTCAACTTAGAATTCCATCACCTACTATGCTGCCAAAGGACTGGCTGGTTACTGTAATTGACCTTCAGGATAGATTTTTTACTATCCCCGTGCATCCTGATGATCAAATGCGCTTTGCCTTCTCTTTACCCCAGATAAATCATAAAGGTCCCCATGCTAGATATCAATGGAAATTCTTGCCAAGAGGCATGATGAATTCACCTACCCTGTGTCAGCTTTATGTAGATCATGCTTTGAAACCTGTTAGACAAAAATAACTGCATATTTATATCTCCCATTATATGGATGATATTTTGTTTGCGAGACCTGAATTGGCAGAATTAGAAAAAATTTTAAAGACACTACCAGTTCTGGCATGGCTCTGCACACTTCTTTGCAGACGAAACATTTTATAGAACAAAGGCATAAAGATTCTCATGAGCTCTGGCTAGCTCAGACACAGATTGATACCCACTTCCAAACACAGATCAACAAATTAAAACAGACTGTTAATTGGATTGGTAAGGTGTTGGTCCTAGAGAAGCAGATATGGCTTAGGTGTGATTGGAATTCCACAACGTTTTGTGTTACTAGTCTCTGGTACAATGATTCTGACCACGATTGGCAACTTATACAGCAGTATCTTGAAGGAAATACTTCTGCTTCCAAAATTATTAACAGCCTTCAATTAAATATCCAAGAGATATTTGGCCAACAGTTTGAACATGATGATGTGCCAGCATTAGCGGAAGCTTTTCTGAAGCAGCTTGAAGGATTAGATCCACAAGGAATTATACAGAGTCTCACTCATACTACAGGCAGTATGGGCATTGTGCTGCTTGTTTTGCTGCTTCTGGCTGTAATACTGTATTTAGTATGTATTCAGCCAACTGAAAATTCTATGGTTACTCCCTGGAAGGCTGTTTTTTAAAAAAAAAATACTTAAAGAAAAAGAAGGAAATTGTGAGAATTTGGAATCTGTGCTTTAGTTTGCAGGAAATTGTGCTGCCCTGGCTCTGGGGTAATTTGAGGACTGTGGCAGGGACACAGGTCAGATATGGAATGCCAGGGCTAGGAGAAGAAAACATTCTTCTTCCCCGCTCCCTTGACAAAAGTTTTGAATGGCACAGAGTTTAAGGACGTGGCTGCCCTGCAGCACAGTACACATAAAACTGCTTTGCTCAGATATTTAGGATAGCTTAAATTAGATTTGGGACATTGAGATAATGTCTCTGGAGACTTTTGTGGCCACACCACCCGATGGTATTTTTTACAGATGTTTTGAAATTCTTCCGACCACAACCCTAAGTAAATACATTGTGCTCTCTCGAGTATGATTACTTCACCCACTTATACTTCCTCTTACCGATTAAATCATTGACTGAAGCAATTGTTACAATAATCTATAAAAGGACTGCAAAATAAATGCTCAGCATGCAGTTGCAATTGCAGCTTTTGCTCTGTATCCTCTGTGTCCTGGTTTATTCGAGACCCTTACCCAGGAACCCTGACGCTCCAGATGCCAAGAACCCATTAGCTCAGGCTTTGTAGTAGCTCTTATAACATATATTAACCTATTATTCTCCTCTATGTTAGTCACAAGGCTCAGTACATTTTTTGGGTGTGGTAGGTCATATCTTGCTTCTTCTGTGATCTGGGAAGGACTGGGAAGGAATGGGTTTCCTCCTTCCCATAATTCTCCTTATTCTCATTGCCCTGCCTCTCCTTCCTGTCTGGTTGTCCCACCTACCCTAGTTCTGCCCTATCACCAGGCCCAAATCAGTTTCTTTATTAACCAATGAAAATACCACAAATACAGAAGGACCTCCTACACTTTTTTCCCTTTCCTGTTTAAACAAAAGGGAACTCTTTAACATTAACATAGTAAGATTACATATAACAAAACAGTTATCAAGGAAGAATTACAGTTACAATGTTTATATATATTTAATATTTTATCATAACAAAGGAAAACTATAACTATATGTATTGATTCAACTCCGTCGAAACTTCAGAAAGATATAACATTACCTATGTAAAATGGAATTGCATTATGAACAACTTCCAAAGCTCTAGAACTGACAGAGACATCTCGCTACCTGAACAGTCACTTAAAGTTCTTCTGTACCATTGGAGTATCCATTTTCAGCCTATAGGCCCATAGTATCCAGGAGACTTTTCCATAAAGCAGGAAATTTCAAAGACAGTTTAGTCACTTTCTTCTGTGTCTTGCAGAATGTCTCACAGACTCTTTTGTGAATCAGGAACCCTGAAAGATCATCTCACCTTTAGGTAATTTCAGCAGTAATTTCTCTGTGGGTGCTGCATGTCTAGTTTATGCATCAGTCCAGGCAGGAACAATTTCTTGGCCAAATGGCGAACCAGCTCCATAAGGAGCGTCTTCAATGTCTTTGATGTCTATCTTCCTCTAGTAGTAGATTGGTGCTGCCAGGAGCAATCATGTTTCACTGGAATGAAAAGTCCTAAATTTTTAAAAAGCTTTTAAATATCATATTCTGTACTCTTTGACAGATATGAAGAATGCCTATCTGAAATATATCTATGCATATTTAGAAAATCTAACATTACTACAAACTTGACTATTATAGATGATTATCTATTAACCTATATTTCTTAATTATACATTGCATTTTTAAATGAAATACACAATCACAATACCCAAATTGAGAGCAGAAATATACATATACATGTAACAAAAATGACCTTAAACTTGTATCAATAAATCAAGATTTATACCGATGAAAATTATTCATATCTATATCATATCACACTTTAAATGAAAAGAATGTTTATAAATACTATTTGGGCATGTGGGTGTAGTTTTATTCTCTCCAAAATGCTTCGTGCTGTATGGGGGCACTGTTAATCATGTCTTTTTATGATGTATCCTATGTGCTAGGTTCATCTTAGTCAGCAGTTGGGAGAAGTAATTTTCTGAGGGTGTTTTAGGAACCAGGAGCCCTGCTGTCTTTCAACAATTAGCTGCCCAATGTGGTAAACTAACTCCATGTAAAACCTGAGAGGACTTGAAAAGGAATTCTAGACACAAACATAAAGTCTAGCACAGCTAGAAGCATGCCATAGCTCCTTTAAGATAGAATTTCCTGACTCAGCAGCCATAACAACCACAACAACAAAAGCCACGTGGTCTGAGAATGCAGCTTCCTGAGCTGTGCTGCCAGCACAAACTCCAGCTATTAAGCATTTCAATGGCTTTTGTGGGACCAGATATTTGTGTACCTGCTTGGAATCAGGAAGAAAGTACACTGAGACCATGCCAATGGCTCGGGGCTCCCTGCCTGGGCAGGAGAGGGTAAGGTCTACTAGGCGTGCACAAGCAAGAGAGCAAGGCAGAGATGTTTCCAGGTTGTGCAGTGCTCTGTTTGGCATATTTGGCTGTAACTCAGATAAAAAGTGTTATGTTTTGCATGCTCATTCTCCTGGTTGGCATGCTGATCACAGCTCCTGCCTGATGGCCCCAGAGCTAACACTGATGGTACTTCCACCATTTGAAAATTGGAGAGAGGCAGAGCCAACATCCAGAACAGCTGCAACTAAGCTGCTAGGCATTTTAAAAGCTCTTCAAGACAGTAGAGAAGTAAAAACAATGCAATAGGACCGATTCAGAAATAAAAGACCTCTAAATGGGTCACAGTGTTTGATAAACAAATGTAGGCTTGGGAGAAAGAAGAAAAAGAGTATAGAAAGTCATAAAATAAAGTTAATGTTTTAACAAAGGGTAAAGTCTTTAAAGATACGGAGTACAGATAGTAAAAAATAAAGAAAAATAAACCACATAAAAATGGAAAATTCCAGGCCAGCAAGGGAACCTGATCCTGTTCTGGGGGACACATCAGAGTGGTTGGTGAGTATGCTCTTGACCCATGACGGGAGCCCGGAAACAGAGCAGGGACATTTCCCAACCCACTTAACTCCCCGATCATTCAGCAGGGGCTACTCCCCTCTGCTAGGGTCTCTCTCTCTAAAATCCATCCCAGTTTGCACCCGGGAACATCCTCCCTTCTTCCTCCCTTCTGTGGGGCCACGGGATTCGCTAGCTCAGCCTGTTTGGATGCTGGGATGGGGTGCTGAGGGCAACGGGGCCGGCGGGAATTGTTTTGCTTCAATAGCCTGTCTGCAGCAAGGTAGGCCCTTTGTTAGCGAGGTTCTTGGCCACAAAGGGAACCCAATCCTGTTCCATAAGATCCATAGGATAGCATTTGAAGGAAGAGATGGGCAGGTGCCAAGGAAAGAATTCCTCCACCAATCTGAAAAAGAACATGAAAACACCAGAATCCAGTGATCAGACAACAGAAGGTCTTGAACACCCTAATACAGAAGAAGAGGGAAAAATTGACATAATGAAAGCAATAGAGTCCCTTAAACAGCATGTAAAAAACACCCTTATAGAAATGAATGAGAAGTATAACAAAAAGTTTGAAGAAATGAATAAATACATAAATGATACCCTGGGAAACCAAGAAAGAAACAACCAAGCAGATAATGGAAACAGTTCAAGAAAATACAAACCGAGGGCCAACTGGATATGGAAAATCTAGGGCAACGAACAGAGACTACAAAAACAAGCAAAACTAATAGAATACAAGAAATAGAAGAAAGAATGTCAAACTCTAAAGGCACCATTGAGAAAACAAATGCACTGATCAAAGAAAACAGCAAATCCAACAAATTCTCATGACAAAACATTCAGGAAATATGGGACACAATAAAAAGACCAAACCTAGGAATAATAGGGATAGAAGAAGGAGAAGAATTACAGCTCAAAGGCCCAGAAAATTTATTTAACAAAATTATGGAAGAGAAAAAAATTATGGAAGAGAACTTTCCCATCATAAAGCAAGATATTCCTATGAATATTCAAGAAGCATACAGAACACCAAATAGGCTGGATCAAAAAAAAATCCCCTAGACATATAATAATCAAAACACAAAACATACAGATTAAAGAAGGAATATTAAGAGCTGCAAAGGAAAAAGGTCAAGTAACTTATAAAGGTAAACCGATCAGACTTACACCTGACTTCTCTATGGAAACCATGAAAGCCAGAAGGTCCTGGATAGAGGTACTTCAGAAACTAAGAGACCATGGATGCAAGCCCAGACTACTATACCCAGCAAAGCTTGAATTCACCATTGATGGAGAAAACAAGATATTCCAGGACAAAAACAGATTTAAACAATATGTAGACACAAACCCAACCTTACAGTAAGTAATAGAAGCAAAATCACAAGACAGGGAATCCAACATTCCTACAATAACTCACCTTCACCAGCACAACTCAAAGAAGGGAAACACACAACCTCTACTACCAAAAAAAAATATAACAACCGGAGTCAACAACCACTGGTCATTAATATCACTTAATATCAATGGACTCAATTCACCTATCAAAAGGCACAGGCTAAGAGACTGGATACGAAAACAGGATTCAACATTCTGCTGTTTACAAGAAACACACCTCAACCACAAAGATAGACATCTACTTAGCGTAAAGGGTTGGGAAAATGTTTTTCAAGCAAATGGACCTAAGAAACAAGTGGGTGTGGCCATACTATTTACTAACAAAATTGACTTCAAACTAAAATCAATCAGAAGAGATAGAGATGGTCATTTTATACTCATAACAGGAACAATTCATCAAGATGAAGTCTCAATTCTGAATATCTATGCCCCTAATATAAAAGTACGCACTTACGTAAAAGAAACATTATTAAAACTCAAGGCAGTCATCAAACCACACACACTAATATTAGGAGACTTCAATACTCCTCTCTCACCAATGGACAGGTCAATCAGACAGAAACCTAATAGAGAAATAAGAGAATTAATGGAGGTAATGAAGCAAATGGAATTAACAGACATCTATAGGACATTCCACCCAAATAGGAAAGAATATACATTCTTCTCTGCAGCTCATGGAACCTTCTTGAAAATTGACAACATATTCGGTAACAAAGCAAACCTCCACAGATATAAAAAAAAATAATTTAGTGACCACCTGTGTCTTACCGGATTACAATGGAATAAAGTTAGAATTCAACAAGAGGCTACCCCCAGAAAGCTGAGAAACTCATGGAAACTGAACAGTCAACTGCTGAACCACACCTGGGTCAAGGAAGAAATAAAAAAAGAAATTAAAGTCTTCCTTGAATTTAATGAAAATAAAGAAACAACATACTCAAACCTGTGGAACACAATGAAATCAGTGCTAAGAGGAAAGTTCATAGCACTAAGTACCCACATTAAAAAAAAAACCAGGGAAAGCACACATTGGAGAATTAACAGCACACCTGAAAGCTCAAAAAAAGAAGAAGAAGAAGAAGAAGAAGAAGAAGAAGAAGAAGAAGAAGAAGAAGACTCACCCAGAAGGAGTAGAAGACTGCAAATAATCAAACTGAGGGCTGAAATCAACAAAATAGAAAAACATAAAACAATCAAAAGAATCAATGAAACAAAAGGTTGGTTCTTGGAGAAAATCAACAAGATCGACAAACCCCTATCCATACTAATCAAATGGCAGAGAGAGAACACCCACATTAATAAGATCAGAAATGAAAAGGGGGATATAACTACAGACACAGAGGAAATTCAGAGAATCTTTAGATCTTACTACAAAAGCCTGTATGCCACAAAACTGGAAAATGTAAAAGAAATGGATATCTGTTTAGATAAGTACCATGTACCAAAGATAAACCAAGACCAGGTGAACAATCTAAATAGACCTGTTAGTTGCAAAGAATTAGAAACTGTTTTCGAAAATCTCCCTTCCAAAAAAAGCCCAGGACCAGATGGTTTCAATGCAAAATTCTACAAGAACTTCCAAAAAGAGCTTATACCTATACTCCTTAATGTATTTCACAATATAGAAACAGCAGAGTCATTGCCAAATTCCTTTTATGAACCTACAGTTACCCTGATACCAAAATCACACAAACACCCAACCAAGAAAGAGAATTACAGGCCTATCTCACTCATGAACATCGACACAAAAATTCTCAATAAAATACTGGCAAACAGAATCTAAGAACATATTAAAAAATTATCCATTATGATCAAGTAGGCTTCATCCCAGAGATGCAGGCCTGGTTCAGCATCGCAAATCTATCAATGCAATCCATCATATAAATAAACTGAAAGAAAAAAAACATATGATCATTTCATTAGATGGTGAAAAAGCATTTCACAAAATTCAACATCCCTTTATGACAAAGGTCTTGGAGAGATTAGGGACACAAGGGTCATATCTAAATATTATAAAAGCTATTTACAGCAAGCCGACAGCTAACATCAAATTAAATGAAGAGATACTCAATGCCATCCCACTAAAATCAGGAACACAAAAAGGCTGTCTACTCTCTCCATACCTCTTCAATATAGTGCTTGAAGTTCTAGCAATAGCAATAAGACAATGTCAGGGGATCAAGGGGATTCGAATTGGAAAGGAAAAAAAGTTAAACTTTCATTATGTAAAGTTGATATGATAATATAATAAGTGACCCCAAAAACTCTACCAAAGAACTCCTACAGCTGATAAACACCTCTAGTGATGTGGCAAGATACAAGATCAACTCCAAAAAATCAGTTGCCCTCCTATACACCAAGGATAAGGATGCAGAGAGGGAATTCAGAGAAGAATCGCCTTTTACAATTGCCACAAATAGCATAAAATATCTTGGGGTAACTCTGACCAAGGAAGTGAAAGATCTATTTGACAAGAACTTGAAGTTTTTGAAGAAAAAAATTGAAGAGGATACCAGAAAATGGAAGGATCTCCCTTGCTCTTGGATTGGGAGGATCATCATAGTAAAAATGGCAATTCTCCCAAAATCAATCTATAGATTCAATGCAATCCCCATCAAAATCCCATCAAAGTTCTTCACAGACCTTGAGAGGACAATAATCAGCTTTATATGGAAAAACAAAAAACCCAAGATAGCTAAAACAATCTTATACAATAAAGGAACATCTGGAGGCATTACCATCCCTGACTTCAAACTCTATTACAGAGCTTCTGTACTGAAAACAACTCAGTATTGGCATAAAAACAGAGAAGTTGATCAATCGAACCGAGTAGAAGTACCGGATTTTAACCCACAAACCTATGAACACCTCATTTTCGATAAAGGAGCTAAAAGTATACAATGGAAGAAAGAGAGCATCTTCAACAAATGGTGCTGGCAGAACTGGTTGTCAACCTGTTGAAGAATAAAAATAGATCCATATCTATCACCATGTACAAAACTCAAGTCCAAATGGATTAAAGACCTCAATATCAGTCTGAACACACTGAACCTGATAAAAAAAGAAAGTGGGAAGTACTCTACAACATATGAGCACAGGAGACCACTTCCTACATATAACCCCAGCAGCACAGACATTAAGAACAACATTAAATAAATGGGACCTCCTGAAACTGAGAAGATTCTGTAATGCAGAGGACACTGTCACTAAGACAAAAAGGCAACCCTCTGACTGGGAGAAGATCTTCACCAACCCCACAACAGACATAGATCTGATCTCCAAAATATATAAAGAACTCAAGAAACTAGACTTTAAAATGCTAATTGACCCAATTAAAAAATGGGGCACTGAACTGAACAGAGAATTCTCAACAGAAGAAGTTCAAATGGCCAAAGACACTTAAGGTCATGCTCAACCTCCTTAGCGCTCAGGGAAATGCAAACCTAAACAACTTTGAGATACCATCTTACAACTGTCAGAATGGCTAAAATCAAAAACACCAACGATAGCCTTTCCTGGAGATGATGTGGAATAAGGGGTACACTCATCCATTGCTGGTGGGAATGCAAACTTGTGCAACCAATATGGAAAGCAGTGTGGCAGTTTCTCAGGAAATTTGGGATCAACCTACCCCCGGACCCAGCAATACCACTCTTGTGAATATACCCAAGAGATGTCCTATCACACTACAAAAGTATTTGTTCAACTATGTTCATAGCAGCATTATTTGTAATAGCCAGAACCTGGAAACAACTTAGATGCCCTTCCACGGAAGAGTGGATGAAGAAAGTGTGGAATATATATATTAGAGTACTACTCAGCAGTATAAAACAATGACTTCTTGAATTTTGCATGAAAATGGATGGAAATAGTAAACACTATCCTGAGTGTGGTAACCCAGACCCAAAAAGATGAATATGGTATGTACTCACTCATAATTGGTTTCTAGCCATAAATAAAGGACATTGAGCCTATAATTCGCGATCCTAGGGAAGCTAAATAAGAAGGTGAACCCAACGAAAAACATATAGTTACCCTCCTGGATATTGGAAGTAGACAAGATTGCTGGGCAAAAATTGGGAACAGGAGGTGGGATGGGATGGGGGAAAGGGGAGATGGGGAGAGAGAAGTGAGAAGAGGAGGATAGGGAGAGCTTGGGGGAATAGGATGGTTGGGATAATGGAAGGATGGATATGGGAGCAGGGAAGAATGTATCTTATTTAAGGGAGCCATTTTACAATTGGCAAGAGCCTTGACTCTAGAGGGGTTCTCAGGGGTCCAGAGAAATGTACCCAACTAGGTCCTTGGGCAGCTGAGGAGAGAGAGCCTGAAATGGCCCGATCCTATAGTCATACTGATGAATATCTTGTGTATCACCATAGAACCGTCATCTGGCGATGGATGGAGATAGAGACATAGACCCACATTGGAGCAATGGACTGAGCTCCCAAGGTCCAAATGAGGAACAGAATGAGGGAGAACATGAGCAAGGAAGTCAAGACCGCGAGGGGGGCACCCACCCACGGAGCCTGTGATTCTGATCTATTGGGAGATCACCAAGGCCAGCTAGACTGGGACTGAAAATGCATGGGATAAAACTGGACTCTCTTAATATGGTGGACAATGAGGGCTGCTGAAAAGCCAAGGACAATGGCACTGAGTTTTGACCCTACTGCATGTACTGGCTTTCTGGGAGCCTAGAGTGTTTGGATACTCACCTTCCTAGACCTGGTTGGAGGGGGGAGGACCTTGGACTGCCCACAGGGCAGGGAACCCTGACTTCTCTTTGGACTGGAGAGGGAGGGGGAGGGGAGTGGTGTGTGGGGAGTGTTGGGACGGGGAGGGAAAAGGGAGG
This sequence comes from Microtus oregoni, assembly GCF_018167655.1. Lineage (NCBI taxonomy): Eukaryota > Metazoa > Chordata > Mammalia > Rodentia > Cricetidae > Microtus > Microtus oregoni. The sequence continues at coordinate 519,140 of NW_024544808.1, read as the reverse complement.
CAGGGAATAGGCAGAATTTTTTTTAATTTATTTATTTATTAAAGATTTTGCCTCCTCCCAGCCACCGCCTCCCATTTCCCTCCCCCTCCCCCAATCTACTCCCCCTCTCTCAAAAGCCTAACCCACTGCAGGTGGTGCCATCTTTGGGCAGGTGATCTTGAGTTGTATAAGAAGGTAGGCTGAGCAATTGTCTTAGTTAGAGTTCATTATTGCTCTGAAGAGATAACATAACCATGGAAACTTTTATTAATGAAAACACTTAATTGAGGTCATTTGCTTACAGTTCAGAGGTTCAGTCCATTATGAAGGGGATCATGCAGGGAGACATGGTTCTGGATCTGAGAGTTCTACATCTTGACTCAGAGGCAACAGGAAGTCCATGGAGAGTCACAGAGAAGGAAGCTTGAGAAAAAGAAACCTCAAAATAGGCCCCCACAGTGAAACACTTCCTACAATAAGGACACACCTCCTAATAGTGCCATTCCCTTTGGGGGCCATTTTCTTTTAAACCACCACAGCAATCCCCAAGAAATAAGTCAGTAAAGATCACGCCTCCATGGCTTCTGCATCAGCTCCTGCCGCAAGGTTCCTACCCTGATTTTCCTCAGTGGTGGACTGTGAAGTGAGGAATGTGAGATGAAATAAGTCATTTCCTCCCCACGATGCTTTTGTCTATGGCCTTTGGTCATAATAATAGCAACCCTAACTAGATATTAACCCACACAGAGTTGAATATTTTAATAGCCTTTGAATACCATTGGCCTACTAAGGAGTAGTCTTTATAACATATTTTCTAACATCTTGTCAGGTACTGTGTCAACAAAACTGGCACAGTATGGGTTCTTAGACACTTACAGGCCTGTTAGTTTCCTAACATAAATATAGACCAGCTCTAGAACCTCTTTCCTTGGCATGACACTGAATAGTTAGTGTTCATGGCCACATTTAGTCTTCCAGGCAAGGCTGATCCTTCTATGGGCTGGAATTATATTTTGCATCTTCAAGCAGCCTTTCAGAAATCTGGATCTCTAGAGTCTACAATGAGAGGAGCTTACTGTTTTTATTCAGGCCTTGAGAAATCAAAGAATGAAGTTGAATAGTTCAGTTTTAAGCCAAAACCATTTGTGCAAATTTTCACTATCTATCATAGGCAACTGTAAATTCTTTGTTTGGAAAGGGCATTAGTAAAGGTGCCCCTTCCAAGACAGCCGTTGCATTACAGGTTCAGAAGAAGCTGCAGTGGAGGACTCAGAGGCCTCTTATGTGGGACATACTCTTAATGAATATCCACATTCCACTTGGAGGCCTCCTTAATGGTGCTTTTGATCACCTTATCAGGAGTTACACTACTCTGTAACATTAACTTTTGTATAATGTTTAGCTAAAGCTTGGGTAAAACTCAAACACTCTTCAGATATATGTGTCTAATCCAAGACTTCCCCCTTCAACCTGCCTGCAACTTAATATATTCAAATATAGTAGAAGGTTAGAGATGCTTTTGTCATGGTTATTTCCCATTTAAACTGATCATATATGTATTTTATTTTTTATGTTTTAAATTATTTGCTCCTAATATATGACTTTATTTTGGTTTTTTTTCATTTTATTAAAAATTTCCACCTCCTCATCTCCTCCTATTTTCCTCCACCTCCCTTCCCCTCCCCCTTCCCATACCCTCAACAGTCCAAAGAGAAGTCAGGGTGCCCTGACCTTTGGGAAGTCCAAGGTCCTCCCCCCCTATCCAGGTCTAGGAAGGTGAGCATCCAAACAGACTAGGCTCCCACAAAGCCAGTACATGCAGTAGAATCAAAACCCAGTACCATTGTCCTTGGCTTCTCAGTCAGCCCTCATTGTCAGCCACATTCAGAGAGTCCGGTTTGATCACATGCTCCGACAATCCATTTCTGACACCATATTCTAAAATAAATTTCACATGGATTAAAGATGAATAAACTCGAAGCTGTAAAACTACTAAAAAAATTTGGAAAATTACTTGATATTTGTCTGAGCAATGGTTTTCTTAGATTCTACTCTCAATAATAATAAAAAATGCAAGTATAATCATTTAGGTGAACCTCCATGAGCTCGAGGCAAGCCTGATCTACAAGAGCTTGTTCCAGGACAGGCTCCAAAGCTACAGAGAAACCCTGTCTCCAAAAAACAAAATGAAAACAAACAAAAACAGAAAAGACAAAACAAAAAATATTAGGCCAGGTGGTGGTGGTGCATGCCCTTAATCCCAGCTCTTGGAAGTCAGAGGTAGCTGGATTTCAATGAGTTCAATGCCAGCCTGGTCTACAGAGCAAGTTCTAAAACAGACAGGAGTGTTACACAAAGAAACCCTATCTCAAAAAACCAAGAAGAAAAAATTTAAACTATTACTCCCGTATTTGTTAAAGAGACCAAGTCTTAATTCACAGATTAGAAATTGGTTATTTTTCTCCTAAGAACTTAACATATTCAACAAAGATATACCTTCTGATGAATAAATTTCATTCCCAGTTATTGTGGAACTATTCTTCCAAAACTCAGAGATTACGAGAAAGCTAAAGATGGTTGCAAAATCAACTTTTACACATCAGCGAAGAAATAATTATATATTAAATAATAAAGAAAACTAATTTTAAACATATGTAATGTCCTTAGAAAGCACTAATAGGAAAAGGAAATAATATTTTTGCTGTGAGGCCTTGAAATGAAAGATAGAATTGAAATCATGTCTTTCATGTCAGTTTCAAGATATTTACATAGCGCTCAAGCTATGAACATGATTACCTTTCCATAGACTAAAGCAGAAAAGAGGGGGGAAACAACAAGAAAAAACCTGCCCAAATGAAAGTTAGTGAAAGTCAGTAAAAATTAGGGAGAGACTAGATCAAAATGGCAGTCTAATGTGCTAGCACACATCCCCCTTCCAAGTTTTTCCAGTGAAAACGAAGGGATATTCATGTTCACTAAGAATTTCACGAGGGCATTAGTGGGGAGAAAAAGCAAGTTCCTGGAGGAATGCTCAGGACACTGAGGTGAAGGATAAGGTGGAGGGAGGAGAGGAGCATTGCCATGCTTCTCCTCTCTGCTTCCAAACAGGTTTGCTCAGGCCATGTGGGAGACGAAGCACAGGTCGGGGAGGGACAGTTGATATTAAGAGTCACTGATTCCAGTATTTCGGAGGTCCAAATACTGTTTCACATCTTCTGCCCCATTGCAGCTCTCCAGCCCTTCCCAACAACACCAGGGAATCCAGGAGAGTGCAGCACAGCAACAGGCACCCACCCAGGTATCCAGCATTGCCCTCAGGCTCCTGGGGTGGGGTGAGGGCCGGTTAGGGACCAGATTCCTGGAGTGGAGGCATCTAACAAGGGGTGTGTGTGAATAAGTTGGCCCTTTATCCACTCAGCTGTCTCTTCCCCTTTCTCCAATGCAGCCATGGACCCAGGCACCAGCACCCAGTATTTCCGGACCACTGAGGCCCAAGGGGAACCCGCAGATGCCCGCAGATGCAGCTGCTGGACATGAGTTCCTTTACAACTACACCAACGAAACTGCAACCATGACCAAGGAAAAACCGAAGCAGAAGAGGCAGAAAAGCAGATGTTCGTCCCTGGCCGAAAGGAACATCGTGGGCTGCAGAATTTCCCACAACTGGAAGGAAGAGGATGGTTCCATCATCCATTGGAGAGGAACGGTTCTGGATCAAGTGGCCATAAATCCCTCTGTCTATTTGGTGAAATACAACGGGATCGCTTGCATCTATGGGTTAGAACTTCATCAAGATGAAAGAGTGTTGTCCCTTAAAGTGCTGTCTGATACAGTAAAACCATCCCCAGTCCCTGATCCCGACTTTGGTAATACCATAATTGGCAAGGTGGTGGATCACATATTTGAGGGTGAGCATGGCTCCAAAGATCACTGGAGGGGGATGGTTCTGGCAAAAGCGCCTCTTCTTAATACCTTCTTTTACATTACTTATGCAAATGATCCCATCTTATACATGTTTGAGCTTCTGGATGATTACAAAGAGGGCGATCTCTGAATCCTGCCAGTTTATAATGAGATTCCTCCACTAGATGTGGGTCTGAAATTTGTGAATGGTCTCATAGGAAAAGAGGTTGAATATGCCAATGATGATGGCAGCAAAAGAATGGGCAAGTTCATTGGAAAGGTAGAAGCCCTACCATCGGTGTATCTTATCAAATTTGATGATGATTTTCATATCTATGTCTATGATTTTGTGGAAAATATCTAATTGGCAAAGTTACACCACCACAACTGTTGAAATAAAGTTGTCATTTCTAGATGTTCAGAGGCTGCTGCTTTTAAGTGTGTGGGGAACTCGCCGGGGGTGTAAGTTTGTCCGGACAAATACACTTTTCCGTGGGTATGGCATGCTGTCTGTAAGCACTTTGCCTTGTGGAAAACACTGGGTGTGTTTGGTGGGTGGAGCAGGGAAGGAGGGAACAGCTGTCAGTTCAGCCTGTGAGACAAGGGAGCTAGTATCATCTAAAAATGGAATAAGACTTAGCAGGTCTGGTCCTTGGGGGGGGGGGAGAAGGAACTGGAGTTGGGCTGTGGAGGAGGGGACTGCCTAGGTAGAAGTGGAGGGGAGCCAGAGTGAGAGAGAGGCTCCCTGGGGGTGGGACAGAGGGAAGCAAGAAACATGGATTGAGAAGAGCAAGAGGGGTAACAGAATGAAGTCTTCTGGCACCTTCTGGCTTTCAGAAAACCAAAGGAACTCCTGTAGGAGAATACACACAGCAGTGTGAAGAGGGGCACAGGAAGGGCAGGAAAGATCTGCTGTGCAGGGATGTCCCTGAGGAGAGCCTCTGGGACTTCAGAGGCCAGGAGGATCCACACATAGGACATAGTACACTCTGAGCTTAACTGGGAGGAGCATTCCAAGAAGAATGGCCTGATGTATCCACCTTCTTTCTGTCTGTTCATAGTGGCAATGGTCAGCTGTCAAGCAAGGCACATGTGTTAGAGGGTCACAGAATGGCCTTTCTAAGGGCCTACTGGGAGAATGGAAGCCAATGTCAGGTTTATATCTACATATCAGGCTTGTGTGTTTTCAGAGAGTCTGACACAGCCTGAAGCCTAAGGAACTAGCAAGAGTTCATGGCTAGCTCTGGGCAAAGGGCAAGTACTTTCTTTGGGAAAATAGATCCTTGGTGAATCCAGGCATAGCAATCCTGACACTTTCCTTCTACTTGCTGGAATAATCCTTGCCTTCCTGGAGGGATGGGGCATCTGATGGGTGTGCCTCATGTCTCCATGGTATAGAGAGAATGTGGCTGTCCATGCTCTGTCACAGCTGCCTGGAGCCATTCAGTGCCCAGGCAAAGGGAAACTGCCCTTCCTTAGGCATCCCATTCTGGTTAGACTCCCTGAAAAGCCTGTAGCAACTGACACCTTCTAGGTACCTCCTACCCTAACTAGCTCTGCTTTTCTTTTTAAACTCACAGCTACCCCTGATGGAGATGTGTGCACCTCTCTTTTGAAAGAGGGTGGTATAACCTGGGAATGGGGGTAGTGCTGGGGATTGTGGCTTTGACTAAGTAATTCCTTTTGCTGGAAACTGCCCTTTGAAAGGGCTGGGCTCTGTGGGAAGAGGAATTAATTGGGAATCCCAGGAAAGTGTCTCACAACTGTAGAGTTCAGGACATGGGTCTCTATCCTCCTCTTCTGCTCTCTGTTGTCATTCCCCAACCTTCTAAAGTCCCTCTGAGAACACTGTGTGTGCTCTGCCTCCTCCTTCACCTGTTGTCTCCCAAGAGAACTGTGTTTCTGGTTCATTCTGTGGGGGTCTTCCTAAAGACACACTTGGAGCAAGCAAGGATCTGACAGACACTGAAAGAAAGCACTAAACCTCATCGATGCTCACCACCAAGCAAGCATTGACTCTATAGACAGTCTCAAGAATGGCACACGACAAGCACACCTCACAAGGGCAGCCTTAGTTGTCTTTCCTACATCATGTGGTTTTTCTCAGACAACACCAGCAGGTCCTCTGGGGAGCACTTCTCCCAGCGTCCATGTTTTGTTGGTTGGTTGTGGTTTTGCTGTGTTCTGCATCCAGTTAGACTTACGGTAAGTTCATATCACATAAACTAAAATCTAACTGCATCCAATTAGACTTGTGGTAAGTTCATATCACATTAATGCCCTGGGATAGAACCCATCTCCCAACAGGGATACAAGGAAGGAAGGGTTGACCTCATTTTCACCTTGGAAAGGTTTTAGTTGGCCATGCCTTGGTAAAACCCAAGTCCAAGCCCTGGAAGGAGGTTCATTTGCAGCTTTATGGCTAGAAGCATCGATACTTGTCTGATTTATTATGCTCAATCCCGTGGATTCTTCATTCATTTGTTTTATCTTCATCCCATAAACACTTTGGGTGGGCTGTACCAGACACTGTTCGGGACACAGAGGTGAGGTGAGTAGATACAACAGACAATGGATTTTATACTCATGGAAATTCCTTTGTAGTGTGTCAGATGCATAGTTAGCCATGTAGTTTGTAAATCTATGATAAATATTTTCCTATTGATATATGATAAAGAAAAGGACACACCTACGCCAGGATTGGGAAAATGAAGTTTGAGGATAAGGCTCCATAGAGAGAAACAGTGTGGCCAGGAAAGGCTTCCCGGATCCTCTAGGTTCGGAATGAAAACAAAGGTAGTGAGAGTGTAGTCCTTTGGCAGCAGTAATGGAGAACATGCATTCCAGGTAGAGTGACGACAGATGCTGAAGCTCAGAGAAGACCTGACACATTTGAGGAGAAGAAGCTGAGATGGCAGCATGATGGGGTCTGATGGAGGGAGGTAGAGAACTGTGGGAAGTGGTCTCAGAGAAGTCACAAGGGTGCCAGAGAGACCAAAACCCTGCAGGTTACAACCTCTACAGTGGAATTCTGCTTTTCCCTTGACTGAGACTGGGAGATAGTTGGGCATGTAAAGCTTTCTCTATTGTATCTTCAGCTCCTGAGATTCTTACTTCCATCTCCTGTAATCTGTTGGTTATGATTGCATCTGTAGCTTCTGTTTGTTTACCCAGATTTTACATTTCCAGTATTTTCTTGGTTTTTGTTTTCTTTGTTGACTCTATTTCATTTATCAAGTCTTGAACTGTTCCAGCTCTTTGCTTCACTTGATTGATTGTTTTTTCTTGGTTTTCTTGACCTTAAGAGATTTATTGCTTTCTTCCAATTTTTTGTATATCTTTTCCTCCATTTCTTTAAGGGAATTTTTCATTTCCTCATTAAGGTTCTCTATCATCTTCAGAAAGTTATATTTAAGGATATTTTCTTTGCTTCTTCCAGGTTAGGATGTTCATGTCTTCTTTTTGTGGAACACTAGGTTCAGGTGTTGCCATATTGTTCTTTAGGTTGTTAAATGTAGTCATGCATTGGTGCCTACCCATCTCTTCCTCCAATTGGTGCAGGTAGGGCCTGTGGCTTAGGTGTTCTCTCTTCCTTTTGTTGCAGGCTGGCCCATGAATCTGGTAGTTGCTGATGAGGCACTGGGGGCTCCTTTCCAGGTGCAGTCATGGCCAAGGCTCCAGATGTCATAGGTGCAGTGGAGAATGGTTGCTCCAGGGTTTCTGGGGTTTGATGGTTGGGGTGGGGCATGGGATGTTTCTCAGTGGGTTAGGACCTGAAGAGCAGGGCCATGGAGATGGAAGCACAGACTTTCACTTCTTCGGTGGCAGCCAGGACCAAGACTCTGGTGCGTGTTGGCTGTGGGTGTGGAGACACTTTTTTCAGGTCCCTGGGGCCTAGCTTGGTGGGAGTGGGGCACAGGATGTGCCTCCCGGGGCTACAGTCCAGAGACCTGCAGGGCCCTCCAGTCATGAACCCAGACACTCACCTCTTTGAACCCAGATACTCACCTATCCAGGGGCAACCAGTGTCAAGGCTCTGGTGGTCAGAGCTGTCGTAGGGATCGGCTGTGGGTATGGGGAGAGTGTTCCCAGGTCTCTGGGGGCTGTATGGGTGGGTCTGGGGCACAGGATATACATATACCTCTCAAGACTAGGGTCCCGAGAGCTGCACCTTGACATTATTTTATATTTTAGCAATGGACTTACTTTTTATACACACATTTCTAAAATTTAAAGAGTATTTATTTAATGTGTATGTACATAAGTATGCATGAGCTTATGTACACCAAATATGTGTGGGAGCTTGCAGAGTCTAGAATAAAACTTTGAATCCCCCAGAGTTTGAGTTGCAAGAGGCTGTGAACAGCCTTGTGGGTTTTCATGAGAACCTTGTGTTCTTAGCAACTTAAAACATCTTTCTAGACACAAATTGTCATTTTAATGTGTATATTACATTAATACTTTTTACTAAAATATAGAAAAGTAAAACCCAGAAATTATTCTGCATGAACTTTTATTGGATATTTACCATCAGTATCAATAATTGATTAGAAAAGTTCCCAATCAGATGTATTTCTCTCAGCCCTGTCCTTAAGATATGTGCACTTTCTTGTCAAAATTGAGATGGGGCATATTCACTGGTATCTAGTAAAAAGAGCACAGGGATGCTACTAAATCTATGATGTACAGAAGAATGCTCACAAAAAGCATGACCCAGCCTTTCCTGGCTAGGGTTCCAGGCTTCAGAAATACTACATTACAAGAAGATGACATAGACATGCTCCTCACAAAATATAAATGTGGGGAAACAGCATAATGTGAGCAGATGTAGCAGAGCAGAGATCATTTCAGTTTCACATAAATTTCATCTTTCACCAAATCCTGCTCTATCTTTTTGTTGTAGGCTGAAACATTCTGTGGCATTTCTGTTTAGTATCCCTTGGTAAATTTGCCATTGTCTATTTAGGATGTTGTTTTGCAATGTGCCTTAGTTTGCTTTCTAGGGATGTGATTTAAAACCATGACCAAATGCACCATGGGCAGGAAAGCATTTCTTACATTTTCTATGTTATGGTCCATCATAGAGGAAGTCAAGGCAGGAGCTTAGGACAGGAACCCCGAGAGGAGAACTTTAATGGAAACAAGGCAGAGGGATGCTTACTTGTAGGCTCCTTTCTCATGGCTTATTCAGTGCGCTTTCCTGCACATCCAAGGTTGACATGGCCAGGGATAGTACTGCCTGCAATGGATGGGTCATCTCCCCCACACCAAATATTATTCAGGAAAGTTCTATGCAGTTATACCTATATGTCAAACAGATGGAGGCAATTTCTCAACTGAGATGCCCTCTTCTCAGATATGCTAGTTTGGTTTCAACTTGACAAAAACCGACCAGCACAACCTGTGAGATTATTCTGACCGATGAACAATGGGGACTCAGTCAGACTGATCACAGAGCAAGCCAACATCTAGAGAGAGACTGGGCCATGATGGTTGTGGTGGGGAGAATCTCGCTTTTGTTTACTTTGGTACTAGTTTACTCTGATGTGATTTTGTTTCTTGCTGCCTTAAATATGGTCTGATTTCTGTTGCCCTTTTATCTTTCCAAGCCTGATTTTTAAAATTAATAGTTGTTTAAAAGCTTTTATTCAGCCTGGTGGTGGTGGTGCACACCTTTAATTACAGGACTCCAAAGGCAGAGGCTGGCGATCTCTGTGAGTTTGAGACCAGCCTGCTCTAAAAGAAAGTTCCAGGAAAGCCAGAGCTGTTACACAGAGAAACCTTTATTGAACCCCACCCTCAAATATTTTGTTCTTTTTTTTTTGGGTGTGTGTGTGTATGTGTGTGTGTGTGTGTGCACATTTGTGTATGCAGGTGTTCCTTATGAAAGCCAGAGCAGGCTTTCAGATCCCCTCTGGTGCCTGAGTTTCAGGCTGTTGTGGTCCATATGATATGAGTGCTGGGAACCTAACCTACAGTATTCTGCAAGAATATTTGCCCTTTTAACTGTTGAGCCATATCTTTAGTACCTTAATTAATATTAAGGTACTTAACTTTTTAAGTATATTAAATAATAGGATTTATTATGTTATTTTCATAGTTAGTTGGTTTTTATTTCTCAACCTACTTCATCACCCTGTCCTATCCCGTGTCTCCATCTTGCTGGTACCCTCCCTTCTTCCTAATGGCCCCAGCTTCCTCCTTCCTGCTTGCTGCATAATAACACTCTCTAACTCATTTAAGGTTTTTTGTTCCCCTATCCTGATCTCCTTTCTGATTTCAGGTGCCCCCCCAACAATTTCACTGAAATACAAACTCACAAGTGATTCCTCCCTTTGAAGAACACTTGTCAAGTATCTGCCTTTCTGCATTTTCTTTGTTTTGTTTATCACAATCAATTACAGTTCCATTCATTTCCCTGCTAATGCCATGACCTTATTCATTTTTATGTATTCTCTCTCTCTCTCTCTCTCTCTCTCTCTCTCTCTCTCTCGTGTGTGTGTGTGTGTGTGTGTGTGTGTGTGTGTGTGTGTGAGAGAGAGAGAGAGAGAGAGAGAGAGAGAGAGAGAGAGAGAGAGGGAGTTTCTCTTTCCTTGGTCCATGGTATTCAAGGAGCTGATGTGGGATTTCCCTCTGTATGCTGTGATTACCATTGATAAATAAAGAAACTGCTTTAGTAGAGCTATAGGGGGACAGAGCTAGACAGGGAAAACTAAACTTGTTGTGCCCAATTCTGTGGATCCCCACGAAAGCCAACAAAGGAGACTGAATCCCACATGTAAAAGCTAAGAGCCTTTATTTTAACCAAGTTGGCAAACTCGGTCTCTCCGCATGTTCAATGTATTGGAATATCCGGAGAGCCCCGAACTCAATTAGAATTGGGATTTTATAATAGTAAAGGTGAGGGTGAGGGGTCTCTGAGGTTCAGGACCTCTGTTTTGCTGACAATTGGCTAGGGGTGTCCTGGTGAATTAATGGCAGGTGTTTCTATCTACAGTGCTTGGAATGCCAGAAATTTCCTTTGAGTGGTCTGCTCTTGGGTGGGGGTCAGGTAATCTCAGCCTGCCAGGCATTGTCTCAGGGTAAACTATTGAGAATCCATTTAAATTTATCAAAGGCCAAGGTCCCAGGTGATAATGGTTGGAGGAAGTAAAGAACTTCTTTTCTGCCCAGACTTAGGTTATTGTGTCTGGCCCTCACAAAACTGAATGCTGGGAAAAAGAAGGGCAGAGTCAGAGAGAAGCCACAGAGCCACTGCCAGAGACAGACGTGCTAAAACTTTGCTGGTAGGCCACGACCTTGTGGTGATGCACAGATTAATGGAGGTAGGTTAAATTAAGATGTAAGAGTTAGCCAGTGAGAAACTAATGCTAATGGGCCAACCAGTGATTTAAACAATCCAGTTTGTGTGATTATTTTGGGGCTAAGAGGCCAGGAACCAACAAGCTGCCTCCTTACTACACCTAACTTCTGTTACAGCTCCTGTACCTGTTGCTAGCATCCACAATGCACTCTTATCTCTCTGGAACCATTAGCCAAACAAACCCTTCCTTCTAAAAGTTTCTCGGCTCATGGTGAAGTGTCCTAACAATAGTAAAGTAACGTACACAGTTGCCAAAACAACTCTGCTCATGTGAATGCAGTTCATTTTCACCAATAGCAACAGATATTTCAGCATCAGGAGCTTGAGTTTAGAGATGATGTTCCTGCCTTGTGGCCTAAACCTCTTGGAAAAGTGATGTGTTAAAAAGATGGGTGACCATTTTGAACCAGAAACAAGATGGGGGACAGGGGAGGCAGAGGGAGAGAATAGGAGGACAGGAGGGTGGTGCAGTTGGTATATAAAATAAATGAAAAAATTTAATTTAAAAGACACACGGTGACATTGTTCCCTACAAAAGCAGTCCAAGCCAGCCAATCCAAGAGCCCACTAACATTGATGGAACCCATACCCAGGATCCTTGTCTTGTCTGGTGGGAGGGACTTTACTGAGTGCCTCAAAATTTAAAAAAAAAAATTAGATACCAGTGTTCATCTAACACTAATAATTGATATATATTCTTCTTCCTCTTGCTCAGAAATTCTGATTTTCCCATTTGTTTTTAGTAAATCAAGTTGTATTTGTCCCCTTTCCTCCTCACTTCTTCTCCTAATTGCTCCCTCCAGTTTCCCCTCCCAGATTCTCCAATCTGATCCCCTTTATAACAGTTTTCTGATTTGTTTTCTGAGCTGAGGCGCTATGGATTCCATGGCAGGAAGACAGCACAGGAGACTGAGGGGCCGCGAGGTTTACTCACGGATGCCCGTCATTAGAGTCTTAATCCTCCAGGACCAGTTTTATTGTTCCGGTAGAGAATGGTTTTTCTGAGGGCTGAGATGCAGGTGCCAACTGGCTCCACATAGCTGGGTTTCTGCTTCTTGTCCAGTTTGTCTCTGGGGTACCTCTGGAGATCGTGCCTGGCTCCATTCATCCCCTAGAGGGCAGAGCTGAGTCCCTGACCTTGTGCTCTGCATTGTCCTGAGCCTCTTTGTCTGCTGTTTGTGAGGTGACTGCAGAGAAGAATATGTCCAGCAGGGGTCGCAGTACACACGGATGTTCGCTGGGAGCACAGCCTTGTCTGGGAAAGAGAGCTACACTCCAGGTTCTCAAAACACTGTTTTTCCATGCATTCTAAGTACTCTTTGTTTTGGAAAACAAAGATTAAAGGTTTTTTTTTCGCTATAACTAAATAAATTTTGTTTAGGGGAGAAATCTTGGGAGATGGGTTTTGTTCTGCTGTTCAGGCTTGCTTCAGCCTCCTGAGCATGGGACTAGATACAGAAGCACACAAAAGAGCCTGGCTCCCAACGAAGTTTCACCTTTCAGGAAGCAAAACGATTTCTTACAACCTTTCATTTCCTCCTCTTGCAGCATTAACTGTAGAGATAATGCCATATTGGGTGCATTACACAGCTGCTTTTAATCAGATTTTAAAAATGATGTCTGTATGTGGGTGTCTGCATGTGAGTGCATGTGCCCCAGGAGTTCAGAGGGTATAGGTTCTCTGAAGACTGAGATAAAGTCAGTTGTGAGCCACCTGATGTGGTTACAGAGAGCTTAACTCTGGTCCTTTGGAAGAGTAGCATGATGCCCTCGAGCACTGAGTCATCTCTCTATAAACACACAGGTTCTTAAACTCTGGCTTTTCACCCCACAGGGAACCTTACAAGTGAATGTGATTATCCTAATTCTTGTTAAACCCTACAACCGAAATGTCAAGGAATGGTACTGAGAGAGAGATGGCTTGGTGGAAAGTACCTGCCATGCAATGGTAAGGACTTGAGTTTTAATTCACAGAACCCATGTAAATGCTGGACACAGCAGAAGTATATGCACTCTCAGGGTTCCTATGGGGAGATGGCATGCAGAGACAGTAGAATCTCCAGAAATACCAGGGCCAAGGAGACTGATCTACAATGGAAAAAACAATAAAGAAAGGCTGTCTCAAAGAAGGTGAAGTGGAAAGACTGCCACCTGAGGTTGTCCACTCGCCGTGGCACACACACACAGTTACACATGGCCTCTATTCTCCCTGCCTGCCTCCCACACTGAGATCAGAAAAACCCCACTGCCTTCAACATACTAGAGAATTCCAAAGGCAGGAAGCTTCAGTCAGGATTTCAGAGATGTTTATGGGAGAAGGGAACTGGAACAGTGAGTCACAGGTTCCCTCCAAAGTCCTGCACTTCTGCTTTAGCTCTGCATCCTCACATGGTGCAGACAGAGCTCTCTGCTCTGTCCCCCATGAGGTCCCCAGTTCAGCTCTTCATTGACATGTCCTTGTGAACTCAGCCGAGTCATGTAGATTGTTACAGCTCCACCTGTGAATGGTGTGAGATGTGTGTGTGACACAACACACTCCACCCTGTCTTCTAGGTGGCATTAACAAATCCCAGAACTGAGTGTGTCTTTTGTAAGAGCAGCAAAGAGAGTTGTATGTGCCATGTCAATAATGGACCTGGGCCCTCGTTCATGTTGTTCATATCTAAACCTTGGTTCTGATATTCCATGAACAAAAAAGAAGGGGCTCATAAAATTCCAAACAGCTGCTTTACTTGGAGAAATACAGACCTAAGATGCGATTATGCTTCAGAGATATCAGTGGGCATTGCTGTGCTCAGTAGAAGTAGAGGAAGGCTGACTGGATCCTGGCTTTAGAGGGAACTCTTGGTACATGGAAATGTGAATCTGGAATCTCACCTGTGCCATCAAAGTAGTGATGGATTCAGTACTCCTCAACTCCTAAGGATTGAGAAGAAAGCAAACGATAAAGAAATCCCTCTATAACACTAATAACATGTTTAAGAAAGAAGAAAGGAAAAGGGATTAATTTAGTGAAAGATGATTTTGCTCCTCTTTTGGGGTTTTGATTTCTGCCAGGATTGAATTATTTCAAAATCTCCTGTGTTTTTTAAACTTTGTTTAAATAGATGTCTGAGGAAAACCAGCAGAACATTAACCAGTGTTAACCCAAAACAAAATTTTAAAGTTTTTTTTAAATTACTAAAATAACAACTGCTAACACTATAATGTTTTGCCTTATATCATGAGAAAACACCAACTGAACCCTGATAATTAGAAATGGGGCTCTAGAAATTTTCCATATACCCTATAACTTTAATACTTCTTTCCTCCAGTATCTGATATTGGTTCCCAGATAACCCTTCTTGATATGAAGATCTTATTTATGCTTAAGTGCAGTATATATAGTGGTGTTTTATTTATTAATAATATACACCCATATCTCCCTATATTTTATCTCATTTTATTTTATTTGAATAGTACCTTGCTATATTGCCTAGACTGATCTCATATTTGTGAGCTCAAATGATCCTCCTGCCTCAGATTCCCAACTCTCTGGGACTACTACAGGCATACACTACCACTTGCCTATGATTCATGTCAGCTCTAGGCCATTGATAAAAACACAATGTAAATAGGATGTAAATAGCTTTCATTCTATATTGTTTAGGGAAGGATGACAAGGAATACACATCTTCAGTACATACACATTATTCTAACATTTTTGGTCTTTAGTTGGTTGAATTGCAGATGGCCAAGACTCCAGCAGTGAAGACCAATGCTGCATGACAAGGTGCCCTATCTCAACATTTCTGTCCAACGCCTTGTGACAAGGAACTCTAGCTGGAGCAATTAGGCAAGAAATGGGACATCAAACCAGGAAAAAAATGACTGCACATGTAGAAAACCCTAAAGATTCAATAAAAGTTTAGTAAATTGCAGCACACAGATTAATGCGAAGCTAATTATATTTCTACATAGCAATGAAAAAATTCTGATAATTTAAGATAATGATTTTGTTCACAATAGTATCAATACCAAAATACTTAGAAATAAACTAAGGAGGCAAGTAGAAACTTAAGACAATGACTGGGAAAATAACCTTTTACAAACTTCAAAGTATTTATTTAGTTATGAATTTGTGCCACATCTCTAGAAACACTGACGATACTAAACACATTAGTAGCAACAAACAATACAGAAGCATGTAATGATCCAGGCAAGATGCATGTATCACCAGACAGGCAGAAGTCATTCCTTTTACAAATGTGTTAAGAAAAAATGTTAGTTATATAAGGATTTGAAATATTCAAAATTATAATTCAAAGATAAAATTTTAACAAAGTTTATATAAAAAGATCACATAAGTTAGTCTTTTGAGGTTTTCTTTTTTTTAAAGACTATTGTTAAAATTCCCCAGGGTTCAGTGAGTGAAGGGTGTTTAACACATGGGCAATTAAAAAAATCAAAACAAAAGAAAAGCTAGCCTTCCTTTCATGGTGATCAGAGAAGGCCAAATGAAAACAACAATGAAACGCCACTCTTTTGATCAGAAGACTGCCAAACATTAAATAGAGGAATAAAATTGGTACAATCCTGAACACAGTTACTGCCACACGCATTCAGTATGCATTACACTTGGTTTATGGATCAGGAAAGCAAGAGCATTTCATTAAAGGGGGCTGGATGAGGCAGGAGCAGGTGGGAGAACCCTGGGTGCTATACTCACGGACTGCCTGTAGCCAACGAGGCTGCTGGAGTTAAGAGGACACAGACACTTTCACATGGGAACAATAGATGACATAACCACAGAGCCCACAGGAAATGAAGTGGAAAGCCTCAGACCACTGGCACAGGTTCAGCAACCCCTGATGATGTTTCCACTTCAGTGATGATAACATTCATTACTGGGATGAATAATTCAAATTACTGACAGTGTGCTAAAGGAATCAGGAAAATTCAAGGACTCAAAGAGAAAGTCCCTTTCTAATGAGGCCTAGTAATCTGCTGATGAGGGCCTTATGCTTTAGTGTCAGAGCTTCTCTCTGATGGGAGTTCTTTCAAAGATGGCAACCGTTTCTAAGGAGTGGTCCAAGACTCTGTGCTGATCCCATCATCACTAAGTTTGAGACCTATACTACTTAGATTTTGTCTACTAGAGTCACCTGAGAAGAGAAAACTTCAACTGAGAAATCGCATCCATTATATTGGTCAATGGGCACGCCTGCCCAGCATTTTCTTAACTAAAGATTGGTATGGGAAGGCCCATCCCACTGTGGGTGGAGACCCCCTTGGGAAGGTGGCCCTGGGTTGCCTAAGAAAGGAATGTGATAAAGGCCAGAGGAGCCAGCCACCAGAGCAGTGTTCCTCTGTGGTCTCTGCTTCAGTTTCTGCTCAGGCTCTTGTCCTGACCTCTCTCCAGGATGGACTGCGAGCTGTAAGATCCCTAAACCTTTCCTCCCCAAGGGACCTTTGATTAGCAACAAAAAAGACAAACTAGGCCAACACCCTCTCTTAGTGCAATAGGGCAACACTTTTCAAGAAGACTGTGAGAAAAATGCAAGCACTAAAGCCACACCCAGATAGCAGCTTAGGGCAGATGCAGAGACCCATGCTGCATGCATTAGAGCAAGTCCCACAGGGCAGGGAACCCTGATTGCTCTTTGGGCTGACGAGGGAGGGGGACTTTACAGGGGGAGGGGGAGGGAAATGGTAGGCGGTGGTGGGGTGGAGGCAGAAATCTTTAATAAATAAAGAAATAATTAATAAAAAATTAAAATAATGTCTCCGAGGAAACATGGATAAGAATTTTGTGAGAGCCTAGTACACGAAAAGATTTCATCTGAAGAATGTGTTCTGCTAAAGCCAAGGCCTATTTGAGGAAAACATTAGGCTATGGTGTTCTGACAGCTCCAAGTACTATCTCCCTGAGACCTTTAACATCTTTTCCGAGCTAACCAGCTGAAGCAGTAAATGGAAATGCAGTTTTGAGCCAACCCATGTGATTTCAGCTCAAAGTTGTCATAGTTACCAGACACTATTGGTACATTACAGTCTCTATAGCCCAGTGCTTCTCAACCTGCGTGTCGCGACCCTTAGTTTTCTCAGGGTCGCCTAAAACAATCAGAAAACACAGATATTTACATTACATTCCTAACAGTGGCAAAATTACCGTTATGAAGTAGCAATAAACATAATTTTAGAGTTGGAGGTCATTATAACAGGGGGAATTGGACTAAAGGGTCGCACACAGCATTAGGAAGGTTGAGAACCACAGCCCTAGCCATTCTCTCTCCCAGAAGTCTCTTAGCTGTTCTCCCTCCCAGAAATCAGGCCTTGGCCCCAGCTGCCTGCTGTGACCTTGCAGCTCTCCTGGAGCTGAGTGGCCTCCCTCCCCTTTGTAGGTGCAGACAAAGCTTGTCTCTCTCTCAGACTCCAAAGAACCTTGATTTTTTTTTTGTTTATTTATTAAAACTTTCTGCCTCCTCCCAATCCCCCATTTCTCTCCCACTCCCCTCACTCCCCCTCCCTCTCTATTCCTAAGAGAAGTCAGGGTGACCTGCCCTCTGGGAAGTCCAAGGCCCTCCCCCCTCCATCCAGGTCTAGGAAGGTGAGCATCCAAACAGATTAGGCTTCCAAAAAGCCAGTACATGCAAAAGAATCAAAACCTGGTGTCATTATCATTGGCTTCTCAGTCATCCCTCATTGTCAGCCACATTCAGAGAGTCTGGTTTGATCACATTCTCATTCAGTCCCAGTCTAGCTATCTTTGGTGAGCTCCCATTAGATCACTCCCACTGTCTCTGTAGGTGGATGCACCCCTCGCGGTCCTGACTTCCTTGCTCATGTTCTCCCTCCTTCTGCTCTTTATCTGGGCCTTGGGATCCGGACACGCCCTTTGCTCTTTGGAAATGAAAAGTCAGCCTATTATGACTTAAAATCACATTGTACAGCACTGCACGGTGCAATGCATTAGCTCCCCTAGGAACCAAAGGGTCTTTTCATTTAGGAAGTCACCAAGCTATCCGCTATCCCTGGTGGCTATCTCTCCTGATAAATCTCATCTTTGGACCTGACAGCCCACTCACTCTCCCTCCCTGCAGACATGGCTGCTTGTGGCCTTGATGCCATCATTTTTCCTAACAAAACCTAACTGAAGGGTAATTCATCACAGCTTCTGTTGAGTGACTAAGCTTTTCCTGGGGAGAAGCAACACATACACCTACTCATCCCAGATAGGGAACTCATGACAGAATAAAGTACAGGCACTACCAAAGCCCATCTTGGTGAATCAATGAATTGTTTTTCAATGTTTATTTATTTCATGAGCATTGGGGTATGTCTGTGTGAGGGTGTCAAGTCCATCACTTGCAGCTGGATTACAGACAGTGCTGAGCTGCCATGTGGGCGCTGAGAATTGAACCCTGATCCCCTAGACAGCAGTCAGTGCTCTCAACCACTGAACCATCTGTCCAGTTCCGAACCAATGAGTTTCACTGAGGTTAGTTAAAGGAATATGGGTAAGGGGTTACTTACAGGAGCTCAAATGATTCAAAGACAGCTGTATCCACAAGGCCCACTTCAGCATAGTGACAGCTCCCAAAGCTGGGGCCCTAGAGAACATTGCACATCCTGCAGGCAGCTCCACAGGTTGGAGGGTGCCCTTCCCAGGTGTCCCAATGGGTTAAATCTTTCCAGGCAGCTGGGCTGGTTTCTGCTTCTCTCAGGCAGCTGGGCTTGGAGTCTTCAGTGCAGCTTATGTCCTCTCAGAGTCTTCTTTGCAGCTTGTCTTGTCGAGAAGAACTCTCGGAAATCTTCATTGCTTACTCTGGGATGCAGGGGCCCAGTGGATTTGGTCAGTTTTGGGGACTTCCTGAAGCCATTTTGAGTTGCTTACGTTCTGCCTTAAGGAGCTTCCTGCATAGTGGGATGGTATAATCTTGGAGAAAACCATCACACAATAGCTTCCTTTCTATGGATCTGTCTTCTGTATATTATAGCAACAGTCATCTATTTTGTAAATCCTATATTGTGGGAATGGGTTTGTGGCAGAAGGGTGTCTCTGTGTGATTTTTCCTGGGGAAACACACTCAAATATCTATTCATCCCAGAGAGAGAATTGGGGAGAGTCTGGAGAAACATTCTTCCCTAGTCTAAATCAATGAAGCAACTAAGTTTACTTACAGGCTAACGAGTGAGGGTTACTTGTAGGACAATGGATGACTCAAAGGCATTTGTATAACCCAAAAGGCCACTTTAGTGTGGCTTAAAACTCACAAAGTTGCGTCCTTAGGGCTCCCAGTGTAACTGCAATGTCCTTCACCAATGAGGCTCCCCCTCTGGAGTTATTGCTACTGAATCTTACAAGTTTTGAGCTTGTTGACCCTTGTTACTTCCTTTTAATCCCTGACATTTAAAAAATATTCATTCATTCCTTCCTTCACTCATTCATTCATTCATCTGTTTATGTGTGTGGGTATTCTGCCTGTATGTATGTCTGTGTACCACATGCATGCAGTACCTGCAGAGGTCATAAGAAGGCATCAGATCCCCCAGAACTGTAATTACAGATTGTTGAGATCTACCACGTAGGTGCTGTGAATCAAATCTGAATCTTTTGCAAGAGGAAAGTACTTTTGGCCATTGAGCCATCACTCCAGCCCCAGGTTTTTGATTCTTACATTCCTCCTTCTTTCTTTCAGGACGCAATGTTGCGATGAGGAGAAAAATACTTTAACAAGGTTGTGGTGAAGCTTAGAGGATATGTTCTGCATTCAGTAAATGATTATTGTTAGAAAAATAAAATGTTATGACACAATTAATACAAATTTACTTAGTAAAAATTATATATATATATACACACACACACACACACACACACACACACACACACACACATATATATGCACATCGGTCCTTTGGTGTTCAAAGAGAGAGTTGCTTCCAGGATCTTTATCAGATACCAATATTCTCTAATAGTGGCATAGTATTTATATAAAACCCACAAACATCTTTCCATAGATATCACATAATCGCTAGATTCTTCCATTTATTTATATGTATTACTCTGTGTGTGTATGTGTGTGTGTGTACTGTGTGCAGGTGCCCATGGAAGTTGCAGTGTTGGATCCCTTGAAGCTGGAGCAACTGGCAGTTGTGAGCTGCCTGATATTGGTGCTGAGAACCAAATGAGGGTTCTCTGGACAAACAGCAAGAATCTCGGGATTCTTTATAATGCCTAACAAAAAGTAAATATTATATAACTACTTTTTAAAGTATAGTGCTAGGAGAATTTTAATAAGAAAAATCAGCTGAGCAGTGAACATGCATGTCTTTAATCCCAGCACTTGGGACGCAGAGGCAGGTGGATGTCTGTGAGTCTGAGGCCAGCCTGGCCTACAGAGTGAGTTCCAGGATAGCCAGAGCTACACAGAGAAACCCTGTCTCAAAAAACAAAGAATATTGATTCAGTAAAAACAATTTAAAAAATATTTTCAATCCACAGTTGGCTGGATCCACAAATGTGAAACTCGTGGTTATAGATGGGTTTTTGTTATTATTGTTTGTTGTTTTGCTTTTTTACTTGGTTTTTCAAAATAGGGTTTCTGTGCCTTAATCAACATGTTACACCCTTAGAACGACTTCCATAAATTCATGTATTTGGGAGCTGCTGCTGGGATCCTCTTCATATTGTAGGAATGATGGAGGATGATCTTGTAGAAGTGTTCCACGGTAGCATTATGGCACATAGTAAAAGTACAATAAATGATTACTTCTTTTGTTATTATCATAATTATATTTATTGTTTACAGCACAGAATGTGAATTCTGTAGGCATACTGAGTTAAATTTTAGGTCTTAGGGAGACTGTTCCTCTCATGACAATATTTAGAAACAATTTTTCTTTAAGATCTGGTAAGATGTTTCTTTTCCTCTTTCACAATGGTCTCTGACATAATAACCAGAAACTGACCTATTAAGAAAACGAATTCCAAGGAGTGAGGTAAAGACTGAGAAGGAATTAGTTTGGGGCTATGAGAGAACCTTCTCTGAGAGACTAACACGATATGCTAACAAATCAAAGCCTCGTGATAGACTAAACAGGCTTTTGAGTTTGCTGGCCAGTTTGGTCTCACAGACCCCAAAACAGGCTCTTACCAGTGCCATTGTTTAGCCTCCAGAACTTGAGTGTAAGACTCTACTGCTGAGGATGTTACATGCTTGAGTCAAACTGGTGCTGACCTGGAAGCTCAATTCATAGTGGCAAGTTTTCATAAGGCTGGGAGGTGCTATTATACTACTGGGGGGAAATAATCATCAGTCTTATCCAGATATGATTCTGCAAGTTACAATAATTTCTTCCCAGTCATGTTATTCCCAATGGTGCATTAGGGGTGCAGATACTATGAGAGTAACCAACCTTTTTGATAGGATTTCAATTCCTCTCCACAAGATGAAACCCAAACCTGGCACCATTATCAAGACCCAAACATTTGACTAGGTAGGTCTTCGGCCTTAGGGGAGAACCTACCATGATTATTCTGCTAAATGGACACAATATTAAACCAGCTCCTAATAATATATTGGTATAACCATAGATTAGTGAATCTGTCACCTCCCATTTAGAGAAGTTTTTTTTTTTTTTTGCTGTAGGTGTTTATCAACATAGAGACTCACAACTGACCAAGGTACAGAGAATGTGAGGCTGTGAAATGCTCATCCCTAAGTGTGAAGTGTACATTACAACTCTCCTCCAAAGGCTTAGATATCATTTCAGAAGAGGGGGTTGAAAGATTGTAAGAGCCATAGAAAGTTGATGCCTAAAACAGTGTTCTTCAGACACAATAGGTAGTTGCATATAGTAATTCACAGAGATTGAAACAGCAGGCACAAGTCCTGTAAAATCCAAACCCAAATCATCCCACCATGCAGTGGGGAGATGGGAACCAAGTACTTAGATGAGGTGCTACTAGCAATTGATAACTTCTTTTTTAAATTTTTTTATTATTTATGGGCCTTTGAGCTGTGACTCTTCTTCTTCTATTCCTATTATTCTTAGGTTTGGTCTTTTTATTGTATCCCATATTTCCTGAATGTTTTGTGATGAGAATTTTTTGGCTTGCGGTTTTCTTTGATCAGTGTGTTTATTTTTCCTATGGTGTCCTCAGAATCTGATATTCTTTCTTCTATCTCTTATATTCTATTGATTATGCTTGTTTCTGTAGTCTCTGCTTGTTGACCTCGATTTTCCATATCCAGCCAGTCCTCAGTTTGTGTTTTCTTCCTTGCTTCCATTTCAGTTATCAATTCTTGAACTGTTTCCATCACCTGTTTGATTGTTTTTTCTTGGTTTCCCAGGGTATCATTTACGTATTTACTCATTTCTTCAAACTTTTTGTTATACTTCTTATCCATTTCTAAAAGGGCATTTTTTACATGTTGTTTAAGGAACTCTACTGTTTTCATAAAATCAATTTTTTCTGCTTCTTCTGTGTTAGGGTGTTCAAGACCTTCTGTGGTAAGATCATTGGGTTCTGGTGTTTTCATGTAGTTTTTCAGATTGTTGGGTTAATTTTTGCCTTGGTGCCTGCCCATCTCCTCCGACCGATGCTATCTAATGGGTGTTCTAAAACAGGATCAGATTTCCCTACTAGCCAGGGGCCCCACTTACCAAATGGCACTGCTCTGTTTCCTGGCTCCCGCTGTGGGCCAAGATCCCTCTCACCACTCAGAAGGGTCTTCAGGAACAGGACCAGGCTCCCCGTTTGCCAGGGACCTCGCCAACAAAAGGCCTACCACTCTGCAGGACAGCTACCAAAACAAAGAAACTCCCACTGCCCTCTGCCCCAGCGCCCAAACAGGCTGAACTGGGTGATCCTGCGGCCCCGCGGAAGGGAGGGGGAAGGAAGGAAGCCCCTGGGCGCAATCTGGGATGGGCCAGGGAGAGAGAGGTCGCAGCAGAGGGGGAGCAGCCCCAGCAGAGGGGAACAGCCCCCGCAGACTGACCTGGGAGTCAAGGGGTCAGGGAATGCCCCCGCTCTGCTTCCTGGGTCCCTCTGCAGGTCAAGAACACTCTCACCACTCAGGAGGGTCTTCAGGGACAGGACCAGGCTTCCTGTTCTCCAGGGACCTCACCAACAAAAGGCCTACCACTCTGCAGGCCAGCCACCAAAACACCTACTTGATTTAGGTGTTGTGGGATGATCTGCTCTCAGTGTGGGCTTCACTGTTTCAAGCTTAGACAATGAAAAAATATAAGTTCGCGTCTGCGCCCTGTCCACCATGTCTGCACCAGAGTCTGTGCCACGTCTGCGCCGCGTCTTCTCTAAGCAATGGATGGGTGGCTGCTAGTTTGTTCCCAACTGCTCAGACCTTCTCTAAGGAATGGATGGGTGGATGCTTGTTTGTTCCCAAGTGCTCAGACCAAGACACAGCCACTGTAGCCCAGAAGATGGTTGTAAGCGTGGCATAGAGAGCTCAAACTGCAGAATAGGGGCCTTTCAACACGAGGCCTGCCACGTGGAAAGGACCTGCCCTAGCTTGGTGGGAACCTCCAAATGTTTGGAATATTTCCTAAATGAGTTCTCACGGTGCAGCTGCCAAGCTCACATGCTCTCTCCCGACAAGGGAGCCCAAGGCGCAGAGCAAGAGAGAAACGATGATTTCTTTTTTATTATTTAATTAAAATTTTCCACCTCCTCCCCTCCTCCCATTTCCCTGCTACTCCCCCCATTCCGCTTCCCGTCCCTCTCCAGCCCAAAGAGCAGTCAGGGTTCCCTGCCCTGTGGGAAGTCCAAGGTCTTCCTCCATCCAGGACTAGGAAGGTGAGCATCCAAACAGACTAGGCTTCCACAAAGTCATTACATGCAGTAGGATCAAAACCCAGTGCTATTGTCCTTGGCTTCTCAGTCAGCCCTCCTTGTAAGTCACGTTCAGGGAGTCCGGTTTGATCACATGCTCCATCATCCAGCTGGCTTTGGTACACTCCCATTATATCAGTGGGTGGGTGCATCCCTCGCGGTCCTAACTTACTTGCTCATGTTCTCCCTCCTTCTGCTCCTCATTTGGACCTTAGGAACTCAGTCCAGCGTTCGAATGTGGGTCTCTGTCTCTATCTCCATCCATCGCCAGATGAAATTTCTATGGTGATGTGCAAGATATTCATCAGTATGGCTATAGTATAGGGCAATTTTAGGCTCCATCTCCTCAGCTGCCCAAGGATCTAGCTGGGGACATCTCCATGGACACCTGGGAACCCCTCTAGAGTCAAGTCTCTTGCCAAACCTAAAATGGCTCCCTTAATTAAGATATGTACTTCCCTACTCCCATATCCACCCTTCCTCCATCCCAATAGTCCCATTCCCACAAGCTCTCCCCATCTTCCCCTTCTCACTTTTTTCCCCATTTCCCCTTACCCTCACACCACCACCGCTCCCAAGATTCCAATTTTTGCCTGGCAATCTTATCTCCTTCCAATATCCAGGAAGATAACTATATGTTTATCTTCGGATTCACCTTCTTATTTAGCTTCTCTAGGATCTCATATTATAGGCTCAATGTCCTTTATTTATGGCTAGAATCCACTTATGAGTGAATACATACCATATTCATCTTTTTGGGTCTGGGTTACCTCACTCAGGAAGTGTTTTCTATTTCCATCCATTTGCATGCAAAATTCAAGGTGTCATTGGTTTTTATCACTGAGTAGTACTCTAATGCTTACATATTCCTCACTTTCTTTATCCATTCTTCTGTTGAGGAGCATTTAGGCTGTTTCCACGTTCTGGCTATTACAAATAATGCTGTTATAAACATAGTTGAACAAATGCTATTGTAGTATAATAGAGCATCTCTTAGGTATATTCCCAAGAGTGGTATTGCTGAATCCTGGGGTAGGTAGATCCTGAATTTCCTGAGAAACCACCACACTGATTTCCAAAGTGGTTGCACAAGTTTGCATTCCCACCAGCAATGGATGAGTGTTCCTCTTACTCCACATCCTCTCCAGCAAAGGCTATCATTGATGCTTTTGATTGTAGCCATTCTGACAGGTGTAAGATGGTATCTCAAAGTTGTTTTGATTTGCATTTCCCTGATTGCTAAGGAGATGGAGCATGACCTTAAGTGTCTTTGGGCCATTTGAACTTTTTCAGTTGAGAATTCTCTGTTCAGATTCCTTCCCCATTTTTAATTTTCTCAGTTTCAGGAGGTCCCATTTATTCAATGTTGCCCTTATTGTCTGTGCTGCTGGGGTTATACGTAGGAAGTGGTCTCCTGTGCCCATGTGTTGTAGAGTATTTCCTACCTTCTCTTCTATCAGATTCAGTGTGTTTAGATTGATATTGAGGTCTTCAATCCATTTGGACTTGAGTTATGTGCATGGTGATAGATAATGGATCTATTTTCATTCTTCTACAGGTTGACATCTAGTTTTGCCAGCACCATTTGTTGAAGATGCTTTCTTTATTTCATTGTATAATTTTAGCTCCGTTGTTGAAAATCAGGTGTTCATAGGTTTGTGGGTTAAAAATCCGGGTCTTCTACTCGATTCCATTGGTCAACATCTCTGTTTTGTGCCAATACCAAGCTGTTTTCATTACTGTAGCTCTGTAATAGAGTCTGAAGTCAGGGATGGTAATGCCACCAGAAGTACCTTTAATGTACAGGATTGTTTTGGCTATCCTTGCTTTTTTGTTTTTCCATATAAAGTTGATTATTGTTCTCTTAAGGTCTGTGAAGAATTTTGTTGGGATTTTGATGGGGATTGCATTGAATCTATAGATTGCTTTTGGTAGAATTGCCATTTTTACTATGTTGATCCTCTCAATCTAAGAGCAAGCGTGATCCCTCCATTTACTGGTATCTTCTTCAATTTCTTTCTTCAAAGACTTAAAGTTTTTGTCAAATAGATCTTTCACTTCCTTGGGTAGAGTTATACCAAGATATTTTATGCTATTTGTGGCTATCGTGAAAGGTGATGATTCTCTGATTTCCCTCTCTGCTTCTTTATCCTTTGTGTATAGGAGGGCGACTGATTTTTTGGAGTTGATCTTGTATCCTGCCACATTACTAAAGGAGTTTATCAGCTGTAGGAGTTCTTTGCTGGAGTTTTTGGGGTCGCTTATATACACTATCATATCATCTGCAAATAACGAAAGTTTGACTTCTTCTTTTCCAGTTCAAATCCCCTTGATCTCCTTATGCTATCTTATCGCTATTCCTAGAACTTCAAGCACTATATTGAAGAGATATGGAGAATGGACAGCCTTGTTTTGTTCCTGATTTTAGTGGGATGGCTTTGAGTTTTTCTCCGTTTAATTTAATGTTAGCTGTCAGCTTGCTGTATATTGCTTTTATTATATTTAGGAATGAACCTTTTATTCCTAATCTCTCCAAGACCTTTATCCATAAAGGGGTGTTGAATTTTGTCAAATGCTTTTTCCAGATCTAATGAAATGATCATATGGTTTTTCATTCAGTTTATTTCTATGGTGGATTATACTGATAGATTTTCATATGTTGAACCAGCCCTGCCTCTCTGGGATGAGGCCTACTTGATTGTAAGGTGTAATTTTTTGGACGTGTTCTTGGATTTTGTTTGCCAGTATTTTATTGAGAATTTTTTGCATCAATATTCATGAGTGAAATTGGTCTGTAATTCTCTTTCTTGGTGAAGTCTTTGTGTGGTTTTGGAATCAGGGTGACTGTAGCTTCATAAAAGGAGTTTGGCAATGACTCTTCTGTTTCCATTATGTGAAACACATTGAGTAGTATAGGTATTAGCTCATCTTGGAAGTTCTGGTAGAATTCTGCATTGAAACCATCTGGTCCAGGGATTTTTTTGGTAGGGAGGTTTCTGATGACAGCTTCTAATTCCTCTCGACTCACAGGTTTATTTAAACTGTTCACCTGATCTTGACTTAATTTTGGTATATGGTACTTATCTAAAAAAGTGTCCATTTATTTCACATTTTCTAATTTTGTGGCATACAGGCTTTTGTAGTAAGAGCTAATGAATTTCTGCATTTCCTCTGTGTCTGTGGTTATTTCCCCCTTTTCATTTCTAATCTTGTTAATTTGCAGGATCTCTCTGCCACGTGATTAGTTTGGATAGGGGTTTATCAATCTTGTTGATTTTCTCCAGGAACCAGCTTTTTGTTACATTGATTCTTTGGATTGTTTTCTGTGTTTCTATTTTGTTGATTTCAGCCCTCAGTTTATTTCCAGTCTTCTACCCCTCCTAGAGGAATCTGCTTCTTTTTTTCTAGAGTTTTCAGGTGTGCTGTTAAGTCTCTAATGTGTGCTTTCTCCATTTTCTTTATGTGGGCACTTAGTGCTATGAACTTTTCTCTTATCAGTGCTTTCATAGTGCCCCATAGGTTTGGGTATGTTGTGTCTTTATTTTCATTGAATTCAAGGAAGACTTTAATTTTTTTCTTTATTTCTTCCTTGACCCAGGGGTGGTTCAGTAGTTGACTGTTCAATTTCCATGAGTTTGTAGGCTTTCTGGGGTCAGAATTGTTGTTTAATTCTAGCTTTATTCCATGGTGATCCAACAGTACACAGGTGGTTACTACAATTTCTTTGTATCTATGGATGTTTGCTTTGTTACCAATTATGTGATCAATTTTTGAGAAGGTTCTATGCGATGCTGAGAAGAAGGTATATTCTTTTCTGTTTGGGTGGAATGTTCTATAGATGTCTGTTAAGTCCATTTGGCTCATAACATCTGCTAGTTCTCCTATTTCTCTGTTAAGTTTCTGTCTGGTTGACCTATCCATTGGTGAGAGCGGAGTATTGAAATCTCCTACTATTAGAGTGTGAGGTTTGATGTGTGCTTTGACTTCTAGTAATGTTTCTTTTACATATGTGGGTGCTTTTATATTAGGGGCATAGATATACAGGATAGAGAGTTCCTCCTGATGAATTGTTCCTGTTATGAATATAAAGTGTCCATCTCCATCTCTTCTGATTGATTTTAGTTTGAAATCAATCTTGTTAGATATTAGTATAGCCACACCTGCTTGTTTCTTTGGTCCATTTGATTGGAAAACCTTTTCCCATCCCTTGACTCTGAGGTAGTGTCTGTCTTTGAGTTTGAGGTGTGTTTCTTGTAAACAGCAGAATGTTGGATCCTGATTTCGTATCCATTCTCTTAACCTGTGCCTTTTTTTTTTTTGGTTTTTCGAGACAGGGTTTCTCTGTGGTTTTGGAGCCGGTCCTGGAACTAGCTCTTGTAGACCATGCTGGTCTTGAACTCACAGAGATCTGCCTCCCTCTGCCTCCTGAGTGCTGGGATTAAAGGCATGTGCCACCACGGCCCGGCAACCTGTGCCTTTTTATAGGTGAATTGAGTCCATTGATATTAAATAATATTAATGACCAATGGTTGTTAACTCTGGTTATTTTTTTTTCTTTTGGTGGTAGAGTTTGTGTGTTTCCCTTCTTTTAGTTGTGCTGGTGGAGGGTTGTCAGAGGCTTGTGTTATTATGGGTGTTATTGGCTTACTTGGTTTGTGATTTTCCTTCTAATATTTTCTGTAAGGCTGGGTTTGTGTCAATGTATTGTTTAAATCTGTTTTTGTCCTGGAATATCTTGTTTTCTCCATCGATGGTGAATTCAAGCTTTGCTGGGTATAGTAGTCTGGGCTTGCGTCCATGGTCTCTTAGTATCTGCAGCACATAGATCCAAGACCTTCTGGATTTCATGATTTCCATTGAGAAGTCAGGTATAATTCTGATAGATTTCCCTTTATATGTTACTTGACCATTTTCTTTTGATGTTCTTAATATCTGTTCTTTATTCTGTATATTTTGTGTTTTGATTATTATAGGGCGTGGGGATGCTTTCTTTTGATCCAGCCTATTTGGTGTTCTGTATGCTTCTTGTAACTTCATAAGAATATCCTTCTTTAGGTTGGGAAAGTTTTCTTCTATAATTTTCTTGAATATATTTTCTGGGCCTATGAGCTGTAATTCTGTTTCTGCTACCCCTATTATTCTTAGCTTTGGTCTTTTCATGGTGTCCTAGATTTCCTGAATGTTTTGTGTTAGGAATTTGTTGGATTTATTTTGCTCTTAAGTCAGTGAGTTAATTTCCTCTATAATATCTTCAGTGTCTGAGATTCTTTCTTCTATCTCTTGTATTCTGTTGGTAATACTTGTCTCTGTAGTTCCTCTTCGTTTATCCAGATTTTCCATATCCAGCCTTCCCTTGGTTTGTGTTTTCTTCATTACCTCCATTTCATTTTTCAAGTCTTAAACAGTTTCCCTTACATGTTTGATTGCTTTTTCTTGTTTTTCTTGGGTATCTTTGAGAGATTTATTTATTTCCTCTACCTTTTTGTTTGTTGTCTCTATTTCTTTTTGGCAGTTTTTCACCTCCTGTTTAATGTCCTCTATTATTTTCATGTAGTTCCACTTAAAGCGATTTCTTCAATTTCTTCTGGAGTAAGGTGTTCAATTCTTCTTGTTTTGGATCCCTGGATTCTGGTGATGACATGTTGCCTTTCAGGTTGTTGGAGGAATTCTTGCATTGGTGCCTGCCCATCTCTTCCTTCAAATTGAGCCAGGAGAGGCCTGGTGTCTTGGTCTAGTCTTTGCTGTGACTGACTCTCTGGGTGCATCTCCTCAGTGCAGGAGCAGGAACTGTTCCTGTCTGGATGGAAAGCCTCAGCACTGATACAGGGATGCCTGGTATCCCTCTCTGGGTGGATAGCCCCTCTGGATAAAACTCCTCAGCACTGAAACAGGGATACCTGGTAGCCCAAGGACACTGCAGACAAAAGGGCGAATGTGGGGGGCAGGGCGGAATCGAGTATAACACAGGAGACCCTGTAGCACAAGCTGAAGGTGCCCGCACTCCATTGCAGAGACCTTCAGGCCTGCCGGGCCTGCAGACACTCACCCCTCTGGGTGGGTAGCCTTAGTGCAGGAGCAGAAACTGTTCCTGAGCCAAGGACCTTGCAGACAACAGGGAAGGCTTGGGAAAGGCTAGGTCGTGTGTAACAAAGACACCCCTGCAGCAGGAGCTGGGGGAAGGGGATTTGTGCTCTCTTCCGGGACAGGCCGCCCAGGGATAGCACACACTCACCTGTCCAGATGAAACTCCTCAGCACTGAAACAGGGATGCCTGGTAGCCCAAGGACACCGCAGACAAAAGGGCTAACATGGAGAGCAGGGCTGGGTCGAGTAGAACACAGGAGACCCTGCAGCACAAGCTGAAGGTGCCCTCACTCCCTTGCAGGGACCTTCAGGCCTGCCCAGCAGGCAGACACTCGCAATTGATAACTTCTGGAAGAGGTGAAGTCAGTTCTTTTGGACAGTATAGTCCTTGGTAGGTTAATCATGCACCACTGGGTGGCTACCCAATCAAGAGTATATAGGTAACACACATTGTACTTGATGATCTTAGAAAAAAGAGTACACAGAGTTGAGTGTGTCAGGAAAGGTGGGTAAGTCTGGAAGAAGTTAATGTGACATGTGATAAAACCACATAGGACAAATTCTCAAAGAACTAGTAAAAACAGGAATAATAAATGTAAATGAAAGAACAATAATTTTAAAATGCAATAAGGGAATAATTTTTAATATGCCTGTAAAGTAGGTGGGAAACAAAGACTGAGAAAACGAATAGACTATGAAACTGAGGCATCTAGAGCATTCAATAATTCCACTAAAATGAGATAAACCAGGCACACAATTTTAAAAAGAAGTATCTGATACTATAGCCTATGTGAATCCCATGATTTTAAGATTATTAGTAGTTATCCTGGATAGTCCACAAAAGGTGGTACAAATATTTCCAGGAAAGCCGCCTTTGGAAATGGAATCAGGTATAGTACAGTGGTATTCATCTTCTGTCCCCATTTTTGGTGTTGGGGCTTTGCTATTTAATGAGCATTTAACCTTAACTGAAGGACCCATCACACTTATCCATTTGATGTTCGTTGACTTAAATGCACTGTTTGGGCACTGAATATCAAAAGGTACGTAAATTAGTTACACATACCCCTCTTTTGGGGGCTCCCATTCTAGTGGCAAAACCTGGAGTAAAACTCCCTCTAATATCATAGAGCAGAGATTATAAGACACGTGTGGAATGCTAAAGGAGAAAGGTTAGAGCAGGGACCAAGGCAGTATCACTGGCAGAATAACACATAGGCCTCTTCTCTAGGAGTGTCCTGTTTATTTATCATATATTGTGTACATGCAAACACACCTGTACACTCATATGTGTGTGTGTGCATGTCTATGGGTGGAAATGCATGCACATATGTGTGGAAGCTAGAGACCAATTGCAGATTTTATTCTCCAGTGGTCATCCACTTTATTTATTAATTGTATTGTTTTTTCTTTAAGACAGGGTTTCTCTGTGTAACAGTCCTGACTGTCCTGGAACTCACTCTGTGGACCAGGCTGGCCTGGAACTCACAGACATCTGCCTGCCTCTGCCTCTCGAGTGCTGGGACTAAAGGCATGCACTACCACTGCTCCACTCACCTTAGTTTTTGAGACAAGATCTCTAAGTGAGACCTGGGGCTTACTGATTCAGCTAGGATGGCTTAGCAGTGAATGAAAGAAATCCTCCTGTCTCAGTCTCTTGATGCTGGGATTACATACACACCTCCATGCCTGACTTTTTTGTAAATGTGGGACCAACTCAGCCATTTTTCCAGTCCCAGTCACATTGCCTTCTTCACAAAGTCACAGAACTTTCAGTGGCCTGATGGTAGTACTTTAAGAAAGCAGGCTGGATAAACCATAAGGAGTGCGCCAGTCAGCAGCACTCTTGCATCGCCTCTGCATCAGCTCTTCCCCCAGGCTCGTCCCTAGTTTGGGTCCCTGACCACTTCCTTTGATAAAAATTGTGATGTGGATTAATAAGCAAAATAAGCCCTTTCCTTGCCAGTCCTTTGATCACGGTGTTTTATCACAGTAATAGAAACCTTAACTGAGACATAAGGTTTAAGAATTAGGTTGCTTAACAGTCTGCCCCATGCTTTACTTCCTGATTTAACTGATTCTCAAGTTACCTGGAAATGAGAATCTTCACTGAACATGCTCACCATTTGAAGTGTAAACGGAGACTTCTGGCTTCCCAGAATGTATCAGAGCTGTTCAAAGGCATCCTCAATCCAGATTTGCCTTTTATGTTTTTTGGTTTGTGTGGGCAATTGTTTCTCAATATTATGCTACTGACTCAGTTAGCTCAGAGTCCAAGAACTGCCTGTGTTTTGTTTTGTTTTGTTTTGGTTTTGGTTTTGGTTTTCCAAACACTGGTTATCTGATAAACAGGTGCATGCTAGGGCAGAAACAGAGGTGAGTGATACATGCGCGATAAAGAGGATAATGAT
Source organism: Microtus oregoni (assembly GCF_018167655.1). Classification (NCBI taxonomy): domain Eukaryota; kingdom Metazoa; phylum Chordata; class Mammalia; order Rodentia; family Cricetidae; genus Microtus; species Microtus oregoni. The sequence continues at coordinate 486,562 of NW_024544808.1, read as the reverse complement.
CGCCCAAGGTGATTTTGGTCCATTATCTGCAACCTTCCAACTCCTCACCATCAGGAACTTCTAATGAGAAAGTCTGCAGAATTTTCAATATACTTGTGGTTTTCCAGGAAACCAACCATTACTACACTCAATATGTGAGATGAACAGTGACCCAACAACTGGATATTAAAAACTAAAATTTCTTCATATAATCCTATGCTACTGATGAATTCTTAAGCTATAACATCAGAAGGAACCCTACCCACTGCATCAGGAAGAGATTTTCACACTTCTAGTACCTTAGCTCACCGCTAAATGTATAGATAGTTCGTAGCTTCCGTTACACTGAAAAAAATTGTTGTAACACTGAGACAGGAGGAAATGAGATTTTTGAAGTTTTTCCACTCTAGTTATGGCCCAAAAATAAACGAACTTATTTTTCCTTGCTAATTTGTACATCCTGGTTTTTTGTTATTTGTTTCTTTATGTTAAGACTGAAAGTAAGCAGTAAACTTTGTGCTGCTCCTGCATCCATATTGTTCTTGGTTTATAAAATCAACACAAATAAAGCACTCCCCTAAACTGAAATCAGATTGTTCCTGCTCTAAATTCCTGAATATCAATGCAAAACAGTGGGCAACTCCATGTTACAAGCAGAATTCAGTGCTCGACTTTGCATGCCAGTACTTTGCATGAGCACACTCCATTGGATGCATAAGCACCAGCACGGGTCAGCAGTACCAGACTGACAAATGACTTATTCCTAAAAGTCAAAGGGAACCATCCTGTAAACTTACTAAAGTAGATTGAGAGGTTAAGGTAGATTAATCCTACTAAATCACCACACAGGGGTATCCAAACCATGTAAAAAAAATGAGGCCCCAGGACTTATCAAAGACAGAACAAGGAAGGTGCAACACCCTGACCTGGACTCCATGAGGAAAAGGACTCCAGTGTCAAGGTTTCATTACTTGTAGATGATAAGATTTAATACATAGAATACCCTAAATCTTCCATCAAAAAAACAAAACAAAACAAAATTTAAAAAAATCAACTTAGTGCTGATGAACACTTTCAAACTGGCAGGATATAAAGTTAATCTAAAAAAATCAGCAGCCTTCCTATGCACCAATGACAAACAAGCTGTGGAGGAAATGAGGGAAACAATACTACTCATGATTTCCTCAAGAAAATCCCTGGCAGTGTACCTAAACATGGAAGGCACAGACCTCCAGGATGTGCATGATGAAAACTTGGGAACAGCAGAGAAAGAAATGGAAGAAGATACCAGAAGATACAAAGACCTCCTGTGCTCTGGATTCGAAGAATCAGTAAGTGAGAATGGCTAGACTGCCAAAGGACTCTACTCAATGAATGCTAATCAATATCCCCGTGAATTCCACCAGAACAATCTTAATATTCACATGGATGTACAGAAGAAGGCCTTTAGTCAAAGCAATCCTAAGCCAAGAGTAACAACTGGATATAATGCTTGCAACACTGATGTTCACTGCAGCAATATTCACAGTAGGTAAGTCACGGAAACAGCTTATGTGTCCAACAACAGAGGAATCAACCAAGAAAATATGGCATACATGCACAATGGAATTGTTTTTCTAACCATAAAGAAGAAAATCCTTTTGTCACTTACAGAAAGGTGGCTGAAAGATGACTAGCCTAAGTTTTCTCTTACACACTATCCCTCGATTTTACAGAGACACACAAGCATGTATGTATGTATGCATACGTATGTATGCATATATGACATGAAGGTAGAAGTGAATCTCTAGTATGACAAAGGAGACTGACAGGAGGGGTGGTGAGGAGGGTAAGGAGGAAGGCAGAGACTGTGCCCAGGCTGTAACATATACCTGAATGAGAATGCTCTTAGACAACACATCACCTCGTACAATAATATACAGTACAACAAAAAAAAGACATTTAGCGGGCTGGAGAAATGGCTCAGAAGTTAAGAGCATTGCCTGCGCATTCCCTGCTCTTCCAAAGGTCCTGAGTTCAATTCCCAGCAACCACATGGTGGCTCACAACCATCTGTAATGAGGTCAGGTGCCCTCTTCTGGTCTGCAGGCACACACAGACAGAATATTGTATACATAATAAATAAATAAATATTTTAAAAAAAAGACATTTAGCAAGAGACCAAGGCAGCCTCCCCTGTCTGTCAGCTAACAAACTGATTTGTACATCAAGGGTCAGGCAGAGAATCCTAATGCCTCAAGCGTTTCAGCTCAGCTCAATCTCCATTCCTGGCCTGCCCTATTCCAGCTGTTATCGTGATGTTGTTCTGCACCTCAAATCAGGCCCAAGCCTTCTTGGCTCAGTCCTGTGACCTTGTGGCTCAACTTTGCAGTGTCTGCATCAAAGTTCTTTCTGTACTGAAGAAGCCTTCCCCAGACTGTCTAGACCACCTCTTTTAAGCCACCAGTGATCCTTCTGTGAGCTCCCCAACAAGTCTGTGGCTTTGTTAACCCTTTGTGACCAATCTGCAACTTACACAGAAACAATTTGTGTGAACTAAGACTTAATATTAGTAAATAAAGTTAAATCAAAGAACATGTCTTCCAACAGCCAGACCTCAAGGGAAATTGGGATTACTTGACAAAGCTGCTGATACAGTTTGGAATTGTTATTCAACAAATTCTGACACCTGGGAAAGACACAGACATGTCCATCTACATTTCTGGTAATGGGCACTCATGACACTGGTCCATTTCTGAGTAATTTTCCACAGCTCTTCTGGAAAGATATTTATTATAGCTAAAGGGCTAGTGCCCCAAAAGCCTAAAGCTGGTTAAGGAACCAGGGCAGGAATGTTGATAGCTACTAACATCTGCAGGCTGCCAGGATGCTGGAAGCTCCTGATAAGGAAGCCTGAAGCTGAGGGGCCTCCTACTCTAAGGACAGGCTGATAGCATCTGCCAGGCCTCTAGGATCTGGGAGGGTCCTGACAAAGGAGAACAAATGATGGTCTGGTCTCATAAACTAAGCAATCTCCCTCCCCTTCAAGAAGAACATCCACGCTTCTCCTGATAACACCACACAACCTCCGCTGATAATTACAGCCCTGATACCATGGGGGAATAGCCCTGCAGATGGACTCTTTCAGCTCAAGAATTCTGTCTGCACATAAAACCCCCATTCTCCATGTACCATGTACGCATGGACCCTATTCCCATGGAGAGACTGTCATCTCTCATTGTTCTGATTAAAGGACAATCTGCTCCTGTCGAGGGTTGTTTTATACTTTCTTTGATTTCTATGCCACCTAGATCAATCCTCATCTAATGGTAACAACGTTTCTAATAGCAAAACACAAGAAATACACTAAGCAAGTTATAAATAGGAAAGCAATAAAATGTAGATTTTCTAGCTATGACTATAATACTGTACTGTAAAATAAAGCTTTATACTTATTAACATAATACCACTGATAAGTTACACAGCTGAGTGAAGAAAGTATGAACCAGCCATTTTAGTAGAATATTATTTTTATAAAATATGACCTATAGAAGATTTGAAAATTTGTAAAACATTGCTAAAATAACATATAAAACAGTGTCAGTTATGAACATCACTCATGGGTAGAAGTCTAGGGATGCTGAAGACCTGTGTGTGTGTTTGTGTTTGTGTGTGTGTGTGTGTGTGTGTGTGTGTATAACTTGTGTGTATAACTTGTATTTTGCTTTTGTGCAACATTTGAATTTAAAAACTGTTCTAGCTGGTCTGTGGTGGCAAATGCTTTAATCCCAGTACTTGGGAGGCAGAGGTAGGCAGATCTCTTGAGTTCTAAGTTTGAGGCCAGCCAGGTCTATAGAGTGAGTTCCTGGAAAGTCAGGGTTACACAGAGAAACCGTGTCTTGCAAAACAAAAACAAACAAACAAAAACACCAACCAATCAACCAAAAACTACTCTATTTGTATTTTTTCAAAACTGTTTTCTATTCAGAGTATTTGTGTACCATAGTGTTGGACCCTGAAGTCCAATCACCAAGGAGGAGTAGCCCCAAGAGACCACTCTCACACCGCAGTTAATGTAAAAGCAAGTGGATTTAATTCTGTTGGGACAGGGTCTTTCACCATTCGAAGCCAAAAGACCCTGAATGACTGTCACAAGATAATTTTAAAGTAAAAAGCCATAGAAACAAGGGAGGGGGGAACTCAGGGGTTGTTCTTTAACTATTAGGATTGGCTTATAAAAAGGGCATTTAAAAATGATTGGTTTGAGCCAGGGCTGTAGGGCGGTTGCCAGATAAGGCGAGGTAAGAGGAAACATTTGAGGGTTACTTTGACCCCTTCCCAGGGACTGAGTCAAAACATCTGTGGACATCTGTGGGTTATCTTGTCCCAACTCCAGGAGCAGAGCTCTATTTGGAGAACATTCTCAAGGACTCAGAGAGATGGAAAGTTCCCAACACTCGAGTACATGCAGGTGCAGTTGTTAGGTTCCCAGGGGAGGGGGGAAAGCACTAAGCCTGAGAGGCCTCAGAAATGGTCTCAGAGTTCTATAATAGTGCTCCTTAAATGTCAATGGCCCAAAGGCACTAAAAAGCTCTTTTCTTAAGAAGATGAGTGCAGTAATATTCAAACCAATTGTCTTAAGACCCAAAGTCCATAATGGGCTTAGAAATAGAAAGAATAATTAGATTCATGTCTTCTTTCACAGTTCACATCTATCCTTTTGTTCAGGGCTAGTGCATGCCGTCATAGTCACTGTGAGTGAATGTGAACAACAGTCCTGTCATGTTAGGAAAATGATTGCCAACCAATCCTCTTCTACCTCTAGTTCTTAGTCTTTGTGATTCTTCTTCTGAGTTCAACCCTGGGGAGAAAGGGTGTGATAGAGACGTCCCATTGATGGCTGAACATTCTCAAGTCTCAAGTCTCTATTTGGCCCTGTCTGAGTATCTGCGTTAATGGACATTCTATTGGCAATTGATGATTTCTGTGGAAAGGAGTCAGGATTTTATTGGATATGGACCCTGAAAGGCTACTCATGTTCTAGAGGGTGACTATGCACATGCTGGCAGCACTAAGTGAACTAACTCAATGGGTTTAAAAAGAATACAGAGATTTTACACTTTCACTATTGGATGTATTTTTATACAGTTACTCACCACTAACCCCAAAAAATCTGCAATAGAGTTAGAACCAGAAAAACAATTTAGCTTTCTATCCTCTTTCATAACTCATGCCCATTACTTGTATGCAGTCCTTCATGTCTCCTAATTTTCAACTTTCCTTGTTCTTTTCACTACACGTTACTGTGTGTACATGGGTTTACATGTGTACACATATTATTGGCTAGGCTCGGCCCATGAGGGAGACATCTGTTTCTTTCTGAGATTGTGTGACTTTGGTTAATATTATACACTCTAAGTCCACCCATTTTCCTGAAAATTTACTTAGTGGATTTAGTATTTCAATTTTTTTTTCAAGACAGAGTTTCTCTGTGTAACTGTACAGGCTGTCCTGGAACTCACTCTAGCCCATGCTGGCCTCGAACTGCCTGCATCTGCCGTCCAAGTATTGGGATTAAAGGTGTGCGCCACCACACCCAGCTCAATTTTTTAAATATATGCAACAAATATTCATTAGTTATTCATCTGTTGATGGTCTTTAGGTTGATTCCAGGGCCTTGTTAAATGAATAAAGCTGCACTAATTGTAGGGGTGCAAATATCTCTGTGATAGGGTGTGAAGTTCTTTAGGTATTTGCCCATGAGGAATTTATCTGGGGCATATATACTAGTTCTATTTTGAATTTCTGAGAAGTCTTAAAACTGATTTCCAAAGTGGCTGCATTAATTTGAACTCCCACTGACAGTACATAAGGGTTCATTCTCTCCCTCTCCACATCCTCTCCAATCTTGGTATTCAGATTGCTTGATAATAGCCATTCTGATTGTAGTGAAGCTCTATCTTAAAGTAATTTAATTTGAATTTCTTGGATGTCCAGGAATACTGAACACTTTTTTTAAAAACAGCTATTGGCCATTTTTCTTCTTTCTTTCTTTCTTTCTTTCTTTCTTTCTTTCTAAAACTACCCAGTTCATCTGAGCATTTTTGACTGGCAGTTTTATTTCCTTGGTGTTTAATTTCTAATTATTTTTGTAAAGTTTGGATATCAGGACCTTGTCTGATGAGCAGCTAGTAAAGATTTTCTCCTATTCTGCAGGCTGTTTGCTCTGCTCACCGGTTCCTTTATTGGACAGAGTGTTTCTTTTCAGGTACTCACACCTGCTCATTCTTGGGGAGTAATTCCTGGCCTATTGGTGCTCTGTTCAAATCTCCTGCCTTCCCCAGTGTCTTAAAATGTACACTTTGTTTTTTCTTCTACAAGGTTCAATATTTGGTTTTATTTTTATATTAAATGGATTCAGATTACCTTGATGAATTGAAGGATCATTCTGGTTTTTAAAATTTTATCTTTAAGTGTCTTTTGGCCATTTGAACTTCTCCTGTTGAGAATTCTTTGTTCAGCTCAGTGCCCCATTTTATAATTGGGTTGATTAGCCTTTTACAGTCTAGTTTCTTGAGTTCTTTATATATTTTGGAGATCAGACCTTTGTCAGTTGCGGGGTAGGTGAAGATCTTCTCCCAGTCAGTGGTTTGCCTTTTTGTCTTAGTGACAGTGTCCTTTGCTTTACAGAAGCTTCTCAGTCTCAGGAGGTCCCATTTATTCAATGATGCCCTTAATACCTTCTTATACCTGTCAGAATAGCTAAAATCAAAAAAAACCAATAATAGCCTTTGCTGGAGAGGGTGTGGAGAAAGGGGTACACTCATGAATTGCTGGAGGGAATGCAAACTTGTGCAACCACTTTGGAAAGCAGTGTGGCGGTTTCTCAGGAAATTCGGGATCAACCCACCCCTGGCCCCAGCAATACCACTCTTGGGAATATACCCAAGAAATGCCCTATCACACAAAAAAAGTATATGCTCAACAATATTCATCGCATTGTTTGTAATAGCCAGAACCTGGAAACAACCTAGATGCCCTTCAACGGAAGAATGGATGAAGAAAGTATGGAATATATACATATTAGAGTACTACTCAGCAATAAAAAACAATGACTTCTTGAATTTTGCATGCAAATGGATGGAAATAGAAAACACTATCCTGAATGAGGTAAGCCAGACCCAAAAAGAGGAACATGGGATGTACTCACTCATATTTGGTCTAGCCATAAATAAAGGGCATTGAGCCTATAATTCGTGATCCTAGAGAAGCTAAATAAGAAGGTGAACCCAAAGAAAAACACATAGTCATCCTCCTGGATATTAACCTTCATCAGGAGATGAAAGGAGACAGAGACAGAGTCCCACATTGAAGCACCAGACTACAACCCCAAGGTCCAAATCAGGAGCAGAAGGAGAGAGAGCACGAGCAAGAACTCAGGGCCACGAGGCGTGCACCCACATACTGAGACAATAGGGATGATCTATCGGGAACTCACCAAGGCCAGATAAACTGGGTCTGAATAAGCATGGGATAAAACTGGCCTCACTGAACATAGCAGACAATGAGGACTACTGAGAACTCAAGAACAATGGCACTGGGTTTTGATCTTACTGCACATACTGGCTTTGTGGGAGCCTAAGCAGTTTGGATGCTCACCTTATTAGACCTGGAAGAAGGTGGGAGGTCCTTGGACTTCCCACAGGGCAGGGAAACCTTACTGCTCTTTGGGCTGATGAGGGAGGGGGACTTTATTTGGGCAGGGGGAGGGAAATGGGAGGCAGTGGCGGGGAGGATCTAGAAATCTTTAACAAATTAATTATTAAAAAATATCTTTATGTGCACTGGTGTTTTGCCTGCATATACATTTGTGTGACGAGAAGGTGTCAAGTCCCCTGGAAGTGGAGTTGTGAACTACTATGTGGCTTCTGGAAATTGAACTCAGGACCTTGGGAAGCGCCATCAGTACACTTAACCACTGAGCCATCTTTCCAGCCCCCAGTCTCAGGTTTTAAGTTAAAGATTTTGATCCTTTTTGAGTTGTTTTTTGTGCAAGGTGAAAGATAAGACTATAAGTTCACAATAAATAAATATATAAAAAATGCTGGGTAGTGTTTGTGCACACTTTTAATCCCAGCACAGGTGGTTCTCTGTGAGTTTGAGGCCAGCCTGGTCTACAGAGCAAGTTCCAGGACAGGTTCCAAAGCTACATAGAGAAAGGATCTCAAAAACAAACAGACAAAAAGAGAAAAGAAAACGAACCTAGGTTCATTCCTCTGCGAGTAGAAATCTAGTTAGTTTTGCCTGCACCATTTGTTAAATCTTTTTCCAATGTAAAGTAGGCATGTGTTTACTCTAATTCCAGGACCTCTGTTAGACTCCATTTTGTTCTTGTCTATTTATGTCAGTACCAGACTGTATAATTATAATTCTGGAATATAATTTGAGGTCTCTTATTGTAATACCTACTACTGTACTTACTCTTCGGGGTTCTTTGCCTATTCATAGTCTTTGCTGATTACATGTGAAATCTTGTAATTTTTTTCTTAGCCTTTCCCATATGACATAGGAATGTTGACAGGGGACTGGAGAGAGATGTCTCAGAGGTTAATGAATGTTGACAGGTAATTATATTAATCATGTAAATTAATTTCAGTAGTATGGCCTTTTTCCCAGTATTAATTCTGTCAATCTAGGAGCCTGGAATATCTTTTCATCATCTAGTATCTTCTGTGACTTCCTTTTTCAATATCTTGATATATTTTTATGTTGAAGTCTTTCATTTCTTTTGTTACATGTATTCCAAAATAAAAAATACATTGTTGGGTGTGGTGGTACACACCTTTAATGCCAGCTCTCAGGAGGCAGAGACAAGCAGATAACTGTGAGTTCTAGGCTAGCCAGATCTACATAGTGAGTTTCAGACCTGACAGGGTTACACAATGAGATACTGTCTCTACAAAAAATAGGAGTCCATGAAGTTAGGAGGAAAAGTGGTGGAAGGATATAGTAGCTAGGGGGAAAGGAGTTGGAGGTAAATACGACCAAGATGTTATTTCTGGGTTTCAAGATATGGGCATCTTTTTGTTTATCATCAAGAGGTTCTAGAGGAATGAGATGGAGGAAATCTTTTACCTATTCAATTAGAAGGAATGTTTCAAAACTCTTGGCTCTGTGTTATTGCTAAACATATCCTAGTAACTTTGTTACTGCAATATAATTACCATGGATGTGTATATATGCATTTGCTAAGATTTTAGATCTCTTTCAAAGACAAATACACTCATATTCTCCCTCTCCACCTCTCTCTCTCTCTCTCTGTCACACACACACACACACACACACACACACACACACACACACACCAGGCAAAGAGCAATAGCTTCCTTCTTCCATGTCCTTATATAGGCGAACAGCAGAAGGTATGGCCTGGATTATCTCCCCAATTCAAAAGATCCAGATTCAAATTGCATCTTCCCACTCCAAATGATTTAATTATGAAAAAAATCTCTCACACTTGTACCTATCCAGTTGAGTTTTAGTTAATTCTAGATGGAGTCAAGTTGACAACCAAGAATATCCATTACACCACCCACTACCTCGTATTAGCAGCAGAGCTGGAATATGAAATCTTCATTCCTTGTGCCTTAATGTAATACATCTGAGTTCGTGAGCTGATGCAGAAACATTTTGTCTGCTTGAGTGAGTGGCTATACAGTTTTCACATTTTAATTTCTCATAAGTGCTTTGTAGAGGTCCAAATTTGAATGGCATAGAAATTCTGTGCAGGGGTGACTTGAGGTAGCATTCTCACTGACAGGCTTGGCAAATCAAGTCAGGAGGAGGCAAACCTCTCCCATCAGTAAAGTACCTTGCCAATGGTCAATCCTTGAGAACACAGATGTGCACTGTAGTTCAAAGGCTCTGATTAGGTTGTGGTTTGTCTTCTTTAGAGGTGTTTTTACCTCTAAAACAAGAGTTTTTTCCATAACACCAAACCTTTTGTTTAGATTAGCTATGGCATGAAGCTCTTGAAATTAGTTGCAACCAAGTGACTAGTCTATGAAACTATTTTCATGTGTTGTGGGAACCTAGTTTGAATCGTGATTTGAGTATTATAAACAGAGCACCGGCTTTGCAATAAAGTATGCCGCTGTATCTCCTACTCTGCATCCCCTGTGTCCTGATTTCTGTGGCACTACCCAGGGTCATCCATAACCAAGGAGGTTGGGGAAGGGTCCCCAACAATTGGCGCCCGAACAGGGACCCTGAAAGAACGTCAGGAGTTCCAGATAATACGTAAGTAATTACAGGGTAATGGGACAAGCTAACTCTTCTCTGTTATTGTCTATGCTTAAACATTTGCTGAAAACTCGTGATGCTCATATATCTATGTCAGACTTAGAGATGTGTCTGAAATTATCAAAGAATATAATCCCTGGTTTCCCTCACATGAAAATTTAATGGATATAGAAAATTGGGATCAGGTTCGGATGAACATTGAGAAGGCTGTAAAGCAAGGTTAAAGAATACCGGTGTGCTTTTGATCTGTATATTCTCTTGTTTATGTAGTTTTAAAGCAGTGCAGACTGAGAAGCCAGTGAAAGACTTAGCATCTGAGGTTCATGCTCTGGTAAAAAAAGTTACAGGTTAGTGAAGAAATGCAAACTGAGATTGAAAAAGATAATTCCTAGGTAGTTGAGGAGCCATTTACTCAGAAGGATAATGAAGTTACTAAGGAGAGGACAAATAAATTATAAAAACAGCTGGAAGAATTGTTAACTATTGCCAAAGATAAAGTGAAAGGAAAACTGTCAGCTCCTTCCCTGTGGAGGCAATCGTTTAAGGCGGCTGCAGTCAGGGGATATGCAGAATCTTTGGATTCTTCTGATCTTGACTCTCCAGATGAGTTTGGCCTTGACCAGGATGAGGATGACCCCTGACCATCATGTATTCCCTGTCATATGACAGCCACCTATTGGGGGAGTAGCCCAACCACCACGGTATGAAGGTATCAATGTGGATGATCTTAGTAGGGTTCGGAAAGCAGTTACTTTGTACACAGTCACATTACACTAAAGAAATTTTAATTGGCACTGCCCGTCCTTATGGAAATTGGGCTCCTGAGGATTGGAAAATTGTGCTGCGTTTGCTACTGAAAGAAGGGGATTATTTGCAGTTTCAAATGTGGTCTAATGATTTGTGCATTGAGAAGGCAAGGCAGAATGTCCACAGTCAGGACCCTCAAATTAGAGCTATCACATAAGCTATGTTATCAGGAACTGGGAATATAATGATCCACATCAGCAAGTAAAAATTGCTAATGAGGCCTGGGAACGGATTAGGCCAGCTTGAGAACACTACAAGTCCTGGACTAAGATTTTTCAAAAGGCTAAATGAACTTCACATAGATTTTAATGCCCAACTGCGCTGCCCCTCCACTTTTCTTTCCTAAGTCAAGTTCTTCACTGTGCTAACCCTCAAGGTCTCAATTTCTCATTTTAACCCTTCTCTGTCTTGATACTGCTTTAAAAAAAAAGAAATGTTGAGTTATACCTTCCTGTGTACTTTTAAAAGCATTGATTTAAAATAATAGTTAAAGATACATTATGTTTGGGGAAAATTATGCTTTTGTTTCAACAGAAAAAAATATGTGTTTTAATCATTTAGATCCAATTGGTTACAAATACTTATCATCTTTAAAGGAAATTGGGTACAAATTATTATTGGTTATGATAAAGAAAGCTACTACTGGTTTCAAAAGTCTCACATTAGTACAGGTTTTTATATGTTACTACAAATTTATTTTTATTGTGATACATACACACACACATATATTATATATGTTGGCTTTTGTTTGAAATGTATCTATGCAATGTTCTGGACTGCTGGATAAACTCACGAGAGGAGACAGTCATGGAGATTTACATGTTGTCTAAAGGACAAGGGGACAAACAAGAGACTAAAATGATATAAAAAAATCTCATATATGGCCAATAATGAGTTTTAAGAAAAACTATAAAAATTCTAAATCTTTAAGTATGTTATGCTAATTCTGATTGTCTTCTCCATTAATAAGACTGCTGATTCTTCACTGAAGAATAGTTATATTAATTATACAATCATGTTCTTTTAAGGTAAATAAAGGACTGAGGTCCTAAATACAAGTTAATAATTAATCATCATAATACAAGCAGTCCTCTGAGTTACAGGGTTCTATATGATTGTCCTCCTATAAAATAACAATGCTAAAGCTCTTAGCTATTCAGACTCCCATAGAGAAGTCCAAACATGTTTCTTAAAAACTTCAACATTACATCTATGGTCGGTAAATTAAAACTGCAGTCTAACTGCTCCTAGGATGGTTAGTCACAGGTCAAAATGCTTTTATTGTGAGTCTATATTAATTCAGATGGTCGAAAAAAATAAATAACAAACTGAGAACATCAATACAGGTTCTAAGGATGTAAAGACATAAAAGCTTGGAGATTATATGGGTCTTAGAGGATATTCAAAAATATAAAATTTATAAGAAATAATGGCTTTAGATGTTTATAAAATTTACAAGGTTTCTTTCCTCTTCCTTAATTATTAAGAATATGAATAAACAAGCTTCAAATGAGTGCATAAATTTAACTTCTGTTCCCAGTTTGTGTCTGTTTTACCAGGTTTCCACTTGACTGACAAATGCATCCAAGCATCAGTTGCTGATAACAACCTGCTACTAATGACTATGAGTCCTGACTATGACTCCTGAAACTTGATGTGGACCCATCCAGTCAATGTGACTGCTATATTTTCAGCTTGTCAATGAACCAGATTCTTCTAAGTTCCCTCATTGCTTTTGACCAATATTCTAGCCTTCCAGGGCCCCGAGAACAACGTCCTAGGGTCAGCAGGAAGTAATTACAGAAATAAATACATCATCCCTGTTTCCCCCTCCCCTGAAATATTAGAAAAAAGAAAATTTCTCTGTTAGTCGTCACGGGGATTTTGGACATTAATGCCCTCAATAAATAATAATTCCTATCTGGGTGCCATTAAACTAATGTTACTAAAATCTCAATATCAGCCTCTGGAATAAATTCATCTCAAGGATTTGAGATGATGTCCTGAGCAGCGGCAAGAAATTTTTTAAAGAGCAGCATTTTGTCATTAACAACATTATAGCTGAATGGCCCATTTCACAAACTTAAACTGTCTTTACTGATGGTTGTAGAACTCATTTCACTTATTGGACTGAATCAGTTTTGGTCACGATTATCTCCTTATTCCTTAGCATAACAGAATGAGTTATGGACAGTATTCAGGCACTAGAGGATTTTCCTACTAAAGCCGTTAATAAAGTGGCTGGCTCCAAACACGTAATTGGGTTGTAAAGATTATCTGCACTGCTTCTATTCATGTTAACAATCCTATACTACAAGGGTTATTTTTAACATTACAAAAGTTACTACAAAAATGAAATCATGTAGTGTTTATTGTGTATATATGGTCACATACCAAATTACCTGGATATCTAACAAAAGGGAAATAATCTAGCTGATACTCTTGTAAACTTTGCTCTGGCTGAGGATGAACATCAACATTTACACACCATTGCTCCTCAATTACATGTTCAATATAAAATTCCTTACAGACAAGCTAAGTGTATCATTCTTAACTGTCCTATCTGTCATCCCCTACATTTAATACAAAATATCCATGGTACAAGTTTTCAGGGTTTGGATTCCAACATTTGACAGATAGATGTAACTTATATACCAAAATTTGGCAGGTTATCTTATGTTCATGTGACCATAGACAAATTCTCCTCCATGATATGGGCTACACTATTATCTGGGGAGACAACAAATCATGTCATTACACATTTATTTGAAACTTTTACAGTATTGGGGTACCAACCTTAATAAAGACAGACAATGGGCCTACATACTCCTCTACAAAATTTCAGCAGTTCTGTGATCAATATATTAAACATGTGACTGACATAGAATATAACCCTCAAGGCCAAGCCATTGTAGAAAGAGCCCATGCTACCTTATAGCAACAAATAAAAAACTAAAAAGGAGGAAGATGCAGGACTTGGGTATGAAAGACATTTGGGCTTTACAGAATAATCCTAGAGGTATTATGAATCAGGCTTTGTTTATTTTAAACTTTTTGAATTTACCACAGGGAGACATTCTGACTAGAGCAGAGAAGCATTTTATGTCTGAAAGATCTCAGGCTTTGGAGCCAGCTTATTTTAAGGAAATTTGGGCAAAAACTATTGATGTTGAATGGGTTCCGGTGCAGTTAGTTGTTGGTAGATGGAAGGGGCTATGGTCTTGTGTCTTTTCAGGATGGCAACCAGCTGTGGATTCCAGGCCGCTGGATCAAGGCCTGAAGGACCCATTAAAACAGCTGTGCAGAGAAGAATGGCATCGAGGGGAAATGAGGACAATCTTGAGGTGCCGATGGCAGCAATGGCCCAGTTATCATTGGCCAGAAAACATCCTCGTAGGCATGTTAAAGCTCCTGTGCCTACCTGGGGGCAAATAAGTCTCTCACTGCTAATGGTCAAGCTGTTCTGCAGAGGTGTGATAAACCTGTTACAGCTGAGAATCTTTTCCTGACCTTGTGTGCTTTACTGTCCTTAACTTCTGCAGAAGCCAATGGCTCCAGCTACAAACAACACCAAGACAGTTAACGGTCGGCTTTTGGCCTGGGGAGATAGAGGGATAAGTGGACCTTGGATGGCTATTCTACAATTTCCCGACACTGGTCAGATGCATATTTAGAAGCTGGCTGCTGCCTTAAAGACTGTGCACCTCTATAATGGATCATTTTCCAGAACTTCTTCCAGTGCTTCTGTGTATAATTTTACTATGTATAAAAGCTGGAAAGTTACAGCCTGTGTTCCTTTGCCTTATCTACTGATAATTGGGAACTTTGTTTTTTTTTTTGAAAATATTTTTTGTGTCAACTGTACCTTATACACTTGCTTAAATAATTCTATTCCTTTAAATGGTCAGTCCATTATCATTGTGAAGAAACGACCCTACGTCTGGTTACCTGTAAAGTTAAATGGACCTTGGTCATCTAATCCTTTAATTCAGTTAACAGTAGAGATTTTAAAGAAATTGCTTATTCATAGTAAAAGATTTATTGGAATGTTAATTGCTGTATTATTAAGTGTAATTTCAGTTGTGACGCTTGCCACAGTATCTGGGATAGCCTTACACAATTCGTTACAGACTTAACATTATGTTAAAGTTTGGCATAAAGATTCTCATGAAGTTTGGTTTCAATAAGACAGAACTGATACCAGAATACAAAGTAAAGTTGATGCCTTAAAGCAAACAGTTTCCTGAAAAAGAGGTTATGATGTTAGAAAATGAACAAAGATTACACCGTGATTGAAATTCTATTACTTTTGGTGTTACTGATTTGGCTTTTAATGAATCTGTATTAGCCTGGGAGAAAATGCGAAATTATTATTTTTTTTATTGAGAAAAGGAGAAAAAAAACAAGTTTCCACCTCCTCCCAGTTTCCCATTTCCCTCTTCCTCCTCCCACCGTTCTCCCCCTCCCCCCACTCCTTTCCCCCTCCCTCTCCAGTCCAAAGAGCAGTCAGGGTTCCCTGCCCTGTGGTAAGTCCTAGGTCCTCCCCCCTCTGTCCATATCTAGGAAAGTGAACATCCAAACTGGCTAGGCTCCCACAAAGCCAGCACATTGCATAGGATCAAAACCCCGTGCCACTGTCCTTGGGTTCTCATCAGCCCTCAATGTTCGCCATGCTGAGAGTCCAGTTTTATCCCATGCTTTTTCAGTCACAGTCCAGCTGGCCTTGGTGAGCACCCAGTAGATCAGCTCCACTGTCTCAGTTGGTGGGTGCACCCCTCGTGGTCCCGACTTCTTTGCTCATGTTCTCCCTCTTTCTGCTCCTCATTGGGACCTTGGGAGCTCAGTCCAGTGCTCCAGTGTGGGTCTGTCTCTATCTCCATCCATCACCAGATGAAGGTTCGATGATGATATGCAAGATATTCATCAGTATTGCTCTAGGATAGGGTCATTTCAGGTTCCCTATCCTCAGCTGCCCAAGGAACTAACTGGGGACCTCAGCTTGGGCTCCTGGGAGCCCCTCTAGGGTCAAGTCTTTTGCCCACCCTAAAGTGGCTCCCTTAACTAAGAATTGTGGTTCCGTGCTCCCTATCCAACCGTCCTTTATCCCAATCTTCCTGTTTCCCCAAGTCCCCCCCCACCTTTCCTTCTACCTTTTCTCTCCCCATCTCCCCTTACCCCCATCCCACCCCACCCCCAAGATCCCAATTTTTTCCCCGGCAATTTTGTCTACTTCCCTTAGCCAAGAGGATAACTATATGTTTTTCCTTGGGTTCACCTTCTTACTTAGCTTCTTTAGGTTCAGCTATTGTAGACTCCATGACCCTTATTTATGGCTAGAAACCAATTATGAATGAGTACATCCCATGTTCATCTTTTTGGGTCTGGGATACCTCACTCAGGATAGTGTTTTCTATTTCCACCCATTTGCATGCAAAATTCGAGAAGTCATTGTTTTTTACCACAGGGTAGAACTCTAATGTGTATATATTCCTTCCATATTTTCTTCATCCATTCTTCCATTGAAGGGCATCTAGGTTGTTTCCAGGTTCTAGCTATTACAAATAATACTGCTATGAACATAGTTGAACAAATGCTTTTGTCATATGATAGAGCATCTCTTGGGTATATTCCCAAGAGTGGTATTTCTGGGTCCAGGGGTAAGTTGATCCCGAATTTCCTGAGAAACTGAAACACTGACTTCCACAGTGGTTGCACAAGATTGCATTCCCACCAGCAATGGATGAGGGTACCCTTTCCTCCACAGCCTCTCCAGCAAAGACTATCCTTGGTGTTTTTGACTTTAGCCATTCTTACAGGTGTAAGATGATATCTCAAAGTTGTTTTGATTTGCATTTCCCTGATTGCTAAGGAAGTTGAGCATGACCTTAAGTGTCTTTTGGCCATTTGAACTTCTTCTGTTGAGAATTCTCTGTTCAGTTCAGTGCCCCATTTTTTTTATTGGGTTAATTAGCATTTTAAAGTCTAGTTTCTTGAGTTCTCTATATATTTTGGACATCAGACCTTTGTCTGTTGAGGGGTTGGTGAAGATCTTCTCCCAATCAGTAGGTTGCTTTTGTGTCTTAGTGACAGTGTCCTTTGCTTTACAGAAGCTTCTCAGTTTAAGTAGGTCCCATTTATTCAATGTTGCCCTTAAAGTCTGTGCTTCTGGGGTTATACATAGGAAGCGATCTCCTATGCCCATCTGTTGTAGGGTATTTCCCACTTTCTCTTCTATCAGGTTCAGTGTGTTCGGGCTGATATTGAGGTCTTTAATCCATTTGGACTTGAATTTTGTGCACGATGATAGATATGGGTCTATTTTCATTCTTCTACAGGTTGAAATCCAGTTGTGCCAACACCATTTGTTGAAGATGCTTTCTTTCTTCTATTGTATACTTTTAGCTCCTTTATCGAAAAAGAGGTGTTCATAGGTTTGTGGGATAAAATCGAGGTCTTCTATACAATTCCGTTGGTCTACTTCTCTGTTTTTATGCCAGTACCACATTGTTTTCATTACTGTATCTCTGTAATAGAGTTTGAAGTCAGGGATGGTAATGCCTACAGAAGATCCTTTATTATATAGGATTGTTTTGGCTATCCTGGGTTTTTTGTTTTTCCATATAAAGTTGATTATTTTCCTCTCCAGATCTGTGAAGAATTTTGATGGGATCTTGATGGGGATTGCAGTGAATCTATAAATTGCCTTTGGTAGAATTGCCATTTTTACTATGTTGATCCTCCCAATCCAAGAGCAAGGGAGGTCCATTCATTTTTTGGTATCCTCTTCAATTTCTTTCTTCAATGCCTTAAAGTTCTTGTCAAATAGATCTTTCACATCCTTGGTTAGAGTCACCCCAAGATATTTGATGCTGTTTGTGGCTATCGTGAATGGTGACGCTTCTCTGATTTCCCTCTCTGATTCCATTTCCTTTGTGTATAAGAGGGCGACTGATTTTTTGGGGTTGATCTTGTATCCTGCCACATTACTAAAGGTGTTTATCAGCTGTAAAATTCTTTGGTGGAGTTTTGGGGGTCGCTTATGTACACTATCATATCATCTGCAAATAACGAAAGTTTAATTCTTCCTTTCCAATTCGAATCCCCTTGATCCCATTATGTTGTCTTATTGCTATTGCTAGAACTTCAAGCACTATATTGAGGAGGTATGGAGGGAGTGGACAGCCTTGTCGTGTTCCTGAGTTAAGCGGGATGGCTTTGAGTTTCTCTCCGTTTAATTTGATGTTAGCTGTCGGCTTGCTGTATATAGCTTTTATTATATTTAGGCATGACCCTTGTATCCCTAATCTCTCCAAGACTTTTAACATTAATGGATGTTGAATTTTGTCGAATGCTTTTTCAGCATCTAATGAAATGATCATATGGTTTTTTTCTTTCAGTTTATTTATATGATGGATTACATTGATAGATTTTCGTATGTTGAACCAGCCCTGCATCTCAGGAATGAAGCCTACTTGATCATAATGGATAATTTTTCAGATGTGTTCTTGGATTTGGTTTGCCAGTATTTTGTTAAGGATTTTTGCGTCGATATTCATGAGTGAGATTGGCCTGTAATTCTCTTTCCTGGTTGAGTCTTTGTGTGGTTTTGGTATTAGAGTAACTGTAGCTTCATAAAAGGAATTTGGTAATGATCCTTCTATTTCTATGTTGTGGAATACATTAAGGAGTATAGGTATTAGGTCTTCTTGGAAGTTCTGGTAGAATTCCGCATTGAAACCATCTGATCCTGGGCTTTTTTTGGAAGGGAGGTTTTTGATAACAGCTTCTAATTCTTCGCGACCAACAGGTCTGTTTAGATTGTTCACCTGGTCCTGGTTTAACTTTGGTATATGGTATTTATCTAAAAATGTGTCAATTTCTTTTACATTTTCCAGTTTTGTGGCATATAGGCTTTTGTAGTAAGATCTAATGACTCTCTGAATTTCCTCTCTGTCTGTGGTTATGTCCCCCTTTTCATTTCTGATCTTATTAATTTGCGTATTCTCTCTCTGTCGTTTGATTAGTTTGGATAGGGGTTTATCAATCTTGTTGATTTTCTCCAGGAACCAGCTTTTTGTTTCATTGATTCTTTGGATTGTTTTCTGTGTTTCTATTTTGTTGATTTCAGCCCTCAGTTTGATTATTTCCAGTCTTCTACTCCTCCTAGGTGAGTCTGCTTCTTTTTTTTCTAGAGCTTTCAGGTGGGCTGTTAACTATCCAATATGTGCTTTCTCTGTTTTCTTTAAGTGGGCACTTAGTGCTATGAACTTTCCTCTTAGGACTGCTTTCATCGTGTCCCATATGTTCGAGTATGTTGTTTCTTTATTTTCATTGAATTCAAGGAAGACTTTAATTTCTTTCTTGATTTCTTCCTTAATCCAGGTATGGTTCAGTAGTTGACTGTTCAGTTTCCATGAGTTTGTAGGCTTTCTGGGGGTAGCATTGTTGTTGAATTCTAACTTTAATCCATGGTGATCTGATAAGACTCAGGTGGTTACTAATATTTTTTTGTAACTCTGTAAGTTAGCTTTGTTACCGAGTATGTGGTCAATTTTTGAGAAGGTTCCATGAGCTGCAGAGAAGAAGGTATATTCTTTCCTCTCTGGGTGGAATAATCTATAAATGTGTGTTAAGTCCATTTGCTTCATTACCTCCATTAATTCTCTAATTTCTCTGTTAAGTTTCTGTCTGATTGACCTGTCCATTGGTGAGAGAGGCGTGTTGAAGTCTCCTAATATTAGTGTGTGCGGTTTGATGGCTGCCTTGAGTTTTAGTAATGTTTCTTTTACGTACGTGGGTGCTTTTATATTAGGGGCATAGATATTCAGGATTGAGACTTCTTCCTGATGAATTGTTCCTGTTATGAGTATAAAATGTCCCTCTCCATCTCTTCTGATTGATTTAAGTTTGAAGTCAACTTTGTTAGAAATTAGTATGGCCACACCTGCTTGTTTCTTAGGTCCATTTGCTTGATAAGCCTTTTCCCAGTCCATTACTCTGAGTAGGTGCCTGTCTTTGCGGTTTAGGTGTGTTTCTTGTAGACAGCAGAATGTTGGATCCTGTTTTCGTATCCAATCTCTTAGCCTGTGCCTTTTTATAGGTGAGTTGAGCCCATTGACATTAAGTGATATTAATGACCAGTGGTTGTTAACTCCGGTCACTTTTTTAGTAGTAGGGTTTGTGTGTTTCCCTTCTTTGAGTTGCGCTGCTGTAGGGCCTCTAGATGTCTGAGTTTTTGTGGTCATTGTTGGACTCCTTAGTTAGTGATTTTCCTTCTATTATTTTCTGTAAGGCTGGATTTGTGGCTACATATTGTTTAAATTTGTTTTTATCCTGGAAAATTTTGTTTTCTCCATTTATAGTGAACGAAAGCTTGGCTGGATATAGTAGTCTGGGCTTGCATCCATGATCTCTTAGTTTTTGCAGTACATCTATCCAGGACCTTCTGGCTTTCATGATTTCCATAGAGAAATCAGGTGTAAGGCTGATAGGTTTATCTTTATAAGTAACTTGGCCTTTTTCCTTTGAGGCTCTTAATATTCTTTCTTTCTTCTGTATATTTTGTGTTTTGATTATTATATGGCGAGGGGATGTCTTTTTTTGATCCAGCCTATTTGGTGTTCTGTATGCTTCTTGAACCTTCATAGGTACATCTTTCTTCAGGTTGGGAAAGTTTTCTTCTATAATTTTATTAAGTATATTTTCTGGACCATTGAGCTGCACTTCTTCTCCTTCTTCTACTCCAATTATTCTTAGGTTTGGTCTTTTTATTGTGTCCCATATTTCCTGAATGTTTTGTGATGAGAGTTTGTTGGACTTGCTGTTTTTTTTTTGATCGGTGCATTTATTTTCTCTATGTTATCCTCAGAATCTGAGATTCTTTCTTCTATCTCTTGTATTCTGCTGGTTATGCTTTTTTCTGTAGTCTCTATTCATTTACCTAGATTTTCCATGTCCAGCCGGCCCTCTGTTTGTGTTTTCTTCTTTGCCTCCATTACAGATTTCAAGTCATGAACTGTTTCCATTATCTGCTTGATTGTTTTTCCTTGGTTTCCAAGGGTATCATTCACTGATTTACTCAATTCCTCGAACTTTCTGTTATACTTCTCATCCATTTCTATAAGGGCATTTTTTATATGCTGTTTAAGGGTGTAAATCACTTTCATGAAGTCAGTTTTTTCTACTCCTTCTTGATTAAGGTGTTCATGTCCTCCTGTTGTGAGGTCGCTGGCTTCTCGTGGTTTCGTGTTGTTTTTCAGATTGTTGGGTGAATTCTTGCATTGATGTCTGCCCATCTCTTCCTCCCAATACTCCCCTATGAATCTTCTTTTACAGGATCAGGTCTTTTTGCCCACTGATGTACCTTCCCAGTGATGTCACTCCCCAGTGATGTTTCTCCTGGTGTCCAGGTCGGATCTCCGTGCTGCTTGGTTAGCTCGCAAACAAAGGGCCTACCCTGCTTGCTACAGGCAGGCTATGGAGCAAAGGAGCTACTGCCCTCCCCTTTGCCCTCCCAATTCGGGTTCGGTCCCAGAGCCCAAGCAGGCTGAGCTGGGAGGCGCTATGCTGCCAAAGAAGGGAGGGAGGGAGGGAGACAGGGTGTGGGGGGATCTGGATGAAAGCTGGATGGGATAGGAAGAGAGAGGAGGTATCGGGCAGTATAGCCCCTGTAGGATGACCAGGAAGTCGCGAAATTATTTTTTGAGCAACAAATTTGTAAGACGGTGAAATTCAAAAATTACATTTAATATTAAATCTACATTTGCACAGAAGTGTCCAGAGATGCTGACATTGCTCAACAGATTGCTGAGAAACTAGAGGGGTTAGACCTCAAAGGCTTGGGTACAAAGTTTGTCCTACACTGCTGGCGGTATGGCGATAGTAGTTACTGTTATAGGTTTGCTTATGCTACTGTTTTATTTACTTATTATTAAGCCTCATCAGTCAAGCATGTAAGAATTGCTGTTAAATATGTGGATCAACAAACTACTTCATTATAAAAGGAAAAAGAAGGAAGATGTAGAGTGCCGAATTTGAACTGCATAGAAACTCTGTGCAGGGGAGACTTGAGGTAGCATTCTTGCTGACATGCTTGGCAAACCAAGACAGGAGGAGAGAAACCTCTTCCATCAGTAGAGTGCCTTGCCAATGGTCAGTCCTTGAGAACACAGATGTGTACTGTAGTTCAAAGACTCTGATTAGGTTGTGGTTTGTCTTCTTTAGAGGTGTTTTTACATATTATATTACAAGAGTTTTCCCCATAACACCAAGCTTTTTGTTTAGATTAGCTAGGGCATGAATCTCTTGAAATTAGTTGCAAACAAGTGACTAGTCTATGAAACTATTTTCATGTATTGTGGGAACTTAGTTTGAATCGTGATTTGAGTATTATAAAAAGAGCACTGGCTTTATCCCACTCCTCCTTTTTCCCCAAATTCCCCCCATTCTTCCCTTCTCCCTTTTTTCTCCCCATCTCCCCTTACCCCCATCCCACCCCACCTCCAAGATCTCAATTTTCTCCCCGGCAATTTTGTCTACTTCCCATAGCCAAGAGGACAACTATATGTTTTTCCTTTGGTTCACCTTCTCACTTAGCTTCTTTGGGATCACCAATTGTAGACTCCATGACCCTTGTTTATGGCTAGAAACCAATTATGAGTTAGTACATCCCATATTCATCTTTTGGGGTCTGGGTTACATCACTCAGGATAGTGTTGAAGGTTGGATAGGGGAGCACGGAAGCACAATTCTTAGTTAAGGGAGCCACCTTAGGGTTGGCAAGAGACTTGAACCTAGAGTGGCTCCCAGATGCCCAAGCCGAGGTTCCCAGTTAGTTCCTTGGGCAGCTGAGGATAGGGAACCTGAAATGACCCTATGCTATAGCAATACTGATGAATATCTTGCATATCATCATAGAACCTTCATCTGGTGATGGATGGAGATAGAGACAGAGACCCACACTGGAGCACTGGACTGAGCTCCCAAGGTGCCAATGAGGAGCAGAAGGAGGTGATGGAGGAAGGTCATTGGCTAATAAAGGAACTTCGTTGGCCCATTTTATTGGTTAGAGGATAGGTGGGAGGAGTAAACAGAACAGGACGCTGGGAGGAAGAGGAAGTGAGCTCAGACTCCACAGCTCTGCTCTCCTGAGCAGATGCCTCAGCAGAGACGCCATGCCCTGCTCCCGGGCAGACACACGCCATGAAGCTCCGACCCAGGATGGACTAGGCTAGAATCTCCCCAGTAAGCGCACGTTGGGGTGCTACATACAGATGATTAGAAATGGGCTAAATTAATATGTGAGAATTAGCCTAGAAGAGATTGGGCCAAGCAGTGTTTAAAAGAATACAGTGCCCATGTAATTATTTTGGGGCATAAGCTAGCCGAGCATGCGGCCGGGGTGCTGGGAACGCTGCCCTGCCGCCCTTATTACTACAAGGAGGGAGAACATGAGCATAGAAGTCGGGACCACGAGGGGAGCACCCACCCAATGAGACAGTGGAACTGATCTATTGGGAGCTCACCAAGGCCAGCTGGACTGTGACTGAAAAAGCATTGGGATAAAACTGGACTCTCTGAGCATGGCGAACAATGAGGGCTGATGAGAACCCAAGGACAATGGCACAGGGTTTTGAACCTACGTAATGTGCTGGCTTTGTGGGAGCCTGGCCAGTTTGGATGTTCACCTCCCTAGAAATAGACGGAGGGGGGAGGACCTAAGATTTACCAGAGGGCAGGGATCCCTGACTGCTCATAGGACTGGAGAGGGAGGGGGAGAGGAGTGGGGGGAGGGGAGAAGGGTGGGAGGAGGGGGAGAAGGGTGGGAGGAGGGGAAGGGAAATGGGAGGCTGGGAGGAGGAGGAAACTTGTTTTTTTTTTCTCCTTTTCTCAATTAAAAAAAGTTAAAAAAAAAGAGCACTGGCTTTGCAATAAAGTATGCAGCTGTATCTCCTACTCTGCATCTCCTGTTTCCTGATATCTGTGGCACTACCTATGGTCATCCATAACCAAGGAGGTTGGGGAAGGGTCCCCAACAGTGCTTCAACAGTGGTCCTCAATGGATGCACAAAGCAGTCATAATCCAGGACATCACAATTTCTATGAGCTTGAATCATAAGTTCTTCTCTTTTTGGGTTTGAGCAACATAATAGCATGAACCAAAAGGAAAATATGCAGATGCAGAGACACAGGTCATTGATCTGGGGGATTAATTATGCTTTGAAATTCTAGGTAATACAACCATGGAGAATCTGGCACCTTTCTTCTTAACTAAGTCATGTTCTATCAGAGGAGACACAAGGAGCCAGTCTGTGTGGGGTGTCCACAGAAGTGGGTCTGCCCCATTTGAGTAAACGTCAGAGAGTGTAGACCTACTCTTGCTCTTTCAAAGTTATTGACAGGAAGTCTGACTTAAGGAGTGGCTACAAACAAGATACCCTGACCTAGGGTGTGGATACTTGGTGTTTTGGGTGTGAGATAGCCCATAGAGGTGGGTCTGCTTCACCTTGACAAAAGGGCAGAGAATTCAAGCCTATTCCTTCTTCTTCAAGGATTGACAGGAGGTTTGGCCCAGGGAGTGGCTGCCCACTAAGGTGTGGTTGTTACTATACTGTCTAAACAACAGAATACTTAACTAAAGACTATAGTAGCTTCTCGTTTCAAGTACTGAAGCAAGTAATTGTTCTCTTTGTCCTTTGTGTTATGTTAAAGCAGACTTTTGCCTTCTTCACCCTTTTTTGGATTGGGGTATATAATCATATGGAAAATAAACATGGGCGTACTCAGTATTCACTGGATAGCCTTCCGGGATCTATCCTATGTCTTTCAGTTCATATCTGTTACTCCTACCAAAATTTTCTAATCTACATACCCCTACCTTGGAACGTGTGAGTGTGAACCCCAGAGAGGCTGGATACGAACAGATGTCACCCCAAAGTGTGGTTACAAGTGTGTTATAGCTCCTTTCTGATTGTGAGTCTCTGCCTGATAGGTGATGAAGTTCTAGTCACCTTCCCAAGTCTCACGAGCATGCCATGTAATAATCGCTTTTGGTAACCTTCCAAACACCACATTTTCAAGTGTTTCACTTGAATCTAGTATGTTTTCAGTTCTGATTTTGAAAATATATAAAAAATTGAAATTATTTGAAAGAGCAGAAAGACCAGGAAAAGATCAAAATGAGGAATGATAAACTGTTTCAGAAGGAAGGTAAAGAGACAGATGGCCCATTTGGAAAAAAAAGTTTTCTGTCTACACCTCTCATACCTAACAAAACAGTTTAAAAATATGCTCAGTATTACTCTCAAGCCAGCTCTGCTTAATTTCACATTTTTTAAAATTTACTTATTTATTAAAGATTTCTGTCTCTCCCCCCCCCGCCACCTCCCATTTCCCTCCCCCTCCTCCAATCACGTCCCCTTCCCTCATCAGCCCAAAGAGCAATCAGGGGTCCCTGCCCTGTGGGAAGTCCAAGGACCACCCTCCTCCATCCAGGTCTAGTAAGGTGAGCATCCAAACAGCCTAGGCTCCCACAAAGCCAGTATGGGCAGTAGGGGCAAACAAGGTCAGGTAAAGAATAAGGGTAAAAGTCAACTAGATGAATGTAAAGTATCACACCAGGAGACCCAGATGACTTATTCAGGTTTACTTTTTTTGCAATAAAGATTTATTGAAACTTCCCACATTCCATGCATTAGGTTAATTCAAAAGATATAATAGTAGACAAAAAGGCATGGTTCTTGTGCTTATGGAGCATAGAGATATACAGCAAAGGATAGATTTTAATGAGTTACCCCAAGGATTATATAATTATGTGACAGGTATGATTCTTATATTAGTAAGGATTCTCTAGAGAAGCAGAATCAAAGAATGAGTATATATTGTGAAAAGGATTGGCTTACATGATATGGGCCAGTTATCCAATATGGCTGTCTGGATGCTGGAGAGATTGAGAATCCAGTAGTTGCTCAGTCCACAAGGTCAGGTGCCTCCACAGTCCCAATCTGGTCCTGAAGCCTGGAGGATTCTTGGAGAGTGTTAGTCTTCGGTTTATGTTAGAAGGCTGAAGAAGATGGGTTCTGATGTCAGTGAAGGTGGTAGCAGCAGCAACAGCAACAAAGTAGATGCACTGACCAGCAAGGAGCAAAGGCAGACAAGAAACAGCAGCACTACTTTTCTCTGGGACACTACTGGAAAGTGACACCCACTCTGGAACTGAAAGACTCCTGGAGTGGGGAGATTCTCACTTAAGTCTTGGGATAACCTGACCTCACAGGAACTTTCCAGAGACCGTCCTTGCTGCAATCACACGAGGTTTATTGACAGGAACCAGCATGCTGGAGCCTAAACTCATTTCCCATGCAGGGGTAGAAGAGTTCAACCCTGAGTAGCTGGGAGAGGGGGTATTTAGGGGAAGACACCACAAAACAAAAGGGCTAGGGAGGGCGTCATTGGAAAATTCTGAAATACCAGTGATCATTGGAAAATCCCGAAAATACCAGTGATAATCAGAAGGGGCTAACTCCCCATTTCTCAAGATTATTCTCAAAATTATAATCTAACTTTATGGTGGGCTAGTTCCTGGAACAGAACTAGGTAAGATTTTTGGTTCTTCTCTCCCTGCTAGATTTAGCCGCCTAGTCTAAAACCTCTCATCCTTCCAGTCTTCTTTTTCCCCATAATTCGCTCCAAGATCTTCAGAAATTTCTGTTGACTCTGTCACCAAGCATATCCCCCAACACAGTAGCTTCGCACCATATCGACTACCACTACCCTAGTCCAAATTAAGCCCCTGCCATCTCTCAAAGCTTTTTTACAATTATAGAAATTTACTTCTCACAGTTCCAAAACCTTGAAAATTCTGAGATCCAGCCACCAGTTCAGTGAAAACCAGCTCTTTGGCTTACAGATGGTACCTGTTTCTACCCTTCCATCACTCTAAACTCCTGCCCACATTATACATATAGTAATTCCTCCAAATTGCTGAGTTTCATACCATTCTTTAAAAAGACCATGTCTGTGCATGCATAATTGTATGCACTGAGCAGAGGGTCAGAATGGTAATCTGAGAAGCACTAATGGTGGTTGTCTCTAGGAAAGTGGCTTGATAATAAAGAACAAAGAACACCTTTTATATTTAAATAATGCTTGAAGCCTTCACAAGTATTATTTTGAATTAAAACTGTATCTCTGATCATGTTACTTTTTATTATTTAAAATTCTCTCATAGGTTGACTATCTTATATATCAATCTTGGCTTATATGGCATTGTACATATAAACCCCATTTCCTGCTTCCCGCTTAAATGTTGTATTACTGTGTGTCCCTATGGTTCTTTATAACCTTCCTGTTCTGTTAAAAGAATAAAGAACAAAGCTTTGGGGAATCACTTACACTTACAGGGAAAAACGAACATTATGATAAAGATTATCATTTTTAAAAAGCAAGGAGGGGTGGTTAAAGTTAAGGAAGAAAATCATGGCAGCAAAGCTTAAAATAAAAAGCCAAGATAATAGACTTTTGAGAAGATAAAAAAATCTTGGAGTTGTCAACAGTGTTTAATATTAAAATACTTCATAATCATTTTAGTGGCAAATTTACCATCCCAACAAATAATTTTAAAATGAACCAAATGAATTAATTACATCATGGTTTCTTCTTTATATCAAATTTCAAAATGCAGGAGGCTTTAAATTTAACAAAATAAACAACATATTTTAGGAATGACAAACCAGTAAAACACTAACACATTTAAGTAGAACAACATTGTAAAAGTAGTACTCTTTTTACTACCTTTAAAGAAAATCAGTAGCTGCATCAAAAGGGATAACAAATAAAAAGCAATGCACTATATGTAATCTGATCTAGTCTATACTTTTAGCAACAAACACACATCTTTCTTCATCAGTGACAAACTAGTTTTTGATGATATGCTAAAACATTAATACCAACATTTTTCATTATATGTATACTCTCTTTAAGGAAATTCAGGAAATATTAACTAATCAGTTTACTACTTGACATATTCTTAGGTGCAAGTGCCCTATCCTACTGACAGTCTGGCAAGAGACACTGCTAGGTACATACTTGTTGAATAAATAGCCTATTCTTATGAACAGGATTATATAATTTGCAACATTATGCTTATAATGCTGCTGGATTATGTCAACATTATTTTCAGCAGTTTCAATAGTTGTGAAAATCTTGCTATGAAACTATACGTTGGATTCAGGGTCATAAACCAACTGTTGATCAGTTAGAAATGAAAATCAGTGGTACTAAGAAAAGATGTTTCAACGAAGTGCGTAGGATTTAAAATAAGAAGAAAAGGGCTTCTAGGAATTGAGTAGTAGAAATATAAACAGGCTGTGTCATAATAAAGAGAAGAGCAGAGACTAATATCCCTTGTCTGACACTTAATACCAGAATGTGATTAATTTTTAAGTTATACTTTCATTACCTGTTAGAATAAAGGTAATATGAAAACTAAAGTAAATGAGAGCAAGAACAAAAGTCATAGTACTTCAATAAGCATCTCTACTCTACTAAAAACACACAGATAGGAGGCCTATCTATTTAATATGGAAGACAAAGTTTGAATGTATCAAATCAAGACACAGGAAAACATTTGGACGAGTATACTTTTTAGAGGCTAGAAATCAGCTCTACAAGTGTTACAAGCCATAGGAAACTATCTGGACCATCATTTTTACAGTAACTGAGATACTTATCAATAAAACTGTATATAACTATGAAGGATAAGAACCACATCAAGTGAGAGAATAAGTAGTTACAATGAAAATATGAAGTCCTAATTATTATGCATAAGAAAACTAATCCAATGGCTTGGATTCTAAATTAAACATGAGCCATTTAATATAAGGATTCACTACTAAGTTCAAATGATGAACTGTGCAAAAACCAAATGATGTGTACTCTTGAATAAGATATATGCAAATACGAATTGGGGCTTTTATTACAATTCTGTAAAATGAAGGGTGTTTCAAAACAAGAAGGTAGAGTTTCACCATACTGACAGCAAAGGAATGCCCCAAATAAGAGATGTAGTAGGCCTGCCTTGCTCTGATAAAACCACATTTGCATTCATGTCATATAAGAAAAATAGTGACAAGTTTAAACAAGTCCTTAAAAACATTCAAAATTATGTCAAATGAGGAACCAGAGATGTTTTAAAGTAAGGATAACAAAATTTCGGAGGCAGGGAATGAATAGGATGAATTGATATATTGTGTATTCTCGAATACGTGTAGAGAACAGAATAGAAAAAAAAAGTAGACTTGGAACTCTATCTAGGAAACAGCTTTCTTTCTTTCCTTCTTTCTTTTTTCATATTTTATGACAGGGTTTCTCTTTAGCTTTGGTGCCTGTGCTGTAACCAGCTATGTAGACCAGGCTGACCTCGAATTGACAGAGATCCGCCTGCCTCTGCCTCCCTAGTGCTGGGATTAAATGCGTGCACCACCACCGCCCAGCAGAAACAGCTTTCTAATCACCAAGTTTCTGCTTAAATTATAGAAGTCTACACTATACACCAACCCCAAACAGAAATAAAGATCCTTTTCCTTTATATCTCAGAGTCTGGAGCATAATGTGCTTAAAAGATGTTTGTTATTCTTAAAATCAGATTGGGACACCTTATACAACAATGCTAACTTGTCACTAAACATACTAAAGATGCTAGAAACCCAGGCTGAAATCTCTGAAGTCTAGGAAGAGTGATGCCTTCCTCAGCCAGAAGCCAAGAACAAAGCAGACTTCAGAAATGTTTAGATGCTTCAGAATGAAATGGCAATCTGATTCAGTACAAGGTACTCACAGGATTCTTGATTCATTTTTTTGCTAGCCCAGAAGTCTATATTAATGTCTAGTCACAAAGTACTATTATTTCCAAATTCAGAGTAGATGCTCGAAAGAGAAGCTATAGGTGTGAAAAGAAAGAGAAATGGCAGAGTGTAGAACTCCTTAAGCCATTCCCAAGTTTTTCTTTTAATAAGGACAAGGACCAACTCCTGCATTAAAAACATCTTCGGATTTACTGTACGCTAGTTAATACCTATGATTTTCCTCTTGGTATAAAAAGTTACAAACAAACAATCTCCCCACAAAATAAGCAGGCAAAGGGTTCCTATTCCTGCCTAAGGAACAGCAGGACACACAAGAAGTTAGCTAAGAACATCCCACTTGGCAATCAAACTAGAAAAGAGAGCAGCTCCCAAGGATAGTGAGAAATAATAACCAGAATTAGGCCACACATTCTGAGGAGAAATGCAAAAAGGGAAAGCATGCTCCAAAGCAAATTCATCAGCCTGTGCATTCCGAAGCTGCTGCAATCAAGTGTGTTATGCGGATTATTAATAGCCAAGGTCACCTTGCTTTACAATAAGATGAAACATCTTACTTGTTGCACCAAGGCGACGTGTGTCTCTGGCAATATAATTGGCAAAGATAATAGACCTCATGCTGGTCTTACCAGATCCACTTTTACCCATTAACAGCACCTAAAGACAAAGGAAAAATGTTAGAAATCTAGAGAAAATCTAGTGTAAAGGGATCCATTTGTCCTCTGTAGCAGGCACTTTACTGAAGTGTAAGTACCAATGACCAGTATGGACACCTGTAATTAGTTCAACTCTTCCCCAAATAACAATCCAAATGCCAAGCACTTACCTGCTATCAGGTGCACATCATTTTAGCAATACAATGGCAGTGAGTTTGTTATTCTGCATAATATTTTTTAAAGATTTATTTCTATTATTCTAATTTTGCATTTGTGTGTGGGAGGTATGTGCACATGAATGAATGCAAGTACCTGCAGATATCAGAGATGTGAGGTCCCCTAGGACCTGCAATGACAGGCAGTTTTAAGGCCACCTGATGGAGTTTCTGGGAATCAAACTCAGGTAGGTCCTCAGGAAGAGCAGTATATGCTCTTAACCTCTGAGCCATCTGTGCAGTTCCTTGTTATTATACATAATATTTATTTAGAACAATGTTAGAAAAATGCCATCTTGCTGGAGAGATGTTTCAGCAGTTAAGAACACTGAGTGCTCTTCCACAGAACCCAGGTTCAATTCCCAGGACCTACACGGCAGTTATCAAGTGTTACTACAGTTACAGGGGATCTGACACCCTCCCACAGACAACAGAAAAATAAATAATGCACATAAAAATAAATCTTGAAAGAGCAAATAATTAAGATAATTTTTTAAAAAAGAAAACTATCATCTTAATAGGAAACTAACCCTATTCTCCGATAATTCAAGGTTGTACATACATTGACCCAACTAGCAGCTTTCAGAGTAACTGAGAAGCTCCTCCTACTTCTCTGTTCAAGATCAGTTCTTTTCACTCCAGCCCATGATCTCATCCCTTTCGCATCTTTCTATAACTTTTTTTCAATCAGATTTTTGTCTTTTCTTTTTAATTTTCCTATGTCCTACAAAATTGGGCACTTAAAATTACACACAAGGTCATTCTTGGTTTAGCATATCTACTTCTGTCTTCACCTCCTGATTCTCCTAGTCCAGAACTGTTAGTATCCAGTCACATTTAACATTTAAATAGTCTCTTTGTTTCCAGCCCTCTAGGGAGTCCTGACTATGTCTGTATTCACTCTGTATTCTCTACCATCCTTTAGTCTTCTTTCAACTAAGTCCCACTTCAACACTTGCTTTAACAATCATCTCAGGAATTTTCTCTGGAGCTGGGGATGTGCCTCAGTACTAGGGTATTTATCTCCTACACGTGAAACCCTGGGTTCAATCCCCAGTATCCTCCCCATAGTTTCTCTGACCCAAATGCCTTAGGCCAGTGGTTCTCAATGTGTGGGGTGTGACCCCCACAGGGTGTTTGAATGACTCTTTCACAGAGGTTGCCTAAGACCATTGGAAAACACAGTTATTTACGTAGTGATTCACAACAATAGCAAAATTAGTTTTGAAGTAGCAACAAAAATAATTTTAGTGTTGGGGCTCACCACAACATGAGGAACTGTATCAAAGGGTCAAGGCATTAAGAAGGCTGAGAACCACAGCCGTAGGCTGACTTAGGTATCTTGCCTGCCCTCTAGTGGTCTTACTATATCATTGCAGACCATAAAGCTCTGCAGTCCCTTGTTTTGGGAACTCTTCTCAGGAGTTCAAACTGTTGAAGGACAAAGGGAGTCTCTTGGTATCATTTGTGCCCCTTTTATCTCCAGTGCCTAATATAAAACAAAAGCTAGAAGTATTTTCATCAAAAATTAAAGGAAACTAAAATGCAATGACAACTATCTGAAAGCAAGATCTTACAAGACTTTTTTCTTGTGATAGGATTTAACACAAGAAAGAAACCTGCGAATAATGCCACATATTCTTGCACTAAATGACTTTCAAACAGATAAGATCTCCTGAGTAAACTGGGGTGGGAGTTGGTAGAGGGGAACTGTAGGGAGATGAGAACATCAGGGACCAGGATGGTCCAGTTGGGGGAAGGATGGGGAGGGAGAGCAATGAAAGCAATATTTTGATAGAGAGAGCAATTATGGGGTTAGAGAGAACCCTGGGGCTAGGAAAACTGCCAGGAAACCACAAGGATGATCCCAGTTAAGACTCCTAGCAATAGTGAAGAGGGAGCCTGAACTGGCCTTCCCCTGTGATCAGATTGAGGACTACCCTAATTGTCATCATAGAACCTTCATCTAGTAACTGTTGGAAGCAGATGCAGAGATCCACAGCCAAGCACTGGGCTAAGCTCCTGGAGTCCCAAGAAAGGGAGGAGGGATTATGTGAGCAAGAGGGTGTCAAAATCATGATGGGGAAACCCACAGACACAGCTGACCCAAGCTCATGGGAACTCATGGACTCTGGCCTGACAGCTGGAGAGCCTGCATGGGACCAAACTAGGCCCTCTGAATGTGTGTAACACTTGTGTGACTTGGTCTCTTTGTTGGGCCCATGGCAGTGAAATCAGGATTTATCTCTGGTGCACGAACTGAGCTTTTGGAGCCAATTCCCTGTGGTGAGGTACCTTTCTCAGTCTTGATGCACAGGGGAGAGGCTTGATCTTACCTCAACTTGATGTGCCTGGCTTTGTGGCCTCCTATGGAAGCCTGATCCTCTCTGAGCAGTGGATGAGGGTGGAAAGGTAATTGGGGGAGCAGGAGAAGGCAAGGGACGGAGCACTGTGGTTGGTTTGTAAAATGAATAAAAAATTAAAATAGAAAGACATACCTAGACATGAGGGAGAGTGGGCAACTGTAGTGAGGCCCGGGTGTTGTGGAATATTATTTTAAG
Source organism: Microtus oregoni (assembly GCF_018167655.1). Taxonomy (NCBI): domain Eukaryota; kingdom Metazoa; phylum Chordata; class Mammalia; order Rodentia; family Cricetidae; genus Microtus; species Microtus oregoni. The sequence continues at coordinate 453,203 of NW_024544808.1, read as the reverse complement.
ATGTGCTACATTTGTTTATGTTGTGGAACATTTGCTTTAATGATGCAAAGATGTGTTGCATTCTTTAATGTTACATATGTTTAACTTTGGAAAGCTATGTTACTGTGCCTTTCTCAAACAACTGATGGTGTAGTTAAAAGCTTAATGGCCAACAGAGAGGCAGAGGAAAGAAATAGGCGGGGTTGGCAGGCAGAGAAGATTAATATAAAAAGAAACCTGGAAGCGAGAAAGAAGGGCCTAGACACCCAGATACACAGCCAAACATGGAATAAGAAGTAAAGGAAGGTATATAAAATAGAGAAAGAAAGATAAAAGCCCATAGGCAAAAGATAGCTGGGACAATTTAAGAAAGCTGACTTGAATCAAGCCAAGCTCAGGCTGGACATTTATATGTATAAGTCTTCATGTGTATTTATTTGCACTAAAGTGCAAAAAAGTAAAAAGAGTAAGAAAAAATCAACTACACTTAAAATTCCAGAAAGGTGGAACATAATGACTGGGATGTCACCGGATAGAAATTTGGAGAGCTGGGCTTGAAGGAGCAGCCCAGAAATCCGATTATTTATATACTATTCATTAGGAATAACAAGGAAGTCCATTGTCATATCTTTGACTCTCAGTTTCTTTTAAAAAAAAATGCTATCATGCCTAGCTGAGAGCATTAGGCTATTCCAGCTGTCTCCATGTACTGCCCTTTCACTTAGAAAGAATCAGGGTACGCATATGCTTGAAGATCTGTCTGTAGCCACAATACATAGCAGCTTCTGACAATGAAGGCCCAGAGCCAGTTGGGTACATGTGGTCTTCTTGGGGATTTGTGATCTCTTGCTTAACTAGGGGCCCAGGCTCATCCACTCTCAAATATGTGCCTGCTACTCCATAGGTCTACAGTGCAGAATTGTCCCTTTCTAGAATCTTCCCCAGGGCTTACTACCTAGAAAGGATTTCCTTGGCCCACATTAGTAGCTTGATGAACAACTGGCCATATTTTGACAGAGCTCAATGTGTGTGAATACTTACACACACACACGTGCGTGCACATCACAGAATGGTAACAAAAGTGTTAAAGAGGCCACAGACATTAAAAAGAAGCCTTACTTAAGGCAAGGAGCTGCTGGCACATAAGTAATGCAGTTGGAGAACAGCTTGAGGTATACAGTCCCCAGTCCCAGGCCAACCTTTTCAAAGACTTTGGCGCTCCCAAGAAGGCACAGGACAAAGGTCAAGATGGGTAGATGGGCATTTTCAAGCATTGGTGACTATGCTCAGCTGAAGCCCTGAGGACAGTTAAGAGTTCTCTTCATGTAGGTCCTTTGACTCACACTGCTCATGGGTGGTCAGACAGAGAGGTTAATGGGGCTATTGTCATCCCATAGTGTTAAGTGTTCTTCCTTTTATAGGATACAGATGGGGATATGGCACCATTTTTTGATCTAAGGTGTTCAATAAGTTCTCAGGCCTTTTTGATATATTGTGTTCATATAGCCATGTGTTCATTTGTTTCCAATTTGCTTGAGTACGTTTACAGGTAGTGCCTTCTTACTTGCATGAATACATCAGTCTGTGCCTCATGCTTGATGCTGGACAGATGCTGGTGGTATCTATGTGCACAAATGAAATTCAGAGTCATCCAACCTCCTTACTGGCACTAAAATTGGTGTTAACTGCTGTTTGTTAGATGGACTCTCCAAGGGCAAGGCACAGTGGGAGCACCAATATTTCAGATATGTTAAAGTGCAGGCAGTAATAACAAAGGCACCAGCAGATTTCACACTGGGTTTCCTGGGAAAGGCTCAAATACAGTTCTCCCAGACATCTGTCAACTGTGGGGCCTCTTCAGATAGCCTTGGGAAGATTATGCATCTCCCCTTCCTTTCCAATCCAAAGAGCAGTCAGGGTTCCCTGCCCTGTGAGAAGTCCAAGGTCCTCCCCTCTCCATCCAGGTCTAGGAAGGTGAGCATCCAAACAGACTAGGCTCTCACAAAGTCAGTACATGCAGTGTGATCAAAACCCAGTACCATTGTCCTTGGCTTCTCAGTCAGCCCTCCTTGTCTGCCACATTCAGAGAGTCCAGTTTGATCACATGCTCGTTCAGTCACAGTCCAGCTGGCCTTGGTGAGCTCCCATAAGATAATCCCCACCATCTCAGTAGGTGGGCACACCCCTCGAGGTCCTGACTTGCTTGCTCATGTTTTCCCTCCTTCTGCTCCTCATTTGGACCTTGGGAGCTCAGTCCACTCACTGTTCTGATGGGGGTCTCTATCTCTAGCTTCATCCATTGCCAAATGAAGGGTCTATGGTGATATGCAAGATATTCATCAGTATGGCTATAGGATAGGGCCATTTCAGGCTACCTCTCCTCAGGTGCCCAAGGATCTAACTGGAGACATCTCCATGGACACCTGGGAACCCCTCTAGAGTCAAGTCTCTTGCCAAACCTAAAATGGCTCCCTTAATTAAGATATACAATTCACTGCTCCCATATCCACCCTTCCTCCATCTCAACAGTCACATTTCCCCAAGCTCTCGCCGTTCTCCCCTTCTCACTTTTTTCTCCCAATCTCCCCTAATACCTACCCAACCCCTACCCCAAAGTTTCCAATTTTGGCCTGGCAATTTTGTCTATTTCCAATATCCAGGAGGATAACTATATGTTTTTCTTTGGGTTCACCTTCTTATTTAGCTTCTCTAGGATCTCATATTATAGGCTCAATGTCCTTTATATATGACTAGAATCCACTTATGAGTGAGTACATACCACATTCATCTTTTTGGGTGTGGGTTACCTCACTCAGCATAGTGTTTTTATTTTACATCCATCTGAATGCAAAATTCAAGATGTCATTGTTTTTTGCCACAAGCTAGTACACTAATGCATACATATTCCACAATTTCTTTATCTATTCTTCCATTGAGGGTCATCTAGGTTGTTCCCAGGTTTTGGCTATTACAAAAAATGCTGCTATGAACATAGTTAAACATACGCTTTTGTAGTATGATAGAGCATCTCTTGGGTATATTCCCAAGAGTGGAATTGCTGGATCCTGGGGTAGGTTGATCCCGAATTTCCTGAGAAACCGCCACATTGATTTACAAAGTGATTGCACAAGTTTGCATTCCCACCAGCAATGGATGAGTGTTCCTCTTACTCCACATCCTCTCCAGCAAAGGCTATCTGATGGAGGAAGGTCATTGGTTAAATAAAAAGAAACTGCTTAGCCCTCATTGGTTAGAAGATTGGTGGGAGGAGTAAACAGAACAGAATGATGGGAGGAAGAGGAAGTGAGCTCAAACTCCACAGCTCTCCTCTCGGGAGCAGATGCCTCAGAGAGAGGCCATGCACCCGGCTCCTGGGCAGACACACGCAATGAAGCTCTGACCCAGGATGGACATGGGCTAGAATCTTCCCGATAAGACCAGTGCTCACATGATGTGGGAGTGTCATATATCAATCTGTTGATTTCATTGGTTAAGCAATAAAGAAACTGCTTGGCCCTGTGGGTGGAGTAAACAGAACAAAATGCTGGGAGGAAGAGGAAGTGAGGTAAGACTCCACAGCTCTCCTCTCGCGAGCAGACGCCTCAGAGAGGCCATGCTCACGGCTCCTGGGCAGAGGCACGCGATGAAGCAAGCCACCAGGTCAGACATGCTGAATCTTACCCGGTAAGACCAGTGCTCACAGATTATTAGAGATGGGTTGATCGGGATATCAGAATTAGCCAGTAAGGGCTAGAGCTAAAGGGCCAAGCAGTGATTAAATGAATACAGTTTGTGTGTTGTTATTTCAGAGCATAAGCTAGCCAGGCTGCCGGGGTGCTGGGGATGCAGCCCCGCCGCTCTTATTACTACACTCACAGATTATTAGAGATGGGTTGATTGGGATATCAGAATTAGCCAGTAAGGGATAGAGCTAAAGGGCCAAGCAGTGTCTAAAAGAATACAGTTTGTGTGTTGTTATTTCGGGGCATAAGCTAGCCGAGCAGGCGGCTGGGGAGCCAGGGACGCAGCCCCGCCACCCCTAATTACTACAGCTATCATTGATGTTTTTGGTTGTAGCCATTCTGACACGTGTAAGATGGTATCTCAAAGTTGTTTTGATTTGCAATTCCCTGATAGCTAAGGAGGTTGAGCATGACCTTAAGTGTTTTTGGGCCATAGGAACTTCTTCATTTGAGAATTCTCTGTTCAGATCCGTTCCCCATTTTTAATTTGGTTAATTAGCATTTTAAATTCTAGTTTCTTGAGTTCTTTATATATTTTGGAGATCAGACTTTTGTCTGTTGTGGGGTTTTGAAGATCTTCTCCCAATCAGTAGGTTGCCATTTTGTCTTAATGAGAGTGTCCTTTGCTTTACAGATGCATCTTAGTTATTGGAGGTACCATTTATTCAATGTTGCCCTTATTGTCTGTGCTACTGGGGTTATATGTAAGAAGTGGTCTCCTGTACCCATTTGTTGTAGAGTACTTCCTACTTTCTCTTCTATCTGGTTCAGTCTGCTCAGATTGATATTGAGGTCTTTAATCCATTTGGACTTGAGTTTTGTGCATGGTGATAGATTTGGATCTATTTTCATTCTTCTACATGTTGACATCCAGTTATGCCACCACCATTTGTTGAAGATGTTTTCTTTATTCCATTGTATACTTTTAGCTCCTTTGTCAAAAATCACGTCTTCATAGGTTTGTGGGTTAATATCCGGGTCTTCTATTCAATTCCAATGGTCGACTTCTCTGTTTTTTGCCAATACCAAGCTGTTTTCAATACTGTAGCTCTGCAATAGAGTTTGAAGTCAGGGATGGTAATGCCTCCAGGAGTTCCTTTATTGTATTGTATTGGTTTTTTTGTTTTTCTATACAAAGTAGATTATTGTTTTCTCAAGGTCTGTGAAAAAATTTGTTGGAATTTGATGAAGATTGCATTGAATCTATAGATTGCTTTTGGTAGAATTGCCATTTTTACTATGTTGATGCTCCCTATCCAAGAGCAAGGGAGATCCTTCCATTTTTTGGTATTCTCTTCAATTTCTTTCTACAAAGACTTAAAGTTCTTGTCAAATAGATCTTTTACTTCCTTGATTAGAGTTACCCCAAGATATTTTATGCTATTTGTTGCTATTGTGAATGGTGATGTTTCTCTGATTTCCCTCTCTGCTTCTTTATCCTTTGTGTATAGGAGGGCAACTGATTTTTTGGAGTTGATCTTGTATCCTGCCACATTACTAAAGGTGTTTATCAGTTGTAGAAATTCTTTGGTAGCGTTTTGGGGGTTGTTTACCTACACTACCATATCATCTGCAAATAACGAAAGTTTGACTTCTTCCTTTGCAATTTGAATCTCCTTGATCTACTTATGCCGTCTTATTGCTATTGCTACAACTTCAAGCATTATATTGAAGAGGTATGGAGAGAGTGGACAGCCTTGTCTTGTTCCTGATTTTAGTGGGATGGCTTTGTGTTTCTCTCCATTTAATATAATGTTAGCTGTCAGCTTGCTGTATATTGCTTTTATTATATTTCGGAATGAACCTTGTATCTCTAATCTCTCCAAGACCTTTATCAAAAAGTGGTGTTGAATTTTGTCAAATGCTTTTTCAGCATCTAATGAAATGATAATATAGATTTTTTTCCTTCAGTTTATTTATATGATGGATTACTTTGATAGATTTTCTCATGTTGAACCGTCCCAGCCTCTTTAGGATGAAGCCTACTTGATCATAATGTATAATTTTTTTATTTGTTCTTGGATTTGTTTTGCCAGTATTTTATTGAGAATTTTTGCATCGATGTTCATGAGTGAAATTGGTCTGTAATTCTCTTTCGTGGTTAAGTCTTTGTTTGGTTTTGGAATCAGGGTGACTGTAGCTTCATAAAAGGAGTTTGGCAATGACTCTTCTGTTTCCATTATGTGAAACACATTGAGTAGTATAGGTATTAGCTTATCTTGGAAGTTCTGGTAGAATTCTGCATTGAAACCATCTGGTCCAGGGCTCTTTTTGGTAGGGAGGTTTCTGATGACAGCTTCTAATTCCTCACGACTTACAGGTCTATTTAAATTTTACCTGGTCTTGATTTAATTTTGGCACATGGTACTCCTGTTTAAGGTCCTCTATTATTTTAATGTTCCATTTAATATCAATTTCTTCTATTTCTTCTGGAGTAGGGTGTTCAATTCTTCTTGTTTCGAGTTCCCGGATTCTGGTGATGTCATGTTTCCTTTCAGGTTGTTGGAGGAATTCTTGCATTGGCACCTGCCCATATCTTCCTTCAAATGGAACCAGGAGAGTCTTGGTGTCTTGGTTCAATATTTGCTCTGACTGACTCTCTGGTTGGATCTCCTCAGTGCAGGAGCAGGTACTGTTTTTGTCTGGATGGAACTCCTCAGCACAGAAACCGTGTCTCCTGGTAGTTCAAGGACCCTGCAGACAAAAGGGCGAATGTGGGGGGAGGGCAGGGTTATGTGGAACACAGAAGACCCTGCAGAGGAAGCTGAAGGTGTCCTGAACTCACTTGAGGGGTCCTTCTGCCCTGCCTGGCAGGCAGACACTCACCCATCTGGATGGATATCCTTGGTGCAGGAGCAGGAACAGTTCCCGGGCCAAGGACCTTGCAGACAATAAGGCAGGCTTGGGGGAGGCAGGGTCCTGTGTAAGAAAGAATCCCCTGCAGCAAGAGTTAGGGGAAGCTGTGCTCCCTTCCAGGACAGTCTGGATTGCACTCGTCAGCACTGAAACAGGGAAGCCTGGTAGTCCAAGGACACTGCAGACTAAAGGGCGAATGTGGCGGCAGGGCAGGGTCGAGTGGAACACAGAAGACACTGAAGCAGAAGTTGAAGGTGCCCTGCACTTCCTTGTGGGGACCTGCCAGCCTGCCTGGCTGGCCGACACTCAGACTTGAAACAGAGTTGTTTAGATAGAGGGTCACATGTTGAAACAGCCCAACAATCCTCACATTCGTCACAGTGGACACAGGCCATCTGTCCACTTGTGCCTGTCCGCCTTATGCAGTTCCCATTTAGAAGCCAAACAAAATGCCTTGGTTGTACCCTGGTGACTTGGAAAAGTCCACAGATGCCTTGAGCAAACTGCAATGCAAGAACATATGGATTCCAGCTCCAGTTCCAGAAGGAGCTCTACCTGCCAGGGTGTTTGCAAATAACTTTTAGAGGTTTATGTCAGGGTTTGCATTTTGGCATTGCAGCCCTGGATATACACCCCAGAAGGCTCTACAGCCATTTCACCTGGGTCAAAGGGCAACACTTGCCCTGGTGGCCCAGTGGGATGGCTGCCATTAGTGCAGTTCACAACATTCCATTAGCATGAAGGGTTGTGAAGTTACTGATGCAAAGACATTTGCTGCACCCCCATTCCTGCTGTATGAGCTGGCAGCTTGCTTCTCTTTCTGGGTCAGCTTGCCCTCTGCTGTTGTAATGTTAGGTCCATTAGAAGAACATCCCTTGTGGTCTGTTCTTGCCAGTTTGGGGTCTGGAATTTTGTTTTTCCGTGACACCCTAGGCTAAGCTGGTAGCTTGAAGAGGAGATGGCACCTGAGACAGGAGCACATAGAGCAGCATCTGCTGTCCCTGCAGAGGCAGCAGCCCTTGTTGAAGCACCAGTGACAGCAAGGGGCAGTGGAAGAGTTCTTGGACCACACAGGCTGAGGCAGAAATGATGGGAACAGGAGGAGAGGATGGAACAAGGAACAACAGAAAGGCAGAGGACGCAGAGCACTGATGCTGAAGAAAGACAGAAGGCTGAGAAAAGCCAGGGGTAGAAAAGGGTGGTATCTACCTCCCTGAAAGTGTTTGAGGACTCTGGAAGGGCCAACGGTCTTGGCATTCTAGGTCTTGCACTTGTGACAAGAACCCCTGTCAGGGACCAAGGACCCCACCACTGTAGACCCTAGAGCCTGGATGTTCGACTCAAGGACCTGAGCATTCTAAGGAAGAAATGTAAAACTTGGGAGGGCTCCCTACTTCTGCTCCACTTCACTTCTGGAAATCAAGGATTTTAAGGCTCAAATGTCCCACAGACACTGGGCTTTAAATCCTTGAGGAATAAGTCTCCAGCAAAAGTGTTGGCAGCCAAGAATCTCTGGATTATTAAGCATTAAAGAGAATTTAGTGTTATTATTCTGTTTAATGGAAACTATTTTTAACTTCCATTTAACATTTCTTTATATCTATACATTAGTTCTTATCTCAACAGTCACAAGAAAGCCGCCTTTTGATATAGATGGAAATTAACACCAGAACCGCTAGTTGTCAACATGAAGAGAATAAGAGACTTGGAGGACCCCAAGGCCACAGAATGGGTCATCTAAAGTATGAATCTGTCCATTCCAAGTCTCGGGGACCATCAGGGAAGAATGGAAGGAACAATTGTAAAAGTTAGGAGTGGTGGATGTTTGTCAGGAAATTCCATTTGCGGGACATGACAGCACTGTTGCCGACATGAATTCCAAGGCAACTGTGACCACATGCACAACACAAACACAAGATCAAGCAAGGAAAATGCTTAGCATGGATTAGGAACCAGATAATGATTTTACAAGCCTAGCTGAGGACCTCTTAGCAAGTGATGGATATTGGGGAAGAACCCAGCTTTGTAAGGGATTTGGCTCCTGAGAAGTGACCCATGTGCCAATAGACATTCTTAAAGCCCTGCACAAACACACACCATTACATGGTCTTAGGAGGATATTAAAAAGTACATGTAGTTGGGAGGGAAAAATGGCAGGGGGGGAAGAACAGAAATTTCATGATGGAATTTATCAGAGCAAATTCTATACATGTATGAAAAGATTGAATGATAAAAGTGGCTAAAGGCCATTGACACCGAGCCTAATGACGTGTTTTCAATCAGATTCCATGTGGAATCAGGAAAAAGAAGCTACAATGAATTTCCTTCCAGCCACCACACACAGGACATACCATGTATGTGCACACAGAGATATGAATAAATGTAATTTGAAATTTTTTAATATATATCGAACAATACACTAATTTAGGATTATATTCTTGTGTTTGAGGACATGATTACTCACAGGAAAGCTTATGTTTGGAGAAGTTAACAGATTGCAAAATTCTTTCATTTTCGACATGTGGCTAAAATTATGTAAAATGGGTCTGCTTTGCACAAACACCTGAGGAAGGTCACACACACGCTAAGTATTTTTCTTTTTACAAAATAACATAGTATATGAATCTCTAGAATAATTTTAACCATATAGCATCTGTATCATGATGATATTATTTGATTTAGACATGCAATATTTCATTATTTTTTTTCACTTTCAGAGCATTTCTCCGTTAAAGAAAATCTTAACATTAACTATCAAATGCAACATCTTTGGCATTGCCTCTGATGCAGTTAATTTCCCACTTTAACTTATTCTAAGGAGATAAATTAGAAAACATTTGCAAAAGTCTCCGGAAATAGATCCAGCCAGTGATGTGTGTTAACACTTCTTTGTCTGGGTATACCCTCTGATTGCTATATTCAGCTTCATTTTTGTAGACAGTTTAATTGATAAGTCTTTAAACTAAGTATGATATCTGACCATCAAGAATTCTCTCAGACACTAAATCAGAATTAAAAACTATGGAAAAATAAGTAAACTCAGACAAATATATGTCTAAAATCCTACCAGCTATCTTTAATATAGTAAGTGATCAAGAATATCTCTATAATGACATATGAAGAATATTCAAGAATAATATTATCAAATATCACAAACTAATTATTTGTGGAAAGAGGGCATGAGGGAAGATATAAGGAAATGAAGCATGAAAACACTTTTATACAGTTTCAGGAAAGTCATCAGTCAGAGCGTCATGGTGGAAGATAAGTCAACTAGCTACAGTGACTTCATACTTGTTGGTATAGCAACAGGAATGATCTGACAGTACACAGAACGTGTCTGTTCCTAGCCACAGGCAGAAAGGACATAAGAGTAAATAGGGAAAGAAGGCTCACGTATCTTGATTTGCCCTATGGCAGGGCTTAAAATCATCTAACTTGGAGCGACTATTTCAGAGGATGAAGAAAATGAACCTGGACAGGTAGAGTTCGAACATTTGACCATAAAATTCTTTATGTTTTGGGTCCTAAGCAGTGCATCAAATTAAGATTCTGATTTAGGGAACTTGAACTTGGGTTTCAGGCACACCTAGGATTCCTAGGATTCCTGTTTGACATGTTTGCTCCACTGCCTAGTGCCATCTACCTGCAGACTCTGAACCCATCAGAGCAGCTCTGACTGTTCTAATCCTAGACAAGGCCACAGATTTGGGTATTGGCACAGGGCTGAAAGTTAAACACCCAAAAGATCAATCCTGAAACAGGTTTTCCTCTCTCTCTGAAAACTATTTTCAGGAAAAGGAGAAGAGATGACAAGGAGGACAACCACAATGATCCTCATTCAAAGAGGAATAAAAAGAACCAGGCCTTCCAGGACCCTCGCGCTACAGAGGTAGGAGCAATGGCCACCCAGCTTCTCCATTCTCTGTGGCATTCATTTCCATCTCCACATTGGCAAGAGAACCCTCCAGAAACACTCATAAAAGTCTTCTCCATGGCTGAAATGCTTTTGAGGCAGAGCAGGATTTTAAGTATTGTCATAACCATAGCTTTACTGTGCAGCAGGACAGAGACAGAACCCACAGAGATATTTTCCCAAGCCCAAACAGGAGGATGGGTTTCCAGAAAATCCCCCACCTTGCAAATAGGAGGGAGAATCAAACACCACCTTCTATAGTTAGGAAAGACATAAACTTGAAGAACAGAGTGGCGGGCTACTAGCTCCAATGCTCTTCTTGCTTTCTCCCTGAATAAACAAAAAGCAAAGTGGGGTTGTGTGAAGAGACATGGGAGAGCCTTAGGGATGCTTATGCCGAAGAGCTGGCATTTCAACTTCCGCAGTCTTAACTTTAACAACCAGTAAGGGGTAACACAACATGGTTTGAATGGAAGCATAAGAGAGGAGGGAGCATTGTAAAAGACTTGTCAACGCGTGCCATTCCTCTGGGACAGACACAGGTAGGTTTTGGATAAAATGTACCTAGATCTACCCGAGTCTAGCAAGTAGTGTTCTTGACCCATTGACGTTTCTGCTGCATATGGTCACTTAAATGTGAACACTGCCTTTGTTCCCAAGGTTAGCATCTTTAGATGTGTGCATGTAAATCTGCTCCCTGATTCTAAGGTATGAGATATGGTAGTGCAAACATAAAGAGGAAAGCTTCTGTACATGTCTGTCTTTCTGATAGAGAACAATGGCTTCATATTGTTCTCCGATGAGTGAGTGAAACAAGACATGGAGACTCAAGGAGAGCATGTGGATTACTAGTGCAGGTCCCAGGCCTTTACTCTGCTATCCATCACATGGGACCTGATGCTCACGTTCCAATAAAACAGCAGACAGACAATCGAGAAAAGCACATTATGGGCCTCACACCTACTTAGGTTAGGCTTCTGTGCACCCTTCACGTGTCCAACTCGGGATTATAGCTCTTTGTGACACCAGTGTTGTAGGCAGAGTAAGAGAAGCTCTCTGCTGGAATGTTTGGTAACCTGTTATATTTCTTTCTGGTGCTAGCAGTTTGTGGGCAGTGGTGGTTGGTTTACCTGTCAGACTGACAAGACTTGCAAGCTCCTGAGACAGGGAACTCTTTTTAATACTCTTTTATATTAATTTAAAGTTCTTCATCAGTTTCACCTGCACAGGACAATATTTCTTCATCACCTTCACCTGCAGTCTCTCTCATCACCTCGTGAATGTAGATGTCCTGTCTGTGGCTGAGCACTCACTGTTGCTCAAGGCCAGCCCTTCCAAACATAACATGTCTCTGCATTGATGACTACTCATTGCAACTAGAAGCTTCTAAAACCAGTTTTGAGAGCAGTGCAGACCTAGGCAAGCAAACATGAATATTTAAAAGGCAGTTTAACAACATGATCATTTAGCAGACTGACAGTAAGTCCTCCCCCAGCACTTTGAAGGAAGTATTGGTTCACTAATAATATGTCTTGACAATGTTTATAGCACCAGGCATACACTCATTCACGTGGAGCAGGCTTCAGATTCAATCAGGACAAGAATTGGTTAGGTGCAGGAACAGAACTGCAGTCATTACACGAGTGGGCACATCATGCCTTGCAAGCCAGTATTGTATCGTTCTGGGTCCAGCAATGGGTAAGATCACTTACACCCTTTCCCTCATGACAGCCATCATAACACCTTCTGGGTACTGTGAACATTATCCAGCTGGGAGATTTCCAGGTGAGTTCAAGACTGACTTCCCTACAACCTGTAACAAAAGTGTATAGTATCTCAGCCACAGGTGCCTATTGGCTTGTTCTGTTGGGCAACCAATAGCAGTGGCAATTGCCTTTACAGTTTGGTCACCTCTGAGGTCTGCTGGACAATAGGGAAGTAATTTGTGTGAAGGGCTGAGATTTTTACTCAATGGCCTATGGCTTCAGGGAATAATATTGTTCACCCCCAAGCAGTATCCTTGTTAAAAATAGTGTGTATGGGGTCTGAAGAGATGGCTCAGATGTTAAGAGTACTGTCTGATTTTCCAGGAGACCTGGGTTCAATTCCCAGCAACACATGGCAGCTCACACTTCCTTGTAACTCCAGTTCCAAGGCATCTGATGCATTCACACAGACGTAGTTACCACCACTACTACTTTATTTTTTATATTTATTGCTCTATAAATAATAACGTTGAAATTTTCCACTTCCTCCCATTTCCCTCCCTCTTCCCCACTCACCCTCCTGTCTCGACCTCCAGTCCTAAAATAGGGCATGGTACCCTGCCATGTGGGAAGTCCCAGGCCCTCCCCCCTCCATCCAGGCCTAGGAAGGTGTGTATCCAAACAGACTAGGATCCCAAAAAGCCAATACATACAGTAGAGACAAATCCCAGTGCATTTTCATTGGCTTCTCAGTCAGCCTCCATTGTCAGGTACATTCAGAGGGTCTGCTTTGATCACATGCTCCTTCAGTCCCAGTCCAGCTGGCTTTGGTGAGCTCCCATTATATCAGGCACACTGTTTCAGTGGGTGGGTCAACCCTTCGCTGTCAAGACTTCCTTGCTCATCTTTGCGATCCTTCTGCTCTTCAACTGGACTTTGAGAGCTCAGTTCAGTGCTCTGATGTGGGTCTCTGTCTCTATTTTCATCCATCACCAGATGAAGGTTCTATGGTAATATTCAGTGTGACTATGTGACAACACAGTTCAGGCACCCTCTCCTCTACTGCCCAAGGACCAAGCTGGGGATGTCCCTGTGGACACCTGGAAACCGCTCTAGAGCCATGCCTCCTTCCAACCCTAAAATGGCTCCCTTAATTAAGATATCTTCTTCTCTGCTCTCATATCTGCCCTTCCTCTATCTCAACCATCCCACTCCCCCAAGCTCTTCCCAATACTCCCATTCTCCCTTCTTTCTCCCTCTCTCTGCTTCCCCTCACCCCACCTGCACCCACATGTTCCCAACTTTTGCCTGGTGATCTTGTCTGCTTCCACTTTCCAGGAGGATCTATATATGTTTTCCTTTGGGTTCACCTTATTATTTAGCTTCTCTAGGATAGCAAACTGCAGGCTCAATGTCCTTTGTTTATGGCTAGAATCCACTAATGAGTGAGTACATACCATGCTTGTGTTTTTGGGTGTGGGTTATCTCACTCAGGATAATGTTTTCTATTACCATCCATTTACATGCAAAATTCTAATACCATCCATTTACATGGAAAATTCAAGATGTCATGTTTTGTTTTGTTTTTTTTTTCCGTGAGTAATGCGTATATGTGCCTCACTTTCTTTATCCATTCTTCCATTGAGGGGCATCTAGGTTGTTTCCAGGTTCTGGCTATTACAAATAATTCTGCTCTGAACATAGTTGAACAAACGCTTTTGTAGTATGATTGGGCATCTCTTGGGAATATTCCAAGAGTGGTATTCCTGAATCCTGAGTTAGGTTGACTCCCAATTGACAGAGAAACTGTTACACTGATTTCCAAAGTGGTTGCACAAGTTTGCACTCCCACCAGCAAAGGATCAGTGTTCCCCTTACTCCACATCCTCTCCAGCATAAGTTATCATTGGTGTTTTTTATTTTAGCCATTCTGACAGGTGTAAGATGATATCTCAAAGTTGTTTTGATTTGCATTTCCCTAATAGCTACGTTGAACATGACCTTAAGTATCTCTTGACCATTTGAACTTCTTTTGTTGAGAATTCTCTGTTCAGTTCAGTACCTTATTTTAACTGGGTTATTTAGAATTTCAAGGTCTAGTTTCTTGAGTTATTTATATATTCTGGATATCACACCTTTGTCTGATGATGGGTTGGTGAAGATCTTCTCCCATTCAGTAGGTTGCCTTTTTGTCCTAATGACTGTGTCTTTTGTATTACAGAAGCTTCTCAGTTTCAGGAGGTCCCATTTATTAATTGTTGCTCTTAATGTCTGTGCCAGTGGGGTTATACTTAAGAAGTGGTCTCCAGTGCCCATATATTGCATTCTACTTCCCACTTTCTCTTCTATCAGTTTCAGTGCATTCGGATTTATATTGTGTAGAAGGAGCAGTGGGCTGCGTCCTGCCACCGGGCTAGCTTTACACCCTAAATAATTACACTGAATCTGTATTCTTTTCAACACTTCCTGGCCCATTATTTCCAGCCTCTTAATGGCTAACTCTCACATCTTTTTTTTATTTTTTATTTACTTATTTATTAAAGATTTCTGTCTCTTCCCTGCTTCTGCCTCCCATATCCCTCCCCCTCCCCCAATCAACTCCCTCTCTCTCATCAGCCCAAAGAGCAGACCAGGTTCCCTGCCCTGTGGGGAGTCCAAGGACCTCCCACCTCCTTCCAGGTCTAGTAAGGTGAACATCCAAACAGCCTAGGCTCCGACAACACCTTCACTAACTCTCACATCTTGATTAACCCATTTCTAATAGTCTGTGTAGCAGCATGAGGAGGTGGCTTACCAGGAAAGATTCTATCCTACATCCATCTTGGGCTGGAGCTTCATCGCATCTGCCTCACTTCCCTTCTTTCCAGCATTCTGTTCTGTCTACCCCACCCACCTATGTTCTGACCTATCAGGCTAAGCAGTTTCTTTATTAATTAACCAATGAAAGCAATAGATAGAAAGATGACCCTCTTCCATCAATATTGAAGTCTTTAATCCATTTGGACTTGAGTTTTGTGCATGGTGATAGATATGGCTCTATTTTCATTTTTCTACAGATTGGCATCCAGTTATGCCAGCACCATATGTTAAAGTTGCTTTCTTTCTTCCATTGTATAATTTTAGCTCCCTTGTAAAAACTCAGGTGTTCATTGGTTTGTAGATTAATATCTGGTTCTTCAATTCAATTTCATTGATCAACGTCTCTGTTTTTATGCCAATACCAAGCTGTTTTCCATACTATAGCTCTGTAGTAGAGTTTGAAGTCAGGGATGGAAATGCCTCCTGAAGTTCCTTTATTGCATAGGATTGTTTTGGCTATCCTGGGTTTGTTGTGTTTCCATATAAAGTTGATTATTGTTCTCTAAAGTTCTGTGTAGAATTTTGTTGGGATTTTGGTGGGAATTGTATTGAATCTATAGAATGACTTTTGTAGAATTGCCATATTTACTATGTTGATCATACCAATCCAAGACCATGGGAGATTCTTTCATTTTCTGGTATCCTCTCCAATTTCTTTCTTCAACATCTTAACATTCTTGTCAAACATATCTTTAACTTCCTTGGTCAGTGTTAACCAAAGATACTTTATGCTATTTGTGGCTGTGCTATTTGTTAGTTGATGTTTCTCTGATTTCCCTCTCTGCTTTTTTTTCCTTTGTGTATAGGAGGGCTACTTTTTTTTTAGTTGATCTTGTGTCTGTCCAAATCACTGAAGGTGTTTATCAGCTGTGGGAGTTCTCTGGAAGTTTTCAGGGTCACTTATGTACACTATCATATCATCTGCAAATAACAAAAGTTTGACTTCTTCCTTTCCAATTTGAATACCCTTGATCTCCGTATGTTGTCTTATTGCTATTGCTAGAACTTCAAGCACTATATTGAAGAGATATGAGGATAATGTACAGCCTTGTCTTGTTCCTGATTTTACTGGAATTGCTTTGATTTTCTCTCTAGATTTTTTTTTTTAGATTTTAAATTCCTTTTTAATTTCTTCCTTGACGCTGGGGTGGTTCAGTAGTTGATCAGTTTCCATGAGTTTGTAGACTTTCTGGGGGTAGAATTGTTGTTAAATTCTAAATTTATTCCATGGTGATCCGATAAGACTCAGGGGGTTACTACAATTTTTTGTACCTGTGGATGTTTGCCTTGTTACTGAGTATGTGATCAATTTTTGAGAAGGTTCCATGAGATGCTGAGAAGAAGGTATATTCTTTCCTGTTTGTATGGAATGCTCTATAGATGTTTTTTAAGTTCATTTGATTCATTACATCTGTTAGTTCTCTTATTTCTCCATTAAGTTTCTGTCTTGTTTACCTGTCAATTGGTGAGAGAAGAATGTATAGGGTTTGATGTGTGATTTGGGTTCTACTTATGTTTCTTTTACATATGTGGGTGCTTTTATATTAGTGGCATAGATATTTAGGATTGAGACTTCCTTCTGATGAATTATTCCTGTTATGAGTATAAAGGGTCTTTCTCCACCTCTTCTGATTTATTTTAGTTTGAAATCAATTTTGTAAGATATGAGTATAACTACACACACTTATTTCATAGGTCTTTTTAATGGATGCCCCAAAGGTACAAAAGAACTTTGGGTGACTGTCCAGGCAGCGAGATGTCTCTGTGATTTCTAGAGTTTTGGAAGTTTCTTACTTCTTGTCTACTTAGGTAATATTTTATCCTTCTGGAGTCTTTGATGGAGTTGAAGAATGGTTAGTTATAGTTATGGTTTTCCTTTGTTATGGTAAAAGATAAAACAGATATAAATATTGTAACTGTAATTCTTGCTTTATAACTGTTTTGTTACATGTAATTTTACTATGTTAAAGTTAAAGCCTTTCTTTTTTGTCTAAACAGAAAAAGGGGAAATGATGTGGGAGTCTTCTGTTTTGAGTTGATTTCATTGGTTAAATAAAGAAACTGCCTTGGCCCTTTAATAGGACAGAAAATTAGGTAGGCAGAGTAAACAGAAGAGAATGCTGGGAGAAAGAAGCCAAGTCAGGCAGTCATCATGATTCTTCCACACAACACAGATGTAGGTTAAGATCTTTCCTGGTAAGCCACACCTCGTGGGGCTACACAGATTATTAAATATGGGTTAAAGCAAGATGTGAGAATTAGCCAATAAGAGGCTAGAACTGATGGGCCAGGCAGTGTTTAAAAGAATACAACTTCTGTTTAATTATTTTGGGTAAAGCTAGCCGGGTGGCAGGACGCAGCCCCACTGCTCCATACTACAGTTTGTCTTCTCTTCTATTTCTTTAAGGGAGTTTTTCACTTCCTGTTTAAGGGTCTCCATCATTTTCATATGGTTATGTTTAAGGTTGATTTCTTCTAATTCTTCTTGGTTAGGGTGTTCAAGTCTTCCTGTGGCATGTTCTCTGGATTCTCATGTTATCATGTTGCTTTTCAGGCTGTTGGATGAATTCTTGCATTGGTGCCTGCCCATCTCTTTCTTCAAATGTGGCAAGGAGAGTCTTGGCATCTTGGTCCAATCTTTGCTGTGGCTGACTGTGTACTTGGGAGTCTTTCTTGGCGTGTCCTCTCTTAGGTTTCCTCAGCATTGGAGCTGGTTCTCAGATCCCTTTGGCCCTGAAGTGGGCTGTTCTGGTGGATCTAAGGTCCCCACCGATGAAAAGGAGTGCTTGGGCACAAGACGGGATGGGGTAAATAAAGAAAGCCATTATCTAGCAAGCTGCCCCTGCTGGATGACCAGAAAAGTTTAGGGAATTGGAACTGGCCTGGACCCCATTCCCCATGGCTGGCCAGCTGGGAGGCCACTCACTCACCACTCAGGATGGATCTCCTCAGTACAGGAGCAGGGCCTCTCAATGGGATCCAAGGACCTCACAGACCAAAGGGAGGTCTTAAAAGTGGGCAGGGTGGGCACAGAGGCGCAGCGGCAGAGGCGCCAGACGCACAGAGGCGCAGCGGCGGCGGCGCCAGACGCACAGAGGTGCAGCGGCGGTGGCGCCAGACACACAGAGGCGCAGTGGCAGCGGCGCCAGACGCGGCGCAGCGGCAGCAGCACAGCGGCAGCGCCAGACGCTGCAGAGCAGCGGCCAGACCCAAGCGGCTGGGACAGGCGTGCAATAAGGAGAGCAGATCGCCCTACTACAATTGAATCAAAGAGGTAGGCCTTTGGTTGGCCAGGTCACTGGCACAAGGGGAGCCTGGTCCTGTCCTGAAGATCCTTCGGAGGGGTGAGAGGGTTCTTGGCTTGCAGCAGGAACCACGAAAGAGAGTGAGGGCAGTTTGTAAGCAGAGCCCTTGGCCAGCAGGGAAACCTGATCCGGTTTCTAAAGGATCCATTGGATAGGATCAATAGGAGGAGATGGGCAGGCGCCAAGGCAAGAACTCACCCAATAATCCGAAAAACAACATGAAAACATCAGAACCCAATGATCTTACAACAGAAGTATTTGAACAACCTAACACAGAAGAAGTGGAAAAAATCGACTTTATGAAGATAATAGAGTCCCTTAAACAACATGTAAAAAATGCCCTTATAGAAATGGATGAGAAGTATAACAAAAAGTTTGGAGAAATGAGTAAATACGTACATGATACCCTGGGAAACCAAGAAAAAAACATCAAACAGGTAATGGAAACAGTTCAAGAATTGAAAACTGAAATGAAGGCAAAGAAGAAAATACAAACTGAGGACCAGCTGGATATGGAAAATCTAGGCCAATGAGCAGAGTCTACAGAAACAAGCATAATCAATAGAATACAAGAGCTAGAAGAAAGACTCTCAGATGCTGAGGACACCATAGAGAAAATAAACGAACAGATCAAAGAAAACAGCAAAGCCAACAAATTCTCAACACAAAACATTCAGGAAATATGGCACACAATAAAAAAACCAAACCTAAGAATAATAGGAATAGAAGAAGGAGAAGAGTCACAGCTCAAAGGCTCAGAAAATATTTTCAACAAAATTATGGAAGAAAACTTTCCCAACTTAAAGAAAGATATTCATTTAAATATTCAAGAAGCATACAGAACACCAAACAGACTGGATCAAAGAAAAACATCTCCTCGCCATATAATAATCAAAACACAAAATATACAGGTTAAAGAAAGAATATTAAGAGCTGCAAAAGAAAAAGGGCAAGTAACTTATAAAGGTAAACCGATCAGACTTACACCTGACTTCTCGATGGAAACTATGAAAGCCAGAAGGTCCTGGATAGAGGTTCTGCAGAAGCTAAGAGACCATGGATGCAAACCCAAACTACTATACCCAGCCAAGCTATCGTTCACTATCAACGGAGAAAACAAGACATTCCAGGATAAGAACAAATTTAAACAATACGTAGCAACAAATCCAGCCCTACAGAAAGTAATAGAAGGAAAATCGCAACCCAAGGAATCCAACACTGCCAACACTGCCTACAATAACCCAGGCATCTAATGACCCTTCACGAGCACATCTCAAAGAAAGGAGACACACAATCTCTACTACCAAAAGCAATAAGAATAACCGGAGTAAACAACCACTGGTCATTAATATCACTTAATATTAATGGGCTCAATTCACCTATAAAAAGGCACAGGCTAAAAGATTGGATACGAAAACAGGATCCAACATTCTGCTGTTTGCAAGAAACACATCTCAACCACAAAGACAGGCACCTACTCAGAGTAAAGGGTTGGGAAAAGGTGTTTCAAGCAAATGGTCCTAAGAAAAAAGCAGGTGTGGCCATACTAATTTCTAAAAAAACTGACTTCAAACTAAAATCAATCAGAAGAGACCGAGACGGTCACTTTATACTCATAACAGGAACAATTCATCAGGAGGACGTCTCAATCCTGAATATATACACCCCCAATATAAAAGCACCTACTTATGTAAAAGAAATATTACTAGAACTCAAGGCAGACATCAAACCACACACACTAGTAGTAGGAGACTTCAACACACCTCTCTCTCCAAGGGACAGGTCAATCAGACAGAAACCTAATAGAGAATTAAGAGAATTATTGGAGGTAATGAAACAAATGGACTTAACAGACATCTATAGAACATTCCACCCAAATTGGAAAGAATATACCTTCTTCTCTGCAGCTCATGGAACCTTCTCAAAAATTGACCACATACTCGGAAACAAAGGAAACCTCCACAGATACAAAAAAATAACAGTGTCCACCTGTGTCTTATCAGATCATCACGGATTAAAGTTAGAAGGCAACAACCACGCTGCCCCCAAAAAACCGACAAACTCATGGAAACTGAACAGTCAACTACTGAACCACACCTGGGTCAAGGAAGAAATCAAGAAAGAAATTAAAGTCTTCCTTGAATTTAATGAAAATAAAGGGACAACATACTCAAACCTATGGGACACAATGAAAGCAGTGCTAAGAGGAAAGTTCATAGCACTAAGTGCCCACTTAAAGAAAACGGAGAATGCATACATTGGGGACTTAAAAACACACCTGAAAGCTCTAGAAAAAAAAGAAGCAGACGCGCCCAGGAGAAGTAGAAGACTGGAAATAATAAAACTGAGGGCTGAAATCAACAAAATAGAAACACAAAAAACAGTCCAAAGAATCAATGAAACAAAAAGCAGGTTCTTGGAGAAAATCAACAAGATCGACAAACCCCTATCCAAACTAATTAAACGACAGAGAGAGAACACGCAAATAAATAAGATCAGAAATGAAAAGGGGGACATAACCACAGACACAGAGGAAATTCAGAGAATCATTAGATCTTACTACAAAAGCCTGTATGCCACAAAACTGGAAAATACAAAAGAAATGGACATTTTTTTAAATAAGTATCATATACCAAAGCTAAACCAAGACCAGGTGAATGATCTAAATAGACCGGTTTCTCGCGAAGAATTAGAAATGGTTATCAAAAATCTCCCTTCGAAAAAAAGCCCAGGACCAGATGGTTTCAATGCAGAATTCTACCAGAACTTCCAAGAAGAATTAATACCTATACTCCTTAAGGTATTTCACAATATAGAATCAGAAGAGTCATTGCCAAATTCCTTTTATGAAGCTACAGTTACCCTGATACCAAAACCACAAAAAGACCCAACCAAGAAAGAGAATTACAGACCGATCTCACTCATGAACATCGACGCAAAAATCTTCAATAAAATACTGGCAAACCGAATCCAAGAACACATAAGAAAAATTATCCATTATGATCAAGTAGGCTTCATCCCAGAGATGCAGGGCTGGTTCAACATACGCAAATCTATCAATGTAATCCACCATATAAATAAACTGAAAGAAAAAAACCAAAAGATCATTTCACTAGATGCGGAAAAAGCATTCGACAAAATTCAACACCCCTTTATGATAAAGGTATTGGAGAGAATAGGGATACAAGGGTCCTACCTAAATATAACAAAAGCTATTTACAGCACGCCAACAGCTAACATTAAATTAAACGGAGAAAAATTCAAAGCCATCCCACTAAAATCAGGAACACGACAAGGATGTCCACTCTCGCCATACCTCTTCAATATAGTGCTTGAAATTCTAGCAATAGCAATAAGACAACATAAGGAGATCAAGGGGATTCGTATTGGAAAGGAAGAAGTTAAGCTTTCGTTATTTGCAGATGATATGATAGTGTACATAAACGACCCCATAAATTCTACCAAAGAACTCCTACAGCTGATAAACAGCTTTAGTAACGTGGCAGGATACAAGATCAACTCCAAAAAATCAGTTGCCTTCCTATACACCAAGGATAAGGAAGCAGAGAGGGAAATCAGAGAAGCATCACCTTTCACGTTGGCCACAAATAGCATAAAATACCTTGGGGTAACCCTGACCAAGGAAGTGAAAGATCTACTTGACAAGAACTATAAGTCTTTGAAGAAAGAAATTGAAGAAGACACCAGAAAATGGAAAGACCTCCCTTGCTCTTGGATTGGGAGGACCAACATAGTAAAAATGGCAATTCTACCAAAAGCAATCTATAGATTCAATGCAATCCCCATCAAAATCCCATCAAAATTCTTCACATATCTGGAGAAGACAATAATCAACTTTATATGGAAAAACAAAAAACCCAGGATAGCCAAAACAATCTTATACAATAAAGATTTGTCTGGAGGCATTACCATCCCTGACTTCAAACTCTATTACAGAGCTACAGTATTGAAAACAGCTTGGTATTGGCATAAAAACAGAGAAGTCGACCAATGGAATCGAATAGAAGACCCTGACATTAACCCACAAACCTATGAACACCTGATCTTCGATAAAGGAGCTAAAAGTATACAATGGAAAAAAGAGAGCATCTTCAACAAATGGTGCTGGCAAAACTGGATGTCAATCTGTAGAAGAATGAAAATTGATCCTTATCTATCACCATGCACAAAACTCAAATCCAAATGGATTAAAGACCTCAATATCAGTCCGAACACACTGAACCTGATAGAAGAGAAAGTGGGAAGTACTCTACAGCACATGGGCACAGGAGACCACTTCCTATGTATAACCCCAGCAGCACAGACACTAAGGGCATCATTGAATAAATGGGACTTCCTGAGGCTGAGAAGCTTCTGTAAAGCAAAGGACACTGTCACTAAGACAAAAAGACAACCCACTGACTGGGAGAAGATCTTCACCAACCCTGCAACTGACAAAGGTTTGATCTCCAAAATATATAAAGAACTCAAGAAACTAGACCGTAAAAGGCTAATCAACCCAATTATAAAATGGGGCACTGATCTGAACAGAGAATTCTCAACAGAAGAACTTCAAATGGCCAAAAGACACTTAAGGTCATGCTCAACTTCCTTAGCGATCAGGGAAATGCAAATCAAGACAACTTTAAGATACCACCTTACACCTGTCAGAATGGCTAAAATAAAAAACACCAATGATAGCCTTTGCTGGAGAGGTTGTGGAGAAAGGGGTACACTCACCCATTGCTGGTGGGAATGCAAACTTGTGCAACCACTCTGGAAAGCAGTGTTTCGGTTTCTCAGGAAATTCGGGATCAACCTACCCCTGGATCCAGCAATACCACTCTTGGGAATATACCCAAGAGAGGACCTATCATACAACAAAAGTATATGCTCAACTATGTTCATGGCAGCATTGTTTGTAATAGCCAGAACCTGGAAACAACCTAGATGCCCTTCAACGGAAGAATGGATGAAGAAAGTATGGAATATATACATATTAGAGTATTACTCAGCAGTAAAAAACAAGGACTTCTTGAATTTTGCATACAAATGGATGGAAATAGAAAACACTATCCTGAGTGAGGTAAGCCAGACCCAAAAAGAGGAACATGGGATGTACTCACTCATATTTGGTTTCTAGCCATAAATAAAGGACATTGAGCCTATAATTCATGTTCCTAGAGAAGCTAAATAAGGTGAATCCAAAGACAAATACATAGGCATCCTCAGGAATATTAACCTTCATCAGGCGATGAAAGGAGACAGAGACAGAGACCCACACGGGAGCACCGGACAGAAATCTCAAGGTCCAAATCAGGAGCAGAAGGAGACGGAGCACGAGCAAGGAACTCAGGACCACGAGGGGTGCACCCACACACTAAGACAATGGGGATGTTCTATTGGGATCTCACCAAGGCCAGCTGGCCTAGGTCTGAAAAAGCATGGGATAAATCCGGACTAGCTGAACATAGCGGACAATGAGGAATACTGAGAATTCAAGAACAATTGCAGTGGGTTTTTGATCCTACTGCACGTACTGGCTTTGTGGGAGCCTAGGCAGTTTGAATGCTCACCTTACGAGACCTGGATGGAGGTGGGCAGTCCTTGGGCTTCCCACAGGTCAGGGAACCCTGATTGCTCTTCGAGCAGATGAGGGGGGGGACTTGATCGGGGGAGGGGGAGGGAAATGGGAAGCGGTTGTGGGGACGAGGCAGAAATCCTTAATAAATAAATAAATTAAAAAAAAATTAAAAAAAAAAAGAGTGGGCAGGGTGGTGTGGAACAAAGAAGCCTCAGTTGCAGGAGCACTCAACACTGGCTCCCCAGATCCTCAGCTCTGAAGCAGGCTGAGTTGGAGGATCCAAGGACCCCGCATGTAGAAATGAGTGCTTGGGGGCAAGACGGGATGGGGTAAATAAAGAAAGCCAGTGGCTGGGAAGCCCACTACTACTTTCTACTTACTATTTTATGCCCTGACCATGCTTATGCATTCAGGAGCACCCTGTTTATGGCAGATCTGTTGTTCCAATTCTGGGCAGGCCGAGATGCTTAAGTATTGTCATACCCAAAGTTTCACAGTCTTCCTTTATGCTGTCTATTCCCACTTACATACATGGAGGAAAAACTCCAATGAACATATTATAACACAGACAAACATGCAGGCAAAACACCCATGTACATAGGATAAATGAATCATTAAAAATTGCATGTATGCTATGAGCTAGGGTCGAGCACATGTCCTTGTGGCACCTAGTTTATCATCTAGTACATATTACAAAGCTTCTTCATACACCCTGAGTTTTCCTTAGCTGTCCACATCCTGCCCTCTCCACTCCCTTCCCCTATTCTCACTACACCTTTCCACCCACAGTCTGCCCCTCACCTTCTCTCATATCATGTCTTCTAATACCTCCTCTTACAATATATTGTACTCGGTGTCTAAGGTCATCAGTCCTCATGTAGCTTCTTTCTGCACACTACATTTTGACTAACTCTTACACCAACTCCTCCTTTTCCCATTTCCATTATTCCCCAATCTTTTTGAGCCATTCTGACACTATGATTTCTGCTCTCTACTTTGGTGTTACCAGTATTCTGCTCTTTTCCCTCCTTTGTACAATCTTCTCCCAACTCGAGGGCCTGTTTCTAGTTTCTTGGGTCCCAAATGGACTCCAAGATAAGCACACAAAGCAAAATAGTCAAAGCTAGGACCCACATAGGAGGGAAAAATTGTGGTGTTTGTCATTTTAGAGGTGGGGTGACCTTACTCAGTATAATTTGTTTCCAGTTCAATTCATTGACATTAAAATAGTCTTGTTGAGGAATGATTTAAATCAGGTTGGGGTATGTCTGTGGGATTATCTTAACTGTTAGTGAATGCAGTAAGCTCCAACCCATTGTGAGTGGTGTCACTCCCTGGGCTAGGCATCTAGAATGTATATGTGAGGAAGAAAGCCAGCTGTAAGCAAGAGATCAAGCAAGAAGGATATCTGTGTTTATTCTCTCTGTGTTCTTGACTGTAGGTGAGATGATGATCAAGTTCCTGCATTGATTTCCCACAATAGGTGATGAAACCCTGGATCTGTAAACCAAAGCAAACTTTCATTCCTGAGTGCTTTTGGTCAGGGTGTTTTATCGCAGCAACAGAAATGAAATGAGTAGGGGCCCATGTACCTCACTCTTGACTCCTTTGTACAATGTGTAAGACAGAACTTCGTGAGGGAGACATGAGAGGGTTCTGAGTCTTTCACTGAGGTAAAGAAATGTCCTTAGTTGTGCTGTGAAACCTAAGCAAAGGGGGTGCCTTCTGAAGTGATCTTAGAAGATACATTCATTGGAAGGGTGTGTATGGGGGTGAGGGAGCTGTGCTAAAGTGGCCTCATCGCTTGTAGACGTTTTAAGAACAGTTGACCATGGAGCATGCCAAACTATGGGGAGCATTCTCATATGTAAGTTCACCTTAGACTCTCAAGTGTTCGATTGACAATAAGCATGTGTTCTACAGATGAGGCTTCCTAGTCATCTTTTGCTTGCCTTGTTCAAACTCCACTCAGTACTTTCACACAGATGAGCTCATATCAGAGGTGGGATTTTTCAGTTATAATGCAGATTAGAACTCAAGGCCTGGCCTAATTTTACCTTCTGGTCTTCAGATAGCCTGAATTAGGCCCCTTCCCTGCACACAGAATTTCCCATATGAATGGCATTCATTCCTTTGTTCATTTGCAAAGTGGGAGTACTCCAACAGCCTGTTTTCTTGGGTGCCCTCTGACTCAAGAGTGTGCAGTGTTTGGTGGGATCAGTAAAGCAGTGTCTGCCCTTGTAAATGTGAGGAGCTTTTGGGAGTTCATAGTCTGAAGTCTTCAGTGGGCTTTTTAGGGCTTGTCACTTTTGTTGGTTAGTAAACAACATCATGTAATTCCTGGGGTGCAATGGATATTGAGGGTGAATTCCATTACACTGATGGGGATTCAGAAACAAGTATCACTGAGGTATATAGGCAAGGAATTGGATGAAAAGCCAGAGTTGAAGATCAGAAATGCTGAATTCAGTTGCTTTTTACCTTAGGAAGCATTATCCAGTTCTATAGCATGCATATTCATGAATTATCATTCAGAATTTGGGATGATACTTCAGGATAACTTTCTTCCTTATCACTTCTGTTTCCATTTCCCCAAAATTTGTATCACTACCAATGGAGGCTTTCTCTCCACCCCTGGAGACTTGACATACTTCTTCTTGGTGCTGCCTTCCTCTTCACCTTTGATTCCCAGCTGCAGTCTACATTCCCACCACCTCCTGTTTGCCAGTTCTTTTCCTAAACCTGCTCACTGCACCTTACTGTCTACAGCTGCCCCTTCCTTTGCCTTAGCTTACACTGGGGAACTCAGTCTGGGGAGCATGCTAAGCTCATAGGCAGGAATATGGAAATTGCCAGGTGATGTCTGCAGTGGTTGGGACATTTCTCTCTCTCTCTCTCTCTCTCTCTCTCTCTCTCTCTCTCTCTCTCTCTCTGTGTGTGTGTGTGTGTGTGTGTGTGTGTGTGTGTGTGTGTGTGTGTGTTTGTGTTTGTGTGTATGCACTGTTCTCAGGGACTGTCTCTGGGTGTCACCGGACATTGTTTTGTATTTCTGTCAATATCACCAAGATCTGTGTGGCCTGTTTCTGGATACTTAAAAAACTTTGTGGGTGTCCTCTGTCATATTTGTCCTCCTTTCCCATCCATCCACAAAAGCATTTGTCTGTGCAGCTCAATAGAGGTCTTAGTGGGACACTCAAGGTCTCCACATGTTCCTGCCATGTCTGTTCCTGCACATTTCATGGCTGGAGAATTCCCTTAGGGGCCACAAACCCACATCTTATCAGCATCTGTCTGTCCTCCAAATC
This sequence comes from Microtus oregoni, assembly GCF_018167655.1. NCBI lineage: Eukaryota > Metazoa > Chordata > Mammalia > Rodentia > Cricetidae > Microtus > Microtus oregoni. The sequence goes on along the minus strand of NW_024544808.1, from coordinate 425,950 downwards.
ATCCTCACCAGTCTTGAGCTCTGTTTCTCCCCAGTGGTTACACTTCATCTGTGCGGATTCCTCCCACACTGCTCTGCCTAGAGCAGGTGGCTTTCATCTTCCAGTCATTTTATTTTTATGACTTGAATATACTTACCTCCTTTCAACCTTCCCTTTATCCTTGGAAATCCTTTCCTATATTGTTAGTTTTTGCTCAATATCAAATTTTGGACATATAGGAGGGTCTTCTTTCTATGTGTTGCTTTCATTGGTTGAGTAAACAAAATTGCCTTGGCCTTTTGATAGGGCAGCCCTTAGATGGGCAGACTAGACAGAACAGAATGCTGGGAAAAAGGCAGGCTGAGAGAGGTGCCATGGAGCCTGCAGCCACGTCAGACATGTTGAATGTCTCCTGGTAAGCCAGTGTCACGTGGTAATACACAGATTTAATAGAAATGGCTTAATCAAGATGTGAGAGTTAGGCAATAAGAGGCTGGAGCTAATGGGCCAGGCAGCAACTTAATTAATATGTGGTTATTTCTGGGTTAAGCTAGCTGGTCAGCAGGACACAGCCAACCACCCTCCTCATATTACATTTTGGTTTTTAGTTTTTATTTTCTTTCTTGAAATCACACACACACACACACGGGATAGGGGGAGAGATATAGAGACTCAAAAATACAACCTATTCAGTCCATATAATATTATCTTTCTGCATGTCTTCAGGAGTGGACACTTGGTATTGGATAATCAATTTGTGGGCTTTTTCTCCCACTATCAATATCCTTTTGTTGTGTATAGGTTTGTTTTTGTTTTTCATAGCACTGAGGTATGCCAGGCATGCCCTGGCCACTTTGGCCTGTCTGTGGTGGCTGTTCTTCAGTTTATTCTTAGGCCATCACATTGGTGAGACCATGGGTATTGCTTCTGACATTCCCAGGAGACACTGGCTCACAGGAAACTTCATGATCCTCTGGTTCGAGCAATCTTTCCCTCTTCCACTCTCTTCCTTGTGTCTGTTGGGACTGAGATCCACGGTGCTGCATTTTTATTAGTTGTGGCTTTCTTCAATGATCTCTGTTGGAAGAAGATGTTTCCATGATGCTGCATGAGGACTGAACTTCTGTCTAGGTATAAGGCTAGATATTTGCAGTATAGTCAGGGATTATGTTGTCTTCTTAAAGGGGCAGTTACTGCTTCTGGAGACTGCTATACTATATCTACCCCTAGGTGTCCTGTATCAGGTATGATTTCCCTCCTCCTGAGCAGGACTGAAGATTGAGGATTTGTAGGTCACCACTAGTGCATGTGCTACTAACACACCCTTGAGGTTATCTTACCATGCTGGTTGTTGTGGTTCACAGGCATCATGGCTGGGTAGGACTGCTGACTGCTTCCCTCTTTTGGAAGTTTGTCCCCATGAAGTACAGACCTCATGAAAGAGACTTTCAGGTCAGTTTCAGCTCAGGGGCCTCTGGGGACAAGATGAGATTCCTGTTCCAGTAGTAAATCTACAAGCATGTGTTTGGATAAATTGGGCATTGCAAAGGCCTGTGACTACGCAGCATTCTCTCCTAAGTGTAGCCCAGTGGAGAAGGCTTCTGAGCTAACTGATAAATAAGAAAGCCACACAGGCAATTCTCTCTCCTGTCCTCAAACAGAACTGTACCAGATCTCTGCTGACCAAGCTGCTTCTTTGACATTGAGTAAGACATGCAGATTTTATTAAGGTCTTCAACAAAGTATAACCTTGCCTTTGCCCATGCGTCTAGGCCACATCATCATTGTTTAGAACCTTTGGAAACTTTAAATGATGAGATCTTCTTCCATAGATTCTTCTGAAATATTTTTTTTATTTTATGGAGTGCATGGACCTGTAGGAGCATGCCGAAAACAAGAGTTCCAGTATGTTGAGAGTACAGAGAAACAAACATGGGATTTGTGTGGCTGGAGAGACAGGTCAGCAGTTGGAAACAGTAGCTTCTCTCTCAGAATTTGGACATCCATATTGTGGGGTTTTTCTCCACCTGTAACTCTAGCTGAAGAGCATGAATTCCCCTCTTGTAACCTGCACAGGCACCTAAGTACTCCTGGTGCACATAGAATATACTCAGGGACACATAAATCAATCCATCTCTTTTGTTCTCTTGTTTGTTTGTTTTCAAGGCAGGGTTTCACTGTGTAACCCTGCTTATCCTGGATCTCAGTGTGTAGACCAGGTAGGCATCAGATTCACAGAGATGCAAGTCCCTCTCATTTCCATGTGCTGGGACTAAAGATATGCACCAATAAATCTTCTCCTTTTTTCCATAATGTATTGTCCTTCGTACATGGGTGGGCATTCTGAAAATACTTGTCTGGGAGCAGTCAGAACATGCTAAGGGTCATTCATGTGTCAGTTAAATTTTGGAGATCTTGAAATATTTTAGGCATTCTATGTTCTGAGAAATTAACTCACTCTGAAACTGAATTATAGGAAGGTGTAACTATCTCTGCTAGGAATGCTGTTTGGGCTGTCAAAAGGGCAAGCCGATCACACAATAGACAAATTCCCCATTGGTCCTGCATTATAAACATTTCCAAATAAAAAAATTTACCTCAAGGCCATTCTCACAGCAAGAATGTTACAAAGTCCAGGCTTTGTAAGTGGGAGGACAGTTTATTTGATGAATAGCCATTGTTTATGGTGGAAGACCTGCCTAGGAAGCTAAGGGTAGGCTGTCTTTGCCACTTGGTAGCATAAGAGCACTCTTCCCAAGGTCTCTTTTCTAGCATTGCAGTTTATTTCTCTAATCTTTGTTTTGAAGCCAGGAGGATCTAAACCTCATAATAATTTTCATTGCATTGTGGTAGCACTCTGTTTTTCAGTTACTGACAAAGTGAATCTTTGTTATGCCTATGAATCACTTGATGTAGATTAGATGGAAAGTGAAGATATCACAAAAGTAGAAACAATGGCTTCCCATCTCAAATTGTACAAGTATGTGATGGTTTGAATAGCCGCAATGGGCTCATATATTCACATGCTCAATCTTCAGTCCTAAATCCACTTGGGAAAAATTAGGAGGTATGTCACAATGTGTGTGTGGACTTTGTGGTTTCAAGCCCCATGACATACTCTTCCTATCTCTATTTTTGTCTCTGTCCCTCTCTCCCTTTCTCTCTCCCTCCCTCCATCCTGGTTGTATGTCAAGCTCTCAGTACCTGTTCCAGCACCGTGTCCACTGTCCTGCTGCCATGTACTCTGCCCATGGTGGTCATGGGTGCTGACTGATCTCTGAAGCTTTGCATTTCACTTTTGTAAGTTGCCTTGGTCATAGTTTCATCACAACAATGGAAAATATCTAAGACAACATTAGTATTTTTCCAACCAATACGTAATGTTGACATTTATTAACTACACTTTAAGGTATTCAAAGGACTTAGGAAATATAGGCATCCCATAAGAAATCAAGAACATAATTCTTTTTCTAAAAAGAGAAGAACTAATATTGTCTGAGGACTATGAATAGATGACATATCATTTAGATTAGTTGAATTTCCTTTGGCATACTTTTCAAATTTTTTTCTTTTATCTTGTGTGTTTACATGTTCATCTCTCTGGGTTTTTGTTTTGGCAGCTTCTTGATAGATACCTGGGGCTGTCCTGAAGCTCATATGTAGCCCAGACTGTCCTCTAGATCCTCCTTCTTGAGCCTCAGAAGTCCTGGTATTACAGGTGTGTGCTCATGCACCCTGGCAGTTACTTCCCTTATAAAAACACTTTACTGGTTCCTGGTTGTTAATATCCATGATGCTGAAGTGGTACAACTACAACGAACATTACTATAATAGTGATGCCACTATGCAGCTGAGGAAAAAATTTTATACACCAGCTAGAAATTAGAAACCCTGAGGTTTCCTGTGAGTTCTCACAGGCAGGGTCCCAGGTAACTCAGGTAAACCACAACTTGCCCATGTTACTATAGATCATCATAGCCTTAGCATTCTAATCCTCCACAGTCCTCCTGGTTCTACAGAGGTACTGCTCAGCACATGTAATGCTGAACTGTGCTCAAACCCAGTGCATTCTGTGTGCTAGGCAAGCTCTCCACTGTTGTCACCATACCCCAGGGCCCCTCAGTGTAATATATGCAATCTTCATATGATACTATCATCTTCCTGACACAGAGTGCAAAGTAAAATGCTTCAATTTGTGATGATTCCTCTGCTTGTCTTTAAACACAAAACAAAACAAGACCACATGAAATAACCAAGAAAGGAAATCTACCTCAGAGAAACCAGAGTGTGTACTGGGTGTTTTTATCCAATGTGATACATTGCCTGGGTTTGCGTGTTTATAAACAAACCATATAGTAAAACTGCTACATCTAAATTTTTACATTAGAGGCCTTATAAGGGACATATTTTCTTTGGATTTCTCTTGACCTCTTTCACAAGCATAGCCCTTGAATCCATTGGTAGCTATTTGATAGTTACTCACACATAGATGCATCTGACTTCTGACTTCTGTGTCTCTCACGTACAGTCTTTGAGTGCATGAATCTCATTGCATAAATACTCATTGGATACCTAGGTGATGTAGTGGGCAGAGAAGTTCCACATGACCAGAAAATGATGGCACCTCTTGGTATCTGTCATTATTACAGCTATCATGGAGAAAGATGACCTTATAAGACATAGGATACCAATAGTGTTCAACATTTCTGATCTCATGGGGGTCATTGTGATAATCTCCTCCTCCTTTGATACTCTTAAGATTAGAGGCAAGAACTTCATGAGTGTGTGCAAAATGTGTGTTCCTGTACCCAACGAGATGAATCCCAAGTTCACATGCATGTGAGAAATGCACTATGCCACTAAGTTTTATCACTAGTTTACAGAACCCCCAAATATGGCTCTCTGGGTGGGATCCCACATAATATCACCAATATGACAGAGTGCAGCTACTTCAGGAAAGACAATATTGAGAGCAAACTCACCATATGCAAACTATACAAAATTCACTATTGGGGACAAATCTGTGTTAATCATCAGAAATGCTGGATGATGGCCTACAGTTGTAATTAACAAATATTAAAATCATTTCAAAACTACATGTGGAATCTTGCTTCTGTTGTTAAATGGTGAGCTGATATGTCCACTCTCCAGGATAGGTATGGAAAGATGCTCTTATTGGTATGTATACACATGTGGACATGTGAATGTCTGTGTAAGTAGAGCTTTCCTCGTCATGTCTTTGCCACACTGTGACTTGTGCTTGCATTCCATCTTACCTGTTTATCCCTATCACATTCTGAAGCATTGATTGGTGCTTTATCCTGGCTATTGGGATCTTCCTTCCCTGGTTCAGGTATTTCAAATGCATGGTGCCACAGGGTCAGAGGATATATGAAGGGTTTTGGAGCGAGAAAACCTGTGTTTGAACCCTCTCCACAACATTCCCAAAGTCTTGCCTTTGGGTTGTAAAACATCTCTTTCCTGTTCTGTCAAATGGGTGCCATTAACCCCGGTTTGTGTGATAGCGCTGCTGTCAGGAGGGAAGGAGCTACCCAAGTGTTTGCACTTCATAGACTGTGGAGCCTTTTGTAAAGCGTGATGCCAGTATTCTTCAAGCTGAACAGGAAATGATGACAGTATCATAATAGCCATCCTCCTTCTGTCTTTCTCCTTCCAGTCGTCAAGCAGTGATAATGAAAGAAACCACAGCAGCATCAATATCCCAGTACGAGGAAGTGTACCAGAAAGCAGTGTAAACCGGAACATTGCTGAAGTTTACTCCACTATCCCCGAGTTCTCACACGAGGACTATGCACTGTGCCAAGGCCAAGGTCCTTACTACCACATTAACCAGATCTTGAAGGAAGCCCATTTCTATAGCCTACAGCAGAGAGGACAGTCACCGACGTGATGACCTGGGTGCTCCTCCTCCCTTGTTTATAAAAAGCAATGACATTCCCACGAAGCAGTCTTGGCTTTTGTCTGTATTTTCAGTAAGAGTCAATGGGCATTTGTACTCTTTTGCTGTTTTGCTCCACCGCTACGATTTCAGAGGGTCATTCGTGACAGTTTGATGTGTTTTCTGTCAAGTCTGGTGTCCAATTCATGTTTAAATAGCAGCATGAGGATTTCTCCTGATACTGAATGGCTTGTTTGTCCCATTCAGGTTGGGTTCCAAGTTACTCATTGAGGGTCTCCAGGTTAAATGTCCTTGTACAATGTGACCCCTCCTTCTGAGAAGCTAAGGCCCATAAAAGAATGTGTACTTCCCCTTAAAACATGAAAGAACAAACAACAGCAGCAAATAAGCCAACACCATAGCGGTAATGAGCATTGATTAGAGGGAGAATGGGGCTTGTTCTCATTCTGAAATGATTGGCAGGGCAGCTCCTCAGAAGGGAGATTTTCTACCTATCATGGTGCAAATGCCAGCCTCTGCAGTTGTGAACGTGAAGCCTGGCTCTGGTAAATGCACTCCACATTCCGAGTGAGAAGACTTCTTCCCTTAATGCCCCTTTGTGTGCCCGTCAGACTTTGTGGAGAGCACTTGTAATTCTGTCAGAGATTAAGTGCAAACTCTAGATATGAACAGCTTGTGTGTTGTTTCTTACAGTTCCATCCATGATGTGTAATGTTTGTAAAGTCTAAGCTACTGCACACAATATCTGACTAAAGAGCTTTTGTTTTTGTTTTTTTTTAATTTATTTCTTTATTAAGGATTTCTGCCTCGTCCCCGCAACCGCTTCCCATTTCGCTCCCCCTCCCCCGATCAAGTCCCCCATTCCTCATCTGTTCGAAGAGCAATCAGGGTTCCCTGACCTGTGGGAAGCCCAAGGACTGCCCACCTCTATCCAGGTCTCCTAAGGTGAGCATCCAAACTGCCTAGGCTCCCACAAAGCCAGTACATGCAGTAGGATCAAAAACCCACTGCGATTGTTCTTGAATTCTCAGTATTCCTCATTGTCCGCTGAAAGGAGACAGAGACAGAGACCCACATGGGAGCACCGGACAGAAATCTCAAGGTCCAAATCAGGAGCAGGAGACAGAGCACGAGCAAGGAACTCAGGACCACGAGGGGTGCACCCACACACTAAGACAATGGGGACGTTCTATTGGGAACTCACCAAGGCCAGCTGGCCTAGGTCTGAAAAAGCATGGGATAAATCCGGACTAAAGAGCTTTTGAAAAGCTGGGTGGGATGATTGTTCCTTGTATAAAACGTCTTTCACGCGGATGAGGGCATCTCACACCATCAAAATCAGTGTAGTTGTTTGGGGCAGGGTGGGCCAGTGGAACAGTGCCTGCTCAGCCTATGGCAGACCCCAGGAATGGTAAAACCATCAGCACAATTAATGCGGCTTATGATGAGTGAACTGAGGTACCATTACAAGAAACAGACAATGCCACTTAGTGATGTACCTGTCCCCTGTACAGTCAAATCGACAGCCAACCAGCCTGTGCAGGGACTCCCTTCCTTAATGCCCATGCTTTCTTAATGATTGGGTCAGTGATCAAGGAACCAGAAGGCATCAATTCCATCTGCCCTGTAGACTTAAGGGTTACACAGTTTTCATATTTATGAGAACACGCTTTGTCTGTTTGCTAAGCAAGCTCTCTATGAAGGGAACCACATGCCATGCAATAAATGTGTTAATGGATAATGTTTCCCAAGTGGGGGAAGCAGGTCTTCAAGAAAAGGTGTTTATGTTCTTGGCTGTGGACAGTGAATAGACACTCGGATAACAATTTCTCTTTAAGAGTGAGGCACAAAAGCCAAACAATAAAGTGGAGAAGGACTCTGCAGTCTGAACTGCATGCATGCAGCACAATTCAGGAGCACCTAAGGAGAGCAGTGCAGGGTGAGATCTATGGAGGCCTGCCCACCTGGGTTTGGACCACTATCAGTCATGCAGGCGAGATATCTTGGGGGAAGGTGCTTTTCACCTAGCTTAACAATCTGGGTACCATCCCTCATAGTCACGTGATAGAAAGAGAAAAGACTCCAGGAAGTAGTCCTCTGCCCTCTTGAAAAACTCTCTCATCTCACTTTTGACCAGAACTTGCCCAGAACCCTATGTATACCGGACTGGCCTGGAATGCAAGCAGGTCATCTTGCTTCTGCCTCCTGTTTGCTAGGTTTGATTGCTTGTCCCATCACGGCTGGCCTTTCTGAAACATTTCTATTTGTTTGTAAAGTCAGACTCTTCCTATGTGAGCTAGCCTGAACTGGAATGACTGTGTACATACAGCTGCACCCTAACTCCTGCAAATCTGCCTCCTCCTAGAGTCTGATCCCTCATTCTGGTGAATATATTGTGCCATCCCCTTACTGTCTTTTGCAAGTCATTTAGCTGTTTATCAGCAGCCCATGTCCTAACAGCTCCCAAGTCTTTATTGAAACTGTGTAAGCCTGCCCTCCATAACCATCCCTCCTGTAATGTAAAGTACTTTCTAGGACGGGCAAGGGAGAGAAGTGACCCTTTTCTACTTGAGTTTAGTATCTACAGAAAGGGAAGAATATTTTGCCAGCGGTGATACGGGCTTGTGTTCAGAGAGTAAGGACTTAACTGACCTTCAGAACAACCCAGTATGGGCTCCAATGCCAGTGAGTTCCTCTCAGCACCCCTGGAGGCAGACATAGGTTGAGGTTGCAAGTTACAGGCAGGGAAGAAAACTTGCTGCCAATTCATCCACCTCTGCAGTCAGATCCTGAAGAATATGGCAGGAATCCATAAGACACACAACTGGAGAGAAAACACCAGCGCTGAAAACCAGGTCTCTTCAACTTAGTACAAGCTCCCATTGCATTAATGCAAGTGGGCTGTTTTAGAAAAGGTTGGTTGATTCTAGAAGCCTCTAGTGCTGTCCAGTCATTGCATTGTGCAACTCATCATTATTTAAGCAATCTGATGCCATGATGACCATATTCAGTGGAGCTGAGACCAAGGAACAGTATCTCTCTCTCTTCCTCCCTTCCACCTCTCTGCTTCTCTGTCTCTTCCTCTCTCTCTCTCTCTCTCTCTCTCTCTCTCTCTCTCTCTCCCATATCTAATCCCTAGTTTAATCCCCACCTCTACAGCACAACACCCATGACTACCCTTCCTGCCCCCTGACCCATCTATTATGTTTCCCACAGACCTGACCCTTCCAACCTCACTCCCTACACTTGATCCTTTAGTCTACAGCCCATCTCAAGCAGACACTGCTACTAACCTGAGACAACTCCTCCCTGCCCAACAAGTACAATGAAGGCAGATACACACCTCAACTCCTGTTCCTAGGATCTGTTCCCACCAGGCTCATCCCTAGCTTTGTAGCTGGACACATGCTGTGGTCCCCTATCCTCTCTCACCTTATCCCCAAAGCATCTTAAAGAACTCCTCCTCCAACCCTCCCTTCCCAAATGCATCCCCATATCCCAGTCTCTAACACCAGCAGGCATTGCATGTCAACACACCCATTGAAAAGTCCAGCAAACCAGGCATCAATCGGCCATCCCATCACCTTCTCTGGAAATCAGAGAGGAAACAAAACACCCATCCATTGAAGACAAGATCAGATATCCATATCTAGAACTACAATCTTTCCAAGCCCAGATTCCCAGATGCCTATATAAAACACATTCAATAATAGCCACAGAAAGGAGTCTGTGCTAGAGCCCAGCTATCCCAGCATAACAGGCCCTGAATATCCCAACAGAGCTGAAGCACAGGAAAAGACCTTAAAACATCAGGTGTAATTATTAAAGAGATCCTAATAAAGGAAATAAAGAAATCCCTTAAAGAAGCTGGGGAAACACAAACAACAGTGTAAGGAAATGAATAAAACTGGTCAAGATCTGAAATTAGAAACAGAATAGAGAAAGAAAACCTAAACTTGGGGAATTTTGGAAATGTATATTTAAGGAACCATACAATAATCAAAGCAATAAATGTACATAAGAAAGAGATAAGACTAAAAGGTAAAAGGGGTCTTTTTTTAGTTGCTGAGGAATCCCATCAGGACGGGTGAGTGTGTGCTACCCAGGGGCGGGCGGACTGTCCGGGAAGAGAGCACAAACCCCCTCCCCCAGCTCCTTCTGCAGGGCTGTCTTTCTTTCGAACGACCCAGCACCCCTCCCCAACCCTGCCCCGCTGTATGCTAGGACCAGTGCTCAACTACAGTCTTAAGCTCCTAAACTAAGGCGACCCACCCAGAGCAGTGAGTGCCTGCCAGCCGGACAGGCCTCAGGGTCCCCTGTAAGGGAGCCGGGCACCTCCAGCTCTGGCGCCAGGCTTCCTGCCCGCTCCTGGATACCAACCCCCCCTTGCTCCATTCATCCTGTTGGCCCTGGATCATTGGGCTACCGGTGGCCCTGTTTAGTTGCTGAGGAATCCCATCAGGACGGTTGAGGAGGAATCCCATCTGGACGGGAACGGTTCCTGCTTCTACACTGAAGAGATATACCCTGAGAGTCAATCACAGCAAAGTCTGGACCAAGAGACCAGGCCTCTCCTGGCTCCATTTGAAGGAAGAGATGGGAAGGCGCCAATAAAAGAATTACTGCAATAATCTGAAAGGCAACATGACACCACCAGAAACCAGGGATCCCGAAATAAGAAGAATTGTACACCCTACTCCTGAAGAAATAGAAGAAATCGACTCAAAAGTGAACTATATGAAAATAATAGAGGACCTTAAACAGGAGGTGAAAAACTGCCATAAACAATTAGAGATGACAAACAAAAAGGTAGAGGAAATGAATAAATCGCTCAAAGACACGCAAGAAAACCAAGAAAAACAAGAAAAAGCAATCAAACATGTTAGGGAAGCGGTTCAAGACATGAAGAATGAAATGGAAGCAATGAAGAAAGCACAAACCGAGGGAAGAATGGAGATGGAAAATCTGGGTAAACGAACAGGAATGACAGAAACAAGTACTAACAACAGATTACAAGAGATAGAAGAGAGAATATCAGACACTGAAGATACCATAGAAAAAATAAACACACTGATCAAAGAAAACAGCAAAACCAACAAATTCTCATTACAAAACATTCAGGAAATTTGGGACACAATAAAAAGACCAAACCTAAGAATAATTGGAGTAGAAGAAGGAGAAGAAGTGCAGCTCAACGGTACAGAAAATATACTTAATAAAATTATAGAAGAAAACTTTCCCAACCTGAAGAAAGAGGTACCTATGAAGGTTCAAGAGGCATACAGAACACCAAATAGGCTGGATCAAAAAAAAAATCCCCTCGCCATATAATAATCAAAACACAAAATACACAGAATAAAGAAAGAATATTAAGAGCCGCAAAGGAAAAAGGCCAAGTTACTTATAAAGGTAAACCTATCAGACTTACACCTGACTTCTCTATGGAAACCATGAAAGCCAGAAGGTCCTGGATAGATGTACTGCAAAAACTAAGAGATCATGGATGCAAGCCCAGACTACTATATCCAGCCAAGCTTTTGTTCACTATAAATGGAGAAAACAAAATTTTCCAGGATAAAAACAAATTCAAACAATACATAGCCACAAATCCAGCCTTACAGAAAATTATAGAAGGAAAATCACTAACCAAGGAGTCCAACAATGCCCACAATAACTCAGTCATCTAGAGACCTTTCACCAGCGCAACTCAAAGAAGGGAAACACACAAACCCTACTACTAAAAAAGTGACCGGAGTTAACAACCACTGGTCATTAATATCACTTAATGTCAATGGGCTCAACTCACCTATAAAAAGGCACAGGCTAAGGGATTGGATACGAAAACAGGATCCAACATTCTGCTGTCTACAAAAACACACCTCAACCACAAAGACAGGCACCTACTCAGAGTAAAGGGCTGGGAAAAGGCTTATCAAGCAAATGGTCCTAAGAAACAAGCAGGTGTGGCCATACTAATTTCTAACAAAGTTGACTTCAAACTTAAATCAATCAGAAGAGATGGAGAGGGACATTTTATACTCATAACAGGAACAATTCATCAGGATGAAGTCTCAATCCTGAATATCTATGCCCCGAATATAAAAGCGCCCACGTATGTAAAAGAAACAATACTAAAACTCAAGGCAGACATCAAACCACACACACTAATAGTAGGAGACTTCAACACTCCTCTCTCACCAATGGACAGGTCAATCAAACAGAAACCTAACAGAGAAATTAGAGAATTAATGGAGGTAATGAAGCAAATGGACTTAACAGACATCTATAGATTATTCCACCCGAAGAGGAAAGAATATACCTTCTTCTCTGCAGCTCATGGAACCTTCTCGAAAATTGACCACATACTCAGTAACAAAGCTAACTTACACAGTTACAAAAAAATATTAGTAACCACCTGTGTCTTATCAGATCACCATGGATTAAAGTTAGAATTCAACAACATTGCTACCCCCAGAAAGCCTACAAACTCATGGAAACTGAACAGTCAACTTCTGAACCATACCTGGATTAAGGAAGAAATAAAGAAAGAAATTAAAGTCTTCCTGGAATTCAATGAAAATAAAGAAACAACGTACTCGAACTTATGGGACACTATGAAAGCAGTGCTAAGAGGAAAGTTCATCGCACTAAGTGCCCACTTAAAGAAAACAGAGAAAGCACATATTGGATAGTTAACAGCCCACCTGAAAGCTCTAGAAAAAAAAGAAGCAGACTCACCTAGGAGGAGTAGAAGATTGGAAATAATCAAACTGAGGGCTGAAATCAACAAAATAGAAGCACAGAAAACAATCCAAAGAATCAATGAAACAAAAAGCTGGTTCCTGGAGAAAATCAACAAGATTGATAAACCCCTATCCAAATTAATCAAACGGAAGAGAGAGAATACGCAAATTAATAAGATCAGAAATGAAAAGGGGGACATAACCACAGACACAGAGGAAATTCAGAGAATCATCAGATCATATTACAAAAGCCTGTATAACACAAAACTGGAAAATGTAAAAGAAATGGACACTTTTTTAGATAAATACCATATACCAAAGTTACACCAGGACCTGGTGAACAATCTAAACAGACCTGTTGGTCGCGAAGAATTAGAAGCTGTTATCAAAAACCTCCCTAACAAAAAAAGCACAGGACCAGATGGTTTCAATGCGGAATTCTACCAGAACTTCCAAGAAGAGCTAAGACCCATACTCCTTAATGTATTCCACAATATAGAAACAGAAGAGTCATTACCTAATTCCTTTTATGAAGCTACAGTTACTCTGATACCAAAACCACACAAAGACTCAACCAGGAAAGAGAATTACAGGCCAGTCTCACTCATGAACATCGACGCAAAAATCCTCAACAAAATACTGGCAAACCGAATCCAAGAACACATGAGGAAAATTATCCATTATGATCAAGTAGGCTTCATTCCTGAGATGCAGGGCTGGTTCAACATACGAAAATCTATCAATGTAATCCAGCATATAAATAAACTGAAGGAAAATAACCATATGATCATCTCATTAGATGCTGAAAAAGCATTCTCCAAAATTCAACATACATTTATGTTAAAAGTCTTGGAGAGATTAGGGATACAAGGGTCATACCTAAATATAATAAAAGCTATATACAGCAAGCCGACAGCTAACATCAAATTAAACGGAGAGAAACTCAAAGCCATCCCGCTTAACTCAGGAACACGACAAGGATGTCCACTCTCTCCATACCTCTTCAATATAGTACTTGAAGTTCTAGCAATAGCAACAAGACAACATAATGGGATCAAGGGGATTCGAATTGGAAAGGAAGAAGTTAAACTTTCGTTATTCGCAGATGATATGACAGTGTACTTAAGCGACCCCCAAAACTCCACCAAAGAACTTTTACAGCTGATAAACAGCTTTAGTAATGTGGCAGGATACAAGATCAACTCCAAAAAATCAGTCGCCCTCTTATACACAAAGGATAGGAAAGCAGAGAGGGAAATCAGAGAAGCTTCACCATTCACGATAGCCACAAACAGCATTAAATATCTTGGGGTAAATCTAACCAAGGAAGTGAAAGATCTATTTGACAAGAACTTTAAGGCATTGAAGAAAGAAATTGAAGAGGATACCAAAAAATGGATGGATCTCCCTTGCTCTTGGATTGGGAGGATCAACATAGTAAAAATGGCAATTCTACCAAAGGCAATTTATAGATTCAATGCAATCCACATCAAGATCCCATCAAAATTCTTCACAGATCTGGCGAGGACAATAATCAACTTTATATGGAAAAACAAAAAACCCAGGATAGCCAAAACAATCCTATACAATAAAGGATCTTCTGGAGGCATTACCATCCCTGACTTCAAACTCTATTACAGAGCTACAGTAATGAAAACAGTGTGGTACTGGCATAAAAACAGAGAAGTCGACCAATGGAATCATATAGAAGACCCGGATTTTAACCCACAAACCTATGAACACCTCATTTTTGATAAAGGAGCTAAAAGTATACAATGGAAAAAAGAAAGCATCTTCAACAAATGGTGCTGGCACAACTGGATGTCAACCTGTAGAAGAATGAAAATAGACCCACATCTTTCACCGTGCACAAAACTCAAGTCCAAATGGATTAAAGACCTCAATATCAGCCCGAACACACTGAAAAGGATAGAAGAGAAAGTGGAAAATACCCTACAACAGATGGGCACAGGAGACCGCTTCCTATGTATAACCCCAGAAGCACAGACATTAAGAGCAACATAATGGGACCTACTAAAACTGAGAAGCTTCTGCAAAGCAAAGGACACTGTCACTAAGACACAAAGGCAACCTACTGACTGGGAGAAGATCATCACCAACCCCGCAACAGACAAAGGTCTGATCTCCAAAATATATAGAGAACTCAAGAAACTAGACTTTAAAATGCTAATTAACCCAATTAAAAAATGGGGCACTGATCTGAACAGAGAATTCTCAACAGAAGAAGTTCAAATGGCCAAAAGACACTTAAGGTCATGCTCAACTTCCTTAGCAATCAGGGAAATGCAAATCAAAACAACTTTGAGATATGATCTTACACCTGTGAGAATGGCTAAAGTCAAAAACACCAATGATAACCTTTGCTGGAGAGGTTGTGGAGGAAGGGGTACGTACCCTCATCCATTGCTGGTGGGAATGCAATCTTGTGCAACCACTATGGAAGTCAGTGTTTCAGTTTCTTAGGAAATTCGGGATCAACCTACCCCTGGACCCAGCAATACCACTCTTGGGAATATACCCAAGAAATGCCCTATCATATGACAAAAGCATTTGTTCAACTATGTTCATAGCAGTATTATTTGTAATAGCCAGAACCTGGAAACAACCTAGATGCCCTTCAATGGAAGAATGGATGAAGAAAGTATGGAATATCTACACATTAGAGTACTACTCAGCGGTAAAAAACAATGACTTCTCGAATTTTGCATGCAAATGGATGGAAATAGAAAACACTATCCTGAGTGAGGTATCCCAGACCCAAAAAGATGAACATGGGATGTACTCACTCATAATTGGTTTCTAGCCATAAATAAGGGTCACGGAGTCTACAATAGGTGAATCTAAAGAAGCTAAGTAAGAAGGGGAACCCAAGGAAAAACATATAGTTATCCTCTTGGCTAAGGGAAGTAGACAAAATTGCCGGGGAGAAAATTGGGACCTTGGGGTGGGGTGGGTTGGGGGTAAGGGGAGATGGGGAGAGAAAAGTTAGAAGGGAAGGAGGTCGGGCCTTGGGAAAGCAGGAGGATTGGGATAAAGGAAGCACGGAACCACAATTCTTAGTTAAGGGAACCACTTTAGGGTTGGCAAGAAACCTGACCCTAGAGGGGCTCCCAGGTGCCCAAGCTGAGGTCCCCAGTTAGTTCCTTGGGCAGTTGAGAATAGGGAACCTGAAATGACCCTATCCTTGAGCAATACTGTCGAATATCTTGCATATCATCATAGAACCTTCATCTGGTGATGGATGGAGATAGAGACAGAGACCCACACTGGAGCACTGGACTGAGCTCCCAAAGTCCCAATGAGGAGCAGACGGGGGGAGCACATGAGCAAAGAAGTCGGGACCACGAGGGGTGCACCCACCCACTGAGACAGTGGAGCTGATCTATTGAGAGCTCACCAAGACCAGCTGGACTGTGACTGAAAAAGCATGGGATAAAATTGGACTCTCTGAACATGGCGAACTATGAGGGCTGATGAGACGCAAAGGACAATGGCACGGGGGTTTGATCCTACGTAATGTGATGGCTTTGTGGGAGCCCAGCCAGTTTGGATGTTTACCTTCCTAGATATGGACGGAGGTGGGAGGTCCTAGGTCTTACCACAGGGCAGAAAACCCTGACTGCTCTTTGGACTGGAGAGGGAGGGGGAAAGGAGTGGGGGGAGGGGGAGAAGGGTGGGAGGAGGGGGCGTAGGGGGGGAGGAGGGGGAGGGAAATGGGAGGCTGGGAGGAGGTGGAAACTTGTTTTTTTTCTCCTTTTCTCAATAAAAAAAATAAATAAATAAAAGGTAAAAGGGAAAGTGACCAAGTAACATCTATGGGTAGACCTGTAGTAATTTTACCAGACATCTCAACAGAGACTCTACAAGCTGAAGAAACCACAGGTGCCAGCTCGGAGAAAGCTTCATCCACCATCAAAAAAGACAACGCAACATTTCATTATGAAGTAAAATTTTAACAATACCTACAAATCCAGCCCTACAGAAGGCCTCTAATACGAGGAGGCTAACTAGTGGCTTGCCCATGAAGACACAGGGAGTAACTAATCTCACTCCAGAAAAATCAAAAGAAGGAGCAAACACATAAACACACATCTTAAACCAAAATGGACTTAATAGATATTTACAGACCATTTTACCAAAACACAACAATATATCTTCATCTCAGGACCTCATGGAACTTTCTCCAAAACTGACTGCATCCTGAATCAGAAAGCAAGTCTAAACAGATACAAGAAAAGGGAAACAACTCCATGCATCCTATCAGACCACCACAGGTTAAAGCTGAACATCAGGAATAACACAAAGCCTACAGACTCACGGAAACAGAACATCGGAACTAATGAATGAAAATGCATCATTCCTGAAATTCACAAAGAAATTAAAGACATCCTAAACTCAATAAAGGTAATGCGCAGCATCCCCAAACTTACGACACACAATGAAAGTGGGGCTAAGCGGAAATTTCATAACACTAGGTGCCTACTTGAAAAAAATGGGGAGGGGGCAGTCCACATACTAGCCATTTAACAGTACATCAGAAATCTCTAGAACAAAAGAAGTAAGCACACCCAAGAGGAGCAGATGGCAATAAATAATCAAACTGAGGGCACAACCAATAAAATAGAAACAAAAAGAAAATAGATAAAATAAATTAAACATCGTTGGTTCATTAAAAATTCAACAAGATAGACAAACGTTTATGCAAACTAACTAAATGGAAGAGTTAGAAGATCCAAATTATCAAAATCAGAAATGAAAGAAGTTCAAAACAGCACACAATTAGGAAATGCAGAGAATCATAAGTACATATTTTAAAAACCTGTATGCCACCAAATTGTAAACTATAAAAGAAATGGATAATTTTCTCAATAGGTACTACTAACAAAAGGTAAATATATCAAAGTCAGATAAACAATGTTTGTAGCCCTGTAATCCCTAGGGAATTAGAAGCAATCATAGAAGAAAACTTTCCCAACCTAAAGAAAGACAGCCTCACAGAACCCTAAAGAGACTCAGGAAGTACAGTTCATTTTATACATAATAATCAAAACACTAATATATAGAATAGAAAAGAATATTAAGAACAACAAATGTTAAAGTCCAAGTCACATATAAAGACAGACTTATCAAAATTATACCCTACTTTTCAATGGTGATTCTGAAAACAAGAACAACCTTGACAGACATTTTACATATTCTAAGAGACCATGGATAGCAGCCTAGACTATTATAAACAGCTAAGTTTTCAATCACCGCAGATGGAGAAATCAAGCTAATCCATGATAAAACCACATTTTCACAAATGCAGACCTACAGAAAGTACTAGAAGGAAAAATACAACCCAAGAAAGTTAGCTACAACCATAACAACATGGGAAATAGACAATCTCAACCCAAAGAAACACACACACACACACACACACATGGACCCACAGTAACACCACCACCAAAATCATAAAGGTAACATGAATTATCAATCACCAATAATTGATATCTGTTAATAGCAATGGACTCAATTCTTGGGACCAGAATCTATCCCTGGTGCATGAGCTGGCTTTTTGGAGCCCACTCTCTATGGGGGGAGGCCTTGTTCAGGCTTGATGTCGGAGGGATAGCCTTAATCCTGCCTCAACTTCATGTAACAGGCTTCCTTGACTTCTGCTGGGTGGCCTTACACTTTCTGTGATGCCTATGGGGGTTAGGGGTTTGGAAGTGAAAGGGAATGGGAGGAGGATAGTGAGGGGCAACTGTGGTTGGTATGTAAAATGAATAAAACACTTTAAAACTTTAACACAGATGGGAGGGACTTGATCCTTCCTGCCCCAATATAATGTGCCAGACTTTGTCAACTCCTCATGGGGGATGCCTTATCTGTTGCTAGGAGTGAATGGGACATGGAATGGGGGGGTAATGTGAGGAACAATGGAAGGTGTGGGAGGGAGAAATTTGGTTGGAAAATTAAATTTTAAAAAAAAGGATGGTTTTTTTTGGAAAGAAATTTGGAGTAATCTCACACTAATGACTTAATAGTATACCTGAAAGCTCTAGATCAAAAAGAATCAAAGTAACCCATGAGGAATAGATGGCAGGAAATAATCAAATTGAGGACTGAAATCAATAAAGTAGAAAAAAAAGAATATTACAAAGAATCAAGGAAACAAAGAGTGAGTTTTTTAAAAATAAATCAACTAGACAGACAAACCCTCATCCTAACTAACCAAAATGCAAAGAAAATATCCAAATTAACAAAATCAGAAACAAAATGATGACATAAAAGTAGACCCTGAGGAAATTCAGTGAATCATTAGGCCATACTTAGAAAACCTGTACTCCATAAAATTGGAAAATCTAAAAGAAAAGGAAAATTTGAGATAAGTACCACATGCCAAAATTAAACCAAGACCAGATAAACAATTTAAGGATGGCTATAACCCCAAAAGAAAGAGATGCAGCCATTGAAATTCCCCCTGAAAAAAAAAGCCCCGAGCTAGATGGTTTCAGCAAAGGAATTTAGCAGAATTTCAAAGAAGAACTAACAACAATATTTCTCAAATAGTTTCAAATAGTAGAAAGGGAAAGAACATTGCTAAATTCTTTTTTTTTTTTGAATTTCTCAATTTTATTTTTTTAACTTTTTTTTGAGAAAAGGAAAAAAACAAGTTTCCTCTTCCTCTCAGCCTCCCATTTCCCTCCCCCTCCTCCCACCCTTCTCCCCCTCCTCCCACCCTTCTCCCCCTCCTCCCACCCTTCTTCCCCTCCCCCCACTGCTCTCCCCCTCCCTCTCCAGTCCAGAGAGCAGTCAGGGTTCCCTGCCCTGTGGTAAGTCCTAGGTCCTCCCCCCTCCGTCCATTTCTAGGAAGGTAAACATCCAAACTGGCTAGGCTCCCACAGAGCCAGCACATTACGTAGGTTCAAAACCCCGTGCCATTGTCCTTGGGTTCTCATCAGCCCTCATTGTTCGCCATGCTCAGAGAGTCCAGTTTTATCCCATGCTTTTTCAGTCACAGTCCAGCTGGCCTTGGTGAGCTCCCAATAGATCAGCTCCACTGTCTCAGTGGGTGGGTGCACCCCTCGTGGTCCCAACTTCTTTGCTCATGTTCTCCCTCCTTCTGCTCCTCATTGGGACCGTGAGAGCTCAGTCCAGTGCTCCAGTGTGGGTCTCTGTCTCTATCTCCATCCATCACCAGATGAAGGTTCTATGATGATATGCAAGATATTCGTCAGTATTGCTATTGGATAGGGTCATTTCAGGTTCCCTATCCTCATCTGCCCAAGGAACTAACTGGGGACCTCGGCTTGGGCATCTGGGAGCCACTCTAGGCTCAAGTCTCTTGCCAACCCTAAGGTGGCTCCCTTAACTAAGAATTGTGCTTCCGTGCTCCCCTATCCAACCTTCTTTTATCCCAATCCTCCTTTTTCCCCAAGTTCCCCCCATTCTCCCCTTCTCCCTTTTCTCTCCCCATCTCCCCTTACCCCCATCTCACCCCACCCCCAAGATCTTAATTTTCTCCCCGGCAATTTTGTCTACTTCCCATAGCCAAGAGGACAACTATATGTTTTTCCTTTGGTTCACCTTCTCACTTAGCTTCTTTGGGATCACCAATTGTAGACTCCGTGACCCTTGTTTATGGCTAGAAACCAATTATGAGTGAGTACATCCCATATTCATCTTTTTGGGTCTGGGTTACCTCACTCAGGATAGTGTTTTTTATGTGGCCACAGCTACCCTGATACCCAAACCACAGAAAGATGCTACAAAAAAAAAGTAGTATGCACCAATCTTCCTCATGAACACTGAGGCAAATATAATAAAATATTGGCAACCAGAATCCAAGAACACCTAAAAAAAAATCCACATTCACTATAATCAAGTAGGCTTCATCCCAGAGATGCAGGGATGGTTCCACAGATAAAACTCTCTCAAGATTGTCCACCATATAAAAGTAGTGGATGGGGGTAGATAGAAAGCAGAGGAAAGGAAGAGAGGAGAAGAAGAAGCAGAAACTGTGGTTTGTATGTTAAATAAATGAAAAAAAAATTATCAAACCCCATAAATGGCAGCTCATGTGGTAGAGAATATGGAGCAAGAGGAACTTTCCTCTATTGCTGATGGGAGTGTACACTTCCACATCCACTATGGAAACCAATGTCGCAGTTCCTCAGAAACCTGGAACTCAACCTACATCAAGAATTTGCTATAACATTGTTGAACATACACCCAAAGGATTCTTCTTTCTCCCTCAGGGAGGCTTTCCTCAACCATGTTCATTGTTGTTCTATTCATAATTGCCAGAAATTGGAACTAAGGTAGATATCTGTCAAAAGAAGAATGGATAATAAAAATAAGGTACAATGGAACATTACTCAGCTTTTTAAAGACATGACATTGTAGTGATGAGGCAAGCAGGCCTGCTTTTCATCCCGCCTGGCTCCCACATGGCTAGCTTAGCTCTGGAATAATTATATGGAAACTGTATTCATTTAAACACTGCCTGGACCATTAGCTCTAGCCTCTTACTGGCCAACTCTCACATCTTGATTAACCCATTTCTATTAATGTGTATAGCACCTCGAGTTGGTGGGTTTCCAGGAAGATTCTAACCTATGTCTATCTTGGGCCAGAGATCATGGCATCTGCCTGACTCTGCTTTCTTTCTCCCACAATTCTGTTCGGTCTACTCCACCTACCTAAGTTCTGCCCTATAAAAAGCCAAGGCAGTTTCTTTATTAACCAATGTGATCAACACATAGACAGAAGACCCACCTACATCATCATATCATCACTGAGAAAATCCATCCCAAGGGTCCGCCCTTTTGTCTGGGATATGCTTGGCCCAACAAGAGTCCCTGCTCCTATACTGAGGAGATCCATTCAGAGGGATGTGTGTGCCTACCCAGCTGGCCGGTCCAGGAATGGAGTACAGGGACCCTCCATCTCATGCTTCAGGGGTTTCTTTGTTACACATGACCCTACCTTCCCCAAGCCTACCTTATTGTCTGTGATGTCCTTGGCCCAGAAAAAGTTTCTGCTCCTGTACTGAGGAAATCCATCCAGAGGGGTAAGTGTTTGCCCGCCCAGCCTGCCAGTCTGGGAAGGGAATACAGGTCCCCTCCAATTCCTGCTGCAGGGGCTTCTTTGTTCCACATGACCCTGCCTCCCCCAAGCCTGTCCTACTCTCTGAGAGTTCCTTAAACCAGAAATAGTTCCTGCACATGCACTGAGTAGATGCATCCAGACAGCACTCCTTTCCGTCGACGGGATCATTAGATCCAACAGTACAGCCAGCTCCAGTGCTGACAGGTCCTAAAAGAGGGCAGACCAAGAAAATTGTCCAAGAACATGGTCAGCCAGAGCAAAGATTGGACCAAGACGCCAAGACACTTCTGGCTGCATCTGAAGGAAGAGATGGGCAGGCACCAATGCAAGAATTCCTCCAACAACCTGGAAAGCAATATGACAACACTAGAATCCAGTGAATATGCAATGAGAAGACCGAACACTTATTCCAAAAGAAGTAGAAGAAATCAACTTTAAACATAACATTATGAAACTAATAGAATCTCTTAAACAAGATATGAAAAACTCCTTTAAAGAAATGGATGAGAAGACAAACAAAAAGTTAGAAGAAATTAATAAATCTACCAAAGATAACAAAGAAAACCAAGTAAAAGCTTTCAAACAGGTAATGGAAACAATTCGAGACTTGAAAAATGAAATGGAGGTAATGAAGAAAACAAATACAATCCCAGGAATGGATGGATATGGAAAATCTAGGTAAACAAACAGGAACTACAGAGACAAGTATAACCAACAGAATACAAGAGGTAGAATAAACTATCTTAGATGTTGAAGATATTATAGAGGAAATAAACTCATTGATCCAAGAAAACAGCAAATCAAACACATTCTTAACACAAAACATCCAGGAAATCTGGGACACCATGAAAAGACCAAACCTAAGAAAAATAGGGGCAGAAGAAGAAGAATTACAGCTTAAAGGCCCAGAAAATGTATTCAACAAAATTATAGAAGAAAACTTTCCCAACCTAAAGAAGGATATTCCTATGAAGGTACAAGAAGCTAACAGAACACCAAATAGACTGGATAAAAAAAAAAGCATCCTGTTGCCAAATAATAATCAAACACAAAACATACAGAATAAAGAAAGAATATTAAGAGCTGAAAAGGAAAGAGGTCAAGTAACATATAAAGGGAAAACTATCAGAATTACACCTGACTTCTCTATGGAAACCATGAGAGCCAGAAGGTCTTGGATAGATGTGCTGCAGACACTAAGAATATGGAAGCAAGCCAAGACTACTACACCCAGCAAAGCTTGCATTAACCATGAATGGAAAAACAAGATATTCCAGGAAAAAAACAGATTTGAACAATATGTAACCACAAACCCAGCCTTACAGAAAGTAAAAGAAAAATAACAACCCAAGGAACACAACAACACCCACAATAACACAGACATGTGACAACCCTCCAACAGCAGAACTCAAGAAGGGAAACATACAAACACTACCACTAAAAAAAACCCAGAGTTAACAACCAGTGATCATTAATATCACTTAATATCAATGGACTCGATTCACTTATAAAAAGGCACAGGTTAGGAGAATGGATATAAAAACAGGATCCAACATTCTGCTGTTTACAAGAAACACGTCTCAACCACCTCAACCTCAAAGACAGACACTACCTCAGAGTAAAGGGTTGGGAAAAGGTTGTCCAATCAAACAGACCTACCAAATAAGTGAGCGTGGCTATACTAATATCTTACAAAATTGATTTCAAACTAAAACAAATCAGAAGAGATGGAGAAAGACACTCTATACTCATAACAACAACAATTCTTCAGTAGTAAGTCTCAATGCTGAATATCTATGTCCCTAATATAAAAGCATCCACATATGTAAAAAAATAACATTACTGGAACTCAAATAACACATTAAACCCCACACTCTAATAATATGAGATTTTAACATTCCTCTCTCACCAATGGACAGGTCAAACAGACAGAAACTTAACAGAGAACTAAGAGAACTAT
Source organism: Microtus oregoni (assembly GCF_018167655.1). Classification (NCBI taxonomy): domain Eukaryota; kingdom Metazoa; phylum Chordata; class Mammalia; order Rodentia; family Cricetidae; genus Microtus; species Microtus oregoni. Next base: position 402,231 of record NW_024544808.1, on the reverse strand, counting down.
CAGATGGAATGAACCAAATGGACTTAACAGACATCTACAGAACATTCAACACAAACAGAAAACACTATACCTTCTTCTCAGCATCTCAAGGAACCTTCTTGAAAATTGATCACATAATTGGTAGGAAAGCAAACATCCATATATACAAAAAAATTGTAGTAACCACCTGTGTACTATCAGATCACCATGGAATAAAGCTAGAATTCAATGACAATTCTACCTCCAGAAAGCGTATAAACTCATGGGAACCAAAGAGTTAAATACTGAACCACCCCTGGGTCAAGGAAGAAATAAAAAAAGAATTTAAAGTCTTTCTTGATTTCAACAAAAATAAAGACACAACATACCCAAACCTATGAGACACTATAAAAGCAATGCTAAGAGGTAAGTAGTTCATACCACTAAGTGCCCACATAAAGAAAACGGAGAAAGCTCATATTAGAGACTTAACAGCACACCTCGAATCTCTAGGAAAAAAGCAGATTCACTCAGGAGGAGTAGAAGACTGGAAATAATCAAACTGAGGTCGGAAATCAACAAAATAGAAACACAGAAAATAATCCAAAAAAAATCAATGAAACAAAGAGCTGGTTCTTTGAGAAAATCAACAAGATTGACAAACCCTTATCCAAACTAATCAAACAACAGAGAAAGAGCATTCAAATTAACAAGATCAGAAATGAAAAGGGGGTCATAACCACAGATACTGAGGAAATTCAGAGAATCATTAAGTCTTAATACAAAAGACTGTATGCTACAAAATTGGAAAATGTAAAAGAAATGGACATTTTTTAAAGAAAAGTACCATATACCAAATTTAAATCAAGAGCAGGTAAACAATTTAAATAAACCTAAAAGTCATAAGGAAATAGAAGCTGTCATCAAAAACTTCCAAACCAAAAAAAGCCCAGGACCAGATGGTTTCAATGCAGAATTCTACCAGAACTTCCAAGAAGAGCTAATACCTATACTCTTTAATGTGTTTCACATAATGGAAACAGAAGGATCATTGCCAAACTCTTTTTATGAAGCTACAGTTACCCTGATACCAAAACCACACAAAGACTCAACCTAGAAAGAGAATTACAGACCAAAATCACTCATGAATATCAATGCAAAAATTCTCAGTAAAATACTGGCAAACAGAATCCAAGAACACATCAAAAAAGTTATACATTATGATCAAGTAGGTTTCATCCCAAACATGCAGGGCTAGTTCAACATAGGAAAATCTCTCAATATATTCCGTCATATAAATAAACTAAAGAAAAAAAACCATATGATCATTTCATTAGATTCGGAAAAAGAATTTGACAAAATTCAACACCTCTTTATGATAAAGCTCTTAGAGAGATTAGAATACAAGTTTTATACCTAAATATAATAAAAGCAATATACAGCAAACCGACAGCTAACATCATATTAAATGGAGAGAAACTTAAAGCCATTTCACTAAAATTAGGAACAAGACAAGACTGTCCACTCTCACACTATCTCTTCAATATAGTGCTTGGATTTCTAGCAATAGAAATAAGACAACAAAAGGAGATCACGGGGATTCAAATTGGAAAGGAAGAAGTCAAACTTTTGTTATTTGCAGATGATATGATAGTGTACATAAGTGACTAAAAACTTTACCAAAGAAATCCTACAGCTGATAAACACCTTCAATAATGTGGCAGGATACAATATCGACTCAAAAAAATCAGTAGCCCTCCTATACACAAAGAATAAAGAAGCAGAGAGGGAAATTAGAGAAATGTCACCTTTCACGAAAGCCTCAAATAGCATAAAATATCTTGGGGTAGCACTAACCAAGGAAGTGAAAGATCTATTTGACAAGAACTTTAACTCTTTGGAGAAAGAAATTGAAGAGGATACCATAAAATGGAAGGATCTCCCTTGCTCTTGGACTGGTATGATCAACATAGTAAAAACGTCAACTCTACCAAAGGCAATCTCTAGATTCAATGCAATCCCCAACAAAATTCTTATTCTTCCGAGATCTTGTGAAAGCAGTAGTCAACTTTATATGGAAAAATAAAAAACCCAGGATAGCCAAAACAAACCTATACAATAAAAGTACTTCCTGAGGCATTAGCATCCCTGACTTCAAAGTCTATTAAGAGCTACAGTAATGAAAACAGATTGGTATTTGCATAAAAACAGAAACGTTGACCAATGGAATCAAATTGAAGAACCGATAATAATCCACAAACCTATGAACACGCGATTTTGGACAAAGGAGCTAAAATTATATAATGGAAGAAAGAAAGGATCTTTAACAAATGGTGCTGGCATAACTGGATGTCAACATGTAGAAGAATGAAAATAGATCCATATCTATCACCATGCACAAAACTCAAGTTCAAATGGATTAAAGACCTTAATATAAATCTGACCAAACTGGTCTTGACAGAAGAGAACATGGGAAGCAGTCTGCAACACATGAGCACAGGAGACCACTTCCTATGCATAACCCCAGTAGAACAGGCAATAAGAGCAACAATAAATAATTGGGACCTCCTGAAACTGAGAAGCTTCTGTAAAGCAAAGGACACTGTCTTTAAGACAAAAAAAAAAGCAACCTAATAATGGGAGAAGATCTTCACCAACCCTGCATCAGACAAAGGTCTGATCTCCAAAATATATAAAAAACTCAAGAAACTAGAAATTAAAATTCTAAATAACCCAATTAAAAAAATGGGTTACTGAACTGAATAGAGAAGTCTCAACAGAAGAATTTCAAATGGCCAAAAGATAGTTAAACAATGTACATCTTCCTTAGCAATCAGGGAAATGCAAATCAGAACAACTTTGAGAAACCATCTTACACCTGTCAGAATGGCTAAAATAAAAAACACCAATGATAGTTCATGCTGGAGAGGATGTGGAGTAAGGAGAACACTCATCCATTGCTGGTGAGAATGTAAACTTGTGCAACCACTTTGGAAATCAGTGTGGCCAGTTTTCAAAAAACTGGGAGTCAACATTCCTCAGGATCCAGCAATTCCACTCTTGGGAATATAACCTAAAGATGCCCAATCATACTACAAAAGCATTTGTTCAACTATGTTCAAAGCAGCACTATTTGTAATATCCAGAACCTAGAAACAGCCTAGGTGCCCCTCAATAAAAGAATAGATAAAGGATGTGTGGCACATATACACATTAGAGTTCTACTCGGCAGTCAAAACAGTGACATCTTGAATTTTGCATGTAAGTGAACAGTTATAGAAAACACTATCCTGATTGAGATAACCCAGACCCCAAAACATGAGCATGGTATGTACTCACTCATAATTGGATTCTAGCCATAAACAAGGGACATTGAGCCTATATTTCATGTTCCTAAAGAAGCTGAATAATAAGGTGAACCCCAAGAAAAACATATATAGATCCTCCTGGAAATTGGAAGCAGACAATATCACAAGGCAAAATTTGGGTGCATGGGAGTAGGGATGGTTTGGAGAGGAAGGGAGAGAGTAGGGAGAAGGGAAGGATTGGGAAGAGCTTGGGGGAGTGGGATGGTTGAGATGGATGAATGCTGGATATGGGAGCATGGAAGAAGATATCTTAATTAAGGGAGCCATTTTACATTGCCAAGAGACTTGGCTCTAGAGGGGTTCCCAGGTATCCAAGAGGATGTCCCCCACTAGGTCCTTGGGCAATAGAGGAGAGGATGCCTCAACTGGCTTTGACCCATAGCCACACTGATGAATATCTTGAATATCACCATACAATTTTCACCCAGTGATAGATGGAGATAGAGACAGAGACATACATTGGAGCACTGTACTGAGCTCCCAAGGTCCAGATGAAGAGCAGAAGGAGGTAGAATATGAGCAAGGAAGTCAGGGCCGCAAGGGGTTCATCTACCCACTGCGATGGTATGACTGATCTAATGGGAATTCAGCAAGGCCAGCTGGACTATGAGTGAACGAGCATGTGATCAAATCGGACTCTGAATGTGGCTAACAATGTGAGCTGACTGAGAAGCCAATAATAATGACACTAGGATTTGATTCTACATATCCCAGCTTTTTGGGATTATAGTCTGTTTGGATGCACACATTCCCAGCCCTGGATGGAGTGGGGTGTCTCTTGGACTTCCCACAGGGCAGGCTAGCCAGCCTTCTTTTAGGACTCCAGGGTGAGAGGGGGGAGTCGGAGAGAAATGGGAAGAGGTAGAAATTTTGAATGCTATTATTTATAAAGCAATAAAAAAAGAAAATGGAAAAAAGACATGGCATCATGAAATTGACAGGCAAATGTTTAGAAATAGAAGAAAAATCACCTGAGTATGGTAACCCACACCCAGAAAGATAATTATAGTAGGTGCACACTTAAAGGTGTAAATTATCTTTTATTTAAATAATAACTTATAGTAGATGGTAGAACAAGTTTTCATTGCCAGCATGAGGGAGACAGGTTGATCTCTGTGCATTCCAGGCCAACTGAGCCTACATAGTGAGTTCTAGGACAGTCAGAATGACATGGTAACACCTTATCTCAGAAAAATAAAAAAAAAAAAAACAAAGAAACACAAGTAAATGATAACCAAGTGGGGAAGTATGGATCTCTGGGAAAGAAAGAAATTAGATTTTAAAGACAGACTGGGCGAATTTGGGGGTGGTAATGGGGTGGTGAATTAGGTGGGGGTGATGTGGTGGAGGGAGAGAGTGTGAAGAGAGAAAGTTCAAATTGAGGGCATTTGGGGATTGGTGTGGAAACCTAGTGCGTTGAAAACTTCCTGGGATCTATGAAGGTCATTCTAATTTGGACTCCTAGCAATGGCAGACAAATATTGAGTATCAACTGGCCATCTGTGAAGCCAGCCAAGACTTCCAGTGATGGAACTGGTTTGATTTAGTTGAGTTCTTCATGAAGAGGGCATGATGAAAATTCTCAAACTAGACTGTTTCTAAGATAAAGGGTTGCACTCTGAAAACTGAGAGTGGGGCCCCATTGTTGAGGACAATACCCACACAACTCAATGAACATTGAAAATCTGAACTTTTGTTTATAAGCAACTTATGCCACTGTGTTCTATTCTCTTTGGTGTGGGAAAGTACCCTGCAGGTTAAGGAAAGAGAAAGTTAAACAACAAGAGAGGCACTAAACCTCTGACCTACAATCTGTCCTGCCTGCCATATATGCAATGGTGGCACAAAAATGGTTGAGTAGCCAACCAATGTCTGATTTGTCATCCTAAGGCCCACTACATGAGAAAGAACTCATAGCAGACACTATATGGCTAACCAAGAATGAGAGATTAGATAGTCCAGAGACCTCGGCTAAAACCAAATACCACTTCTCTTAAGAAAACTCATCGAAATATTCCCTAATGATATTCTGCTCTACTCACTGATCAGTGTTTTATCTAGTCAGTAGTGGCTTCTTCAAACAGCACATGGGAACAGATGCAGAGTTCCAAAATGAGATGCTATGTGGAGAGAGATTCTAAATTAGAGGTCTTCACCAAAACTCTTCCACCAGAGCTCAGGAAATCCCATGGGAGAGGAGGCTAAAGAGCGTAGAACCAGAGGGGATAGAAGACACCAGCAGAAAATTAAGCAAGGTGTATAGAAGCTTAAGGAGACTAGGCAGCACGCCCAAGGCTAACAAGAATTTGTTCTAGGTCTGTTGAATATGTGTTACAGATATCAAACAGGCTTAGTATTTATGTGGGACTCCTGACTGTGAGAACAAGGGGGTCTCTGAGCCTTGTACGTGCTATCAGGACTCTTCTCATGTTGAACTGTTATGTGCATCTTGGACATAATAGATTTGTCTCTATCCAAGTTTCTTTTTGTTGCCTTCTTTTTATCTGTTTAAAGCCTGATCTTTTCTAATGAGAGACAAAAAAAGAGTAGATCTGGAGGGGAGGGAAGGTTGAAAGGAAATGGGAGGAGATGAGGAAGGAAAAACCACTATCAGGATATATTGTATGAGAAAGGAATTTATTTTCCATAAAACAACAAACTGTATTGTTGAAGGAGAAAGAGTTTGCTTTTGGTCCTAGTCACCAGGCTTGCTTACACCTGGAATATCCCTGAAATAATCACACAGAAGATGTATTAATTAAATCACTGCCTGCCCATTATGTCTAGCCTCTTATTGACTAACTCTCACATCCCGATTTAACCGATTTCTAATAATTTGTATAACACCATGAGGTCATGGCTTACTGGGAAAGATTCACCATGTCTGACCTGGCAACTCCATGCCAGTTCTCTCTCTTACTCTGCTTCCTTTCTCCCAGAATTAAGTTCTGTCTACTCCGCCTACCTAAGTGCTGCCCTATCATAAGGCCAAGGCAGTTTCTTTATTCAACCAATGAAACACATAGACAGAAGGACCCCCTACACCGTTTCCCCTTTTACTGTTTAAGCAAAAAATAGGCTTTCACTTTAACATAGTAAAATTACACATAACAAAACAGTTATCAAGCAAGAACTGCAGTTACAATATTTATATCCATTTTATCTTTTATCATAACAAAGGAAAACTATAACTATAACTATCCATTCTTCAACTCCATCAAAGACTCTAGAAGGATATAATATTACCTAACTAAACAGAAAGTGCATTATAAGAAACTTCCAGAACTCTAAAATTGACAGAGAAATCTCGCTGCCTGAACAATAACCCAAAGTTCTTCTGTACCATTGGGGCATCCATCTTCATCCTATAAGCCCATAGTATCAAGCAGAATTTTCCATGAAGCAGGAAAATTTGAAGACAGTTTAGTCACTTTCTTCTGTGTCCTGCAGAATGTGCCCAAAACTCTTTCATTAATCATGAACCCTGATAGATCATCTCACCTTTAAGCAAGTTCAGCAGTCATCTCTCTGTTTATGCATCAGTCCAGGCAATTGCAATTTCTTGCCCAAATGTCTAACCAACTCCATAAGGAGCCTCTTCAATGCCCATCTTCCTATCGAAGTAACATGGTCCTGCCAGAAGCAGACGTGTCTCATTGTCATGAAAAGCCCTAAGTTATTAAAATGTTTTACATGCCATATTCTGTAGTATTTGAAAGATATGAAGAATGTCTATCTAACTGAAACATATCTCTAAATATCTAGAAAATCTAACTACATGACTACAAGCTTGACTATTATCGATGATTATCCATTAACAACCTATATTTTCTAATTATACATTACATCTTTAAATGAACTGCATAATTAAAATACCTTAATCAGGATCAGAAATATCATATAACATGATTGACCTTAAATTTATATCAATAAAGCAAAATCCATTCCAATGCAAATTATTCATCTCTATATCTTAACCCCTTTAAATATAAAAGAATATTTATAAACTATATTTGGCAATATGGGCACAGTTATTTCTCTTCAAACTTCTTCATGCTGTACAGGAGTGCTGTTAATCAGTCTTTCGTGGTGTATCCTGTGAGTTAGGTTCATTTCAGTCAGCAGTTGTGGGAAGTAATTTTTTGAGGGTTTTTATGGTGACCTTTCAGGAGGGCATGGTCTATCATACCATATTGGTCTAGAAGTAATCCACAGGGTCTCATCTTCTGTGGAAAAAAAGAAGAACCTGTTTTCCAAAGCATCATATTCTTAGACCCAAATTCAGAAGTAATAATACCTTTATAATATACATGCTGGTTTAGCTTAGCCCATAAAATAAAATCTCTCTTTGTACTCAGCTCCTTCACAGTCAAAAAATTTAAAGAAAACACAATAATATACAGAATCCAGACTTTCTGTGAATTTTCCATTTTTACGTGGCTTATTTTTTTAATCTATGATTATCATTACTCTGTCTCTTTAAAGACTTTACCCTTTTTTTTAAAAAAGTATTTGCTTTATTTTATGACTCTCTATACTCTTTTTCTTTTCTCTCCCAAGCCTACATACATTTATTTAACACTGTGACCCATTTAGAGGTCTTTTACATCTGAATCTGTCCTATTGTGAATCTGTAATTCTTTACTGTCTAGAAGAGCTTTTAAAATGCTAAGCATCTTGGTTGTCAGATGCTCTGGATGTTGTCTCTGCCTCTCTCCAATTTCAAAATGGTGGGCATATCATTTTTGCAAGCTCTGGGACCACTGTGCAGGAGTCATGCTCAACAGTCTAACCCCAAGAATGAGCATTCAGCATATAAACTTTTTTATCTGAGTTACAGCCAAATCTGCCACACAGAACACTGTGCAGCCAGGAAACATCTCTCTGTATGGCATCAGCAATCTGCCATGCTCTACCACTTGCCCAAGTTTGAGCCTATCATCTGCCCAGGCAGGGAGAGCTGAGCCACAGGCATGATCTCAGATACTTTCCTTCCAACTCCGAGTGGGGACAGAAACACCTGGGCCCACAAATGCTCCATAGAAATGCTTAAAAGATGGCATTTGTACTGGCATCACAGCCCAGGAAGCCACATTTTAAAACCACATGGCTTCTTTTTTCATTATGGCTGCTAAGTCAGGAAATTCTCTCTTAAAGGAGCTGCAACAGTCCGCCAGCAAACAACAAAAAGCTGTGTTAAACTATGTATTTTTTATGTGCCTAGAATTCCTTTTTATGCCCTCTCAGGTTTTACATGGAGTTAGTCAACCACATTAAAGCACCAATTGTTGAGAGTCTGCTTTTGGTCCAGGCCACCGGGCTTGCTTACACCTGAAATAATCACACAGAAGATGTATTAATTAAATCACTGCCTGCCCATTATGTCTAGCCTCTTATTGGCTAACTCTCACATCTTGATTTTATCCATTTTTAGTAATATGAATAACACCATGAGGTCATGACTTACCGGGAAAGATTCAGCATGTCGGACCTGGCAACTCCATGGCGGCTCTCTCTCTGACTCTGCTTCCTTTCTCCCAGAATTAAGTTCTGTCTACTCTGACTACCTAAGTGCTACTACCCTATCTAAAGGCCAAGGCAGTTTCTTTATTCAACCAATGAAAGCAACACAGACAGAAGGACCTCCTACACCACTGTGTAGATAAGGATGTTTGGAGTATTGGACACTTAATGAATCAAGAAAAAGAAGATTTTCAGAACCCCTTAATTCAATGTGTGTGTGAGTGTGTGTGTGTCTGTGTCTGTGTGTAAGGGACTGGGGGCCAAAAAGGGCAAGTGATTGTCTGGAGGGCTGGAGGGCATGGGTTCTTTGCATTTGAGGGGTGCCCAAAAAGGCCTTCTGTAATTTATCCCCAGTCCTATGCAAGAGTGGTACATGCTGCAGCCAAGTGGCCAGCCATCTGCATTTTCTAACCTCACAGAACTTTCTGGGCACTTTTTGGTTTCTTCATAGTTACACAAGCCACACTGTACATCCTCAGAATTAGCCTGAGAACAAGTGGGATGAGCTTTGTGTATGGAACATATGGAATGCTGAAGGAATCATGATTGTGAAGTCAGGCTCAGTATGAGTTTGAAAGGCTTATTTTTTTTTCTGGACAAATATTAGGATCCTGTCAAGGAGTCATTTCTCCATTCTCTTCTACTTTATTGTCCAGATGTCACCCATGGGACATTCTCTCAAGCACAGTGCTGGAGCCTGGGCCAATGGTAGTGTATCTCTCACCTGTTCAGGTGCATGCTAAAGCAAGAAAATGGACCCTTCCTCCTAAGTGAAGCAAACACTCAGGATGTTGTAGATATCTTGCTGTATTTGCTTAAAAGCCACATTGAGCTCTGAGAATGCACTGGGGAAGGTGGAGAGATCCTAGCATGGATGCTCTTCAGAAAAGGTCAGTCATAACATCCTATACCTGGAATGTGTCATGAACCCATTTAGGCACATGGCAAAGGTAAGGCTGTATTCATGGGGGGATTTATACATGCCCTGACTTCTGCAGGTTTCTCAGCAGGTTTGGAAGAAGGTGTTCATCATTGTAAAGAAAAAAAGGGAACACTGAATGAGATTTGTTCAGAGGGAGGTGAGAAAGAGGAGGAACCCCAGGGACAGATGGACAAAAGACTTACTGGATGATAGGAAGGTCTGCCATAGAAGATAAGCAGGGAATCATGGGGGCACAACAAATGTGTCTTCATGGATGCCTTCTGGGGCTACCTCTAGGGAAAAGGGTTTTATTGTTATGAAGAGACACCATGACCATGGCAAACCTTAAAAAAGAAAACCATTACTTTAAGCAGGCTTACATGTCAGAAGTTAGTCCATTATTGTCAGAAAAATACAATGAGTGAGCGACTAGGCCTTACTTGAGCTTCTCAGATCTCAAAGCCCACCACAAAGTGAAACACTACTTCCAACAAAGCCACACATACTTCAAAAAGGCCACACCTCCAAAAATGCCACTCTCTGTGAGGCTATGGGGGTATTCTCATTCAGACCACCACAATAGTTACAGAACCCATAGATAAGTCTTACACATGGCTGTTTCCTCTCAACCAACAAGATAGACATGGAGAATGAAGACAGGGCTGGGTGTGGTAGATCTCACCTTTAATGCCAGTATACAAGACATGGAGGCAGAGAAATCTCTGTGAAATTTCTTTCACTCTGGTCTACTTATGAATTCTGGGACAGCCATAACTACATTGTGTAGCTCAAAACAAAAACAAAACATAATAGAAACCGAAGGCAGAATGTCTGGGATCCCCTACCCACCTCACTACCTTTCATGCTCTTTAAGCTTGTTCGGACTTTTCTTCTCTCAGAGCTTGATATTCAGATATGGTCCCATGAACACTTTGATGGTTCCCACATGAAGTGTACTCCTGTAGGTTTGACTAGCTCAGACTTACGAATGGGGCAGGATTTGGCCCATGGTGCTGATCAGGCAGGATGAAATGCTACAGATCAGGGGCATTCACCATGTTCTTGATCCATTCCTTGACAGGCAGCTGCATGGTGCCTCTTCATCCTTGTCTTAACTTCCACCTGAGTCAGTGAGCTATGGGAATGGCAGCCCATTTATCTTTTCCTGTTTTATCTGGATTTGAGGGACACACCGTCAGCAGGCATTGTAATTCTCAAGATCCATGCTGGGATTCTGCTTGGAATCTATTCTACAGGCTTTTGGGGTCAAATCTCAGGGCACATGTGTTAGTGATTTTACATGGAATGCAGCTATGCACACTGAAGACAATATTTACATGCATATATGTGTTCATGTGTGTATGCACATATATATAGTTAAACTCACTTAGAATTATATCATCGAAGTGAATATATGGTGTGTGAAATGTCACAATTCCCTCTGTTCTGTGCCCTACAAGATAGATAGATGAGAGATAGATAGATAGATAGATAGATAGGAGAGATTAGATAGATAGATAGATAGATAGATAGATAGATAGATAGATAGACAGACAAGACAGGTGCTGTACGCAGTCTTGAGAATTTCATGGGTTCTAAGCGATGTTACATTTCACTGCTAGTGTGAATGTACCCAGAACATGCAACATTAACAGGATGGCTGATACAGAAATCATAGCATCTGTCTAATGGCTAAATGGCCCCACAGGTGTTCCCAGCCCCTTCTACTTGTTACCACCAGAAGGAGAGGGACTGCCCCATCTGCACACCCTTGCTGAAAATCCAATGGTCCCTGTAGTTTGTGGCCAGAGCCTGTGTCTTTTTCCTCCTTGTCTTTGCATCTCACAAACAGGCTCAGACCCCTTCAGGAAGCTGCTAATGTTGAGAAGGCACTGAAATACTGAGCATGCTCCTCCACACTCTGGCTTTAGGGCTGCATCCTGTAGAATGAGGCTGCTCATGTGACAGTCTCCCTCTGCCCTGGCTCTTTCTCTCTCTCCAGGTAACCTAGGCAACCACACACTCTATCCTGTCAGAAATTTCTTTTTTTCACTCAGGTTATTGATTTCCTCTGGCGCAGTGGTTTCAGGATGAGATTTAAAAACTACACCTCTGCCACCATCTCCTGTCCAGAGTCCTCACAGGGCCTCAAGTTGAGTCATGACATTTGAGGAACAGGTCTCTCCAACCTCTCTTGAGAGAAAATGAGAATGGTGGGGTGGGGAAAATGTCTGTCTATTTCACAAGGGCTGGGAGAGGGTGGCACGACACAGACCTAGAGGTAAATCATGATGCAATGATGAAAGGTATTCCAATCGCATCACCATGACAACTGCAATCAAGGAATAATTGGAGTCTCTCTTGTAGCACCAGCGTTTAAAACATGCGTGAGGGTTTGACAGCAGAAGCACCACACACCTAAGATGCTGGAAAATGCTCATGAAGATGCTGCCTGCTACCTTGTGAATGTGAGAAACACATCCTGATCTGATATCCAAGAAAACACCCACCAGAGAGGGTGAGGCAGGCAGGGGGAGCATACTGTGGTTCAGGGTGCCGTTACTCGGGAAAGGGCTAGTATTATGTGAAGTGGAATGCAATTAATTAAAGTTTATGGCTCTGGGCTGGGAAGCCAAGGGGATGGTAAAGTGTCTGGCGCAAGGGCAAGAACTTCTGAGGTTGGATCCCTGATCACTCACTCAAAAGGTAGCCTGGCGGGGCACTCCCACAATCCCAGGGCTGATAGACAGAGAGAAAAGGATTCCTGGGGCTGGCTATCTACCTGATCGAGACACACTGGTGAGTTCTAGGATCCTACAAGACAACTGTCTCAGAACACATGATGGAGAGCAATAGAGCAACACACCTAGAGCCAACCTCGGACCTCCACCCACACAGGAATGAGGGCCCACAGTCACACACACGCACAGACACTCAGTCATCCAGTGCACACATCTAATTGTATGAAGGAGATAAAGGCGATGAATCAGTAGTCATGGTCAAGTGAGGGTACCAGCAGGACTCGAATAACTGAGGGCAAAGTAAAGGGGGCTACCTGGTCCCCACTGAAGACCACCTCTAAGGGAAAGAAGGACCATGGGTGCCGACTCCAGTGATCACTTAGATGACTCTGAGAGTCCTTGGCCAATAACACAGTATTGTTATCCATATAGGGCATGAACTTTTACAGGGTATGGGGCAGTGGGGCTGGCAGCTGAGCCTGGGCCCTCTTGTCAGAAGGTCCTGTATCCAGCATGCTAAGAGAGTCACAGCACATCCTGTAGTTGGTTGAAGTGAGTCACTGGAATCTCTAGGGAGGTGGATCTTAGAGCGAATGGTTCAATGACCCAATCCTGCTCTGTCACTGACTTTGAAACTTTACCATTGTGTATTCTAAAGAGCAGCATGTGCTGATGCTGGATGCAGAGGGGAGAACAAGAAGACCTGTAGTTAGATGAGGAATCAGGGAGGGGAAAATGTGACCGGAAGAAAATACAGCACCCAGTACAGGAGATCTACTGTGGAAAAGGAAAAACATAACCATTGCTGTGCCAAAGGGAGAAATAATTGAAAAGAAAGCAGGCACACTGAACTATAATTACAATTTGGGTCATCACCTAGTCAGTCGGGGGGCTGAGATGTATTACAAAATCTCTAATGTGAAAAAAATAACAAGTTGCCCCCTGGGTTAGGGTGGAGACTACTACACAGTTTCTTCACCTCTCAAAGTCTCAGACAAAACCACATGATGACATCCCAGTCCACATTAACAACAGGAGGCAGGTGATCATAGAAGAGAACATGTTTACACATTTGGAACAGAGCATTTCAAGCTGTCTGGTTCAAGCAGAACAGGACACCACAGACTTGAGTAGAGCAAATCAGTTCAATGTCAGGCAAGTGAAAATAACTTGTACACCCTGACACATCCCTCTGATCAGACAGAGATACAGGTGCACTGTCTAGGGACTGCAGGTCACAGGGCATGTGAGAAGGAAGGACAAACAGTAAGGCAAGTGACACATCTCACAGATTCTTCCTTTGTTCCCCAGTAGACAGCAGGCTCTGCCTCTCATGGCCAAATGGCCAGAACAAGATTTACCCTGCCAGGAAGCCTTTGCCCTCAAAACTGCCCAGCACCCCATAATGGCTGGTAGGGATGTGTTTTCAAGCCTCCAACAGCTCCCTCTACCAGTCCAAAGCTACACACTGGCTGCTGCAGAGTGGTTGCTAGGCAGCAGCCTGGAGCAATGAGCCACATCCTCATTTGAATAAGGCCACATCCACCCCACCCACCTGTGTGGCATAAAGGCAGCTGAAAGGCTGGTCTTCTGATCAATTCAACAAGGGGTACATTCTGCCCTCCCAGATGTTCGCTTGGATCATCAGAGGCTTTTAGCAACTAAGAAAAACAGAGTGTACAGACTCCCAACAATAAGCTGATAACTAATAAACACATAGAAACTTGCGACTGCTGGATCTTGACCAGTAACAGCAAACTTGAGGGCAAAGTGGCCTCCCCAGCTTCCAGTCTATAACATGGGCATACCCAGGTCATGGATATTTATAGTGGCATTACTGGAAAAGTCATGAAGTCAGTCCCCACACACATTCACCAATGATCACCAAATCTGGTGATAACCATATTGATCAGCAATGTCTAGCACTATGACGATTCCACCCGGACCCTCTTGCAGTATAGTCCAGTGGTGTGAACCTACATAGAAGAACAGAAGATTTACTCTTAGCCATACCAAATCCTGGATCTCTGGAAGAATTTCCTATGTGTTCACTCAATCATTGTTCTAGCAATGTTGATTTGAAATTGCACACCTGTTTATCACACCCCCGCTGCACACCCTGTCTCTTCGTCTGAATAATACAGAAATTTAAGGACAACCAGGCAGGTCAGGAAAGGCATAGTTTCATGCAGACGAGGAGGCAAAGAGACAAGAAGCTAAACTATGCCTGCTGGGGTTGGCGTGGACAGGCTGGGAAGGGGGTATGGACTATACTGCATAAGGTGCCTCTTTGATGCCCATCTTCCTCTTGAAGTAGATTGGTGCTGCCAGGAGCAGAGTGTCTCATTGTTGTGAAAAGTCCTTAGTTATTAAAACATTAAATGTCCTATTCTGTAATCTTTGAAAGACATGAAGAATGCCTATCTAAAATATATCTCTATATATCTAGAAAATCTAACATGACTACAAGCTTTACTATTATCGATGATTATCCATTAACAACCTATATTTCTTAATTATACAGTACATATTTAAATGAACTACACAATCACAATACCTTAATCAAAATCAGAAACACTTATACATATAGCAAAATTGACTGTAAATCTCTATCAATAAAGCAAAATCTATACTAATGCAAATTATTCATACCTATATCATATCCCCCTTTAAATGTAAAAGGACGTTTATAAACCATATTTGGGAACATGGGCGCAGTTTTTTCTCTCCAAACTGCTTCCTGCTGAATGGGGGCGTCGTTAATTAGGTCTTTCATGGTATAACCTGTGTGTTAGCTTCATCTCAGTTGGCAGTTGAGCGAAGCAATTTTTTGAAGGCATTCACACCAACCCTTCAGGAGGGCGTGGTCCATCATACCAAATCGGAATAGAAGAAATGAACAGTGTCTCATCCTCTGTGAAAACAAAATAAGAAACTCCTTTCCGAAGTATCATGTCCTTAGATCCAAATTTCAAAGTCAAGGCATTTTCAAAATATCTATGTTGGATTAGTTCAGCAGCATTTATAAATAAATATCTTTTAGCATCTGTTGCTCCTTCCTCAGCGTTTAAATAATTTAAAGAGAGCATAATAGCATACAGTATCAAAATTCTCTGTTTATTTTCCATCTTATTACACCTTTGTTTTAACCTCTATTTCATTTATTTTTACTTTTAACTTTTTGCTTTTTGAGACAGGTTCTCTGTATCTTTGACCTGAAGTAACTCTGTAGACCAGGCTGTCTTTGAACTCTCAGAGATCCGCCTGTCTCTGCCTCCCAGGCATTCGGGATTAAAGGTGTAGACTGCTACACCTTGAACTCACAGAGATCTGTTTGTCTCTGCCTTCTAGGCACTGGGATTAAAGGCGTGTGCTACCACACACAACAACTCTCTTCATTTTTTTTTTGTTTTTTTTTGTACTTTAAGAACTTTAACTTTTAGTCTGCATATATTTTTAACACACTTTAAACCATTCAGAAATTTTTTCTGTCTTTGAATCTCTCTTTACTGTATATCTCTCTTTTTCTGACCACATGAATCTTTAATTTACCAAGCGATCTCAGTAGGATTAAAGGCGTGGCTTTGCCAGCTAGATCCAGTCCATTCCTTAGCTTTCCAGCCTCATGGCGGATATACAGGCTGTAGCCATGTTTACTGCAACAACTGTATGGCATTTCAAGGTCCCTGCCAGCAAGTGAGCTACAACAGACAACACTCACGTCCTCTCTTGGTAGCCGGCCCTCCTGCCTTAAACAGTCAGAGTTTGCCCTGGCAGGATGGCCCAGAAAGCTAGCATTTTTAAACGGCGCAGCTTTTTTCCTGCTATGGCTGAAAACCGAAAAGCATGCGTTCAGCTTTTCGTCAACACCATTTAAGTGTTTCGTGGCAGGACCTCTTAATGAGCTGCAGGCTTTGCAGCTAAAGCTGAGTCAGGAAGCCTCTCTTAGATGAGGCGCTTACTTGCCTCTAGCAAGCAGAGTAGAACCGAGAAATTGCTGCTACCAAGAAACCAGGCACAATGCTTTCATTTTGTTCTAGAATTACTTCCCAAGCTGTCTCAGGCTTTATGTGGAAGCAGTTGTCCACGTGGGCGCCATATGAAGTAATAAGGGCAGCGTGGCTGCATCCCCAACACCCCGGCCGCCTGCCCAGCTAGCTTATGCCCCAAAATAATTACACGGACACTGTATTCCTCCAAACACTGCCTGGCCCATTCTCTTCTAGGCTAATTCTCACATATTAATTTAGCCCACCTCTAATCATCTGTATGTAGCACCCCAAGGTGCGCTTACCAGGAAGATTCTAGCCTAGTCCATCCTGGGTCGGAGCTTCATGCCGGGAGCGGGGCATGGCGTCTCTCTCTGAGGCGTCTGCCCCCGAGAGAGCTGTGGAGTCTCTGAGCTCACTTCCTCTTCCTCCCAGCGTTCCGTTCTGTTTACTCCTCCCACCTATCCTCTAACCAATAAAATGGGCCAGGGCAGTTCCTTTATTAGCCAATGACCTTCCTCCATCAGTGGACCTCGCCCACCTCCGTTCTCTTCCTTCATTCCCTTCCTTCCTCACTCCTTCCCTCTCCCTCTTTTTCTCTTTCTATCTCTCTCTTCTCTCTTTTACCTCTCCTATCCCCCGAGACTGATCTTCCCTCTCCCCCCCAATTTCCCATTTGTTTTCCCTCAATAAAAACCCTCCACCTGAACTCTGTCACATGGTATCTTTTTCTCATCCACTGCTTTTTAAAAGTTACAACAATGAACTTCGGTAGTAATTTGAGAAAATTCCTCTTTTAACATTATTATTACTGTTAATTAACTAGTCATTTTAAAAGGCTTCATTGTGACTTTTTTGCATGATTGTATTATGCTTTGACAAGAATCACCTCTCCTCTATTATCCGAGGGAATCACTAAGCAAAATGCTGAACATATAACCTTTATTTTTCTTACTGCAAAAAACAAAATAGGAAAAAGATGAATTGAAAAAATTGTTAAAAATGGATACAAACATAAATATTTAGAATATTCATATTGTATTTTAAAAGCATATTCTAGTAAGTATACTATTATACCCATATTATTGCATTCCCCAAGAACATCACTAAGCAAAAGCCGTATGCAAAAGCAAAGAGCCTTTATTCATTTAAGTCTGAGTTGGGACCTTCTTGTGTGTCCGATGCGGCAGTGCAAATGGAGAGGTCCAGTCCCGGTGGGGTAGGGTTGTTTTTTTATTTATCATAGCAGAGTTTGGGGGTGAGGGTGTTTTCAGGTTTCAAACCCTGACTGACTGTCATTTGTCTAGGGGTGTTTTGGGGAAGGGAATAGGTGAGTTCTGGGTTCAAGGAATCTGGTAATCTCATTTAGTCTTACAGAACATTTAGTATATTCAGAATGTCAGGTACTTGTCCTTAGATACTGGCCTGTCCCTGGATGGTATCAGCTTATGGCTTTCCCTGGAATCGTGTGCTGCCTGCCAGGGAATGGAAACTCAGGCCTACTCCTTTGGCTGGTCTCAATCAAGCCTCTCATAGCAGCTGTGCAGCTTGGACCCCATATATGTGTCCAGGCTTCCCTTAACTCCATATATATCAAAGATGAGGTTGAACAAATTTCTAAATACACAACTACTGAAATCATGAAAAATATTCTGTAGTTTGTATCTTAGACGTTCTTTAAAGGCTCATATTATAACGGCTCAGTTCCCAGTATGACTCTGTGGAAAACATTAAGAGATTTAACATAGTGGATGGTTATCAGGTCATGTGGTATGTTATTCCTCATAGCTTGCTCAGCCTTTGTCTTAGTTAAAGTTTCTTTTGAGTGTTTTCAAGACATGGTTTCTCTGTGGGCATGGAGCCAATCCAGGAACTAGCTCTGTAGACCAGGCTGGCCTTGAACTCACAGAGATCTGCCTGCCTCTGCCTCCCAAGTGAAGAGACAGCATGATCACAAGAACTCTTATAAAGATGAAGAAAATCATTTAATTAATGTACTAGCTTATAATTTCAGAGGTTTCGTCCATTCTCATCAGAGCAGGAAGCATGATGGTTGGGACTATGGTGTTGTGCAGGCAACAGGAAGTGGCTCAAGACACTGGGTGCTATCTTGAGAGCATATATGAGATCTCAAAGTCCACAATGACATGTTTCTCTAACAAGGCCATACCCACTCCAATAAAGCCATACTTCCTAATAGTACCACAGCTTTGGGAACCATTTTTTTCTTTTTGATTTTTGAGACATGGTTTCTCTGTAGCTTTAGAGCCTGTCCTAGAACTCACTCTGGAGATTGGGCTGACCTTGAACTCACAGAAATCCCCCTGCCTCTGACTCCAGGGTGCTGGGACTAAATATGTACACTACCACCACCTGACTGCCATTTTCTCTAGAACTATCTCAGTCTGCAGGGAGGGCGAGGTTCTCAGGAGCCCCTCCTGTGTCCACAATGGACTGTTCTATAGCACTCTGCTTGTTTACTTCTTTATTGGATGTGGGAACATGAGGCTTCCAACTGTGTTTACATCTTTATGCATCTCTCTTCAATTCTGATATTTTTGGTACATATATGTGTTCATAATTATTGTATCTTCTTCATAAATTAGTTTCTTTATCAAAATTTTTGTCTTTACCTCATTATAGTTTTTGAATAAATTCTATTTCATTAAATGTTAATGTAGATATACCAGCTTTCTTGTTATCTTTGAACTTTTTGACTGCAGAGAAATATTTGATTCTGGGGACTACTAAGCTAAACCAACATGTATATTTTAAAGGCATCTTTACTTTGGAATTTGAGTCAAAGGAAGTGTTGCTTTGGAAAAGAGGTTCTTCTTTTGTTTCCACAGAGGATAAGAACCTGTGGATTCATTACAGACTAATGTGGTTTGATAGACCAAGAGCCCCTGAAAGGTCACCTTGAACACCCCTCAAAAAATTACTTCACCCAATAAATAGCAAGAAGAAGTTTGGAGAAAACTGTGCCAAAATGCCCCAAATATTGTTTATAAATGTTTCTTTATATTTAAACGGGGATATGCTATAGAGATTTGCATTGGTAAGGATTTTGGTTTATTGATACAAATTTAAGGTCAATTTTGTTATACTGTGTATATGTATTTCTTATCTTGATTAAGGCATTGTGTTTGTCTGGCTCATTTAAAAATGTAAAGTATAATTAAGAAATATAGGTTAATAGATAGACATCTAAAATAGTCAACCTTGTATTCATGTTAGTTAAGTTTTCTAGATATATAGAGATATATTTCATTGAGATAGGTATTTTTTAAATCTTTCAGAGACCTTCAGAATATGGCTTTTAAAACGTTTTAATTACTGAGGACTTTTTATGACAGTGAGACACATTTGCTCCTTGCAAAACCAATTTACTTCAAGAGGTTTATGGGCGTTGAAGAGGCTCCTTATGGATTTATTAGCTAGCCATTTGGGCCAAAAAAAAACCCCTGCTTTTGCCTGGGCAGCTTAATGTTATGCTGTATAAACCAGACATACAGGACCCATAGAAAAATGACTGCTAAAACTGCCTAAAGAAAGTGAAACAATCCTTCATGGTTTCTGCTTCATAAAAGAGTCTGCCAGACATTCTGTAGGACACAAAAGAAAGTGACTGTTAACTGCCAGTATAGGCGGAAATGTCTTTGAAATTTCCTGCTTCATGGAAGAGTCTTCTAGATACTATGGGCCTATGGGCCAAAGATTGGATGCTTCAACAATACAGAAGAACATTGGGTGACTGTCCAGGCAGTGAGATGTCTCTGTCAATACTAAAGTTTGGAAGTTGCTTATAATGTACTTCCTGTTTACTTAGGTTGTATTATATCCTTCTGTGATCTTTGATGGAGTTGAAGAATTGATAGTTATAGTTTTTATTAGTTATGATAAAAGATAGAGTAAATATAAATATTGTAACTATAATTCTTGCTTGATACCCATTTTGTTATATGTAATTTTACTATGTTAAAGTTAAAACCTTCCTTTTTATGTAAATAGAAAAGGGGAGATGATGTGGGATTCCCCTGTATGCTGTGAATATGATTTGTTAATTAATAAAGAAAACAGGCTTGGACTGATAGGGTAGAATAGAGCAAAGTGGGGAAAACTAAACTGAATGCTGGGAGAAAGGTAGACAGAGTCAGAGATAAGCCATGTAGTCCTAACTGAAACAGAAACTAGAATTTTACCCGATACACCACAGCCTCATAGCGATACACAGATTAATGGGGATAGGTTAAATTAACATGTTAGAGCTGGCCAATAACAAATTAGAGCTAATGGTCAAAGCAATGATTTAATTAATACAATTTTTGTGTGGTTATTTTGGGTCTGAGCTGCCAGGCAGCTGGGAAACAAATAAGTGGCCTCTTATTTCACATACCAACCCTATGGGCAAAGCAACCTTACAGAAAATGTACCAGAAACTTCAAATTGATGATTCATCAGGCCTATCAACATTTCCTCATAGAGAGGGAAGGAATCGAATCCATCCCCCAGTGACTGTTGTAGTAATCAGTTTTCAGGGTAAGGCAAATAATTTTCTTCAGGGGTGCAACCATTGATAAGTTGCTTTTGCTCCAATAAATCATCTCCTACTCATCGTGAAGCAACAAACTAATTAGTTTGTTATTAATTAACAGAAAAATAAAAGAGAAAAGCAGGGAAAGGACTTGTTGGAAAGAAAGGGTCCCATGAGAGACAGAGGAAGATGAGAGAGGGGAGAAGAGTGAAAATGACTAAACTTTATTATCTAAATATATGAAACTATCAAAGAACAAAAATATTCTTAGGAAATTGCCAAGTCGAGACCCCAGATGTTTCATCTGGGTTATGTTGTCCAGACTGGAGTTAACTTGTATCAGCCACATAGTTGTATATGCCTCATCTTTCATTGTTTACAAAGATGTAACCAAATCTACCACTTGAAGGTGGTGTGGATCTCCAAGAGGCTATAATATGCCTGAAAATTAGGTCCATTGGTGCATGGCTTCAACTCAAGAAACCTGCCTAAAAAACAAATACATGTTTTCAGTCTGGATCATGTAATCTTTGACTGTATGACATATGAAGATTGCTGGAGACAATACAGTGTACATTTTGAAAACATAATAGATTAAAAATAAGCTTGCGATGTCAACTAAGTTCATTGGAGCCTAAAAATGTTAACATTGATCCATACATGTTGGTACACAACATCAAGTCCAACAACTGGGAGGCAGAGGCAGATTCATCTCTGTGAATTTGAGGCCTGCCTGGTCTACAAAGCAAGTTTCAGGACAGCCATGGCTGTATCTCAGTAACCCTGTCTCAAAAACCAAAACCAAAGCCAAAAATGTTAATATTCTTTTTTTTCTTTTTCACTTATTTACTTCTTTGATCATTGATATAGGGTAATAATAAAAACACATGAATTCCCCCCCCCCCTTTTTTTGGATTTTTGAGACGGGGTTTCTCCGTAGCTTTTGGTTCCTGGAACTAGCTCTTGTAGACCAGGCTGGCCTCGAACTCACAGAGATCCGCCTGCCTCTGCCTCCCGAGTGCTGGGATTAAAGGCGGGCGCCACCACCGCCCGGCTATGAATTCACTTTTTTTTTCCATTTTTTTATTGAGAAAAGGAGAAAAAAAAACAAGTTTCCACCTCCTCCCAGCCTCCCATTTCCCTCCCCCTCCTCCCACCCTTCTCCCCCTCCTCCCACCCTTCTCCCCCTCCCCCCACTCCTCTCCCCATCCCTCTCCAGTCCAAAGAGCAGTCAGGGTTCCCTGCCCTGTGGTAAGTCCTAGGTCCTCCCATCTCCATCCATTTCTAGGAAGGTGAACATCCAAACTGGCTAGGCTCCCACAAAGCCAGCACATTACATAGGTTCAAAACCCCGTGCCATTGTCCTTGGCTTCTCATCAGCCCTCATTGTTCGCCATGCTCAGAGAGTCCAGTTTTATCCCA
This sequence comes from Microtus oregoni, assembly GCF_018167655.1. Taxonomy (NCBI): domain Eukaryota; kingdom Metazoa; phylum Chordata; class Mammalia; order Rodentia; family Cricetidae; genus Microtus; species Microtus oregoni. The sequence continues at coordinate 379,774 of NW_024544808.1, read as the reverse complement.
AGCTTTTTCAGTCACAGTCCAGCTGGCCTTGGTGAGCTCCCAATAGATCAGCTCCACTGTCTCAGGGGATGGGTGCACGCCTCGTGGTCCCGACTTCTTTGCTTATGTTCTCCCTCCTTCTGCTCCTCATTGGGACCTTGGGAGCTCAGTCCAGAATGGGAAGTATTTAGCTATGGCTGCTGAATGAAAACCTTTCTAAAGCTAAACTACATGCTATCAGCAATTAGGGCTTTAACCTCTGCTCTAAAATAATAAGTAATATGGAAAATATGTGTAGTTCAGTCTGGTAAGACATATGTCTTCATTGTTCCATACAGAGTCCAAAGTAATCACCAGGTCCTTCTAAAGTCCCAGACCAAATTGCCCTATGTGGCCTTTGATTTCATCCTTTTCTTCACCTCAACCACAGCAATTGTCAAGAGCAAACACTTAAATTGGAGCCTTGGGAATTTATCCAATGCCATATAAACCTGCTGAGTAGATTGTGCTTTGTTTGGTGAAATACTTTGACTATAATGGTGCTGTTAGGCATGGATGCCCAAAATCTCTGTTCTATGGCTTCCAAACTCAATGGAGGCAAAGGCTACTGGAGGTACATGAAAGTTGTGCCTCATTTTACTGTGAGAATCAACATGATTATATATATATATATATATATATATATATATATATATCACATTAAATGATACTTCCACATCAGAATGCATCTTACACGTATTGAGAACTGTTGTCTGTAGTTCATGGGACAAGGCAGTAGTGATTGTGGACCATTGCTTAAAGCCTACCTGTTTCTTCTTGGTTGATCCAACACAAATAAACATACTCTTAGGAAGAGAGAGGAAAAAAATGAATCCCTTATATAATACTCAATGAAAGTAATGATAGTAAGAATAATCTTCCCAGCTCCATCAAATCTCTAAGAGGAGCTGAAGTCTTGGAACAAATCGTCAAGTTCATCCCAGCAATGGCCTGAGCTGTTGCAGATATAATGACTGTAAGACCATTTTAGAAACTGACGGCACAGGCAACACAGTTTTAGACATTTATTATACCTTCTTTTTATACTATTGCCACCGGTGAATTAGGATATACTTTCCTTCACATATCAAAAGCTGTAATATGACTCACTATGCCTTGTTTTTCCTTGTTTGTTTTGAGACAGGATTTCTCTGAAGCTATGGAGCCTGTCCTGGAACTAGCTCTTGTAGACCAGGCTGGACTCGAACTCACAGAGTTCTAGGATTAAAGGCATGTGCCACCACTGCCCGGCAGGCCTTGGTTTTTTAATTGCCCTAATGGAAGTATGCTTTAAAGAAAAAAATGTTTGTTACCCCTCTCAGGGAAATTCAACCCCAGACTCTTCTATCTACAAAATTACTGGCTAGATGAAAGTCATTGACTCACAAAACTTGGGCTAAGTACTTGAGCCTGGTTCATCCACGTGCAGTATAACTGAATCCTGAGATTGTCTGTTGGCTTGTCATGCATGGTAAATCTCACTGGGATAATGTATGTAGAGTCAAAACATTTTCAGAACTGAGTTTTCTCGGTTTCTACAACTTAAGGCTATTTTCTCAGGTCTTAGTTATATTCTACTAGATCAGAGGTTCTCAACCTTTGGGAAATGACCCTCGGAGTAGAACAGCATTTTCACAGGTATTGCATATCACCTAGCCTGCATATCAGATATTTATGTTATGATTCATAACATTAGCATAATTACTGTGATGAGGTAGCAATGGAAATCATTTTACAGCAGGAGGTCACCACTACACGAAGAATTGCATTAAAGGATCACAGCAACAGGAAGGTTGGGAACCACTGTGCTAAATGAAGTTTTGTATACTTTGGCTGACTCACAGGATATTGGGAATGGACTAGTTATTAGGTCTGCCATCTGGGGCTGAAAAATCTAGAAAAGAAATTTCTACTGCTGCTGCTGCCAAACCTGAGTTTTCATGCATATGATCACCAAACTAATAAAATACTTTCTGATGAGACTGAAATCATGACCTAGAATTAGCATGCACTATCTAAATTGTTATAATTTGTGGCAGGATCCATCTCTGTACTGTACATGGTAACATACTGTCAAAACAGAGATTAAAGTGTACACTTCTACTCCTGCTGAAGTTTACTACTAGATGCTAGGTTTATTAATTTTTTCAAACTCTGTCTATAAGTGGGAGTTGTCATACTGTGTGAGGCATTTCCTCTGCCACGGTTACTAACACATTGGTTGTACTAGATTTTATCTTATCTCCTTTAGTGCTTGCCAGTTGTGTCTTACTACCACTAAAATTTTTCAGATGAGTGTCATTGATCCAATCTAGCAAGCCAACGCTGGATACAATATCATGGTCATTGATGCTAATGCAGTCATGAATTTATATTTTGACGTCATTTTTCAAAGGTGTAACTCTTGTCTTAGTGACTTACCTCTTGCTGTGATCATACATCCTGATCAAAGTAACTCATAGGAAGAAAGAGTTTATTTTGAGCTTCTGGTTCCAAGGGGTTAATATCCCATGATGCTGAAGTGGTGGTAGCAAGAAGCAGGCAACTGAAGTAGCAGCTGAGGGCTCATGTCATGAACTGCAAAGAACCTGAGAGCCCAGCACACTTCTTTAGCAAGGCCACACCTCTTAAGTCTACCAAATAAGGACAGAATATTCAAATGTGTGACATATATGGGAAGCATTTAAAGTGTCACATTTATATTTAAATATCACATGTATATCATTGCCTTTTTATGTTGGAAGTATGTAATCTTTTTTTATACTGATTTTACAGGGTATTGCAGTTAAGAGACTGCATGATGCAGGGCCATGGTAGGCCATACCTTTAATCCCAACACTTGGGAGACAGAAGCAGGAGGATCCCTGAATTTAAGGCCAACCTGGTCTACTGAATATATTTCAGGACAGCCAGGGCTTCACAGAGAAACTCTTGGAAACTGTAGATTTATGGCTACAAAAATCCAAATTAAAAAAAATAAAGAGACTGTGCAGTGGTGGCTCATATCTCTAATCCCAGCACTTGGTATGCAGAGACAGGTAGATCTTTGTGTCAGGACTGTCCCACAGAGAAAATAGCATGAATCTCAGAAGAGACTTTGAAATGTCACAACTTTCACTTGCAGAGTTTTGGACATTTGAGGCATTTGAATTGTTTAAGAACTGTCTCATTATTTGGCTAATATATGAAGATGTATATAAGTATGTTTTAGACACACATTCTGCCATGGATTATAGTTAAATTTGGTTGAATTTCTTATGTATTTTCAAATATTCCCCTAATTTGCTATTAGAGATTATGTGCACTGCAATGGAAGCATTCTCCGTTTTCTGGCTTGTTTGATTTTCTTCAGATGAATTCTGCAAGGAGAATGATACCTAACAATTTTATGCTTCCTTCCCAGATTGGGTGTACATAGTAATATCATGTCCAATAGGTAATAAGAAAATTATCCAAAAATGATGATAATTCTTTTGTTTTATTTTTATCAGCCTGGAAATACTCCAGACAGTTATGTTAGAATTGCAGAGAGTTAAGAAATGAACTTTTGATAATGAACCAATTGATAGCTAATTCAAAAGTTGTCATATATTGAAATTTATCTGAGTCTTCAAATGGTGTGTATATGAAATAAGGTTTGCTCTTGTAGCATGTCTGAGTAATATAGAGGTCTTTATACACAGAAAGGTTTTAAGGTGCATTGCCTACATGACACCCTGTTCCCCACATTCTGAGCTTAAAAATGGAAAAGGGTATTTGTTAGTTCCCGCCATCACAGCCGCTTGTCTCTGCTGTCAAAGCAGTTCCGTCATCACCTGTCACCAGATGCCTTTCCACAATCAGCTATGCAACATGTGTACCCTTTGTAGGAGTCCATGAAGCACAGCTCACCCTCTTCACAACTCTTTACCTCTCTTGTCTCTCGACTCAATTGCCTCTTACTCTTCTCTTTGCCTCTTCCCTCTCTTGCCTCTTCTTTTCTCTCTTGCTTCTCTTCTTCCTCTTGTCTGTCTGTCTCTCTCAAGTCCCTACTCCAATAAGGCCTTTCACTCTTCTGCTCTCCCACGCCCCCAATAAACCTCTTTCACTGACTCTGTTGCATGTGACACATTTCCTTAGTGGTATACCTTGACAGGGCCCACTGAAAGACACTATCACCTTTCTTTTTATTTATCCTTTCATTGGTGCTGAGACTTAATAGGTTCTCCTGGTGTTTGGTCTGGCCATGCTGGTACCTTACCTGCTCACTCTACTTGCAACAGATTCATTGTCTTCCCCCTGCAACAGATCTGCTTTCTCAGTCACTGAAGGTTTTTGCCTTTTATTCAATACCAGCGATTAGATCTCTGGTGAGGCTGCCCACATCTGTCCATTACCCTGGATGTGAGGCTTCATTTCTTGAACACATTCCTCCCTTCACCTTCTCACTTTTCATGAAGTCTGGTAATTAACGACTGTGTGTTTTTCGGGTTCAGAGTGCTTGGCCCCTGTTCTTGATTGACAATGGAAATACTGAACAGCATGTACACACTCACTGTGATCTTTTCTGTATCCCGAAAACAGCAGGTCATTCAGGCTTTGGACTTTCTTCCTCTACCTCACCTTTGGGAACTGTGTCACTCACCTCCTTGCTCCATTGGGATGTCTTTTGGAGACCGACTGACCACTGCTTTCAAATCAAACCTGGCCCCAGTATACTGTGGACAAGGCAGTCATGGAACTGACAAAGAATTCTCTACTCTTTTTCTTTGTCCAAGACCTGCTTGTGTGTCCCTGATCTCCCTCTCTAAACTTTGTCAATGTCCGGTCTCTGTTTGTCGCAATGTGGGAATCAGAGATGGAGAGGCCAGCTTCATCTTGCTCAGCATATGCCAGCTCTCCCCTGCAAAATCTGCTGATATAACCCTCAATAAGGTATGTAAGATGCAAAGTAAGGGCCTTCTTGGTAGCCTAGGAACCCAAGGTTATATACCTCTTAAACTGTTTAAGGGTGAAGTCGGAGAGGTGTAGTGCTAGGGTCTGGAGGAGGGCCTGTTGGAGCTCCTGAAAGGGCTTAGTATTGGCATGAGAATGGGTGTAACATGGAGTTCTGCTTGTTGGGGTTTCTGTCCTGCCCAGTTCCTACAGCCACTAAGGTCCCAAAGATCACCAGAGGTCTACATAAGTTATAAACTGATTCTCCCATCAGCTCAGGCTTCATAGTAGCTCTTATAATGTATGTATATTAACCTCTTATTCTTATCTATGTTAGCCACATGGCTCGGTACCTTTTTCAGCAGGGTAGATCACATCTTGCTTCTTCCATGGTCTGGGCAAGACTGGGGAGGGAGCTTCATTCTTCCCAGAATACTTCTATTCTCCTTGCCCCACCTCAACTTCCTGTCTGGTTTCCTACCTATACTTCCTGCCTGGCTATCGACCACTCAGCGTTTATTTAAAACATAACTGACAGATATAGAATTGTTCTCCCACTCCAAAGGGGTTCATGTGAGGGGTGAAGGGATGGGCAAGATGGGAAAAAGAGGGGATCCAGGAACATAAGAAGCCACCTATTCCTAGGAATGATAAAATTTCCTCTTTAGTAGAGGGGACTGTGAGACTGGATTTGGTGTTTTCCATCCAAGGTCATGACTTTGTGGGTTGGGGTAATGGTTAGTCCCAAGTAGGTGACTTGAGGGGCTGACAGTTGGACCATAGAAGATGAGACTCTATAGCCCCAGTTGGACAAGAAATTTGGCAGAGCAGAGGTGTCAGTTTGACTAATTTGTAGGGTAGGTGTTTAAAGAGGACAATGAGGGCAATGGGCTTGTGAGTTTATGTGTGTCCAGAAAGCATACAGGGACAGTGGATATATGAATGGAAGTACCCAAATAGGCCGGGGGCAGTGGGCATGTGAGTGTACTTGCCTATGAGGCCAGTGGGCATATGAGTACATTTACTGCAGAGGCAAGAGCAGGGCATTGGACATGAGAGTGAAGAGATATGAAGAGTGTAAGGTGATAAACTATTTGCATGTTATGGCATATTATTGTGAGGAAAGAGAAAAACAGGGAATGAGTGAGTGTTGGTATCTGCAGAGGACAGAGATGAGGGGTGGCCATGAGTGCAGGGGCCTGTAGGAGTCTGCAGTGACCAGGAAGGCAGTGAGCATGTAAATGCAGGTGAGTGTGGAGGTCTAACAGGGCCAGTGGGCATGTGATTGCAGGTGCCTGCCAAGGCCAGAGGTGTGTGGTATGCAGCTAACGCCGGTGGTGGTAGTGTTAAAGTAGGCAGTGGGAATGTGGGTACAAGTGTACACAGAGGCATAAAGGTGACAGATTGCATGGACATGAATGTTCCTACCAAGTTAGTGGTGGTCATGTGACTGTTGGTGCCTAGGTCAGGGGGCAGTGGGCATCTGAGTGCAAGTGCTTGCAGTGGGACTGTGTCCATGAGAGTTCAGGTGTGCACATAGACCAGAGTGTGGGCATGTGAGTGTAGGTTCTTGCAGACTCATGGTTGGCAGTGAGCATGTGAGTGGAGGCACCTACAAAACCAGATTTGGGCCGTGAGCATGTGCATGCAGGTGCCTACAGAAGCTTGAGTTGGAAAGTTGACATGTGAGTTCAGGTGCTTGAGGAGGCCAGAGTGGGGCAGTGAACTGGTGAGTGCAGGTGCCTGTAGCGGGTATGGAAACACCTGCTTTACCCATAATGGGGCAGTTATCATGTGAGTGTACTTGCCTATGTAGGCCAGAGGGCTGTAGCATGAATAATAAAAAAAAAACAGAGGCAGATACTGGGGTTCAAGCAGAAGATCAGAAAAGCAAAACAGCCAACCACTAGAGACTTTTATCTCTACCAAATCTTCAGCCCGAAAGGGCAATAGTCTGTTTCCACAATTCCTCAGACTCCACACTCTAGTGAGTTCCTGTCTCTTCCCATTTATAACCCACTCTCCCTAGCCATATTGCTCCCATCTCCACCTCCTTAGTGCTGGGATACTGGAATTAAAGGTGTGAGTCACCACCACCTAGATCTGTTTCTGGATATACATTGTGTAGCACAGGGTAGGCCCTGAACTCACAGAGATCCATCTGCCTCTGTCTCCCAAGTCCTGGGATCAAAGATTTGTGCCTTCACTCCCTGAACTGTAGGGTGGGCTAGTGTGGCTGCATTGCCCTATGATCTTCAGGCAAGCTTTATTTATCAAAACACAAATAAAATACCACTATATTTCCCCTTTTGTCTAAAATAAAAGAGAAGGCAATAACTAATACAAAAACTATATATACAATAAGTACAATAATTATAAACAACGTATGAGGTAATAAATACATCAACAGTGTCTAATCCATTTGTCTTTGAAAATTCAGAGAAAATACTTTATTATCTATCCTATCTTGGTGAGTCCAAAGTATTCTATCTAATTTACTTTCTAACATAGCTTGTTTTTGTGTCTGGTAAACAAGGAAAAGGATAACTATCTATCTAGTCTTCAACTCCTTGAGAGGTCAAGAAGGAAATAATATTAATTAAATAAGCAGGAAGTTCAAGCAGGAAACTTCCAAAAATTGTGAGAAATGACAGAAACCACTGGTTGCCTGAATGGTTACTTCAAATTCCTCTGCAATGTTGAGGCATCCATTTTTGGCCTACAGGTCTACAATATTTGACAGATATTTCAGTGAAGGAGGCTATTCTAAAGGATTGTTCCGCCTTGTCTTGAAAATATTTGGTAGTCACATTTTTGTATGTACTGCTAGTCCAATTAGGGCAGCCTACTGTCAGCAGTCAAGACAACAGCACTTTATTTCCCAGTGGCTTACTTTTGCCACGAAGAAAATAAACTGCATATGGAATTTCCTTGATGCTCATCATCTTCTCTGAAGTAGATTGCTGCTGTCAGGAGCAGATGTGTCTCACTGCCATAAACAAAAGAGCCAATCACCCGAAACAATGACAAATATTCATAACCCAATAAAAGATAAAAACTATCCACCCCACCTCTTGGGAATGTGAGCATTGTTTTCTTAAATTTATTCCTGTTGTCTGGAGGCAACAGAATCTTGAGGGCATCCTGAAAAGAAAAGTTTGGGTTAATTGTCAACTCCTAGGAGAGGTAGCATTGTCATTTGTTGCTAAATGTCTGAAAAATGGGGAAGTGCAGGGCTTATCTCAAGTCTTAGTTAGTGTTAGGCTGGATCATCTTACCTAGCCACCTTGAAATTGTTCTGAGAAGATTGTAACCCAAAGCCAATCTTTTTTTTTTTTTTGTTTTTGTTTTGTTTTTTATTTTTTTTATTTTTTTTATTTTTATTTTTATTTTTATTTTTTTTTTAAATTTATTTATTTATTAAGGATTTCTGCTTCGTCCCCACAACCGCTTCCCATTTCCCTCCCCCTCCCCCGAACAATTCCCCCTCCCTCATCTGCTCGAAGAGCAATCAGGGTTCCCTGACCTGTGGGAAGCCCAAGGACTGCCCACCTCTATCCAGGTAATCTTTAGGTGGTGTTTTTCAGCTTATTTGTGTTAACGCAATACTGGAGGAATCATCCTTGTGAGTCCCATCATCCTTTTGGAGACTTCAAAGGTCCCTGACATTGACCAATGGAATCGAATTGAAGACCCGGATATTAATACACAAACTTATGAACCACTGATTTTTTGACAAAGAAGCTAAAATTATATAATGGGAAAAAGAAAGCATCTTTAACAAATGGTGCTGGCCTAACTGGATGTCAACCTGTAGAAGAATAAAAATAGATCCTTATCTATCACCATGCACAAAACTCAAGTCTAAATGGATTAAAGACCTCAATATAAATCATACCACACTGAACCTGATAGAAGAGAAACTGGGAAGTAGCCTGCAATGCATGGGCACAGGATACCACTTCCTATAGATATCCTCAGAAGCACAGACACTAAGAGGAACAATGAATAAATGGGACCTTCTGAAACTGAGAAGCTTCTGTAAAGGAAAGGACACAGTCAATAAGACAAAAAGGCAACCTACTGAATGGGAGAAGATCTTTACCAACCCCACAACAGACAAAGGTCTGATCTCCAAAATATATAAAGAACTCAAGAAACTAGACTTTAAAAGTTCTGAATAACCTAAATAAAAAAAATGGGGTACTGAACTGAACAGAAAATTCCCAACAGAAGAATTTCAAATATCCAAAAGTACTTAGGGTCATGTTCAACTTCCTTGGCTATCAGGGAAATGCAAATCAAAACAACTTTGATATATCATCTTACACCTGACACAATGGCTAAAATCAAAAAGACCAATGATAGCTTATGCTGGAGAGGATGTGGAGTAAGGGGAACACTCATCCATTGTTGGTGGGAAACTTGTGCAACCACTTTGGAAATCAGTGTGGCATTTTCTCAGGAAACCGGGAGTCAACCTACTCAGCATCCAGCAATATCATTCTTGGGAATATACCCAAGAGATGCCCAATCATACTACAAAAGCATTTGTTCAACTATGTTTTAAGCAGCAATATTTATAATAGCCAAAACCTGGAAACAACCTAGATGCCCCTCAATGGAAGAACAGATAAAGAAAGTGGCACATCTACACATTAGAGTACTACTCAGTGGTAAAAAAACAATGACATCTTGAATTTTGCATGCAAATGGATGAAAGTAGAAAACACTATCCCAAGTGAGATAACCCAGACCCCAAAATAGGGTTTGGTATGTTCACTCATTTGTGTATTCTAGCCATAAACAAAGGACATTGAGCCTATAGTCCATGATCCAAGAGAAGCTAAGTAATAAGGTTAACCCGAAGAAAAACCTATATAGATCCACCTGGAAACTGGAATCAGACAAGATTGCCAGGCAAAAGTTGGGATCATGGGGGTGGAAGTAGGGTGGGCGGAAGGGGAGAGGGGATAAGAGAAGTGAAAAAGGGAGGATCGGGGAGAGCTTGGGGAAGTGGGATGGTTGAGATGGAGGAAGGAAGTATATAGGAGCAGCGAAGGAGATATTCTAATAGAAGGAGCCATTTGGGGTTAGCAAGAGGTTTGGCTCTGGAGGGGCTCCCATGTATCTATGGGGATGTCCCCACCAAGGTCCTTGGGCAGTAGAGGCGAGGGTGCTTGAACTGGCCTTGTCCTGTAGTCAGACTGATGACTATCTTGCATATTACCATAGAACCTTCGTCCAGCTACAGATGGAGACAGAGACAGAGCCCCACATTGGAGCACTGGACTGAGCTCCCAAGGTCCAGTTGAAGAGCAGAAAGAGGGAGAATATGAGCAAGGAAGTCAGAACCACTAGAGGTTTATCAACTAAGACAGTTTGCCTGATCTAACGGCAGCTCACCAACTCCAGCTGGACTGGGAATGAACAAGCATGGGATCAAACTGGACCCTCTAAATGTGGCTGACAATTGAGACAGACTGAGGAGCCAATTACAATGGCACTGGATTTGTCTCTACTGCATGTACTGACTTTTTGTGATCCTATTGTCCATGGATGCACACCATGCTCAGCCTGAATGTACTGAGGAGGTCCTTGGACTTCCACAGGCCCTCTCTTAGGACTGGAGGTAGTCTTGGGGAGCATGTGTTGGGGGGAGCTGGAGAGAAGAGGGAGGAGGGGAGGAAAAGAAAGAAAATCAGTGCCTGAATCCCAGAACATGAATAAAGACCTGAATGTAGAAAAAAACAGAAAAAATTGTGTTACTGAAATGGATTAATAAAAATGCTGCAGAATCCCTTACAGTGGCAGGCAGCAGGCCATGTGATAGCAGGCAGTGGGCAGGATGTCACATGAGCAGCCAGTCCCAGGCAGGGACAGCTGCAGGTCCCCAAGCAGTAGCTGGTCCAGTGCAGGGACACACGTGACAGCAGGCAAGAGACAGAGACATGGACAGGCACACCATGCAGAGTGAGGCTGGATATTTGTTCCATGGGTTATGGGGGGAAGGGAGAAGGGGAGAAGAGGAGAGAGGGGGAGACAAAAATGGAGAAGGGGAGAGAGGGGGAGACAGAAAGGGAGAAGGGGATAAGTGGGGAGAGGCAGAATTTGCCTCTTCGAGAGGGAGAAGGAAAAGAAAAGGAACTCAGGCTGGAAGCTGAAGATCAGCTTTCCTAAGTGGACAGTGGATGGAGTGGGTGTGGCTTGTTTCTTAAAGGGACAGAACAGATCATTACAATTACCTCTTCAGCCCCTGTAGCTACAATTTTAATATAATTACAGAATGGAGGAAGGCTTTGTATTATATCATTGTTATTGAAGCCCTTTGCACATATTTTCTTTTGGCCTTGATTAGAGGGACAAATATAAAGTTCTTCTGAAAGAAAAAGAAAAAGAAACCTTCAAAGCCCACTCCCAGGAACATATTTCCTCCAATAAGGCTACACCTACTCCAACAAGGCCATATCTCCTAATTCTTTCAAATAATGTCTCCCCCCCCAAACCCTCCTCCTAGGTACCAATGCTCCCAATTTACTCAGGAGATCTTATCTTTTTCTACTTTCTACTTCCCATGTAGATTAGGTCTAAGTAATTCTCTCTTAGTGTCCTCATTGTTGTCTAAGTTCTCTGGGATTGTGGTTTGTAGGCTGTTTGCATTACTTTAGGTTTAAAAACCACCCATGAATGATTGCATGTGATAATTGTCTTTATCTGTCTGGGTTACCTCACTCAAAATAATGTTTTCTAGCTTCATCCATTTTCTTGCAAATTTTAAGGTGTCATTATTTTTTTTTCTGCTGTGTAGTACTCTATTGAGTAAATGTATCACATTTTCCTTATTCATTTTTCAGTCGAGAGGCATTTAGGTTGTTCCCAGGTTTGGGCTATGACAATCAATGCTGCTATGAACTTAGTTGTGCACATGTCCTTATGGCATGATTGAGTTTCATTTGGATATGTACCCCAAAGTGGTATTACTGGGTCTTGAGGAAGGTGGTGTCCTAATTTTCTGAGAAATCGCCATACTGACATCGAAAGGGGCTGTGCCAGCTGGAATTCCCAAAATCAATGCAGACGAGTTCCCGTTACACCACAACCTCTCCAGCATAAGTTGTCATCAGTGTTTTTGATCTTGGCCATTCTTACAAGTGTAAGGTGAAATCTCAGAGTTGTTTTGATTTGCATTTCTCTTATGACTAAGGATGTTGAACATTTCCTTAAGTGTCTTTCACCCATTTTAGATTCCTCTGTTGAGAGTTCTCTGTTTAGGTCTGTACTCCATTTTTTATTGGATTATTTGTTCTTTTGATGGCCAATTTTTTGAATTCTTTGATATTTTGGAGATCAGACCTCTGTCTGATGTGGGATTAGTGAAGATCTTTTCCCATTCTGTAGGCTGTTGCTTTGTTGATCATGTCCTTTGCTTTACAGAAGCTTTTCAGTTTCAGGAGGTCCCATTTACTAATTGTTTCTTTCACATTTCTTGGGAAAGTTTTTCTAAAATATACATGTTCATGATCAAATGAGCTAGAATTACCCATAGCAAATATTTAAAATGACCAAAGTCTAAATTTATGTTTAAAAATTAATGATTTTTATTGAATTAGTATAATATATTGAGTGGGTTACTTTGATTATTATTTCTGAGGGTTTTTAGAAAACTAAAGATTAGTTATTCAGTGTGATTTTCAAAGATAATTTCCAAATCAGAAAAGACACTGAGAATAGATGGGTAAATATAACATCCACACTAGAGCTATTATATCTTTGGGTCTGTAAATGAATACGATCATTTCTGCCACATTATGGAAGGGAAATAAGTGGTGTAGGGATGCATAAAGTGTACCCATGAGACCTACTAAGTCTGATTAAAGGACAGAAATTTATCATTTTCCACCACACTTCTTTTCTTTAAGAACGACAATAAGCTACTTTATAGCTATAATATGTGAATGAAATTCTTTTAGGAATCTCAAGATAATAAGGTGTATTTTTTGAGACAGAGTCTTACACTGTAACTCAGGCTGACCTGCACTTGTGTCTTCTAGACTGGCCTTATTGAACTTATGGCAATTCTCATACTTTAGCCTCCCAAGTACTAGGAATATTTTAAGGGCAAAAATGATAGTGTTTCTGCACTAAAGCACAGTGATTTGCTGTTCTATGTAAGGATTGATGAGTCACAGGCAAAAACATCAAGGCAAAAGAGGTGCTTAGTCTTTTCTATATTAATTTCAGTAGGGAAAATGGCGTTGATACAAGTATAGCTAGGGCTCTTTATGTACGGCTTCTCCATCTGCAATTCAACCAACTAAAGACCAAAAATGTTAGAATAATGTGTACGCACTGAAGAGGTATAATTCCTTGTCATCCTTCCCTAAACAATATAGAATGAAAGTTATTTACATCCTATTTACATTGTGTTTTTATAAATGGCCTAGAGCTGACATGAATTACAGGCAAGTGGTAGTGTATGCCTGTACTCGTCCCAGATAGTTAGGAATCTGAGGCAGGAGGATCATTTGAGCTCACAAATATGAGATCAGTCTAGGCAATATAGCAACGTACTGTTCACATAAAATAAAATGAGGTAAAATATAGGGAGATATGGGTGTACACTATTAATAAATATAACACCACTATATATACTGGACTTAAGCATGAATCAGATCTTCATATCAAGAAGGGTATTCTGGGAACCAATATCAGATACTGGAGGGCAGAACTATTGAAGTTCTAGGTTATATGGAAATTTTTAGAGCCCAACTTCTAATTATCAAGGTCCAGTTGGTGCTTCCTCATGATATAAGGCAAAACATTATAGTGTTAGCAGTTGTTATTTTAGGAAACTAAAAAAAAATTAAATCTTTCTTTTCAAATTTTTGTTAAGTATATTTTAACAGTAAGTTTTGAATGAAGACTCATGTCACACTTTATTAAAAACATACACACCTAGAAAATAGTATATGTGTCTTTGAAAATATACTTAATCATTTTAATTGAAACATTTTGACCAAAATAATCCTTTTTATTACTTTTAGCATATTGTGTCTATCACTTTTTCTATTACAATTATATCCTTCATATTATATTTACTATGCATTCTCATCTGACTGTCCAGTTGGGAAAACTATAAGAAATCAACAGTGAACCACAGAGCCTTAAGTTTCAGTCACCTCTGGCTAATTTTTGGTCTTCAATGAACCAAAAACTGTCTCATAGTTCAGTGAAAATGGACTTCAGTGACTGTAGAGAAGAGGCTCTTAGACGCAGGCTCATGTAACATGAGGGTCTATTTGCTTGTGGAGGTTTCTGTCCTGCCCTGTCCCCATAGATGTTTAGACCCAAATAAAATCACACAGAGAATCTCCATAAGTTATAAGCTGATTGGCCCATTACCTCAGGTTTATTGTTAGCTCTTATGACTTATATTAACCCATTATTCTGTTCTATTTTAGCCATAGGGTTCGGTAACTTTCTCTGTAGTGCAGCTCACACCTTGCTTCTTCAGAGTCTGGGCAGGAGGGGGAGGAATCAGCTTTCTCCTTCCCAGAATTCTCTTGTTCTCATTGCATCACCTCTACTTCCTGTCTGGTTTTCACGCCTATACTTACATGGCCAATGAGCATTTATTTAAAACATGATTGACAGAATACAGACAATTCTCCTGCACCAGGCTCATACCATCATGTAAGCCCTTTTCAGAACACCAAAGTGGTCAGTTTAATACCAGGGTCTGCTAGGTAAAATGCATGGGTCTCCCTGGGAAAGGGAAATGGAAGAGATCTCCTAGGTGAACTAGGGGCAGATTGGGATGGAAAATTGAATGATTGGGTTTGGATGTGAAGTGTAAAAATATTGAAAGAGATGACTGGAAAGGGGTTATTTTGGAGTCAGGTAGAAACCTTATACAAGGGAAATTCCCATGAATCTACAAAGATGACTTGGCTATGACTCCTAGAAATACTGGATATGTAGGCTAAACTGGCCATCTCCCATGATCAGACGGGTGACTACCCCAATTGTAATCAGTGAGCCTCCATCCAGTAACTCATGAAAACAGATGCAGAGACCCACAGCCAAACATTGGACGGAGCTCAGAGAATCCTGCTGAAGAGAGGGAGGAAGAACTGTAGGAGGCAGAGGGATCAATGACATGACAAGAAAACTAACAGAAACTGCTAACCTGGCTCATAGGAACTCAAAGAGTCCGAACCAACAACCAGGAGGCCTTCACGGGACCAACCTAGGCCATCTACTTATATGTGACAGTGTGTAGCTTGATCTACTCATGGGACTCCTAACAATGGGAAGAGAGGCTGTCCCTAATGCTGTGGCTGGCTCCTGGGAACGTACTTCTTATACTGAGTAGCCTTTCCCAGCCTTAATACAAGGAGAAGTGCTTAGTCCTAACACAGCTTGATATGTTATGCTCTGTTGATACCCATGGGAGGCCTGCCCCTTCCTGAAAAGAAACAGTGGGAGAATGGATTGAGAGAAGGAGGAAAGGGAAAGGAAGGATAGGATGGAGGGGAAACTGGGGTTGGGATGTAAAATAAATAAATAAATTTTAAAAAGAAAAGGAAAAAATAGCAGGGGCTGGAGAGATGACTCAGAGGTCAAGAGCACTTCCAGATAATCAGGTTCAATTCCCAGTACCCACATGACACAACCAGCTGTAACTACAATCCCAGGGGATATGACACCCCTTTCTCACCTCCAGGAGAGATGCACACATGTAGTGCACAGGCATACATGTAGGCTAAACACACACATAAACTATTTTTAAGTTACATAACAGTCAATACTGGAAAGTCAGCACCATGTCCAGCAGAATAAGATTTTGGTTAACAAAGCCCAACTCAGTCCATTTTTCCTAACCTGTACCCCAAATAAGATACCAGCAGATATTCTTGAAAATGAGTTGTTGAGGGCATTCCTAGAAATCAGACAGACCCTACTATCTGAGTATTAAGGAGCTTCATTTTTCTAGAAGAGAACATCAAACACTTTACTCTAAGTCTCCTTTTAGGGCAGAGTCCAGGAAAGAGTCTCAAGAACAAGTAGGAGCTGAACTCTTATTCTCAATTTGCTGCCCACCAACTATGGAACCTTCCACGATCTGCTTACCTCCTCCAGGATTTGATAGCCTCAGAGAATCCTGCTCTATACTGTAGAAGTAAGAAGGAGACCCTCAGAACAAAACCCTGCCTAGCTAAAGTTTCTACTTTTAAAAGAGAGCCTATCGGGTTTTCTCTTCCTAGAAAGCATATAAAAGCTATCTTTAGAGTGGTCCAAGGGGGTGAGGGCCCATCTAAAGCAGGCATCTGAATTTATGAATGTCAACCATGTGGTGCTGGCTTTGGAGGCATGAAAGATACAAAAGTGAAGGGGTCATGAAATTATCCTCTGTGGTTCCAGGGAGCCAACAACGCTGTGCAAAGTATGGAAGTACTGGAGTCACTACGAAAAGGCAATAGGCTGGGGACCCTGAGAGGCCACTGCATGAAGCTGTGAAGGTGCGGCCTGGGTTTCAGTTAAGTCCCAAGGGTGATGGAGACGTCAGAGATGTGAAGCATCTGCCAATGAGAGTGGCATACAGGGAGTGGTTCAGCCCAGGCAACAAACCTGGAGGAGTGGAAGCATCCAAGCCCTTGGAAAGCAAAGCCTTAGACACCAGACATGGAGCTAGAGGATTTGCTATTTGCCCTGCTGAGTTCTGATCTTGCTATGGTATTGTATTTCCTCACTATGCCCCAAAGAAACTCTTTCTTCCTTAAGTTGGTCACAGCATTTTATTGCAGCAATAAAAGGTAACTAATGTAAAATGTATCTAACATGGTAATGCATTTAAGCATCTGCTATGCTGTTCATGGGCCCCATGTTTCCTATGAAACCTGTAGGCACAGCTGAGCACAATCCATAAACGGAGGTCAGTAACCTTGCTGATTGATCCTCCCAAGTCTCTTGATGCTGCAAAGACTTTGCTAGCCAGGCTGAATCAAATGCAATCTTCAAAATCAACCCCAGGAAAGATGCAGAGTCTCAGAGAGACTAGGAAGGCTGTACTCTTACACTACTACACGGACTGTAAAGTGATGATCTGACTGATTGCACAGGGCTGTTCATCTGACATTTTTAACCCACCTACTATAGCTCCTTTTATACTAAGTTAATTCAACTGGCATGCTGTCATGTTACACACCCAGGAGGTCATGTTTTAGATTATAATATGTGTCATAAGACAAATAAATGGCTTTTAAAAGTCAGACAGCTATCTAACCAATCTAATAGTCCAGGCTCAAGAACCAGGCTGGCTCTGACCAAAATCATTCTTTGAGAATAGAGCTCTGAATATAATGACTATTGTCACCGAAGGCCACAGAACTAGAAGAAACTCAGAACGTCTGGCTATAGAGATACTTCACCGCAGGGAAGGGAGGAGGTTAAAAACATCTTCATCCTGTGATCAGGGGAGTTGTCCATCTCCCCTGAGGTTACTGGGGAGAGGGAAGATGCAGTAGGAATGAGCAGGGGAGAATGAGATAAGTTCACAGGGTGCTCTGAGGCTGATGGAAGAATGGAGAAGAGGATCTAGGGGATCAAAAAAAACAAACTATATTTGAAAATGTCATAATGAAACTCAATACTTAGAAGTTAATTAAAAAATAAATTGGTGTTTTATAAGAGGCTTTACAAAGAAAATACACTTCATAGCTCTCCATGGAATCATGAATGTGTGTGAGGCAGAAATCTTGGGAGTAGGGTTTCGACACACACAAAAATATCACTGGGGATTGTGTGGTGAAAGCTGTTTCAGATTTTATAAGTACATTTTCCAGAGCCATAGCACAATTCTGGCCCTTCATTCTATTATTATTCCTGTAAATACATCAAAGCAAGTTGTTTTTTTTTCTACTTCTAATAAGCCAGGCATAGGGAACCACCAGAAAAATGAAAGAGGAGAAGCAAAGCCTGCTCCCTGTACTCATTGCCATTTGCCTCTGTCCTCTGCATAGTTAGTACTTTTCTATCATATCCCTTCAACAACAGAGGGTAGTAGTCATAACTAGTAATCCCAATTCCCAATAGGCAATGAGCCCCAGGCACAGCTAGCTGCTTTTTGGGAAAGTGGCCTGAGCTTGTGGGGACAGGAAAGGACTATGCAGCTATTATAGGAAACCAAAGAGGGGAGATTCTTCTAAGCTCCACATGAAGAACTCACTGCCCAGAGGAAACAGGGAATGTCCAAGACCACATGGAAAGAAAGTGGTGCACTGGGACCTGAAACTGAAGTCTTCTGATTATGTTGTGAAAGTTGACTGGACATCCTCTGAGAAGTCCCGTCTAAAGGGCCAACAGCAGCATAGGGGGGCATGCCAGGACCTGATGAACAGTGAAAACTTCAAGTGTGTACATTCACAGGCAGGGGCATAGATTGTTGGCACACTTGATTTGGGTCCTAGAGCTAAGTGCAAGCAGCACTCGAGAGTGTTAATAATAATCCCATGGACTTTCTGTGAAACACCAGGGACAGAATTTATATATAATTCAGAAAAACTCTTCAGACACAGGCTCAACTTATGATGACACTGTGTTGCTCTATGACATGCACCACCACTGACAACCCACAGCCTCCTTCTGAGAAGGATACTCACATTCAGCTCACAACTGAAGATCTGTATAGGTTCATTAATGTTCTGCTTAAATTATATGTTAGTTAAGTAACTGCATTTATATACTATTGTTATTTAGTTTACCAGTATGCCTAAGACTGGAGGCGCATGACTTTAGTCCCAGACCTTGAGAGACACAGGCAGGTCTATCTCTGTGAGTTTGAGGCCAACCTGGTCTACATAATGAGTTTCAGGACAGGCAGGGCTATGTAGAGGGACCTTTTCCCAAGAAAAAAGAATGATATAAAAGCATTTATACATATATTCCACACAGAATCTTAGTACTATACCTACTAATCCTTGTGCAAATCCTTTCAGAACGAGGCAAAAAATCAAAATCTAAAAGAAAACCCAGACTATATTTCCTAATTTGTGCATTTCCTTCTAGTTTCACCATCACTGTTCAGTGCTCTGTGAACACTTCTGACTCTCGAAGCTCATGCCAACGGTGTTCCACTTTCCATGATCTCCTCTATCCCAAGTCTTCTGACCTGAGATCTTCCCCCCAAAGAAGCATTTCCTACCACAGTCCATGTCTTCATCCACCCCTCTCCAGTTAGCACCATTGCACTGGGAATCCAATGTGCCTGGGAGGCCCAACCCAAATTTCTAAGGCTCCCAAGGCTTTCCATGCTCACAACTTCCTAGGACTGCTTCTCTGTCCTCTACCACAGTCAAATCCTCCTACCGGGGCCACCTGTGTTCACGCCTCACGAGGACCCCTTTCTCTTATCAAGACCTTCTTTTCTCTCTTGACCACCTCCTCCCCCCAAGACCACTGCTCACACAGTCCCCCGTTAGAAATTTCCCTTGTAAATCAAATCCCCAATACTGACCACAGCTCCAAACGCACCACCACCCTCCTGGGTATTTCTCTAGCCCAAACGACAAACAAAAAAGAGTCAGAACCAGCGACTTCAGTTTAGATGCTTTAATAGCATGTTTGATTAGTCCCCCAGCTAGAACAACATTGTGACTGGTTGAGGTTGAAGGGGTGGTAGACCCTCCAACCTCTGAGACCTAGGCACCATTAGTTCTCATTGAGTTCTGATGTCTCTTCATCCATAGATCTGGGGTCTCCGAAGAGTTCGTGGAGCTGCTCGTTGTTCTCTAACACTTGATACACGTGTTCTGGGGTGATGCGCTTCCTGCCGTTGGTGTGAGCCTCCTCACCAGCCAGATCAAGGATGTTAGATGCAATGTACTCAAGCACACCGGCTAGGAATACTGGTGCAGAAGAGCTCAGGCGGCGGGAATACTTGCCCTCTCGCAGGTAGTGGTCTACCCGGCTAACAGGAAATTGAAGCTCTGCTCTGGTGGAGCGGGAGATGTTGCGTCTGCTGGAGATTTTGTTTCTGCAGGAGGTGTTGCCTTTGCAGGAGATGTTTCCTCTGGATCTTCTTCTAGCCATGGTGCTTGTTTGAAGAGACTGGCTGAACTCCAGGGCTCTTCTGGCCTTGGTCTCTCACAATACCCAACCCTCTGAACTACACATGTATTTATCTCTTCAGGACAGGTTTCTGTTACAACACAGACTTTATGATGTCACTGGTATCCACTGAGCTCTGATGGTCAGCACAGAAATGCCCATATTAGGAAAGAAACTGCCCACCTTTTCATGTGTGTGTGTTATACATATACATATGCACATGTTGCCTGTGTGTGGGTGCATGTGTGTGCGCCCTGAATTTGTTATCTGGAATCATCCTTGATCACTTTTCTGTCTTATTTACTGAGACAAGATCTCTCAATTCAAGTCAGAGCTCACCAATACAGAGAATCTTACTTACTAGCCACCTTACTTGAGAGATACTGCCTTAGCCTTTCACAGCTGGAATTACAACAAGCCACCAGGCCCACCTGATTACATCCTCTTTTGATGGGAACCCTTTCTATTGATTTTTATATTCTGACAAGACCTCTGCGTCAATGGAAAACTCCTACCGAGAGGATTAAACTCTATGTTATGTATCAGACTCTAGCTTTCTCTCAATTGATATAGTTACCTTAGTGTTCCCAATCAGTATTCCTGTTTGTAGTTTTTACTCTTCTTTGAACTGCTCATCACATTTGCCATTTCATTTAATATCTGCCAGATATTTACATGTTAAGTATGTAACAGGTGTTCATATCTCCTTGAGGATTTTGATTTTACAATTTTAGATCATCTTACCCCCTCCCCCCCCGTTTTGGAGCACATCCACAAATATACTTAACTGATTTACTTTATCTGAGACACTTTACAGCTATTTCCAGTTCAATGACAGAAATGTACTCCCATGCCTACCCTTTTCATCAGTTCATGTGACTCCTATACATCAACAGAACACTTAAAATTTATTTTTAACATATAGTCATTGTACCAATTAATGGATTTTTCAAATTTTGAATATTTATTTATTGGGGAGCATAATGTTCTGGCAAGCATTTGGGAGTCGGGGAAAAACTTGAGGAGTTGGTTCTCTCCACCATATGGAAGTCACTAGTGTAAGTACTAGTCTGAGCCTCCATCTTTGTAGGCCCCCCACCCTCACCAAACCTGACCCCTCCCCGAGGAGTGGCAAGACAGCCCTGCCCCTGTGCCCACCAACCTGACCCTCCCCCAAGGAGGGGCAAGACAGCCCCACCCCTGTGCCCATCAAACCTGAATCCTCCCCTGAGGTGAGGCAAGGCAACCTGCCAAAACCTTGACCCCTTCCTCAAGGAGGGGCAAGACAGCCCCAGCCCTGTGCCTGCCAAAATCTTGACCCCTCCGCCGAGGAGGGCCAAGACAGCCCACCAAAACCTTGACCACTCCCCAAGTCTATTTAAACTGCTCCTGGGAAAGTGAGGCCTTTTCTCCCCACTCCTCTACCGGTTACCCCTACCCCCACCCCTCCCCCAACCCCCCACTTCCCCTACCCCCAAATCCCCATCTGAGAATGCAGAAATCCCATTAAACCTGGATATCCTTTAATTCGACTCTATGTCATTTGGCTTGATTGGGATTTTTGCTAGGCACAGAGCTAGCATTACGAAAATTCCTAACAACTAGGTGTAGAGACAGTGCTCTTAACAGTTAAATCATCTCTCCAGCCCTTGTGTAAAGTTCTTTTTGATTCCGTTTTTACTATTGTGTTTTCTTCATTTCTAATTTAGTGTGCTGGCTTTTTTCCCCCTATTCCTTTACAGTTGATAAGTTATTGCCCATTGTTAACAACAGTGACTGACACTTTTCTGGTTTTGTTCTATTTTCTATTAAGATAAAGTTTACAGCAGCGTAGTACTCTAATGTGTAGATATTCCATACTTTCTTCATCCATTCTTCCATTGAAGGGCATCTAGGTTGTTTCCAGGTTCTGGCTATTACAAATAATACTGCTATGAACATAGTTGAACAAATGCTTTTGTCATATGATAGGGCATCTCTTGGGTATATTCCCAAGAGTGGTATTGCTGGGTCCAGGGGTAGGTTGATCCCGAATTTCCTGAGAAACTGAAACACTGACTTCCATAGTGGTTGCACAAGATTGCATTCCCACCAGCAATGGATGAGTGTACCCCTTCCTCCACAGCCTCTCCAGCAGAGGTTATCGTTAGTGTTTTTGACTTTAGTCATTCTGACAGGTGTAAGATGATATCTCAAAGTTGTTTTGATTTGCATTTCCCTGATTGCTAAGGAAGTTGAGCATGACCTTAAGTGTCTTTTGGCCATTTGAACTTCTTCTGTTGAGAATTCTCTGTTCAGATCAGTGCCCCATTTTTTAATTGGGTTAATTAGCATTTTAAAGTCTAGTTTCTTGAGTTCTCTATATATTTTGGAGATGAGACCTTTGTCTGTTGCAGGGTTGGTGAAGATCTTCTCCCAGTCAGTAGGTTGCCTTTGTGTCTTAGTGACAGTGTCCTTTGCTTTGCAGAAGCTTCTCAGTTTTAGTAGGTCCCATTTATTCAATGTTGCCCTTAATGTCTGTGCTTCTAGGGTTATACATAGGAAGCGATCTCCTGTGCCCATCTGTTGTAGGGTATTTTCCACTTCGGTAAAAAACAATGACTTCTAGAATTTTGCATGCAAATGGATGGAAATAGAAAACACTATCCTGAGTGAGGTATCCCAGACCCAAAAAGATGAACATGGGATGTACTCACTCATAATTGTTTTCTAGCCATAAATAAGGGTCACGGAGTCTACAATAGGTGAATCTAAAGAAGCTAAGTAAGAAGGGGAACCCAAGGAAAAACATATAGTTATCCTCTTGGCTAAGGGAAGTAGACAAAATTGCCAGGGAGAAAATTGGGATCTTGGGGGTGGGGTGGGATGGGGGTAAGGGGAGATGGGGAGAGAAAAGTTAGAAGGGAAGGAGGTCGGGCCTTGGGAAAACAGGAGGATTGGGATAAAGGAAGGTTGGACAGGGGAGCACGGAACCACAATTCTTAGTTAAGGGAGCCACTTTAGGGTTGGCAAGAGACCTGACCCTAGAGGGGCTCCCAGGTGCCCAAGCTGAGGTCCCCAGTTAGTTCCTTGGGCAGTTGAGGATAGGGAACCTGAAATGACCCTATCCTAGAGCAATACTGACGAATACCTTGCATATCATCCTAGAACCTTCATCTGGTGATGGATGGAGACAGAGACAGAGACCCACACAGGAGCATTGGATTGAGCTCCCAGGGTCCCAATGAGGAGCAGAAGGAGGGAGAACATGAGCAAAGAAGTCGGGACCACGAGGGATGCACCCACCCACTGAGACAGTGGAGCTGATCTATTGAGAGCTCACCAAGGCCAGCTGGACTGTGACTGAAAAAGCATGGGATAAAACTGGACTCTCTGAACATGGCGAACAATGAGGGCTGATGAGACGCAAAGGACAATGGCATGGGGGTTTGATCCTACGTAATGTGATGGCTTTGTGGGAGCCTAGCCAGTGTGGATGTTCACCTTCCTAGATATGGACGGAGGGGGGAGGTCCTAGGTCTTACCACAGGGCAGAAAACCCTGACTGCTCTTTGGACTGGAGAGGGAGGGGGAAAGGAGTGGGGGGAGGGGGAGAAGGGTGGGAGAAGGGGGCGTAGAGTGGGAGGAGGGGGAGGGAAATGGGAGGCTGGGAGGAGGTGGAAACTTGTTTTTTTTTTCTCCTTTTCTCAATAAAAAAAGAAAAAAAAGATAAAGTTTACATAACATAAAATTTACCATCTTAGCCAGTTATAAAATTTGGTGTCTACTGGCAATGTTATGAAACTGTTAGGATCCAACCATGGAAACTGCTTCCTGGAAACCAGATTCAAATGTCCTTACAGTTCTCATACCTCCAATCCTTTGCAGAGTAGCTTTAAGGTATTATGAGGTCTGATGCCCCAGTCTGGTATCGAACTCTTATATAGACATGGACGGCCTTGAATTTCTGATACTCGTGCCTCCACCTCCCAAATGCTGAATTATAGGCATGTGTCACCATACCTGGTTTATTCTGTGCTAGTGTAAGGGATTAAACCCAGAGAGCTTCAGGCAAGTTAGGCAAGCATTCTAGCGACTAGGCCACATTCAAGACTTCCACCCCTTTTTGAGACAGAGTATCTCTCATATATAGCAGACTGGAAACAAGGAATCTTAGACTTCTTATTTTCCTGTTCCAAGCGCTGTAGTAAAGTGTGCACCACCACACTTGGTTTGTGTGGTTCTGGGGACTGAACTCAGGGCTTCATGTATGCTAAGTAAACACTCTACCTACTGAGCTATGATACATTCCTAGCCCCTTTTGTGTTTCTTCCATTTCTTTTTCTTTTTTCTATGGTAATGAAAACTGAACAGAAGGCCATGCACTTGCTAAGCAAGCGCTCTTCCACTGACCCACATTCCCAGTCCTACCTTCTGACATCCATTGAAAACAGACTTACCTCCCTTTATGCACTCATCTCAGTACTCCTTCTTATATCTTCAGGTCTGTTCTTTGGTCTACTTTTTGAGGTAATTTTAACATCTTTTTTTCTCATGATCTAAATAGAATCTTTAAATATGTTCATTTTGTAAAAACTCTAAATCTTAAATTACAAAAAAATTCACAGAATCTTGCTTCTTGTACAGAGAGCTTCAGTGACTATAACTGTGGCAGGAACCTGAAAATACTTTTTAGCATCTCCTCTGCTTTACCTTCATATCTAATTAGTCATCAGTCATTCCTTCTCCATATCTTTAATATCGTTTCAAGAATCCATTCTGACCATTCTACTCCAATGCATTATCACTGTCCCCTACACATTGTAGTGACACACTTACTGTCCTTCCTATTCCTTCCCAGACTATCTTCCAATTCATTTCCAAGGGTGGTCATTTACTAATACTAAATCTGCTTGTGACACTGTATCACTTAGAACTCATCAGTGGCTTCCCATTCCATGTGGGCTAACACTTTAAATCTTAAGATGCTCTATATTGTTTTTCCGTAGTCTCTGCCTCATTGGCCATTTTTAAATATAAATCTATGTTCTGGAAAAGTCTGACTCATTTCCAACCTTGGTTAGAATCCACAAAGTCTCCTTAACTTTTACTTTGCATACTTTATCAGAAGTAAAATAAATACATGATTAATGATTTATTTCATGTCTGTCATTTTCTTTCAAGGTGATAGGAGCCTGTCCATTTCATTAACACTTTATCGTCAGAGACAAGCGCAGAGGCTAGAACACAGAACATACTCAATAGATACTACACTGCATCCATGAATGAAACTACACAAATCTAATCTTAGCTCACAGTTCCTCTAGTAGACTGTAGGTATGATTTCCCTCTTCAAGTAGATGAAAAGAACACCCTCTACCTCATGGGACACCATGAGAAACAAATGCTACGAGGTTCAGCACAGTACCTGCCATAAAATAAGTGTCCATGGAACAATCTTTATTACAGTCAATTTTACCTCTTATAGTAAAATACAGAAGGGTACCCTCAAGCAAGACGAATGGTAAGCTGTCTGAACCTTCCCAGAGCAGAATAATCTTAGAATTCTAACCTGGGTTTAAGAGCAACATATCCTCTAAGATCCCAGTGATTTGATCAAGCTTCTGCTGACTAAACTGAAGAAGTCAAAGACTGCCCACCTTATCCAAAATGAAGTTTCACAGAGACAGGGTGTGTTATTTGTTAACTATACAAAAATTTTGTAATAGTGCATGATGTTATTTATATAAAATAGGCACAATAGACATATCCACAGAAATAGCAAGAAGATTCGCAATTGCTAAGGACAAGAGAACAAGGAAAAAATAGTGACTGATAATGTGTAGGTTACTTCTATGTTCTAAATTTTAGAGTCTAAAATGATAGGTAACAGTTATGTTGGCACAACACTATAAATATACTAAAACTACTGAATTTGCTTTACAAATTAGACTGCAGTTAAAAAGAAAATAACCCTTTAGCTATCATGTAGATGGCTCAAGACCACAAAAATGACTCAGTTTCACAACTGGAAGCAGTACCACGCTGTAAAGGAGGCCTAAACTCTGCCCACATGGACAAGAGGTGAGTCTCTAAGAACATATCAGTATATTAGTCTTCAATAAATTCTAACTCCCACATATTTGAGCCACCTCAGCTGGTCCACACTAGAGCACAGATAAACTTATCCTTTTGAACCCTGACCAAAATACAGATTCATAAGCCCCCTCCTCCAAAAAGTGTTACCATTTTAACTTACTGGGAGTTTAGGTTAGCAAAGAGAACACAGATTCAGAACAAATGAACATCTAAATGGGTTTCACCCAAATAAAAATTGTTTTGCTTCTCATTTTGAACCTCAAATAAAAACAGAAAATAAAAAAAAAACATGCATACATACTTCTTCCAGTAGAGATGTTCTGCTGCAACACGGTAATATACAGCTGTAGGGTCAGTTGTGGGGCAGAGCCTAGGAAAGCCTGGATCACTGATGCCCGACTGAAGGCGGAACGGTGGGTAAACATCTTGCCTTCTGCCTGGCCCACCTCCTTCTCAACCTCCTCTGAGAGGCCATCTTTTGGCATCTGTCGTTTCTTAGTGATGCTCACATAAGGCTCTTCATTCGGGTTGGACTGACAGTAGAGGCAAAAGACTTCAAAACACCTAGGAACAAATTAATGAGTCATTGCAATTAATGACTGGCAGAATTCTGTCCTTTCCCAGTCATCTTGTTTTCACTTAGCCTGATTCTCAAACCCTTGCCCGGCTATTCTAAATCTCTAAGGATCAGTTCTTAGGGGTTCAGTCTTCTACAAGGACTCCAGTAGACCACTGGGAATTGAGCAAGAATCAGGAAAAGGTGACACTGAAAGCTACCAAGGCAAAGAAAACAAGACAATGGGAAGCAGTTAACACTCTAGAGCCACAGAAAAAAATGGTTAGCTTTTCTTCCTGACATACATTACCTGTGCAGCTGTAGATAAAGCCCTTAGATTCTGAACTTTCCCTCTCAATAATAAAATAGAGAAAACACATACTTTGTCATCCTGCTACGAAAGAGGACTAAAGGGTATAGGGCTGTGTGTAAACGTTCCACATAAAACTGATGCCACAAACCAGCCTAGTTAAAAAAGGATGTGCAGGCTCACTTAATCATCTCAGCACTCTCTAGAGTCTAGAGGCTGGGGAAGAATAATTGTCAAGCATTCAAGGCCAGTGTGGGCTATACAGTGAGTTATAGATGAGCCTCAGCTACAATAAGGCTGAGAGATGGTGGAGGAAGCGGGGATGGAGGGAGGGAGGAAGGGAGGGAGGAAAGGAGGAGAGGAACATGAAGATGAATGAAATTAGGTACTTTTATAGCACATAGTTGCTAAATGCTAAGAATTTAGAATTCATTGAAAGACCACATATTATCTATTTTTTTATCCTAATAATCCCATATTGGCCATGGTAAATTCAAACATGCCTGGGGTTGGCAAATGCCTTATTTAAGGAGTCCGAAGCCTGCTCTAGGGACACATCCTTAAGGAACCAGTGTCTAAAATTTTTGTCTCTAGATAATATTATAGATAGACACTGATGGAAAGAAAAAGTACTGGTGGCTATGATTCGTTTAAAACAAATACACACAGAGAGAGAGAGACAGAGAGAGAGAGAGAGAGAGAGAGAGAGAGAGAGAGAGAGAGAGAGAGAGAGGATAGATTTGATGGATGGATCAATGGAACAATGGAAAGGTACATGAAACAAAATGTTAATTATAGAATCTAGGATGCAGGTACTTGGGTGTACAAGTCAATAAGATTTTCTTTTGCATGTTTGAAAGCTTACATAATGAAATGCTAGGAAAAACAAGTTTTCCCTTAGTTTTAAACATTGACTTTTATGCCCTAAAACAAGCACTTTCATAACAATCTTATAACGCTGCTAGATTTTATGGCTTCACTGGGTTTATAGAATGTTGTTAACTTTATAATATCACCTGGAGGTATCTATGACAACCTAAGTACATTTATAATTTGAAATAGTAAATTAAAACCTTTTGATGCATGAAAAGAAATACAACAACCTTTCCGGTAAACACGAAGTGGACAGATTTCATGATTATTACCTTTGTTCACTTCTTTCTAGGGGGAAGAAAGTGTGTGGTTTGTGTATTGGGGAAGTCTGTCTACTGTCTTGTAATATATATTCAATCAAAGATGATTGTTGGAGCATCGAAAGTGGAAATGCATAGAAGATCGAATAAAATGGTCATGGTATTTATTCTCAAAGTGGTGATGACAGCAGATGTAGTTTACTAAATCTGTCTACTATCTATCTTGTAATATGTTTTCAATCAAAGATTCTTTAATATATTTCATCAAGACATGGCAGTATAGTCTAGTTTGTTCAGAAGAAAAAAAGATAATACTTTAGTTCATGAATTCAAGGCTATCTCCTCCAAAATTTAAACCTTTGACTGACAATGAACACCTCTGTTACTATTGTTAGACCATCAAAAGTGGTAAGGTGTAGAAGAGAGGTTAACGTGGTCGTGATATTTATTCTCAAAGAGGTGATGATAGCAGATGTACTTTACTAGATAGCTTGAAGACTCCGACTCCATTCATTCAGAGGTGCTCACTTTCTAGATAGGATAATGGAGCATATACAGAATAAATATAATATGTAACACAACAATATTTATGTTGTACTTTTAGTTCACATGATAGTTTCTGATATACCAGCTCACAAAGAAACCTTACAAAAGAATTTAAATCAGCATCACTTCTAATAGCAAAATAATGGGATTATTTTAGAGGTCTTTAAAATAAAAGGATAAATATATACAAGCACATCCATTCAACTAAATACTATGTTGTTCTCAAAACCAACAGTTGAGGAAAATGTCTAATATAAATAGCATCTGGTGAGATGGCTTAGTGGGTGAAGGTGCTTGCTACCAAACCTGAGCATTTGAGTTTAATCCCTGGGTTTCTGTTAAGTAGTGAAAGAAGAGAACAGACTCTCCCAAGTTGTCCTCTGACCTTCACACAGGCACCCAGATATGTGTGAGACATGTGTACATGCACGCAAACACAGACACACAAATACACAATCAAATTTACTTTTTCAAAGAAATTAAAATCCTGGGCTTGGAATATAGTCTGCTCAGCATGTATTAGGCCCTGGATTCAATCCATAACAATCTAATTTATTAAAATAAAAATACATTTATCATATTTGAAAAAATATTTTATCATATTTGATAAGGGAAGCAATTTTTTCAGTTTCTTTTTTTTCCTTTTTGTAAATTGATTTTTATTGAGCTTTACATTTTTCTCTGCTCCCCTCCCCTTCAACCCTCTCCCAAGGTTCCCATGCTCCCAATTTACTCAGGATATCTTGTCTTTTTCTACTTCCCATGTACATTAGATCTATGTAAGTCTCTCTTAGTGTCCTCACTGATGTCTAAGTTCTCTGGAATTGGGAAGCAAATTTAAGAGAAACCGTCAAACATATATTCACACAAACATACACATGAACAGTGAAATGACAGAACTGAATTATTGTGACTCAAAAGTGCCAATTGTTAAAAAGAAATTGTGTAAACAAGTTGTTAAACAACTAGCACATTGGTCAGACTTGATGGGGATAAATTTTGTAAATTAGTAAACTGCTGAAATTTGGGTTCATTTTTCCTGACAGTTTACAATCATACCCCATAAAATTACTAGCAAGGATACAAAACAAAGCATTAAGAATTATTCTGTTTAGGCAGTTGAATTAAAGATTTTATTTTCTTCACTGTACAAATATATTTTGTTTCTCTGTTATTTTAACAAATATTCTTTACTCGTGATTTAAAAGTTAAAGTTAGAGATTTTAAAGACCAAAATAAACAAGCAAAAGGTAGAACATGCTAAAAGCTGCTCTAAGAAATGAATGAATGAAATAAGGGTTTGTATAAAAATGAAACTCTATTGATGTTTGAGGAGAGTATATAAAATAGGAATCATTTATAGAATTTTTTTAAATGAAACTTGAGATCAACTTATGCAAATGACAAAGTTTCCAGCAAAAATAAAAAAATAAAAAAAAATAATGGCACAGGAAGCTCCAATGTTGGAGCCTCTCACAATTCACTGCTTTCCCCAAGTGATTTATTTGTCTTTGTCCTCCTTTTAGACAGGGTCTCTCTATGTTGTCCTGGCTGTCCTGGAGCTCACTATGTAGACCAAGCTGGCCTTGAACTCATAGAGATTCACCTGCCTCTGCCTCTGAGTGCTGGGATTAAAGTTATACACCACCATGCCTGGTATATCTTAACAAAACTTCAAACAATGTATCTTATAAATTTATGAACTGTTCCAAGACCTCTTACTACTACTACTACTAAACACTTACTACTACTTCTAAAAACTAAGAAACAAACTATTGTTTTCTTAAAATTCTGCCAAGAATCATCTAATTACTCCAATGTTGCTTAGAGGGTTTGTTTTAATTGTTTCTCTGCACGAACTACTTGAATAAAATCACCCAAGGTAAGAGCTAAGGATGTAGGTCAGTGGTAGAGGACCAGCATCCTTCATAAAGATTATTCAAGGTAGTTTTTCAATATCACATACTCCTTTGGTCAGGAAGCTTTTGTGTAATGTAAGTATTTTAGGTTCTATAGGCTATCAGGGTCTCTGCGCAACTCTGCCTCTGCAGACAAATAATATATAAAGAAATGGCTATAGATAGTTATATTCCAATAAAACTTTATTTACGGGGGCTGGAGAGATGGCTCAGAGGTTAAGAACACTGACTGTTCTTCCAGAGGTCCTGAGTTCAATTCCCAGCAACCACCTGGTGGTTCATAATCATCTGTAATGAGATCTGGTTCCCTCTTCTGGCCTCCAGCCATATATGGAGGCCAAATGTTTTATACATAATAAATAAATCTTAAAAAAGAAAGAAAATAGAAAAAAAAACTTTATATTTACAAAAACAGGTGGTGGCATGATTTGGCCAGTGGAGCACAGCCTGAAAACCTCATGATGATCTTTGCTGTAGATATTTAGTAATTTGATCATTTTTTTCACTCAGTTCCATTTTCTAGCATAATATAATTTATTTGTCAATCATAACAGCAGTTTGTCCCCTAGGTAAAACTAGGCATGTTGGTGGCAGCACAAATGACTTGAGGTACCAAGGACCCTAATGAAAATACTTTTTCCAAAGAAATATTTGTTTTTTCCAGAATATTTAGTATAACTTAAAGATTTTCCTTCAAATTGGAAAAAAGATAATTCAAGACACTATCCAGTTCATATTAGAAAAAACTATAGAAACTATAGCTAAACATTTAAATATATGACTAAAATTATAATAAATAAATGAACTAAATAGTTCTGCCAATGACTCCCTGGAGTAATAAAGGGGTAGAAGTGAGCTAACAGTTACAGTCCATAATCATTAGTGGAAGGTATTACAGACTAAGGATCTGACATATTAAGGCAAGCACTATATAGAATAAAATATATATGCACTTTAATTGGGTCATATTGTATGAACTCAATAACAGCATCTCCCTAAAAATGGTAGTTTGGCTACCCTAACTTGAGTAGAAGTAAATTGCCCCCAAACAACTTGAAAATATTACTAAAAACCATTGCTAAGGGGTAAAAGGGAAGAAATGTTGTGATTCCCTTGTTTGTGGAAATAACTGGATCTTTCTGAAAAGCTGATGATTTCAGAGTTCAAATTAGAACCTGTCATTAGGAAGAAATCTCAGTAATAATTTTTAAGTCCCATTAACCAAAAATCAACAAATTTCCTTTTCATTTGCAAGCTAAGGGTCTTGAAACCTTATTTTGTGTATCTCATTTCAAAGATCATGGGTCCATTACTTCTTGACATAAATCAGCTAATATCTGAATATGAGACTCTTTTCCTTAATAAAGTTTTTTAAGTACATTGATGACTGAAGAATACCAAAGAATTTATAATAAAGAAGAAATTTGTCTTATGTTCATATTTAGGAGGAAAAAACCCTAAACTCACACTCTGCCATTCAGTTCTATTGTTCTTAACATCTTAATATACACCCTTGAACTCTAGATTATAGTTGCTGTTTTTATAAGCAATATTCTATCAGCTTTGTGTTGAGGTACTCTTAAGGTTAAGAGACACTTCTAAATGACAGCAATGATAGAGGATTCTTACTTGCCTGGTTACTTTTGGTTGTTTATTTTTTTTTTAAATTTTGCTCACAAATAATGAACCATTTAAAGCTTTGAAGATGGAACTGCTGATAAAGTGTACTGAACACTCTACTTTCTTTTACAGAACACAGAGAACATAATGAACCTAATTGCCTTTTGGAAGGAAGCCTTGGGAACATGCTCCAGAGCCTCATTTACTCCTTGTATAAAATGGGGACAGGGATTGAGAGCGCCTATAGCATTGGCGGAGCACGGGTTTAGTATGCCTAAGGTCCTTGATTCCAGCACCAAAATAACAGATACGCAGTGAACAAATCCAAGAGTCAATCAGCTAAGGCATGGAGGTGTGAACCAATCCTCTCAGCACCAGCAACCTTTGTGAATTCTCAGTTCCCCAAGCCACTCCACCCAAACATGAGTTTCCTCCCCACAGATGACATTAAATGATGAGTGCCTTGTCTAAAGTCAAACCTCACTTTGCTTCTCGAGCAGGGGCACTAGCAGGACCACAGGGCTTGCTTAGGAACATGGGTTCCCTACTAGCTATTTGATTGCCATGCTTCCTAAGTACCCCCAACCCAATTTTCTGATGCCTCCCTGACTGCCAGCAACACTACTACCAGCATAGATTTCTTGTCCTTTCTAGGAATCCCTAGTTTCTGAAGAATGGGGAACCTGTTTCCCGAGTTTGCCATAACTGTTAAACTGCACAGTACAGTAAGCTAAAACGGTTGTGTTTAAAGTAGCATGCAAAGTTTTAATATTGTGAACGCTTTTTTAATCTGAACATAAACTTTTACTTTCGCATTTCCCCGAGTAAGATAAAAGATAGGAAAATAATACATTTAAATTCCCTTCAAGTTCTGAGATTAAAATCAGGTCTATTTCATGACTGTGTACTTCTTGTTTTGTGTTCATAGAGATTAATTCTCAGGGCTAAGGATTTAGCCCAGTGGTAGAGCATTTGTCTAGCCTGTACCAGGCCCTGGATTGACTCCACAGCACCACAAAGAGCAACAACAACAACTTCTCCCCCCAGAAATGGCATTAACAGTTTTTCTTAACACATAGTAACTTCCTGTCTTCAAGGCACATTGTGTCCCAGATTTCATGACTATATTAGAAATTGGGCAGACTCAGAAGACATCTCTGGTACCGTATGTTTTCACGCTAGACAATAATCATCACGCTAAGAGAAAAGTAGGGTGCATGAATTTATAGACTTCTGTATATGAATTAAATAAATTTTAACAAAGCACTTAGAGTAGTGCCTGGTACACAGTTAAGTGCCATGTGCTTGATAAACAAAATTAAATGACCCATAAAGGCTCTGACTTTAACCGCGCTTAGAGTAACTTCTAAAGACCACGCATGCCAATCCTGCAGAAGTCCACTTGACCACAGAGAAAGCCACATACTTTTAGGAGACCAAAAAAAAAAAAAAGGCAAAGACTGCTGCTCTTTTTGAGCAAATTCAAGTTAACATTGGCAATTCTATCTATGGGTTCTGAAATCCAGGACATCTCCGGAGACTGGAATGGGAAGGTTTGGGCAAGCAGGGCAGGTCAACCCTGGTTCTGGCCACCTGTCCCCTTCAGGAAGGCCTCTTCCCCAGCTGGGGCAGTAGAGGGGGACCGGCCAGGGGCTGTGGCCTAAGGGCGGGTTCTGGGTTCCACACGCACCTGAACAGGGGCCCAAGCTGGAGCAGGTGCATGAGCAGCACCAGTGGCCGATCGCGGCTGAGGTCGCGGTGGACGAAGAGAAGCGTGAACTGCACCAGAGCACAGGGCATCAAGGAGAAGAGCAGCGTCAGCGCCTGCCACATGCGGTCCCCATCAGAGCGGTAGGTGCTGCTCAGGTAGAGCGCCGCTATCGTCTCGGCCACGAACAGGAACAGGGACGCTAACACCAAGGCCTGGAATTTCATCTCCGTGCCTCAGAGACTCGCCCGGCGGGTGGCGGCGGCGGCAGCGGCGGCGGCAGTGATGGTTCACCGAGCGGTTCCCAGCATGCCCGGCCCCGAGCCGCCAGCACGCAGCGTAGCCCGCCGAGGGCACGCGGGCCCGGCCACAAGCCCCAAGCAAGCCTGAGCCCAGCCTGGGGGCAACCGCCACAAGGGGGTGGGGCGGGCAGCATGGCTCCGCTCGGACACGCCCACGCGCACTGTGCGCAGCCACCAGCGCGCACCACAAGCTCATGGAGGCGCTGGGGACACTGTTCTGGGCGGGTCGCGAACCCGCGCCTTCTGACCACAGCTGCCTGAGCACGCCTGGAGGCCGCCAAGCCAGCTGGCCCGCGCGCAGCCTCTGGGTCCTAGAGTCCGTAGGTCTAGGCTGTCTTGAATGCTTGCTTTAAAAGCAGCAGAAACCAGAATTGGGGGTGAGGGAGTCTGAATTCCTTCCTGATCCACAATCCGTCTGGTTTCACGGACGGTTTTCAAGTCTGGTTTTCACTAATAAGGAAGCAGTTTCCAGACCCACACACACCTACCTCTGTTGGTATGCCAACCCCTAAGGCTAACACAATTCTTTTTCGCTCAACTGTTTATTTTAAAAACCTGAATACAATATATTTCAACGTATTCTTTCCCCTATCCTACTCTCCCATCCTTCCAAGAACCAAACTTTATGCTATCTGTCACAAAAATACCTAAAATAAAAAACAGTAAGACAAAAAAAAGTCAAAATCAGCAAAATGAAACAAAAAGTACAAAAATAATTTAAAAAAAAAAAAACAACCAACAAACATGGAGTCCATTTTGTGTTGGCCCACTACTCCTGACCATGAGACCTGCCCTGGAGCGTGGCTGGCAGGTACTCACTGACACTCAATCGCAAAAACAGAACATATCAACTGCAAATATCTTCTTGGTTGGAGGTTGGAATTTGTGTCTACGTCCTTTTATCAGTGCTGGGATTTTGTCTGGTTTTACCCTGTACACATCCTGTGTACCCACTGAGTTTTTCACAACCTTCTATACATCAAGATGGACACCCCACCTCCCACAGACACAGACACACACACACACACACACACACACACACACACACACACACACTCCTCCACACCTTCTAAGATAATTTTCCATGAAGAAGCCTAGGCAGTTTGGACGCTCACCTTACTAGACCTGGATGGAGGTGGGAGGTCCTTGGACTTCTCACAGGTCAGGGAACCCTGATTGCTCTTCCAGCTGATGAGGGAGGGGGACTTGATGGGGGGAGGGGGAGGGAAATGGGAGGCGGTGGCGGGGAGGAGGCAGAAATTCTTAATAAATAAATAAATTTTTAAAAAAATTAATAAATAAATAAATAAATAAATAAAAATAAAAAAAAGAAATTGGATGATTTTAATTTTCAGGCATCTTGGGCATTTTACTATTTTGGAAAATGATGTAAATATAAACAAGATGTAAAGATTCGTAAGATCTCCACAAGAACGAAGAGAGGTGTGGACAAGTTGAGTCGTTTGACTTGGTTGTTGAAGTGACCTCAGAAAATCTATTTATAATGGTTGAAGGAGAATTGAGCCAAGGCCTGAGAAGTACCAGGCCCTTTCTCCAAAAGGATTACGAATGCCTATTTATAGAGACCAGCATGCCACCACGTCCTGGATCCAGATACACACAGTCACAAACAGAATCACCAGCAGTCCTCCACGGTGTATTTGTTTAATATTTTATTTGATACCATCATTAGCTTTAAAGGGTAACTAATGAGTAGCTACAAATAATTAATTAGAACACAATAACGGTTTAGCATCAGATCTTAAGGCAAAGGATTATCACAGGTTTTACATTATTAAGTGGACCGTGTTGTGGAGCAGCGGTGCAATAAGCCAGCAACATCACTTTAAACAATAAAGTGCAGTTTATGGCAGATTATTTTCTACAGTACAAAACTGATACAGAAAACACATTGGAAAGATCACAGTGTTTTTGATATTATAACAGCAGCTAAAAAATAGTAAGGTGCATCACTAAGTTTCTAAGTCAGTCTTGCTTCGGAAGAGATGGCATTACACCAGGCAGTGGACTGTAAGCAACCCCCCCCCCCTCCGTGAAGCTGAAGCAAATTCAACTGACAATTGTCGTCCCGCTCCAGGAACAATAGATAACAAAAGCTAAAATCTGATGAGCATTTATAAGTTGACCTTTCCGAATTATCACTTGTCATTTTATCAGTCAGATGAACATATACATTTACAACTTAGTTTCTCTACCCTACATTTAAATGGATTTTCATTAAAAATCAATGTCAGATATTGCATCATACTTCCTCACTAAGACCAAAATACCCACTGTGATTTTTTTAAAAAAATATGTGTACTCAGTAATAGACTTATAGAAAGTGATGTTTGGGTATAATAATATGTAATAGGCCAGAATACTTGATAATTTTGTTTTATTATAAAATATCATAGTATAACATTTTGTAATATAGTAAAATGATTAGCAAAATGTTCTGCACTAAGATTAGAACTGCTCCTGATATATCTTTCAAACCCCTCAAAGTACCCCTACAGACATATAAGAATTAGCAAGAAGTCAAAGAACTTGATTTTGGCAAAAAGGCATTTTTACAAAGCCTCTCAATTGGTGTGCAAGTATTTCAAAATTCTTGTCATATACAACAGATAACTGGTGTTGAATTTAATGTTAATAAAAATTAAAAGAATTTTAAAGTACTAATAACTAATTCCTATCATTTGGTTTATTTTTTATAATTTTGCTTTATTCGTAATTGGTGGAGAAATACAGCAAAGAGCGCAACTTTATTAATAATACTAATTTATCGAGCACATCTTTAAACTTCAATAGTACATTAAATTGTGGCGCTCCTTTACTGTTAGGTGCAATTAGGAGTAAGTTGTTATACTATATTGACAATTTCCTATTTGGGGTATTGCCTCAAAAGATTATGGAATTGCACTGGTTTGCTGCTTATGAAATGTACCATCAGGAAGATTAACTTTGTTTTAACCCAATGATGATACAAACATATTTTTTTAAATATTGCAAATTGTGCAAAAATGAAAACCCTTTTGGTGAAGTAGATTCTATTCACTCTAGTATGTGATGTTTGACCAGTCCCTAGTTATTTATGGCTTCTCAACATGGTTCACTGATTTCTACAAAATCCATTTTAAAAATTCTGTTAGTTTGGTGCCACTACATCCAAGAGACTGGAGTGGCCTATACCAGATCCTGAGACCAAACTATTATTCTTACAGTGTTCCATTCTTACTGCTGGGACATCTCTATAATACAAATAATACTGCATTTTCAAGAGCAAAAGGAGTTTACCGCTGCTACAGTCTTCAGAAGACACCTCTAATATTAAAAGCCCTAAAAGATACAAGACTGATTATTTGAAGCAATATGCTTATTTGAATATATCTATATATAAGTATTACCACATTCAACTTGAATCAAATTTAATGACACAATTTATTTTACTGGTAATTGCCACTTACACACAGACATCCCACTAAAATATGCTGTAATAAGGTCATTTGCTAAAGACAGTAGACAAGTATAGATTTTATGCCTTTTTTATACTGATTGCTAAGTCACAGCTATTTCACACACAATACAAGATTATACACTGAGGAACACATCACACAAAATATATGAAGAAAATTTCAGTAGAACTGCATTATTCTATATGAAGGAATTCTGTTTACACATACACACAGGTGTTTTACCCATCTCCATTCTTTTGGAGTGCTCATTGAAAGCATAACACAAGGGATCGTATTGGGGTACTTCAGGAAGACCTTTAAGACATAAATCTTCAGCTACTTTCAATTTAGTAAGTGAATATTCCATAACAAAAGTGGTATCTTGCCTTTCAGGTGATTCTGAGTACAAAGATAAGTCTGCTTCATGTGTCATACAATTCGCTGGCCCTCCTTCCACCCCAATGCAGAACAAAAACACAGATTTGGTTTTCCATTTAAGTAACTTTTCAAAGTTGATTCAGAATGGGTGAATAACAGGTACCCCCAAAGGAAATGAAGACGCAGAGAATCCTGAAGATGAGAGACTTTGTCATTTGTGAAGGGAACTAGATGGAAAGGACAAGGTTCAATATTTAAAGATAAAAATGAATATTCTTTTAAATCTTAACAGCATCACCCATTAGGTCCCAATTTATTAACACTTTCAATTTATAAAATAAGGGGAGAGACTTTGTTCGTGTAGGAACTACTTTGGTTTTTGTCTTTTATGACATAATAAAAGACATAAAAACAATATGGCCAGTCCTGTTTATGGATTAGAAATAAGATACATGTGGCCACTACCTTATTCTCATTGCACAGGCACTCTTGTGGCAGCTTGCCCTGTACTTGTGATCTGACTACAGAATAGTCCTAATTCTGGTTGCAACTGACCTCGAGGTCAGCCCTTCTGTCTAAAGTAGAATCAAGTCTTGTTGAGCCCCATGCTCTTAGCTAAGGACAGATGTGGACAAAGATACAGAGGAAGCCTGCCTTCGTAGGAGAAGAGAGGTCATGTGTGTGATTAAACAGACATAGGGGGTAAAAAATCCATTATCAGAATGAGATGTTTAGAGACACGTGATGACACATGCTGACTTGAAGGTGAATTAGGATTAAAGAGATTTCAGTAAGCAAAAACAAAAAGGCCCAGTGGTAAGGCTATACTTGTTTAGTCTCATTAAATGCACATGTACAAATTATCTTCAGATATCACGCTTTGGTAAGCAACCCCCAAGCCTGATCCTGTCTTCTAGCTTGCCTTTCTCTAGCCAAATTTATGCTAAGATCACATGACCTTGGTAAATTTGAGGGTTAGTCATCCCAGCTATTAATTTGAGACATAATAATTTAAAGGAGGCTTCACAAGCAGCATAATTCTATTCCTACAGGTAACACACTTCTGATGACCAAATTAAAAAAAATGCAGATCAAAATCAGTGTTAAATTATGCTATTTCCCAATTCATTTTTTGCTATATAGTTATGGCCTGGATGTTCCTTTTCTTCAGTTATTGGCAACAGAATCCTTTATTTTCAGTCAGCAAAATAAATATTTGTGTTAAAGAGAGCGTCTAGACTATACCACCCATTCCTCTGGAGGAAATTCTTTCAAGTCAGAACCTTCTGAGGCACAAACACCACAGTCAGAATTGGTAGTGGAATATAAAATATATAGTTACCCTTCTAGTGTTCTGGGCCCCAAACACTGCATCTTCATGTGAAATGTGTTTGTTTAGTTTTTAAATATAAACTGAGCATAATTTTATGTGCACATAGTAGGAACCTAAAACATAGAAGCCTTTTTAAATAATAAAGAACCCATATTGACAAATAACTCCTATGACAACTGTATGAATTAGGCAAGGTACCTAACTATATAAAATACCCCCCAAAAAGTGTCAGAACAAGGATTTAGGATTTCTAACATGGTTCTCTTGACATTACTACTTCCTTTTAATTGTGTCTTTTCTTTGATGATTTGTTCTTAACACTGGGACTACGGCCTAGGGCAGCATGCATGCTAGAAAGGTGTTCTACTATAGAATTACATCCTCAGCCTGTGTATACTTTCTTAGCCTGGTTATATATCCCAAACTCATATTTTTTGCATTGAAATTACTGAGATATACTCTCTACAGAAACCAAAACACGGGGAGGAGGCGGAAATTTTTTCAATAAAAAAAAAAGAAAGAAACCAAAACAATTTGCATAACACTTTGATTAAAATCTCAAAGAAAACTAAAGAAGTAAAAAGAAGAGATGGGATTTACTAGAGAGCAAGTAAGCTGTTCTATGTAATGAATTGTCATAATTGAATACTATTATCTTAACAACATGGTCAATTGCCTGGAAAAAAGTCAGTGGGAAATATACACTGTCAAGCTTCTGTTCTCTTCAAATACCAGGTTACAAACTGAAAAGATGTAATGTGGCAATGAGATAGGGTAAATTAAATATAGACAGTTAAGGGTAGAAAGAAAGGCAAGTAACTGTGTTAATGCCACAAAGCTACAGTGTTTTACAATATATTGCTATTGAAGTATAATGCGTCTCCTTCCTTATTGTTAAGGCTCTTTCAAAGTATCCTCAAACATCTCCACTCAGCATTCAGGACTGATTTTGTCCCATATAGTAAATAGCATGATAGCATGAACAGTAAGAGCTGAAGGGATGGCTTGGCGGTTGAGAGCATGGAGCTCCACCCCACTTTCTGGGAACCCAAGTTGGATTTCCCTTCCCAGAATTCACATCGGGTGGCTCAGAGCCGTCCATAACTGTAGTTCCAGCACTATTATGCACATATCCACACATGTACTTGTAATTAAAAATAATAAAACTGCCACAGTAGCCTTCATGCTTTAACATTAAGAATGTTACTACACATGAAATTGATTATGAAATAAATGACATGACTTAATTTCCTGCTGAAAATATGTGTCTTTCATCCCTTTCTTGGGAAAGTAATATAGAAGAGGACTCTCTAACTAGCGGTGCTTGTCTTTCAGGAAAATGGAAATGATAGGCTTAACAGCCAAAAAAAAAGTGTAGCCTTGTTTCAAATTTACTGAGATGGTACTTCAGAAAGACCACACCCAAACATGACCCCTTTTTAGACATGATATACAAAAATAGCAAGCTTTTCACAATGATCAGCACAAAGTTACGGTCACTCTATTGTATCTTTAAAAGATAGGTTCAGTTTTTCTAAAGCTCCTGGAAACATAACAGATACAACAAAGCTATGTGTCATTTCCTAGTCCTTTGGTTTTCTGGTCCACATAATGAATGATGGAAGAGGTGGGCAGATTTTTAAAGGAGGTTCCTTTGAGAGAGGGGCGGATTTGTCTACTGCAATGTTGGCATATTTCTAATCTAGAATACTGAATAAATGAACCTGAAAGGAGAAACCAGACTTCGAATCCTTGTTTTGTTCCCTCCTAGCTCTGTCTTTGGGGGGACCACCTAACACACATTGAGGGGCTGCTCAGACACAATGAAAGCATGTATTCCTTTATTGTAAAAGGCCTAATTCTGCCTGGTTATCATTAGCCTGTAGGGCCCATGCCAAAGGCATTTTAAATGAGATGTTGTAGGAGCTGTCACTGGTCCTTTCAGAAGGAGAACATTCTGTAAACAGAATCTTCCTTAGGGCTTCCAAAAGGTGCTTGCCCTCCTCAAGAAAGAACTTCTGGAATCGAATTAAGTTTTACTCCAAACAGTATTTTCACAGATGGGCAATTAAAGCCAATTTTATATGTTGAAATATGAGGGTGTGAAATGGGACCATAAGCCAACAAGGTACATATTTTGCAAAATTCATTTTGTCCCAGCTTGTGTTAACGATTGTAAACATGCAAAGAGTCATAAAATATAAAAAGACAAGTTCTTTTCTTTGGTAAGATTCTTTGAGAATCTTATGAATACAAGAGATCCTCTTTTTCAAAATAGGATCACACATATAACATTCATACAAACCCATACAAATCCATTGGTTCATACTGCTCCACAAGCCAGCACACACAGAAATATTTCTAGGCAGTAACTCCTCCCAAAGTCTATCTACAGTTCAAATAGTGCTTCAAATT
This sequence comes from Microtus oregoni, assembly GCF_018167655.1. NCBI lineage: Eukaryota > Metazoa > Chordata > Mammalia > Rodentia > Cricetidae > Microtus > Microtus oregoni. The sequence continues at coordinate 337,978 of NW_024544808.1, read as the reverse complement.
ATATGGTATTAAATGTATCATGTACACATATGTACCTATGTATATCCAAATAGCTAATGACTATTGAAACAATGACATCTTATACAGCATAACAGTTTTCTTTAATATGATGTTTGAACTTCAGTGGTTAAATACCGGGACTGTGGTAAACTCATATTCTCTGTATGGAAGTGACAGTTGCTTCTATTAGTGTTTAGCAATCCACTATTGGCTTGAAGTATTTTTATAACCTTTGTTATTAGCAAAAGTAAACTTAATATGATAACTAAAATCAACTGGTATGATAGTAAAGCTCTAGCATGTCCTTTGTTTTGCAAGGTAAGGTGACCAGCCAGGGAGTCCATTCCGCTCTTAATCTAATAGGATAAAATAGAATAACATTCATTCGATAACCACTTCTATTTTCCTCATTCCATGTCTTTCATGGTATTCTATGAAATATGAAAATGACTTACCTTTGTGGTAGTTACCCTGATCTTTGAGATGAGTGATTTTCACCGAGAGCATATTTTACAGTCTAATAGCTTCATAGAGATTACAAAGATGAAGGCATTTGAAGAATTACTAACATATACAATATACAGGTCACACTTCAAGTTGAGACAAACACATGACAACAACACTTATTTGCTAGATAAGAATTTCCCTGTCTTCTTTTTTGTTTGTTTATGGTACTAGGCATGGAACTAGGGCCTTGTGCAAGCTAAACAAGCCACACCCCTAAGCTACTAAGCTTAGGCTGCCACTAAAATTACACTCCTTCCTGCCCGGAATCTCACTATACTGAGCTCTAGGAAAGAAAACAAAACTAGGGAAAGAGATATTCTAAGACCCAAGGAAGCTTGAAATTTCAGTGTTTAAAATAAGTTATGATATGATGTTTTTAAAGTGCCCATGATAGTGATTTAAAAAATACCCACATGCATATTCAAATATCTCCACTCAAAAAAAAAATCATGAACTTCAGCAAGCAAAGGCCTAGGACAATCAAGGGTTTCTTTTCATGTCCTTCACCATGACACTTGATCCCTGCTAACAGTTTTTAAGAGGGCAAAATTATTTTACATATTTTAGATTATTAAGATTGTCTTCACTTCTAAATTTAAGGGTGGAGGGTATAGACAGATGGTCAAATTTGCTCTCAAGTTTTCAAAGGGTTGCCAGTCTATCCCCATCATCTCCAGTTCACTTTTGCCTTCAGTGTCATGAACTGGAAAACATTATTTTCCTTTTGCTTTCTCTCGATCTTCGGTTTTACATCTCTCCCCTGAAACATCAAATCTGTGATTTTTAGATGAGTTGTGGCATCTTTGCTTGGCAGGCTCTCTCTCCAGTCTGGTATCACGCTGCTTCATCAGGCTGAGCTCATCCTTCTGGCAGCAATGTGAAGGCTCATAGTTGTGATGCCATTGGATGTGGATTATGTGGGAAACTGCCTAGAGGAGGCCCAGGAAATCTCAGGGGACTTCTGCCAGGATGCAATGGGAGATGGAGCCTTTAAACAAAGACGCTGAAGAGAGGGAATTCAGCCTGATTGGGCTGTAGCAAATCAATGAGAAAGCAAACCGTGCCAGAGAAGCCTTCATACAAGCTATATATGCTTTCAAGGACCCATGAACCAGCTTTGAATTCTTCAGTGAACAAGAATTGTGCAAACCTAAGAGAAGAAGAAAGCACGAACAGATTTAATATGACTGTGTCCATGTGACCTGCTACAGGATGCTCTTCTTCTTTTATGAAGTTAAAGTTTTAGTGTCAGGTTGTTTTCAGAATTATGTAATTAATTTGAGAAAACTCCATTCTCTAGAGAAAAAAAAGATCAGTTATATAAGTCTTTGTGTTTTGCAACAGAGTTTGTTGCCAAACAAATCCAACTATTTTTAGGAGCTGCTAATCAAAGCACATTGGAATTTTCTGAGATTCTATTCCTTCCACTGTCCAATAATTATAAGTGAAAAAGTCACATAAATCATCCTACTTTTGTTTATCTTGAACCAAAGCAAACTTATATATCACTGTTCCTTTTTTAAAAATCTAAATATTTGTGTTTCTGGAAGCATATTATTTCTGAACTCGGTCTCATTTATATGTGACAGAGCACAGAGGCTGAAAATAAATGTGAGGGTTTTACACAATCTGCTTTGGGCAACAAAGGATGAAGATGAATGGGAGAATGCAAGCAACTTTTCATAATGGTGCCATCAAATAGTAAATTCAACTATGAGGCATTGCTCTTAAGACAATTTGCCTTTAAAATAAGTCACTGATCTCTAAAATTTTGGTGAAAAACATTTTTCTTTGACTTTCATTTTCTTATTTAAATTAACTAAACAACATTGTATAGTAGTCTCCAGCCTTTCCAATGCTCTCACCAATATCATGGTTTTTAACTATCTTATTCCTTTGTCATCATCAACAAAAATATTCTCCAATTCTGATGCTGGTGAGGCCTGAGAGTTTGTACTGTCATAAAGTTAGATTATTACAGCCACCACAGGAGTCCTATCAAGAGTAATTACTCATTAGGTCTTTTGTGGGCCATTGAAACTATTGCAGGCAGCTTAAAATAAATGAGGAAATAAATTGCAATTCCACTTGTTACTGATTTTCTATCAACTGTTTTCTTAAATATGCAGTCATTTAAATAAGAGTTTGCACTTCTAAACAGCAAAGAATTATTAATATTAAGAATTGAAGAAAGTGTGGAATATCTACACATTAGAGTACTACACTGCAGTAAAAAACAATGACTTCTTGAATTTTGCATGCAAATGGATGGAAATAGAAAACACTATTCTGAGTGAGGTAACCCAGACCCAAAAAGATGAATATGGGATGTACTCACTCATAATTGGTTTCTAGCCATAAATAAGGGTCACGGAATCTACAATTGGTGATCCTAAAGAAGCTAAGTAAGAAGTTGAACCAAAGGAAAAACATATAGTTATCCTCTTGGCTATGGGAAGTAGACAAAATTGCGGGGGAGAAAATTGGGATCTTGGGGGTGGGGTGGGATGGGGGTAAGGGGAGATGGGGAGAGAAAAGTGACAAGGGGAGGATGGGGGGAACTTGGGGAAAAAGGAAGATTGGGATAAAGGAAGGTAGGATAGGGGAGCACGGAAGCACAATTCTTAGTTAAGGGAGCCACCTTAGGGTTGGCAAGAGACTTGAACCTAGAGTGGCTCCCAGGAGCCCAAGCCGAGGTCCCCAGTTAGTTCCTTGGGCAGCTGAGGATAGGGAACCGGAAATGACCCTAGCCTCTAGCAATACTGACGAATATCTTGCATATCATCATAGAACCTTCATCTGGTGATGGATGGAGATAGAGACAGAGACCCACACTGGAGCACTGGACTGAGCTCCCAAGGTCCCAATGAGGAGCAGAAGGAGGGAGAACATGAGCAAAGAAGTCAGGACCACGAGGGGTGCACAGTGGAGCTGATCTACTGGGAGCTCACCAAGGCCAGCTGGACTGTGACTGAAAAAGCATGGGTTAAAACTGGACTCTCTGAACATGGCGAACAATGAGGGCTGATGAGAAGCCAAGGACAATGGCACGGGGTTTTGATCCTATGCAATGTGCTGGCTTTGTGGGAGCCTAGCCAGTTTGGATGTTCACTTTCCTAGATATGGACAGAGGGGGGAGGACCTAGGACTTACCACAGGGCAGGGAATCCTGACTGCTCTTTGGACTGGAGAGGGAGGGGGAGAGGAGTGGGAGGAGGGGAAGAAGGATGGGAGGAGGGGGAGAAGGGTGGGAGGAGGGGGAGGGAAATGCGAGGCTGGGAGGAGGTGGAAACTTGTTTTTTTTTTCTTCCTTTTCTCAATAATAAAAAAAAATGAAAAAAAAGAATTAACTCAATATGTATAATTACATATAAATAAGTTTATAAATTATTATTTAGAAGTAATAATTTATAAATGATGAGGTTTTCTTAGCTCAGTGTTTTTTATAGAACCATTAGGCTTTTATATGTACTGTACCCAATATTGTCCATTCTTTTTAGTTCTGTAATTACCATTCAGGCTCCCATTTTAGCTGAGAATTATTGAGAAAAATGGTTAATTTGATTTGGGGAACAGTGAGTACATTTTTGACACAACAGTTTTCATTTTACTACTGATACCATTTTCAGAAATGAGTAATGTATATATATGCAAAGATAAAACTTAGAAATGATAAAACTCAAATTTAGTAATAACAAAAGTTAATCTTTACATAGAAGTTATATATTCCAGGCATTATTTAAAATGATTTTCTTGTATTTATTTGCAAATTTTTTATAATAAAGTTTTAAAAACTTAAAAAATAAAATAATTTTCATGTGTTAACTTATTTAAACCAGCCAACACATCTGAGAAATGGGCACTATTTCACATAACCAATATGATTCTGGGTATATCCTTTCAAAAGGATTCTCACAACTATGAGGGACCACTCTTTGGCCTCGACTAAATGACAACTCAGATACAAGAGAATCAAATCATATGGGGGGTGTGGCTGAAAAGCCTCCTAACTTATCAGACATAAGTGCCACCCAGAACACCAAGACCTCTTCTGAGGACCTACACAGACAGCTTGCACATGCCTTCAAAGGGACTGCTCAGTTTCCTACCAGTTTATTTATAGTCTATTCATAGTCTTTCTGACACAGCATATACAGTTAATCAGTATGGAGTTATTTCTATTCAAAACAATGCTGTCTGCTCTACATCTGGTTTCCATATGTATCAACGCTTCAGGGAATAAACTACAGAGACTAATTTAGGAATTTACTTGCTAACAAAACAAAGGTAATATCCACTACAGAAGCAAGAGAAGAAACAAGAGACATGGTAACTATTAATAGAAATTAGGAATTAGAAATTATTTCCCTTCAGTTGCAAGGTCTGGAGGTTCACAGTGTAAGAAATTAGTAACCCATGATGACTCTGCCTCCTGCATAGGCAACTTCCCTCCTACACAGAAGGCAGGAAAGAATAATCTATTCATACAGGGTAAAAGGCAGCACTGTTTATAATGAAATTATTGGAAACTGGAGTCAAATATTCTTGTTTTAGTAAGACTAACAAAAATGTTAGACAAGGCCCTTTATGTATTCATATAGCATAATCAACAAGATAACAAGGCACTATCATTTGTATAAGAAAAACAAAATTTGATATATATTCCCATATTTGCAGACAACAACTTGGGAAGTCACACCAGACAATATCTCCAGGGAAGTCAATTAAATGGCTGGGGGGGGGGGATGATCGTTATGCTATGCTCCTTTTTATTACACATTTGAAACCAGGGGACTATATTACCTGCTTAGAAAATCAATTAGATTAAGATTTCAAAAATTAGAACTCAGAATGTAGTAGACAAATACTAGCACATAAGAAGCTCTGGTTTTAATCCTTAGCACCTCATAAAATGGTGTGGTAGTGTACATCTGTAAGTTTAGAACCTGCAAAACTAAAGAGTCAGGAATTCAAGGTCGTTGATCACTATATAGGGAATTTAAGACCAGCCTAAGACACAAAAGATCTTGTCTCAAGGGCAAAAGGGATTTGTAAGAATATGTGCATGAAAACAGCTGACCTTTGAGCACGGTAGATGTATTTGGAGTTTCCTGTAAGACGGTATAGCAGAAGGAAGACATAGGCACTGCCGGCTACACCATGGCAAATCCCTGGCCCCTTCTTCAGTAGGCCTTTCTGCCATGTTAGCTCCCCACAGCGTATGCATGTATCCAGGTACTGTGGTTTCTTGGAAACAAGATAAGCTTTGGCAAACAGATAAGCAATTCCTGTAAAAACATCAATGACAATAAGAGGTGACTTTCAGGACTTAATAACATACTTCTCAAAGGTGTACACCTCCTGAATCCCCATCCAGTGTCTTTTGTTTTTACATTCCTAGCTACATTTCCAAAGAGAAGACTTCTAAAGCACGGCAACTAATATGACCCATTATCCCATAGAAGTTCAGAATTTGCAATGTTTATATATTTATAACAATACCCGTTTGCTTAAGAGCAAAGAAGGAGCCTTTCCAGGAATAACAGTGCAATCAGACAACCTCAATAAGATGTCTACTCCAGCTTTGAGGTTAGCCCTTCCCATATTTCATGTTCCACGGAAATAAACATTCTTTCGAAACTTGCCAGTACAGAAGCAAGAGCAGAAACAAGAGACATGACAACTATTAATTGAAATTATTTTCCCCAAGTTGCAAGGTCGGCCAGTCCATAGTGAAATTAATAATCCAAGATGACTCCAGCTCCTACATAGCCTACTTTCCTCCTTGCCAGAAGGCAGGAAAGGGCTAAGAGACTAGCACAGTGGTAGAAGGCTTGTCTAGCGAGTGTGAGGCGCTGGGATTTGTGCCTAGCACCCTCCAAAATTATATTTTTAAAGTGGAAACAATGGCCTTGAATAGAATAAATGTCTTGATGGGCTCACCCACTAAAATTTAGGTAGACACTGTGACTAAAATAAGGCATGGGCCCATGCTGCTGTCAGCAAAACTAGAGATCAGACAAGTGAAAACCATCCTGATGGAAACAGTCAGGGGAGGCCTTGGATGGAAGCTGGCGTTTTCTGGGGTTTGTAGGCTACATAAGAAACGCCAGGCCCAAGACGAGGCAGGGAAAACATATTAGGCACCAAAGATCACAGAGGCTAAGAGGTTCAAGACATCTAAGTTTAAACCACAAGTCAGGGTGGCAGCATCCTAACCAAGGGACCAGGACGGTAAAAGAGTAAGAATGAGTTCAGATTCTGGATGGTATGATAGTTTTGTTAGGCATTTTAGACTGTATACTGTGGGTGATAGGGAACTACTAGAAGTCTTTTATTATGAACTGGTTGGTTTTGATTTTTGAATAACAATGTGATTGTTCGTACATAGTATTATGAGGAAACACCTAAAGAAAGACAGAAGAGCTCCGAGCTAGCTTTGTTAGCGGAAAAATGGAGATGAAATTTGCCGAAGAATAATTTCATAGGACATAGTGACTGTTTAGACCAACTGAGCATGAACTATATGGCAGAGGCTGATTTTAAAAGGCCTCTGTCTGAACCTAGACAAAGAGGACCCTAAGAGAGACATATGTGGATCTAATCTACATGCGAAGTAGAAAAAGACAAGATCTCCTGAGTAAATTGGGAGCATGCAGACCATGGGAGAGGGTAAAAGGAGAGGGGAGTGGCAGGGAGGGGAGCAGAGAAAATGTACAGCTCAATGAAAATCAATAAAAAAAGGCCTCTGTCTTTAATGGATTTTATAGCTTAATCTGGAGGTGCAAACTAGGCTATGTAACAACAAATATAGTTATGGAAACACACAGGAAGAGTCCCTGCTGGTGGGAAAGGCCTACTAGACTATCATCTTATAATTGAGTTCTGGATGATGAGCAGTAATCAATGAGGTAACTGACTCAGCTTCCCTTTATCTTATCAGGAAACAGACCACGCCTGAATTCTTTTAACAGCTGGCTGCTAACACACGTCCTGGATTCCTGCCTTTAGAGATTGCCCCACAGGCAAACAGAAAATTGTATCAAATACTCAGCCCTCTGGAGCTATCATGGAATACAAAAGTCTACTACTCCCTTGCCTGAACACAGAACCAAACTTTCAGTGGATCTTGTGCCTATTAACATCCCTCAGAATCAGACAGAATAAAGCCAGTCTCCATGAAAGCCATTTCTCTGGCTTTTATTAGCTTCTTTGTCCAACAACCCTTGGCCTAGTAGGTTCCCTTGAGAGTACAGCCTGCTTCCAGACACACAGAAAAGAGTGTGTTAGGTGGAAAGTGGTTGAGCCAAGGAAAAGCCAAAGGGTTCCCTATTATACGGGCACCATAGCATGATACAGAAAGCCCTTCATGAACAACATCCTGTTCTGTCCGCTAGCTGCTTCTTCATTCCTGGACTGAAGTTTCTGACTTTCATAAAACCAGACTACCTACAGTGCTCCAATGCTACTGAGTGCCTGTTATTCTTGGAAGAAGCCTCCTGTATTTCCTGGCACAACTCAACTCAGAAATCACTTTCTTTAGGAAGCCTTCACTGAATCTGGAGGCAGCATGAGAAATCTCTCTTCTTGGATCCTATCTCACACTATATATAATGTAGCACTTATACATAACCAAATTTAAACTATCTGTTTCCATGTCTGCCTCCCCTGCTCTAAGGCAAACCACTAAAGGGCAGGAATTTTTATCATATTCCTTTTCTTTTCTCCTCATCTGGTGTGGTGCTTTGCTACCAAATAGTTCCACAAATGTCTGTTGATCCTGCAATACCTCATTTAGCACCCTTGCACAGTGGTTCTCAAACTGTGAGCCTCAAACCCTTTCACAGGGATTTCATATCAGATACCCTGCATATCAGATATTTGGATTACCCCTCATAACCATTTCAAAATGACAGTTATGAAGTAGCAATGAGAATAAGTTTATGGTTGGGATCACCACAATGTGCGCAATTGTATCAAAGGGTTGTAGTTTTAGGAGAGGTCACCACAACGTGCGAAACTGTATCAAAGGGTTGTAGCATTAGAAAGGTTGAGCACCACTGATTTAGTGGAAGCTGGCACTAGAAGCAGAGCAGAGATGTATAAAAGAAGATAGACTGAGATGATTTCAATTGCTATATCAAGCATTAGCCCCAGATAGTAAAAAAAAAAAAAAAAAAGCTATGGATCCTAGGGCTCTGGACAGAGTAGGGCCTTGAACATATTCTAAATTTGTTAGCACCTACTCTGACCTAATGGAAACCATCCTAACGCTTCTGATTCTTAAAGGAAAGGATGTCATGTTTCTTTGACTGCGATGGGAATTAGCACAGCTCTTTCCTACGACCACTAATTAGTCTTCAATGATATAAAACAGAAGTCAGTGATGGTAGATGACTTTGCCAAATACAACCAGGAAATTAAATCACAACTTAATAAAGATGGTTTGGGGAGACGAAATCTTTGAAATGTGGGGTCTTCAGAGACTTGTGACAGATAGAATACACTACTTCAACATACTGGAGCATCACCACCCAGGTTCATGCTAGGATGTGTAATTTTGTTGAGTCATTACAAACTTAACTACCAATCTGTGCTCCAGGAGCATTGCTCTTTATTCAAAGTCACCTACCCAAGAGCCTTAGTGGAATGAAATTTCAAAACTGCTCACACCTGTGTTTCACACAGAATAAAGGAAGTGCACTGTCAGTGTTATCAAAGTAATGCTGTAACCTGATGCAGCCAGGAAGGTTATTTTAGCCACAGCATTTGTTTTAATGATTCTGCAAATGACTTCCATCCTGTATTTCAGAGTTATCAAGGTTATGAAAGGATCACATGAGTCTTCCTGCAATACTTTATTGTATTTAAGAACACAAAGCTACATGTCACTGTAGGTATTTATAAAAGCATCTGAGATACTTCCCTTAGGAATGGCAAAGGTCCAGATGTGAAGATGTGTCAATGATGACAAAAATACTGAGATTCACTACTCCACTTCAGCATACTCATTTCAGATTTTTTTTTAAAAAAAAAGAGATTTTTTTTCATGGTCACTTGTTAGAGTTACAATTAGACCCCAGGGTTGCTCATCTATAGTCAAGAACTAGTTATGTATTTCATACCTAATATCTAGGGTAGTCACTTGTAGAGGTGAGCTGAAAGAAAGCCCATAGGAAGCTAAGGTGTGAATAAGGTAGCATTAATGAAGTTCCACACTATAGATTATCTCTGGCAGATTTTTAATCATAGGAATGGTCTGTCATCCCAAACCATCTGTGCTGTTCACAAATCTGTTCTCAAAATTTTTCTCAAATAAATAAAATTATTTTTTTCTAGGCCATTTCCTGTTGAATTTGGAGAGAAATTTCTTGTAGTCAGCTTCAGTGAGATCTTGACTGTCTCTGACTTGCAATGACCAGTTTTATAATCACTATTAGGTGAGGGCTGAGGTAAGCAGAAATAACGACCTTATTTAATTAGCTAATCGGTTTCTTTTTCATACTCTGGTGACTACATGGACTTAGTTTTGATTTGAAGCAATATATTTATGTTACTCTTCTTAAAACACTTAGAGTGAATGTTACAGGAGGGTAAATAAAGTCTCCAATGTCATGAATCCTATCCATGACCTGCTGAAACAGATGGCATTTGGTATTCAGAAAGGGTACAATAACAGTCATTTAAACACCTACTTCAACAGGCTCACCCACTCATTTTAGTAGATTTCTTTCTACTCTATTAAGGGCTTTTACTAGCATACTGAGTCCTTTTAAAATAGTCTATATTTAATTTGGGACATCTCCAGAATTTAGGAATCCTGGGATGCTTGGAGAATATCCAGAGACCACCGCTGAGAATGATTAAGGGGAAGGAGAAATAGAAGTATTGAGTATAACAAGAAACATGATTTCCAGAATGGGAAATAACTGCTGTGTTTTTTCTCCCCAAAAAGGTCAAAGCAAGAAGTAATGGGCACAAATTATACCTGACAGCAACTAGGCCGAACATAATGTACTATGTCTTGGTACTTTTAAAATACACAATTTGCCATTCCTTCCATAGTTAAATGTGGCAGGCAAAGAAAATATGACAGTAGACAGTGACATATTATTCAAACTGTATCAAGGATAAAACAGAACTCTAATTTGATTAGAGAACATTAATTACAGGAAGAAGGGAGGCAATAAAAATCAGGTAACAAGACAAAAATAAATCAAATGCAATTTAAAGTTGTGCTCTTCTGTTTGAAGCACAGCCTGGTAAACTAAATTCATTCATAATCAAAATATTTTGGAAGGGGAGATTATAAAAGCATTATATACACATGAAATTGTCAAAAATAAATTTAATAACTGTATTATTTGATAATTCCAGTCTCCTTGTCAATTAACCGAATTTATTTGTTTGAATTTAACTTCTTTTAAATTATTCCTTCTTCAAAAGGCTAGTTAGTTGTATAATGGGATTTGTAAAACGTGGGATAGAATAGTGAAGTTTTTCTGGGTTCAAGGCTCAATTTCAGAATTCATTGGGGGATGAGTTGTTATTTCATTAGACATTTTATTAATTATTACTGGAAATACTCAGTTGACCAAGAATTTCAAAGCCATGCATCTGAAACTTAAAGATTAACACAAATTTCATAAGGATACTGGTCAAATATACGTTGTAATTCACTGGGTTGTGATAGATCCTAGGATTAGAGATTTACAAGCTGTGAGGCTCCTAGGCATGACAGAGGCCACCACGTAAGTGATCAGGCTGTGGATGTGCACTTTCCAATGTAGCTAAAAAGACTCTAAAATGCAGCATTTGATTATAATGTTACATAACTTTAAAATCAACAGGAAATTTTAAGGATTTCAATGTCTGAAAGAATGTACACTAACATTATTTTTAGTGCTCTGGATTGAACCCAGGTCCTCTGTGTTCCAGGCAAACATTCTACCAGCAGTGCCTTTAGTCCCTAGCCCAGTCATATCTATTTTTAAATTTGTATTCTACTAAAATAATATTTGGGTTACATATTATTAAAATTAATTCTACCCATTTCTTTTTTGCTTTTGAACATGTGGCTACTGATTCTTTTTGTGCATATATTCTGGGACTCAAACCCAGAACGCTGAACATACTCATCACTCGTTCTAGCACTCAAATACCTAATAGTTCAGACTACATATGTGACTCACATTACATTCTGAGGGAGTGCTTGTTTAACACTGTGGATAGAGAGCTGTGTTTTTTTCAACCTGTGGAATGATTTTCAGAAATCCTTTAAAGATCAAGATATTATTTTAGTTTTCAAAAATTTCAGCTTGATAGCTATGGCCCAGGATGAGAAATACCCTCGGATGTCAGAAAAATGAACCTCCCTCTGTGTAAGCTCAGTGAAAGGCAGCCCTGTTTCTGTTTTCAGACAACAGTGTATGCGAGACCTGGAGCACCGTGGCACCAGTGGACCAGTTCATTCTCTCTCTCGATCGTTTCTCCCAGCTCAGGTGGCCAGTTGCAATTCTGTTCCTGTTCCATGAGGAAATCCACACTCTGCCACACCAGCTCCCGATCTGAAGGCTTGAGATGCTCGTGGTAAGAAAGAAGCATTTGCAGAATGGATGACAGGCCATGAGCTGCCCCTGTGTGGACAAAGCAAGCATCATTTATCCATCAAGCGAGGTGAGGTAGTTTGATCTAGTGAAAAGAAAATTGTGAGATTTGTTTTACACTAAAATATTATTTAAAAGCACTTATAGTACTATAACAATTGAGTTGCTAAAACCTAAACGAGCAGAAAAGTATAGCTTGCAGCCCAAATCTGACTCACTCATTACTTTTGTAAATAAAGTTTTATTAGAACATAGCCATTTGCACATTGTTCTCTGCTTCCTTCGCATCGTACAGCAGACTTGAATTTGTGACTGAAACCATATGGTCCACAAACCCTAACTAAAACTGTTAAGCTTTTTATAAAAAAAATTTGATCTTATAAAAATATTCCCAAAATGCTTAAGATCAATTTGGTCTTGATATCTTAATAATTCATCAATCTATTTAAAATATAAGTATTAAGCATCTACTATGCACCAGATGCTTTAGATCTTTAGATGCTAAAGATAGATGAGTAAACAAAAGAGGGAAAAAATCCCTTTCTCTTGGCATGAATTCATTGAAGTCTTCACAATGAATACTTGTGTTTTGGACGTTATCTCACCATGGAGACACAAAGATGAATATGAGTTTGCCTATACTCTTGAAGAGACCTCTCCTCATTCAGTTCAGAAAGTGAATCATATTTGAAAAAATTTTTAGAATATAAGTGAAGTACTCTATATAGTAGATTGCAGCAGGAGCATAAGTGAGTCTATGTGGCAACTGAACTGGGCAAGATGGTACCCAGAGATTTTGTTGAACATTATTTCTAGGTACGTCTTTTTGAGTGCTTGTAGAGACAATAATAAAAGTTGAACCTGGCATCGGGTAGTGGTGGTGCACACCTTTAATCCCAGCTCTCTGGAGGCAGAGGAAGGCAGATCTCAGTGAGTTCAAGACCAGCCTGGTCTACAAAAACAGTTCCAGGACAGCCAGGGCTGTGACACAGAGAAACCCTACCTTGAAAAAAAAAAGTTGAACCTATAAAAATGATTAAAGATTTCCCTTGCTAATGTTTGTAGTCCTCACCCACTCATCAAGGCCTGAATGGAACAAAAACACTAAGAAATAATTCTCCAGCTTAGGCATTTGCCTTCTCCCTGGGCCTTAGACTCAGCCTGAATCTTACAATATTGACCTTTTTAGGTCTGGATTTTTCAGCCTTATAATCCTTTAAGCCAGTTCCTTTATTAGTGCTTCATTATTTATACAAATAAACAATATTCATATAAATATTCACATATTATATAACATATACAGCTTAGAATATATATGATGCATATTGTTTAGTCTTACATTAAAACATATTGCATATTATATATGGTAATAATTATTAAAAGAAAGCTTGAGTTTTCAGGAAAGTATTTCCATATTTATCATAAATGTGGTATGTAGTATGTATATCAATGTCCAGAATGTCAATTTATCTTTAAAAAATACTGTTAATGAAAGAACTGTAAAAGACACTGCTCGTATGCTGGCAAACTTTCCACTCAGGTACATCTATTCTCTCCAAACTCTCTACCTTAAATAGTTCTTATTTAGCCTGAATTCTTCTCTGGCCACAGGAATATGCTCAACACATACAGAATTAACACCCCTGGAGCAGCCAACCAATACAGCAGGAAATGCATAGATACATATCTGAACTTCTCAGACTGGGTAAGACAATTATGAGGTATGTCCTATATGTCTTCTAAGAGTCTCCAGGGAAAATGAGTTTGAATATGAAATATTTGCCATACAGTAAATGCTTGTGCTCCAGTGAGTGGCGCTATTTTGGGATATTGTCGAACTGTTGGAATATGAAGCTTATCTAGAAGAAGCACATTGCTTAGTATATATCTTTGACAGTCTTCTTCCTTCCTTCTCCCTGATTTTCATCTAGCACAAGAGGAGTAACTGCTGCTATACGGTTCTGCTCCCATGATGTTCTTCCCTATTATGGGCCCAGAATGAGTTCAGTCACGTGACAATAGAATGTACCTTCTGAAATGTCCCCTCCTTTAAGTTGTTACAGCAGGCCTTTTGTCAAAGCAGTTCAAAAGTCTCACACAGAGACTGTGCTATCTAGAACTGCTCATTATATTGCAATGAAATTCTTCCTCTTCCTTGTCTCATTTCTCCACTCCCCTAGCAATGCTTTCTAGGATCACATTTCAAATAAGATTTTTATACTCAAATCCTGTTTCAAGGTCTGATCCTACAAAGACTTAGAAAAGAATGCAAGACTTCTTTGAAAAAGCTCACACTAATGTTGCTCATTAGCCATTCGGCCATTCATTCAGATAACCTCATTAAATGTAGCCTCGTGGCAAAGGTCCAAGGATCACAGAGCTAAATGAATTAATCCCTAGCCTGAATGTGCATAAAACCTGACAGGGCAGTTGAACAAGTGAGTCACAAATTATAATAAGTTACAGTGAGGACTCCCTCAACAGTGTGGGCGCGATACCATGATGTCACCCTATTTGCTTCAGGGGAAAATACCTGAAACATGTTAATGATTCTCAAGATAGGCTTCAACTACCTTTTTCCCTAAGACACAGAATGAGTCTCAGTATATCTCATAAGGTTTGCACAAAGTTGGGAAGTGTGAGTATTAGAAGCAGATGAGGGGTATCTGGGAAGTGAAACATTCTAGGTAAAAGGAACATAAACAATAATTAAAAGGTAAGAGGTCACTTTGTGACACAACACCACTTGTAAGTATGTCTTACAAGTCTTGCTCAGGAGTGTAAGGACTCAAACTGGGGTGGGGGGAACTCATCTTTTGTTTACATGAATCGGACCTCAAAATTAGTCACTGTAGATCAGTTGCCTGTTATGAATCTGCTATCATTAAAAACTTACTGAATTGATCTTATTCCCCTATTCAAAAACAGTACTTAGAATCAGTGTAATAATTGTTCATCATGTTTCAACAAAGTTAAGCCATGTATGATGATATATGCCCATAGTTCCAGTCCCTCAGGAAGCTAATGTAGGGTATTTGTTTGAATCCAATACTTCAAGGGCAGCTTAAGCAATGTATTGAGACTTCTATCTCAAATAAATAAGTGGTTGATAATAAGGTTTTCATCTTTAGTGAACATAAATATTAAAATATTTATATTACCGTCATTCACACTTTGAAAAGGTATTAAATTATATCTAAATTTTTGTTTTCAAATGCTTTAAAGTATTTCTTGCTCATGAATAATGACCGTCTACAGCAGTGGTTCTCAACCTTCCTAATGCTGTGATCCTTTAAGACAGTTCCTCATGTTGTGGTGACCCTCCCCCATAAAATTATTTTCATTGCCACATCATAATTGTAATTTTGCTACTGTTGTGAATCATATTATAAATATTTGGTATGCAGGATATTTGATATGCGACCTCTGTGAAAGTGTCAGTAGACCCCCAAAAGGGGTCATGACCTACAGGTTGAGAATCACTGTTCTATAGCAAAACTGAAAGAATTCGTTCTTTATTCAGTGTTACCAGTAGAGACTCTCCAGCCTATAGGCATGTGCCACTCACCCAAGTATTCAGTTCCATAGTAAGAATACATCAGGGGGAACGGCTTTCTCTTCTTCAGGGCGTACTGCTTCCCAGAGTACAAAATTGCCTGGCATATTGATTTAATTTGTGCTGGGGTCAATACCTGAATAAAGAAAGATCAAAAAGTCAAAGTCGAAGCAGGACTTCTATCTCTGGCCCCTCAAACATTAAATCAGAGGGCTTAAAAAGGCTATCCTATATGTAAAATTTAGCCAAACTTCCTTCCTATTTTGCCACTTGTTCTCCTTCTTTTGATTCAAGTTTATCTACCCTCTTCAGAACATTTAAAATAGACACTTTAGCCGTGATAGGTTGTTACAAAATACAAAGACCACCATATACATGTTCTATCATTAATCCTTGTCATGGCGACAAGAATTTCCTCAGGAATGAACAAACGCTGATGCTAATGGATTGTGCTTAACAAAGCCACTACTCCTGCCACAGCATATGCTACATACAGGTCTGTCCCAGACATCAGACCTTTAATTGGAGGCATTTAGGCTGTGCATATAAAGCCATGTCTCTACATCAAGCCACTGAGTGACAAATTTAGAGCATCCACTTGCGTTCCCGGAATGAAAGCAACGTCCAGTTGTGCCAAGACAAAAATCACTTAATCACTAAAATGATTCCGAATTGAGAAAGGCTGAAATCCAAGGGCTTGTGGTCTTTCACATTTTCCTCAAACTGTGTATAATCAGTTTTAGGATTATGAAAGGAGAATCTGTCAAGCCTCCAAAGCACAAAGGAGCTTGTTAATATTCTCCTCTGGTTTGCACTATGCTCAGTGACCTGTCTCCCCTCAGGGGCCAACTGGATGCTTCCTTTGGTTTGTTTACTCTATTATCGAGCTTCCTGTTATGATGAAACACTTCCCCTCTTGCTGTCTTAGTTCTGTATCTCACTAGACTATCAGTCCCTTAAGAGCATCAGTCTGATTAAGTTTCATTAGTTTGAATCTCTGGTGCCTAACACAAAAATTGAGGTTGGGGGAAGAGGAAACTTTGATAACAGATGACTAAGTTTTAGAGGAAATATAAAAAACAGAAACTTCCTTCCTTTACCCCTACTCTTGCTTCCTTTTCTCTTCCCCTTCTTTTCACAATCATTTCTTAAGCGTGTATTCCATTTCAAATAAGCTTATTGTAGGTGCTGGCGCTAGGACAGTGAACATAATAGACTTTGACTTGCTCTGAGGACACCAAGCTTCCCAAAAAGGCAAACAGTAATAGAAAAGTACTGGTCAGGCTGACCTGGAAAAAGCTATCTACAGTCCAGCCTGATTGACTCTAGGAGCAAGAAAAACATCACTGAATCTAGGCCTCTCTCCTAAAGACCCATAGGGCTCACTTATCTATATCTGTCATTAGACCAACAAATTATTTTTTTAAATAAAACAATAATGATCTAAACCATAAATTCCCTGTTTTAATCAATATTAGGAAAATAAAGTACAATCCATTTTCTGGGTTCCTCAAATCTAGGACTTACTTAACAAGATGATTACTTAAAGAAGAATCCGTTACTAAGTATGGCACATATCCTGTAATCCAAGCACTTGGGAAGCTAAATCAGGAAAATCTCAAGTTCTAGGTTTGCCCAGCTTATATACTGATACCACATTTCAAAATGTATTCAAGAAAAAAGGAAACTATCTACTCATTAATTTACCAATTATTATTTATTGAGTTTCTATTCTAGTAAGGCCCTCACTTGATCTCATAGGGAGATTCTTGAAAGTATGGGCTACGTTCTGCCCTATAGGGAATTTACTATCTGCTGATGGAGATGAGAGACAACAGTTTGTTGGATTCATGAACCTAGAGATGGAAAGAAACGTGGACGATGAAGTGCTGCTCAGCTTCCCTAAGATTTTACTCTATCCTCAGTTCCACTTGCTCAGAAACATTTACATCATGACTTTTAATTTCAATTTTCCTTTTACTCTCTACCTATCTTTGTCTCTTGAGTTTATCTCTCTTTTCTTTCTACCCATGAAATCCCCATCTTCCTATGTACCGCCAGTGTCACATCCACCCAAACTCGGGTCTTTCCTTAGCCTAATGGCATATTTTTCCTAAATGATTTTTTGACTCAACTATGTAAGTTGTTGGCCCCCAAATTTACCTGCCATATGAAAACACTCTTTTCTTTAGTAAGAGCAACTGATTTTATACTGAATCTTACTGTTTAAAGTCTTACATCATTAATCTCAAATCAGCTCCTCCATCTTGGCTCTCTTTCAGAAAATTGCTAAGATCCTTGGAGGGTTTGGATCTAATACAATTCTAATCTGATTCCATTCACCTTTTATTTTCCTAGGAATATATCTTGCTCCTTGGCTATCCACAGGTCTTATCTGTCCTATATTGATTCTGAGTTCACGTGACAGACAATTTCTCTGGCAGAAAATTGTCACCAAATTACTAAATTACTACAGTTTTTCTATTTGTTTTTCATGTTCAGAACTGAAAACTGACTCTTTCCTCGGCTGCACATGTACTCTTATTCTCCTATTTATTTTGAAGCCAAAAAACAAAAAAAATCAGCTTGTTCTGTGCATGGTACCCTCCCCCATTCTTTTCATCCTACCATTCAAAATAGGGAATGAATTCATAAAATAGTCTCTCAAAAACCTTGCCTGGTCATGCATCATGTCTGGGCGGTCTCTTCTTATCTCACAGAAACACCGTGAAAAACAAAGCGAACACCGGTGCTTGTTCAGCTGGATAGAGAGTAGTTATGCCCGCAGTTCTTTATCTCTGAGAACAGACAAGACCTACCCTTGAGTTTATTGATCAGCAAATAAATACTGAAAATACTTCTCCCTAAAAGTCTGTGTGTGGGAAGAAAGATTGAGAAAGAAAATACCCCTCCCCCTCCAACAAACAACACAGAAGCAAAGTATTGGGGCATGAGTCTTAGGGGTAAGAGTTGAGTTTGGGTCCCTTTCCTGTCTGCTTTCTCAAACATCTCATTTCCTGCTCCATCACTCAGGAAGGCGAATTGAGCACGTGCACTCCCTCTGAGGATATGGCCCCTGGGTACACTCAGATAGCGGGGAATGAGAAAGCAGCCTTTCCAGGTGGAAGGGACAGAAA
The DNA here is from genome assembly GCF_018167655.1 of Microtus oregoni. Taxonomy (NCBI): domain Eukaryota; kingdom Metazoa; phylum Chordata; class Mammalia; order Rodentia; family Cricetidae; genus Microtus; species Microtus oregoni. The sequence goes on along the minus strand of NW_024544808.1, from coordinate 319,172 downwards.
GCAACAGAGGAGCTCCCTATCCACCGATCAAATTGTTCCTATAAGAAGCCTGATGCCTTCTCCTGTATTCTTAACCCTGAAGGCCTAATGCTTTGTTGATACTTTGGATTAATTGGTGTTTTTTTTTTTCAACCTCCTTGGCTTAGGCTGAATTAAAATAAAGATATCTCAAAAATGCTGAAGCAGGTCTATGGTGGTTTGCTTTAAACAGTTTCATTAGTTAACTGATTCCCTTCACTGACCGTGTAACATAGTCTTATTAGGCTGGCCTCTAGTATGAAGAGATGAAAAAGCAATTAAACAAATGGTATGTTTCTTGCTCCTGCCTGAAGGCTGTGACTGAACCACATCCATACAGAGATGACCTTCATTAAGGAAATGAATAAAATGGAGTAGGCTGCAAGATGCTTGCCCCACACCACAGACTCTGTACTGGCACACAGCCCCTACGAAAGAGCAATCTTTGCTAGCTGTATTTCTTTGTCTGGGCATCAAATACCATTTGCCCTTCCCCTATTGGCAGTAATTGGATTTTCAGATAGTAGCAGTGAAATCCAAGGTCTATCAGTATACTAAGGCATCCAATGCTACTAAATTTCTCTTCTCAACAATTTGAAATGCATATTCTGAAAGAAATGAAGCTGCCAGCAATGACAGCTGATGCTGACAGCAGGTCAGGTTACGGCAGGGATGGACCCATGTGCAGCTGAGACTTTGCAGAAACATGCAGGAGCTATGGGGGAGAAAGACTGTGGAGCTCACCCCAAACTCAGAGTGAAAGGAGGCTAGGGCAGAAACAATTACGTGGAAAGGAACTTAGAGAAAGGTAGCTGGTCCCTATAACTCTTAACTCATGACAGTTTAAGGAAATCCCTTTTCGGGCTTCCTGTCAAGTTTTTATACAGCACACACTCTCATCCATCCTCCCAATTTGAGTTATTTGAGAGAGCCTCAGGCTTGTTGTCTCCCCTCCCCAGAGCAACCCTTCCTGGAACAGCATGGATAGAAAGCCAGTGCTTTCTCTACTTACACTGCCATCCTCCACATAAACATCAACTCTGCTACCTACCAGTATGGATTGAACAATGATGCCTGCATCTAAGATATACAAAAGAGACTTCAGTCCTTGGGCAGTATCAAAGCTCACTGTAAATATCTGAAATCTCAGATGCATATTCTCTTCAAGTGTGGTCTATGGACCAGAAGAAGTCCTGCCACCATCCAAGAACCTTTAGAAATACAGATTTCCAGCTCCGGTTCAAAATCCACAGAATCAGAAACTGAATTTTCACAAGATCGCCAGGTGGCATGAATTCAGATGAGGGCTTGAGAAGCATAGGCTTCTGCAGTTATTATCTGTGAATTCATCTGGTATTAGATGAAAGCCTGATTATGCTGCATATTTAAATTACATAAGCCAGGCTTTCCATATTTTAAAAACACTTTGCAAACGATTTTATTTATTTTCAATTTTATGTGCATGAGTTTGTGCCTGAATATAAATCTATGATGCACCACGTGTACGCAGTGTCCAAAAGGCCAGAAAAGGGATGGGATACCCCTGTGATGGTAGTTGCTGAAAGTTGTAAGCTGCCATATGGGTGCTAGGAATCAAAGCTTGGTCCTCTGGAAGAGTAGACAGTCCTTTTAACTGCTAAGCCATCTTTCCAGCCCCCAGAACCACTCCTCAACTGTAACTACCACACCCTTGGTTTCTTTTCTTTTTTCTTTTTGTTTTTCTTAGAAAGCATTTAATTGGGGGCTTGGTTACAGTTTCAGAGGTTTAGTCCATTGTCATCATGGCAAGGACCTTGGTTTCTATATTAACAAAAGGAAATTGACAAGTTTTTATAAACAGGTATTAAAGATAGTGCTTTAGAAGTCGTTTAGCAACTTAGAAAATCAATCAAATTGATGTTTTGATTTTATTATAGAGGGACAGCAAGAACTTTGTGATAAAGTTTAAAACCAGGAAACAGAAAATTGAAAGTCAGCATGGAATTCTCCATTTCCTACTTAGACATTTTTGGTTTTGATACACAGTCTCACTATGTAGTCTTAACTGGTCCAAACTCACTATGTAGACCAGGCTAGTCCCAAACTCACAGAGATCTGCCCACCTTTCCCTCTGGAGTACTGCAATTAAAGGTATATGCCCCCATGCTAGGCTCCTACCTACACATTTTTTGTATCAACCCATAGAAAGGATACTATAGCCTCCTTTCACCCAACAAACAAGGGTTATTACAAGTAGTTAGGATGTGTACTCCCTCACTACTGGTACTCAGGAATACAGCAGCTTCAAAGACGTGTCTCTTGTCTCAAGGTATGGTACCAGTAAGATAAATACCAACACATGGCATGTCTACATGACAGAAAACAATTCTGCGTTTCCAGGGGTTAACAGGGCAAAGGAGAATAGTATCCTATTCTCCACTGTAGAGTTATTTTTTAAAAAATTACCAATCTAAATAATGTCAATTTAGAATGTTACAAAGGTTTTATATAAGAACAATAATCACACATGGTTGGAGTTATACTTCTGCTGTCTCTAGGGCTGTATTCTGCTTGGGGTTCTCTGGGTTACTTAGAAATGCCAGGCCTTTCATGAAATCTCTTTAGTGGGTGGGTATTTACATAGGGCACTGAGAAGACAGAAACTTGGACCAACAATATACACACAAGTCAAGTTGAAGTTATTGATAATAAATGAAGATTCCAAATCTGTTAGGTTTAGGGTGAGGCTAGGGTTCTCCATTTCTAACAATTGCCAGATGAAGCTGAGGCTGGTGATGCTGCCTCTGGACCACACCTGAAGTGGCAAAGGACGATGCGAAGACAGAGGCTGGTTACTGAACAGGACTTCTCTTGGGAAGTAGTAAGAAAACTAGAATAAAGGAACTATAGGAAGTTTGAAAAAACAGTCAGAGAAGCAAGAGGGAGTGTCAAGCATCATGTTATACAATCATTAGATTACTCAGAAAGAGGAAGCAACAATGGGACATTGTCTATCAATATGCTGCATGCAGGAAAAACATGTCCAAATTTACAAACCCCAGTGGGAAGCGCTCTCAGCCAATGTGGCCAGGTTTGTTGTTTTCTTAATTAGTCTCCAAATGGGGCATGTGTGCTGGTGCAGAATGAGCAAGTTCCATCTGATTTTCCTGATGCTCCCTGACTATTATTATGCTGGGCAAGTAGGAATGGGAGGCAGGTTGCTGGAGCGATGATTATTCTCCAGCCATTAAAGGGACTCAACAGGGAATTTCAGTTGTAAACATTTGGTCCAATACTATTTCACTGTTGTTCCCATTCCTTTCTCATGTCAAGAAACAAGAACCAACAAAACACTGAGAGCCAGAAAATGAAAAAAAAAAACAAAACAAAACAGGTTTTACTTCATTTTTGTGGACTGCTAATTTTTAAGACTCATTAGAGATACTGGTCACCCAGTCAGGATCCAGTGACTAGATGATGACTCAGAGCCTGAACCAAAAGCAAATCAAGACACTTACCACATCTATTTACTCAGGTAATAGTGAGACTCCTACAAAAAAGGCAGTTCTTAATATAGGGTTGTACATTGCAGTCACTGGGGAAATTTGAAAATTATTGATGCCCTGACCTAAGGCCAAATTAATGCCATCATAGTCCCTGAGGAGAGCATTCCAGCATCTCCATATTTTTTAAGTTCTCCAAATAATTATAAAATTTCAATGTTGAAAAGTATTACCATGAAATCACAAATTACTGAAAAAACGTTTAAAGGCAATATGGAAAAGAAAAAGGGGAGGAGGAAGAAAAGGAAGGTTAAATGGAAGATAAACAGCAGGTTGCCTAGGTACAGAAAAACAGACTTTAGTGTACAACAAACACAAGCAGAAGGAAGACAGTGACGTGCACATAAATGGATATGCTGAGTCAGGCTAGAGGCCTTATAAACACTACCCAAGGTTTCCAAGCCAGCTAGAAGTATACCACTTGTTGGAGGTTAATGATGAAACTGCAGATAGTGAGCTGGATGAGGAATCTGGAAATTTGGTGCTTGAGATCCAATTTTGGCACCATGATCATGGTTAAGTGATGAGATTTCAGTTCCCTCTTTTTTAAAATCAAGGAGTGAAGCTGAAATCTGTTCTTATATATATGTTTCTCAACTTGTTGGTGACTACTGGGCTTGCATTAGTCAGGATCATCCAGGGGCTGAGGGGCCCTTAATATTTATTGACTATTGGAAAATGACAGATTCTGGGAAAGAAGGAGCCATAATATCCAGTTGTGTGTTTAGCCATGAGGCCCTAGTTAAACTCTACAGGACACAAAACAAACAAAAATGAATATTGGAAAGAGATTTGCAGGAAAGAAGGGGAACTGATGGGGAGTAAGGTCAGAGAGGGTGTGAGGAGATCGATCAGAATGCATTACAAAAACATATGAAATTGTCAATGAACAATGTTATTAATAAATGTACATGAATGTATATAAATATAACCCGTTGAGTCCATTTTGTTGGAGGTGTTATATGCATTCAAGGATGATCACTCTGCATTGGACAACTAATAAGGCAGTTCATCCTCAGAGAAGGCTAATTTTCCTCTTCTCTCTGCAGTAATTAGTTGCCTCTAGTTTTTTGTGTAGGGATGAGAATCTTGTGAAAATTTTCCCCTTACATCTTAACATGTTCACTGATGTATCCGTAGCAATAGCATATGTATATACACATATATATGCAGCAATATATATTCAAATACACATTTTATCTGTAGTAATATAGTCAAAGAAAAAGAAGCTATCAATTTGACAGTAGGAGGCATGGAGAAAGTACAATGGAGGATAGCTGGGAGAAGCTGAAAGGGAGGAAAGGGAGGTGTAGTGATGTAATTCTACTTTAGCTAAAATAAAGTTAAGAATTTTGCCTAAAAATCTGGGCTAAAAATCTTTCTAAAACACAGCTTCCTGGGCCAGAGACTGACTGGGGAATGGTACCTGAGATGATGTATTTGTAACAGTCTTTTGAATGGTGGTGGTGTTGTCAGTAAGGGAAGCACTCAATGAGTAATTTTCTAATAGATGACCACCTAAGGCCCCTTAGGACTTCAAATTTTATCATTCTCTTAAGGTATCAGTGGAGTCTGGGTTTTGGATATAAGGAATACAGCATAGTGAAAAGCAGAGCAGAAAGTCAAGATATTTGCAGTTTCTTTCAGAAATTTCTGTGTAAAGTTGGAGTTAAGAAAGAAAGTTTCTGAAGACATTAGCATTTAAAAGAAGTCAGACCAGTGAAACAGCTCAGCTAAAACCAAGCTGGTAGCATACCTCTCAGTAACCTACTTTCTCTAACTTGGCCCAAACCCTTAAACTTCCAAGCATTGGTGTCACTGGCTAGAGGTCAAAATTTTGATCTATAAACCTGGAGGATCATTTACATTCAAACCTTAACAACATCGTTAAGCATGAATGTTCAGTTGATCATTGCACACCAGCCCTTCCCCCTGTAAGCCACTGATAAATGAATATGTCATTGCAGTATTCTTAAACCATGACACATCTTTTCAAGTATCTGATGGCTACATGACACAGTACGAGAGAGATTAGAAATATAATACAGTTCCCCGCCTCCCCACCTGCCTCTGCTTCTGGCTAACAGGAAGAGAACAATTTTGCTCTGTCATGCTCTTCTGCTTGAACACAATCCCAGAAACAATGAAGCCAGCAACTATAGACTGAAACCCTTGAATCCAAGAGCCAGCAATGAATATTTTCTAATTGTAAGCTGCTTTGTTCAGTATCTTACAATAGCAGCAAGAATTCTAATTAGCATGCTTTTTAAACTGCAGTTTTCTCACTTGTCAAAAAGGAGTTATAATAAAACCTATCTCACTGAATTGTTAGGATTCCACCAAAGATATGCAGTATGGCTCCTCACATGAAACACTTTTAAAACACACAGAAACTACCAAAGTGTGGATTCTGAAGTCCAATAATGACTCAAAGCCTAGTGTCCAGCAACATAAGCTTCAGAAGATTTCTCACAAAGTAACCCTGCCTCTGTCCTTCTCCCGTACCTTATCTGTGATCCAAGCCACACCTACGGGATGCCAGCATGCCCTAAGTTATTGCAGCAAGAAAGTCATAAACTAGTAATCTACGCTCTTCATGTCTGCATATCTATACTTCCTCATCATCATACTGGCAGCTTCCACTGTCACTCTTCACAAAGCCTCACTCCTTTGCTTTCAAAATACCTCTCAGGTCCAACTGATTTCTAGAAAAGTCTGTGTTACTAGCTAACTAAATAGCTTCAAACAAACCAAACAAGCTCTATGGACCTCAGTTTACTCATCTGAATAAAAAAGAAAAAAAAAAGCAAGCCCAGAAAGGTGATCTTTATTTTGGTTTCAGCTATATTATTTTGCAGCTTTTGTGATTCAGCATTTTATGGCACAGATTTACAACCCTGTGTGTACAAATTTAGATTTGTGTGGATAAGATGGTATGTTGCAGTTATTTAAACTCTTAGAGTAGGCATAAAGTCATATTCTAGGTATTTTATTTCAACAAGAAGGTTATATTGCTATGTACTTCCTTTCTAGTAGAAAATTTAACAAACTAGAATTCTTTCTAAAAATAACCGTCTATTTCCTTTGGATGTAATGGGAAAACAGCTTATGGGAATCAGTTCTTTCCTTCTACCATGTGGGCTACTAGGATCAAACTCATTAGGCATGGTCAGCAGCACATACGTGCCTTTACATGCTGAGCCATCTTGTCGTCTCTACAATTCTTTTTACACTGCTTGCTTGAACATGTGCATTCATTCACCAGTCACCCAGGATCCCTTAAACAACTGACTACAACTGGGTAAGTTGAACTTTGGGTCACTGTGACAAAATACATGGCCAAAAACAAACAAAAAAAGTACATTTTGGAAAGATTTACTCTGGCCCATGCATTTAGAACTTTCAGTCCATAGTCCTCAACTCCATTGAATTTGGACTCATAGGAAGACAGAACATGGCTATGAGAACGTGTGTGTTGCTTGGGTTTTAGTCAATCAACTTGAAACAATCTCGAGTTCAGAAGGAACCTCAGTTGAAACAATGCCCCCCCATCAGATTGGCCTGTAAGCAAGCCCGTTGGGTATATTTTTAATTGATGTTGATGTGGAAAGGCTCAGCCCACTATGGAAAAAGCCATTCCTGGGCAGGTGGCCCTGGGGTATATAAGAAAGCAAATTTATGGCCTATAAAGATGGCTCAGCAGTTAAGAAAGCATTTGATAATCTTCCAGAGGACCCAAGTTTAATAATTCCCAACACTATCATGGCAGTTCACAACTGTCTGTAACTCCGGTCCCAAAGGATTTGATACCCCCTTGTGGTCTCCTTAAGCATCAGGCATACATGTGGTACATAGCATAAATGTAGGCAAAATACTCATGCACGTAGAAACAAACTTTAAAAACAAGACATTGAAATGAGTGAGCCAGAATGAGCAAGCCAGTAAGCAGCCATCCTCCATGGCCTCTGTTTTGATTCTATAACCTTCAAAAGCATGCCTCCTGGGGGCCTACTTTCTCCAGCTGAGCCCAAACTCCTAAACTCTCTGCCATCTCTCTAAACAGTGTCACTAGCTAAGGACTAAGATTTCAACACAGAAGACTTGGGGTGGGGGACATTTTGCATTCAAACCACAATAACATAATTAAACCTGACACTTAATGCACATTGCCCACTAGGCCCTCCCCTTTAAATCATTGTTAAATGAAAATGCCATTGCAGTATTTTCAAGCCATGGCTCAACTTTTCAAGTAAAGGCATATAAAGGCACCTGTTGTCAACCAAGCCTAATGAGTTTGATTCTGGGATCCCACATGGTAGAAGCAAAGGACTGACTCAGACAAGCTGTTGACGCTGAAGCTACTGGAGAGAACAGGATGAAAAAAGATAGTGGCCACAGTAGGAAAATTCAGACTTCAGGTGATTTAGAGCATCATCAGATGATGAGCACACAATACTGTGCTAAAAAGATTAAAAATGCAGAAATGTGTGGGTGCTTATAATCATATAAACAGAAGAAGCCTTTCCTGCCTAGAAAAGCCAATTCTGCTATGTATTTGTGACTTCCTCTATTGGTCCTCTGCTCAGCATTCATTCACACCTTATTCCTTAATAAACACATTTCAATTTTGTTAGGATGGCAGTTGTATTCAGCCCCAAGTGATTGTGAACAGCCTTAGTCAAACATGACAATCCCACTGTTTCTTGAAAGAAACATAGTATTCTGTATGTCTATATATGGTAACAGATTTTGACCAATGTGGAAATCTGCAATAAAGAAGTAAGTCACAAAACAATCCCACACCAGTCTGGAATTATGATTAACAAAAAGGTTATTTATTCAAAGGGAACAACTTACAACAGCCCCCTGCACTACCAGGAAAAGCGTCTGGTAGCCAGAAGTGGAGGCTGAAGCAAGAGAGGGAACTCAACGCACGGCTACCACTGTTTTTTCAAGCCCACACCCAAGTGGGCTGGTATCTTAAAGGCTATTAGCTGAAGGAGTGGAAGAAGCTCCCACAGCACCACAAGAATTTCTTTTATACTCTTTTCTTCATAACAGATAAAAATAAAATGGATGGAGTTGGCTGTTATGACTTTCATTTTGCTGTTATTGTGGTTTTGAGTGATACACAAAGTCTGGTGCAGAGTCATGTATTTTGTATTATGTGGTAAAGGGTGAAAAGTCAATACTAAAGAAAATTAGGAGAGCGAAAGGATAATCTGGGGAGCTTGGGTACATCATTAAAGCTTGGGTAGTGCAACCAGGACCACCCATCTCTACTCTTATGAGAGAGAGTTAATCTCTTTTGAAAAGTCACTCTTCATAGTTATTTACAAACCCATCAACTGGAGAGCCAACTGCCAATCTAACAACTTTGCAAGCATTCATCTCCATGTAAAGCAAATTTGCCCATGTGCATCTGTTTCAGCAAAATTCTATACTGCTGGAACTCTTTAATGTGGGGCCAATGGCCTGAGCAGGCAAATTCAAATGATATACCCAGTTCTGCCTATACTTGCAATAAAGTTTTCTCATTAAGTGCTACCCTAGAGCTCAGGAACAAGGAATGGGAAATAAACTGTCACATTTGCTGCCACTGTCCTAGATAATCCATCCAATGTGTTATCATGACAGCTGGTCTTCAAATCCCCAAGGCTGCCTTGGGAAGACAGAGGAAGTCCCCACGGGAGCCTCAGCAACAGGTGCCCTGGAGCAAATTATCTCCTCTTTGAGGACTTGCTGTACTCTCAACTGAAGTGACTGTGTTATGTATTACGTACTCTTGACACCTTTAAGAACTATTCATGAAAACGATTCTTGATGGAAAAATACTTCAACAATTTGCAGCATTTAAAAGCTATTCTTTCTCCTAGAAGCTTTCCACAGGAGAAGCTAAAAGAGTTGCTTTTGTTATAAATTAGAGAAGGAAATTAGAGAGTCTCTTAAACTGCTCAGATCTTTATTCCTTTCCTCTCTTACAGGTTTGGGTCATGACTCCTTTGGGGTCTCATACCAGATATCCTTCATATCAGATATTTACATTACAATTCATAACAGTAGCAAAATGACAGTCATGAAATAGCAATGAAATAACTTTATGGTTGGCGTCACCACAGTATGAGGAACTGTACTAAAGGGTCGCAGCATTAGGAAGGTTGTGAAGCACTGCTCTATCACTTTAAAATTCATTTTAATGAGTGTGCCTCTCAGGAATAAGGTAAGCAGCGAGATACAGAGCTGTCTTGGTCATGTATGGCACGTTCTGCATGTGCAAATCTATAGCTATTGTACAAGAGCAGAGGATAGTAGAGGGCAGCTACGGTTGGAAAATTAGAACTCCAGACTTAGGCATTATATTACCCTCAACAATTTAATCTTTTTGACTTCATTGTCCTCATCTGTAAAATGATATGGCTGTTCTATCAACTTCTCTTTGGTCTTTTCTTGGTTATAACAATACCTAAGTAAGGTATTAAAAAGAAACCATCTTCTTTGTCCGTGTCCAAAGCAATTTTGTTGTATTGACATATTTTCCAATAGTTTAAAAGAAAAAGAAATTACCAAATGCAACAGATTTCTATCTCAGTGAATACAAAGCCAAAGTAATCATAGCAAAAAACATTTTTGAAGGATGGAGAATGATCTATTACCTACAGTATACACAGAGAGTTATTTCTAAAGCAATACCTTTGGACCAAAGGAAGTATAAGGATTTTATACAGGAAGGATATAATTATTCATACAAGAAAGTACTTCTAGGGAAGGCACCCTTCTGAGCTTATTCAGTTAAGAGTCGTATTTTTGAGCATGCTTAATTAAAGGTCACAGTTGAAGAAGGAAAAATGGCAGTTATATTAGTGCATATTTATCTCAAGGTCATAGATGACATGTTTGAAGGGTTCAGTGGTGGATAAGAACACTTGTAGATCTTCTTAGCATACATCATATAAATGGTGGACAGGAACCCATCTGGGCATGCTCAGAACATTCATCGGGAAGTTTTAGTGAATTAATAGAAAAGACACTTTGAAAGTGACTAAATCTAAGAGTTTTTCCTTGAAGGCTTAGGAGTTAATAAAAATGATTCTGGTTCCTTTTCTTCTGATTTCTTTCAAGAAAAAAGTTTTACATGGGGAACTTTATGAAAGCCAGATTGTAAAATTTAGATATAATCATTTTCTATACAAATGACATATTGAAAAAGGGAATGTGAGGTGACTTGAAATAAAGATATGATAAAGGGACTTGCTATTACCACTGCCTGAAGGAAGTGGAGGATTGACCAGGCGGCCCTTAGTCATAATAAACAGAGGCTGATTTCCGTTTTAGAAAGAGAAATAAAAAACTTCAGGAGGAGCCGGAACTATGGCTAAAGAGGAAAGACAGGTAAATAAATACTTTTACTCTTTTAAGAGAGAGAACTTTCTCCAAGAGAAACCATTAGATTGGGCTTTGCCAAAATCCAAATGATTAGCATTGAATAAAGGAAGCAAAGCAGGCTTGTGGTCCTTAGAAAGGGAAGAGCAGGCAGCTAGGAAGTAGGGCTAATACTAAGCAAAGCAAGCTTTACAACCAAAAGTCTCTGTCTTAGACAAAGGCTTATTGTGTAAATATTTATGGAGCTCTAGTATGGCTCACTAAGATAACAGTGAGCAAAAAGAGAGAAATTTTGCTACCATGGAGATCTAGTAGACAGCCTGAATAAATGCATATCCTGATCCATGTTCTATTACCCCAATATGTCTTATTTTGCCAGTCTCCATAAAGAATTATTGTCTCAACAGTGCTATTTTCAAAAAAAAAAGCATCAGGCATCAGTAAATGTACAGAGTGTCTCATCTTATGTTGTTCAAGAAAAGTTTAACAGGAAAAGAAATCCATTAAGCCGCCAGTGCTCAACTTCGATCATTAGAATTGTAAATATGCAACTAGGGAGGAAGTGGCCAACTGCTACAATGTATCATTGCATGGGAACTCTTGAAAAGCAGAGGCACAAGGATAAACCCAAGTTCCTTAAAATGTATTCTTTGAGGTGATGGTAGGATCAAACACCTTTCAAAAATCCACTTATGATGCTGGAGCCACATACACTTGCTTCCCAGGGCTTTGCACTGCAAATCTAGTGCTATTCATTACTGCAAACAACACAGGTGGCTGCAACAAGGAAGACACTTTAGTGTTATTGGTTCACATAGCTTAATGAGATTTACACTTGGTCACAGACTAGACACTTAATTATAGACTTAATGCTACGTACCCTCTGGATATATTTGCTTCATTAGCTGTACTGAAAATAAATTACTGGCCCTGATTGTTTACTACCTTACAAATAAAGAAAAGCAAGCCATTCCATGATAAAGCAAAGGGGAGCTTACCATGCTTACTATGAAAAAGGTGCAGGTACATGAAAAGTGAAAAAAGTTTAAAGTACTTACAAATTAACTCTCCTAATTTATTACAAGAAGGAGTAACTGGGATGAAATTTACCTAGATGCGTGAATGTACATAAGGAATAAGTACTTAAGTTCACGCATACAAGAATGTTAATAGGAGCAGAGCACTTACTTAATATGTGTGAGACCCTGAATTCAATCCCCCACACACACCAAAAATAGGGATGGTCCAAAGAATCTTTATTTATAATAATTAAAACCTAGAAAACTCATTATCCATCAGTAGAATAAAAGATGGATAAACTGGTACTGCCATATATAAGCGGGTCCAATGAGCATGTTGAGCAAAGAAGTCATACTCAGAGAGTATTTGCTGTGATGTTCCATTCATAGAAAGTTCAAGAATAGGCAAAAGTGAAGGGTAGTGATCGAGGTCAGAAAATTGCTTTCCTTTTTGTATTTGTATTTCCTTTTTGTTTGTGTGTAGTAAGAGACAAGGTTCATTAATTACAGTTATTGGGATAAAGACCCTTTCTGAATTAGTCAAAAGGCTGTGTTTGTTTTTTGTTTGTTTGTTTTGTTTTGATTTTTCAAAACCAAGTTTCTCTGCGTATCCCTGGCTGTCCTGGAATTTGCTTTGTAGAACAGGCTGGCCTCAAACACAGAGATCCACCGGCTTCTGCCTCCTAAGTAAATGATACAGATGGCCTATATACGAATCATGTGATTAACTCATTGGCTACATTTTAAAGACTTAAAAAATATAGTTTGTTGCATGTAAATTGTTCCTCGATATTAAATAAACAAAAATAGGTTACTCTATTGGTCAGTACATCCATCAAATAGTACAGCAAATAGTTTGGCTATCAATTAATACATTTTGACTGACAAAATGCATTTTTTATTTAATACATAAAGTCCTTTGGCTATTAAGCAGTAAAAGGCACCTTTACCAGCTGTCCAGAAGAAGCCTTCCTATAGCTTTGTGTGAGACAGCAAAAGCCATGCTCCCTTCTAGGTAGATGGATTAAAGAAAAGAAAATCACCTATGAACTACTGTAGCATGGGCCAAGGCTTAGTGACCAACACATCAAGGTAGTATTTCACTTCCTTTGTTCTACTGGTTCTCATAGGGTGTATCCTTATAACCACTCAAGGCCTGCCCTGCTATCTGGAAGGAAACTAGGAAAGCTCCTGAAACCTGAGGGCAGTCAGGTCTAAGGAGTCTTACTTGGACCTGGAGAATTGCCAATCTGAAGGCAGGGCTCTCTCTTGGTGATGCTGGTCTCTGCATCTTCTGCTCTCTTTATACAAGCCTGTTTTCTCTACTTCTTTGAAGCTGACCTCTCATCACACCACGGTACACATTTGAATGTCACACACACAGACAGACAAAACAGGAGAAAATGAAGAAAATCTAACATTTAATGGCTCAATCACATAACACATCACTTTTCTTACCCAAGCCTAACACAGCCAACTGCTGATATTATTTAATGACTTTTGGTGTCAGAGCCAGGATGACATAACTCCCTCTTTATTCCCTCATTTGGACCCACAGGAACAAAATAACGGCTACAACTCCAGACACTGTGTATCTATCCAAGGCAGAAAGAAACAGGGAGGGGCAGCACAAACTATATATATATATATATGTTGATATATATATATATATGTTGACTGGCAAGACACTAGGAGTTTTCCTTAACATGGCCACCTGTAATAAAGGTTAAAGACTAGAAAATTAAGTAATTATCAGAGAGCATTACCATGTCATTAAAGACTTGGGTTCCTTCAGTAAGGCTATGGAGATTAGGATCTGGTAGGTCATAACATGCCTGTGACCACACTGAAACCTAGGAATCCATGTTATCTGAATATTTGTTAGCTATTCATGATCACATCTGGACACAAGTGATGAAAAGCACATTTAATTCTTTGAAAAATTATATTACTTCTCACAGCATACTAAGCCACTATCTACTGAATTTAGGGTGTTTCCACTCTGTTTTGCATTGCATTCAATTCTGATTTAGGATGCTTCAACTATGATTTGCATTGCATTTCCGAAGCTGTGGGGCAGGTATTGGTCAAAGCCTAGTTCTCAGCTTCCAGCCTAACTAAGCAGAATACAAACACCTTTTCTTCTTTTTTTTAAGATTTATTTATTTATTATGTATACAACATTCCTTCCATGTATGAGGGCACCAGATCTCATTACAGATGGCTGTGAGCCACCATGTGGTTGCTGGGAATTGAACTCAGGACCTCTGGAAGAGCAGTCAGTGCTCTTAACCTCTGAGCCATCTCTCCAGCCCCTACAAACACCTTTCTAGCAAAGTAACATAGGATTATAGCATGCATAGAGGATGTGTGGCTTTTTCTAAATATACTGTTATTTCAGAAATCCGCAATGGTAATTATCTCAACATATGAAGATATATATATTTCCTTTAAATTTTGATCTGTGTGAAATGGAGAATGTTTTAATTCACTAGCCAGTCTGTCTTTACCTTTAAAAAAGAATGGGTGGTAGGAAGCAGAGAGATGGATCCATGGATAAAGATCCTGCTGCCAACCTGATGACCTCATCTCAATACCCAGGTTACACATGACTGAAGGAGAAAACTGACTCTAGCAAGTTGTCCACTGACCTCTACAACGCGTCGTGGCACTCCTGTGCATACATGCTCAGGCACGTGTCTGCGCTCCCTTCTTCCTGCCTGCCTTCCTTCCATCTCCCCTTCCCTTACACACACACACACACACACACACACACACACACACACACAATGAATAAATATATAATAAATTTTTAACAGATGAACCTGTGAAACTGGAGATCTTCCCAGCATCCTTCTATGTCTGATGTTACAGTTTCTAGATCAACTGTAATCAAAGACACTCCAAATCATGAAAGGTATTTCCTGAAATTAGTCCAGATTAATGTTAGTTTCCAACTGAAAGTCATGGCACTCTGACTGTTGAGGAAATGCCATGGAAAAGGATAGAAAGTACTCATTCAAACCATAAAAAGAGAAATTCAAATCTAGCTGACATTTGTATATAAGCAAGATTGTGGGCTTTTTCTTTTTCTTTTGAGACAGTCTCAGGGAGCCCAAGCTAGCTTGGGCTAGTAGTCCAGAATGACCTCAAACTTCTCATCCTCCTACTTCTACCTTCTGGGTCTTAGTTTTACAAGGGTCTGTCACTATTCCTGGCTATTATTGCTGGAGCCGAGGATCAAATCCAAGGCTTCTTGCATGCCAAAGAAACACTGCCAGATGTGCTACATCCTTTCGTCTACAATGTCAATAAGACTGTGTTGAAAGAAAATTACCAGTATCTTTGTATGTTTAAACTTTTTATTTACGCTATACACCTTTAGGTGTAAAAAAAAAATGGTGGGCATGAAAATGGAGGAGGTGTTTAGATATTTGTTTACCGAACATACAGCAATGTTTCAGTTTACTTCTCATGTTGTTTTGTTTTTTCAATTCATATTTCTAAAAACTGCAAGGAGAAGAACAAACATCAGACATTTACTAAATAGTCATGCATTTTCTAATCGACTATTCTACTGCACTTTGTGGGAAGCCACTGGAAAAAAAACAAGATAAAATGAAGTCTTAACACTTGCAATTGGAAACTGTATTTATTTATTAGCTATGTATACACCCTTGCAAATTAATTTTGCCAGCTAGATTACACTCAGGACCTTAAAGCACATTTAGTTGTTCTAAGGGTCTAGGTTCTCTTACTCTCAAAGAGGTTCATCTAGATAACAGTTTGTTCTGGTGGCATGAAACCGCCACCTCCAGTCCCACTATGCCCACACATTGCACTGAGCCTTACATCTCTTCCTTTAATTCTGTGAGGTTCCTAGTATTCTGCTGGTGATTCTCCCTTTCATTTTAATTTTAAAAATTTTAATACATTATTCCAATACAGCAAAATTCCCATGTATCATTTACCAATCACAATTTATCTCTTATTAATATTTTGACATATTTGCTTTTACATTCTATTTGGAGTGAGGAGGAATTGTAAATTGTGTATATCATACCACTTTGTCTAGAAATAGTCCAGTATACACATCATATAATCACAGACATTTTCCCATCTAACTAGAGAGTAATGATCAAAGTTGGAAAATCTAACACTGATATAACATAAATACAGCCTATCTTTAAACTTTTCTGATAATCCCAATATATCTCCTAAACCTATTTTATTTACTGATCAGGAACAAAGGCAGAATTGGCCACACATTATATTTAACTGTCATATCCCTTTATACACCATTAACGTGGAAGAAACCTCAAGCCCTTTTCTTTTTTTCCCTTGATTTTAATTTTAATAAGGATGGGCAACTTATTTAAAAACATATCCCCTAATTTAACCTGATGATAAAATTCAGCTCATGAATCTGGCAGGAAGACCTCAGTAGTGACATGCTGCTCTTCTGGAACAGAATATCGAGAAGGATACAGTATTTAACCCATATTGGTGCTTTTAAGAGTAACTTACTAGCTGGGCGGTGGTGACACATGCCTTTAATCCTAGCACTTGGGAGGCAGAGGCAGGCGGATCTCTGTGAGTTCGAGACCAGCCTGGTCTACAAGAGCTAGTTCCAGGACAGCCTCCAAAACCACAGAGAAACCCTGTCTCGAAAAACCAAAAAAAAAAAAAAAAAAGAGTAACTTACTTTCTGATGACTTTCTATTGCTGGAGAGTTTAAAAAGCACAATGCCGATGCAGGTGTCACTGCTAATAACTCAGACTTTTCTCACACTGCTTCAACAGAAAGGTGTGTCATGGCTTAAGCTTGGAGACTTCCCAACTGGGAAGGTTCAGAATTTCAGACTTTGGGCCAATAAGTTCAATGTGCTATGGCAGTCAGATAAATCAGTCAAGTCAATGGAGGGGTAGACAGGTAGTTGCAGGAAGTCAGAGTCCACAAAATCACAGTCAATGTGCACCAGTCAACAAAGCTCATAACCTCTGATTTCAGGGCAGGGGTTGTGGGCACAATTCCCAGTGTTATAAAGCTAATGGGCGAACTGGCTCTGAGCCAGTGGGTGTTAGTCATAGGCTTTAGTGGAATGCCAAGTAAGGTGTTCCTGACTACAGCGGTAAGCCAGCACTATCTCATATGCCTCACTGTTGGCAGCAACCTTCTCCCCTTCCTCCAAATCAGGGTTGTGCAAATTGTAAAGCGTATGCCAGTTCCCTAGCAAGCTCGTTGAAGTTCAGCATTCAGACCAGTAGAACCAGAGTGTAGCACAAGACTATATGTCTCTTACGAATCCACAGATGATGCCAATGGGGCATGTTCCAGCCATCTTTTGACTTTCAAATATCTAACTGGGCTGTGATGGAACGTCAGGTGCTGTAAGTATCCACATACCATGAGAGTCAACACTACTATGAGATTACTTGCTACTCACTATAGCTCTTTGAGTCAGCTAATTCAGAACTCACTGAAATGCCCTTCCAAGTCCTTTAAATGCAAAAAGTAATCCCAACAGAGTATAGCAGTAAGAAAAGATAACAATACATACATGGCATGTTGCCAAGGCAGAAGTGAAATGAAACACTTATATAAAAGTTAGTCAACGAAAAATTTCATTTAAAATAAAAGTAAGACACTTCCATTTTGTATCCTTAAGAATGTGTCTGTCAGCCAACCCCATTAGCAGAGGTGTGGGTGAGCCAGTTCCAAAGTTGTGAGCATGGGACAGCTATCCCCATTATTCATCTGTCATGTGGCAGCATGCAACACGGGCAGGGGAGAGGTGCCCTCCCCCCCACCCCCGCCCATTGACACCTGAGGCAGGCTGGAGAGCTGACCCTGAGGTCATAAGAGCTGGAGAACTGTCCCTGCCCCTCATGAGCTGTGGCACTTGGGAGAATGGCTCCTATGCCTGGGCAGCACAGTAGAGCTCGTCCTGAAGGTATAGGTGTAGGAGAACCAACCCTGAGGATATAAAAGCAGGAGAACTGGCCCTGCCCCTTGCTCATCACTGCAAAAGGTGAATTAACCAGGCAATGGGGCAATGCTGAGGAGCTCACCCTGTAGGTGAGGACAAGGGAGAGCTGGCCAGTTGACCAACCCTACAACTACCCAAGTTCAGAACTAGGATTATCAGTTGGCCCACCCAATGTCCACCCCATCTGTGGACATAAAGGGACAGGTCCTGCAGACCCAAAGCTGCAGGATTTCTACAACACAGGGCAACATTAGGATATCCAAGAGGAGTCCCAGTGAGGGCCCAGCATCAAAAGTGCAGTAGAAACCTGAGGCCTCAAACCAGACCAATGACTCTTTGCAATGAACACAAAGTACAGACATATAGATAAAAGGCTTTACTGTGTGACTCACTGTGTCACAGTACAGCTTCCATGACAAAACTGACTTTTCTTTACTTTTTCTTATTTTTTTCTCTTAAATTTTATTTTATTTTAGTGGAGGAGGTTGTAAGGGCAGAGGGTGGATGCAAAGGGTCAGGGAAGTGAATGATGAATGGGATAAAGATGCATGAGGTGAAATGTTGCGGGAGGTCCTCCCACTCCTCCAGCCTATCACCGCTGAGGTACCAGCCCACTGGGGCGTGGTTTCTCTCCCTTTAAAAAAGCGGCCACTTCCCTCTTCTCTCTCTCTTCACTTCCTGCTCCACCTGCGACTAGACTCCTTTCCTGGTTGCGAAGAGGGCTGTTGCCTGGGACAGTGATCTGTAAGTTTTTTCCCCTTTAAATAAATACCACCCTAATAATCATAACCCCGAATTGGTGTGGCATTGTTTGTGACTTACGCCTTCATTTTGGCACCCAACGTTTGGTTTTAGAACCTCTCCTTTCCCCACTCGCAGCCGCGAGTTCGGCTTGGCGGCCCCAAGTTCGGCTTGGCAGCCCCAAGTTCGGCTTGGCGGCTGCGGGCTTGGCGGGTGCAAGTTCAGCTTGGCGGCGGCGGGCTTGGCGGGCTCTAGTTCGGCTTGGCGGGAGCCCTCCCCTTCCTCAGCAGCCAGCGGCCTTGGACTCCCCACGTGGATTTAAACTCCACAGGCCCGCGTAGCCTCTGGCCGCATGGTTTGCTCTTTTCTGAGTCATTTTTAAATCTCCCTTGCAAGTACAGCTCTTAAGTGGCACGAACCAGAGCACGTGGTTGCTGAAAGCTGCAACCCCTCAGGGTGACTTGTTCCGTCTCAGGAATTGATTTAATTAGATTTATTTTGTTGAGAAACTTGAATTTTCCAGTTTTTAACATCTACTAAGGCACTGAAACAGGACCATGTTTTCACCGCGACTCTGCAACAGCGCCACCTGCTGGATAATAGGTAATATTGCAGTTTTTGTTTCTAACGCAAATTTTACTGCTTTGTTTTCACTAATACAATGGATTAGTAAATTTATATTTACTAATACAATGAATTACATCATACAAGGTTTATATGATTATGGGGATACCTTAATTTGCTTGTTACTAGCCTTCAGTTTTCTTTTCCATATTCTATCATTAAGGAAGAATATGGCACTCCTAAGAATGATTGAATCTTTACGTACTAATAATGAACAGAAGAATATGGCACTCCTAAGAATGATAGAATCTTTACGAACTAATAATGAACAACTAATTGACAGGATTAAAATTATTGAAAATCAGAGGTTATCTGAACAAGTGGATACTATGACAGACAAAATTGATTCCATATCCAAGGGTATTAGAAAGTTACCTGAAAGGGTTCAGGCTGTTGAATTTGACGTTCAGACTTTATCACAAAGTTTTGATAAGGTAACAGACAGAATGTACCTCCAAGATGGGAATCTACATGATATACAAGAAAAGTTTAAGGAGGACATGTTATCTTTGAAGGAAAAAATTAAAGCTTTGGAATCACAGGTGCAGAATGGGGACCAAAAAATTGATACCTCAGTGAAATCACTGGAAATATATACAGGTCAGGAGATTCAGGATTTAAGAGAGACAATGATAAAAAGATTTGAAAAGATTGGGGAAATTATTGCAGCTGGTGAACAGAGGAAGGAGGCACAAGGACAGGATACAAGGCCTCCACCAGCTATTAGAACTGGCTTACCCAGGGTTCTAGCGACATACCCTATACTTAATTCTGAAAAAGCATCAACTTCTAAAGGCTCAAAGGAAGTCAGAGGAGCTAGATGGACGCCAATAGCAATGAATGATCTGAAAGAAATTAAGCAAGCTGTTGTTAATTTTGGCTTGCACAATGCATATGTAAAGGAAATGATAAGGACTTGGGCTTCTAATGCTAGAGCTACTCCCCATGATTTCCATCAGTTAGTGTCTGCAGTTTTAGATAATGGACCTTCCTTGATGTTTGGAATTTATTTCAGAGAAGAATCCAAACATATGGAACAGCAAGGAAGAGCAAAAGGTATTGAGGTTTCCCAAGATCAAATTCTTGGTGCAGGAGAATATGCTGATCCACAGGTCCAAGCTCTTTATGACGATGAAGTACTGTGTCTATGTCACCAAGCAGCTTTAAATGCTTGGAATAGGATACAAGATCCAGCAAAAAGGGTTGAATCATATACCAGAATTAGGCAGGGACAGAGAGAACCCTTTATTGACTTTTTGCAAACATTAATTAAGGCTCTGGACATAGGGGTAACAGACCCAGAAGCTAGACGAATACTTCTTGAATCTCTAGCTTTTGAGAATGCAAACATAGAATGCAAAAAGATAATTGGGCCTTTAAAGTCTAGATCAGCACCTATGGATGAATGGATTCAGCATACGATGAATGTTGAGACGTTTAGCTATAATGATGAATCTTGGGTAGGAGAAGCGATTTCCAAAGCAATGAGGAGACATCAAACTGCCAGGTGTTTTAATTGTGGTAAATTAGGACATTTGCAAAGGAATTGCAGGCAAAGAATTTCTAGGAATAATATCTCTTCTGGGAATGACAAAAATAGGAGACCTCGGCCTTCAGGTATATGTAGGAGATGCGGTAAAGGCAGGCATTGGCCCAACGAATGTAGGTCAACAACAGACAGACGGGGCAATCCGATATCATCGGGAAACTCCTTGGGGGGCCTCTCGCAGGCCCCCAAGCCAACAGTGGCCCAGTCATTCCCAGTCACAGTGGAGAACGTGCCTCACCAAGAAAATTAAAAGCTCCAATTTCTGCTGTAAAAAGTAATACTGGTCTAAATGAGGAATTACGTGTGGAGGATGAGTCAAAAAACCCAATAGGACAGAGTAAACATATATTTTGGCAGACTTCTATTAATGATCAAAGACCAAAGCTAAGAGTCTGTATAAATGGCACTTTTATTGAAGGCTTATTAGACACAGGTGCGGATGTAAGTATCATTACCCCAGAATCTTGGCATCCGAATTGGCCTCTTCAAGAGGTAGATGTTCAATTCCTGGGAATTGGAACCCTATCTCGTGTAAAACAAAGCACAAGATGGGTTGAATGCATAGGGCCCGAAGGGCAAATAGGAAGACTAAGGCCATATATAGCCAATATTGCCATAAATTTATGGGGCCGTGACCTGCTACAGCAATGGAATACCCAGATTAACATTCCTGTATTTCCAGGAACTCATAATTCTGGGAAGGATATGATGAGGTATTATGGAAAAAGGTCACCAGCCATTCAGGCTGTACAAGAACATACAGCAAATACCAAACCTTTAGAGGTACCAACGGCCCTACCTTTAAAATGGCTAACTGAGAAGCCAATATGGACCAAACAAATGGCCTCTAGCTGAAGATAGACTACAGGCATTGGAACAGCTGGTGCAAGAGCAACTAGATGCTCACCATATTGAAGAATCAACCAGCCCTTGGAATTCTCCTGTGTTTGTTGTAAAAAAGAAATCTGGTAAATGGAGAATGGTGACAGATCTAAGAGCTGTCAACAAAGTAATTCAACCTATGGGCCCACTACAATCTGGAATTCCTTTGCCTTCTCTGTTACCAAAAGGATGGCCTCTTATAGTTATTGATTTGAAAGATTGTTTTTTCACTATACCGTTACAAGAAAAGGATAGAGAAAAATTTGCCTTCACAGTGCCTACTTATAATAATTCTCAGCCTAATAGGAGATATCAGTGGACTGTCCTCCCACAGGGTATGCTCAATAGTCCTACACTGTGCCAATATTTTGTAAGTAAGCCATTGGAAATAATTCGTAAACAATTCCCCAAGTCCATCATTTATCATTACATGGATGACATCTTATTATCTGATTCAAATAAAGATACTTTAGAAAGGATGTTTGAAGAAGTAAAGAAAGTCTTGCCTAGGTGGGGATTACAAATTGCCCCTGAAAAGATTCAAAGAGGAAATTCTATTAATTACCTAGGTTACAGAATAGGGTTAGAGAAAATTAAAATGCAAAAGGCACAAATTAGGAGAGACCGGTTAAAGACTCTTAATGACTTCCAAAGATTGTTAGGAGACATTTCCAGTCTACGACCAGCTGTTGGGATAACACCTGATCTAATAGTTCATTTAAACAAAACCTTAGATGGTGATAAAGATTTGAATAGTCCAAGAGAACTGACAGCTGAAGCAGAAAAGGAACTGACAATGATTGAGGAAAAATTACAGGAGGCACATGTGGATAGGGTGAACCCAAATCTTAGCTGCATCCTAGTCATATTGCCTTCCAGAATTTCTCCTACAGGGATTCTAATGCAGAGGGAAGATATTATTTTAGAGTGGATATTTATACCTAATAAACCAAGTAAAAAATTAAAAACTTATGTGGAAAAGGTCTCTGAATTAATTATAAAAGGTAAGCTGAGACTTCGTCAACTAGCAGGTATAGACCCAGCAGAAATTATAGTGCCTTTTACTACTGAAGAAATAAAAAAGTTATGGGAAGACAATGAACCGTGGCAAAGAGCTTGTGCTAACTTTTGGGGAGAAATTAATAGCAACTATCCCAAAAGTGATAGACTTAATGTCATAAAAAGTACTTCTTGGATTCTTCCTAGAATTGTACGTGATGCTCCAATAACTGGAGCCCGTACGTTCTATACTGATGCAAATAAATCAGGGAAAGCAGGTTACAAGTCAGATGAATTGAGTAAGGTGGAACAAAGCCCTTATAATTCTGTCCAGAAGGCAGAATTATATGCCATTCTTATGGTGCTAAGGGATTTTAAAGAACCTCTTAATATAGTTACAGATTCACAATATGCAGAAAGAGTTATCTTGCATATTGAAACCGCTGAATTTATACCAGATGACACAGAGTTGACTTCATTGTTTATCCAGGTACAAGACATAATCAGGAACAGGCTTTGTCCGATGTACATAACACACATCCGGTCCCATACAGGTCTGCCTGGTCCTCTAGCCCAAGGCAATGCTGAGATTGATCAATTATTGATTGGAAGTGTGTTGCAGGCCTCGGAATTTCATAAGAAGCATCATGTCAATAGTAAAGGCCTAAAGAAAGAATTTTCCATTACTTGGCAACAAGCTAAGGACATTATAAAGAGATGCCCTACTTGTTCTTTCTATAATCAAACACCGTTGCCTGCAGGGAGTAACCCAAAGGGTACTAAGAGAAATGAAATCTGGCAGATGGATGTGTTCCACTTTATGGAATTTGGTAAATTAAAATATGTACACCACACCATAGACACGTATTCAGGTTTTCAATGGGCTACTGCCCTGAGCTCAGAAAAGGCTGATTCAGTAATCACACATTTATTGGAAGTTATGGCCATCATGGGTATACCTGCGCAAATAAAGACAGATAATGGTCCAGCATATGTATCTAAGAAAATGAAATGCTTTTTTGATTATTATAATATAAAACACATTACAGGTATACCAAATAATCCTACAGGTCAGGCAGTTATAGAAAGATCAAATCTTACTATAAAGGATATGCTGAACAAACAGAAAGGGACTGAAAATACCCCCAGAAATAGATTACATAATGCTTTATTAACCTTGAATTTTCTTAACGCTAATGAGAAAGGAACGACAGCAGCAGAAAGACATTGGATAATGGAAAAGTCTGCTGAACTAAATCAACCGATTTATTTCAAAGATGTGCTGACCTCTCAGTGGAAGCCAGGAGATGTGCTACGTTGGGGAAGGGGTTTTGCTCTTGTTTCCACAGGAGAAGAAAAATTGTGGATACCATCAAAATTAATAAAGTTTCGATTTGAAGAGGAGAAACCTCTTGGAAAGGAGAAATGACAACTCATCCACAACGATGATATTCATACAGGTGGTAAGAAAAACATATAGAATGGGGGCAGGGTTCTGTTCTTATCTCCACAGGAAAACACTCATCTTTGAGAAATTCAAGGGACCCTGGATGTTTGGATACTGACAAATGGAAAAATACCTGCCCAATAGGAAATATGAAGACAACTGAATGGATTGTGTAAGTAATATTAAACCATATTTCTAAATTTTTATAAAGCTGGTTTTGAAGTTGGACTTTGGCTCAGTCCCTCTCCAATTCCAAGCCTGTTAGTAAGAGAAAAACCCAGAGTTTCTGGAGTTTCTGTCTCATGTCAAGAGCCATGATATGGGACAGAAAGAAATATGAGTTTAGAAAACATCTTTGCTTTTCTTCATATCTATCATACTTTTCATTGAATATATCTATCATGTCTTTCATTGAATATATATATATATGTTTATATATGTCTATATGATTAATGTTTAAGTTTTTCATAATGAACAATGAGTTTTTCCTGAAGTGACATTTGAAGTTTCCAGGAAGAAGATGGGGCCCCATAACAACAACTCCACCTGGTTGATATGACGTCATGATACTGATAGCGCTACTACAAGACCTGCTTTTGGTACCAGCTGCACAAGACAGTTCCAACTTGGTTAGCTGAAATGGTGCACATCTTATACAACATTTTGGCCAGACCTGCACAAAATACTCAGAGACTATTGGCAATTTTAAAAGACATTGATCTTGAAATTTAACCATCATTTCACTTTCACAGGATCCCCCAGAAAGAACGTCGCCCCCATGACAGCTGGAAGTAATTCTAGAGGACGACGTCCCCTTTCCCAGTAAAACTTGCCCTTGGGTTTAGGGACATCATTTAGGGGTTGATTATAATTAGTATACGATTGAGGGTTGGGGGAGGAATTTTATACGCTCAGGGATCATTTTGAAAAAAAAAAAAAGAGGGATGATGGGATAATAGATTTGTAATTGTGAGTTACTGTTTTTAGACAAATACATTGGTATAGATTCTTGTATATTGATACAAAGTTAAATTATATTGACTATTGTACGCATGCATGTTTCTACCTCTGTTTAAAACATTTTTTTATGTATTGACATATATTGTATTGATATATATATATATTGTATATATTTACCATATTGCAGTGTACATTTCTACCTCTGATTAAGATACTTATATAATGATTGTGTATTGATATATATTTGCCTACTGCAATGTATATTTGTACATTGTTTATATTTGGAGGTCATTGTCCTCATTTGTTTCACAGTCGTTTATTGTCTTAGTCTTTAAGTTAGATAGATATTGAGAATTATATAGACTAATAGTCATCTAAGTTTGTCATTTATAATAGACTAATCAGGTTCTTTAGATATATAGAGATTATACTCAGTATAGATAGATAATCTTCAACTTCTTCAAAGAGCTGTAGAAAATGGCCTTTAATCTAACTCAGAGATTTGTGGTAGTGAGACACAATTGCTCCTGGCAACACCACTCTATTCCCGAGAGAATGTTGAGCACCAAAGACACTCCACCTGGAGCCTTTCTTTTTGGCAGAACTGGCGTTTGGGCAAAGAAATGCCCATACCTCAACAACTGACAAGGATACAGAGCATGCATCAATGAATAAAACAGGACTGTCATATCCTGCCAAGACAGGGTAAGATCGTTTTGAAAAGTTGCTTGCCTTAGAAAATGGTATGTCAGTTATGTTAGGCCTTAGCCAAAGTTGGTTGCTTCAACGCTGCTAATGTGACTTTGGGTGATTGCCCAGGTAGCTAGTTGTCTCTGTAATTTGTTGCATGTTTTGGAAGTTGTTCTACTGAACTTCCTAATTACCCAGGTAACATTATTTCCCTTCTCAGATCTTCGATGGGGTTGAAGACTATATAAATGTAGTTACTTTCTCTCATGACTTGGCCAAGTTATTTATTATACAAGACATAAGCTAGTTAGAATAGGATATTTGTACTTATTGTATATAATTTCATAGTAGGTTTAGAACTCTCTTATTTAAACAAAAGGGGGAGGTGTTGCGGGAGGTCCTCCCACTCCTCCAGCCTATCACCGCTGAGGTACCAGCCCACTGGGGCGTGGTTTCTCTCCCTTTAAAAAAGCGGCCACTTCCCTCTTCTCTCTCTCTTCACTTCCTGCTCCACCTGCGACTAGACTCCTTTCCTGGCTGCGAAGAGGGCTGTTGCCTGGGACAGTGATCTGTAAGTTTTTTCCCCTTTAAATAAATACCACCCTAATAATCATAACCCCGAATTGGTGTGGCATTGTTTTTGACTTACGCCTTCAGTGAAAGACACAAAGAATAAATAAAAAGAAAGTTAAAAAAAAGAACATATGTGTCCTCCCCAAAGTGGTAGCTCCTCCTGGCAGGGGAAATGCTGGCTTTGCATCCCTGCTCACTTTTTTTTCTATAGAAAATTATGGTGTACCTACAAAACATAACAAACGTGGTGACTCAGGATAATTTCCTCTTAGCAAGCACCTCTAAATAGATCTGTCACAGGCTTACCATAATACTCCCAGGTGTTCGAAAACCGTGAATGTCCAAAGTAAAGTAACAAGGGCATTCATTACTCACAGGAAACAGGAACCTGCTTATTATTAACAATTCACATTTTTTTTGAAAATTCTTTCAAAATCAGTTTCTTTTGTAAGGCTCTATTTTGGAAAAAAAGTAACTAGTGCCAATTTGTGTATATCTCTGAGACAGGTAAATTCAGGACACACTACCAGAAACACTTTTATAAAGAGGTAGCCTAGAAAAGCAGCAAATTGTTAATTACCATTTGTTTTCAGTTAAAGGAAGGTAGCTTTAGTTCTTGAGAACAAAATGCTGTTTCACTCCAGCAGAGGGAGCCTCTAAAACAGCCCAAATCAACCAAAAACAAAAACAAACAAAAAAACGCAGTGTTCCTGTGATCTTGTCAGAACAAACATTTGCCAAAGACAAAAGAAAACAACAGGAAATGGGTTCTAGATTATTGCTATGTGAAAAGTTAATGATTTCAGGTCCTCAATAATTATTTTCTTAGTGAGCAAACTGTCTCTTTTCTCGGGGAGCTATTGTCTGGCTTATTTTCATACACTCATCAACCTTATGAAATGTCAGCATTAAATTGCTGAAGAATTTATTTAGTAAGCAATCATGCTTTAGTGGGGGGTGAAGAGCCACCTTTTGTAAGGGTCTCTGAAAGTAGATGGTGACATGATTAGTGTTCATGGCAACTCAAAAAAAGGCTCAATCTTTAATGTTAATAAAGTTCTGAGAAGCTGAAGACATTTACATTCACACAGTTAGAAAGGGCACAACGCTAAATAATTATTTTGTTTCATTCTACTTTGAATGCATGTTTGATAGAATAGCATGGTCTCATCTTTGTCATCATATCAGTGGCCCATTGTAGCTGCAGCATATCTGTCTGCTACAGATGGTCTTGACCACATGAATTGCTTCGTTCATGTCATGGGCAGAAATGGCCTGCATAGCTTCTATTCTATGCAACACATGGGATTCAGCTGAACCCTACTCACAGACTGTCCTGTGCCTGTAGAAGAGCTATAGAGCAGATGACCCATAAACCTACTCAGAAAAAAGTCAGTCTTTTTAGTATAAACCATTGATTTATACTTGATTGTTAGGATTTATATTGATTGTTAGGAAGCAAAATTTGACTAATACAACAGCTTTGTGAACATCTCCAATATGTAGATCAGAATACCGAAGAACTGAGAAACTGTGTTGCCCAAACAAAACATGGAAATTCCCAGGGACACGCAGCAGAATTATTCTGCTACGTCATTATCCAGAACTGTATGATATGACTACCTATAGTGGTAAAATAAGTAATAATAATAATAATAAAGGGAGGCTAAAAAGGAATTTGGTATTGTAAGCTTCTACTGGGGATGCCAAGACCCATCACTATGGAAGGAAATGGAGCTAAACTGTTGTGTGCTTTGTTAGCACCATCAGATACTGCTGCATAAACTCCATGAGTGCTCCATGCTGCTGCCATGTTTTATCATAAGTAACCAAAAGCAACTTGGAAGTCCCTTCAACCAGGCCTTAGTGAATTCAATATGGTGCTGTGGCTTTGTTTGTCCCTTCAGTTTTTGCATTTGCCATGAGAATACCAGAATATAGGCAATGGTGTAAGGGGAACCAAGAAACACACGGAACCAGTGTACATCCACACAGAGTCGCCTGGTTAGGTAGGAAAAAAAGAAATGCTTAGATGTCACTTAGATTTAAATATTTAAAAATAATTAACCATGGTATTTTGAAATTTTCCTACCTGATTATCAATTCCAGGCCCCCAAAATGGTGTAGGTTAATGTCCATTTGTAACCACTTGAGGTATGGCAGGATAGCTACCATAGTCAGACTTCTCCTTCACAAGACATTCCTCTCTTCCCAGTGTTCTCAAGCTTCCCGGTATATAACGGTGTGGGGTTTCCCCCACATAAAGGCAGTTGAAAGAAGGCCAAATGTCACACAGGGAAGGGTTTCACAGGACATTGGTGAATGTGAATTGATACACACCCTGTCGGGGGTTCCCAATGCTCTTAAGTGAGATAGAAAGGCAACAGTGGAGATTAGGGCTAAGACTGACTCCTTGAACAAGATAGAGGTGGCAGGCCTCTACCACTGCTGCCTGACTGCTGTTTCAGAAAAGCGCAATAGGATTGCTGATTTCTCACAAAAGCCAGGCCAAAAAAAATATATATATATATTAAGAAGGAAGCCAGAAAAGGAATAACAAAATGCCAGAAATGTGCTACTCAGTACATTTTGGGCCACAGCCAGTACTAAATAAATGCATCAGTCACTACATGTACAATGGTTAATAAAGGATACTTTGCCCTCATTCTTTTGGAACTTAAAAGCAAGTTCAATGTTATTATTTTTACAATAATTTAGTAAAATAAAACAATTTCAGGGTATATAAAATATTTAAACCAGAAAAAGAGTAATCATAGATGTTGTATAGGAAAAACCCTAGTTGAAAGACTTTATTCATGTTGGGATCTATGTAATAGATGATATTAATATTTAAATTTTATAAACTAGATAAAGAAAAACTCTATGGAATAAGTGGGAAATGAACATGCAATATTACATATAATGATGTGCGAAAGATTTAAAACATATGCAAAGCTTATCTTTATAATTAGAAATATGCAAATTAAAATGAGATACCATTTTCAATCCAGCAGAGTAGCATAAATTACAAAGGTTAAATCGACAGCACTTTCACACGCTGTTGAGAAACGAAGCTAATATTCACTGCCTCTTTGGAAGATCAGTTTGGGAACACTGATAAAAATGACCTTAATAATTCTAATGAATAGTTCTTTCCAGATGTACAAATAAGTGTCTCTCGCTTTCTGCACTGTTGGATTCTATGGTACAAGCAGGAACAATACAGCACTAGTTAAATAAATCATAATGCGTTATTGTACAATGAAGTACTGCTTAGCCACAAAAGGAATAAAGTAATAACTGTATGTGGGATGGTATTTGGTCAGGCACAAAAGGCCTGAGAGCCAACAGGTCCCCTCGGGGGCCTATACCAGACTAAACAGGCTATCTGAGCATGCACAATGGTAAGTTCCTCATGAGCCAAGAGGCCCCAGCAAGAGCTGCTATGCCACAAAGACAAGATGACCTGAACCAATCTCCAGTTACTACGAGAAATGATCTGATGCCCGTGCTGCTGCTTCCCCTCCCCAGCGTGGGTGAAGGACTTGTGCGACTTTCCCCTTCCTGAATACACAGAGCTTGCTGTCTTCAGCCTAACTTCCGCTGTCTGTATTACTGATGTTGTGCCTACCCGCCCCCTCCCCCAAGGGGCAGCTCTGGGGGACTTAGTAGACATGGAAATTTTCCTAATACATTAGGTCAACTAAATAAACCTGGCACATGCAATGTGTGTTGTAGGAATGTTTGTGGATACTTTTAGATTGATTCTAGTTAGATTCAGAAGAAGCAAGTAAAATTAGTTACCTTTAGAGATATAGTCCTGAAAACTGGAAAGTGAGAGGACGACCCATTTTATAATGTTCAGTATAATTGGGGTTAGTGTTTTGACTCTTATTTGTTTTTGTTTTGTTTTACCAAGAGCATGGAATGCTTTCCAAAAGAGAATCTAGTTAATAAAAAGTAGCATGGGCATGGTGATGCAGAGTTTCAGGTCAGTTTGGTCTACATAGCAAGTTCCAGGCTAGCTAGGACTACATAGTGAGACACTATCTCAAAAAATCATATACCAAACAAATAACTGAATTACCAGAAAGTGGGCAATAAACAGAAACAAAAACCTAATATAGCTTTTCTATTACTGCTGAAAGAAATTAATGCTTTCAAAAGAATAGCCATTTTTTCAAATAATGATCTATTGATCGGACTGTGGAAGGCTGGATTTTCTGAAGTTATTGATTTTTTTTTTACTCAATAGTGACTGACTTGCAAACTAATGATAGTTTTTCAGTTAGCAAAGAACTGGGGTTTGTTACATAACTTTGAGGACACAGAAAAGATAACGTCAGCTTCATCTTCAAGGCTCATCTTTTAATATAGAGAGACTGAAGGCTTAATACCCTCATTTACACCTGTAGTATGACTGCTTTGGGGCAATTAAAGTGCTTCTCAAGCACTGAGCCATGAGGAAACGTCAGAACAGTAATCTCCTACTGAAGTAGAAAAGATAAGAAAACCATAGCACTTACGCTATCCATAAGTAGAAAGGCATTTGTTGAGGATGGATGCAGAGTACCCATTTCAGAGAATAACTGAACTACACTTGGTTAAAAAGCTGCACTCAGTGGAAAGGATCATTTGGCAAAAGCTACTGTTTGGGGTCTGAGGAGATAGCTCAAACTTGGAGACAAGAGTTCAATTTCCAGTACCCCAGTGAAAAGCAAATCTGAGTGCTTTATGATTATGACGCCCACTCATAATCCCAGTGCTAGGTGACAGAAATAGGTGAATTCATAGGGCTTTCTGGCTAGCTAGCCTACCTACGTGGGAAGCTCAGTGCCAGGAAGAGATCATTTCAAAGTGCATGACAGCATCGGGGAAATGACATCTGAAGTTTTCCTCTCACTACCACATATATGCATACATACATGTGCCTGCACAATGCACAAACATGCACAAGCACACACGAGCTCCTGGGGACACAAAATGGGCACAAAGAAAAGTTGTTTGTTTAACTTTTATATAACTCAAAGAGAACTAAGAAGTAGTCCAGTTGATGGGAAATGACCATGATGCCTTAGGAATATCTAATCATGCCTGGGCCAAAATAAAGGTTTTTTTTTTTTTTTTTTTTTTTTGAGACACAAGTTATTACTATGTAGATCTGGCTGGTCTGGAACTCTCCATGTAGACCAGGTTGGCCTCAGACTCATGGAGATCTGTCTGCCTTTGCCTCCTGAGTGCTGGGATTAAAGTCATGTGTGACCAATTCCAGCTAGAACATTAGATTGTATTCTTAATGCAGTACAGAAAACAGTCTATGTGGTTGGAGGAGGGATAGACAGAAGGCCTCACATAGGATTTGTGACATAAACTGTGCCTAAAATTAAGGGTATCCAAGTAGGCAAAACAACAGGTACAAAAGCCTGCTGGTAGGCCACTGGCAAACTGGGTAAACACATACCAGTAAAATGGCAAATTATGCTTAGGTTGACTGAAGAAACTCATACAAGTTGGCAGCAGGCTTAGAAGGCATGAGGAAGTACACAACTAGTGTGTTAGTTTACAAAAGTCTGCTTACCAGATGGTAACAGGTAACCCAGCAGTGGGAGAAGAGGCCATGGAGGCCTCTTTGGGAAACGATAGACAAACACTCTTATAAAACAAAAAAACAAAACAAAAAAAACTAAACAAAACAAAAAACAAACAAAAATACTATTGAACTTCTCAGAGCAGTCTGAGTCTTTAGAGATGAGCTACACATTGATGGAGAGATGGCACAGTGGTTTGGGCTGCTCTTCCAGAGGACCTGAGATGGATTTCCAGGACCCACTTGGTGGCTAGCATCTGGAATTTGAATTCTAGGGGACCTGATGCCCTCTTGTGGCATCTGTGGGTACTGTAGGTGTGAAGCACACATACAGACAAAACACCCACATACAGAAACATATCCTGGAGTAACTGCAGAAACCAAGAAAGTAAAAAGGGGCCACTGCTGTGGTGGAGATCAATAAAGAGGGGAATAATAGATTACAATGAATCTGATAAAGGGAGAGGGACAAATGGGGGATCTCTAAGTAGACAGGGGAAAGGAAATAAAGAAGCAGAAAGAAGGTAAAATAACCATAAGGAGGTCTGAAAAATACATAATAAATCTTATTACTTATCTATATAAAATACCTACACTATACATAATTCTGTGTATAAATATACCTAAAATAAAAATTTCATATCTGGGCTGACAATATTCCCTCCAAGAGCCAAAGGCCATATACCAAACACCTTAAAATGAACACTTTACCCTGGCCCCCAACTCCGCTGGGCATTCTCTGTAAACTCACAGGCAACTTCTGCCAGGGAAGCAGGTAGGCTAACTGCAGATCCTCACTTCTCCCCCCAGTCCTCCAAATCCAATCCTCCAGTATCATCCCCACCTCTGAAGCAGATACCCTGCTGCAGTTCCCCCTTCCTCCTTGCCTCCATCTCCAGTGGATCACACAGATCTTTACCTCCAACATTTTTCCCCTCCACTCATTCTTTTGTCTCCGCCCCCAACTCCAGCAGGCATTTCCTGGGATCCCAGTAGCCAAGCCTGCCAGAGGAGCAAATAGGCCAGCTTCAGATCTTCATTCTTCCTGTGCTTCTCCATATCCAAGCCACCAGTCTTATTCCCGGCTCTGTAGCAGACAACCTGTTGTGGCCTATCTATACTCTCTGTCCCCATTCCCAGGGACTAAGCAGATCCTGGTGGAATACACTGCTTCCTCCCACATGTAGAACACATAACTTCCTTTTTCTAGCCTATCCACATTCCTAAGTTTCAAGTCCTAAGACTTAGAAACACGTTTTACCTGGAACACGCAGTGATTACACATAACAGGATCCCAGAAGAATTCTCTATCAGGCAATACACAGCCCTTCTAAGAACCGAGGAGGGCAATATAAATCAAGGGAAAAAACATCCACCCAACAAAGACAAGAACAGATATCAGCACCTAGAATTTCAATCATCCCAAACCCTGATGCCCAGACACAATCATAAAAGCATCTAATAAGAGCCAGGACAATATGTCTCCACTAGAACTCAGTAACTCCACCATAGCATGTCCTGAATATAGCTGAAGCACAAGAAAAAAATTAAAACAACTTTATGAAGATAATAGAGGTCCTTAAAGAGAAAATTAATATAACACCCTTAAAGAAATGCAGGAAAACAGAAACAAACAGTGGGAGGAAATTAATAAATCCCTTAAATAAATCCAGGAAAATACAAACAGTGCAAGAAAATGAAGATAATAGAGGTCCTTAAAGAGAAAATTAATATAACACCCTTAAAGAAATGCAGGAAAACAGAAACAAACAGTGGGAAGAAATGAATAAATCCCTTAAATAAATCCAGGAAAATACAAACAGTGCAAGAAAATAGAAAATATAGAATAAATAAAGGAAACCAAAACTGAAGAAATTTTGGAAATGAAACATTTAGAAATTTGAACAGTGTCCACAGAGGCAAGCTTCACCAACAGAATGTAACAGATGGAAGAAGGAATCACAGGTGTTGAAGATATGATCGAAGAAATGGATACATCAGACAAAGAAAATATTAAATCTAAAAAAGTCCTGACACAAAATGTCCAAAAATTCTGGGACACTATGAAAAGACAAAATCTAAGAATAATAGAAATAAATAAAAGAGAAAAATCCCAGTTCAAAGGCCCAGAAAATATTTTGATAAAATCATAGAAGAAAATGTCCCTAACCCAAAGAAGGACATGTTTATTCAGGTAAGAGAAACATACAGAACACTAAATAGATTGTACCAGAAAAGAAATTCCCCTCAGCATATGATATTCAAAGCCCTAAATATACCGAAGAGAGAATATTAAAAGCTACAAGGGGAAAAGACCAAGTAACATATAAATGTAGACCTATTAGAATTATACCTGACTTCTCAATGGAGACTCTAACAGCCAGAAGGGCCTGGATAAATGTACTCCGAAGAGTCTAAGAGATCACAGATGTCAGTGCAGACTACTATTCATAGTATAACTTTGAATCACAATAGATGGAGAAAATAAGACACTCCACAATAAAACCAAATTTAAGCTATATATATCTTCAAATCTTGTCATATAGAAGTCAAACTCCAACCTAAAGAGGTTAACTACATCCAACAAAGCAAAGTCCCAGACAAATAATAGTCCCAGATAATGAATAGTTCCAGACAGCAAAGTCAAAATAAGGGAACTGAGCACATGTATGCACATGTGCACACACACACACACACACACACACACACACACACACACCACTACCACCACCAACAACAAAAACAAAATAACAGGAATCAACAACCATTGGTCATTAATATCTCTCAATATCAATGGTCTCACCCCCCAATTAAAAGACACAGACTAAGAATAGATTTGAAAACAGGATCCAGGACAGGCTCCAAAACCACAGAGAAACCCTGTCTCGAAAAACCAAAAAAAAAAAAAAAAAAAAACCAGGATCCTTCCTTCTGCTATACCCCCCCCGCCCCAAAATCACACCTTAATATCAAGGATAGACATCACCTCAAGGTAATGGGTTGGGAAAAGGTATTTCAAGCAAGTGGACCTAAGAAGCAAGCTGGTGTCTCCATTTTAATATCTGATAAAATTGGCTTCAAATCAAAACTAATTAGAAGAGATGGAGGATACTACTATACTCATCAAGGCAAAAATCCACCAGCTGATATCTCTATTTTAATATCTGACAAAATTAACTTCAAACCAAAACTAATCAGAAGAGATAGAGAGGGACACTACATACTCATCAAGGCAAAATTAGGTGGACCCAAGTTCATAAAAGATACAACTACTACAGCTGAAGTCACATTTTTTATAAAATATTTATTTATTTATTTATTTATTTATTTATTTATTTATTATGTATACAATGTTCTGTCTGTGTGTATGTCTGCAGGCCAGGAGAGGGCACCAGATCTCATTACAGATGGTTGTGAGGCACCATGTGGTTACTGGGAATTGAACTCAGGACCTTTGGAAGAGCAGGCAATGCGCTTAACCACTGAGCCATTTCTCCAACCCCCTGAAGTCAAATTTTGATGGAAGTTTCTGTCCCACTTGGTCCTGCAGTCTTTCAGTTCCAAAGAAACTCACAGAGGGTTATATTAATTACAAACTGTTTGGCCTATTAGCTCAGGTTTAGTATTAACTAGCTCCTACAACTTAAATTAACCCATAATTCTTATTTATGTTTAACCACATGGTTGGGTACCTTTTATCAGAGAAGCATTCTCATCTTGCTTCCTCTACATCTAGTTTGTGTCTGCATACTGAGCCTTTACTCTTCCCAGAATTCTCCTAGTCTGGTTGCCCCATCTATACTTCCTACCTGGCTACTGGCCAATCTGCATTTTATTAAACCAATATGAGTGACAAATCTTTACAGTGACAAGAGAATTATTCCACAGCACACACTGAGAGTAGGTGACTTTAATACCCCACTCTCACCATTAGGCAGGTCATGTAGACAAAAATTAAACAGAAAAATGCTTGAGCTAACTGACATCATAAACCAAATGGACCTAACAGATATTTTTCAGCACCTCATGGAACTTTCTCCAAAATAGATACAAAACAATTTCCAACAGATAAAAGAAAATTGAAATAACACCCAAAGATTAAAGCTGGAAGTAAACAGAAACAGAAACAATAAAAAGCCTACAAACTTACGGAACTTCAACAACTGACTATGGATGAAAATGGGTCAAGATTGAAATTAAAGACTTTCCAGACCTAAATGAAAAAGAATACACAATATTCCTAAACTTGTGGAACACAATGAGGGCAGTTCTAAGAAGCAAGTTCACAGCTCTAAGTGCCTACATTAAAAAGCCGAGAGATTTCATACTAGGAACTTAAGAGTACACCTGAAAGCAATAGAACAAAAAGAAGTCACACCCAAAAGGAGTAGATGGCAAGAAAAAACAATCTCAGTGATAAAATTAATAAACCAGAAACAAAAACAACTAAAAGAATCAATGAAATAAAGAGCTCTTTGAGAAAAAATGGTATTATTGACAAATCTTTATGGAAATTAACTGTAAGGCAGAGAGAGAATATCCATTTATTAATATAATTAGTAAAATATATTAATATAATTAATAAAATTAGAGATGAATAGGAAGGCATAACAACATACGTCATGGAAATCCAGATATTTATAAGGACACACTTTAAAAACCTGTTCTCCACAAAACTGGTAAATCTAAAAGTCAATAATTTTCTCAGTAAGTGCCACTTGTACAAAACAAGATCAAACAAGCAATTTGAACAGACCTATAAACCCCAGTGAAATAGTAGCAGCAATTAAAAGCACTCTAAGCAAAACAAAAATCCCTGGGTCAGATGGTTTTAGTGCAGAGTTCTACCTGGTCTTCAAAGAAGAGTTTATGCCAATATTGCTGAAATTATTCCACAAAATAGAAACAAAAGAAGGAACATTATTACCCATTTTGTTTTATAAGGCCACAGTTACTCTGATACCCAAACTACTTAAAGATTCAACAAAAAGCATTGCAGACCCATTTCTTTTATAAACATAGATTTTTTTTTCAAATAAAATACTTGCAAACAGAATCCAAAAATACATCAAAAAGATGATGTACCATGACTAAGTAGGCTTCATCCCAGAGATGCAGGGATGGTTCAATAAACATGCATTGATAAATCTAATTCACCATATAAATAGTCTGAAAGACAAAAAAAAAAACATGATCATCTCATTAGAGCAGAAACCTTTAGCAAAATCCAATACCCCTGGAGAAATTAGGAATACAAGGGACATACCTAAACATAATAAAGGAAGTTCAGAGCAAGCCCATAGCCAACATCAACTTAAATGGAGAAAAAATTTAGAGCAATTCGCAATTCCACTAAAATCTGTAACAAGCGAAAGTTGTCCACTCTCCGCATATCTATTCAATAAATAACTTGAAGTCTTAGCTATAGCAATACAATAACTGAAGGAGATCAAGGGGATACAAAAATGAAAAGGAAGGGAGAAAAGGAAGAATTAATAAAGAAGAGGAGAGGAAAAGAGAGGAGATGAAGGGAGAAAGTCAAAGTATTTTTACTTGAATGAGATGGTAGTATACATAAGTGACCAAAAAAATTCCACCAGAAACTCCTACAGCTGATAAACACTTTCAGCAAAGATGTTGTATATAACACTTACTCACAGAAATAAATTACCTTTTGTATATAAACAACATTCTGAGA
Organism: Microtus oregoni; assembly: GCF_018167655.1. Classification (NCBI taxonomy): domain Eukaryota; kingdom Metazoa; phylum Chordata; class Mammalia; order Rodentia; family Cricetidae; genus Microtus; species Microtus oregoni. Next base: position 281,473 of record NW_024544808.1, on the reverse strand, counting down.
AAGAAATCAGAGAAATAACACCCTTCACAATAGTCTCAAATAATATAAAGTATCTTGTAACTCTAACCAAGCAAGTGAAAGACTTATGTAATAAAAACTTTAAGACATTGAAGAAAAAAATTATCAGTGAATTTCTTTCTTTAAAAAAGAAGAATATATCTGAAGGTGGAAAGATCTTCCATGTTCATGGATCTGTAGGATTAACATAGTAAAAATTCCATCCTATCAAAAACAATCTACAGATTCAGTACAATCCCTATCAAAATTCTAGCACAATTCTTTACAGATCTTGAAAGGACAACTTTCAGTTTTATATAGAAACAAAAAAATAAAAAACAGAATGGCTAAAACAACCATAAATAATTAATTTATTAAAGATCTTCTGGAAGTATCACCATCCCCCACCTCAAATTTTACTATAGAACTCTACTAATAAAACCAACACTGTACTGGCACAAACACATACATTTCATTCAATAGAATTGAAGACCCCAAAATAAGTCCACACACCTATGGACACCTGGTTTTTGATAAGGCAGCCAGAAAATTCACATGGGAAAAAAGACAGTAACTTCCACAAATGGTGCAGGTCAAACTGGATGGCTACATGTTGAAGAATGCAAATAAACATTACTCTACACAAAACTCAAGTTCAAATGGATCAAAGACTGTTGTAGGAGCTGCGGGTTGCATTCCGCCACCCAGCTCTCGCCACCGGCTAGCTTTACCCGAAATAACAACACACAAATTGTATTCTTTTAAACACTGCTTGGCCCATTATATCTAGCCTCTTCTCGGCTAACTCTTGCACCTGGACTAGCCCATTTCTAATAATGTGTGTAACACCCCAAGGTGCACTTACCAGGAAGATTCTAGCCTACGTCCATCCTGGGTCGGAGCTTCATGGCGTCTGCCCCAGAGAGGAGAGCTATCGAGTCTGAGCTCACCTCCTCTTCCTCCCAGCATTCTGTTCTGTTTACTCCACCCACTTATGTTTTAACCTATCAGGGCCAAGCAGTTTCTTTATTATTTAACCAATGACCTTCCTCCATCAAAAGACCTCAACATAAAACCAGATACACTGAAACTGAAAGAAGAGAAAGAGGGGAATAGTCTTAAATTCATTGGCACAGGAGATCACTTCCTAAATATAACACCAGTAGCACAGACATGGAGAGCAACAATTAATAAATGGGACCTCCTGAAACTAAAAAGCTTCTGTAAGGCAAAGGACACTGCCAATAGGACATAGTGCTTAAGATTGTTTATACTGGTTGTAATTTTAATTCTTATACTTGATATCTGTTCTTATTGTATACAGTTTTGTATTGGGTTTGGAACTCTGCTATTTAGATAAAAAGGGGAGGTGACGGGGAATCTCCTTCAGCCAATGGCCTTTGAGAGGCTGGACCAGGTGGGGCGTGGCCTTTGGGTACCAAAAAGCCCACAGGAGCACCCACTGGGCCTCTTCTTCCTCCCTTGGGCCACACCTGGATGTTGGAACGCATTCCTGTTTTCCTCATTGTGATCCATGAGTTTCCCTTTTAATAATAATAGTAATAATAATAATAATCTTACTATACCCTATTTGGAGCGAGTGTGGATTATCTGATTCATGTTCCCCCCATTTGACACATTCTGCTTCAAGGAATCCCATTAAAATAGTAAACTGGAGACCATAATATATACCTAAAGGATCTATAGGGTAAAAAGAGGAAATAAATAAATAAAATAAAATGAAAAATAGAAATTAAAAATACGATACAATTTTTAAAAAGAAAAAAGCCTAGGCACAACATTATGAAACTAGGAACCTCCAAATATGTCGTTGAGTACATTTTCTGTTGGCATCTCCTGCTAGGCATGCAGCCTACCCTTAGGAGTAGTTTGTTTCCCCTTTGAGACTCCTTTGGAGATAACGAAATTGTCATTTGCAAATTGTTATCTATTAAAGATAGCTTCTAAATTAGGGGTGGAGCCTGTGTCCACTTCTCCTTTCATCTCTAGAACGCCATCTGGTGCAGACCCTGACCAGGGCCTGCACATGCTGCCTCAGTCTCGGGGAGTTCATATGTATGTGGATCCCATTGGTTTGGAGAACCTTGTTTCCTTGGTGTTCTCCTTCCCCTCTGACTCTCATACTCTTTTTAGCTCCTCTTCTGCGGTGTACCCTGGGCTCTGAGAAAAGGAATTTGATGGACACATCCCGTTTAAGTGTTTCAAGGTTTCTCTCTTCATAATGTCTGAAAGAACATGTCTCTTTGTCTAAATCTGTTTCTTTTGCCATTCTTTGGGCTGGGCTCTTTTTCTTCTGTTTGTTTTCTTTTATTCTGGTGTGTTCGTTTTTTTAATTATCTTACCATATTTTATTATTATATGTTAGAAATCCATTTGCTTTCTAATGTAAGATAGAAAGGGGTGAATTGGGATAGGAAGGAAAGCAGGGAAGAAATGGGAGGAGTAGAAGGAAGGGAAACTGTAATTGTGATAGATTATGTGAGAATATCCCTTTTCAATAAAAGGAAAAGAAAGATTCAGCCTAAACAAATAGGTAAACAAGACTAAAATAAGTAAAGATAAATAGATAGATAGATAGATAGATAGATAGATAGATAGATACATGCATACATACATACATACATATACACACACATACACACATACATACATATGATGGATAACATAGTTTAGGATAGGACAGGACAGGATAGGATAAACTGGCATCATGGTTGAGAATCCCTCTATTAAATTAGTTATGGTTGTCCGAGAGCCTCCGAAAACCTTAAAGGCTATTGTTATTTGTCTTGGTTGCCACTCAGAGGTGAAAGGTAAGTCCTTTTTGCTGAAAATAATATACACTTCAGACACAGGGCCCAATGACCCCTAAGCTAGAACTGACCTGATTGCCTTCTCCCTAAGGACTAACTTTCATAGTACCAAAAGCTTCCAAATGGTGAATAAACCAACAGTACTACTGAGATATGATGCCCATGAGCCACAACAACAACGAGCATAACACAATAAGCCTAAGGATTTAGTAGTGGCAAACATACCTTGGTAGTAACAAACAGTTCTGTAATTGGACTATAATCTGCTCAACAAGAGGGAGATCATAATTGGCATCAGAAACCTAGCCAACTACCCAGGGCTAGTGAAGTCATAGATCTTGGAAAAGAACCTAGAACTTCCACTTTACTGACCCAGCATAATCCTTAAGTACATGCTAAATATTTAGCCTTGTACCCACAGGGAAGTGTAGTTCACCCCTCATCAAAAAGACTTCACTTGGTAACAGACTGAGACCATTAGAGAAAACCATAACTAATCAACATGGAGTTGTGAAGCCCAGCCCCAACAGATTTATCTACATCACAACTCCTGACCTAAGGCTCAGAGATCATTGCAGAAGAGGAGGTGAAATGAATATATGAGAGGGAGGAACAAACCATTTTCTGTGAAATTGTGTCTCCTAGGAAGGTCAGAAAATGCACCTCTAAAGTCTCATTAACATGACTGCCTAAACATGAGCTGAATGAATGTGAGAGAGGGAGAAATAGTCTTTCCTAGGGAAGAGCACATCAAATGGTTATTGAAAATCAAATGGTCAGTCCTGAAAACATACATATAACTAACATTAAACAGACTGAGCATGTAAGTGTGTGAGTGTGTGTAAAACAAAAAATTAATGAAAAAAGAAACTGAATTTGAAGGAAAGCAAGAAGGGGTACATAGAATTTGAAGAGAAGAAACGGTAGGGAGAATGATGTAATTATCTCAAAAATAAAAGAAATAAAAAACCCACATACATAAAATAAATCTTTTTAAAAATTTGTGTAGGCTAAAAGCTATAAAGAAAACATACAACAGAAAGTCACTCTTTTTTGGAAAATCTCCACTAATAGTATATGGCAAGGTGGAAACAGTCTCTACTGATTCTAGAGAAGGAACTAACTTGCCTAAGATCAATGATGGGTTGTGCAACAAGCCAAAGTGTCAGCATAAAAGCATCGTAAAATCTCCATTACGAGTCTCCAAATTGCTTCTCAACTAAAGTTATTCTCATGTATACACATTTGAAACCTTGTCTTCTTCATAAGAATTGAGATTCCAGAAAATGCCAAGCTGGGATGGTAATTTTGTGCTTTGGGGGCTCTTAGGAAAAAAAAAAACAGGAAGTCGAGAATTAGGGGATGAAATAATAGATGAGGACCAGATTAAACAAAGGAGGAAATGGTGTCTTGGGAAGGACAAAATAGGAATATGCTCAGAGGACTTCTGAGAGGCACATGACCGGAACTGTGAATGATGGTTTGGCCCAAACTGCAGAAGCAGGCCTGAGAGGGCACTACTGTGAAGTGCAAAGGAGCAGGGCTGAGATGAGTCGGAGTCAGAACAGTCGTTTTGAAACCTCGAGCCTACACATGCCTGCCTTCGTGCCCTTGGGGTACAGGGGCTCAGGAAGGTGGACCACTTGAAGTCAGGGTCAACTATTTTCTGTTATAAAATCAAGACATTTAGATGTAAGGGTCAGACAGAGCCCACAGTTATCATTTAATACATTAATATTTGCCACAACAAAACAAATCATTTAACTGAAATAGCAGGGAAGAAAGACACAATTCTCCAGTGAGCTGAGGGAAATTGAAAAAAATAACATTATTAATTTAAGACGGCAAATGTTATCAATACTCTATTTAATGCTGCTTTTAATGTTCTAATTCAGTAAACATGAAAGTATTTATAATGTGTTGCCATTGATCCACCAACACTTATTTCCACCATAAAGGTGACCTTCAACTAGAATTTTCTTTAGTAAGGAGTTTTCTGGAATATAATACTTGTAGGCCCAGATTGCTTACAGAATCAGTGCCCTTCAGAAACAGCAAAACATCTCGAACTTACACGTCAAGCAAGACTATGTGTTCTGCAGCTGCCGGGTCAAGTTCTGTGCTGTCTAAAAAGATAGCTGAGATGGAGCACGACGTCAAGGCATGAATAATGAGACAGTGACAGTAGGGCCACTCAAACAGTACAGGGTTCCCAAGGACTCAAATAATGGCAGGAAGACATGGGGGACTTGTTCTTCAGAGATCCCAAAGCAGCTTGGCATAATGTGGGAAAAAATGAGATTTTGTATTAAGGGTTTCTTAACTGGATGTAAATTACATAAGGAGGCTATCAATGTCAGAAGCAAGGCTGTGGTTTGCAGAGATCTGTATAGAAAGGTATACACATTTCCCCAGCCCTTTGTGTTACTTCTGGAGTCTGTTATGAAGGAGAAACTGGAAAATTATTCTGGATACAGTATCCTTCAAGTTTTTAATTTTATTCTATTTTTATATTTATGGGTGGTCTGTCTCCATGTGTGTCTGGTGCCCACAGAGACCAGAAGAGGACTTCAGATCTGCTGGAAGAGGTTGTTGGTGTTGGGAATTGAACCCAGGTCCTCTGGAAGAGCACCTAACACTTTTAACTGCTGATCCATTTCTCCAGCCCCTGGACACAATATCTTATTACTCAGTACAAAGCATCTCTTCTCTCTAGACTGAAATGATTGAAGAAAGTAGCTGAATCATCTGTCTATGGCCATGATCTCATCATGGTTAATACTATAGTATTGACCATATTTTTAAATTCTCCACAGCTTTAGAAAGTAAGAAAGCCATAAGAGTGCAGGAATTCCTAACTCTAGAAGTGGACATCAACTTCTAGATCAAGAATGCTGAGTACTCTGGACATGGCAGACACATCTGAAAATCCCAAGCCATCTCACATGAGGCTGCTTATCTGCATTCCTAGGGGCTTCCTCGCTTTATTTCTTCACATGTGTGCCCCAGAACTCTCCTTGGGAGAGTCTTAAAGAATATTAAGAGAAAAAATCATTTTAGTCAGGAGTGATCAATTGCTAGCATGCTTCTATGAGGATGGGGGATTTGAAATACGGAAGGAAAATTCTCCAAAGAGAAGAAATGAGTGGAGCTTTTGGTAGATGGATATAAAGGAAGAAGAAGAGGGGATGGTGCAGGCAAGAGTCTGAGTACACAGAGTGCTTAATGGGGCTTCTGTGCAGTTGCTTTCCATTTCTGGGGGTGATGGGATCAGAAGCAACTTCCACTGAGAGCACTCCTACCTGACAACAGGATTGCATACGAGAAAGCAAAGCTTGCAAACTTCTTTTCCCTTCCCTGATCAAGACCAAATCATGTCACTAAGAGATCATTCTTAATTAGCAGGTTTCACATTTTCTACTAAGGTACTACATTATGAACATATAACCTCAAAATACATTGGTTCAGTTAAATTTAAGCCCATATTTGTACGTGTCCTAATCTCCCCCAAATGACAACTTTGAAATTTTGCTGCTTTCCTTCAGTTCACACTCACTATTTCTATTTTCTCTTGTCTGGGCCTATGGGGCCAGCCATAGGCATCCCACTCTACTTCAGACTAAAGAATGCTTTCAACTCCTTCGTAAACTGAGCTTCAACATGAGATTACAAATGACTAAAATATTCCAAATAATTATTTTTCATTGTTTATTTTTGCATTTCTAGGGAGTAAACCTGAGGACTTGTGCATGCTAGTTAGTATTCCTAGGCCCATGTACTTTTAAATGGCTCAGAATTCTTTGTAAGTCCCCTGAGTCTCATTCAAACTGGCTGAGTAACTATTTTAATCCCTACACTTCACTTTCCATGTTTTCCCTTCTGGGAAAGCCCTTACACTTGCTTTCACCTGCAATACTAGTGTCTTTCCCTATTACAATGAAAGCATAGCCTGACAAAAAGAAACTGAAAGGTCGAACAGATTCCTCAGCCCACAATTCAAGGGTACAGCCCATCACTGTGGGGAAAACAATACAGAAGTTTGAAGCTGTCACACGGCAGTCACAGTCAAGAAGCAGAGAAAAATGCAAGCTCCTTCCCAGCTCCCTCTTTCCACTTAAACAGTCCAAGGTCACCTGTACAGGGAATAGTCTTATCTACACAGAGGTCCATCTCCTAGGTGACTCAAGATGCTGTCAAGTTAACAGTAACTACAGCCACATCCACTAAAGTCAGTTAGAATCATAAGCCATGGAGGACTTATCCTAAAACTGTCACTTAAGAAAACATGTTTCCTACTAACAGTGAAATGCTCTTTTAAATATGGGTGGCATACCTAGTAGTAATGGAAAGTAGACCAGATCTCAAAGTGTTAGAAATTGTATGTCTTGACTTTAGCCAATGAGACACTAGGGAGATTTGCTTAGAGGTTTCTAGAAAACAGTTGTCTCTTTGATAAACAAGTAGAATATCTGTGCCATGTCTCTCTGATTCTTGCATTTGAATATAGTTGGACAAAGATGTGATTCTTAGAGCTCCATAATCTAGAATCTCATGACCATGGTCTGTGGGAAAGAAGAGGACTACAGAAGACACTGAGTCAGAACCTAGTCCTTACATACCTGACTCAGAACTAGTTCATTGCTCTGTAATGGATAACGGATTATCTCTATAACATATTTCTAGATTACTTGTGTGGTGTAGGAGGGTCTTCTATCTATCTGTTGCTTTCATTGGTTAATTAATAAAGAAAATTGCTTGGCCTGATAGGTCAGAACATAGGTAGGCAGGGCAGACAGAATAGAATTCTGGGAGGATGAAGGCAGTGTGGCAGACACCATGGCTCTCCTCTCCAAGATGGATGCTGGTTAGACTTATGCCGGTAAGCCACAGTCAAGTGGAGATATATATTAATAGAGATGGGCTAAACAAATATGTAAGAGTTGACCAATAAGAGGTTAGAACTAATGGGCCAGGCAGTGTTTAAATGAATACAATTTGTATGTTGTTATTTCGGGATATAAGCTAGTCGGGTGGCCAGGAGCCAGGAGGGACAAAAAGCAGGCCTGTTGTTCCTTTTACAACACTAGTGTGAGAAGGAACAACTCTCCTTATGTTATTCTTGGTCACCTTTTCTGTTAGAGTCAAACGCATTCTGAGTTGACAACCTTTCCTCATCAAAGGGCCCCTAGGAAGCATTTCATAGGCCTTCCAACCTGCCGCTGAGCAACGCATCTCCTTTTCTCTCCTTTTCCTAGCAGCCACATGAGTGAATGTTCCTGATGTACGTGTGGTTATTTCTTTTTCATATCCACTTTCCCTTTTAGAATTATAAGCTTTTATGGTTATGGTCTTAATCTTTTCATTCTCTGGAGAACATCTTTTGAAATCACCACAGTCATTAAATCACCCAAGGAGCCTTTCAAAATGGACCCCAAGTCATAGAAGCTCTGATTAGTAGGTTTAATGTAGGGGAGGGGCTCAATATGCAACTTTAAAAATAAGCTCCTATATATTGTCCAGCCATCTTCTAAATGTATATGTTTACACCCATAGGCTAGTGCTGTCCTCCATCTCTATCAGAGAAGCAACTTTTTGAAGTGAACAGCTGGTTAATGCAGAGATTCATGCATGGCTGATCAAGGTGCCCAGAATAAGTGGCTATCCAGTGCTCAGCATTAAAAAGGATATGCATATCACTCTTTTTATGGCTCAGAGGTGGGGGAGAGGCTTCCAGGGAGCTATTGACAGTTGATGACTGCTGGGGGCAGGGGAGGGAGCCATTGTCTTCAGTAGCTTAGCCATTAGTGAGTTGCCCATACCTCATTGGATAGCTCCACATCTACGTCCATGTGGGTAATGAAAAAAACAAAAAGATAGGAAAGTTGGGTGTGGCTTTTTGGAAGCAGAAGGAGGGGTAGGAGCTAGTGAAAGTGAAAAAATAATGCTATTATAGAATGCAATATATATGAATTGAATACCAACAATAAAATTTAATTCATTAATGACAATTTTAAAATAAAAACAAAAAACAATTCCCCACATTACAACAACATGCTTGGTTCAGGGGCCATTCTCTCTGAGGAAACACTGCATAGTGTTTGTATTATTGTTATCATACATCATCTTTCTGGTGCTCTTCTTGTTTCTGTTGTGTCCCCAGGAAACCTGTGAACTTGAGAACAGAGACTATCTTATGCTCTTTATTATTCCCAAGATTGTCTAGCCCAGTCACACACACACACACACACACACACACACACACACACACACCACCCTTCTCACTATTTTAGAAGGTTTAAGGCATACATCTCAGTGGCAGAACTTAGGCTTAGTATATATGAGGTCCTTGGTTAAGTTCCACCATCACTGCCACACATACAAACAAATCCTTTAGCAAGTAGCTGAGTGAGCAAGTGAATGAGTGAGTACAGACACCAATATGCAGATTGGTATTATTATTATATTATTATTATATTATATTATTATTCTAGCATTAATAAGTGTAATAGACCAGTATTTCACTGACATTATACGGAGACCTGAGGATTTCACCCTTGATTTCTGTTGAATGGAGTCACACAATTTTATGGGTCACATAGTTTATATTACACACTTCATTACTTCAACCTCTCTTAGCCAAGAAGTGCTTCTTAAAATAAATAAGTAAATAAATTTCCTTCCAGGCAAAGGCTCTTTGTCATGTATTTGTATTATTTGGTTGCAAAACATTATTCAGAATGGTGGGAGTTAGTACAGAAGAGGTCTTCCTGGAACATTAATGATTATACTCTTGTAGGGAACATGAAATTTGATTCTTATTTTGATGGGTCTTGTTTGTGGAAGACCCCTCATGAGGGAAATTTGTGATCTGAGGACATAATGTGGGGGTGAGACCAAAATTACATACACCACACAAACATACTGAGTGTGAGTCTAGGCTACTAATGGAAATACTTCTTTTCACTCTGTAATGGAAAATAATCCCTTTGCCAGTGACAAAATCTCAAATAGTAGCATTATTTGTGAACAAATATTGTTTCTATATCTGCTTGGTTTGGGAAGTCCTTCTGTCTCTGTGTTGCTTTTATTGGTTAATGAATAAATCTGTTTTAGCTAGTGACTTAGCAGAATAAGGCAAGGCAAGAGTTCCAAGAAGATAGAGGAGGAGAGAGTAGGTGGAGTCAGAGAGAAGCCATGTAGCCTCCATTAGAGACAAACACAATGGAACCCTGCAGGTAAGCCACAGCCACATGGTGATACACAGATTAATGGAGATGGGTTGGTTCAGGATATAAGAGCTAGCTAAAAACATGCTTAAGCTATTGGCCAAACGGTATTGCAAATAATATAGTTTTGGAGTGATTATTTTGTGATCTGGGTAGGCGGGAATGAACAAGCAGTCTCCACCAACATCTGCTGGTATTGCTATTCAGACAATTTAATAAGAAATATATCAGCAGAATGCTAGGAAAGTGCTACTTTCTCAAAAGCAAATGATAAAAAGACCATGGAGTAATACCCTCAATAAAAACTTGCTGAGCTGTTTTCTTTTGATTCCTTGCTAAAAGCGTTGGTCAAACAACCTGTTTAAACCATGAGAAGAAACTGTGGCCAGTGAGAGAGAGAGGGGAGGTGGGGTTTAGAAGTTGAAGGTTAGCATCCAAATACACAAAACCATGTCTTCAGAACAAAGAGGGAAATACTGGGTTGCAGTAGACAGAATATAGTTGAGTGCTGTCAGGAAGATGATTTTTTAAAAAGGGGCTACACAAAGTTGAGTGGGAGAAGAAAAGAATGGATCTAGTAGGAATTGGGGGAAGGGAGTGAGGTGAAGGTGATCAAGAGACATTGTACTAAATTCTCAAAGAACTAATAAAATGAGTAAAAAAGGATGAAAAAATAAAGAAAAGAAAGCCACAACAATACAACTATGGAAACTTCCATGATCTGTTTACCTCCTCCAGGATTTGATAGCCTCAGAGAATCCTGCTCTATACTGTAGAGGTAAGAAGGAGACCCTCAGAACAAAACCCTGCCTAGCTAAAGTTTCTACTTATAAAAGAGAGCCTAACAGGTTTTCTCTTCCTAGAAAGCACGTAAAAGATCTTTAGAGTGGTCCAAAGGGGTGAGGGCCCATCTAAAGCAGGCATCTGAATTTATGAATGTCACCCATGTGGTACTTGCTTTGGAGGCATGAAAGATACAAAAGTGAAGGGGTCATGAAATTATCCTCTGTGGTTCCAGAGAGCCACCAAGGCTGGGCAAAATACAGAAGTACTGGAGTCAATACTAAAAGGAAATAGGCTGGGGGCCCTGAAAGGCCACTGCATGAAGCTGTGAAGGTTCAGCCTGGGTTTCAGTGAAGTACCAAGGGTGTTGGAGACACCAGAGATGTGAAGCATCTGCCAATGAGAGCAGCATACAGGGAGGGGAATCACCCAGGCAACAAAAACGGAGGAGTGGAACCATCTAAGCCCTTGGAAAGAAAAGCCTTAGACACCAGACATTAAGCTACAAGATTTGCTATTTGCCCTCTTGAGTTCTGATCTTATTATGTGATGGAGGAAGGTCATTGGTTAAATAAAAAGAAACTGCTTGGCCCTCATTGGTTAGAAGATAGGTGGGAGGAGTAAACAGAACAGAACGCTGGGAGGAAGAGGAAGTGAGGTCAGACTCCACAGCTCTCCTCTCGGGAGCAGACGCCTGAGAGAGATGCCATGCCCCGATCCCGGGCAGACACAGGCCATGAAGCTCCGACCCAGGATGGACTTGGCTAGAGTCTTCCCGGTAAGACTGGTGCTCACAGATTATTAGAGATGGGTTGATCGGGATATCAGAATTAGCCAGTAAGGGCTAGAGCTAAAGGGCCAAGCAGTGTTTAAATGAATACAGTTTGTGTGTTGTTATTTCAGGGCATAAGCTAGCCAGGCAGCTGGGGTGCTGGGGATGCAGCCCCACTCCTCTTATTACTACAATTATGGTCCAGTATTTCCTCACTATGCCCCAAACAAACTTTTTCTTCCTTAAGTTGGTCACAGTATTTTATTGCAACAATAAAAAGTAACTAATGTAAGAGGTATCTAACAGAGTAATGCATTTAAGCATCTGCTATGCTGTTCATGGGCCCCATGTTTCCTATGAAACCTGTAGGAGCAGCTGAGCACAATATATAAATGGAGGTCATTAAGCTTGCTGATTGATCCTCCCACGTCTCTTGATGGTGCAAAGACTTTGCTAGCCAGGCTGAATCAAATGCAATCTTCAAAATCAACCCCAGAAAAGATGCAGAGTCTCAGAGAGACTAGGAAGGCTGTACTCTTAACAATACTACATGGACTGTAAGGTGATGATCTGACTGATTGCACAGGGCTGTTCATCTGACATGTTTAACCCACCCACTATACCTCCTTTTATACTAAGTTAATTCAACTGGCATGCTGTGATGTTACATACGCAGGAGGCCATGTTTTAGAATACAATAAGTCATAGTCATAAGACAAATAAATGGCTTTTAAAAGTTAAACAGCTATCTAACCAATCTAATAGTCCAGGCCTGAGAACCAGGCTGGCTCTGCATCAAAAAAAAATTCTTTGAGAATAGAGCTCTGAATATAATGACTATTGTCACAGAAGGCCACAGAACTATAAGAAACTCAGAACCTCTGGACATAGAGATGCTTTGCTGCAAGGAAGGAAGAAGGTGAAAAAACATCTTCATCCTGTGATTAGGGGAGCTGTACATTTCCCCTAAGGTTTCTTGGCAGAGGGAAGATGAAGTAGGAATGAGAAGGGGAGAAAAAGATAAGTACACAGGGTGATCTAAGGCTGATGGAAGGGAACTAATTTGGGTAGAATGGTACAAGTGAGAATAGGGTGTTGATAGAGAGAGGGCCTGCTTTTCCTACCAGCTGCCTGGATAGCTTACACCCAAAATAATCACAAAGAAACTGTACTCATTAAAACACTGCTTGGTCCATTAGCTCTAACTTCTTATTGGCTAACACTTACATCTTAATTTAACCAATTCCTATTGATCTGTGTATTGCCATGCGGCTTTTACTTACCAGCAATAATCTAACCAGCGACTGTCTCAGGCAGGAGATCCATGGTGTCTCTCACTCTGCCCTTCTTCCCAGCATTCATTTCTGTCTTCTTGACCTACCTAAGTTCTGCCCTATCAGGCCCAAAGCAGTTTCTTTATTCATTACCCAATAAATGCAACACATGAATAGAAAAACATCCTACACCATTTCTCCTTTCCTGTTTAAACAAAAAGGAAGGCTTTGACTTTAACATAGTAAAATTGCATATAATAAAACAGGTTTCAAATAATCCTTACAGTTAAATACTTATATTTACTTCATCTTTTATCATAACAAAGGAGAACTGTAACTATAAATATAAATTCTTCAACACCATCAAAGACTCCAGAAGGATAGAATATAACCTAAGTAAACAGAAAGTACATTGTAAGAAATTTCCAAAACTCTAGAAATGACAGAGACATCTCACTTCCTTGATAGTCACCCGAAGTTCTTCTGTATAGTTGGGGTATCCATCTTCAGCCTACAGGCCCATATTATCCAGCAGACTTTCCATGCAGCAGGAAATTTAAAAGACAGTTCAGTCACTTTCTTATGTGTTTTGCAGAATGTCTCTCAGACTCTTTCATGAAGCAGGAACCCCAAAGGACCATCTCACCTTTAGGCAAGTTCAGGAGTCATCTCTCTGTGTGTACTGCATGTCCAGTGAAGCAGTCCAAGAAAGAGCAGATTCTTGTCCAAATGGCTAAGGAGCCTCTTGGATGCCCATCGTCCTCACGAAGTAGCTTGGTTCTGCCAGGAACAGATATGTCTCACTGCCATGAAAAGCCTTAAATTAAAAAAAAATTTAAATGCCATATTCTGCAGGTCTCTGAAAGATTTCAAGCATATCTAACAGAAATATATTTCTGTATATCTATAAAATCTAACTAACATGACTACAAGCTTGACTATTAAAGATGACTCTCTATTAACCTATATTTCTTAATTACACATTACATTGTTAAATGAGCTACACAACCACAATACCTAATCAAGATGGGAAATACATATACATATAACAAACTTGAACTTAAATTCATATCAATAAAGCAAGATCCATGCCAGTGCAAATTATTCATATATATCATATCAACCTTTAAATATAAACAAACAGTTATAAACAATATTTGGATATATGAGTGCCGATTTTTCTCTCAAAACTACTGCTGTATGGGGGTGCTGTTAATCAGGTCTTTCATGGTGTATCCTGTGTGCTATGTTCTTCTAAGTCAGCAGCTGAATAAAGTTATTTTTGAGGGTGTTAACAGCAACCTGTCAGGGGGGGCATGGTCTATCCTACCATATTGGTCTAGTAACAATTCACAGGTTCTCATCTTTCGTGAAAACAAAAGAAGAACCTCTTTTTTCAAGCAGCATGTCCTCAGATCCAAATTCTGAAGTCATGATACCTTAATAACATACATTCTGGTTTAGCTTAGCATCCCATATAATGAAATATCTTTCTGTACTTAGCTCCTTCACAGTAAAAGTTTTCAGAGAAAGGACAATAATATACAGAATATAGACTGTGGATTTTCTATTTTTATGTAGCTTATTTTTGTTTACTGCTTTTAATCTATCATTATATGTACTCTGTCTCTTTAAAGAATTACTCTTTTTTAAAGTATAGACTTTCTTTTATGACTCTCTATACTCTTTATCTTTGTCTCCCAAGCCTACGTACATTTATCCAACACTGTGACCCATTTAGAGGTCTTTTATGTCTGAATCTGTCCTATTGTGAATCTGTAATTGTTTGCTGTCCAGGAGTATTTCTTAAAATGATAAGCGCTTTTTAAAAACCTAAGCTGTGCCATTAATAAGGGTAATACCTGTTTGTCTGCCCAGTCTAAAACATAAACTGTGCTCTTATTGTGGTAAATACAGTAGCTTTTATCTGTGCTCTGCACATTCCAGCATAGTGGAGCAGTTTGTTTCTGTGAGCTGCGCACACGGACCAACTTTCAGGAACAAAGCTGTTCCACTTCAATGAGGTGTACTGAGAACTCAAGAACAATGGCAATCGGTTTTTGATCCTACTGCACATACTGGCTTTGTGGGAGCCTAGGCAGTTTGGATGCTCACCTTACTAGACCTGGATGGAAGTGGGTGGCCCTTGGACTTCCCACAGGTCAGGGAACTCTGACCCTGATTGCTCTTTGGGTTGATGAGGGAGGGGGACTTGATCGGGGGGAGGGGGAGGGAAATGGGAGGCGGTGGCGGGGAGGAGACAGAAATCTTTAATAAATAAATAAATTTAAAAAAATAAAATAAAATAAAGTTTTTTTTAAAAAAAATTTGTTCCACTTGCCATCAAGCAAGCTTCCACAATCTGCTCACAAACCCCATCCATAGGCTCTGTCTCCCGCAAGGGACAGAGTTTGTGCTGGCGGCATAGAACAGAATGTTGGTATTTTAAAACTGCCACTTTTTTTGTTATGGCTGCTGAATTATGAAAATCTCTCTGGGGAAGCCTCTAGCAAACAGCAAAAAACTGTTTTAAACTCTATATTTGTGTCTAGAATTACTTTGTAAGCCCTTTTAGGTTTTATGTGGAGTTAGTTGACCACATAGAAGTGCCAAGTGTTGATGGAGAGAGTGCCTGCTTTTCTTCCCAGCTGCCCAGTTAGCTTACACCCAAAATAATCACACAGAAACTGTATTCATTAAAACACTGCTTGGACCATAATCTCTAACTTCGTATTGGCTAACTCTTACATCTTAATTTAATCCATTTCTTTTAATTTGTATATTGCCATGTGACTTGACTTACCAGCAAGATTCTAACCAGCGTCCATCTCAGGCAGGAGATCCATAGCATCTCTCACTCTGCTCTTCTTCCAAGCATTCAGTTCTGTCTTCTCCACCTACTTAAATTCTGCCTTATCAGGCACAAAGCAGTTTCTTTTTTCATTAACCAATGAAAGCAAGACATGAACAGAAGAACCTCCTACACCAACATGGAGAATGGAGAGAGGATCTAGGGGATCAAGAAAAACAAGCTATATTTGAAAATGTCATAATAAAACTCAATACTTAGAACTTAATTTAAAATTAAAAATAAATTGGCATTTTATAAGAGGCTTTACAACAAAAATACACTTCATAACTCTCCATGGAACCATGAATGTGTGTGGCAGAAATCTTGGGAGTAGGGTTCCAACTTACAAAATTATCATTAGGGATTATGTGGCAAGAAGCTGTTTCAGGTTTTATAAGTACATCTTCCAGAGCAATAAGCACAATTCTGGCACCTCATTCTATTATTATTCCTGTAAATACATCAAGGCAAGTTGTATTTTTCTACTTCTAATAAGCCAGGCATAGGGAACCACCAGAAAGAGCAAAGAAGAGAATCAAAGCCTGCTCACTGTACTCATTGCCATTTGCCTCTGTCCTTTGCATAGTTAGTACTTTACTGTCCTATCCCTTAAATAGTAGAGGGTGGTAATCATAACTAGTAGTCCTAATTCCCAAAAGTTGCTAAGCACCAGGAACAGCTAGCTGCCTTTTGGAAAAGTGGCCTGAGCTTGTGGGGACAGGAAAGCACTATGCAGCTATTATAGGAAACCAAAGAGGGGAGATTCTTATCTTCTAAGCTCTACATGAAGAACTCACTGCCCAGGGGAAACAGGGAATGTCCAAGATCACATGGAAAGAAAGTGGCGCACTGGGACCTGAAACTGAAGTCTTCTGATTCTGTTGTGAAAGTTGACTGGACATCCTCTGAGAAGTCCTGTCTAAAGGGCCAACAGCAGCATAGGGGGGCATGCCAGGACCTGATGAACAGTGAAAACTTCAAGTGTGGACGTTCACAGGCAGGGGCATAGATTGTTGGCACACTTGATTAGGGTCATAGAACAAAGTGCAAGCAGCACTCGAGAGTGTTAATAATAATCCCATGGACTCTCTGTGAAACATCAGTGACAGAATTTATATATAATTCAGAAAAACTCTTCAAACACAGGATCAGGCTCAGATGACACTGACTTGCTCTATGACATACAAGACCACTGACACCTCAAAGCCTCCTTCTGGCAATGACACTGACATTCAGCTCACAACTTAAGATCTTTTTAGGTTCATTATTGTTCTGCTTGAATGTTATGTTAGTTAGGTAATAGCATTTATATAATGTTACATTTAAAATCGATTTCTTCTACTTCTTCTGGGTTAGGATGTTCAAGTCTTCCTGTTGTGTGTTCGCTGGATTCTGGTGTTACCATGTTGCTTTTCAGGATGTTGGAGGAATTCTATCATTGTCACCTACCCATCTCTTCCTTCAAATGAGGCCAACAGAGTCTTGGCATCTTGGTCCAATTTTTGCTGTGGCTGACTGAGTACTTGGGAGTTTTTCTTGGTCTGCCCTCTCATAGGTCTCCTCAGCATTGGAGCAGGCTGTATTTGAGGATTCCCAGGACCTCACACATGAAAGGTGGGCTTGGGTACAGGGTGGGTTGGAGGAAAGCCCAGCAGCAGGGACACTCCCAGCTGGCTGGCAAGAAAAGCTAGGGAGTTGTGTAGGGGTCCCTCTGTTCTGGCCCACTGGTAAGGTCATGGACAGTGGGGTATCTGGCTGTCCACGATTGTGGGTGCTGACTCACCTCTCAGATCACCTCAGCACTGAAGCAGGCTGTGTTACAGGATTACAAGGACCTCACAGGCAAAAAGGTGGGCTTGGGGGCAAGGTGGGAATGGGGTAAAGAAAGCTGAACAGCAGGAACACACCCTGCTGGATGGCCAGAAAAGCTTAGGGAATTGGGGGGCCTGGATTATGTCCCCATGGGAAGGTCCCAGAGAGTGGTACTTCCAGCTCTCTGGCTCTGTGGCCAACTCAACTCTCTTGTCCCCTCATCATGGGAGCAGGGTCTGTTACAGGGTTCCAAGGACCTGGCAGACAAAAAGAAGGGTTTGGGTGCAGTGTGAGATGAAATAAAGAAAGCCCAGCAACAGGAACACACCCCACTGGATGGCCAGGAAAGCCTAGGGAATTGGGGAGGGCTGGATTCTGTCCCCCTGGGAAGGTCCCAGAGTGTGGTAATTCCAACTCTGCTTTGAAGGTTTCAAAAGCCCATGTCAGACCCCGTGGCTCTCCCTGCTACAAGCAAGTCTCTCATCCAATTTTCTGCCATGTTTACCAATCATGATAAAAATTGATTGAACATCTGAAATTATAAGCAAGCTCCAATTAAAAGATTTCTTTTATAAGAGTTGTCATGGTCATGATGTCTTTTCACAGCAATAGACCACTGACTAAGACAATCTTCATGTGATTTTTTAATATATAAGAACAGAAAGTGTCCATTTTAAATGATACTGTGTTTTGGTCCAGAAGAAAAGTCCTGTTTCATCATTTGTAGGTAAGGTTGGAGGATTAACAATTAATAATTGCCACAACTCTTATGAAAGCAAACACAAATTCTTCACAATTATTTACTGAGTTTATTATAGTCACTTTAAGAATTATATTATAGGATGTTGATGAACTATGAAAATAGTTTTCAAACGGATGTAAGAAATTGCATTTTCTTTGGTGAGTGTATATCTATGAAACCCTCTGCTTTAAGACAGTCATTCCCTAATGTTTATGATATATGCTTTAATTACTGTATTGAACAATTGGATTATAGTGTACTTAAAGAAATAACACATCATTTGTTTTTGTTATGAGCTAAACACAATATTAGCTTTCTTAAAGGATCACTTAATTTAATACTTGCACATATACTCATAATAAAGAAAATATAAACTTTTAAAAAGCTAATTTAATCAACATTATTCATTTAATTTAATAATTAAGAGGCTTATTTTTCATAGCAGTACAATAAAAAAATTTTGGAGGACATTGAATCGCCATGACTAATTATATTACCCATAGAAAGGCATCAAAATGTCTGTTTTCTCAGCCACCCTCTATATTAATGAGAAAAGCTTTTACTTTGGTTATTGAAAAACTATTTTTAAAATCCTATATAGAAGTTAAGATTGCCAGGTGGAGGTGGAACAGGCTTTTAATCTCAGCAATCGGGAGGCAGAGGCAAATAGATCTCTATGAGTACAAGGCCAGCCTGGTCTACAGAGCGAGTTTCCAGACAGCCAAGACTACACAGAGAAATTCTGTCTAGAAAAAAAAAAAGAGAGAGAAGTTAAAATCATCACACAGTTAGCTTGTTTAGTTAGGGCACTGCTCACTGATGACCCTTCAACCTAGAGTCAGGTGACTACTAGCTCAGGCCCCTGATGAGAGTTGTCATTCAAATAAAGCCTTATGATATTAAGTTGATTTAAGGAAAGCAACGGGTAAAATGTTGAGAGAAATAACATTGTGGAGATATTCAGAGAAACTGTTTTATAAAGCATCCAGAGTATTTCGCCTAAAACTTTGGACTTTATTCATAGAACCCTTTAAAACATATGGCTTATGACAATCAGGGTCCGGCATGCCCTACTGCTATTCAAATTGGCACTCTTGACCTGCCCCCTCCCCACTCTAAGCCCTGGAGTCAAAACGACTTCATCATCAGGTGCCAACAGACATTTCTCATGTTGCCTTGGCTATCTTCAGATCTTCCAGAGGCTTCTCTGTTGACCTCCACTGGGGACTCCCTGTCTTCTGAGGGACTCAGGGACTGTGCATGTCTTCACCACCCTGCCCCTGTGATCAGGTACAGAAGTTGCTGAGACTGTTGTGGTGTTCAAGCGCCCACCATGGCTGAAGCATCCTAACAAGTGGGACAGAACTATAACCATGACTGTGAGGACGCTGTCAATACCTATATTTAGCTGAAACTCTCTGCCTCCTCTGTGTACTTATCTATGACCTTCTACTTTGACCGTGATGATGTGGGCCAAGGGAACTTGAAGCGTTTCTTCTTGAGCAAGTCACACGACTGCAAGGCCAGTGCCGAGATGTTCATGTTCCTACAGAATCAGGGTAGAGGCTGCACGTTCCTTCGTGACATCTCAAGACCAGACCGCGACAGTTGGCATGGGGGCATCCAGGCAATGGAGTACACCTTCCACATGGAGATGATCATCAATCAGAGCCTGCTGAACATGCATGCATTAGTCAAGGGAAGAAGCAACGCAGACCTCTGCAACTTCCTGGAGCAATGCTGTCTGAAACAGCAGGTCCAAGTTCTGAAGGAGGTGAGAAGCTATCTGACCAATTTGTGCCACATGGGGGCCCCAGAGAACCACGTGGCTGAGTACCTCTTGGAAAAGCTCAGCCTGTCCTAAAGCTTCATGTGGACTGAACTGGGATGGCCCTGCCGCCAGGGGGTCCTCCTCCTCCAACTGATGTCCATGTTGCTTTTGAAGCAAGTTCACTTATCTTCTGTTTCTGTTTGACTGTTGTTTGAAATAAATTTGTTTGTTTTCAGCAAAATTAAAATATCAAGTTGATGTACAAACTCCCATTTTTAGGGACTGTGTGAAAGTGTTACACCTCTGAAGGGGAAGGGTGCCCCAATAAAAGTGTTACAACTCTGTCATGGTGGGGGAAAGGTCTCCACAATGTAAGTGTTACAGCTCTGAATGGAAATGTATCCTGGCCTTGAAGAGCCAAGGAATACCACAAAGTCATACTGAACAACAAACCTCACAAATGAGATTTAATGGCTGGGAAAAAAAACCAGGAGGGTGGCTGCCTCTGGTCAAGTGAGAAGCAACAAGGAACTCAAGAGAAGGCAGAGTTTTTATAGAGAATCTTGGAGTGTGGGAGAGGGGTGGAGCTTTCTAGGGTAGCCTGGAATTGGTGGGATTTTTTATGGCCTACTGATCAGATGCAGATGGTGGGGTTCTGTTGCTTGGCCCTGGTCTTCATTTCTCTTTTGGTTCTGGTCTTGGGGTCAAGAGGGGGTCAGGGTGTTCATTCTTTGGCCCTGTTACCCTACACTGTGAGTGTGACTTAATTGTTATAGTGCTTGCCTAGTATTCAGAAAACCCTGGAATGCATCCCAACCATAGCATGCACCATGGGGATTAAAGACATGCACCACCCAGATTCGATAATTAATATAAGCCTCTGTGTGTTTCTTTGCTACTGAATGGCTGCTGAACTGTGCAGGACAGAAACTTATGTCTACAATGGCTAGAAACCTAGTGCAATGGAAACTCCCAGGAATCTATGAGTGTGACCCTAGTGACTCCTAGCAATGAAATATATGGAGTCTGAACTGCCGTCTTCTGTGATCAGACTTCCAGTGGAGAGATTGAGACATCAAACCAGCCACAAGACCTTTGAGCTATAATTTGTCCTGCCTATAAGATGTGCTAGGGTAAAAGTGGCACAGACTTTGTGGGAGTGGCCAACCAATCAGTGATCCGGCTTGAGACCCATATTATCAAAGTGAACCTACTACCCCTGATACTGCCTGTAGGGCCAGGATCCGGAGATTGGGATATCCCAGAGACCTAAGATTAAACTAAATATAACTGGGGGAAAATCAATGAAATGATTTCTAATGACATTCTGCTAAACTCATAGATTGGTGCCTAGTCCACGTGTCATCAGTGAGGCTTCACCCAACAACTGATGGAAACAGATGCAGAGGCCGACAGTCAAACACTAGGCAGAGCATAGGGAACCCTGTTGAAGTGGAGAAAGTATTGTAGGAGCTACAGGGGTAAAGGCCACCACAAAAATCCACAGAATCAACTAACCTTGGCTCATAGGAGCTCACAGTGACTGAATCAACAACCAGGGAGCCTGCATGGAATTGAAACAGGAACTTTGCATAAATGTTGCAGCTGTGTAGCTTGATCTTCTTGTGGGACTCCTAACAGTGGGATCAGGTGCTGTCTCTGACTCTGGCGCTTGCTTTTGGGACACTTCCCTCCTAGTGTGTTACCTTGTTCATTCATAATAGGAGATGAGGTGTCTAGCAGACTTGCACCTTGATATGCCATTGCTGGCTGATTGATATTCATGGGTGGCCTGCCCATTTCTGAAGAGAAATTGAGGAGGAACAGATGGGAGAGGGAAGGGGAGAGAGACAAAACAAACAAACAGATGGAAAAGAGCCCCAAAAATGCACAAGAATCAGACCCACTCCTTTCCACTCTCAGGAGTCCCATAAAACCAATAGAGTATAAGCCATAACATATATATGCAGAGGACCTAGGGCAAATCTGTGCAGACACGTGTAGGAAGCTTTAGTGTCTGTAAGTTCTTATAAGCTTTAAATCGGAAAATACTTTCTGAACAAAACACAGTAAAAGCATTAAGATCAACAGCTAATAAATGGAAACTCATGAAACTAAGAACCTTGTGCACAGAAAGGACAATGTCATTCAGACAAAGTGGCATCCTACAGAATGAAAAAAAAAATTTCCCCAACTATATATCCAATTGAGGGCCACTATCCAAAAGACATAAAGAATTTTTAAAAAGTAGATGTCAAAAAAAAACAAATGACTCAATTTAAAAACAAGGTACAGATCTAAACAGAGAATTCTCAAAAGAGAAAATTCAAATGGCTAAGAAACACTGAAAGAAATATTCAACATCCTTAGCCATCAAGGAAATACAAATCAAAACTACTTTGAGTTTCCATATTATACTTGTCATAATGGTTAAGATCAATCCAAGTGACAGCTAATGTTGGCCAGGATGTAGAGAAAGGGGAACTCTCCTCCGTCACTAGTTGGAATATGAATTTGTTTTTTGTTTTTTTATTAAATAATACATTTGTATTAATTCTTTGAGAATTTCATACACCTTATTTGGATAATGTTCACTCCCATTCCTGATCTTCACTTCTCCAAGCTCCATCCCTCATCCTTTCATTTCCTGGATCCATTTCATCTTCTCTTTTATTTTGAAGATGGATTCGTTCAACAATATATCATAATTATAATTTCCCCTCCCTCTACTCCTCCCAATTCCTTCTCACCTCACCTCCAGATCGACTATTTTTCTGTCTTTCCTTAGAAAAGAACAGGTTTCTAAGAGATAATATCCAAACAACAAAATAAAATATGACAAGATCACCACATGAAGCATGATTAATAAAAACTCAGACACAGAAATAAGGGTTCAACTTGAAGACAAGAAAAGTAAAATAGCCAGCCACTGGCTCTTACCTCTACCTTAGTCTGAAATGGCAATGATCCTGCCTCCAGGAATCTGAGAAGGAGACTGTGAATATAATCTGTCTCCCGTTTTATATTCCTCTCTAGTTCTGGGATTGAAGGCATGCACCACTGGGATTAAAGGCACACACCACCTAGTTTCTATGGTAAATAGTATGGTTACTGAGGTTTTTTTTCCATTCAAATATTTACTCTTCCTTTCCTATTCCCAATCCCCTCCAGTTCCCCCACTCCCCTCCACCTTCACCCTTCCTGCTTGAGAGAGAGCAGGGAACCCTGCCCTGTGGGAAGTCCAAGACCCTCCCCCCACTACATCCAGGCCTAGGGAGCAGTGCCTAGTCCATATAGACTAGGGTCCCAAAAAGTCGGAACATTTCGTAAAAACAAGACACAGTGCCTTTATCAATGGCTTAAAGTCAGCCCCCATTGTCAGCCACAATCAGAGAGTCCTGTTTGATCACATGCTCTATCAGTCCCAGTCCAACTGGCCTTGGTGAGCTCCCATTAGATCAGCCCCACCATCTCAGTGGGTGGGCGAAACCCTCGCGGCCCTGACTTCCTTGCTCATGTTCTCCCTCCCTCCTTCTGCTCCTCATTTGGACCTTGGGAGCTCAGTTCAGTGCTCCAATGTGAGTCTTTGTCTTTATCTCCATCCATCGCAAGATGAAGGTTCTATGGTGATATGCAAAATATTCATCAGTGAGGCTATAGGATAGGGCCAGGTCAGGCGCCCTCTCCTCATGCTCATTCAGACCTGGTCCAGCTGGATTTGGTGAGGTCCCATTAGAACAGGCACACTGCCTCAGTTGGTGGACGAACCCCTCGCGGTCCTGACTTACTTGCTCATCTTCTCCCTCCATCTGCTCATCAACTGGACCCTGGGAGCTCAGTCCTTTGCTCGGGTGAGGGTCTCTGTCTCTATCTACATCTGTTGCCAGACGAAAATTCTATGGTGATATTTGAGATAATCATCAGTGTGATAGTGGGGCAAGTCCAGTTAAGGCACCCTCTTCTCTTCTGTCCAAGGGCCTAGCTGGGGACCTCCCTGTGGACACCTGGGGCCCCACTAGAGCCAAGTCTCTTGTCAACCCTAAAATGGACCCCTCAATGTAGGTATCTTCTTCCCTGCTCCTATATCTGCCCTTCCTCCATCTCCACCCTCCCACTCCCCCAGGCTCTCTCCAGTCTTTCCTTTCTCCCTTCTCTCTCCTCCTCTACCCTTCCCCCAACCTCACTCCCACTCCTGCTCCCAAACCCATGCTCAAAACTTTTGCCCGGGAATTTAGTTTGCTTCCATTTCCAGGAGCATCTATATATGTTTTTCTTTGGGTTCACCTTCTGATTTGGATTCTCTAGAATTGTGAACTATAGTGTTAATGTCCATTGTTTATGGCTAGAGTGCACAAATGAGTGAATACATACCATATATATCTTTTGGGGTCTGGGTTACCTCACTCAGGATAGTTTTTTCTATTTCCATCCATTTGCATGCAAAATTCAAGATGTCATTATTTTTTACCACTGAGTAGTACTCTAATGCGTACATATTTCACAATTATTTTTATCCATTCATCCATTGAGGGGCATCCAGGTTGTTTTCAGAATCTGGCTATTACAAATAGTGCTGCTATAAACATAGTTGAACAAATGCTTTTGTAGAATGATGGGGCATTCTTTATGGTAAATTCCCAAGATTGGTATTGCTAGATCCTGAGGTAGGTTGATTCCCAATTTCCTGATAAACCGCCACACTGCTTTCCAAAGTGGTTGCACAAGTTTGCATTCCCACCAGCAATGGATGAGTGTTCCCCTTAGTCCCCAACCTCTCCAGCATAGGCTATCATTGGTGTTTTCGATTTTAGCCATTCTCACAGGAGTAAGATGATATCTCAAAGTTGTTTTGATTTGCATTTCCCTGATCACTAAGGAGGTTGAACATGACCTTAGTGTCTCTTGGCCATTTGAAATTCTTCGGTTGAGAATTCTCTGTTCAGTTCAGTGCCCCATTTTTTAATTGGATTAATTAAAATTTTAAAGTCTAGTTTCTTGTGTTCTTTACATATTTTGGAGATCAGACCTTTGTCTGATGTGGCATTGGTGAAGATATTCTCCTATTCAGTAGAATGCCTTATTGTCATAATGACTGTCCTTTGCTTTACAGAAGCTTCTCAGAATTAGGAGGTCCCATTTATTCAGTGTTGCCCTAATTGTCTGTGCTACTAGGGTTATACATAGGAAGTGGTCTCCTGTGCCCATGTGTTGCAGTCTACTTCCTACTTTCTCTTCTACCAGGTTCAATGTGGTCGGATTTATATTTAGGTCATTAATCTATTTGGACTTGAGTTTTGTGCATGGTGATAGATATGGATCTATTATCATTATTCTACAGGATGACATCCAGTTATGCCAGCACCATTTGTTGAAGATGCTTTCTTCCATTGTATACTTTTAGCTCTTTTGACGAAAATCAAGTGTTCATAGGTTTGGAGGCTAATATCCAGGTCTTCTATTCGATTCCATTGGTCGACTTCTCTGTTTTCGTGCCAATACCAAGTTGTTTTCATTATTGTAGCTCTGTAATAGAGTTTGAAGTCAGGGATGGTAATGCCTCCAGAAGTTTCTTTGTTGTATAGGATTGTTTTGGCAATGCTGGGGTTTTGTTTTCCCATATAAAGTTGACTATTGTTCTTTCCAGGTCTGTGAAGAATTCTGTTGGGATTTTGATGGGGATTGCGTTGAATTTACAGATTGCCTTTGATGGAATTGCCATTTTTACTATGTTGATCCTACTCATCCAAGAGCATGGGAGATCCTTGATTTTCTGGTGCCCTCTTCAATTTCTTTCTTCAAAGCCTTAAAGTTGTTGTCAAATAGACCTTTCACTTCCTTGATTAGAGTTACCCCAAGATACTTGATGCTATTTGTGGCTATTGTACTAGGTGAAGTTTCACTGATTTCTCTCTCTACTTCCCTATCCTTTGTGTATAGGAGGGATTCTTATTTTTTGAGTGGATCTTGTAACCTGCTACTTTACTGAAAGTATTTATCAGCTATAGGAGTTCTTTGGTGAAGTTTTTGGGGTCAGTAATGTACACTATCCTATCATCTGCAAGTAACCAAAGTTTGACTTCTTTTCCGATTCGAATCCCCTTGACCTTCTTACGTTGTCTTATTGCTATTGCTAGAACTTCAAGAACTATGTTGAAGAGATATGGTGAGAGTTGAAAGCATTGTCTTGTTCCTGATTTTAGTGGAATGGCTTTGAGTTTCTCTCCATTTAATTTGATATTAGCTGTTGACTTGCTATATATTGCGTTTATTATATTTATGTAGGATCCTTATATCCCTAACTTCTCAAAAACCTTTATCATAAAGCGGTGTTGAATTTTGTTAAATGCTTTGTCCGCATCTAATGAAATGATCAAATGGATTTTCCCTTTCAGTTTATTTATATGATGGATTACATTGATAGAATTTCGTATATTGAACCAGCCCTGCATCTCTGGGATGAAGCCTACTTGATTATAATGGATAATTTTTTGATGTGTTTTTGGATTTGGTTTGCCAGAATTTTATTGAGAATTTCCGCATCCATGTTCGTGAGCAAGATTGGTCTGTAATTCTCTTTCTTGGTTGGGTCTTTGTGTGGCTTTGGAATCAGGGTGACTTTAGCTTCCTAAAAAGAGTTTGGCAATGACTCTTCTGTTTATATTATGTGAAACACATTAAGGAGTATAGGTATCAGCTCTTCTTGGAAGTTCTGATAAAATTCTGCATTAAAACCATCAGGTCCTGGGCTTTTTTTGGTTCGGAGGTTTTTTATAACAGCTTCTATTTTCTCACGACTTATAGGTCTACTTAAATTGTTCACCTGGTCTTGATTTAAGTTAGGTAAATGGTACTTATCTAAAGACAAGTACATTTCTTTCACATTTTCCAACTTTGTGGCATGTAAGCTTTTGTAGTAAGACCTAAAGATTCTCTGAATTTCCTCAGTGTCTGTTGTTATGTTCCCCCTTTCATTTCTGATCTTGTTTATTTGTGTGTTCTCTCTCTGTCTTTTGATTAGTTTGGATAAAAGTTTGTCAATCTTGTTGCCTTTCTCAAAGAATCATCTCTTCATTTCCCTTTACTCCCCATCCTCTCCAGCATGAGCTATCATTAGTGTTTTTGACCTTAGCAATTCTAACAGGTATAAGATGGTTTGCAAATCTCTGATGGCTAAGGCTGTTAAACAATTCCTTAAGAGTTTCTGAGTCATTTGACAATTCTTTGTTTGGATCTGCACCCAAATTTTAAATTGAATTATTTTGTTTTTTAATGTCTAGTCCTTGAGTTCTTTATATATTTTGAATATCAGGCTTCTGCCAGGTATAGGGTTGGTGAAGATCTTTCACAATCTGTAGGCTACTGTTTTGTACTATTGACAGTGTCTTTTGCCTTACAGAAACTTTTCAGTTTCATAAGGTCCCATTTACTGTTGAATTGGTGCCTACACTAATGGTGTTCTATTCAGAAAGTGGTCTCCTCCGCCAATGCATTCAAGGCTATTTCCTAACTTCTCATCTATAAGGTTCAGTATGTCTGTATTTATGTTAGGGTCTTTGATTCACTTGGACTTGAGTTAGGTGAACGGTGATAGATATGATCTATTGACATTCTTCTACATGGCAACATCCATTTAGACCACTGCTATTTGGGTTTTTTTTGTTTTTTTTTTTAAATTTATTTATTTATCTTTAAGGACTTCTGCCTCCTCCCTGCAACGGCTTCCCATTTCCTTCCCCCTCCCCCGATCAAGTCCCCCTCCCTCATCTGCTCAAAGAGCAATCAGGGTTCCCTGACCTGTGGGAAGCCCAAAGACTGCCCATCTCTATCCAAGTCTCCTAAGGTGAGCATCCAAACTGCCTAGGCTCCCCCAAAGCCAGTACGTGCAGTAGGATCAAAAACCCACTGCGATTGTTCATGAGTTCTCAGTATTCCTCATTGTCCGCTATGATCAGCTAGTCCAGATTTATCCCATGCTTTTTCAGACCTAGGCCAGCTGGCCTTGGTGAGTTCCCAATAGAACATCCCCATCGTCTCAGTGTGTGGGTGTATCCCTCGTGGACCTGAGTTCCTTGCTCGTGGTCCGTCTCATTCTGCTCCCGATTTGGACCTTGAGATTTCTGTCCAGTGCTCCCATGTGGGTCTCTGTCTCTGTCTCCTTTCATGGCCTGATGAAGGTTAATATTCATGAGGATGCCTATGTGTTTGTCTTTGGATTCACCTTCTTATTTAGCTTCTCTAGAAACATGAATTATAAGCTCAATGTCCTTTATTTAAGGGTAGAAACCAAATATGAGTGAGTACATCCCATGTTCCTCTTTTTGGGTCTGGCTTACCTCACACAGGATAGTGTTTTCTATTTCCATCCATTTGTATGCAAAATTCAAGAAGTCCTTGTTTTTTACGCTGAGTAATACTCTAATATGTATATATTCCATACTTTCTTCATCCATTCTTCCATTGAAGGGCATCTAGGTTGTTTCCAGGTTCTGGCTATTACAAACAATGCTGCCATGAACATAGTTGAGCATATACTTTTGTTGTATGATAGGGCCTCTCTTGGGTATATTCCCAAGAGTGGTATTGCTGGATCCAGGGGTAGGTTGATCCCGAATTTCCTGAGAAACCGAAACACTGCTTTCCAGAGTGGTTGCACAAGTTTGCATTCCCACCAGCAATGGGTGAGTGTACCCCTTTCTCCACAACCTCTCCAGCAAAGGCTATCTTTGGTGTTTTTTATTTTAGCCATTCTGACAGGTGTAAGTTGTCCTGATTTGCATTTCCCTGATCGCTAAGGATGTTGAGCATGACCTTAAGTGTCTTTTGGCCATTTGAACTTCTTCTGTTGAGAATTCTCTGTTCAGCTCAGTGCCCCATTTTATAGTTGGGTTGATTAGCCTTTTACGGTCTACTTTCTTGAGTTCTTTATATATTTTGGAGATCAGACCTTTGTCAGTTGCAGGGTTGGTGAAGATCTTCTCGCACTCAGTGGGTTACCTTTTTGTCTTAGTGACAGTGTCCTTTGCTTTACAGAAGCTTCTCAGTCTCAGGAGGTCCCATTTATTCAATGATGCCCTTAGTGTCTATGCTGCTGGGGTTATATGTAGGAAGTGGTCTCCTGTGCCCATGTGCTGTAGAGTACTTCCCACTTTCTCTTCTATCAGGTTCAGTGTGTTCGGACTGATATTGAGGTCTTTAATCCATTTGGACTTGAGTTTTGTGCATGGTGGTAGATATGGATCTATTTTCATTCTTCTACAGATTGACATCCAGTTTTGCCAGCACAATTTGTTGAAGATGCTCTCTTTTTTCCATAGTATACTTTTAACTCATTTATTGAAAATCAGGTGTTCATAGGTTTGTAGGTTAAGTCAGTGTCTTCTATTCGATTCCATTGGTCGACTTCTCTGTTTTTATGCCAATACTAAGCTGTTTTCAATACTGTAGCTCTGTAATAGAGTTTGAAGTCAGGGATGGTAATGCCTCCAGACAATCCTTTATTGTATAAGATTGTTTTGGCTATCCTGGGTTTTTTGTTTTTCCATATAAAGTTGATTATTGTCTTCTCCAGATCTGGGAAGAAGTTTGATGGGATTTTGATGGGGATTGCATTGAATCTATAGATTGCTTTTGGTCGAATTGCCATTCTTACTATGATGATTTTCCCAATCCAAGAGCAAGGGAGGTCCTTCCATTTTCTGGTGTCTTCTTCAGTTTCTTTCTTCAAAGACTTATAGTTCTTGTCAAATAGATCTTTCACTTAGTTGGTCAGAGTTACCCCAAGATATGTTATGCTATTTGTGGCTATCGTGAAAGGTGATGCTTCTCTGATTTCCCTCTCTGCATCCTTATCCTTAGTGTACAGGAAGGCAACTGATTTTTTGGAGTTGATCTTGTATCCTGCCACATTACTAAAGTTGTTTATCAGCTGTAGGATTTCTTTGGTAGAATTTTTGGGGTCACTTATGTATACTATCATATCATCTGCAAATAACGAAAGCTTAACTTCTTCCTTTCCAATACGAATCCCCTTGATCTCCTTATGTTGTCTTATTGCTATTGCTAGAACTTCAAGCACTATATTGAAAAGGTATGGAGAGAGTAGACATCCTTGACGTGTTCCTGATCTTAGTGGGATGGCTTTGAGTTTTTCTTCATTTCATTTAATGTTATCTGTTGGCTTGCTGTAAATAGCTTTTATTATATTTAGGTAGGACCCTTGTATCCCTATTCTCTCCAAGACCTTTATCATAAAGGGGTGTTGAATTTTGTCAAATGATTTTCAGCATCTAATGAAATGATCATATGGTTTTTTTCTTTCAGTTTATTTATATGGTGGATTATTGAAAGATTTGTGTATGTTGAACCAGCCCTGCATCTCTGGGATGAAGCCTACTTGATCATAATGGATAATTTTTCTTATGTGTTCTTGGATTCGGTTTGCCAGTATTTTATTGAGAATTTTTGTGTCGATGTTCATGAGTGAGATAGGTCTGTAATTCTCTTTATTGGTTGGGTCTTTGTGTGGTTTTGGTATCAGGGTAACTGTAGCTTCATAAAAGGAATTTGGCAATGACTCTTCTGTTTCTATATTGTGAAATACATTAAGGAGTATAGGTATTAGGTCTTCTTGGAAGTTCTGGTAGAATTCTGCATTGAAACCATCTAGTCCTGGGCTTTTTTTGAAGGGAGATTTTTGATAACCGTTTCTAATTCTTTGCAAGTAACCGGTCTATTTAGATCATTCACCTGGTCTTGGTTTAGCTTTGGTATATGGTACTTATTTTAAAAATGTCCATTTCTTTTGTATTTTCCAGTTTTGTGGCATACAGTCTTTTGTAGTAAGATCTAATGAATCTCTGAATTTCCTCTGTTTCTGTGGTTATGTCCCCCGTCTCATTTCTGATCTTGTTTATTTGCATGTTCTCTCTCTGTCGTTTAATTAGTTTGGATAGGGGTTTGTCGATCTTGTTGATTTTCTCCAAGAACCAGCTTTTTGTTTCATTGATTCTTTGGACTGTTTTCTGTGTTTCTATTTTGTTGATTTCAGCCCTCAGTTTGATTATTTCCAGTCTTCTACATCTCCTGGGCGCGTCTGCTTCTTTTTTTTTCTAGAGCTTTCAGGTGTGTTGTTAAGTCCCCAATGTATGCATTCTATATTTTCTTTAAGTGGGCACTTAGTGCTATGAACTTTCCTCTTAGCACTGCTTTCATTGTGTCCCATAGGTTTGAGTATGTTGTCCCTTTATTTTCATTAAATTCAAGGAAAACTTTAATTTCTTTCTTGATTTTTTCCTTGACCCAGGTGTGGTTCAGTAGTTGACTGTTCTGTTTCCATGAGTTAGTCGGTTTTTTGGGCGTAGCGTGGTTGTTGCCTTCTAACTTTAATCTGTGGTGATCTGATAAGACACAGGTGGACACTGATATTTTTTTGTATCTATGGAGGTTTCCATTGTTTCCAAGTATGTGGTCAATTTTTGAGAAGGTTCCATGAGCTGCAGAGAAGAAGGTATATTCTTTCCTATTTGGGTGGAATGTTCTATAGATGTCTGTTAATTCCATTTGCTTCATTACCTCCAATAATTCCCTTAATTCTCTATTAGGTTTCTGTCTGATTGACCTGTCCATTGGTGAGAGAGAAGTGTTGAAGTCTCCTACTATTAGTGTGTGCGGTTTGATGGCTGCCTTGAGTTTTAGTAATGTTTCTTTTACGTATGTGGGCGCTTTTATATTGGGGGCATAGATATTCAGGACTGAGACGTCATCCTGATGAATTGTTCCTGTTATGAATATAAAGTGACCATCTCGGTCTCTTCTGATTGATTTTAGTTTGAAGTCAGTTTTGTTAGAAATTAGTATGGCCACACCTGCTTTATTCTTAGGACCATTTGCTTGAAACACCTTTTCCCAACCCTTTACTCTGAGTAGGTGCCTGTCTTTGTGGTTGAGATGTGTTTCTTGCAAACAGCAGAATGTTGGATCCTGTTTTCGTATCCAATCTTTTAACCTGTGCCTATTTATAGGTGAATTGAGCCTATTAATATTAAGTGATATTAATGACCAATGGTTGTTTACTCTGGTTATTCTTATTGCTTTTGGTAGTTGAGATTGTGTGTCTCCCTTCTTTGAGATGTGCTGGTGAAGCGTCACTAGATGCCTGGGTTATTGTAGGCAGTGTTGTCAGTGTTGGATTCCTTGGGTTGCGATTTTCCTTCTAATACTTTTTGTAGGACTGGATTTGTGGCTACGTGTTGTTTAAATTTGTACTTATCCTGGAATGTCTTGTTTTCTCCATTGATAATGAACGATAGCTTGGCTGGGTATAGTAGTTTGTGTTTGCATCCATGGTCTCTTAGCTTCTGCAGTACATCCATCCAGGACCTTCTGGCTTTCATAGTTTCCATTGAGAAGTCAGGTGTACGTCTGATCAGTTTACCTTTATAAGTTACTTGCCCTTTTTCCTTTGCAGCTCTTAATATTCTTTCTTTAACCTGTATATTTTGTGTTTTGATTATTATATGGCGAGGAGATGTTTTTCTTTGATCCAGTCTGTTAGGTGTTCTGTATGCTTCTTGAATATTTAACTGAATATATTTCTTTAAGTTGGGAAAGTTTTCTTCAATAATTTTGTTGAAAATATTTTCTGGGCCTTTGAGCTGTGACTCTTCTCCTTCTTCTATTCCTATTATTCTTAGGTTTGTTTTTTTATTGTGTCCCATATTTCCTGAATGTTTTGTGTTGAGAATTGGTTGGCTTTGCTGTTTTCTTTGATCTGTTCGTTTATTTTCTCTATGGTGTCCTCAGCATCTGAGATTCTTTCTTCTAGCTCTTGTATTCTATTGATTATGCTTGTTTCTGTAGACTCTGCTCATTGACCTAGATTTTTCCATATCCAACGGGTCATCAGATTATATTTTCTTCCTTGCCTTCATTTCAGTTTTCAATTCTTTTTTTATTGAGAAAAGGAGAAAAAAAACAAGTTTCCACCTCCTCACAGCCTCCCATTTCCCTCCCCGTCCTCCCCCCTACGCCCCCTCCTCCCACCCTTCTCCCCCTCCCCCCACACCTTTCCCCATACCTCTCCAGTCCAAACAGCAGTCAGGGTTTTCTGCCCTGTGGTAAGACCTAGGACCTCCCACCTCCGTCCATATCTAGGAAGGTGAACCTCCAAACTGGCTGGGCTACAACAAAGCCATCACATTACGTAGGTTCAAAACCCCGTGCCATTGTCCTTTGCGTCTCATCAGCCCTCATAGTTCGCCATGTTCAGAGAGTCCAGTTTTATCCCCTGCTTTTTCAGTCACAGTCCAGCTGGTCTTGGTGAGCTCTCAATAGATCAGCTCCACTGTCTCAGTGGGTGGGTGCATCCCTCGTGGTCCCGACTTCTTTGCTTATGTTCTCCCTCCTTCTGCTCCTCATTGGGACTTTGGGAGCTCAGTCCAGTGCTCCAGTGTGGGTCTCTGTCTCTATCTCCATCCATCACCAAATGAAGGTTCTATGATGATATGCAAGGTATTCGTCAGTATTGCTCAAGGATAGGGTCATTTCAGGTTCCCTATTCTCAACTGCCAAAGGAACTAACTGGGGACCTCAGCTTGGGAACCTGGGAACCCCTCTAGGGTCAGGTCTCTTGCCAACCCTAAAGTGGTTCCCTTAACTAAGAATTGTGGTTCCGTGCTCCCCTGTCCAACCTTCCTTTATCCCAATCCTCCCGCTTTCCCAAGGCCCGACCTCCTCCCCTTCTAACTTTTCTCTCCCCATCTCCCCTTACCCCCAACCCACCCCACCCCAAGATCCCAATTTTCTCCCCGGCAATTTTGTCTACTTCCCTTAGCCAAGAGGATAACTATATGTTTTTCCTTGGGTTCCCCTTCTTACTTAGCTTCTTTAGATTCACCTATTGTAGACTCCGTGACCCTTATTTATGGCTAGAAAAAAATTATGAGTGAGTACATCCCATGTTCATCTTTTTGGGTCTGGGATACCTCACTCAGGATAGTGTTTTCTATTTCCATCCATTTGCATGCAAAATTTGAGAAGTCATTGTTTTTTACCGCAGCATAGTACACAATGTGTAGATATTCCATACTTTCTTCATCCATTCTTCCATTGAAGGGCATCTAGGTTGTTTCCAGGTTCTGGCTATTACAAATAATACTGCTATGAACATAGTTGAACAAATGCTTTTGTCATATGATAGGGCATTTCTTGGTTATATTCCCAAGAGTGGTATTGCTGGGTCCAGGGGTAGGTTGATCCCGAATTTCCTAAGAAACCGAAACACTGACTTCCATAGTGGTTGCACAAGATTGCATTCCCACCAGCAATGGATGAGGGTACCCCTTCCTCCACAGCCTCTCCAGCAAAGGTTATCGTTGGTGTTTTTGACTTTAGCCATTTCCACAGGTGTAAGATGATATCTCATAGTTGTTTTGATTTGCATTTCCCTGATTGCTAAGGAAGTTGAGCATGACCGTATGTGTCTTTTGGCCATTTGAACTTCTTCTGTTGAGAATTCTCTGTTCAGATCAGTGCCCCATTTTTTAAGTGGGTTAATTAGCATTTTAAAGTCTAGTTTCTTGAGTTCTCTATATATTTTGGACATCAGACCTTTGTCTGTTGAGGGGTTGGTGAAGATCTTCTCCCAGTCAGTAGGTTGCCTTTATGTCTTAGTGACAGTGTCCTTTGCTTTGCAGAAGCTTCTCAGTTTTAGTAGGTCCCATTTATTCAATGTTGCTCTTAATGTCTGTGCTTCTGGGGTTATACATAGGAAGCAATCTCCTGTGCCCCTCTCCTGTAGGGTACTTCCCACTTTCTCTTCTATCAGGTTCAGTGTGTTCGGGCTGATATTGAGGTCTTTAATCCATTTGGACCTGAGTTTTGTGCACGGTGATAGATAAGGGTCTATTTTGATTCTTCTACAGGATGACATCCAGTTGTGCCAGCACCATTTGTTGAAGATGCTTTCTTTCTTCCATTGTATACTTTTAGCTCCTTTATCAAAAATGAGGTGTTCATAGGTTTGTGGGATAAAATCCGGGTCTTCTATACGATTCCATTGGTCGACTTCTCTGGTTTTATGCCAGTACCACACTGTTTTCATTACTGTAGCTCTGTAATAGAGTTTGAAGTCAGGGATGGTAATGCCTCCAGAAGATCCTTTATTGTATAGGATTGTTTTGGCTATCCTGGGTTTTTTGTTTTTCCATATAAAGTTGATTATTGTCCTCTCCAGATCTGTGAAGAATTTTGATTGGATCTTGATGGGGATTTCATTGAATCTATAAATTGCCTTAGGTAGAATTGCCATTTTTACTATGTTGATCCTCCCAATCCAAGAGCAAGGGAGATCCATCCATTTTTTGGTATCCTCTTCAATTTCTTTCTTCAATGCCTTAAAGTTCTTGTCAAATAGATCTTTCACTTCCTTGGTTAGATTTACCCCAAGATATTTAATGCTGTTTGTGGCTATCGTGAAAGGTGAAGCTTCTCTGATTTCCCTCTCTGCTTCCATATCTTTTGTGTATAAGAGGGAGACTGATTTTTTGGAGTTGATCTTGTATCCTGCCACATTACTAAAGCTGTTTATCAGCTGTAAAAGTTCTTTGGTGGAGTTTTGGGGTTCGCTTAAGTACACTATCATATCATCTGCGAATAACGAAAGTTTAACTTCTTCCTTTCCAATTCGAATCCCCTTGATCCCATTATATTGTCTTATTGCTATTGCTAGAACTTCAAGTACTATATTGAAGAGGTATGGAGAGAGTGGACATCCTTGTCGTGTTCCTGAGTTAAGTGGGATGGCTTTGAGTTTCTCTCCGTTTAATTTGATGTTAGCTGTCGGCTTGCTGTATATAGTTTTTATTATATTTAGGTATGACGCTAGTATCCCTAATCTATCCAAGACTTTTAACATAAATGGATGTTGAATTTTGTCGAATGCTTTTTCAGCATCTAATGAGATGATCATATGGTTATTTTCCTTCAGTTTATTTATATGCTGGATTACATTGATAGATTTTCGTATGTTGAACCAGCCCTGCATCTCAGGAATGAAGCCTACTTGATCATAATGGATAATTTTCCTCATGTGTTCTTGGATTCGGTTTGCCAGTATTTTGTTGAGGATTTTTGCGTCGATGTTCATGAGTGAGATTGGCCTGTAATTCTCTTTCCTGGTAGAGTCTTTGTGTGGTTTTGGTATCAGAGTAACTGTAGCTTCATAAAAGGAAGTAGGTAATGACCCTTCTGTTTCTATATTGTGGAATACATTAAGGAGTATGGGTATTAGCTCTTCTTGGAAGTTCTTGTAGAATTCCGCATTGAAACCATCTGGTCCTGGGCTTTTTTTGGTAGGGAGGTTTTTGATAACAGCTTCTAATTCTTCGCAACCAACAGGTCGGTTTAGATTGTTCACCTGGTCCTTGTGTAACTTTGGTATATGGTATTTATCTAAAAAAGTGTCCATTTCTTTTACATTTTCCAGTTTTGTGTTATACAGGCTTTTGTAATATGATCTGATGATTCTCTGAATTTCCTCTGTGTCTGTGGTTATGTCCCCCTTTTCATTTCTGATCTTATTAATTTGCGTATTCTCTCTATGCCGTTTGATTAGTTTGGCTAGGGGTTTATCAATCTTGTTGATTTTCTCCAGGAACCAGCTTTTTGTTTCATTGATTCTTTGGATTGTTTTCTGTGTTTCTATTTTGTTGACT
Source organism: Microtus oregoni (assembly GCF_018167655.1). Taxonomy (NCBI): domain Eukaryota; kingdom Metazoa; phylum Chordata; class Mammalia; order Rodentia; family Cricetidae; genus Microtus; species Microtus oregoni. Next base: position 244,702 of record NW_024544808.1, on the reverse strand, counting down.
TCAGCCCTCAGTTTGATTATTTCCAATCTTCTACTCCTCCTAGGTGAGTCTGCTTCTTTTTTTTCTAGAGCTTTCAAGTGGGCTTTCTCTGTTTTCTTTAAGTGGGCACTTAGTGCGATGAACTTTCCTCTTAGCACTGCTTTCATAGTGTCCCATAAGTTCGAGTATGTTGTTTCTTTATTTTCATTGAATTCAAGGAAGACTTTAATTTCTTTCTTTATTTCTTCCTTAATCCAGGTATGGTTCAGAAGTTGACTGTTCAGTTTCCATGAGTTTGTAGGCTTTCTGGGGGTAGCATTGTTGTTGAATTCTAACTTTAATCCATGGTGATCTGATAAGACACAGGTGGTTACTAATATTTTTTTGTTACTGTGTAAGTTAGCTTTGTTACCGAGTATGTGGTCAATTTTTGAGAAGGTTCCATGAGCTGCAGAGAAGAAGGTATATTCTTTCCTCTTTGGGTGGAATAATCTATAGATGTCTGTTAAGTCCATTTGATTCATTACCTCCATTAATTCTCTAATTTCTCTGTTAGGTTTCTGTTTGATTTACCTGTCCATTGGTGAGAGAGGAGTGTTGAAGTCTCCTACTATTAGTGTTTGTGGTTTGATGGCTGCCTTGAGTTTTAGTAATGTTTCTTTTACATACGTGGGTGCTTTTATATTGGGGGCATAGATATTCAGGATTGAGACTTCTTCCTGATGAATTGTTCCTGGTATGAGTATAAAATGTCCCTCTCCATCTCTTCTCATTGATTTAAGTTTGAAGTCAACTTTGTTAGAAATTAGTATGGCCACACCTGCTTGTTTCTTAGGTACAGAGAATGCGAGGCTGTGAAATGCTCATCCCTAAGTGTGAAGTGTACATTACAACTCTCCTCCAAAGGCTTAGATATCATTTCAGAAGAGGGGGTTGAAAGATTGTAAGAGCCATAGAAAGTTGGTGCCTAAAACAGTGTTCTTCAGACACAATAGGTAGTTGCATATAGTAATTCACAGAGATTGAAACAGCAGGCACAAGTCCTGTAAAATCCAAACCCAAATCATCCCACCATGCAGTGGGGAGATGGGAACCAAGTCCTAGCCCTAGATGAGGTGCTACTAGCAATTGATAACTTCTTTTTTAATTTTTTTTTTATTATTTATGGGCCTTTGAGCTGTGACTCTTTTTCTTCTATTCCTATTATTCTTAGGTTTGGTCTTTTTATTGTATCCCATATTTCCTGAATGTTTTGTGATGAGAATTTGTTGGCTTGTGGTTTTCTTTGATCAGTGTGTTTATTTTTCCTATGGTGTCCTCAGAATCTGATATTCTTTCTTCTATCTCTTATATTCCAGTGATTATGCTTGTTTCTGTAGTCTCTGCTTGTTGACCTCGCTTTTCCATATCCAGCCAGTCCTCAGTTTGTGTTTTCTTCCTTGCTTCCATTTCAGGTATCAATTCTTGAACTGTTTCCATTACCTGTTTGATCATTTTTTCTTGGTTTCCCAGGGTATCATGCACGTATTTACTCATTTTTTCAAACTTTTTGTTATACTTCTTATCGATTTCTATAAGGGCATTTTTTACGTGTTGCATAAGGGACTCTATTGCCTTCATAAATTCAATTTTTTCCACTTCTTCTGTGTTAGGTTTTTCAAATACTTCTGTTGTAAGATCATTGGGTTCTGGTGTTTTCATGTTCTTTTTCAGATTATTGGGTGAATTCTTGCCTTGGTACCTGCCCATCTCCTCCTATTGATCCTATCTAATGGGTCTTTTAAAAACCGGATCAGGTTTCCCTGCTGGCCAAGGGCTTCACTTACAAAATGCCCTCGCTCTATTTCCTGGTTCCTGCTGCAGGCCAAGAACCCTCTCACCCCTCCGAAGGGTCTTCAGGACAGGACCAGGCTCCCTGTGTGCCAGTGACCTGGCCAACCAAAGGCCTACCTCTTTGATTTAATTGTAGTAGGGCGATCTGCTCTCCTTATTGCACGCCTGTCCCCGCCACTTGGGTCTGCCGCCGCGATGGTCCCGCAAAGCCTCTTCCTGAATGTGGTGTCGCTCTGCTGCGTCTGGCTGCCGCCTCTGTGTGTCTGGCCGCCGTGCTGCCTCTGTGTGTCTGCGACCACTGCTATCTGTTGAAGATGGTTTCTTCTTTTCATTGTATAATTTTAGATTCTTCATCAAAAGTCAAGTGCCCATAGATGTATGGATTTACTTACATGTCTTTAATTCAACTGTATTGAGGAACCTGTCTGTTCTTATGCCAATACCACTTACTTTTTATTTCTATTGCTTTATAGTAGAGCTTGAAATCAGGAAAGACAATTCCTCTGGAAGTTATTTAATTGTACAGGATTGTTGGAGCAATCCTAGAATTTTTTTTTTTTTGCTTTTCCATGAGTTGAGTATTGTTCTTTCAAGGACTGTGAAGAATTGTGTTGGAATTTCCATAGGAATTGCTTTGAATCTGTAGATTCCTGTTAGTAAGACGGCCATTTTTACTATGTTAATTCTACTGATTTAAGATCATGGGAGATCTTTCAATTTCCTCATAACTTCTCCAATTTTCTTCTTCAAAGACTTGATATACAGGTCTTTGATTTCATTTCTTAGAGCTACCCCAAAATATTTTATATTATCTTTGAGAATTGTGAATGGTGTTGTTTCCCTGATTTCTTTCTCAGACTGTTTATCATTTGTACATAGAAAGACTACTTCCTTCTGTCTGTTTGACCTGTACATTGGTGAGAGAGGAGTGTTGAAATCTCCTGCTATTACAGTGTGGGTTTTGATGTGTGATTTGAGTTCTAGTAATGTTTCTTTTACATATGTGGGTGCTGTTATATTAGGGGCACAGATATTAAGGATTGAGACTTCATCCTGGTGTATTGCTCCTGTTATGAGTATAAAGGGTCCTTCTCCATTTCTTTTGATTGATTTTAGTTTTTTTTAATTTATTTATTTATTCAGGATTTCTGCCTCCTCCCCACAACCACTTCCCATTTCCCTCCCCCTCCCCTGATCAAGTCCCCCTCCCTCATCTGCTCAAAGAGCAATCAGGGTTCCCTGACCTGTGGGAAGCCCAAGGACCGCCCACCTCTATCTAGGTCTAGATCTAGCCTGATCTGACAGAGGCAGTCAGATCTCTGTGAGTGCAAGGCCAACTTGGTCTATAAGAGCTAGTTCCAGGACAAGCTCCAAAACTACAGAGAAACCCTTTTTCAAAAAACAAGGAAACAAAGAGTCCTAAAACCTAGTACAACAATATACAATGAGAAGAATAAAAACAAAAAAAACATGAAAGACAAAACAAACCAGCAAAGTGTTAGAATATAGTGAGGGCATGGGTACTAGAGGGCAGCCCACTACTGCCACTTCCTAGACCAGGACACTTTCCAAGCGCATTCTAAACACTTATCCTTATGTGTATAGATGAGCATAGTACATCTCACCCTTCATCGAAGGGGCTTCGCTTTGCAGCAGAGGGAGGCTATTACAGGAATGCACACTTGGGAAAACAGGGAGAATGATTGTGGGGGCACATCCCCAACAAATACATCAACAACACAACCCCTATGCCAAAGGCTTAGGGAATATTCTGAAACATGGGGAAGAAAGATTGTAAGGTCCAGAGGACCAGGACATCTGCGAAGAAAAAGTGTCTTCTGTATGTGCCAGGGAAGCTGAACCCATAAAAATCTTAACACTGTGGTCACCTAAACAAGACCTACACAATGACAACATCAGTTGACATGCCAGCATGGATGGTGGAAATCTCACCGGGCCCTATACCTAAAACGAAATCACATGAGCACACACATGCCAACACTTGCATGTGTGTACATTGCACTTCTGGCTGATGAAAGAGGGGGAGTTGATTGGGGGAGGGAGTGGGATATGGGAGGCGGTGGTGGGGAAGAGACAGAAATAAATAAATTAAATAAAAAACAATGGCAAAAATGTTGCAGCAGTGAATAATATATCTTCCTTGATAGGATGCATTTTAAATTGTCTCTCTCTGTAATTGTCACTCAGCAGAGTCCAGTAAAGGGGGACGTGAAATTTACAATAGCACAGCAAGTAAATGGAACCAGATTAGGGGTATGCATTGCCCCAGTGAAATGTGAGTGTGTGTGTGTGTGTGTGTGTGTGTGTGTGTGTGTGTTTGTTCTACATATATCAAACATGAATAACTTCTAATGGTTTAATTTTGATTGTATATAACTTCATAAAATTTTGGGATTCTTTATTTGTTTCATTGACTTAATAGAGACTGAACTCAGAGCCCTCTGATGTCATGTGAACACTACAAAATTGATTTGTCTCTAGATCAAGCTTTTTATTTTCTTGCACTTCCAATATTCTAAACTTATAGCGTATAGCATATGCTGCCATGTTTGTTCAGTCTCCCACAGTTACTGAAGGAAAAGGGGGCAGTATTTTTATTTGGCTAGTAAAACATTTGCATATTGGATATATATAGCAGGTGTTGTTCCCACAGTTCATCTTCTATATCCTATATTTAATATATAGGTCACAGAAGGACCCCTGAGATCCTTTCTTCTTTTTCTTTTTCTCTTACTTTTTCTTTTCTGAAGACAGTGTAACTCTCTGTAATAGACTTGGCTTTCCTAAATCTCACTTTGTAGACCAAGTTGGCCTCGAAATCAGAGATCCTCTTGCCTCTGCCTCCTGAGTGCTGAGATTAAAGACATGTGCCATCACCACCCAGATCAGGCCTCCAGAGTTTTACAAGTGGTTTTGATGGATGTTTAAATGAAACTAAGGAAAATCTATAATTGTCATGTCACCCAGGGTTTGTAGTTTAGGGTCTTTGTCCTAGTGAATGCCTCTGTCCCCCAGAGACTGTGCTTTGGGATCTTTGCCCTAAAGAAAACTTCTCTCCACACAAAGCTTTGCATTCCCTGCTTATAGAAGCTTTACTTGTAGTAGCTAGCCAAAATATGGAAACCAAAATCCCCAACAAGTGAGTGGAAAAAAGAATTGAAAGCACATGCATATCATGGTATGGTACACAGCAATGAAAAGTAGTAGCAACTGAGAGGTGTGTGTGTGTGTGTGTGTGTGTGTGTGTGTGTGTGTGTGTGTGGTGCTGGAGAATAAAATCTAGGTGCCCACACATGTTGGGCAAGCAGCGTGCTCATAAGCGATATTCCCACAAAATGGAATCTTGATATATGCAATCAAGTGTATAGAATTAAGAGTATGGTGGTGAGTGGAAAAGGCCAGCCCCGACCATTTTTTTATGACATTGCTGAAATGAAATGATAATGGAACTAGCAAACAATGCAATGGCTGTCCCAGTTGAAGCACGCTGCTGGGTGTCATCATAAAAAACCAGCATGAGTGTTGCGGGAGGTCCTCCCACTCCTCCAGCCTATAGCCGCTGAGATACCAGCCCATTTGGGCGTGGTCTCTCTCCCTTTAAAAAAGCAGCCACTTCCCTCTCCTTGCTCTCTTCACTTCCTGCTCCACTGGTGACTAGACTCCCTTCCTGGTTGCATAGAGGGCTGTTGTCTGGGACAGAGATCTGTAAGTTTTTCCCCTTTAAATAAATACCACCCTATTAATCATAATTCCAAACTGGTGTGGCATTGTTTGTGACTTACGCCTTCACATGAGTAAAATTTTTCTGACAGAAGAGATGAAACCTGAGTGCAGTGATCACTGCATGAATTTACATGCATGATACAGTGACAGAGAGGTATAAACACCCTGTGTATCAGTGCCAGTGCCCTGCTTCCAGTCTATAACATGTATTCAAGTTGTGTAGCATGTATGGTAAACAACTGGGGGACTAATTACATAAAGAATATGTTCTGATTATTTTTAGATAAACAAGAATTATATTTCATCATATTGATAACATGGATTTGAAACAAAAATTTCATACACACACGCATGCACGAACGCAAACCTCAGTCAGTCCTGGTGATTCTTCTGGGTTCCAAACGATAAAATGGAATGGACACAGTTTTGAAAACAGAAAGACATACACTCTACATCAATGTTCTACCTTTATTGGCAACAACATAAGGAAGGAGGAGTCAAAACCTGTTCAAGTTTTGGAAACAGCATCATTGGGAGTATAGAACTACTGCTGTGTGGTGGCCCTTGCCAAAGAGTATCTCTTCCCAGAATGCCCCAGGGAGGATGTCAAAACTACTAAGAAAAAGGCAGCTATATTTGTGGGATAGACTTGAAACTTGTCATCTGAAAGTATTATTGTCACCAGGCTGGATGCTGATACTCCTACTGACCATGCAACCAAAACCATATCACCCTAGGGATTGGTGATGTTGAAACGCACGATAGTGTAGGTTCTGATCTTCTTCACATGAGGATGACAATGCCAAAGTTATTCTGTCCATTTGGGGAGAACCTTTTGAAACCCCTTTTTGTTTTTCCGCTGAAAATTCAATTTGTTTTCACTTGTCTGCATTGCTTCTGGCAGAACAGGGGGCTGGGTGGAACGAGGGTTGAGTGTCAGGTTATGGAAGTCTTGTATCAGTTTTTCTGAGAAGGGTGAATGAGAGGTTGCTTCTGTCCTGGTCCCCACAGAGACTCCGGACGTGGTCCCCATACAAGCTTGGCAGTAGCGGCATTCACATTTGAACATCTCCTCTTCAGCAACTCTAGGGGAAGATGATTTTCTTTTCTTTTCAGCTTGCTGAGGCAAGGGAGACCCAATACGTTTCTTTTTCTCGATTTTAACTAGTTTTGTTTTCTTCAGGGGTGATCTCGAATTCTCTGACTGCTGCTCTTTGTCCATTCTTTCAGAGAAAAAAAAAGCACATATTAGAAACACAGAGGGCCTGTTTAAAACAGCTCTTTCTGTACACAGTCCTGGAGCACCTATCAGCACTCACAGATCACATCTCAAAAGAGGCCTTGATGGTTTGTTTCAGCAATAGAAACCTTAGGTTCTAACTACTTTGTGCAGTCATTTTTCTTTTGTTTTGTTTATGGGTACCAACCTACCAACAAGCAAACAGTGTGCTCTTTGACTTTGCAACATTGGTTTCAGCCCAGTTTTCCTTGTACTTGTTTATGTGTGCCACAAAAAACCGCAGGGCAGAATTCCTTCACATGGAGCCCACAGATCACTATTTCTTAATGTAAGATGCTGATGCCTCTGGAAGCAATGCTTCACACTTAGCCTCTTCTTTAACATTTCCTATAAGCTCTCAGTCCCTCCACATAAATGTGATTCGAAAGAGTCCTGTCTCACAGGACATCTTTGAGGTACCAGGGACTACAAACACACTGGCTCCTAACACTAGCACTTAAGGCCTTAAGAACAGTGATACATTTGCAGTCCCACTTCCTTGGGCAGGAGAACAGAACCGATCAAAGAGACCTCCCCTCATCCAACTCCAAAGGACCCCTCTCTCCATCAGCCATGGCCACATCAACCAAAGAGGATCAATGTGCGACATTCCTGGGCACAATATGTGCTCTACATAACCTGCAGCTCAGGCCATACTTGGTTATCTCGCATCCCTTGCTGAGACAAGAGAAAACCAGAGAAAAGCAAAATGAACCCTAGGAGAAAACCACTGGACACAGATTGAGGTTGGCCGGCAAGTTCCATGTCTTACAGTTTTTTAGTAGCACAAGTCAGATCTTAAAGAGCACAGAATGCTGTGGACGGCCCAGCACAGAGACACAGGCCATGTTCCAATTCTGGGAAGCCTATACATGCACCTAATAGCTGTAATTACTGGGGACAGAACAGGCAGAAGGGGAGTTGATATAGTGGAGTGAATTCAATGATTGCAGGGGCTATAAGGGTTTATATAACTATAATTCTTAGCCATGGGTGCATTTATGAGTACATGTTTGGGATACAGGCATGAAACGGTTGATGCCCGGAAATAGAGCAGAGAGAATTTTAACAGATGATTTGGCTCCTGGCATGCTCTCTGACCTCTCTGAACTCATTTACCACCTGTATTAAAGGCAGTAGAGCCTACCATTCCCTGGTATAGTGCCTATGAGTGATCACATAGGGCTTGAGCACTAATGGAGCTTATTAGGAATGACAGCAGCTTCCCTTTGAAACCAGGGAAATTACTAGACTAGTATATGAAGATTTGTGATCAAAGATGTTTGTGCTACCCCATCAAAATGCAAATACACAAACACACATAGACACATGCACACAAAGACACACACTCACACACTCATAAAGGAAAAAGGAATGGAAAGGCCAAGTGCAGCGCTTGGTTGAAGGAGCTAGGAAGGCTTCTACCAGGATATGTAAATCAGTCTGACAATCACGGAGATAGTTATGGAGGTGTCTCAAAACATTTACTATAGGACTTCCACATAGTCTAGCCCTAACTTAACTCATGGACTTAAAGCAAAGGAACCAAAAGCACCTTACTACAGAGATGCATGACTATCCATACTACTAAAAGAACCCAAATCATGGATTCAGCCTAGGTGCCAGTTCATGGAAAAATTGATAAGGGAAATGTGGTGCCAGTACTAAAGGTGGTTTCACGTGGCTGCAAAGACAGGCTGCAGTAGTTGAGGAAAGACGATGGATCTTACGGAAAATAAGCCAGGTTGGGAAAGACAAATACCCCTCATGAAAACCACAAGGGTCAAAAATAAGCTAAAAGCCAACACATAGTGTATTAAAGTTACATGAAGCAGCATTGTGGCTGTAGGAAGGAATTAGGAAAGGGAGGAGAGGAGGGATAACAGGGAGTAGTTATGGGGATAAATAGAACCAAATTATCTTATGTGCATATATGTAACACAATGAAAGCCTCCCTTTTAATGATTAATATACACTAATAAAAACTGGAAAAGACAAAGATGCTTTTGATGGGTGGCTGGGCACTGTGTCCTTCTCGGATTATCAAATGTAGCAGGTGATGTTTGACTCCTGAATACCAAGGATCAGAACAACAAGCTTTATTGCCTTAGACTCCCAGTACCTAACACATACTTTTTTGTGGGTACATGAAAGATATTTCCCACACACCCGCTGCTCCCCCAATTGAGCAAAGCATTAGGTCTCCATTCACAGAGGGACCAGCTCTTCCAGATCCCACCTAAAGTCTTTCCTATATCCAACAGCATTTGCCATCTAGTTGTAACTGCTTCTGTAGTTAGCTGCCGTCCTACCATGTCAATGTCTCCCACTGCCTAGCACAGTATGTGAATGCCCTGCCCCAGATTCTGAATCTCTCCTACCTCTCCTGTACTCATTCCTCCTGATCTTGCTAATCCTCCTGTCACCTTTACACCTGACCGCTCTCTTCTTTCAACTATCTGCTGAGGTAGAATATTCACAGTGAGGCTAGCCCTGAGCACTTCACTTAACAGTGTGTGCTGGGCCAGAGCTGGGCATGGTGGTGCAAAGCCTTTAATCTCAGCACTTTGGAGGCAGAGGCTGGTGAACTCTGAGTTCCAGCCTAGCCTGATCTACTGAGTAAAATCCAGGACAGTCAAGGCTATATAGACAGAATACCCTGTTTCCAAGACAAAAGAAAATGAGAGCACAACAACAACAAAAGTTTCTGCCCTGGCATGACAGTCCAAATAGTGCAGCACTGACACACATACCTTAGCTGTAACCAACAGTTCCCAGTTTGGACTTCGAGCCTGCTCAGGAGGGAGAAATCCTGTCTGGTACTAGAACGCACAGCCTGCTGGAGTCATGAATCTTGGAGGAGATTCTACAACTGCTCTTTTACTAAAACAGCATAATTCCTGACTACTTTCAAAGTGCTTTTCCTCATACCCATAGATAAGTGTAGTCTTTCACCCTCACTAAGGAAATGTAACTTTGTGACAGACAAAGATCAATGCAAAAACCTACTGATCAAAATGCAGAGTTCTGGCATCATTCCTTGTGAGCTCCATGAAGACCAATACTTGATGAACATAAGACATGAGATGACAGTGCCCTGGGACCCCGGATCCTCCACTCACAAAAATCTCTACATGGGAGAAAAGCCAGGGACCCCCCTCCCCAGATACCTTCAGCATTCCTAGCAACAGGAGGGAGCTGGTCCACTAAACAGCAATCTACCCAACCCCCAATGTGTTGTTCCATGTGAGCTCCATGGAAACCAATACTTGGTGAACATAAGAGACATAAGACATAAGGAGGAGATGGGAGTGTGCCAATATAAGGACTTCTCCAACATCCTAAATGCAACATGACACCACCAGAACCCAGCAGACACACAAAAAGAAGACTTGATCATCCTAACCCAAAAGATATAGAAGAAAATGACTTTAAATGATACTTGATGAAAATGATGGAGAACTTTAAAGAGGAAGTAAGAAAAACTTCTTAAAACAATAGAGGAGAAGACAAACAAAAAGCTGGAAGAAATGAATAAATTTCATAAAGAAACCCAAGAAAACCACAAAAAAGCAATCAAACAGGTAACGGAAACAGCTCAAGATTTGAAGATTGAGATAGTGGTAATAAAGAAAACACAAACCAAGGGAACTCTGGAAAAGGAAAATCTGGGTAAAAAAACAGGAACTACAGAGACAGTTATAACCAACAGAATACAAGAGATAGAAGAAAGAATCTCAGGTGCTAAAGATTCTATTGAGGAGATAGGCTCATTGGTCAAAGAAGACACTAAATCCAAAAAATGTCTTAACACAAAACATCCAGGAAATCTGAGACACCATGAAAAGACCAAACCTGAGAATAATAGGGATAGAAGAAGCAGAAGAAAAAGCATTCGACAAAATTCAACACCCCTTTATGATAAAGGTCTTGGAGAGAATAGGGATACAAAGGTCCTACCTAAATATAATAAAAGCTATTTACAGCAAGCCAACAGCTAACATTAAATTAAACGGAGAAAAACTCAAAGCCATCCCACTAAAATCAGGAACACGAAAAGGATGTCCACTCTCTCCATACCTCTTCAACATAGTGCTTGAAGATCTAGAAATAGCAATAAGACAACATAAGGAGATCAAGGGGATTCGTATTGGAAAGGAAGAAGTTAAGCTTTCGTTATTTGCAGATGATATGATAGTGTACATAAGCGACCCCAAAAATTCTACTAAAGAACTCCTACAGCTGATAAACACCTTTAGTAATGTGGCAGGATACAAGATCAACTCCAAAAAATCAGTTGCCTTCCTATACACTAAGGAAAAGGAAGCAGAGAGGGAAATCAGAGAAGCATCACCTTTCACGATAGCCACAAATAGCATAAAATATCTTGGGGTTACTCTGACCAAGGAAGTGAAAGACCTACTTGACAAGAACTATAAGTCTTTGAAGAAAGAAACTGAAGAAGACACCAGAAAATGGAAAGACCTCCCTTGCTCTTGGATTGGGAAGATCAACATAGTAAAAATGGCAATTCTACCAAAAGCAATCTATAGATTCAATGCAATACCCATCAAAATCCCATCAAAATTCTTCCCAGATCTGGAGAAGACAATAATCAACTTTATATGGAAAAACAAAAAACCCAGGATAGCCAAAACAATCTTATACAATAAAGGATTGTCTGGAGGCATTACCATCCCTGACTTCAAACTCTATTACAGAGCTACAGTATTGAAAACAGCTTAGTATTGGCATAAAAACAGAGAAGTCGACCAATGGAATTGAATAGAAGACCCTGACATTAACCCACAAACCTATGAACACCTGATTTTCGATAAAGGAGCTAAAAGTATACAATGGAAAAAAGAGAGCATCTTCAACAAATTGTGCTGGCAAAACTGGATGTCAATCTGTAGAAGAATGAAAGTAGATCCATATCTATCACCATGCACAAAACTCAAGTACAAATGGATTAAAGACCTCAATATCAGTCCGAACACACTGAACCTGATAGAAGAGAAAGTGGGAAGTACTCTACAGCACATGGGCACAGGAGACCACTTCCTACGTATAACCCCAGCAGCACAGACACTAAGAGCATCATTGAATAAATGGGACCTCCTGAGGCTGAGAAGCTTCTGTAAAGCAAAGGACACTGTCACTAAGACAAAAAGGTAACCCACTGACTGAGAGAAGATCTTCACCAACCCCGCAACTGACAAAGGTTTGATCTCCAAAATTTATAAAGAACTCAAGAAACTAGACCACAAAAGGCTAATCAACCCAATTATAAAATGGGGCACTGAGCTGAACAGAGAATTCTCAACAGAAGAACTTCAAATGGCCAAAAGACACTTAAGGTCATGCTCAACTTCCTTAGCGATCAGCGAAATGCAAATCAAGACAACTATAAGATACCACCTTACACCTGTCAGAATGGCTAAAATAAAAAGCACCAATGATAGCCTTTGCTGGAGAGGTTGTGGAGAAAGGGGTACACTCACCCATTGCTGGTGGGAATGCAAACTTGTGCAACCACTCTGGAAAGCAGTGTTTCAGTTTCTCAGGAAATTCGGGATCAACCTACCCCTGGATCCAGCAATACCACTCTTGGGAATATACCCAAGAGAGGCCCTATCACACAACAAAAGTATATGCTCAACTATGTTCATGGCAGCATTGTTTGTAATGGCCAGAACCTGGAAACAACCTAGATGCCCTTCAACGGAAGAATGGATGAAGAAAGTATGGAATATATACATATTAGAGTATTACTCAGCGTAAAAAACAAGGACTTCTTGAATTTTGCATACAAATGGATGGAAATAGAAAACACTATCCTGAGTGAGGTAAGCCAGACCCAAAAAGAGGAACATGGGATGTACTCACTCATATTTGGTTTCTAGCCTTAAATAAAGTACATTGAGCTTATAATTCATGTTCCTAGAGAAGCCAAATAAGAAGGTGAATCCAAAGAAAAACACATAGGCATCCTCATGAATATTAACCTTCATCAGGCCATGAAAGGAGACAGAGACAGAGACCCACATGGGAGCACCGGACAGAAATCTCAAGGTCCAAATCAGGAGCAGAAGGAGAGGGAGCACGAGCAAGGAACTCAGGTCCACGAGGGGTGCACCCACACACTAAGACAATGGGGATGTTCTATCGGGAACTCACCAAGGCCAGCTGGCCTAGGTCTGAAAAAGCATGGGATAAATCTGGACTAGCTGAACATAGCGGACAATGAGGAATGGTGAGAATTCAAGAACAATTGCAGTGGGTTTTTGATCCTACTGCACGTACTGGCTTTGTGGGAGCCTAGGCAGTTTGGATGCTCACCTTACGAGACCTGGATAGAGGTGGGCAGTCCTTGGGCTTCCCACAGGTCAGGGAACCCTGATTGCTCTTTGAGCAGATGAGGGAGGGGGACTTGATCGGGGGAGGGGGAGGGAAATGGGAAGCGGTTGCGGGGACAAGGCAGAAATCCTTAATAAATAAATAAATTTAAATATAAAAAAATAAATAAAAATAAAGAAAGGAAGAAGCAGAAGAATTCTAGCTCAAAGACACAGAAAATATAATCAACAAAATTCTAGAAGAAAACATTCCCAACCTAAAAAATGATATACCTATGAAGGTACAAGAAGCTTACAGAACACCAAATAGACTGGATCAAAAAAAAAAAATCCCCTCGCTTATTATAATCAAAAGACAAAACATACAGAACCTGTTGGAAGGAAAGTGGGTCTTTTGTTTGTGCCAGCTGCATGGCGAGCTTACACCCAAAATAACAACACAGAAACAGTATTCATTAAATTACTGCTTGGGTTGATTAGCCTTTTACGGTCTAGTTTCTTGGGTTCTTTATGTATTTTGGAGATCAGACCTTTGTCAGTTGTGGGGTTGGTGAAGATCTTCTCCCAGTCAGTGGGTTGCCTTTCTGTCTTGGTGACAGTGTCCTTTGCTTTACACAAGCTTCTCAGTCTCAGGAAGTCCCATTTATTCAATGAGGCCCTTAATGTCTGTGCTGCTGGGGTTATACATAGGAAGTGCTCTCCTGTGCCCAGGTGTTGTAGAGTACTTCCCACTCTCTCTTCTATCAGGTTCAGTGTGTTCGGGCTGATACTGAGGTAGCAGTAAAAAACAAGGACTTCTTGAATTTTGCATGCAAATGGATGGAAATAGAAAACACTATCCTGAGTGAGGTAAGTCAGACCCAAAAAGAATAACATGGGATGTACTCACTTATATTTGGTTCCTAGCCATAAGTAAAGGAAATTGAGCCCATAATTAGTGATCCTAGGGAAGCTAAATAAGAAGGAGAACCCAAAGAAAAACATATAGGCATCCTCCTGAATATTAACCTCCATCGGGCGATGAAAGGAGACAGAGACAGAGACCCAAATTGGAGCACTGGACAGAAATGTCAAGGTCCAAATCAGGAGCAGAAGGAGAGAGAGCACTAGCAAGTAACTTAGGACCGCGAGGGGTGCACCCACACACTGAGACAATGGGGATGTTCTATCGGGAACTCACCAAGGCCAGCTGGCCTAGGTCTGAAAAACCTGGGATAAAACCGGTTTTAAACATAGCAGACCATGAGGACCACTGAGAAGTCAAGAACAATGGCACTGGGTTTTGATCCTACTGCACGTACTGGCTTTGTGGGAGCCTAGGCAGTTTGGGTGCTCACCTTAATAGACCTGGATGGAGATGGGTGGTCCTTGGACTTCCCACAGGGCAGGGAACCCTGATTGCTCTTTGGGTTGATGAGGGAAGGGGACTTGTTTGGCGGAGGAGGAGGGAAATGGGAGGCGGTGGCGGGGAAGAGACAGAAATCTTTAATAAATAAATGAATTTAAAAAAATAAATAAGTTACTGCTTGGCCATTAGCTCTAGCCTCCTATTGGCTAACTCTCACATCACGATTTAACACATTTCTATTAATCTGTGTTCACCACAAAGTCATGGCTTACCAGGAAAGATTTAGCATGTCTGACTGTGCAGCTCCATGATGGATCTCTGCTTCTGCTTTCTTCCTCTGAGCATTCAATTCTGTCTTCTCTGCCTACCTAAGTTCTGCCCTAAAAGGCCTAGCAGTTTCTTTATTAATTTACCAATGAAAGCAACACACAAACAGAAAGACCTCTTATACCATTTCACCTTTTCCGTTTAAAAAGGAAAGGAAGGCTTTAACTTCAACGTAGTAAATTACATATAAATAGTTATCAAGCAAGAATTACAGTTCTAATATTTATATCTATTTAACTTTTATATCTTTTATCATAACAAAGGAAAACTATAACTATCTATTCTTCAACTCTATCAAAGACTCCAGAAGGATATAATATTACCTAAGTAAACAGGAAGTGCATTATAAACGATTTCCAAAACTCTAAAATTAACCGAGACATCTTGTTGCCTGGACAAGTTACCCAAAGTTCTTATGTACTGTTGAGGCATCCATCTTTGGCCTACAGGCCCATAGTATCTATCAGACATTTCCACAAAACAGGAAATTTTAAAGATAGTTTAGTCACTTTTTTCTGTATCTTGAAGAATGTCTCAGAGACTCTTTCATGAATCAGGAACACCAAAGGACCATCTCACCTTTAGGCAAGTTCACCAGTCCTCTCTCTACACATATTCTTCATATTCAGTTTATATAAAAGTCCAGGGAAGAGCAGTTTCTTGCCCAAATGGCTAACCAACTATATATGGAGCCTCTTAGATGCCCATCTTCTTCTTCTAGTAGCTTTTTGCTGCTGGAAGCAGACATATCTCATTATCATGAAAAGCCCTAAGTTAGTCAAACATTTTAAATGCCATATTCTGTAGTCTTTTAAAGATGTGAAGAATGCCTAAATATATCGCTGTATGTCTAGAAAATCTAACTAACATGACTACAAACTTGACTATTATCAATGATTATCCATTGACAACCTATATTTCCAAATTATGTGTTATATTTTTAAATGAATACACAATCACAATACATTAATAAAGAGCAGAAATATAGACATATAACAAGATTGACCTTAAATTTTTATCAATAAAGCAAAATCCATACCAATGCAAATTATCCATATCTATATCATATCCCCTTTTAAACGCAAAATAATATTTATAAACAATATTTTGGAATATGGGCATAGTTTTTTCTCTCAAAACTACTTCGTGCTGTATGGGGGCACTGCTATTCAGGTTTTTCATGGTGTATCCTATATTCTAGGTTCACCTCAGTCGGGAGTTGAGCAAAGTAAGTTTTTGAGGGTGTTCCCAGCAACCTTTCAGTAGGGTGTGGTCTATCAAACCATGTTTGCCTGGCGGCAATCCACAAGTTCTCATCTTCTGTGAAAACAAAAGAGGAACCTCTTTTCCAAAGCATCATATCCTTAGACCCAAATTCTGAATCATTATACCTTTATAATATACATGCTGGTTTTGCTTACCATCCCACACAATGAAATGTCTCTCTGCATTTAGCTCCTTTACAGTCAAAAAATTCAAAGAAAGCACAATAGTATACAGAATTCAGACTCACGTGAATTTTCCATTTTTACGTGGCTTATTTTTCTTTATTTTTAAACTATAACGATCTGTATTCTGACTCTTTAAAGACTTTACCCATTTTTAAGCATTAACTTTATTTTATGACTTTCTGTACTCTTCTGTCTCCCAAGCCTACTTACATTTATCTAACACTATGACCCATATAGAGTTCTTTTATGTCTGAATCCATCCTATTGCATTGTCGGTAATTCTCTACTGTCTTGAAGAGCTTTTCAAATGCTAAGCAGCTTAGTTGCAGCTGCTCTGGATGTTGGATCTGCCTCTCTCCAATTTTAAAATGGTGGAAGTACCACCAGTGTTAGCTCTGGGCCTGCCAGGCAGGAGCTGCACACAGCATCCCAACAAGGAAAATGAACATGCAACACATAACACTTTTTGTTTCATTTAAAGCCAAATCTGCTACACAGAACACTGCACGGCCTGGAAACATCTCTCTGTATGGTGGCAGGAATCTGCCATGCTCTCCTGCTTCTACATGCCTAGTACAACTTATCCTGCTATGTGCCTAGGCAGAGAGCACTGAGCCATTGGCATGTTCTCAGAGTACTTTCTTTTCAATCCCAAATGGGTGCAAAACCATCTGGTACCACAAAAGCCACTGATGCATAAGATCTGGAGTTTGTCCTGGCGGCACAGGCCAGAAAGCTGCATTTTAAAACCACACATCTTTTGTTGTGGTGGTTGTTACGGATGCTGAGTCAGGAAATTCTCTCTTAAAGGAGCCATGACATGCCTCCAGCTGTGCTAAACTCTATATTTGTGTCTAGAATTTCTTTGCAAGTCCTCTCAGGTTTTATGTGGAGTTACTTTACCACATTGGACAGGCAATTGTTGAAAGAAAGCAGGGCCCCTTGTTCCTTAAACACCCTCAGAAAATTACTTCACCCAACTCCTGACTGAGATGAACCTAGCATATAGGATACACCATAAAAGACATGATTAACAGTGCCCCCATACAGCATGAAGCTATTTGGACAGAAAAAAACTACAACCATATTCCCAAATATTATTTATAAATGTTCTTTTTCATTTAAAGTGAGATATGATATAGATATGAATAATTTGCATTGGTTTAAATCTTGATTTATTGATACAAGTTTAAGGTCAATTTTGTTATATGTATATGTATATTTCTGCTCTTGATTGAGGTATTGTGATTGTGTAGTTCATTTAAAAATGGAATGTATAATTAAGAAATATAGGTTAATTGATAGTCATCTGTAATATTTGTTTGTAGTCATGTTTGTTAGATACGCCAGATGTGCATAGATATATATTCAATATAGGTATTCTTGATATCTTTCAAAGACTACAGAATATGGCATTTTAAATGTTTTGAAAACAAATAGGACTTTTCATGACAGTGTGACACATTTACTCCTGGCAACACCAATCTACTTCAAGAGGAAGGTGGACATCAAAGACGCTCCTTATGGAGCTAGTTAGCCATTTGGGCAAGAAACTGCTCTTGCCTGGACTGATGCATAAACTAGACACGTAGGACCCACAGAGCGATGACTGCTGAACTTGCCTAAAGTGAGATGGAACTTCGGGGTTCCTGATTCATGAAAGACGCTGCGAGACATTCTGCAGGACACAGAAGAAAGTGACTAAACTGTCTTTGAAATTTCCAGCTTCATGGAAAAGTCTGCTGGATACTATGGGCCTGTAGGCTGAGGATGGATGCCCCAACGGTACGGACGAATTTTAAGTGACTGTCCAGGAGGCAAGATAACTCTGACAATTCTGAAGTTTTGGAAGTTGTTTATAATGCATTTCCAGTTTACAAAGGTAATATTATATCATTCTGAAATCTTTGATGGAGTTGAATCGATAGATAGTTATAGTTATAAAAGATAAAATCGATATAGATATTGTAACTGTAATTCTTGCTTGAAAACTGTTTTGTTATATGTAATTTTACTATCTTAATGTTATAACCTTCCCTTTTGTTTAAACAGTAAAAGGGAAATGGTGTAGGAGGTCCTTCTCTTTTTGTATTGCTTTCATTGGTTAATAACAAACTGCTTTAGGACTGGTGATAGGGCAGAACTATGGTAGGTGGGACAACCAGACAGGAAGTAGAGGCAGGGCAATGAGAACAGGATAATTCTTGGAAGGAAGAAACCCATTATTCCCCAGTCATGCCCAAACTGCAGAAGAAGCAAGATATGACCTACCATGACAAAAAATGTTTTGAGCCTAAGATAGATAAGAATAATTGGTTAATATACATTACAAGAGCTAATATGAAGTCTGATTTAATGGGCCAATCAGTTGATAACAAATGTAGACACTCTGTGTGATTTTCTCTGGGACTAACTGGCTGTGGGAACTTAGCATTAGAGAAACCCAAACAAAAAGGCACTCATGTTACAAAGGGAAAACACATGACTACAAGAACAAAGAAAGAATATTAAGAGCTACAAAAGAAAAAAGTCAAGTAACATATAAAGGAAAACCTACCAGAAATACTCCTGACTTCTCAATGGAAAACATGAAAGCCAGAGTTTCTGGATAGACGTGCTGCAGAAACTAATAGACCATGGATACAAGCCCAGACTACTGTACCCAGCAAAGCATTCATTCACCATTGATGGAGAAAACAAGGTATTCCATGACAAAAACAGATATAAGCAATATGTATCCACAAACCCAGCTTTGTAAAAAGTACTAGAATGAAAGCCACAACCCAAGGAAGCTAACTACAACCACAATAACACAAGCATCTGATAACCCCCACCAGCATAACACAAAAAAGTGAAACACACAAACACTACCACCAAAAAAATAACTGGAGTCAACAACCACTGGTCACTAATATCATTTAATATCAATGCACTCAATTCACATATAAAAAGGCACAGGTTAAGAGAATGCGTACAAAAACAGGATCCAACATTCTGCTGTTTACAAGGAACACACCTCAATCTCAAAGACAGATACTAATTCAGAGTAAAGGGTTGGGAAAAAGTTTTCCAATCAAACTGACCTAAAAACAAGCAGGTGTGGCTATTCTAATATGTAACAAAATTGATTTCAAACTAAAATCAATCAGAAGAGATGGAGAAGGACATTTCATATTCATAACAGGAACAATTTTTCAAGATGCAGTCTCAATCCTGAATATCTACGCCCCTAATTCAAGAACAAACAAATATGTAAAAGAAACATTATCAAAACTTAAATCACACATCAAACCACACACACTAATAGGAGATTTCAACACTCCTCTCTCGAAAATGGACAGGTGAAACAGACAGAAACTTAACAGAGAAATAAGAGAACTAACAGATGAAATGAATCAAATTGACTCAACAGACTTACTAGCACATTCCACCCAAACAGGAAAAAATATACCTTCTTTTCAGAATCTGACGAAACCTTCTCTAAAATTGATCACATACTCAGTAAAAAAAGCAAACACCCAGAGATACAAAAAAAAAATGAAGTAATGCACTGTGTCTTATCAGATCACCATGGAATAACGTTAGAATTCAACAACAATACTACTCCAAGAAAGGCTACAAACTCATGGAAACTGAACAGTCAACTACTGAACCACTGCAGGTTCAAGGAAGAAATAAGAAAGAAATTAATGTTTTCCTAGAATTCAATGAAAATGAAGGCACAACATATCCAAACCTATGGGACACTATGAAAGCAGTGCTAAGAGGAAAGTCCACAGAACTAAGTGCCCACAAAAGGAAAATAGAGAACGCTCACATCAATGACCTAACAGCATGAATGAAAGCTCTTGGGGAAAAAACAAGCAGACTCACCAAAGAAAAAAGAAAGGAAATAATCAAGTTAAGGGCTGAAATTAACAAAATATAAACAAAGAAAACCATACAAATAAGCAATAAAACAAAGAACTGGTTCTTTGAGAAGATCAACAATATTGATAAACTCTTATCCAAACTAATCAAAGGCAGAGAAAGAACATCGAAATTAAGAAAATCAGAAATGAAGAGTTACATAACAACAGACACTGAGAAAATTCAGAGAATCATTAGGTACTACTACGAAAATCTTTACTCCACAAAACAGTAAAATATAAAAGAAATAAACAAGTTTTTAAATAGATACCGTCTACCAAAATTAAATCAGGACCAGGTGAGCAATTTAAATAGACCTGTAAGCTGCAGGGAGATAGAAGCTGACATCAAAAACCTCCCAACCAAAAAATACACAGGACTGGATGGTTTTAGTGCAGAATTCTACCAGAATGTTCAAGAGGTAATACCTGTACTCCTCAAAGTGTTCCACATAATAGAAACAGAAGGCTCATTGCCAAATTCTTTTTTATGAAGCTCCATTTACCCTGATACCAAAACCGCACAAAGACTCAACCAAAACAGAGAATTACTGACCAATCTCTCTCAAGAACATGGATGCAAATTCTCAATAAAATTTTGGCAAATTGAATCCAAGAACACATCAAAAAAAATCATCCAACATGAATATGTAGGCTTCATCTGAGAGATGCAGGGATGGTTCAATATACAAAAATCAATCAACGTAATCCACCATATATATAAATTAAAAGGAAAAAATATGATCATTTCATTGGATGCAGAAAAAACATTTGACAAAATTCAACATCCCTTCATGACAAAGGTCTTGGAGTGATTAGGGATACAAGGATCATATCTAAATATAATAAAAGCAATATACAGAAAGCCAACAGCTAACATCAAATTAAAAAAAGAGAAACTCAAACTGATTTCACTAAAATCACAATCAAGACAAGGCTGTCCACTATCTCCATATCTCTTTAACATAGTTCTGGAAGTTTTAGCAATAGCAATAAGACAACAACAGGAGATCAAGCAGATTCAAATTGGAAAGGAAAAAGTTAAATTTCCGTTATTTGCAGATGGAATGATAGTGTATATAAGTGACCCCAAAAACTCTACCAGAGAACTCCTACAGCTGAAAAATACCTCCAGTGAAGTGACAAAATACAAGATGAACTCAAAAAATCAGTAGCCCTCCTATACACAAAGGATAAAGAAGCTGAGAGGGAAATCACAAAAACATCACCTTTCACAATACCCAAAAATCACATAAAATATCTTGGGGTAACACTGACAAAGGACATGAAAGACCTATTTGACAAGAACTTTATGTCACTGAAGAAAGAAATTGAAGAAGATACCATAAAATGGAAAGCTCTCCCATGGTCTTGTATAAGAAGAAACAACACAGGAAAAATGGCAGTCATCCCTAAGGTAATCTATAGATTCAATGCAATCCCCATAAAAATCCCTACACAATTCTTCACAGAACTTTAAAGAACGATAGTCAACTTCAAATGGAAAAACAGGAAACTGAGGGTTGCTAAAACAATCCTGTACAATAAAGGAACTGCCAGAGGCATTACCATCCCTGACTTCAAGCTCTTCCAGAACTGCAGTAATGAAAACAGCTTGGAGATTTAAGTTCTAAGAGCTAGCCAATAGCCTTCTTCCTCCCTTCTTTGGGGCCATAAGATCCCCCAGCTCAGCAATTTTGGGAGCTCAGAAGGGGTGTTGAGCACAACTGGGCAGGAGTTTCTTTGTTTCAATAGCCTGCGTGCAGCAAGGTAGGCCTTTTGTCTGCAAGATACCTGGCCAGCTAGGGACTCTGTTCCTGTACCAAAAGATCCATCAGAGAAGTGAGTGAGTTCCTGACCTGTGGTAGCAGCCTGGGAGAGGGAGCACAGACATTCCTCAACCTCCTATCCTTCCTGGTCATTTAGTAGGAGCTACTCTCCCCACTACTGCCTCCCTCTTCCTATCCCATTACAGTTTACACCCAGGAAATCCCTCCTTTCTTCCTCCCTTCTTCAGGGCCATAAGATCCCCCAACTGAGCCATTTGGGCGTTATGACTGGGTGATGAGAGCAAGCAGGTAGGAATTCCTTTGTTTCAATAGCCTGCCTGCAGCAAGGTAGACCTTTTGTCTGTGAGGTCCCTGGCCAGCAAAGGGACCTGATCCTGTATTAGAAAATCCATCAGGGAGCATTCACAGGAAGAGATGGGCAGGCATCACTGTAAGAATTCCTCCAACAATCTGAAAAACATGAAAACACTACCACCTAGCGAACTTACAACAGGAGGACTTGAACACCCTAATCAAGAAGAAGTAGAAAAAACTGACTTTATAAAAGTGATAGAGTCCATAAACAGCAGATGAAAAACTCCCTTAAAGAATGGATGAGAAGAATAACAAATGTTTGAAGAAATGAGTAAATCCATAAATGACATCCTAGGAAACCAAGAAAAAACAATCAAACAGATAAGGGTAGCAGTTCAAGACTTGAAAACTGAAATGGAGGCATTGAAGAAAATAGAAACCGAGGGCCGACTGGATATGGAAAATCTAGGTAAACAAAAAGAGACTGCAGAAACAAGCATAACCAACAGAATACAAGAGACAAAAGAATGAATCTCAGATTCTAAAGAAACCATAGAGAAAATAAACGCACTGATCAAAGAAAACAGCAAACCCAACAAAATCTCATCACAAAACTTCCAGGAAATCAGGGACACAATAAAAAGACCAAACCTAAGAATAATATGGAAAGATGAAGGAGAAGAATTACAGCTCAAAGGCCCAGAAAATATATTCAACAAAATTATAGAAGAAAACTTTCCCAACCTAAAGAAAGATATGCCTATGAAGGTTCAAGAAGCATACAGAACACCGAATAGAGTAGATAAAATAAGAAACATCCCCTTGCCATATAATAATCAAAAAACAAAACATACAGAATAAAGAAAGAATATTAAGAGCTGCAAAGAAAAAAGGTCAAGTAACTTATAAAGGTAAACCTATCAGACTTACACCTGACTTCTCTATGGAAACCATGAAAGCCAGAAGGTTCTGAATAGATGTACTGCAGAGACTAAGAGACCATGGATGCAAGCCGATACTACTATGCCCAGGCAAGCTATTGTTCACTATCAATAGAAAAAACAAAAATATGTAGGATAAAAACAAATTTAAACAATACATAGCTACAAATCCAGCCTTATAGAAAGTAATAGAAGGAAAATAACAAAGGAGTCTAACAATACCCACAATAACTGAGATATCTAGTGACCCTTCACCAGCACAACTCAAAGAAGGGAAACAAACAACCTCTACTACCAAAAATAATAATAATAACCGGAGTTAACAAGCACTAATCATTAATAACACTTGATATAAATGGACTCAATTCACCTATAAAAAGGCACAGGCTGGCCGGGCGATGGTGGTGCATGCCTTTAATCCCAGCACTCGGGAGGCAGAGGCAGGGAGATCTCTGTGAGTTCGTGACCAGCCTGGTCTACAGAGCTAGTTCCAGGACAGGCTCCAAAGCCACAGAGAAACCCTGTCTCAAAAACAACAGCAAAAAAAAAAGGAACAGGCTAAGAGATTGGATACGAAAACAGGATCCAACATTCTGCTGTTTACAAGAAACACACCTCAACCACAAAGACAGACATCTACTCAGAGTAAAGTGTTGGTTAAAGGTTTATCAAGCAAAAAACCCTAAATAAAAAGCAGGTATGGCCATACTAATTTGTAACAAAGTTGACTTCAAACTAAAATCAATCAGAAGAGATGGAGAGGGACACTTTATACTCATAACAGGAACAATTCATCAGGATGAAATCTCAAACCTGAATATATATATACCACTAATATAAAAGCACCCACTTACGTAAAAGAAACATTACTAGAGCTCAAGGCAGTCATCAAACCACACAACTAATAGTAGGAGATTTCAACACTCCTCTCTCACCAATGAACATGTCAATCAGACAGAAACCTAACAAAGAAATAAGAGAATTAATGGAGGTAATGAATCAAATGGACTCAACAGACATCTATAGAACACTCCACCCAAATAGGAAAGAATATACCTTCTTCTCTGCAGCTCATGGAACCTTCTCAAAAATTGACCACAAACACGGAAACAAAGAAAACTTCCACAGATGCAAAAAATATTAGTAACCACCTGTATCTTATTGGATAACCATGGGAAAAAGTTAGAATTTAACAATAATTTTACCCCCAGAAAGCCTACAAGCACTTGGAAGCTGAACAGTCAACTACTGAACCACCCCTGGGTCAGGGAAGAAATAAAGATAGAAATTAAAGACTTTCCTGAATTCAGCGAAAATAAAGACACAACATACCCAAACCTATGGGACACTATGAAACCAGTGCTAAGAGGAATGTTCATAGATCTAAGTGCCCACATTTAAAAAAGGAGAAGGTTTACATTGGAGACTTAACAGCATAGCTGAAAGTTCTAGAAAAAAGAAGCAGGCTCACCCAGGAGGAGTAGAAGACTGGAAATAATCAAACTGATGGCTGAAATCAAAAAAATAGAAACACAGAAAACAATCCAAAGAAATAATGAAACAAAGTGCTGGTTCTTTGAGAAAGTCAACAAGATTGCCACACCTTTATCCAAACTAATCAAAAGGCAGAGAGAGAATATCCAAATTAACAAGATCAGAAATGAAAAGAGGAACATAACGACAGACACTGAGGAAATTCAGAGAATCATTAGGTCTTACTACAAAAGTGTATATGCCACAAAGTTGGAAAATGTAAAAGAAATGTACTTGTCTTTAGATAAGTACCATTTACCAAAATTAAATCAAGACAGGTGAACAATTTAAATAGACCTACAAGTCGTGAGGAAATAGAAGCTGTCATAAAAGAAATCGCTGAACCAAAAAAAGCCCAGGACCTGATGGTTTTAATGCAGAATTTTGTCAGAACTTCCAAGAGGAGCTGATACCTATACTCCTTAATGTGTTTCACATAATATAAACAGAAGAGTCATTGCCAAACTCTTTTTACAAAGCTAAAATCACCATGATTCCAAAACCACACAAAGAACCAACCAAGAATAAGAATTACAGACCAATCTCACTCATAAACATGGATGCAAAAATTCTCAATAAAATTCTGGCAAACAGAATCCAAGAACACATTAAAAAATATCCATTATGATCAAGTAGGCTTCATCCCAGAGATGAAGGGCTGATTCAACATATGAAAATCTATCAATGTAATCCATCACATAAATAAACTGAAAGACAAAGTCCATATGATCATTTCATTAGGTGAGGCAAATCATTTGACAAAATTCAACACCCCTTTATGATAAAGGTTTTTGAGAGGTTAGGGATACAAGGATCATACCTAAATATAATAAAAGCAATATGTAGCAAGCCAATAGCTAATATCAAATTAAATGGAGAGAAACTCAAAGCCATTCCACTAAATTCAGGAACAAGACAAGGCTGTCCACTCTCACTATATCTCTTCAACATAGTTCTTGAAGTTCTAGCAATAGCAATAAGACAACATAAGGAGATCAAGGGCATTTGAATTAAAAAGGAAGATGTCAAGCTTTCATTATTTACAGACAATATGATAGTGTACATTAGTAAACCCCAGAACTCTACCAAAGAACTCCTAAAACTGATTAATAACATTGGTGAAGTGGCAGGCTACAAGATCAACTAAAAAAAATCAGTAGCCCTCCTATACACAAAGGAAAGAGAAGCAGAGAGGGAATTCAGAGAAACTTCACCTTTTACGATAGCCACAAATAACATAAAGTATCTTGGGGTAACTCTAACAAACGAAGTAAAAGATCTATTTGACAAGAACTTTAAGGCATTGAGGAAAGAAATTGAAGAAAACACCAGAAAATGGTAAGACCTCCCATGCTCTTGGATGGGTAGGATCAACATAGTAAAAATGGCAATTCTACCCAAGGTAATCTATAAATTCAATGCAATCCCCATTAAAATCCCATCAAAATTCTTCAGACCTTGACAGAACAATAACCAAATTTATTTGGAAAAGCAAAAAACCCAGGATAGCCAAAACAATCTTATAAAATAAAGGAACTTCTGGAGGCATTACCGTCCCTGACTTCAAACTCTATTACAAAGCTACCGTATTGAAAACAGCTTGGTACTGGCATAAAAACAAAGAAGTAGACCAATGGAATTGAATAGAAGACCTGGATATTAACCCACAAACCTATGAAGACGTGATTTTTGACAAAGGAGCTAAAAGTATACAATGGAATAAAGAAAACGTCTTCAACAAATGGTGCTGGTAGAACTGGTTGTCAACATGTAGAAGAATGAAAACAGACCCATATCTATTACCATGCACAAAACTCAAGTCCAAATGGATTAAAGATAGCAATATCAATCTGTACACAACGGACCTGATAGAAGAGAAAGTGGAAAATAGTCTTCAACATATGGGCACATGAGACCACTTTTTACAGATAACCCCTGTACCACAAACAATAAGGGCAACATTGAATAAATGGGAACTCCTAAAACTGTGAAGCTTTTGTAAAGCAAAGGACACTGTCGTTAAGACAAAAAAGCAACCTACTGATTGGGAGAAGATCTTCACCAACCCCGCAACAGACAAAGGTCTGATCTCCAAAATATTTAAAGAACTCAAGAAACTAGACTTTAAAATGTTAATTAACCTAATTAAAAAATAGGGTACTGATCTGAACAGAGAATTCTCAACTGAAGAAGTTCAAAAGGCCACAGGACACCTAAGATCATGCTCAACCTCCTTAGCGATCAGTGAAATGCAAATAAAAACAACTTTGAGATACCATCTTACTCCTGTCAGAATGGCTAAAATCAAAAACACCAATGAAAGCCTTTGCTGGAGAGGATGTGGAGTAAGGGGAACACTCATCCATTGCTGGTGGGAATGCAAACTTGTGCAACCACTTTGGAAATCAGTGTGGCAGTTTCTCAGGAAATTTGGGATCAACCTACCTCAGCATCCAGCAATACCACTCCTGGGAATATACCCAAGAGGTGCCCTATCATACTACAAAAGCATTTGTTCAACTATGTTTATAGCAGCATTATTTGTAATAGCCAGAACCTGGAAACAACCTAGATGCCCCTCAAAGGAAGAATGGATAAAGAAAATGTGGCATATATATGCATTAGAGTATTACTCAGCAGTAAAAACAATGACATCTTGAATTTTGCATGCAAATGAACGGAAATACAGAACACTATCCTGAGTGAGGTAACCCAGACCCAAAAAGATGAATTTTGTATGTACTCACTCATAAGTGGATTCTAGCTGTAAATAATGGACATTGAGCCTATAATTCATGATCCTAGAGAAGCTAAATAGGAAGGTGAACCCAAAGAAAAACATATAATTATCCTCCTGATATTCGAAGGAGGCAAGATTTCTAGGCAAAAATTGAGAGCTTGGGGGTGGGGTGGGATGGGAGTAAGGGGAGATGGGGAGGGAGAAGTGAGAAGGAGAGGTTGGGGAGATCTTGGGGGAATGGGACAGTTGTCATGTAAGAGGAGTGGATATGGGAGCAGGGAAGTATATATCTTAATTAAGAGAGCCATTTGAGGGTTGGCAAAAGACTGAACTCTAGAGGGGTTCCCAGGTGTCCAAGGAGATTTCCCCAGCTTATCTCTTGAGCAGCTGAGAAGAGGGCCCCTGAATTGGGCCTATCCTATAGCCATACGGATGAATATCTTGCATATCACCTGATGTGGGAGTATCATATATCAATCTGTTGATTTCATTGGTTAAGCAATAAAGAAACTGCTTCGCCTTCATGGGTTAAAACATAAGTGGGTGGAGTAAACAGAACAGAATGCTGGGAGAAAAAAGCTGAGTCGAGGAATCGCCATGATTCTCCCACTCCAGGCAGAAGCAGGTAAAGATCATTCCTGGTAATCCAGCTCGTGGGCTACAGCAGATTATTAGAAATGGGCTAGTCCAGGTGCGAGAGCTAGCCTAGAAGAGGCTAGATAGAAATGGGCCAAGCAGTGTTTAAAAGAATACAGTTTCCTTGTAATTATTTCGGGTAAAGCTAGCAGTGCGGGCGGCCGGGTGCCAGGGATGCAGCCCGCTGCTCCTATTTCAACAGAGTGGCACCCAGATGTGATGGACTAAATCCACTTAAAAACCTGAGAAGGCTTAAAAATAAGGGAGAGTTTAACACAGATTTTTGCTGTTTGTTAGTGGCGTGCCGTAGAGAGATTTCCTGATTCGGCATCAGCAGCAGAAAAAAACGCTGCGTCATTGTAAAGTGCCGCTTCCTAGGGCTGTGCTGCCAGCATGAACTCTGGCTTTAAAGCATTTCAATGAATTTTATGGGACTGGATGTTTGTCTTCCCCCTTGGGATCAGAAGGAGAGTGCTCTGAGACCATGCCGATGGCTCAGTACTCCCTGCCTGCACCTAGGCAGACAGCTGAATCAGGCTTAGGCAGGTGGGAGAGCATGGCGGATTAGGACTGCGCAGTGCTCTGCGTGTCAGATATGGCTGTAACTTGGATGAAAAGAATTTCTGTGCTGCACAATCAGTCTCAGAATTAAAGTGCTGAGTGCCGCTCCTACCTGGCGGCCCCAGAGCTAGCACAAAATGGTATGTCCTCCATTTTGAAATTTTCCTGACTCAGCAACAGGAAAAAGGCTGCTGTTTTAAACCGTCACTTTCTGGGCTGTGCCACCATTGCAATCATTGTCTGGCCCCTGTGGGAGACAGAGCTTTTGAATGGAGCATTTGGAGTAAAGTGCTACGATGTGTTTGATGGCAACTAGACTGCTGTGTGCCTAAAAGGGGGACATTGCGTGCCACAGCTCGGAGGCACAAGCAGCTCCGCCATGCTAGTGGTGCAATGTGCAAGGATCAGAGGCATGAGTGGCTCTGCCACGTTGGACTGGGCAGGGCCAGCAGGCAGTACCTGTTTTTGACCTAGGAATGTCACAGCTTAGATTCTTAAGCTCTTAGTGATTTAAAGGCACAAATCAAAAGTGCTCCTGGATAGTAAAAAATTGCAGATTCAAAATGGGACAGATTCAGGCCACTAAATGAGTCACACTGTTGGATGAATGTACGTAGGCTTGAGAGAGAGAAGAAAAATAATATAGAGAATAAAGTTAATGGTTTAAAAAAAAAGGTAAAGTCTTTAAAGAGACAGAGTACAGATAGTTAAGAGATAAAAAGAAATAAAGAAAAATAAGCCATGTAAAAATGGAAAATTCACAGAGAGCCTGGATTATGTATATTGTGTTTTCTTTAAAATTTTTGACTGTGAAGGAGCTAAGTACAGAGAGACATTTTATTATATGGACTGCCAAATGGAACCAGAACGGATATCATAAGGGTATTACGATTTCAAAATTTGGGTCTAAGGATATGATGCTTTGGAGCAGGTCTTCTTTTGTTTTCACAGAGGACCAGACCCTGTGGATTACATCTATCACTTTATGGTATGATAGACCACGACCTCCCGAAAAGTTGCTGCTAACACCCTCAAAAAATTACTTCATTCAACTGCCAACTGAGATAAACCTGGCACACAGGTTACATCCTAAGTGATCTGATTAACAGCGCCCCCATTCAGCAGGAAGCAGTTTGGAGAGAAAAAAACTGCGCCCATGTTCCCAAAATATTGTTTATAAATGTTCTTTTACATTTAAAGGGGGAAATGATATAGGTATGAATAATTTGCATTGGTATGCATTTTACATTCAATTTTTTATATGTATATGTATTTCTTGATCTTGATTAAGGTACTGTGATTATGTAGTTCATTTTTAAAATGTAATGTATAATTAGGAAATATAGGTTGTTGATGGATAATCATAAATAATAGTCAAGTTTGTAGTCATGTTACTTAGATTTTCTAGATATATAGAGATATATTTTAGATAGACATTCTTCATGTCTTTCAAAGATTACAGAATAGGACATTTAATGTTTTAATAACTTAGGACTTTTCATGATAATGAGACATGTCTGCTCCTGGCAGCACCAATCTACTTCAAGAGGAAGATGGGCATCGAAGAGGATCCTTATGGAGTTTGATAGCCATTTGGGCAAGAAACTGCTCTTGCCTGGACTATTGTATAAAATGGACACTGAGAACCCACAGAGAGAGGACTACTGAACTTGCCTAAAGGTGAGACGGTCTTTTGGGGTTCATGACTCATGAAAGAGTCTGAGAGACATACTGCAGGACACAGCAGATAGTGACTGAACTCTCTTTGAAATTTCCTGCTTCATGGAAATGTCTGCTGGATACTATGGGCCTGAAGGCTGAAGATGGATGCCCCAACGGTACAGAGCAACTTTGGGTGACTGTCCAGGCAGCGAGATGTCTCTGTCATTTCTAGAGTTTTGAAAATTGCTTACTTTTTGTTTGCTTAGGTAATATTGTATTCTTCTGGAGTCTTTGATGGAGTTGAAGAATAGATAGATAGTTATAGTTTTCCATTGTTATGATAAAAGATAAAATAGGTATAAATATTGTAACTGTAATTCTTGCTTGATAACTGTTTTGTTATATGTAATTTTGCTATGTTAAAGTTAAAGCCTTCCTTTTTTTTGTTTAAACAGAAAAAGGGGAAGTGATGTGGGAGTGTCATATATCAATCTGTTGATTTCATTGGTTAAGCAATAAAGAAACTGCTTGGCCCTCATAGGTTAAAACATAGGTAGGTGGAGTAAACAGAACAGAATGCTGGGAGAAAGAAGCTGTGTCGAGGAGACGCCATGATTCTCCCACTCCAGGCAGAAGCAGGTTAAGATCATTCCTGGTAAGCCAGCTCGTAGGCTACAGCAGATTATTAGAAATGGGCTAGTCCAGGTGCGAGAGCTAGCCTAGAAGAGGCTAGATAGAAATGGGCCAAGCAGTGTTTAAAAGAATACAGTTTCCATGTAATTATTTCTGGTAAAGCTAGCAGTGCGGGTGGCCGGGTGCTGGGGACGCAGCCCACCGCTCGTACTACTACAATCACCATCGAACCTTCATCAGGCAAAGGATCAAGATAGAGACAGAGACCCACATTGGAGCACTGGACTGAGATCCCAAGGTCCAAAGGAGGAGCAGAAGGAGGGAGAACATGAGCAAGGAAGTCAGGACCACAAGGGGTGCACCCACCCATTGAGACAGTGGGGCTGATCTATTGGGAGATCACCAATGCCAGCTGGACTGGGACTGATGAAGTATGTGATCAAACTGGACTCTCTGAATGTGGCTGAACTGGAGGGCTGACTAGAAGCCAAGGACAATGGCACTGGGTTTTGATTCTGCTCCATGTACTGGCTTTGTGAGAACCTAGTCTGTTTGGATGCTCAGCTTACTAGACCTGGATGGAGTGGGTGGACCTTGGACTTCTCACAGGGCAGGGAACCCTGACTGCTCTTTGGACTGAAGAGGGAGGGAAAGGAGAATCGGGGGAGGGGGAATGAAATGGGAGGGGGGGTGAAAATTTGTAATTATAATAATAATAAAAATTATGTTTTTTTAAAAAAGAAAAAAATCCAGATATTACTTCACACACCTATAACCACCTGATTTTTGACAATGAAGCCAAAAAAGATACAATGGAAAAAAGAAGGCCTCTTCAACAAATGGTGTTGGCATAACTGGATGTCAATATATAGAAGAATGAAAATAGATCCATATCTTTCACCATGGACAAAACTCAAGTTCAAATGGATTAAAGACGTCAATATAAATCCAACCACACTGAACCTTATAGAGAAGAAAGTGGGAAGTAACCTTCAGTGCATGGGCACAGGAGACCACTTCTAAATCTAACTGAGTAGCACAGAAAATAAGAGCATCAATAAATAAATGGGACCTCCTGAAACTGAGATGGACTCAGTCAGTAAGAGAAAAAGGCAGCCTACTGAATGGGGAAAAAATCTTCACCAACCCAAAACCAGAGAAAGGACTGATCTTCAAAATATATAAAGAACTCAAGAAATTGGACATTAAAAATCTAAATAACCCAAATATACAGTGGTGTACTGAACTAAACAGAGAATTCTCATCAGAAGAATTCTAAATGGCCAAAAGATACTTAAGGACATGTTCTTCCTTAGCTATCAGGGAAATGCAAATCAAAACAATTTTGAGATACCATCTTACACCTGTCAAAATGGCTAAGATCAAAAACACCAATGATAGCTTATGCTGGAGACATTGTGGAGCAAGGGGAACATTCATCCAATGCAGGGGGGAATACAAACTTGTGAAATCACTGTGGAAAGCAGTGTGAGAGTTTCTCACTAAAAAGGGAATCAAACTATCACAGGATCCAGCAATTCCACACTTGGGAATATATCCAAAAGATGCTCAATCATACTACAGGATGGTGAACAATGGAGAGTGGCCTTGAGAGAAGAGAGACAGCTGATCAGCCAGAGATGAAGGCTTGCAGGTGGTACAGAGCAGCTGGGCCCTCCTTACAGAGGTTTCTTAGGCAATGGAATCTGGACATGTCTGTCAGCAGGATTCTTTTTCAGGCAGATTGGCTCTTTATCTGCTGCAAGAATGTAGGTAAGTGGGGAAGAGGAGACAGGACTAGATAGGCTATCAGCTTCTTACCTTGAGGAGCCAGATAGATTTCTTTTTTCTTTTCATGTGAAAGCACGTTCCACTCCTTGCTTGAGGACCCTCGGGCTATCAGCCACCCAGGACTGGCCTCCACCCCCAGTGGACAGTGTGGAAACACTGGAGGGGACATGCCAGAGGCTCTGTGGCCTTGCTGGGGCTCATTGTGACCAAAGCAGCGTTTCCAAGGTGCTGTGAGTGACCTAACATTGGAGGGATGAAAAAACTGGTCCCAAATTGTATCCTCAGGGTGTTTCTGAGGAAGGGGGATGTTTATGGTTAGGCCCATTTTAAAGGAGTGAGAATTCTGACCCGCCCTCTTTGACAGGCTGGGATTGCCTTTCTATTAGAGTCCATGGAAGACCACTAGTTTCCATTTGTTTGTCTATGTATGCTTTGTAGAGCAACACACTGAAACTGCTCCATGAGTCTTACATGACTTGTCAAGCAGATGCAAGAGTAGCCTGCTGCTCAAGGAAAGGTCGATGTGAACATCTATGTATTCATTAAGACATGTTGACTTCTTCATTTACAATTTAATTCCCCTTGATCTCCTTTTGTTGTCTTATTGCTTTTGCTAGAACTTAAAGAACTATGTTGAAGAGATGAGGAGAGAGTGGACAGCCTTGTCTTGTTCCTGATTTTAGTGGATTGGCTTTGAGTTTCTCTTTATTTAATTTGATGTTAGCTGTCAGCTTTCTGTATATTGCTTTTATTATATTTAGATATGATGTTTGTATTCCTCATGTCTCCAAGACCTTTATCATGAAGGGGTGTTGGATATTGCCAAATGCTTTTTCAGCATCTAATGAATTGATCAGATGGGTTTTTCTCTTTCAGCTTTTTTAAAGGATAGATTACATTAATAGATTTTTGTATGTTGGACCAGCCCTGCATCTCTGGGATGAAGCCTACTTGAACATGATGGATGATTTTTTGATGTGTTCTTAGATTCAGTTTGCCAGTATTTTATTGAGAATTTTTGCATCCATGTTCATGAGTGAGATTGGTCTGTAATTCTCTTTCTTGGTTGAGTCTTTGTGTGGTTTTGGTATCAGGGTAAATGCAGCCTCATAAAAAGAGTTTGGCAATGTTCCTTCTGTTTCTATTATGTGGAACACTTTGAGGAGTACAGGTATTCACTCTCCCTGGAAGTTCTGGTAGAAATTCTGCACTAAAATCATCCAGCCCTGAGCTTTTTTTGATTGGGGGGTTTTTGATGGCAGCTTGTATTTCCTCGCAGCTTATAGGTCTATTTAAATTGCTCATCTGGTCTTGATTTAATTTTGGTATGTCGTACCTATCCAGAATTTTCCATTTCTTATACATTTTCCAATTTTGTGAAGTACAGGTTTTGGTAATAAGACCTAATGATTCTCTGAATTTCCTCAGAGTCTGTTGTTATGTCTCCACTTAATTACTGATTTTGTTAATTTCGGTGTTCTTTCTCAGCCTTTTGATTAGTTTGGATAAGGGTTTGTCAATCTTGGTGATTTTCTCAAAGAACCAGGTCTCTTTTTCATTGATTCTTTGTATTTTTTTCTTTGTTTATATTTTGTTAATTTCATCCCTACCTATATTTGATCATTTCCTGTCTTCTACTCCTCCTGGGTGAGTCTGATTTTGTTTGTTCTAGAGATTTCATGTGCACTGTTAAGCCACCAATGTGAGCTTTCTCTCTTTGCTTTATGTAGGCACTCAGTGCTATGAACTTTCCTCTTAGCACTGCTTTCATAATGTCCCATAGGTTTGGATGTTTTGTGCCTTCACATTCATTGAATTCGAGGAAGACTTTAATTTCTTTCTTTATTTATTCCTTGACACAGGGTTGGTTTAGTAGCTGACTTCTCAATTTCTATAAGTTTATAGGCTTTCTGAAAGTAGTCTGATTGTTAAATTCTAATTTTAATCCCTGGTGATCCAATAAGACACAGGGGTTTGTTAATTTTCTGAGAAATTGCCACACTGAAATCTAAAGGGCCTGTACCAGCTTGCATTCCCACCAGCAATGGAGAAGTATTACCTTTGCACCACAACCTCTCCAGCATCAGTTATCATCAGTGTTTTTTTATCTTGGCCATTCTTACAGGTGTAAGATGGAATCTCAGAGTTGTTTTGATTTGCTACCTTCCTCAAGACTTAGTAATACCATTTTGGGTATATATCCAAAGAATGCTCAATCGTGCCACAAGGACATGTGCTCAGATATGTTCATAGCAGCATTGTTTGTCATAGCCAGAACCTAGGAACAACCTAAATGCCCCTCAATCACAGAATGGATGAGGAAAATGTGTTACATTTACACAATGGAGTACTATACAGCAGAAAAAAATAAGAATATCTTGAACTTCGTAGAAAAATGGATGGAGCTAGAAAACATCATTTTGAGTGAGGTAACCTAGACACAGAAAGACAATTATCCCCCCATGTATTCACTCATAAGTGGTTTTTAAATATAAAGAAAAGTAAACTAGCCTACAAAACACAATCCCAGAGAACTTAGACAACAATGAGGACACTAAGAGAGACATACATACATCTAATCTACATGGGAAGTAGCAAAAGACAAGATTTCCTGAGTAAATTGGGAGGATTGGGACATTGGGGGAGGGTTGAAAGGGGCAAGACAGGGAGGGGTGCAGAGAAAAATGTAGAGCTTAATTAAAAAAATCAGTTAAAAACAAAACAAAAAAGACAAAGGGGGTTAATCCATTTTTTTGTATCTGTGGAGGTTTGCTTTGTTACCTAGAATGTAAACAATTTTGGAGAAGGTTCCATGAGGTGCTGAGAAGGAGGTATATTCTTTTTTGTTTGGGTAGAATGTTCTATATGTGTCTGTTAAGTCCATTTGATTCATTACATCTGCTATTTCTCTGTTAAGTTTCTGTCTGGTTGACCTGGCCATCGGTGAAAATGGAGTGTTGAAGTCTCCTACTATTAGGGTGCGGGATTTGAGGTGCAATTTAAGTTTTAGAAATGTTTCTTTTACATATGTGTGTGCTCTTGTATTAGATGTTTGGGATGAAGTCAAATTTTAATTATTTGCAGATGATTTGATACTGTACATAAGTGACCCCAAAAACTCTACCAGAGAAATCCTACAGCTGATAAATACCTTCAGAGATCTGGCAGGATACAAGATCAACTCAAAAAATTAAAAGTAGCCCTCCAATAAACAAATGGTAAAAAAGCTGAAAGGGAAATCAGAGAAATGTCAACTTTCACAACAGCCACAGATAATGTAAAATATCTTGGGGTAACACTAACCAAGGAAGTGAAACACATATTTTACAAGAACTTTAAATCTTTGAAGAAAGAAATTGAAGAAGATACCAGAAAATGGAGCACTGGACTGAGCTCCCAAGGTCCAATTGAAGAATAGAATGAATGAGAATATGAGAAAAGAGGTCAAGAACATGAAGGGTTCATCCACTAAAACAGTTTTCCTGAGCTAATGGGAGATCACCAAATCTAATTGGATTAGGAAGGAACAATCATAGAACCAAACCAGTCCCTCTCAATGTGGTTGACAGTTGTAGGGCTGGGAGACTTAGGAGCCACTAGACGTGCCACTGGGATTTATCTCTGGTGCATGTGTGGTCTTTTTGGGATCCTATTCTCTTTGCATGTGTACCCTGCTCAGCCTAGATGTAGGAGGGAGGGCCTTGGACCTTACACAAAACAAAGTGCCTTATCCTCTTTAAGGTGGGAGTGTGTGTGAGAAGGAATGGGGGGAGAGGAGGGAGTGGATATTTGTATTTTTTTCCCTTTTTTATTGATTTTTATTGAGCTCTACATTTTTCTCTGCTTTCATCCCTGTCACCTTCAGCCCTCCCCCAAGGTTTCCATGCTCCCAATTTCTCAGGAGATTTTTTTTCTACGTCTCATGTAGATTACTTCTATGTAAGTCTCTCTTAGTGTCCTCATTGTTGTCTAATTTTTCTGGAATTGTGTTTTGTAGGCTTGTTTTCTTGGCTTTATGTTTAAAAACCTCCTATGAGTGAGTACATGTGATAATTGTCTTTCTGTTTCTGGGTTTCCTCACTCAAAATAATGTTTTCTATCTCCATCCATTTTCCTGAAAAATCCAATGTGCCATTATTTTTTCTGCTGTATAGTACTCCATTGTGTAAATGTACCACATTTTTCTTATCCATTCTTTGATTGAGGGGCACGTAGGTTGTTTCCAGGTTCTGGAATCAATGCTGCTATGAACATAACTGAGCACAGGTCCTTGTACACGACTGAGCATTCTTTGGATATATACCCCAAAGTCGTATTACTAGGTCTTGAGGAAGGTTGTTTCCTAATTTTCTGAGATATTGTCATACTGATATACAAAGCAGCTGGACAGTGTACACTTCCACCAGCAATGCAGGAGTGTTCCCTTTTCCCCATACCTCTCCAGCATAAGTTGTCATCAGGGTTTTTGATCTTGGCCATTCTTACAGTTATAAGATGGAATCTCAGAGATGTTTTGATTTGCATATCTCTGATGACTGAGGGTGTTGAACATTTCCTTAAGTGTCATTCAGCCATTTTATATTCCTCTGTTGAGAGTTCTCTGTTTAAATCTGTACTCCATTTTTTATTGTATTATGTGTTCTTTTGATGCCCTATTTATTGAATTCTTTATGTATTTTGGAGATCAGACCTTTGTCTGATATGAAGTTAATGAAGATCTTTTCCCATTCTGTAAGCTGTCTTTATGTCTTGTTGACCGTATCCTTTGCTTTACAGGAGCTTTTCAGTTTCAGGCGGTCCCAATTATTAATTGTTTCCCTCAGTGTCTTTGCTGCTGAGGTTATATTTAGGAAGTGGTCTCCTGTGTCAATGCGTTCAGATATACTTCCCACTTTCTCTTCTATAAGGTTCAGTGTGGCTGACTTTATGTTGAGGTCTTCTAAAAAAAATTTAATAATAAAAAAGATGTATTTAATTTGTGTGTCAATGTGAACATCTGTGTATTCATTAAGATGTATTGAATTTGTATATTTATCCAGGCTAGGAGGTAAGGTCTCCTGTAGCTCAGTCTGGCCACAAATTTGCTTTAAAACAAGGATAATCTTGAGATTTTGATCTCCAAATTCCTCATCCCAAATGCCAGGATTCAAGGCCCAAGCCACCAAACATGCTTTATATGAAGCTTGGCATCAATCCAAAGGCTTCCTGCATCATAGCCATCTCTATAAAAAATGGGCAGTCCCTCCCTACTAAAGGGATGGTAAGAACAAAAATAATGGGTTCCTCACCGCATTGCACACAGAAATACCATTGTACTTAGTCCATACTCACAAGTTGCATTGTCCTCACTTGTCCCCCACTGCCCTTCTGCTTAACCCCTTCCTAGCCAAAACAGGATCTCTGGAGAGCCAATCATCATTTACAAGGGCAACATTATCCTTCATTAGTGATGGCCACAGAATTAAAGTGTTATGGTAACCTTTTTGTCCTTATCTCTGTTTCTCTCATTGATATTCTGAAGTGGAGGGGTAAAGAGGGCTTTGGCATGCTGTACCCAGGGAAGGATTAACAGGTTCTGGAACCTAGAAGCAAATCTAGGCATGTTGGATCTTGACTGCTGTGCTGTGTCGCCATCTACTGATGACTCCCAGCTCAACATCTGTACCTCCATCTTGATGATGGTTCTCAGTTTCTAGTCTCCTCCCAGACCACTCTTCCTGGATATTCTCAGGGACCCTGTGCACCAACATGAACACACACTCGTTGACCATTTGCAAATGTATGCCTCCTCTAGTCTTGGGAGTCTTTGAAAGGCTCTAACATCTACTGGACTGGACCAGTGCCTCAGAATCCTCCTCTGCACCCACCATCGCTAAGACATGCATACTGTCTAGATGACATGCCAATTCCTCTCTCACCCTCTCTGCCTCTTCTCCCCACTTCTCCTTCACTCTTATTGTTACAAGAAGACATGCAGTGACATGCAGAGGGTTCCTGAGACACAAAGACCTCCCCACAGGTTGTCATGGCATTGCTACTTGTACTCAGTATGGAAGCATGCCCCGTGAGTATGTAAGCATGTATGATGATTGTGCAGGTGTGCATGCGTATATATATATATATATATATATATATATATATATATATATATATATATATATTGGCATGTAGTCTGCAAGAGCCCAAGAGCAGCAGGTGCACAGTAGCCTGGAATCCCCAGAGTGCAGCAGTATGTGGGATGTTAAATGAGCTGTATCTGGGTTGAAAATCAGGTGCTGAAAAGGAGTGGCATTGTGTGGAGACAGAAAAAGAAAACCCAGTCTCATACCTTGCACAAAGGTGGTCAGAACTAGATGGAGGACAAAGGGAAAGGATACGAGACCTTTCCAGAGTGAACTGCGAGGGAGGCTCTGCTTTCTCTCCATTGGACTGAAGACAGGAGTCTGTCTCAGAAGC
This sequence comes from Microtus oregoni, assembly GCF_018167655.1. NCBI lineage: Eukaryota > Metazoa > Chordata > Mammalia > Rodentia > Cricetidae > Microtus > Microtus oregoni. Next base: position 205,437 of record NW_024544808.1, on the reverse strand, counting down.
AGCTCTGTACAAACAGAGCCTGCTGGCTTCTGGGAAGGCATCCCTTGCTCTCAGTGAGGAATGCACAGTGAAGAATCAGCTGCATGTCGGCAATATCATGTTTTCCACTTTCCATTGCTCTTCATGAACAAGGGGGTAGGGGAATGGGCAAAGAGGGAAGAATAGCACCAGCTGTGATTCAAATGACACAAGAAATACTCTATTCAGGATACCACATCATAATTGGCCATCATGGTTTTTATTGGTCCTCGTCCAGGTTTTTTCCTCTTTTTTTGTTTTGTTTTGTTTTTTTCCTCTCTTTAAGCTTATGCCAGCATTAGCAGAACGACCTTGTGGTCACCAAACCCTGTTATCTATCCCTCTGCCCTGCATAGGCTAGATCACCTCTCATCTCTTAATTGGTCCTGGGCTGGGTAACTGAACATAGAATTTTGAAGTAGTTATGGCTGGGAAAGTTAATTTGAGCTCTGATTAGAGCAAGGAGGTTTTTGTATCTCCATGCCTTTCCACTGGCAGAGAGAAGGTGAAGACAGAAATTAGCTCTCACAGTCTGAATGTGTCCTAACACATGTATTGCAGAGTATGGGAAACACAGGCAAATACCAAGAATGTCTTCTCAAACTGTCCATTAAGAGATGACACCTAACCCAAAGCTCTTTGGACTGGGAAGGCTAGAAGAATGTTTCAAGTGCTTGGCACAAATTTTGTGTTCCAGGCACACAAGAGGGACATATGAGACAACCAGCAAAACTACCTGCAGGCCTTCTCCTCTCACCCTCCCCAGCCACTTCCCCACACCTAATCCCTAGTTTCATTCCCAGCACTACATCAGAACACCCATGACTACCTTCCCTGCTCCCTGACCCATCTAATGTGTTGCCTTCAATACTTACACTTCTAACTTCAATCCCTACACGTGATGCTTTGGTCTACAGCCCATCTCCAACACACACTGCTGATAACCCAAGGACAACTCCTCCCAGGCCAACAAGTGTAGTAATAAGGGCGGTGGGGCTGCATCCCCAGCACCCCGGCTGCCTGGCTAGCTTATGCCCGAAATAACAACACACAAACTGTATTCATTTAATCACTGCCTGGCCCATTTCTATCTAGCCTCTTCTAGGCTAATTCTCACATATTAATTTAGCCCATTTCTAATCATCTGTGTAGCGCCCCTAGGTGCGCTTACCGGGAAGATTCTAGCCTATGTCTATCCTGGGTCGGAGCTTCATCGCCTGCGTCTGCCTGGGAGCTGGGAGCATGGCATCTCTCTGAGGCGTCTTCTCCCGAGAGGAGTGCTGTGGAGTCTGTGTCCACTTCCCCCCAGCGTTCTGTTCTGTTTACAACTCCCACCTATCTTCTAACCAATGAGGGCCAAGCAGTTTCTTTTTATTTAACCAATGACCTTCCTCCATCATTTCCCCTTTTTCGGTTTAAACAAAAAAAAAAGGCTTTAACTTTATCATAGCAAAATTACATATAACGAAACAGTTATCAAGTAAAAGTTACAATAATCTTTATCATAACTAAGGAAAACTATAACTAACTATTCTTAACTCCATCAAAGACTCCCGAAAGATACCTAAGCAAACAAGAAAAAAGCAACTTTTAAAACTCGAGAAATGACAGAGACATCTCGTTGCCTGGACAGTCACCCAAAGTTCCTCTGCACCATTGGGGCATCCATATTCAGCCTTTAGGCGCATGGTATCCAGCAGACATTTCCATAAAGCAGGAAAATTCAAAGTCAGTTCAGTCACTATCTGTTGTGTCCTGCAGAATGTCTCTCAGACTCTTTCATGAATCAGGAATCCCGAAAGATCATCTCACCTTAGGCAAGTTCAGTAGTCCTCTCTCTGTGGGTTCTCTGTGTCCAGTTTATGCAATAGTCCAGGCAGGAGCAGTTTCTTGCCCAAATGGCTATCAAACTCCATAAGGATCCTCTTCGATGCCCATCTTCCTCTTGAAGTAGATTGGTGCTGCCAGGAGCAGAGTGTCTCATTGTCATGAAAAGTCCTAAGTTATTAAAACATTTAAAATGCCATATTCTATAATCTTTGAAAAATATGAAGAATGCCTATCTAAAATATATCTACGCACATCTAGAAAATATTAACTAACATAAATACAAACTTGACTATTATTTATGATTATCCATCAACAACCTATATTTCCTAATTATACATTACATTTTAATAATGAACTACACAATCACAATACCATAATAAAGATCAGAAATACATATACATATAACAAAATTGACCATAAATCTCTATCAATAAAGCAAAATCTATACTAATGCAAATTATTCATACCTATATCATATCCCCCTTTAAATGTAAAAGAACATTTATAAACATTTTTTGGGAATATGGGCGCAGTTATTTCTCACCAAACTGCTTCCTGCTGAATGGGGGCGTCGTTAATTAGGTCTTTCATGGTATAACCTGTGTGCTAGTTTCATCTCAGTTGGCAGTTGAGCGAAGCAATTTTCTGATGGTTTTCACACCAACCCTTCAGGAGGGCGTGGTCCATCATACCAAATCGGAATAGAAGAAATGAATAGGGTCTCATCCTCTGTGAAAACAAAATAAGAAACTCCTTTCCAAAGCATCATGTCCTTAGATCCAAATTTCAAAGTCAAGGCATCAAAATATCTATGTTGGATTAGTTCAGCAGCATTTATAAATAAAAATCTTTTAGCATCTGTTGCTCCTTCTTCAGCATTTAAATAATTTAAAGAGAGCATAATAGCATATAGTATCAAAAGTCTCTGTGTATTTACCATTATCATGCAGCTTTATTTTAATCTCTATTTCATTTCTTTTTACTTCTATTTTATATTCTCTGTATATCTTTGACCTGGAATAACTCTGTAGACCAGGCTGTCATTAAACTCTCAGAGATCCGCCTGTCTCCACCTCCCAGGCATTGGGATTAAAGGTGTACGCTGCTACACCTTGAACTCACAGAGATCTGTTTGCCTCTGCCTTCTAGGCACTGGGATTAAAGGTGTGTGCTACCACACCTTGAAGTCACAGAGGTCAATCTCCCTCTGCCTCCCAAATGTTGGGATGAAAGGTATGTACTACCACACACAACAACTCTCTTTCTTTTGTTTTTTTTGTTTGTTTTTTACTTTAAGAATTTTAACTTTTAGTCTGCATATATTTTTAACACGCTGTAAATCATTTAAAAATTTTCTTTGTCTTTGATGTTCTCTTTACTGTATCTCTCTCTGTTTTTCTGAACACATGAGTCTTTAATTTACCAAGCAATCTCAGTAGGACTAAAGCCGTGGCTTTGATGGCTGGATCCAGCCCATTCCTTAGCTTTCCAGCCTCATGGCTGAGGTACTGGCTGTAGCCATGTTTAATGCCACAACTCTATGGCATTTCAAGGTCCCTGCCAGCAAGCAAGCTTCAGCAGCCTGTGCTTGCAAACAGCACGAACAGCCTGCATAAAAGAGTCAGAGTTTCCCTGGCAGGACAGCCCAGAAAGCCGGCATTTTTAAATGGCGCAGCTTTTTTCCTGCTATGGCTGAAAACCGAAAAGCATGCTTTCAGCTTTTTGTCAACACCATTTAAGTGTTTCGTGGCAGTACCTCTTAATGAGCTGCAGGGTTTTGCAGCTAAAGCTGAGTCAGGAAGCTTCTCATAGATGAGAGCGCTTGCTTGCCTCTAGCAAGCAGAGTGCCACAAATGCTTTAAAGCCAGAGTTCACACTGGCAGCACAGCCCCAAGAAGCTGCGCTTTAAAATGACACAGCATTTTTTTCTGCTGCTGTTGCCGAATCAGGAAATCTCTCTACAGCACGCCATCAACAAACAGCAAAAATCTGTGTTAAACTCTCTCTCCCTTATTTTTAAGCCTTCTCAGGTTTTTTAAGTGGATTTAGTCCATCACGTGGGGCGCCATTTGTAGTAATAAGGGTGGCGGGGCTGCATCCCCAGCACCCCGGCTGCCTGGGTAGCTTATGCCCGAAATAACAACACACAAACTGTATTCATTTAATCACTGCCTGGCCCATTTCTATCTAGCCTCTTCTAGGCTAATTCTCACATATTAATTTAGCCCATTTCTAATCATCTGTGTAGCTCCCCTAGGTGCGCTTACTGGGAAGATTCTAGCCTATGTTCATCCTGGGTCGGTGCTTCATCCGTGTGTGTCTGCCTGGGAGCTGGGAGCATGGCATCTCTCTGAGGCGTCTGCTCCCGAGAGGAGTGCTGTGGAGTCTGTGTCCACTTCCCCCCAGCGTTCTGTTCTGTTTACACCTCCCACCTATCTTCTAACCAATGAGGGCCAAGCAGTTTCTTTTTATTTAACAATGATCTTCATCCATCAAACAAGTACAATGAAGGGCGACACATACCTCTACTCCTGCTCCTGGGATCTGATTCCACCAGGCTCATCCCCAGATCTGTAGCTGGACAACTGCTGTGGTCCCCTCTCCTCTTTGACCTTATACCCAATGCATCTTAAAGACCTCCTTCTCCAAGGCTCCCTCCCTAAATTCATCCCCATATCCTAGCCTCCAATACCAGCAGGCATTGCATGTCAAAACACCCTTTGAACAAACAGTCCAGGAAATCAAGCTACACTCAGCCATCCCATCACACTCTCTGGAAATCAGAGAGGGAATAGCCACCAAGGAACAAAATACTCACCTAGTGAAGACAAGGCCAGATAACCACATCTAGAATTACAGTCTTGCCAATCAAAGTTGCCTCGATGCCTATATAAAAACACAATCAATAACAGCCAGGGCAACAAGTATCTGCTAGAGCACAGCTTTCCCAGCATAGCAGGCCCTGAATATCCCAACACAGCTGAAGAACAAGACAACGATCTGAAAACATCAGGTATAATGATTATAGAGATCCTAATAAAGGAAATAAAAAATTCCTTGAAGAAATCCGGGAAAACACAAACAACATTGTAAGAAAATGAATAAAACTGTTCAAGACCTGAAATTAGAGACAGAATAGATAAAGAAAACCAAAACTTGCTTTGGTCTGCGAGGTCCCTGGCCAGCAAGGGGCCCTGATCTTGTACCAGAAGATCCATCAGAGGGGTGAGTATGTTCCTGACCGGCGGCAGAAGTCCTGGAAATGGAGCACAGACATTCCTCAACCACCAAAACTTCCAGGTCATTCTGCAAGGGCTTCTCCCCCGTCTACTGCCTCTCTCTTCCTATCCCATTCCAGCTTCCTATTAGAATGGATATTTTTCTCAATAGGTACCACTAACCAGAGGTAAAGAAATTAAAGTCAGATAAACAATGTTACTAGACCTGTAATCCCTAGGGAAATAGCAACAATCATTAAAAATCTCCCGGTAAAATCAAATCCCTGGGTTGCACAGTTTTAGCACAGAAGTTCATTATATGAGGTCATTGTTACCACACATATACTAAAACATGAAACAGAATTACAGATGAATTTCCCTTATGAACATAGAAGTAAAAAATAATTAATAATATACTTGCAAACAGAGTCCAAGAACACATCAAAAGCCCATCTACCATGATCAAGTAGGCTTCGTCCTAGAATGGAAATCAATAAGCATAATCCACCATGTAAAGAGACTGAATGACAAAAGCCATATGATCATCCCAATAAATGAACAAAAATACATTGGAACTATTGAGGATATAAAGGACATCCCTCGACACAGTGAAGTCAGCTTGCAGCAAGTGAGTAGCCACCATCAGCATAAAGGGAAAGAAACTCATAACAATTCCACTAAAATCAAGAACAAGGCAAGGCTGTCCACAGTCTCCATTCCTAGTCAATACAGTACATGATGTCTTTTTTTATAGCACTAAGCACATTTGTTAGAAAATTAGAGGCATCTCTTTTTTTTTTTGTTTTTCTTTGGTTTTTTTTAATTTTTTATTGAGAAAAAAAAGTTTCTGCCTCCTCCCAGCCTCCCATTTCCCTCCCCCTCCTCCTGCCCTTCTCCCCCTCCCCCCACTCCTCTCCCCTCCCTCTCCAGTCCAAAGAGCAGTCAGGGTTCCCTGCCCTGTGGAAAGTCCAAGGTCCTCCCCCCTCCGTCCAGGTCTAGGAATGTGAACAAGTGCATGATGTCTTAACTAGAGCAATAAGTCAAATGCAGGAGATCAAATTGGAAACGAAAAAGTCAAAGAATTGTGGTTTTCAGATGACAGAATAGTTTATATAAGGGACCCTATAAATTCCACCAGGGAACTCATAAAACGCACAATCTGTCGATGCTCTGGGCCCAATCTCCAGCAGGCCGGGGTTTGAAAGGAATCCATGGAGTTGGCACTTATGATGACTTTTTTCTCTGAAGAGGTTAAGGGAAAAGATGCTCACACACTCTCTTGATGGTTTCCCCCCTTTCTTCTGTGTTATTCATTTGACTTCTTTATTCTCTTCTATTATCTCTAGCCTGAAATGTCCCATCTGTTTCTCTTGATGTTTTCCTTCCAGCTCTCTTAATGTCTTCCTCCTCTCTCACTCTTGATGTTTTCCTTCCCACTCTATCTTCTTTCTTGATATTTTTTCCTACTTCTACCTTTAGACTTCCATATTCTCTCACACTTGATGTTTTCCTTCTTCTTCTGTCTTTATTCTTTCCCTTAGAGCTTATATACCACATTAAATCCCTCAAGCAGTATAACAATTACAATGTGGTTATCACCATTTTTCAAGTGAATGATTACAATGAATGCAAGTAAATTATACCATATTTTCCACATCACTTACATGATTAAACATTTTATGTATAGCAGGTGAAAAAAAATTCCCAAGAATCCAAGTACGTTAATACCCAAGCAAAGAGTTACAGATTAAAAGAGTGTAAGTAAGCAAGGCATTCTTTTACTGGCAGGCTGCAAGTGGTGGGAAAAAAAATCAATCACTTTATTGTTTATCTCAAAAAATAATCTAATAAAATCTTAAAAGAATCACAAATCTAAGCTATTTTATAAGAAAAAGAATCAGTTAGAACTATTTTAAATCTTTAGGATGCATACCCACACATCAACAGTTTCTTTTTTAAAATTGTATTTTTCTTTTTTAAAAGAAAACAATTTTTTTCATTTTACATATTAATACCTGTTCCCTCTTTCTCCTCTCCTCCTATTCTCTCTACCTAATCCTCCATCCCATCCCTTAAACCTTCCTCAGAGAAGGTAAAGCACATTGCTTTGAGGAAGGTCCAAGGCCCTCACTAGTATACCTAGGCTGATCAAGGTATCCATCCAAAGAGAATAGGTTCCCTAAAAGCAAGTACAAGCTATAGGGATAAGTCCTGGTGCCACTACCAGTGATCCTGCCATCTTCCCCAGCCATAAAACTGTCACCCACATTCTGAGGGTCAAATTTGAACCTATGCTGTTCCTTTCCCTGTCCAGATGGAGTTGGTGAGCTCCCACTAGTTCAGGTACACTGTTTCTGTGGGTGTCCCCATCATGGTCTTGACATCTGTGCTTATATTCTCACTCCTCCCACTCTTCAACAGGACTTTGGGAGCTCGGTCCAGTGCTCATGTTCTGGATGAAGTTTCTATATTGACATTTAAGATATTCCTCAATCTCACTACAGGACAAGGCCAGTCTGGATACCCTCTCCTCTATTGCTATGGTCTTCGCTGTGATCATCCTTGTTGATTCCTGGGAAATTCTCTAGTGCCAGGTTACTTTCTAGTCCTATAATGGCTCCTTCAATCAAAATATCTCTTCCTTTGCTCTCATCATTATCCTTACTCCATCTTAACTATCCTCTTCCCTCAAGTCCTCTTTGCTACTCCCCTTCTCCCATCCTCTTTCTCTCCCATACTCCCTTTACACCCCACCCCCATACTGTCAATTATGTCAGGTAATCTCTTCCATTTCCCCATTCCAGGGGAATCTATACATGTCTTTTTTTAGTGTTCACCTTGTTACTTAGCTTCTCTAGGATCATGAATTATAGGATGAATATCCTTTGCTTTATAACTAGTATCCACTCATGAGTGAGTACATACCATTCATCTTTCTGGGTCTGGGTTACATCACTCAATATGGTCTTTTCTAGTTCTATACATTTAAAGCAAATTTTAAGATGTCATTTTTTTTACCACTGAGTACTCTGTTGTCTGAGGTTTCTGTCCTGTCCAGTTCCTGCAGTAGTTAAGTCCCAAAGAAATTACAGAGGTCTACATTAACTATAAACTGATTGGCCCATTAGCTTAGGCTTCTTATTAACTCTTATAACTTATATTAGCCCATTATTCTAGTATATGTTAGCCACATGGCTCAGTACCTTTTTCAGCAAGGCAGTCACATCTTGCTTCTTCTGTTTCTGGGACAGGACTCCAGAGGAATGGGCTTCCTTCTTCCCAGAATTGTCCTGTTCTTATTGACCTGCCTCTACTTTCTGACTGGTTGTTCTGCCTATACTTGCTGCCTGGCTACTGGCCAGCAGCATTTAGTAAAATATAATTGACAGAATAAAGACCATGGTCCCACAACAGTACTCCAGTGTTTAAATGTAATACATTTTCTTTATCTATTCTTCAGTTTAGGGGCATCTAGATTGTTTTCAGGTTCTTGCTATTAAAAACAATGCTCCTATGAACATAGTGGAACAGATGTCCTTGCAGTATAAGCATCTTTGGGGTATATGCCCAAGAGTGGTAGAGCTGGGCCCTGAGGTAGGTTGATTGCCAGTTTTCTGAAAAATTGCCATACTGATTTCCAGAGTAGTTGTGAAAGTTTGAATTCCTACCAGCAATGGAGGAGTGTTCTACTTATTCCACATCCTCTCCAGCATAAGCTATCGTAGGTGTTTTAGAACTTAGACATTCTGACTGGTGTAAGATGGCATCTCAGAGTCATTTTGATTTGCATTTTCCTGATGACTAAGGATGTTGAAAATTTCCTCAAGTGTCTTTTGGCAATTTGAGATTCTTCTGTTGAGAATTCTATGCTTAGTTCTGTAATCCATGATTTTAACTGGATTATTTGGAAGCTTAATGTCTAATTTCTTGAGGTCATGTGCCAGGCTTACATGAGTCCTCCTGTGAGGCATTAAACATTCTGGTATGCCTATGGGGGTTAGGCAAAATATGAGAATTAGCCCGAAAGAGGCTAGAGCTAGTGGGCCAAGCAGTGTTTAAAAGAATACAGTGTCCGTGTAATTATTTCGGGGCATAAGCTAGCAGGTGGCTGGGGTACTAGGGAGACAGCCCCACCACTCCTGTAAGATCTGATCTAGGCACCAGGAGATCCATCTCTGGGGTGAGTGAGTTTCTGACCCGCGGCAGCAGCCCAGGACAAGGAACTACTTCCTGCAGGGCCTATACTCCTGCATACTGTCTCTCTCTTCCTATCTCACCCAGCTTGCATCCAGAACCCTCCCCACTTCTGCCTTCCTGCTGTCTATGGGCACATAACATCACCCAGCTCAGCCTGTCTGGGCGCTGGGATCGAATCCAGAGGGGAGCCGGGTGGGCAGGAATTCCTTTGTTTCAATAGCCTGCCTGCAGCAAGCAAGGTAGGCACTTTGTTTATGAGCTACCCAACCAGCATGGAGATCTGATCTTGGCACCAGGAGAGCCATAATTTGGGCACCTAAAGAGCCATCATGGGAGAGTGCGATCACTGGGAAGGTACATCAGTGGGCAAGGAGACCTGATCCTGTAAAAGAAGATCCTTACGGGAGCATTCGGAGGAAGAGATGGGCAAGCAGCAATGCAAGAATTCACCCAACAAGCTGAAAGGCAACATGAAGCCACCAGAAACAAGCGACCTCACAATGGGAGGACAAGAACCCCTTAATCAAGAAGAAGGAGAAAAGATTGACTTCATGAAAGTGATTGACACCCTTAAACAGCATGTAAAAAACACCCTTATAGAAATGGATGAGAAATATAACAGAAAGTTTGAAGAATTGAATAAATCAGTGAATGATACCCTAGAAAACCAAGGAAAAACAATCAAACAGATAATGGAAACAGTTCAAGACCTGAAAACTGAAATGGAGGCAAAGAAGAAAATACAAACAGAGGGCCGGCTGGACATGGAAAATCTAGGTAAACGAATAGAGACTACAGAAACAAGCATAACCAGCAGAATACAAGAGATAGAAGAAAGACTCTCGGATTCTGAAGATACCATAGAGAAAATAAACACACTGATCAAAGAAAACAGCAAGTCCAGCAAACTCTCATCACAAAACATTCAGGAAATATGGGACACAATAAAAAGACCAAACCTAAGAATAATAGGAGTAGAAGAAGGAGAAGAAGGGCAGCTCAATGGTCCAGAAAATATATTTAATAAAATTGTAGAAGAAAACTTTCCCAACCTAAAGAAAGATATACCTATGAAGGTTCAAGAAGCATACAGAACACCGAATAGGCTGGATCAAAAAAAAACCATCCCCTTGCCATATAATTATCAAAACACAAAGCATACAGAATAAGGAAAGAATATTAAGAGCTGCAAAGGAAAAAGGCCAAATTACTTATAAAGGTAAACCTATCAGACTTACACCTGACTTCTCCATGGAAACCATGAAAGCCAGAAGGTCCTGGATAGATGTACTGCAGAAACTGAGAGACCATGGGTGCAAGCCCAGATTACTATACCCAGCCAAGCTTTCATTCACTATAAATGGAGAAAATAAAATTTTCCAGGATAAAAACAAATTTAAACAATACGCAGCCACAAATCCAGCCTTACAGAAAGTAATAGAAGGAAAATCACTAACCAAGGAGTCCAACAATGACCACAATAACTCAGACATCTAGAGACCCTTCACCAACACAAACAAAGAAGGGAAACACACAAACTCTACGACTAAAAAAAAATGACCGGAGTTAACAACCAGTGGTCATTAATATCACTTAATGTCAATGGACTCAACTCACCTATAAAAAGGCACAGGCTAAGAGATTGGATAAGAAAACAGGATCCAACATTCTGCTGTTTACAAGAAACACACCTCAACCACAAAGACAGGCACCTACTCAGAGTAAAGGGCTGGGAAAAGGCCTATCAAGCAAATGGACCTAAGAAACAGGCAGGTGTGGCCATACTAATCTCTAACAAAGTTGACTTCAAACTTAAATCAATCAGAAGAGATGGAGAGGGACATTTTATACTCATAACAGGAACAGTTCATCAGGATGAAGTCTCAATCCTGAACATCTATGCCCCTAATATAAAAGCACCCACGTACATAAAAGAAACATTGCTAAAATTCAAGGCAGCCATCAAACCGCACACACTAACAGTAAGAGACTTCAACACTCCTCTCTCACCAATGGACAGGTCAATCAGACAGAAACCTAACAGAGAAATAAGAGAATTAATGGAGGTAATGAATCAAATGGACTTAACAGACATCTATAGAACATTCCATCCAAATAGGAAAGAATATACCTTCTTCTCTGCAGCTCATGGAACCTTCACAAAAATCGACCACATAGTCGGTAACAAAGCAAACATCCACAGTTACAAAAAAATATTAGTAACCACCTGTGTCTTATCAGATCACCATGGATTAAAGTTAGAATTCAACAATAATGCTACCCCCAGAAAGCATACAAAGTCATGGAAACTGAACAGTCAACTACTGAACCATACCTGGATTAAGGAAGAAATAAAGAAAGAAATTAAAGTCTTCCTGGAATTCAATGAAAATAAAGAAACAACATACTCAAACTTATGGGACACTATGAAAGCAGTCCTGAGAGGAAGGTTCATAGCACTAAGTGCCCACTTAAAGAAAACAGAGAAAGCTCACATTGGAGACTTAACAGCCCACCTGAAAGCTCTAGAAAAAAAAGAAGCAGACTCACCTAGGAGGAGTAGAAGACTGGAAATAATCAAACTGAGGGCTGAAATCAACAAAATAGAAACAAAGAAAACAATACAAAGAATCAATGAAACAAAAAGCTGGTTCCTGGAGAAAATCAACAAGATTGACGAACCACTATCCAAGCTAATCAAACGGCACAGAGAGAATTTGCAAATTAATAAGATCAGAAATGAAAAGGGGGACATAACCACAGACACAGAGGAAATTCAGAGAATCATTAGATCTTACTACAAAAGCCTATATGCCACAAAATTGGAAAATGTTAAGGAAATGGATACTTTTTTAGATAAATATCATATACCAAAGTTAAATCAGGACCTGGTGAACAATCTAAATAGACCTGTTAGTCGCGAAGAATTAGAAGCGGTTATCAAAAACCTCCCTACCAAAAAAAGCCCAGGACCAGATGGTTTCAATGCGGAATTCTACCAGAACTTCCAAGAAGATCTAATACCTATACTCCTTAATGTATTCCACAATATAGAAACAGAAGGGTCATTACCAATCTCCTTTTATGAAGCCACAATTACTCTGATACCAAAACCACTCAAAGACTCAACCAGGAAAGAGATCTACAGGCCAATCTCACTCATGAATATCGACGCGAAAATCCTCAACAAAATACTGGCAAATCGAATCCAAGAACACATCTGAAAAATTATCCATTATGATCAAGTAGGCTTCATTCCTGAGATGCAGGTCTGGTTCAACATACGAAAATCTATCAATGTAATCCAGCATATAAATAAACTGAAAGAAAAAAACCATATGATCATTTCATTAGATGCTGAAAAAGCATTTGACAAAATTCAACATTCATTTGTGTTAAAAGTCATGGAGAGATTAGGGAAACAAGGGTCATACCTAAATATAATAAAAGCTATATACAGCAAGCCGACAGCTAACATCAAATTAAACGGAGAGAAACTCAAAGCCATCCCACTTAACTCAGGAACACGACAAGGCTGTCCACTTTCGCCATACCTCTTCAATATAGTGCTTGAAGTTCTAGCAATAGCAATAAGACAACATAATGGAATCAAGGGGATTCGAATTGGAAAGGAAGAAGTGAAACTTTCGTTATTTGCAGATGATATGATAGTGTACATAAGCGACCCTAAACTCCACCAAAGAACTTTTACAGCTGATAAACAGCTTTAGTAATGTGGCAGGATACAAGATCAACTCCAAAAAATCAGTCGCCCTCTTATACACAAAAATCAGAAGCAGAGAGGGAAATCAGAGAAGCTTCACCATTCACAATAGCCAAAAACAGCATAAAATATCTTGGGGTAAATCTAACCAAGGAAGTGAAAGATCTATTTGACAAGAACTTTAAGGCATTGAAGAGAGAAATTGAAGAGGATTCCAAAAAATGGATGGACCTCCCTTGCTCTTGGATTGGGAGGATCAACATGGTAAAATGGCAATTCTACCAATGGCAAATTATAGATTCAATGCAATCCCCATCAAGGTCCCATCAAAATTCTTCACAGATCTGGAGAGGACAATAATCAACTTTATATGGAAAAACAAAAAACCCAGGATAGCCAAAACAATCCTATACAATAAAGGATCTTCTGGAGGCATTACCATCCCTGACTTCAAACTCTATTACAGAGCTACAGTAATGAAGACAGTGTGGTACTGGCATAAAAACAGAGAAGTCGCCAATGGAATCGTATAGAAGACCCGGATTTTATCCCACAAACCTATGAACACCTCATTTTTGATAAAGGAGCTAAAAGTATACAATGGAAGAAAGAAAGCATCTTCAACAAATGGTGCTGGCACAACTGGATGTCATCCTGTAGAAGAATGAAAATAGACCCTTATCTATCACCGTGCACAGAACTCAAGTCCAAATGGATTAAAGACCTCAATATCAATCTGCACACACTGAACCTGATAGAAGAGAAAGTGGGAAGTAGCCTACAGGAGATGGGCACAGGAGATCGCTTCCTATGTATAACCCCAGAAGCACAGACATTAAGGGCAACATTGAATAAATGGGACCTACTTAAACTGAGAAGCCTCTGTAAAGCAAAGGACATAGTCACTAAGACACAAAGGCAACCTACTGACTGGGAGAAGATCTTCACCAACCCCACAACAGACAAAGGTCTGATGTCCAAAATATATAGAGAACTCAAGAAACTAGACTTTAAAATGCTAATTAACCCAATTAAAAAATGGGGCACTGAACTGAACAGAGAATTCTCAGCAGAGGAAGTTCAAATGGCCAAAAGACACTTAAAGTCGTGCTCAACTTCCTTAGCAATCAGGGAAATGCAAATCAAAACAACTTAGAGATATCATCTTACACCTGTCAGAATGGCTAAAGTAAAAAACACCAAGGATAACCTTTGCTAGAGAGGCTGTGGAGGAACGGGTACCCTCATCCATTGCTGGTGGGAATGCAATCTTGTGCAACCACTGTGGAAGTCAGTGTTTCGGTTTCTCAGGAAATTCAGGATCAACTTACCCCTGGACCCAGCAATACCACTCCTGGGAATATACCCAAGAGATGCTCTATCATATGACAAAAGTATTTGTTCAACTATGTTCATAGCAGTATTATTTGTAATAGCCAGAACCTGGAAACAACCTAGATGCCCTTCAATGGAAGAATGGATGAAGAAAGTTTGGAATATATACACGCTAGAGTACTACGCTGCGGTAAAAAACAATGACTTCTCGAATTTTGCATGCAAATGGATGGAAATAGAAAACACTATCCTGAGTGAGGTATCCCAACCCAAAAAGATGAACATGGGATGTACTCGCTCATAAATGGTTTCTAGGCATAAATAAGTGCCACGGAGTCTACAATAGGTGAACCTAAAGAAGCTAAGTAAGAAGGTGAACCCAAGGAAAAACATATAGTTATCCTCTTGGCTAAGGGAAGTAGACCAAATTGCCGGGGAGAAAATTAGGATCTTGGGGGTGGGGTGGGATGTAGGTAAGGGGAGATGGGGAGAGAAAAGGTAGAAGGGAAGGAGGTGGGACTTGGGGAATCAGGAGAATTGGGATAAAGGAAAGGTGGATAGGGGAGCACGGAACCACAATTCTTAGTTAAGGGAGCCACTTTAGGGTGGGCATGAGACTTGACCCTAGAGGGGCTCCCAAGTGCCCAAGATGAGGTTCCCCGTTAGTTCCTTGGGCAGCTGAGGATTGGGAACCTGAAATGACCCTATCCTATAGAAATACTGACGAATATCTTGCATATCATCATAGAACCTTCATCTGGTGATGGATAGAGATAGAGACAGAGACCCACACATGAGCACTGGACTAAACTCCCAAGGTCCCAATGAGGAGCAGAAGGAGGGAGAACATGAGCAAAGAAGTCGGGACCACGAGGCGTGCACCCACCCACTGAGACAGTGGAGCTGATCTACTGGGAGCTCACCAAGGCCAGCTGGACTGTGACTGAAAAAGCATGGGATTAAACCGGACTCTCTGAACATGGCAAACAATGAGGGCTGATGAGACGCCAAGGACAATGGCACGGGGTTTTGATCCTACTTAATGTGCTGGCTTTGTGGAATCCTAGCCAGTTTGGATGTTCACCTTCCTAGAAATGGACGGAGGGGGTAGGACCTAGGACTTATCACATGGCAGGGAACCCGGACTGCTCTGTGGACTGGAGAGGGAGGGGGAGAGGAGTGGGGGGAGGGGGAGAAGGGTGGGAGGACGGGGAGGGAAATGGGAGGCTGGGAGAAGGTGGAAACTTGTTTTTTGTTTATGTTTTTTTTCTTCTTTTCTTAATAAAAAAAAAGAAATGGGTTAAATCATGATGTGATTGTTAGCTAATAAGAGCCTAGAGCTAATGGGCCAAGCAGTAATTTAATTAATACCATTTCTTTGTAGTTATTTTGGGTGTATGATAGCCAGGCAGCTGGGGACAACAAATGGCCCCTCTCTCATTGAAACACTCTGGCAGAGGACTAGGGATTAATTACAGAACACCTTGTGGGGAATCACTCAAATGCAAAGAACCCATGTCTTCCAGAGTATCACATGCCTTTTTATCACTTCCAGTCCCTTACGTGCAGAAACAAACACACACACACACACACACACACACACACATCAAAATAAGGGTTTTTAAAATCTCCTTTTTCTTGATTCAGTAAGGGTCCAATACTCTAAATGTCTTTATCTATGCAATTTTTTGCTTTATGGAAAATAAAATTGTTTCTCATATAATATATCCTGATTGTGGTTATCCATCCCTCTCCTCTTTCCATTTCCTTCCAACCATACCTCCTCACCAGATCCACTCTTTTTTGTCACTCATTAGAAAAGATCAGCCTATAAACAGATAAAAAGAAAGCAACAAAGAAACTAGGATAGAGACAAATTTATTATGTCCAAGATGGACATGGCAGTCCGACATGAGCACAAGGTTCAGAGACCCCCTTGTTCTCACAGTCAGATGTCCCACATAAATACTAAGCCTTCTGGATATCTGTAACATATATTCAACAGACCTAGTATAGATTCTGGTGGGTCTTGTGCAGGCTCACTAGTCTCCGTGAGCTCATATATACATTGCTTAATTTTCTGCTGGTGTCTTCCATCTCTACTGGTTCTACACTCTTTAACCTCCTTTTCCATGGCATTTCCTGAGCTCTGGTAGAAGAGTTTTGGTGGAGACCTCTAATTTAGGCTCTCTCTTTCTCCATATAACATCTCGCTGTGGAACTCTGCATCTGTTCCCATGTGCTGTTGGAAGAAGCCTCTAGTGACTGGATAAGGCAATGATCAATGAGTAGAACAGAGTATCATTAGGAAAGATTTCAATGATTTTTCTTTTTTTGACAGTTATATTTATTTATTTAAAATGAAATATCCCTGCATCACTCAGATGAAGCCATCTTGATCATGTTGGACAATATTTTATTTTATTGAAAGATAAAAAAAGAAATTCCCGCCTCCTGCAAGCCTCCCATTTCCCTCCCCCTCCTCCCTCTCTTCTCCTCATCCCCCCATTCCTCTCCCCCTCCCTCTCCAGTCCTAAGAGCAGTCAAGGTTCCCTGCCCTGTGGAAAGTCCAAGGTCCTCCCCGCTCCATCCAGGTCTAGGAAGGTGAACATCCATACTGGCTAGGCTCCCACAAAGCCAGAACATGAAGTAGGATCAAAACGCAGTGCCATTGTCCTTGGCTTCTCATCAGCCCTCATTGTCCTCCATGTTCAAAGAGTCCGGTTTTATCCCATGCTTTTTCAGTCACAGTCCAGCTGGCCTTGATGAGCTCCCAATAGTTCAGCCCCACTGTCTCAGTGGGTGGGTGCACCCCTCGTGGTCCTGACTTCCTTGCTCATGTTCTCCCTCCTTCTGCTCTTCATTGGGACCTTGGGAGCTCAGTCCAATGCTCCAGTGTGGGTCTCTGTCTCTATCTCCATCCATCGCCAGATGAAGTTTCTATGTTGATATGCAAGATATTCATCAGTATGGCTATAGGATAGGGTCATTTCAGGTTCCCTATCCTCAGCTGCTCAAGGAGATAACTGGGGACATCGCCCTGGGCACCTGGGAGCCACCCTAGGTTGAAGTCTCTTGCCAGCCCTAAGATGGCTCCCTTAATTCAGTTATGTGCTTCCTTGCTCCTCTATCCAACCTTCCTTTCTCCCAATCATCCCGTTTCCCCAAGTTCCCCCCATTCTCCCCTTCTTACTTTTCTCTCCCCATCTCCCCTTACCTCCGTCCCACCCCACCCCCAAGTTCCCAATTTTTTTCCCTGCAATCTTGTCTACTTCCCATATTCACGATAACAACTATATGTTTTTCTTTGGGTTCACCTTACTATTTAGCCTCTTTAGGATCACAGATTATAGACTCAATGACAATTATTTGGGCTAGAAACCAATTATGAGTGTGTACATCCCAGGTTCCTCTTTTTGGGTCTGGGATACCTCACTCAGGATAGTGTTTTCTATTTCCATCCATTTGCATGCAAAATTCGAGAATTCATTGTTTTTTACCGCTGAGTAGTACTCTAATGTGTATATATTCCACACTTTCTTCATCCATTCTTCTATTGTAGGACATCTAGGTTTTTTTCCAGGTTCTGGCTATAACAAATAATACTGCTATGAACATGGTTGAACAAATGCTTTTGTCATATGATAGGGTATCTCTTGGGCATATTCCCAAGAGTGGTATTGCTGATTCCAGGGGTCGTTTGATCCTGAATTTCCTGAGACACCGCCACACTGCTTTCCAAAGTGGTTGCACAAGTTTGCATTCCCACAAGAAATGGATGAGGGTACCCCTTCCTCCACAACCTCTCCAGCAAAGGCTATCATTGTTGTTTTTTATTTTAGCCATTCTGACAGGTGTAAGATGATATCTCAAAGTTGTTTTGAATTGCATTTCCCTGATTGCTAAGGAGGTAGAGCATGATCTTAAGTGTCTTTTGGCCATTTGAACTTCTTCTGTAGAGAATTCTCCGTTCAGTTCTGTGCCCCATTTTATTAAATTAGGTTAATTAGCATTTTAAAGTCTAGTTTCTTGAGTTCTTTATGTATTTTGGAGATCAGACCTTTGTCTGTTTCATGGTTGGTGACAATCTTCTCCCAGTCAGTAGGTTGCCTTTTCGTCTTAGTGACAGTGTCCTTTGCTTTACAAAAGCTTCTGTTTCAGGAGGTCCCATTTATTCAATGTTTCACTTAATGTCTGTGCTGCTGGGGTTATACATAGGAAGCGATCTCCTGTGCCCATCTGTTGTAGTGTACTTCCCACTTTATCTTCTATCAGGTTCAGTGTGTTCAGATTGATATTGAGGTCTTTGATCCATTTGGACTTGAGTTTTGTGCATAGTGATAGATATGGGTCTATTTTCATTCTTCTACAGGTTGACATCCAGTTGTGCCAGCACCATTTGTTGAAGATGCTTTCTTTCTTCCATTGTATGCTTTTAGCTCCTTTAAAAAAATGAGGTGTTCATAGGTTTGTGGATGAAAATCCGGGTCTTCTATATTATTTCATTGGTCTACTTCTCTGTTATTATACCAATACCACACTGTTTTCATTATTGTAGCTCTGTTATAGAGTTTGAAGTCAGGGATGGTAATGCCTCCAGAAGTTCCTTTATTGTATAAGATTGTTTTGGCTATCCTGGGTTTTTTTGTTTTTCCATATAAAGTTGATTATTCTCCTCTCAATATCTGTGAAGAATTTTGATGGGACCTTGATGGGGATTGCATTGAATCTATAATTTGCCATTGGTAGAATTGCCATTTTACCATGTTGATCCTCCCAATCCAAGAGCAAGGGAGGTCCATCCATTTTTTGGAATCCTCTTCAATTTCTTTCTTCAATGCCTTAAAGTTCTTGTCAAATAGATCTTTCACTTCCTTGGTCAGAGTTACCCCAAGATATTTTATGCTATTTGTAGCTATTGTGAAAGGTGATGCTTCTCTGAATTCCCTCTCTGCTTCCATAACTTTGTGTATAGGAGGGCGACTGATTTTTTGGAGTTGATCTTGAATCCTGCCACATTACTAAAGGTATTTATCAGCTGTAGGA
The DNA here is from genome assembly GCF_018167655.1 of Microtus oregoni. Classification (NCBI taxonomy): domain Eukaryota; kingdom Metazoa; phylum Chordata; class Mammalia; order Rodentia; family Cricetidae; genus Microtus; species Microtus oregoni. The sequence goes on along the minus strand of NW_024544808.1, from coordinate 186,069 downwards.
GTTCTTTGGTGGAGTTTTTGGGGTCGCTCATGTACACTATTATATCATCTGCAAACAATGAAAGTTTAACTTCTTCCTTTCTAATTCGAATCCCCTTGATCCCTTTATGTTCTTTTATTGCTATTGCTAGAACTTCAAGCATTATATTGAAGAGGTATGGAGAGAGTGGACAGCCCTGTCGTGTTCCTGATTTTAGTGGGATGGCTTTGAGTTTCTTTCCGTTCAATTTGATGTTAGCTGTCGGCTTGCTGTAAATAGCTTTTATTATATTTAGGTATGACACTTGTATCCCTAATCTCTCCAAGACTTGTATCATAAAGGGATGCTGAATTTTGTCGAATGCTTTTTCAGCATCTAATGAAATGATCATATGGTTTCTTTCTTTCAGTTTATTTATATGATGGATTACATTGATAGATTTTCATATGTTGAACCAGTCCTGCATCTCTGGGATGAAGATACCTGATCACAATGGATAATTTTTCTAGTGTGTTCTTGGATTCGGTTTGCCAGTATTTTTTGAGGATTTTTGCGTCGATGTTCATGAGTGAGATAGACCTGTAATTCTCTTTCTTGGTTGAGTCTTTGTGTGGTTTAGGTATCAGGGTAACTGTAGCTTCATAAAAGGAATTTGGCAATGCCTCTTCTGTTTCTATATTGTGAAATACTTTAAGGAGTATAGGTATTAGGTCTTCTTGGAAGTTCTGGTAGAATTCTGCATTGAAACCTTCTGGTCCTGGGCTTTTTTGGTAGGGAGGTTTTTGATAACCGCTTCTAATTCTTCGCGACTAACTGGTCTGTTTAGATTGTTCAACTGTTCCTGGTTTAACTTTGGTATATGGTATTTATCTAAAAAAGTATCCATTTCCTTAACATTTTCCAATTTTGTGGCATATAGGCTTTTGTAGTAAGATCTAATGATTCTCTGAATTTCCTCTGTGTCTGTGGTTATGTCCCCCTTTTCATTTCTGATCTTATTAATTTGCAAATTCTCTCTCTGCCATTTGATTAGCTTGGATAGTGGTTCGTCAATCTTGTTGATTTTCTCCAGGAACCAGCTTTTTGTTTCATTGATTCTTTGTATTGTTTTCTTTGTTTCTATTTTGTTGATTTCAGCCCTCAGTTTGATTATTTCCAGTCTTCTACTCCTCCTAGGTGAGTCTGCTTCTTTTTTTTCTAGAGCTTTCAGGTGGGCTGTTAAGTCTCCAATGTGAGCTTCTCTGTTTTCTTTAAGTGGGCACTTAGTGCTATGAACCTTCCTCTCAGGACTGCTTTCATAGTGTCCCATAAGTTTGAGTATGTTGTTTCTTTATTTTCATTGAATTCCAGGAAGACTTTAATTTCTTTCTTTATTTCTTCCTTAATCCAGGTATGGTTCAATAGTTGACTGTTCAGTTTCCATGACTTTGTATGCTTTCTGGGAGTAGCATTATTGTTGAATTCTAACTTTAATCCATGGTGATCTGATAAGACACAGGTGGTTACTAATATTTTTTTGTAACTGTGGATGTTTGCTTTGTTACCGACTATGTGGTCGATTTTTGTGAAGGTTCCATGAGCTGCAGAGAAGAAGGTATATTCTTTCCTATTTGGATGGAATGTTCTATAGATGTCTGTTAAGTCCATTTGATTCATTACCTCCATTAATTCTCTTATTTCTCTGTTAGGTTTCTGTCTGATTGACCTGTCCATTGGTGAGAGAGGAGTGTTGAAGTCTCTTACTGTTAGTGTGTGCGGTTTGATGGCTGCCTTGAATTTTAGCAATGTTTCTTTTATGTACGTGGGTGCTTTTATATTAGGGGCATAGATGTTCAGGATTGAGACTTCATCCTGATGAACTGTTCCTGTTATGAGTATAAAATGTCCCTCTCCATCTCTTCTGATTGATTTAAGTTTGAAGTCAACTTTGTTAGAGATTAGTATGGCCACACCTGCCTGTTTCTTAGGTCCATTTGCTTGATAGGCCTTTTCCCAGCCCTTTACTCTGAGTAGGTGCCTGTCTTTGTGGTTGAGGTGTGTTTCTTGTAAACAGCAGAATGTTGGATCCTGTTTTCTTATCCAATCTCTTAGCCTGTGCCTTTTTATAGGTGAGTTGAGTCCATTGACATTAAGTGATATTAATGACCACTGGTTGTTAACTCCGGTCATTTTTTTTTAGTCGTAGAGTTTGTGTGTTTCCCTTCTTTGTTTGTGTTGGTGAAGGGTCTCTAGATGTCTGAGTTATTGTGGTCATTGTTGGACTCCTTGGTTAGTGATTTTCCTTCTATTACTTTCTGTAAGGCTGGATTTGTGGCTGCGTATTGTTTAAATTTGTTTTTATCCTGGAAAATTTTATTTTCTCCATTTATAGTGAATGAAAGCTTGGCTGGGTATAGTAATCTGGGCTTGCACCCATGGTCTCTCAGTTTCTGCAGTACATCTATCCAGGACCTTCTGGCTTTCATGGTTTCCATGGAGAAGTCAGGTGTAAGTCTGATAGGTTTACCTTTATAAGTAATTTGGCCTTTTTCCTTTGCAGCTCTTAATATTCTTTCCTTATTCTGTATGCTTTGTGTTTTGATAATTATATGGCAAGGGGATGGTTTTTTTTGATCCAGCCTATTCGGTGTTCTGTATGCTTCTTGAACCTTCATAGGTATATCTTTCTTTAGGTTGGGAAAGTTTTCTTCTATAATTTTATTAAATATATTTTCTGGACCATTGAGCTGCCCTTCTTCTCCTTCTTCTACTCCTATTATTCTTAGGTTTGGTCTTTTTATTGTGTCCCATATTTCCTGAATGTTTTGTGATGAGAGTTTGCTGGACTTGCTGTTTTCTTTGATCAGTGTGTTTATTTTCTCTATGGTATCTTCAGAATCCGAGAGTCTTTCTTCTATCTCTTGTATTCTGCTGGTTATGCTTGTTTCTGTAGTCCCTATTCGTTTACCTAGATTTTCCATGTCCAGCCGGCCCTCTGTTTGTATTTTCTTCTTTGCCTCCATTTCAGTTTTCAGGTCTTGAACTGTTTCCATTATCTGTTTGATTGTTTTTCCTTGGTTTTCTAGGGTATCATTCACTGATTTATTCAATTCTTCAAACTTTCTGTTATATTTCTCATCCATTTCTATAAGGGCGTTTTTTACATGCTGTTTAAGGGTGTCAATCACTTTCATGAAGTCAATCTTTTCTCCTTCTTCTTGATTAAGGGGTTCTTGTCCTCCCATTGTGAGGTCGCTTGTTTCTGGTGGCTTCATGTTGCCTTTCAGCTTGTTGGGGGACTTCTTGCCTTGACGTCGGCCCATCTCTTCCTCCAAATGCTCCCTATGGATCTTCTTTAACCGGATCAGGTCTCCTAGCCTACCCAATGCTGGCTCTCCCCAATGTTGGCTCTCCTGGCGCCGAGAGATCAGGCCTCCGTGCTGGTTGGGCAGCTCGCAAACAAAGCACCTACCCCGCTTGGTGCAGGCAGGCCATAGAAACAAAGGAACTGCTGCCCGCCCGGTAGCCCGGAGTACTCGGACCCAGCGCCCAGATAGGCTGGGCTGGGCGATGCCACGCGCCAAAAGAGGGCGGTGGGATTTAACCCATTTCTGTTAATCTGTTTATCACCATGAGGTTGTGGCTTACGGGGAAAGATTCAGCATGTCTGACCTGACAGCTCCATGGCAGCTCTCTGGCTCACATACCCTCTCAATATATCTCTTTAACCCTGGCTTTGTTCTGTTAAGCTATTGGCTGAAAGCAGCTTCTTTTTAACAAATGGCAATACAACACATTCACAGCATACATCACCTCCCTCATCAGAAGAGGGTGTCAGATCCCTAAAATTGGAGTTAATGATTGATTGTGAGCCAATATGTGGGTGCTGGGAACTGATCCCAGGTTCTCTGCTGTAACGCCTGCACCTGCATTACTCTCTCTGCACAGTTTGCTCATCACTGTACCCTGTGAGAGCCAGGAAAGGGTCTGGAGATTGAGCAAACAAACAAGAGACCTCGGTCATTTGAAAGGAGATCAGCCAAATGCCATTTATTCAAACTTAGAAAAACCCTTAAATACCTAGATGATGCACAATGGAATACCCACCAGGCAGGTAGGCCTTCAACATGGTTAAATAATTCCATGTAAAACCTGAGAAGGCTTGAAAAGGAATTCTAGACACAAATATAGAGTTTAACACAGCTTTTTGCTGTTTGCTGGAGGCGAACCACAGAGAGATTGTCCTGGCTCAGCAGTCAACACGGGAAAACAAAGGCAGTTTTACAATATTGGCTTTCTGTGCTGTGTCACAAGCACAAACTCTGTCTCTTGCAGGAGACAGAGAATGTGGATGAGGTTTGTGAGCTGATTGCTTGATGGCAACATGGACCAGCAATGTGCCTGGAAGTTGGTCAGTGTGCTTGGCTCAGAGACACAAGCAGCTCTGCCATACTGGAATGTGAAGATCTTGGGTAGGAACATAATAACATAATAACAGCACAGCTTATGTTTTTAGAATGGGCAGGCAAACAGATGGTACCGTATTCCCCTTACTAATGGAACAATATAAGTTTTTAAGAAGCACTTAGCATTTTAAGAAGTACTCCAGGACAGAAAAGAATTACAGATTTACAAAAGGACAGATTCAGACATGAACAAACACGAAATGGGTCACAGTGTTGAATAAATGTACGTAGGCTTGGGAGAGAGAAGAAAAAGAGTATAGAAAGTCATAAAATTAATGCTTTAGAAAAGGGGTAAAGACTTTAAAGAGACAGAGTAAATTAATCAGAGTAAAAATAAGCCATGGAAAAATGGAAAATTAAGAGTCTGCATTATGTTATTGTATTATTTTTGAATTTTTTGAGTTTGAAGGAGCTAAGTACAGAAAGATATTTCATTATATGGGCTGCTAAGCTAAACCAGCATATATTATATTATATGGTAGTATATTATAAATGTATTTTGAATTCAGAATTTGGGTCTAAGGATATGGTGCTTTGGAAGAGAGGTTCTTCTTTTGTTTTCACATAAGATGAAAACCTGCGGATTGCTTCCACCCCAATATGGTTTCATGGACTTCCTGGAAGGTTTTCCATGAATACCATCAAAAAATTACTTCGCACAACTGCTGACTGAGATGAATCTAGCACACAAGACACACCATGAAAGACCTGATTAATGGTGCCCCCCATACAGTAGAAAGAAATATGGAGGAAAATAACTGTGCCCATATTCCCAGATATTGTATACAAATGTTCTTTTACATTTAAAGGAGATATAATATAGATATATATACTTCAAATTGATATGGATCTTGGTTTATTGATATAGTAAGATTCTCTTATTGTATGTATATTTCTACTCTTGATTGAGGTGTTGGGATTGTGAAGTTTATTTAAAATATAAAATATATAATTAAGAAATATTAATTAATAGATAGTCATCTATACTAGTCAAGTTTGTAGTCATGTTAGTTAGATTTTCCAGATGTGCATAGATATATTTCAGATGGATAGGCATTCTTAATCTCTTTCAAAGAAAGTGACTGAACTGTCTTTGAAATTTCCTGCTTCATAGAAAAGTCTGCTCGATACTATGGGCTTCTAGGCTGAAGATGGATGCCCCAACGATAAAGAAGAACTATGGGTGACTGTCCAGGCAGTGAGATGACTCTGTCATTTCTAGAGTTTGGAAGTTGCTTACAATGCACTTCCTGTTTACTTAGGTAATATTATATCCTTCTGGAGTTTTTGATGGAGTTAAAGAACAGATAGTTATTATTGTAGTTTTCCTTTTTATGATAAAAGATGAGGTAGATATAAATATGGTAACTGTATTTCTTCCTTGATAACTGTGTTGTCATATGCAATTTTACTATGTTAAAGCATTCCTTTTTGTTAAACAGAAACGGGGAAATGGTGTAGGAGTTTATTCTTTTCATGTGTTGCCTTCATTGGGTAATGAATAAAGAAACTGTTTTGTTCCTTAGAGGGCAGGACTTAGGTAGGCGTCGAAGACAGAACTGAATGCTGGGAAGAAAGGTAGAGAGAGAGCCACCATGGAGCCACCAGAGGAAGACATACTGAATATTTCCTAGTAGGCCACAAACTCGTGGTGATATGTAGTTTAATAGAAATGAGTTAAATCAATATATGAGAGTTAGCCAATAAGAGGCTAGAGATAATGGGCCAAGAAGTGTTTTAATTAATAAAATTTCTGCGTGGTTATTTCAGATGTAAGCTAGTCGGGCAACCAGGACAAACAAGTGGGCCTCTCCCCTTCAACAAAAGAGTGGTATATGCTGCTGCCAAGTGCCAGGCCATCTGCATTTTACTATGCTCACAGAACTTCCTGGGCACCTTTTGGGTTTCTTCACAGTTACACAAGCCACACAGTACTTCCTCAGAATTAGCCTGAAAACAAGTGGGATGAGCTTTGTGAATGGAACATGTGGAATGCTGAAGGAATCATGATTGTGAAATCAGGCTCAGTATGAGTTCGAAAGGCTTTGGAACACAAATGTGCAACCTGCTGGACAAATATTCACATCCTGTCAAGGAGTCATTTCTCCATTCTCTTCTACTTCATTGTCCAGATGTCACCCAGGGTACATTCTCTCAAGCACAGTGCTAGAGCCTGGGCCAGTCGTAGTATGTCTCTCACCAGCCCAGGTGCATGCAAAGGCAAGAAAATGGACCCTTCCTCATATGTGCAGCAAACACTCAGGATGCTGTAGACATCTTCCTGTATTTTCTTAAAATCCACATTGAGCTCTGAGAATGCACTGGGGAAGGTGGAGAGATCCTAGCATGGATGCTCTTCAGAATAGGTCAGTCACAGCATCCTGAACCTGGACTGTGCCAAGAACCCATTTAGGCACCCAGCAAAGGTAAGGCTGTATTCATGGGGGGATTTACTCATGCCCTGAGTTCTGCAGGTTTCTCAGCAAGTTTGTGAAGGAAGGAGTTCATCATTGTAAAAACAGGGAGCACTGAATGAGCTTTGTTCAAAGGGAGGTGAGAAAGAGGAAGGATTCCAGGGACAGAAGGACAAAAGACTTGTTGGGGAAGAGGTAGGTCTGAGAAAGAAGGTAAGCATGGAATCATGAGGGCACAATGAATGTGTCTTCAGGGATGCCGTCTGGGTCTACCTCTAGGAAAAAGGATTTTATTGCTGTGAAGAGACACCATGACCATGGCAAACATTACGAAAGAAAACAGTTACTTTGAGCAGGATTACATGTCAGAGGTTTAGTCCATTATTGTGAGGAAGAGGTAATTAGTGAGCCACTAGGTCTATCTTGAGCTTCTCCGATCTCAAAGCCCACCACCAAGTGAAATGCTTCTTCAACAAGGCCACACATACTTCAAAAATGCCACACCTCCAAAAATGCCACTCTCTATGAGTCTATGAGAACATTCAGACCACCACAGTAGTTACAGAATGCATCGATAAGTCTTACTCATGGCTGTTTCCTCTCAACCAACAAGGTAGATATGGAGAATGGGAGACAGGGCTGGGCGTGGCAAATCTCACATGTAATCCCAGCATACAAGACATGGAGGCAGAGAAATTTCTGAATTTTCTTTCACTCTGGTCTACTTATGAATTCTGGGACAGCCATAACTACATTGTGTAGCTCAAAACAAAAACAAAACATAATGGAAACTGAAGGCAGAATGTCTGGGTTCCCCTACACAACCGACTAAATTTCACAGCCTTTAAGCTTGTTCCAACTTCTCTTCTCTCAGAGCTTGATATTCACAGTTGGTCCCATGTACACTGTGATGGTTGCCACATGAAGTGTGCTCCTGTAGGTTTGACTAGCTCAGACATATGAATGAGGTGGGATTTGGCCCATGGTGCTGATCAGGCAGGATGGAATGCTACAGCTCAGGGGCATTCACCATGTTCTTGATCCATTCCTTGACAGGCACCTACATGGTGCCTCTCCATCCCAGTCTTAACTTCCATCAGAGTCAGTGAACTATAGCAATGGCGGCCCATTTCTCTTTTCCTGTTTTATCTGGATTTGGGGACATACCTTCAGCAGGCATTGTAATTCTCAAGCTCCATGCTGGGATTCTGTTTGGAATCCATTGTTCAGGCTTTTGGGGTCAAATCTCAGGGCACATCTGTTAGTGATTTTACATGGAATGCAGCTATGCACACTGAAGACAATATTTACATGCATATATGTGTTCATGTGTGTATGCACATATGTATTTATATATAGTAAAACTCACTTATAATTACATTATCCAAGTAAATATGTGGTGTGTGAAATGTCACAATTCCCTCTGTCCTGTACCCTACAAATAGATAGATGACAGATAGATAGATAGATAGATAGATAGATAGACAGACAAGACAGGTGCTGTACGCAGTCTTGAGAATTTCATGGGTTCTAAGTGATGTTACATTTCACTGCTTGTGTGAATGTACCCAGAACATGCAACATTAACAGGATGGCTGATACAGAAATCATAGCACCTGTCTAATGGTTAAAGGGTCCCACAGGTGTTCACAGCCCCTTCTCCTTGTTATCACCAGAAGGAGAGGGACTGCCCCATCTGCACACCCTCACTGAAAATCCAACGGTCCCTGTAGCTTGTGGCCAGAGCCTGGGTCCTTGTCCTCCTTGTCTTTGCATCTCAAAAACAGGCTCAGAACCCTTCAGGAAGCTGCTAATGTTGAGAAGGCTCTGAAATACTGAGCATGCTCCTTTACTCTCTGGCTTTAGGGCTGCATCCTGTAGAATGAGGCTGTTCACGTGACAGTCTCCCTCTGCCTGGCTCTTTCTCTCTCTTCAGGTAACCTAGGCAACCACACACTCCATCCTGTCAGAAAAAATCCCTTTTTCTCGCAGGCTATTGATTTCCTCTGGCACAGTGGTTTCAGGAAGAGATTTAAAAACTACATCTCTCGCGGGCTGGCAGGCGGCCGGGCGGCAGCATGACGGAGCCAAGCGGAGCCGAGATGAGGTCCCAGATTCGGGTCACCGTCAAGACCCCCAAGAACAAGGAGGAGATCGTGATCTGCGATCGAGCCTCGGTCAAGGAGTTCAAGGAGGAAATCTCCCGGAGGTTTAAGGCTCAGCAGGATCAGCTGGTCCTGTTCTTCGCAGGCAAGATCCTCAAGGATGGAGACACACTGAATCAGCATGGGATCAAGGATGGTCTCACGGTCCATTTAGTCATCAAGACCCCTCAGAAGGCTCAAGATCCAGTGGCCACTCCTGCTTCTCCCCCATCCACTCCCGACTCTGCCTCTGCACCCTCCACCACACCTGCCTCCCCTGCTGCCCCCGCCCAGCCCTGCGGCTCTGGCAATGCCACTTCAGATTCTGGCAATGGAGGAGGACCCTCTCCAGTGGCTGCAGAGGGGGCCCCAAGTGCCACTGCATCGATTCTCTCTGGCTTTGGGGGCATCCTTGGCCTAGGCAGTCTGGGCCTGGGTTCTGCCAACTTCATGGAGCTACAGCAACAGATGCAGAGACAGCTCATGTCCAACCCTGAGATGCTGACACAGATCTTGGAGAACCCCTTGGTCCAGGATATGATGTCAAACCCTGACCTGATGCGCCACATGATCATGGCTAACCCGCAGATGCAACAGCTGATGGAGAGGAACCCTGAGATCAGCCACATGCTCAACAACCCCGAGCTCATGAGACAGACAATGGAGCTTGCTCGGAACCCAGCCATGATGCAAGAAATGATGCGGAACCAGGACCAGGCCCTCAGCAACTTGGAAAGCGTTCCTGGAGGATATAATGCCCTCCGCCGCATGTACACCGACTTCCAGGAGCCCATTCTCACAGCTACTCGGGAACAGTTTGGCAACAATCCCTTCTCTTCCCTGGCCGGGAACTCCAACAGCACATCTTCCCAGCCTCTTCGGATTGAGAATCGAGAGCCCCTCCCTAACCCCTGGAGCCCCTCGCCCCCCACCTCCCAGGCCTCCGGGTCCGGTGGGGAGGGCACCGGAGGATCGGGGACCAGCCAGGTGCACCCGACAGTCTCGAACCCCCTTGGGATCAATGCGGCTAGCCTGGGGTCAGGCGTGTTCAACAGCCCAGAAATGCAGGCGCTCCTCCAGCAGATCTCTGAAAATCCCCAGCTGATGCAGAATGTGATCTCAGCCCCTTACATGCGCAGCATGATGCAGACACTCGCCCAGGACCCTGACTTTGCTGCTCAGATAATGGTGAATGTCCCGCTGTTTGCGAGGAATCCACAGCTTCAGGAGCAGCTACGCCTGCAGCTCCCTGTGTTCCTGCAGCAGATGCAGAACTCAGAGTCGCTCTCCACCCTCACCAATCCCCGGGCCATTCAGGCCTTGCTTCAGATCCAGCAGGGCCTGCAGATCCTACAAACTGAAGCCCCTGGGCTGGTACCAAGCCTTGGCTCCTTTGGGACATCCCGGATGCCTGTACCCCTGGCAGGCAACTCTGGGTCTGCAGCCGAGGCCCCCACGCCCTCCCCAGGCCTACCAGGCACGCCTCCTCCCATGGCAGGTTCCAGTGCCCAGCAGCAGATGATCCAGCTTCTGGCTGGAAGTGGAAATTCACAGGTGCCGATACCAGAAGTGAGATTTCAGCAGCAGCTGGAGCAGCTCAATTCCATGGGCTTTGTCAACCGTGAAGCTAACCTACAGGCCCTGATTGCCACAGGCGGGGACATCAATGCCCCTATTAAGAGACTCCTGGGGTTCCAGCTCTCCTGATCCCTTGGCCCTTGCCTCCTGCCTTCCCCAGCTCCCAGTGCCAGCCTTTGGCTCCTCTGTCAAACCCTACCTTCTGTAGCCTTCTTTGACCTCTACAAACAACAGGGTGGATCTGGAGGCCTGGGCCCAGCCCCATAGCTCTGTTCAAGTGTTTTGATTTTGTTGCTGTCTTATGAAATCCTTCCTCCTGGACCTCCAAGCAGAACTATTTAGTTTGTACAGTTGGGTCATTTGGCCCTACCTCCTTGCCCACAGTACTTTGGCAATGTGCAGTCTTCTCCCAGGGTCTGAGAGAGGACCCCTCTGGCTCCCCAGAGTCTTCCGTAGGCACCACTACGATGGAGGAAGGTCATTGGCTAATAAAGAAACTGCCTTTGCCCATCTGATAGGGCAGAATTTAAATAGACGGAGTAAACAGAACAGAATGCTGGGAAGAAGAGGAAGTGAGCTCAGAAATCATGCAGCTCCTCCCAGAGCCAGATGCGATGAAGCAAGCCGCCAAGTCAGACATGCTGAATCTTTCCCGGTAAGTGCACCTAGTGGTGCTACACAGATTATTAGAAATGGGCTAAATTAATACATGAGAATTAGCCTAGAAGAGGCAAGATATAATGGGCCAGGCAGTGTTTAAAAGAATACAGTTTGTGTGCTGTTATTTTGGGGCATAAGCTAGCCAAGCAGCCAGGCTGTGAAAAGAGGCCCACAGCCCTCTCAACAGAATGGCACCCAACATGGATAACTTAGTCCACAGAAAGCCTGAGAAACATTGGGAAAGAATAGAGTAAAGCATGTTTTCTTGGTAGCAGCAATTTCTCGGGTCTGCTCTGCTTGCTAGAGGCAAGCAAGTGCTCTCATCTAAGAGAGGCTTCCTGACTCAGCTTTTTTTCTTTTTTTTTTCTGACTCAGCTTTAGCTGCAAAACCCTGCAGCTCATTAAGAGGTCCTGCCATGAAACACTTAAATGGTATTGCTAAAGCTGACTGCATGCTTGTTTGTTTTCAGCCATAGCAGGGAAAAAGTTGTGCTGTTTTATTGAAAATGCTGGATTTCTGGTCTGTCCTGCCAGGGCAAACTCTGACTCTTTCAGGCAGTCAGTCCAAATGAGTGTGATCTGTGAGAAGAATGCTGCAACTGGCTTGCTAGAAGAGACTTTGAAACACCACAGAGTTGTGGCGATAAAAATGGCTCCAGCAGTACCTCTGCCATGAGGCTGGAAAGCTAAAAAATGGGCTGGATCTAGCCAGAAAAAGCCACGGCTTTAATCCTACCCATATTGGTCAGTAATTTAAAGGCTCATGTGGTCAGAATGAGAGAGAGAGATACAGTAAAGAGAGATTCAAAAACAAAACAAAAAAAAACTTTAAATGATTTACAGTGTGTTAAAAATATATGCAGGGTAAAAGTTAAAGTTCTTAAAGTAAAAAACAAAAAAAGGAAGAACGAGAGTAGTTGGGTGTGTTAGTACACACCTTTAATCCCAACACTTGGGAGGCAGAGGTAGTTTGACCTCTGTGACTTAAAGGTGTGGTAGCACACGCCTTTAATCCCAATGCCTGGGAGGCAGAGACAAAGGGATCTCTGAGAGTTCAAGGACAGCCTGGTTTACAGAGTTATTCCAGGACAAAGATACACAGAGAATATAAAATAAAAGTAGAAATAAATGAAATAGAGGTTAAAACAAAGCTGCGCAAAGATGGAAAATACACAGAGAATCTTGATACTATATGCTATTATGCTCTCTTTGAATTGTTTGAATGCTGAGGAAGGAGCAACAGATGCTAAAAGATATTTATTTATAAATGCTGCTGAACTAATCCAACATAGATAATTTGAAAATCCCTTGACTTTGGAATTGGGATCTAAGGACATGATGTTTTGGAAAGGAGTTTCTTCTTTTGTTTTCACAGAGGATGAGACCCTGTGGATTTCTTCTATTCCAATATGGTATGACAGACCACGCACTCCTGAAGGGTTGCTGTGAACACCTTTAAAAAATTACTTCACTTGACTGCTGACTGAGATGAATCTAGCACACAGGTTATCCCATAAAAAAAACCTAAATAACAGCGCCCCCATTCAGCAGGAAGCAGTTTGGAGAGAAATAACTGCGCCCATATTCCCAAAAAAATGTTTATAAATGTTCTTTTACATTTAAAGGGGGATATGGTATAGATATAAATAATTTGCACTTGTATAAATTTTCCCTTATTGATAGAAATTTAAGGTCAATTTTATTATATGTATGCCTATTTTTGATCTTGATTAAGGTATTTTGATTGTGTAGTCATTTAAAAATGTAATGTATAATTAGGAAATATAGGTTGTTAATGGATAATCATTGATAATAGTTAGGCTTGTAGTCCTGTTAGATTTTCTAGATATATAGAGATATATTTCAGTTAGATAGACATCCTTCATATCTTTCAAAGACTGTAGAATATGGCATTTAATCTTTTAATAACTTAGGGTTTTCATGACAATGAGAAACGTCTGCTCCTGGCAGCACCAATATACTTCAAAAGGAAGATGGGCATCGAAGAGGCACCTTATGGAGTTTGATAGCCATTTGGGCAAGAAACTGCTCTTGCCTGGATTATTGCATAAACTGGACACAGAGAACCTGCAGAGAGAGTACTGCTGAACTTGCCTAAAGGTGAGATGATCTTTCAGCGTTCCTGATTCATGAAAGAGTCTGAGAGACATTCTGCAGGACACAGCAGATAGTGACTGAACTGCCTTTGAAATTTCCTGCTTCATGGAAATGTCTGCTGGATACTATGGGCCTGTAGGCTGAAGATGGATGCCCCAATGGTGCAGAGGAACTTTGGGTGACTGTCCAGGCAGCGAGATGTCTCTGGGATTTCTAGAGTTTTGTAAGTTGTTTACTTCTCATTTACTTAGGTAATATTATATCCTTCTGGAGTCTTTGATGGAGTTAAAGAATATATACATAGTTATAGTTTTCCTTAGTTATGATAAAAGATAAAGTAGATGTAAATATTGTAACTGTAATTCTTACTTGATAACTATTCTGTTATATGTAATTTTGCTATGTTAAAGTTAAAGCCTTTCCTTTTTGTTTAAAAAGAAAAAGAAGAAATGATGGAGGAAGGTCATTGGCTAATAAACTGCCTTGGCCCATCTGATAGGGCAGAATCTAGATAGGCAGAGTAAACAGAACAGAATGCTGGGAAGAAGAGGCAGTGAGCTCAGAAATCGTGCAGCTCCTCTCAGAGTCAGACACGATTAAGCAAGCCGCCAGGTCAGACATGCTGAATCTTTCCAGGTAAGCACACCTAGTACACAGATTATTTGAAATGGGCTAAATTAATACATGAGAATTAGCCTAGAAGAGCCGAGATATAATGGGCCAGGCAGTGTTTAAAAGAATACAGTTTGTGTGTTATTTTGGGTCATAAGCTAGCCAGGCAGCCCGGAGCCGGGCTGTGGAAAGAGGCCCGCAGCTCCGTCAACACCACTAGGCTTTAGCTTGCCCTACATTTGCTCTAGCTCTCCTCTTCTCCTTCTGCACCTCAGCCCAGCCAGGGTGTAGATTTTACTCTCTGGAGAGGAGCTGATGAACTGCTGTAGTTTTCTTTCTCTACACCTCTTGCACATTCACCCAGCATTTTCTGATGGGCTCCTTTGGGACTCTCAGGCAGGAAGAAAGATTCGTGTCCTCTTGCCCAAAGGGAGCCATGAGCCACCACTCTGGGCAGGATTGCCAATAACAGGCAAGACCAGCAGAGGCTGATGCTGGGCAGTTCCTGGAGACAGGGACTTGGGGAGACAGCCTGAGCTGGAGGCTGGGAAGTTCAGATTGAGAGTTGGGGTCTAGAAACACGAATAGATTTCAGGTTGGAGAACCAGACCCAGGCCTGTCAGGAGAGAGAGGGAATGATGGAATTTCAATTGAAGAGCTCAACAGAGCTGAGCAGTGTGGCCCACAAGGAGCCAGGTTGGTTCTATTGTCTCCGACATATGTGTTTATGCACACACACGTTTCCATGTGCCCAGGACCTACCTAAATCCTAAGGCTCCATTACTTCTAGCCCCACTCCTAGAAGATATGGGGATTGGATCTTTCTTAGCAGTGTGAAGAATTTGTATCTGTGCATACATGTGTGTTCACCCAGGATGAGGAAAATGTGTTCTTTGTTGGTTTCTGGTTCACAGCTTTGTCAACAGAGATGAGAGGATAACAAGGGCCAGCCTACTGGAGAAATACAGCATTGGGAGAGCTGAATCTCCTGGGTTCCTGGGTGTTTCTCCTAAAGACAGTGGCTCTGACTGAGACCCTTGCCACTATTATTCTTTTGCTGGAAAAAAAAAACAGTGAGGTTTCTCTTCCAGAGCTTGTGCTTTCCAATTCCTTGCTGTTTCCCTCTAGGCCAGAAAGTTCTATCTGAGGAAGGGATGGGAATGATGATGGAACTCGGCTTAGCTCAGCTGGAGTACTGAGAAGGCTCTCAGCACGTTCTCTCTGCCTTGTGGTTTGGCTAATTGGAGGAGCTCTGGCTGAGAGGTAAAGAAAGAAAGGAATTCTGCTCCAGTTGGGGAAGGGTCCCAGCAGTTCAGACATGGCTGCCCTTTTGCTCTCTTACTCCCATCACCTACAATGAACTTGTAAATAAATGATTTTTGTTGTGAGCGTAAAAAAATAAAATAAAATAAAAAATTAAAACTACACCTCTGCCACAATCTCCTGTCCAGAGTCCTCACAGGGCCTCAAGATGAGTCATGACATTTGAGAACATGTCTCTCCAACATGTCACAATTCCCTCTGTTCTGTGCAATAGGAGATAGAAAGATAGATAGATAGATAGATAGATAGATAGATAGATAGATAAGACATGTGCGGTACACAGTCTTGAGAATTCCATGGATTCTAAGCAATGTTCCATTTCACCACATCTATGAATGTACCCAGCACATGCAACATTAACAGGATGGCCAACACAGAAAGAATAGCGTCTGTCTAATGGGAAGGTGGTTCCACAGGAGTTCACAGAACCTTCTCCTTGTTACCACCAGAAGGAGAGGGACTGCCCCATTTGCACACCTTCACTAAAAATCCAACGGTCCCTGTAGCTTGTGGCCAGAGCCTGTGTCTTTTTCCTCCTTGTCTTTGCATCTCACAAACAGGCTCAGACCCCTTCAGGAAGCTGCTAATGTTGAGAAGGCACTGAAATACTGAGCATACTCCTCCACACTCTGACTTTAGGGCTGCATCCTGTAGAATGAGGCTGTTCATGTGACAGTCTCCCTCTGCCCTGGCTCTTTCTCTCTCTCCAGGTAACCTAGGCAACCACACACTCCATCCTGTCAGAAAAATCACTTTTTCTCGCAGGTTATTGATTTCCTCTGGCACAGTGGTTTCAGGATGAGATTTTAAAACACCTCTGCCACCACCTCCTGTCCAGAGTCCTCACAGAGCCTCAAGCTGAGTCATGACATTTGAGAACATGTCCCCCAACCTCTCTTGAGAGAAAATGAAAATGGTAGGGTAGGGAAAAATTTCTGTCTATTTCACAAGGGATGGGAGAGGGTGGCACGACACAGACCTAGAGGTAAATCATGTTGCATTGATGAAAGGTATTCCAATCACATCACCATGACAACTGCAATCAAGGCATAATTGGAGTCTCTCTTTTAGCACCAGCGTTTAAAACATGCGTGAGGGTTTGACAGCAGAAGCACCACACACCTAAGATGCTCGAAAGTGCTCATGAAGATGCTGCCTGCTACCTTGTGAGTGTGAGAAACACATCCTGATCTGATCATCCTAGAAATTGCCCACCAGAGAGGGTGAGGCAGGAAGGGGGAGCACACTGTGGTTCGGGGCGCCATTACTCGGGAAAGGGCTAGTATTTTGTGAGGTAGAATGCAATTAATCAAAACTTTATGGCTTTGGGCGGGGGAGCCAAGGGGCTGGTAAACTGTCTGGCGCAAGGGCAAGAACTTCTGAGGTTGGATCCCTGAGCACTCACTCAAAAGGTAGCTTGGTGGGGCACTCCCAAAATCCTAGGGCTGATAGACAGAGAGAACAGGATTTCTGGGGCTGGCTATCTACCTGATCGAGACACACTGGTAAGCTCTAGGATCCTACAATAAAACTGTCTCAGAACACATGATGGAGAGCAATAGAGTAACACGCCCAGAGCCAACCTCGGACCTCCACCCACACAGGCATGAGGGCCCACAGTCACACACACGCACAGACACTCAGTCATCCAGTGCACATATATAATTGTATGAAGGAGATAAAGGCGATGAATCAGTAGTCATGGTCAAGTGAGGGCTCCAGCAGGACTCGAATAACTGAGGGCAAAGTAAAGGGTCCCCACAGAAGACCACCTCTAGGGGAAGCAAGGATCATTGGTGCCGACTCCAGTGACCACTTAGATGACTCTGAGAGTCCTTGGCCAAAAACACAGTGTTGTTATCTATATAGGGCATGATCTTTTGCAGGGTATGGGGCAGTGGGGCTGACAGCTGAGCCTGGGCCCTCTTGTCAGAAGGTCCTGTATCCAGCATGCCAAGAGAGTCACAGCACATCCTGTAGTTGGTTGAAGTGAGTCACTGGAATCTCCAGGGAGGTGGATGTTAGAGCGAATGGTTCAATGACCCCCATCCTGCTCTATCACTGACTTTGAAACTTTACCATTGTGTATTCTAAAGGGCAGCATGTGCTGATGCTGGATGCAGAGGGGATAACAGGAAGACCTACAGGTAGTTGAGGAATCAGGGAGGGGTAAATGTGACCAGAAGAAAACACAGCACCTACTACAGGACATGCACTGTGGAAAAGGAAAAACATGACCATTGCTGTGCCAAGGGGAGAAATCATTGAAAAGAAAGCACGCAAACTGAACTATAATGACAATTTGGGTCATCACCTAGTCAGTCGGGGGACTGAGAAGATGTGTTACAAAACTCAAAATGTGCAGAACAAACAAGTTGCCCCCTGGATTAGGATGGAGACCACTACACATTTTCTTCACCTCTCAAAGTCTCAGACAAAACCACATGATGACATCCCAGTCCACATTAACAACAGGAGGCAGGTGATCATAGAAGAGAACATGTTTACACATTTGGAACAGGGCATTTCAAGCTGTCTGGTTCAAGCAGAACAGGACGCCACAGACTTGAGTAGAGAAAATCAGTTCAATGTCAGGCAAGTGAAAATAACTTGTACACCCTGGCACATCCCTCTGATCAGACAGAGATACAGGTGCACTGTCCAGGGACTGCAGGTCACAGGGCATGTGAGAAGGAAGGACAAACAGTAAAGCAAGTAACACATCTCAAAGATTCTCTCCTTGTTTCCCAGTACACAGCAGGCTCTGCCTCTCATGGTTAAATGGCCAGGAACAAGTTTTACCCTGCCAGGATGCCTTTGCCCTCAAAACTGCCAGGGCACCCCATAATGGCTGGTAGGGATGTGTTTTCAGGCCTTCAATAGCTTCCTCTATCATTCCAAAGCTACACACTGGCTGCTGCAGAGTGGTTGCTAGGCAGCAGCCTGGAGCAATGAGCCACATCCTCAGGTGAATAAGGCCACATCCACCCCACCCACCTGTGTGGCATAAAGGCAGCTGAAAGGCTGGTCCTCTTGTCTCTTCAGCAAGGAGGGGTACATTCTGCCCTCCCAGATGTTCGCTTGGATCATCAGAGGCTTTTAGCAACTAAGAAAAAGAGGATGTACAGACTCCCAACCATAAGCTGATAACTAATAAACACATAGAAACTTGCGACTGCTGGATCTTGACTAGTAACAGCAAACTTGAGGGCAAAGTGGCCTCCCCAGCTTTCAGTCTATAACATGAACATACCAAGCCATACATATTTATTGTGGCATTACTACAAAATTCATGAAGTCAGTCCCCACACAAATTCACCAGTGATCACCAAATCTGCTGATAACAATATTGATCAGCAATGTCTAGCACTATGACAATTGCACCCAGACACTCCTGCAGTATAGTCCATACTGACTCCCGAGCCTGCCCATGTCGACCCCAGCATGCATAGTTGAGTTTCTTGTCTCTTTCCCTCCTCATCTACATGAAACTATGCCTTTCCTGAATGGCCAGGGTGTCCTTCAATTATGTATTAATCAGATAAAGAGACAGGGTGTGCAGCGGGGGTGTGATATCTATTAGGATGCACACATTTTTTTTTCTTCAGTAAGTGATACTCACAGGGACCTTACATGTACTTTACAATCTGATCTGTGAAAACATATGGATCTTTATTTTTCCAGGATAGCAACATATTTGGAGGGGTATGTGAACAACTATGGATCATTTATTTATGGTAGGTAAATTACTTGAAAGAGAGCAGGTATTATAGTCAAAAATAACTATTTGTATGGTGTTGATGTTGATGCATAGTCAAATGAAGATCTGTCTTAAGATCACATCGCACAGGAGCCAAACCTACCCAGGTCAAGATTCCCAAGAAGGTAACAACCTTTGCATTGCCACTCACAGGAGGACTAGAAATCCTCTGGGGTAATGTGGAGCGCAGGGGTTGTGTCTGGATAATATTCCAGTACAAGGACAGTGTGGTTGAGGAATTTGAAGGGGGGGCAGGCCATAGGCACATGTAGCCTCTTGGCATGGACATATCAGTCAGGGCCAAGGCATTGAATATCACTACTGAGAAGAAGGGATCACAGAAACCTAGGCCTTGAGGAATGCCTGCCTCAGTGAATGTCAGGTTTGAGTGTTTGGCTAAACCAAGAAGAAAAAGGCAAAAGGAAAATAAATACAACTGGTGGCATAGCCACACCATGGTTTTAGGAGAGCAATGTGGCAGCATTTTCTTACGTCATTCCTGTTGTGCCCTCATTTCAGGAATCATGTCCTGATGCCAGAGTCACCCCAGCACTCTACCATCGAACAGTAGCTCCCCTGTCCTGGAAGCTCAGTGCTGGCAGAGCAAGCACTGAGTGAGATAAGAGGATTGTGGTGGCCCTGTGGTGTATGTGGGTATCCTTCACATGAAAGCAAAGGAGAGCAGGATAACTGCCCCTGCACCCAATGTACGTGCCTCATTCTTAAAGCATCCTATGTCCTCAGGTAACTAGTTTACTAAACTTGTGTGTTCAGAACATAGATTGAAGCAATCATTTAACCCATTTTAGAAATTTATTCTCTTTATTTTAAATTTTTATTTCAGGTATCAATTGTGGATTAGCTTGGCCAAAAACTCACCATGTAGAACAGAAGAGTCTCAAATTTATGGTCATCTTCCTGCTCTGCCACGCTTGGAATTAAAGGAACGAACACTAAGCCCATTAAACATGTGTGAATGTCTGTCTTTCACACACGTACACCTGTACTCACATACGAGCCACATATATACAGTGCTCGCCAGTTGGACTGCATCTGATTATGCTGCTAAGGCTGGCCTCCAGCTCCTCATCCTTCTGCCTCCTAAGTTCCTGTTACAAGATCAGTCTAAAGTGGTAGCCACTCATACTGATCCATAAAGCAGTCATTGTGGGACAAGGTCAAGGGTTTGGGCGCTTAACTTTATAGCAGTGGCTAGGTCGCTGTGGCTGCCGAGAGCTCGCCAGTTCCCTCCCTAGATCCCTGCACTTGCAATGATACTTTGTACGAGTCATCACAATTGCATTCAAAGAAATATTTCTGTGGATATCCTCGATCCTACAGAGCATTCCAGACCTTGGAATGGGGGAATGATGCCCACAAAATATTCTGTTAAGAACTCGATGGCACCTCAGTACCCCCATGGTGGGGTTAGAAGTGATGGCAAAGGCCCAGGTGGAAATTGGATGACAGTAGAGGTACAACAGAACCATGGGACAGCAGTGGAGCTGAAGCTTGGTGGACAAATTCAGAGCTGAGGATTGAAGAGAGGACTTGTGGGATCCTGGGGTTGAGGTTGGATGAATGAAACCAGAGCACGCCAGAGCTGTATCACTCTGGGACAGGAAGATCATGGTTGAAACTGGCAAGTTGGAGATGGCAGAGATCTGGTGGGAGGGGGTATTATCGATGTGGAAGAGGGAAGTTCTAGGCCAGCCAGGCATAGGCACATGTAGCCTCTTGGCATGGACATATCAGTCAGGGCCAAGGCATTGAATATCACTACTGAGAAGAAGGGATCACAGAAACCTAGGCCTTGAGGAATGCCTGCCTCAGTGAATGTCAGGTTTGAGTGTTTGGCTAAACCAAGAAGAAAAAGGCAAAAGGAAAATAAATACAACTGGTGGCATAGCCACACCATGGTTTTAGGAGAGCAATGTGGCAGCATTTTCTTACGTCATTCCTGTTGTGCCCTCATTTCAGGAATCATGTCCTGATGCCAGAGTCACCCCAGCACTCTACCATCGAACAGTAGCTCCCCTGTCCTGGAAGCTCAGTGCTGGCAGAGCAAGCACTGAGTGAGATAAGAGGATTGTGGTGGCCCTGTGGTGTATGTGGGTATCCTTCACATGAAAGCAAAGGAGAGCAGGATAACTGCCCCTGCACCCAATGTACGTGCCTCATTCTTAAAGCATCCTATGTCCTCAGGTAACTAGTTTACTAAACTTGTGTGTTCAGAACATAGATTGAAGCAATCATTTAACCCATTTTAGAAATTTATTCTCTTTATTTTAAATTTTTATTTCAGGTATCAATTGTGGATTAGCTTGGCCAAAAACTCACCATGCAGAACAGAAGAGTCTCAAATTTATGGTCATCTTCCTGCTCTGCCACGCTTGGAATTAAAGGAACGAACACTAAGCCCATTAAACATGTGTGAATGTCTGTCTTTCACACACGTACACCTGTACTCACATACGAGCCACATATATACAGTGCTCGCCAGTTGGACTGCATCTGATTATGCTGCTAAGGCTGGCCTCCAGCTCCTCATCCTTCTGCCTCCTAAGTTCCTGGAAAAGAGACTTGCTGACCCCAATCCACTTATCTTTAAAACTTACCAAGGCGTCAGGGTTTTTAAGCTGAAAACTGAGAACATGGTTTTCGCAACGTTGGGAAATAAACCCACATTATTCCCTAATGGGTTGGTTTTTCCCTAAATAATGTGTTTCTCAAAGGGGATGGGGGTATTCTGCCTGAAGGGAGAAATCCTGCCCATAGTACACTTGACTTGAGCACTCTTCTTCAAACTCTTATCAAAGATTTCAAAGATTGATCTCCAGGATTTCCACACAATGCACTGACAGATTTTCCCCTTGGAGGATCTTGGTGCCAGTCAGCCCACTGAAAATGACCCGGTCCTAGCCATGTTACTCTCCAGTTTGAGAATGCTCAGCACTTATCTCCTATCACTGCCAGCATCAATGGAATGCACCACAGTCCATTTGCAAAAGCTGGCTGCTCTGGCAGTGTTCCAGCTTCAGAATTTGTGGGGAGAACTGCATTATGAATTGAATTCAAGTTGGAGGTTAAATTGGACTAATGCCATTCTGCTTCATCTTCCCTGTGATGAGGCCCTCAGGCCCAAAGAGGTTCTCATTGTGGAATTTCACTCTCTGTCTTTGACACGTATACATGCATAGATCTGAAAAAAAAATCCCTGTAATCAGTCTGCAGCATTACACAAACACATCTTTTATACTTGGGCCAATCGCAGAGTGCTGCAGAGAATAGCCAGGGACCACCACGTGCCCACAACAGTTTCAAAGAAAAGACAGTCCTTTCATAACTGGATATCGCCAGGCAATGAAAGACTGTTGTGCATTTGCTGAAGTGCAAACAAGGCCACACAGAGAGCTCTGAAATCACAAGGATGTGTCTCAAGTCAATATCAATATGAGAACTCTCAGAACATGAAGGAGACTCAAGACTGAAGATAAGCTGTAGGAAGCTCATGTCCCCAGTCCTGAGAAACAGGGATACTACTAGATCAAGCGTTGTTAAAGAGAGTGGCAATGAAGGTTATGGTTGCAACTATTCAGTCTTATTTGGTGAGTAACTTACCAGCATGTTGTCCCTGAATGTGACATTACTGCCTTGCACCTTGTCACTAGCAAGAAAGAAGACCCGGTCTGATCTCATACTTACAGTGACTCCTGAGAGATGTCTACATAGGAAATATCTTCTATTCCATTCATGGACTTTAGCTGGGTTTATATTTATTTGTGTATGTTTACTTTTGTCTGTCAATACAGGGTATTGAATGTAGGGCCTGCTACATGGTAGATATATGTTACCACTCGGCTATATTTCCTGCCTTCTCCATTGATATTTTCTTTTGACTCAAAGTCTCAGGACCTTATACAGGCTCTCCTTGAACTCAGTCTGTAGCTCTACCTTACAGCAGGTGATCCTCCTGCCTCAGACTCCCACTAGCTGGGATTACAGGCCTCCACCAAAAGGCCTTTGTATTCATTTGTATTTGAAGACAAGGACTTGGGCAAATTTCTTCTCCCAAGAGAAGAATTGAACAGTACAGTTTCTCCCCAAGGGCCATTACTTATCTGCACTGGCTTTTTAGCTTCATTTAGCCTGTATGCTTCATGGTGTCTTGAAAATCGACAACTAAGTTTTTTTGTCTGCAATAGGAAGTCTCAGGGTATGAAAATGCACTGACCACGGTGCAGGAGAGGGCAGATCCTCAGGATTGTAACAGTAAGGAACTCTCACACAAGTCAAGAAGGCTTTCTGCACCTGGTCCACATCAAACCTCTTAAGAAAACTTGAAGAAAAGCCAAAAGAACAAATGAGGAACTAAAACCCGACTGAGACATCCATCTTGGGAAGAATTCTGACTGTTCCCTCTCTAGTCATGGTTAACAAGGTTAACTATTTATTCTTTTGAGAAATCAACCTGACCATAATCCCCAAGATTGGTCCCAAGCAGAACAGGATGAGAAATAGTCATTAATAAAAGTAAGTTCTGAAATTTCCCTCACTTGGTGGGAACTCAAGAGATCTCAGGACACATCCCTCACAGGATATGGGGAAAATGATAATGATGCAGAAAATGGCACAGGAGTTCACCAAATCCTTCAAAAGTTAGGGTTTTCTGGAGACCTCAAAGTGACCTTGCATCAGTCTGTCCAGTGCTGTGGTCAAGTAGAGAGAAAGGGACTCTCCAGAGGGAATGATCTACTGGTTGTGTTGATCTGCAGCAGGGACCACGAGCAAGCAAGGAAGGACAACAGGACTGTGATATCACGCAGGTGACTGTTATGTGTCTCAAGTACAGAACAACAAAGGGAAACCAGGGTCTTCTGACAGTGGCCCAACTGAGGAACCTCACAATTATGGAGGCGATATGAAATATGGGGGGGGGATAAATAAGCAAATCCTCTGATCATAAGGAATTGCCCAGAGGTCATTCCATGGGTACAAACATGGCCACCAGACAGTTTTATCCCTTGAACTCCTTCTGGTTTAACTTCAGAAAAATGTCTTTCTGGTCTATGGCCATGAATACCCAAGGTCATCGTGGCTAGAGATTGATGAAGGAAGGTCATTGGTTAATTAATATAGAAACTGCTTGACCCTGATAGGTTAGAACATGGGTGGGTGGAGTAAACAGAACAGAATGCTGGGAGGAAGAGGAAGTGGGGTAAGACGCCTCAGAAAGATGCCATGTTTCTTCTCTCCAGGGCAGACTCGATGAAGCAAGCCAACAGGTCAGACATGCTGAATCTTTCCCGGTAAGACTGGTGCTACACAGATTATTAGAGATGGGTTGATCGGGATATGAGAATTAGCCAGGAAGAGCTAGAGATAATGGGCCAAGCAGTGTTTAAAAGAATACAGTTTGTGTGTTGTTATTTCGGGGCATAAGCTAGCCAGGCAGCCGGGAGCCGGGTGGCAGTAAGGCAGCCCGCAGCTCCTACTATAAGAGATGATGAAAGGATCCATGCATGGAGCAGTAGACACAAATGAAAATCCATCAGGAAAATGTGGGTTTCAGGACAAAGCTTTTAATGTGGAGATGGAGAGAGTAAAGTCAGGGAGAGAGAGAGAGAGAGAGAGAGAGAGAGAGCAGAGAGTGAGGAGGAGACAGAGAAGCAGAGAGGTGGAAGGGAGGAAGAAAGAGAGATACTGTTCCTTGGTCTCAGGTCCACTGAATATGGTCATCATGGCCTCAGCAGGCTTAAATACTGTCGAGTGGCACAATGCAATGAGTGGACAGCACCAGAAACTTCTAGAATTAACCAGCCTTTCCTAAAACAGCCCACTTGCATTAGCGCAAAGGGAGCTTGTACTAAGTTGAAGAGACCTGGTTTTCAATGCTGGAGTTTTCTCTCCAGTTGTGTGTCTTATGCTGCTCATGGACTCCTGTCACATTCTTCAGGATCTGATTGCACAGGTGGATGACTTGGCAGCAATTTCCCTCCCTGCCTGTGACTTGCGGCCTCAACCTACATCTGTTTCCAGGACCTCACTGGAGTTGCAGCCTATACTAGGTTGTTCCAAAGGTCAGTTATGTCCTTACTCTCTGAACACATACATCCATATATCCCCTGGTGATACATTCTTCCCTTTTGTAGGTACAAGACTTCAATAGAAAAGAGTCGCTTCTCTCCATTGCCAGTCTTAGAAAATACTTTACATTGCAGGAGGGATGCTTATGAAGGGCAGGCTTACACCGTTTCAATAAAGACTTGGGAGCTGTTAGGACATAGGCTGGTGATAAACAGCTAAATGACTTGCAAAAGACAGTAAGGGGATGGCATAATGTATTTACTAGGACAAGAGATTCAGACTCTTGGAGGAGGCAGATTTGCAGGAGTTAGGGTCCAGCTGGAGGTACACAGTCATTCCAGTTAAGGCTAGGTCACATATGGAGAGCCTGACTTTACAAACAAATACAAATGTTTAAGAAAGGCCAGAAGTGATGGCACAAGCAATCCAACCTAGCAAACAGGAGGCAGAAGCAAGTTGACCTGCTTGTGTTCCAGGCAAGCCTGTTATACATAGGGTTCTGGCCTAGCTCTGGTCAAATGTGAAATGAGAGAGTTTTTCAAGAGGGCAGAGGACTACTTCCTGGAGTCTGTTCTCTTTCCATCACTGGACTGCAAGGGATGGTACCCAGATTGTTAAGCTAGATGACAAGCACCTTCCCCCAAGGTATCTCGCCTGCATGACTGATAGTGGTCCAAACCCAGGTGGGCAGCCCTCCATAGATCTCACCCTGCACTGCTCTCCTTAGGTGCTCCTGAATTGTGCTGCATGCATGCAGTTTCAAAATGCAGATTCCTTCTCCGCTTTATTATTTGGCTTTTGTGCCTCACTCTTAAAGAGAAATTGCTAACTGAGTCTCTATTCACTGCTCCCTGCCAAGAACACTAACATCTTCTCCTGAAGACCTGCTTCCCCCACTTGGGAAACATTAGCCATAACACAAGTCCTTTGTGTGGCATGTGGTTCCCTTCATAGAGAGCTTGTGTAGCAAATAGACCAAGCCTCTCCTCTGTAAATGTGAAAACTATGTAACCCTCACAGCTACAGGGCAGATGGAATTGATGCCTTCTGGTTCCTTGATCACTGACCTGATCATTGAGAAAGCATGGACATTTAGGAAGGGAGTTCCTTTGCAGGCTGGTTGGCTGCTTGATATGACTATTCATGGGGACAGGTCCATCACTAAATGGCATTGTCTGTTTCTTGTAATGGCACCTCAGTTCACTCATCATAAGTGTATTAATTGTGCTGATGGTTTTAGCATTCCTGGGGTCTGCCATAGGCTGAGCAGGCACTGTTCCACTGGCCCACCCTGCCCCAAACAACTGCACTGATATTGATGGTGTGAGATGCCCTCATCCGCGTGAAAGACGTTTTATACAAGGAACATCATCCCACCCAGTTTTCCAACAGCTCTTTAGTCAGATATTGTGTGCAGTAGCTTAGACTTTACAAACATTACACATCATGGATGGAACTGTAAGAAACAACACACAAGCTGTTCATATCTAGAGTTTGCACTTAATCTCTGACAGAATTACAAGTGCTCTCCACAAAGTCTGACGGGCACACAAAGGGGCATTAAGGGAAGAAGTCTTCTCACTCGGAATGTGGAGTGCATTTACCAGAGCCAGGCTTCACGTTCACAACTGCAGAGGCTGGCATTTGCACCATGATAGGTAGAAAATCTCCCTTCTGAGGAGCTGCCCTGCCAATCATTTCAGAATGAGAACAAGCCCCATTCTCCCTCTAATCAATGCTCATTACCGCTATGGTGTTGGCTTATTTGCTGCTGTTGTTTGTTCTTTCATGTTTTAAGGGGAAGTACACATTCTTTTATGGGCCTTAGCTTCTCAGAAGGAGGGGTCACATTGTACAAGGACATTTAACCTGGAGACCCTCAATGAGTAACTTGGAACCCAACCTGAATGGGACAAACAAGCCATTCAGTATCAGGAGAAATCCTCATGCTGCTATTTAAACATGAATTGGACACCAGACTTGACAGAAAACACATCAAACTGTCACGAATGACCCTCTGAAATCGTAGCGGTGGAGCAAAACAGCAAAAGAGTACAAATGCCCATTGACTCTTACTGAAAATACAGACAAAAGCCAAGACTGCTTCGTGGGAATGTCATTGCTTTTTATAAACAAGGGAGGAGGAGCACCCAGGTCATCACGTCGGTGACTGTCCTCTCTGCTGTAGGCTATAGAAATGGGCTTCCTTCAAGATCTGGTTAATGTGGTAGTAAGGACCTTGGCCTTGGCACAGTGCATAGTCCTCGTGTGAGAACTCGGGGATAGTGGAGTAAACTTCAGCAATGTTCCGGTTTACACTGCTTTCTGGTACACTTCCTCGTACTGGGATATTGATGCTGCTGTGGTTTCTTTCATTATCACTGCTTGACGACTGGAAGGAGAAAGACAGAAGGAGGATGGCTATTATGATACTGTCATCATTTCCTGTTCAGCTTGAAGAATACTGGCATCACGCTTTACAAAAGGCTCCACAGTCTATGAAGTGCAAACACTTGGGTAGCTCCTTCCCTCCTGACAGCAGCGCTATCACACAAACCGGGGTTAATGGCACCCATTTGACAGAACAGGAAAGAGATGTTTTTCAACCCAAAGGCAAGACTTTGGGAATGTTGTGGAGAGGGTTCAAACACAGGTTTTCTCCCTCTAAAATCCTTCATATATCCACTGACCCTATAGCACCATGCATTTGAATTACCTGAACCAGGGAAGAAGCTCCCAACAGCCAGGACAAAGAAGCATTCAATGCTGCAGAGTATGATAGGGATGAATGAGTAAAATGGAATGCAAGCCCAAGTCCCAATGTGGCAGAGAAATGACGGGGAAAGCTCTACTTACACAGACATGCACATGTGCACATGTATATACATACCAATAACATGATATTTCCATACATATCCCCGAGAGTGGACATATGTGCATGTCCTATAACTTCAAATAGGCTCCACTTGTATTTTGAAATTATTTTGATATTTGTTAGTGACAACTGTAGGCCATCAGTCAGCATTTCTGATGATTAACACACTGGGTTTAGTACAGTTTGCATATGGTAAGGATGATCTCAATATTGTCTTTCCTGATGTAGCTGCACTCTGTCATATTGGTGATATCATGTGGGATCCCACCCAAAGAGCCATTTTCTGGGGTTCTGTAAATGAGGGATACAACTCAGTGGTAGAGTACTTTTCTCACATGCATGGGACCTTGGGGTTGATCTTCTTGGGTACAGGAACAAACATTTTGCACACACTCATGAAGTTCTTGCCTCTAATCTTAAGACCATCAAAGGAAGAGGAGATTATCACAGTGACCCCTATGTGATCAGAAATGTTGAATACTATTGGTATCCTATGTATATAAGGTCATCTTTCCTGATGATAGCTGTAATAATGACAGAAAACAACATGTGCCATCATTCTCTGGTCATGTGGAACTGCTCAGCCACTATATCACCTACAGGTATCCAATGAGTATTTATGCAATGAGATTCATGCACTCAAAGACTGTACATGAGAGACACAGAAGTCAGATGCATCTGTGGGTGAGTAACCATCAAATATCTTTGGATAAAAACACCCAGTACACACTCTGGTTTCTCTGAGGTAGATTTCCTTTGTTGGTTGTTTCATGTGGTTTCCTTTTTTTTTTAATGACAAGCAGGGGAATCATCACAAATGGAGGCATTTTACTTTGCACTCTGTGTCAGGAAGATGATAGTATCATATGAAGATTGCATATATTACACTGAGGGGCCCTGGGGTATGGTGACAACAGTGGAGAGCTTGCTTAGCACACAGAATGCACTGCGTTTCAGCCCAGTTCAGCATTACATGTGCTGAGCAGTACCTCTGTAGAACCAGGAGGACTGTGGAGGATTAGAATGCTAAGGCTATGATGATCTATAGTAACATGGGCAAGTTGTGGTTTACCTGAGTTACCTGGGACCCTGCCTGTGAGAACTCACAGGAAACCTCAGGGTTTCTAATTTCTAGCTGGTGTATAAAATTTTTTCCTCAGCTGCATAGTGGCATCACTATTATAGTAATGTTCGTTGTAGTTGTACCACTTCAGCATCATGGATATTAACAACCAGGAACCAGTAAAGTGTTTTTATAAGGGAAGTAACTGCCAGGTCAGATGAGCACATACCTGTAATACCAGGACTTCTGAGGGTGAAGAAGGAGGATCTAGAGGACAGTCTGGGCTACATAGGAGCTCCAGGACAGCCCCAGGTATCTATCAAGAAGCTGCCAAAACAAAAACCCAGACAGATGGACAGGCAAACACACAAGAACAAAGAAAGAATGAAAAAGAGGTGGCAGGGAGGAGGCAGAAATCTTTAATAAATAAATTAATTAATTAAAAAAAGAGAATGGAGAAGGAAATTCAACTAATATAAACAATACATCATCTATTCATAGTCTTCAGACAATATCAGTTGTGCTTTTCCTAAAAAAGGAATGATGTTCTTGATTGCTTATGGGATGACTATATTTCCCAAATCCTTTGAAAAACTTAAAGTGTAGTTAATAAATGTCAACATTACGTATTGGTTGGAAAAATTCTCATGTTGTCTTAGATTTTTCCATTGTTGTGATGAAACCATGACCAAGGCAACTTACAAAAGTGAAATGCAAAGCTTCAGAGGTCAGTCAGCGACCAAGACCACCATGGGGGCTACATGGCAGCTGTAGGGTAGACACAGTGCTGGAACAAGTTCTGAGAGAGCTTGACATACAACCAGGAGAGAGGAAAGGAGGGAGGGAAAGAGGGAAGGAGGAAGGGAGGAAGGGAGAAAAGAAGAAAAGGAGAAAGGGAAGGACAGAGACAGAAACAGAGGTAGGATGGGCATGTCATGGGGCTTGAAACCTCAAAGCCCACCCATATAGTGACATCCCTCCTAATCCTTCCCAAGTGGATTTAGGACTGAAGATTGAGCACGTAAATATATGAGTCCATTGGGGCTATTCTTACTCAAACCACCACATGCTCGTACAGTTTGAGATGGGAAACCATTGCTTCTACTTTTGTGATATCTTCACTTTCCATCTAATCTACATCAAGTGATTCATAGGCAAAACAAAGATTCACTTTGTCAGTAACTGAAAAACAGAGTGCTACCACAATGCAATGAAAATTATTATGAGGTTTAGATCCTCCTGGCTTCAAAACAAAGATTAGAGAAATAAACTGCAATGCTAGAAAAGAGACCTTGGGAAGAGTGCTCTTATGCTACCAAGTGGCAAAGACAGACTACCTTCAGCTCCCTAGGCAGGTCTTCCACCATCCACAATGGCTATTCATCAAATAAACTGTCCTCCCACATACAAAGCCTGGACTTTGTAACATTCTTGCTGTGAGAATGGCCTTGAGGTAAATTTTTTTATTTGGAAATGTTTATAATGCAGGACCAATGGGGAATTTGTCTATTGTGTGATCGGCTTGCCCTTTTGACAGCCCAAACAGCATTCCTAGCAGAGATAGTTACACCTTCCTATAATTCAGTTTCAGAGTGAGTTAATTTCTCAGAACATGGAATGCCTGAAATATTTCAAGATCTCCAAAATTTAATTGACACATGAATGACCCTTAGCATGTTCTGACTGCTCCCAGAAAAGTATTTTCAGAATGCCCACCCATGTACAAACAACAATCCATTACGGAAAAAAGTAGAAGATTTATTTGCTGGGAGGGTGGCACATATCTTTAATCCAAGCAGATGGAAATGAGAGGCATCTGTGAATCTGATGCCAACCTGGTCTACACACTGAGATCCACACAGTGAAACCCTGTCTTGAAAACAAACAAGAGAACAAAAGAGATGGATTGATTTATATGTCCCTGGTGTAGTCTATGTGCACCAGGAGTACTTGGGTATCTGTGCAACTCACAAGAGGGGAATTCATGCTCTTCAACTGAAGTTACAGGTGGATAAAAAAAAACCCAATATGGATGTCCAAATTCTGAGAGAGAAGCTACTCATCCCAACTGATGACCCATCTCTCCAGCCACACAAAGCCCAAGCATGTTTCTCTGCACTCTCAACACACTAGAGCACTTGTTTTGGGCCCACCCCTGCAGGTCCACACACTCCATAAAATAAAAGAATATTTCAGAAGAAACTGGGGAAGAAAATTTCACCATTTAAAGTATCCAAAGGTTCTAAACAATGATGTGGCCTAGACACATGGGCAAAGGCAAGGTTATACTTTGTTGAAGACCTTAATAAAATCTGAATGTTTTCCTCAGAGTCAAGGAAGCAGTGTGGTCAGCAGAGATCTGGTACAGTTCTGTTTGAGGACAGGGCAGAGAATTGCCTGTGGGGGTTTCTTATTTACCAGGTATCTCAGAAGCCTACTCAACTGGGCTGCACTTGGGGAGAATGCTGGATATACACAGGCCTTTGCAATGCCCAATTTCTCCAAACACATGCTTGTGGATTTACTACTAGAACGGGAATCTCATCTTGTCCCCAGAGGCCCCTGAGTTGGAAATGACCTGAAAGTCTCTTTCATGAGCTCTGTACTTCATGGGGACAAACTTCCAAAAGAGGGAAGCAGCCAGCAGTCCTACCCAGCCATAATGCCTGTGAACCACAACAACCAGCATGGTAAGATAACCTTAAGGGTGTGGTAGTGGCATATGCACTAGTGGTGACCTACAAATTCTCAATCTTCAGTCCTGCTCAGGAGGAGGGAAAGCATACCTAATACAGGACACCTAGGGGTAGATATAGTATAGCAGTCTCCAGAAGCAGTAACTGCCCCTTTAAGAAGACAACATAATCCCTGACTACACTGCAAATATCTAGCCTTATATCCAGATAGAAGTGTAGTCCTCATGCAGCATGATGGAAACGTCTTCTTCCAACAGACAGAGACCATTGAAGAAAGCTACAACTAATGAAAATGCAGCACCATGGAGCCCAGTACCAACAGACACAAGGAAGAGAGTGGAAGAGGGAAAGACAAATTGCGTGAAACAGAGGATCATGAAGTTTCCTGTGAGCCAGTGTCTCCTAGGAATGTCAGAAGCTACACTCATGGTCTCACCAAAGACATGCCAAAGTGGCCAGGAAATACCCGTACACCTCACTGCTACGAAAAACAAAAATGAAAACAAACCTTTAGGCAACAAAGGGACACTGATAGCAGGAGGGAAAAAAAAGCCCACAATTTGATTATCCAGTACCAAATGCCCACTCGTGATGTGGGAGTGTCATATATCAATCTGTTGATTTCATTGGTTAAGCAATAAAGAAACTGCTAGGCCCATTTGATAGGCCCACCCTTAGGTGGGTGGAGTAAACAGAACAGAAGGCTGGGAGAAAAAAGCTGAGTCAGTGAGTCGCCATGATTCTCACACTCCAGACAGATGCAGGTTAAGATCATTCCTGGTAAGCCAGCTCATGGGCTACAGCAGATTATTAGAAATGGGCTAGTCCAGGTGCGAGAGCTAGCCTAGAAGAGGCTAGATAGAAATGGGCCAAGCGGTGTTTAAAAGAATACAGTTTCCGTGTAATTATTTCGGGTAAAGCTAGCCGTGGGGGCGGCCGGGTGCCTGGGATGCAGCCCGCCGCTCCTTATTTCAACACACTCGAGAAGACAGTCAGAAAGATAATATTATGGGGACTTATTAGGTTGTATTTTTGATTCTCTCTCTCTCTCCCCCCCGACACACACACTGTGTGTGTGTGTGTGTGTGTGTGTGTGTGTGTGTGTGTGCATGCATGCATGTGTGAATTCAATGGAAGAAAATAAACACCAAACTTTGATACTGAGCAAAAACGAGCAGTATATGAAAGGGTTTTCAGGGACAAAGGGAAGGTTGAAAGGAGGTAAGCATATTATAATCATAAATAAAATGACTGGAAGATGAAAGCCACCTGCTCTAGGCAGAGCAGTGTGGGAGGAATCCTCACAGATGGAGTGTAAACACTGGGGAGAAACAGAGCTCAAAACTGGTGAGGATGATTTGGAGGACAGACAGATGCTGATAAGATGTGGGTTTGTAGTCCCTAGGGGAATCTCCAGCCATGAAATGTGCAGGAGCAGACATGGCAGGAACATGTGGAGACCTTGGGTATCTCGCTAAGAACTCTATGGAGCTGCACAGACAGATGCTCACATGGATGGATGGGAAGGGAGGACAAATATGACAGAGGACACCCACAAAGTTTTTTAAGTATCCAGAAACAGGCCACACAGCTCTTGGTGATATTGACAGAAACACAAAGCAATGTCCGGTGACACCCAGAGAGTGAAGGGGAGACAGTCGCTGAGAACAGTGCACATACATACACACACACACACACACAGAGAGAGAGAGAGAGAGAGAGAGAGAGAGAGAGAGAGAGAGAGAGAGAGACGTCCGGACCACTGCAGACATCACCTGACAATTTCTATATTCCCACGTTTGAGCTTAGCATGCTCCCCAGATTGAGTTCTAGTGTAAGCTAAGGCAAAGGAAGGGGCAGCTGCAGACAGTAAGGTGCAGTGGGCAGCTTTAGGAAAGGAACTGGTAAACAGGAGGTGGTTGGAATGCAGACAGCAGCTTTGAATCAAAGGTGAGGAGGAAGGCAGCACCTGGAAGAAGTATGGCAAGTCTCCAGGGGTGGAGAGAGAGCCTTCATTGGTAGTGACACAAATCCTGGGGAAATGGAAACAGAAGTGATAAGGAAGAAAGTTATCCTGAAGTATCACCCCAAATACTGAATGGAAATTCAGTAATATGCATGCTATAGAACTGGATAATGCTTCCTAAGGTAAAAAGCAAGTGAATTCACTATTTTTTGATCTTCAACTCTGGTTTTCCATTCAATTCTGTTCCTATATACCTCAGAGATACTCGTTTTTGAATCCCCAACAGTGTAATGAAATTCACCCTTAATACCCATTGCACCCCAGGAATTACATGATGTTGTTTACTAACCAAAACTGACAAGCCCTAAAAAGCCCACTGAAGACTTTAGACTATGAACTCCCAAAAGCTCCTCACATTTACAAGGGCAGACTCTGCTCTACTGATCCCACCAAACACTGCACACTCTTGAGTCAGAAGTCACCCAAGAAAGAAGACTGTTGGATTACTCCCGCCTTGCAAATGAACAAGGAAATGAATGACATCATATGGGAAATTCTGTGTGCAGGGAAGGAGCCTAATTCAGGCAATCTGAAGACCAGAAGGTAAAATTGGGCCATATCTTGAGTTCTAATCCGCATTGTAACTGAAAAATTCCACCTCTGATACAAGTCATATGGCCTCATCGGTGTGAAAGGAGTGAGTGGAGTTTGAACAAGGCAAACAAAGATGACTAGGAAGCCTCATCTGTAGAACGCATGCTTATCATCAATCAAAAACTCCAGAGTCTAAGGTGAACTTGCATATGAGAATGCTCCCCATACTTTGCCATGCTCCATGGTCAAGGGTTCTTAAAATGTCCACAAGCTATAAGGCCACTTTAGGATGGATCCGTCACCCCTATACACACCCTTCCAAAGAATGTATCTTCTAAGATCACTTCAGAAGGCACCCCCTTTCCTTAAGTTTCACAGCACAACTAAGGACATTTCTTCACCTCAGTGAAAGAC
Source organism: Microtus oregoni (assembly GCF_018167655.1). Taxonomy (NCBI): domain Eukaryota; kingdom Metazoa; phylum Chordata; class Mammalia; order Rodentia; family Cricetidae; genus Microtus; species Microtus oregoni. The sequence goes on along the minus strand of NW_024544808.1, from coordinate 151,341 downwards.
TCAGAGCCCTCTCATGTCTCCCTCACGAAGTCCTGTCTTCCACATTGTACAAGGGAGTCAAGACTGAGGTACATGGGCCCCTATTTCATTTCTGTTGCTGTGATAAAACACCCTGACCACAAGCACTCAGGAATAAAAGTTTGCTTTGGCTTACAGATCCGGGGATTCATCCCCTATTGTGGGAAATCAATGCAGGAACTTGATCATCATCTCACCTACAGTCAAGAACAGACAGAGAATAAACACAGATATCCTTCTTGCTTGATCTCTTGCTTACAGCTGGCTTTCAACTTCACATATACATTCTAGATGCTTAGCCCAGGGAGTGACACGACTCACAATGGGTTGGAGCTTACTGCATTCACTAACAATTAAGATAACTTCACAGACATACCTTAACCTGATTTAAATCATTCCTCAATAAGACTATTTGAAAGTCAATGAATTGAACCGGAAACAAATTATACTGAGTAAGGTCACCCCACCTCCAAAAGGACAAATACGACATTTTTCCCTCCTATGTGGGTCCTAGCTTTGACTATTTTGCTTTGTGTGCTTATCTTGGAGTCCATTTGGGACCCAAGAAACTAGAAACACAACCTTGAGTTTGGAGAAGATTGTACAAAGGACAGAAAAGAGCAGAATACTGGTAACACCAAAGTGGAGAACAGAAATCATGGTGTCAGTAGAGCTCAAGCATCTTGTGGAATAATGGGAATGGGAAAAGGAGGAATTGTTGTGAGGGTTAACCAGAAAGATGCTACATGAGGACCGATGACCTTAGACCCCGAGAACAATAAGTAAAAGGAGGTGGTGGAAGACATGATATGAGAGAATGTGAGGGGCAGACTGTGGGTGGAGAAGTGAAGTGAGAATAGGGGAAGGGAGTGGACAGACAGGATGTGGACAGCTAAGGAAAACTCGGGGTGTATGAAGAAGCTTTGTGAAATGCACTAGATGATAAACGAGGCACCACAAGGACATGTGCTCAACCACGCTCATAGCGTACATGCAATTTTCAATGTTTCGTTCATCCTATGTACATTGGTGTTTTGCCTGCAGGTTTGTCTGTGTTATCCTATATTCTTTGGAGTTTTGCCTCCATGTATGTCTGTGTAAATAGACAGCATAAGGAAGACTGTGTTCCCAGGCATCCACAGGGATGTCCCAAGCTAGGTCCTTGGGCAGTAGAGAAGAGGGTGCCTGAACTGGCCTTGTCCCTTAGTCGTACTGATGATTATCTTGAATATCAGCATAGAACCTTCTTCCAGCAATGGATGGAGACAGACAGAAATCCACATCGGAGCTGGACTGAGCTCCAAAGGTCTAGTTGAAGAGCAGAAGGAGGGAGAAGATGAGCAAGGAAGTCAGGACTGCGAAGGGTTGGTCCACCCACTGAAACAGTGTGCCTGATCTAATGGGAGCTCACCAAAGCCAGCTGGACTGTGATCAAACTGGACTCTCTGAATGTGTCTCACAATGGAGGCTTACTGAGAAGCCAATGATAATGGCACTGGGATTTGTCTCTACTGCATGTATTGGATGTTTGAGATCCTAGCCTGTTTGGATGCACACCTTCTTAGGTGTGGATAGAGGGTGGAGGGCCTTGGACTTCCCACAGTGCTGTCTCTTAGGACTGAAGGTGAAGGAAGGAGGGTGAGTGCAGTAGAGGGAGAGAAATGGGAGGATGGGAGGAAGTGGAAAGTTTGAATGGTATTATTTATAAAGCAATAGAAATAAAAAATAAAAAAATAAAGTAGTAGTGGTAACTACATCTGTGTGAATGCATCAGATGCCTTGGAACTGGAGTTACAGGCAGGTGTGAGCTGCCATGTGGTGCTAGGAATTGAACACTTGTCTCCTGGAAAAACCAGACAGTGCTCTTAACGACTAAGCCATCTCTTAAGCCCCCATACACGCTATTTTTAACAAGGATACTGCTTGTGGGTGAACAATGTTAATCCCTGAAACCATAGATCATTCGTAAAAATCTCAGCCCTGCACACAGATTACCTCCTTATTGTCCAGCAGGCCTCAGAGGTGACCAAACTGTAAAGGCAATTGCCACTGCTATCAGTTGCCCAACAGAACAAGCCAATAGGCACCTGTGGCTGAGATACTATACACTTTTGTTACAGGTTGTAGGGAAGTCAGTCTTGAACTCACCTGGAAATCTCCCAGCTGGCTACTGTTCACAGTACCCAGAAGGTGTTATGATGGCTGTCATGAGGGAAAGGATGTAAGTGATCTTACCCATTGCTGGACCCAGAACGATACAATACTGGCTTGCAAGGCATGATGAGCCCACTCGTGTAATGACTGCAGTTCTGTTCCTGCACCTAACCAATTCTTGTCCTGATTGAATCTGAAGCCTGTTCCATATGAATAAGGGTATACCTCGTGCTTTAAACATTGTCAAAACGTACAATTAGTGAACTGATACTTCCTTCAAAATTCTGGGGGGAGGACTTACTGTCGTTCTGCTAAATGATCATGTTGTTAAACTGCCTTCTAAATATTCATGTTTGCTTGCCTAGGTCTCCACTGCTCTCAACACTGGTTTGAGAAGCTTCTAGTTGCAATGAGTAGTCATCAGTGCAGAGACACGTTATGTTTGGAAGGGCTGGCCTTGAGCAACAGTGAGTGCTCAGCCACAGATGGGGCATCTACATCCAGGAGTTGCAGGGAGAGACTGGAGGTGAGGATGAAGAAGAAATATCATACTGTGCAGGTGAAAATGACCATGAAATTTCAAAGAATACAAAAGAGTACTAAAAAGACATCTCCCTCTCAGGTGCTTGCAAGTCCTGTCAGGCTGACAGGTAAACCAACTACCACAGCCCACAAAATGCTAGCACCAGAAGAAATATAACCAATTACCAAACATTCCAGCAGACAGCTTCCCTTAACCTGCCTACAACACTGCTGTCACAAAGAGCTATAGTCCCGATTTGGGCATGTGAAGGGTGCACAGAAGCCTAACCTAAGTAGGTGTGAGGCCCAAAATGCACTTTTCTCATTTGTCTGTCTGCTGTTTTATTGGAATGTGAGCATCAGGTCCCATGTGATCGTTAGCAGAGTAAAGGCCTGGTACCTGCGCTATTAATCCACATGCTCTCCTTGAGTCTCCATTTCTTGTTTTACTCACTCGTAGAACACTGTGAAGTCATTGTTCTGTATCAGAAAGACAGACATGTACAGACGCTTTCGTCATTATGTCTGCACTACCGTATCTCATACCTTAGAATCAGGGAGCAGATTTACATGCAGACATCTAGAGATGCTAACCTTGGGAACAAAGGCAGTGTTCACATTTAGGTGACCATATGCAACAGAAACGTCAATGGGTCAAGAACTCTACTTGCTTGACTCAGGTAGATCTAGGTACATTTTATCCAAAACCTACCTGTGTCTGTCCCAGAGAAATAGCATGCTTTGACAAGCCTTTCATCTCTTGATTGAGAAAGGTATAAGTCAGCCATACTTACTCATTGCCTGATGAGAGCTGCCCAGAAAACCTTTACAATGCTCCCTCCTCTCTTATGCTTCCATTCAAACCATGTTGTGTTACCCCTTACTGGCTGTTAAAGTTAAGACTGTGGAAGTTGTAATGCTAGCTCTTTGACATAAGCATCCCTAAAGCTCTCCCACGTCCCTCCACACAACTCCACTTTGCTTTTTGTTTTTTCAGGGAGAAAGCAAGAAGAGCATTGGAGCTAGTAGCCCGCCACTCTGTTCTTCAAGTTTATGTCTTTCCTAACCATAGTAGGTGGGGTTCAATTCTCCCTCCCTATTTGCAAGGTGAGGGAATTTCTGGAACCCCATTCCTCCTGTTTGGGCTTGGGAAAATATCTCTGTGGGTCCTGTCTCTGTCCTGCTGCACGGTAAAGCTATGTTTGTGTCAATACTTAAAATCCTGCTCTGCCTCAAAATCAATGCATCCTGGAATAAAACTGGACTTGCTGAACATAGCAGACAATGAGGACTACTGAGAACTCAAGAACAATGGCAATGGGTTTTTGATCCAACTGCACGTACTGGCTTTGGGGGAGCCTAGGCAGTTTGGATGCTCACCTTACTAAACCTGGATGGAGGTGGGCAGTCCTTGGACTTCCCACAGGTCAGGGAACCCTGATTGCTCTTCGAGCTGATGAGGGAGAGGGACTTGATTGGGGGAGGGGGAGGGAAATGGGAGGCGGTGGCGGGGAGGAGGCAGAAATCCTTAATAAATAAATAAATTTAAAAAAAATCAACAAAAAAAATCAATGCAGCCATGGAGAAGACTTTCATGAGTGTGTCTGGGAGGATTCTCTTGCCAACGTGGAGATGGAAATGAATGCCACAGAGTGGGCAATGAGTCAAATGGGGAAGCTGTGTGGCCATCGCTCCTACCTCTATAGCGTGAGGGTCCTGGAAGGCCTGGTCCTTCTTATTCTTCTTTGAATGAGGGTCATCTTGGTTGTCCTCCTCATTGTCATCTCTTTTCCTTTTACTGAAAATAGTTTTCAGAGGGAGGGGAAAACCTGTTGTCATTCAGGATTGATCTTTTGGGTGCTTAACTTTCAGCCCTGTGCCAATACCCAAATCTGCGGCCTTGTCTAGGATTAGAACAATCAGAGCTGCTCAGATGGATTCAGAATCTGCAGGTAGATGGCACTAGGCAGTGGAGCAAACATGTCAAACAGGAATCCTAGGAATCCTAGGTGTGCCTGAAACCCAAGTTCAAGTTCCCTAAATCAGAATCTTAATTTGAACCACTGCTTGTGACCAAAAACATAAAGAATTTTATGGTCAAACATTAGAACTCTACCTGAGCAAGCTCATTTTCTTCATTCTCTGAAATAATCACTCCAAGTTAGATGATTTTAAGCCCTGCCATAGGGCAACTCAAGATATGTGAGCTTTCTTTGCCTATGGCTAGAAACAGACATGTCCTGTGTACTGTCAGATCATTCCTGTTGCTATAACATCAAGTATGATGTCACTGTAGCTAGTTGACTTGACTGCCACCATGACACTCTGGCTGATGACTTCCCTGAAACTGTCTAAAAGTGTTTTCATGCTTCATTTCCTTATATCTTCCCCCATGCCCTCTTTCCACAAATAATTAGTTTGTGATATTTGACAGTATTATTCTTGAATATTCTTCCTATGCTATTATAGAGATCATCTTGATCACTTATTATATTAAAGATAGTTGGTAGGATTTTAGACATATATTTGTCTGAGTTCACTTGTTTTTTGCCTACTTTTTAATGTTGCTTTACTGTCTGAGAGAATTCTTCATGATCAGATACCGTACTTACTTTAAACAGTTTTCAATCAAATTATCTACAAAAATGAAGCTGCATATTGCAAGCAGAGGGTATGCCCAGACAAAGAAGTGTTAACACACATACCTGGCTGGATCTATTGCCAGTGACTTTTGCAAATGTTTCCTGACTTATCTCCTTATAATAAGTTAAAGAGGAAAATTAATTGCATCAGGGCAATACCCAAGATATTGCACTTGACATTTAATGTATAGAATTTCTTTAATGGAGAAATAATTCTGAAAGTGAAAAAAATGAAATATCACATGTCTAAATCAAATAATATCATCATGATACAGATACTATATGGATAAAGTTATTCAGGAGATTTTTATATAATGTTATTTTGTAAAAAGAAAAATACTTAGCCTGTGTGTCTTTCCTCAGGTGTTTGTGCAAAGCAGACCCATTTTACATAGTTTTAGCCACATGTCGAAATGAAAGAATTTTGAAATCTGTTAAATTCTCCAAGCGTAAGTTTTCCTGAGAAGTAATGATGTCCCCAATCCCCAAACACAAGAATATATTCCTAAATTAGTGTGTTGTTCAATATATTTTTAAGAAATTGAAATTACATTTATTTATTTTTCTGTGTGTCTGTGTGGAGATACATGTTATAGTTTGTGTGTGGTGGCTGGAAGACAACTCTTTGTAGCTTCTTCTTTCCTGATTCCACAGGGAATCTGATTGAAAACACATCATTAGGCTGGTGCCAAGGTCATTTAGCCACTTTTATCATTCAATAATTTCATACGTGTATAGAATTTGCTTGGATCAATCCCATCAGAAAATTTCTGTTCTTCCCCTCCTGCCATATTTACCTACCAACTACATGTACTGTTTAACGTCCTCCTAAGACCTTGTAATGCTTCCTGTATGTGCAGGGCTTTAAGAATGTCTATTGGTGCATGGGTCACTTCTCAGGAGCCAAATCCCTTACAAAGCTGGGTTCTTCCCCAATAACCATCACTTGCTAAGAGATTTTTGTAAATTCATGAACTGATTCCTAATCCATGCTAAGCTTTTCCTGGTTTGATCTTGTGTTTGTGTTGTGTATGTGGGCACAACTGCCATGGAATTCATGTGGCAACAGTGCTATCATGTCCCGCAAATGGAATTTCCTGACAAACATCCACCACTCCTGACTTTTACAATTGTTCCTTCCCTTCCTCCCTGATGGTCCCTGAGACTTGGAATGGACAGATTCATGCTTTAGATGACCCGTTCTGCGGGTTTGGGGGCATCCAAGTAACATTGACCATTAGAGGTTCTGATAATTGCCATCTACTTCAAACGGTGACTTTCCTGTGACTGTTGAGAGAAGAAGTGTTAGGGGGAAGTTTAATATTGTTTCCATTAAACAGAATAATAGAATAAAGAATTAAAATTCTTTTTAATGCTTAATAATCTGGAGACTCTTGGCTGCCAACACTTTTGCTGGAGACTTATTCCTTAAGGATTTAAAGCCCAGTATCTGTGGGACATTTGAGCCTTTTCAATCCCTGATTTCTAGCAGCAGGGTGGAGCAGAAGTAGGGAGCACTCCCAAGTTTTACGTTTCTTCCTTAGAATGCTCAGGTCCTTGATCCTAACATCCAGGTTCTAGGGTCTACAGTGTTGGGACCCTTGTCCCCCGACAGGGGCTATTGTCACAAGTGCAAGACCTAGAATGCCAAGACCTTTGGCCCTTCCAGACTCCTCAAACACTTACAGGGAGGTAGATTCCACCATTTTCCATCCCTGGATCCTCACTGTCTTCTGTCTTTCTTCAGCACCAGTGCTCTGCCTCCTCTGATTTTCTGTGGTTCCTTGTCTCATCCTCTCCTCCTGTTCCCCATCATTTCTGCCTCAGCCTGTGTGGTCCAAGAACTCTTCCACTGCCCCTTGCTGTCACTGGTGCTACAACAAGGGCTGCTGCCTCTGAAGGGACAGCAGATGCTGCTCCATGAGCTGCTGTCTCAGGTGCCATCTCCTCTTTAAACTACCAGCTTAGCCCAGGGTGTCACGAAAAAAACAAAACCCTAGACCCCAAACTGGCAAGAACAGACCACAAGGGATGTTCTTCTAATGGACCTAACATTACAACAGCAGAGGGCAAGCTGACCCAGAAAGAGAAGCAAGCTGCCAGCTCATACAGCAGGAATGGGGGTGCAGCAAATGTCTTTGCATCAGTAACTTCACAACCCTTCATGCTAATGGAATGTTGTAAACTGCACCAACAGCAGCCATCCCGCTGGACCACCAGGGCAAGTGTTGCCCTCTGACCTGGGTAAAATCGCTGTAGAGCCTTCTTAGGTATATACCCTGGGATGCAATGCCAAAATGCAAAACCTGACAAAAACCTCTTAAAGCTATTTGCAAATACCCTGGCAGGTAGAGCACCTTCTGGAACTGGGGCTGGCGTACATATGTTTCTGCATTGCAGGCTGCTCAAGGCATCTGTGCACTGTTTCAAGCCAGCAGGGTACAACCAAGGCATTTTAGTAGGCTTCTAAAAGGGAATGGCGTAAGGCTGACAGGCACAAGCAGACAGACGGCCTGTAACAGAGTCTGGTCTTGAGTGTCTGAATCACATATAGAGAACATTCAAAGGAGATTTACAGTAGAGGTAAGGAATCGCACTAACAGTTCCAACATTTAACAACACTTAAAATTATTGAACATTGATAAATGGGGCTTAATATCCCAGGGCTGGAGGAAGAGGCAGGTCCCTGTAATCTGTCACAGAAGGACAAGCACTACTTGGCATTTTAAACACAATTCTCTTAAAGTAATTGGTGTGGGATGGTAGCACAAAAGGGCAGACATTTTAACAGAAGACAATAAGTGGGGTAAAGTAGGTCTAAAAGTGATCCGAGGTGTGAAAGGACATCTAAAGAGCAATGGGAAATGCAGTAACCACTGTGTCTCCTTACTGATCTGTTTTTCCCCATTAGATAACAGATTAATGCAAGCAGAGAGGTGCTGTAGAAATCAGGCAGGGATGATTTTGTTCTATGGCACTGGACAAGGCTTTAGACCACACCAAAACTTCCCAGTAGGCAGGGTGGCAATGAAGGCTTAGTGCACATATAAAGATTCACACTGAAGCCAGGTATGCTGGTACACCCAGCACCCAGGAGACAGAGGCAGGTAGATTTCTGTGAGTTTGAGGCCAGCATGATCTACAGAGTGAGTTCCAGTGCAGCTAGAGCTACATAGTGAGACCCTGTTTCAAAACAACAAATACTCAGAAATAAAACAAGCAAACAAACATTCTCTTAAACATTCAAACTGAAATCCTTAAGATCACCCACTTTAACAGTGAGACTTTTGAGATTCAGATGGCTTGTGGGTGGGTCTGGCAGTAGGTTTCATGACCACAGAAGAAAGGCCTTAAAGTCATTGTGAGTGCCCTCTCAAGCTGTGGCAGGGAGTGTGACAGGGGAAGGTTTAGGGCAAGGTGTCAGTATATCCTTTTGAAGCACTCCCTAAGTCCGGAGGTTCCTAAAAGGTCCCAGAGGACAGAGTCCTTAGTCTTCATTGCAAGCAAGGAGGAGGTGGGAAGGCCTGCCATGGGACACACAGGCAGGGAAGAAAAGGCCTATTATCAGGGAGCTGGTGTGGATAGGGTGACCTCCTGTGTACCTGAGACCTGTAGAGGCCCCTGAGGAGCAAAGGGTCCCTCTGTCTCTCAGCTTCTTACCTCTGCCTTGGACATTCCAGAAAGTTCAAAAGAAGACACCAACTAGTAAATGCAGGATTGGGGGTATGAGACCCAATCGACCACTTTTGGAAGCAAATGAATCTAGTTAGTGGTGGTGACATCATATACCCAACTAGAGCTTTCACCCTCTCTGCTGGCATTTTCCTAAAGGGCTGCCTGATATGGAATCTATCTGCCAAAGCAAGCTTTAATATTGAACTCAGAGGCATTTTCTTTTGGAAGGCCAGACACGAACTTTCACAAATGATGGGTTTTCAGATGCTACTCAATGGTCAGTGATGGGACTTTTACCACGTGCCTTAAATTGACATCTGTGTCTATTTCAACAGGAAGTAAACATGTCTGCATGTGCTTTGACTGGGAAGTTTGCATAGCCATAAATTCTCTCTGAAAATTTTGAGTACATTTTCACAGTTTATGGACAAACATACTAGTGTTTTAAACAGGCAAAGAAAGGTGTTCTGTCAGGCACTTCTTTCTGTCCGCAACTTTGTACTCTCAATGTAGTACATGAATGTCAAGGCAAGGACTGACTCCAAGGTCAAGGCCAAAAAGATGATCAAATAACTGTATACCAGCTTGTACCAAAGACCGTGAGTGTCTTGCTGTTTACAGCACTGTGCTTTCAAATGTTGGGATTTTATGTGCGCACTTATAAAGACTTCTCCTGTGCTAGGAAGTTTCAGTGGAGTCAACTGAAGGAAACAGTTGTCTTGGAGGGTTCCGTTTTGGCATTACAGGAATGTGCATGTTTATCTGTTTTCCAGACATGTGTCCTTAAACTAGCTAGCAAGCTTGCAATGCTACCTCTGAGCACAGGTGAAAATGGTTTCCAAAATTCTCATGGACTAATGTTTGCAGTAAACTCTCTCTGGAAAGAGTCACAGTAATAAGAACAAATGTACACAACTGGCATTGCACAAGGCTTTATCATAATCTATGTTTATATATAGCCTCTTGTTATTTGTGTGTGCAAGTTATAGGTGTGTGATGTATATGACACATATGACCATATATTCATCATACATGTATCAATTTTACAAAACCTTTGATTTGCCTCTACATTCCTAGACTCAGCAGCCAAGGGGAATCTCATAGAGCAGAGAAACCATCGACTGACAAGAAGAAAGATGTTACAAGGCATGGTGTGTCCACTGTGGGAAATATTATTTCTTTGAGTACTGCAAAAGTAATTCATTGTTACTTTGACATCAGATTTTACTTGCAATAAAGAGATTCTCTGAAATCTAGTGCAGACCTATAATGTTGCCATCAACTCTTCCAGATAGAAACAAATGGTGAACTCATGCTATCTTATAAAGAAAAAAAGTGTATTCTTAGGCATGTATAGAAGACCTTGAACCAAAGGTTAGTTGTGTTGACACATGTTTTAAGAATACCTGCTTTAGTGAATCCATATCGCATACTTAAGAAAAATAATGTGCATTTCCACAGCACTATTAAGACCATACAATTTCTTATAACAGTTGGAGCCTCATGAGCAAGTAAAGGGGCAGGCATCCACAATACATAAGACTTTGGGTGACAATGAGAACGAAGTACTATGCTGAGTAAAATATCGCACAAAGCTAAAATAACCAAACTAAAATGTTTTCTTTTGTACTTTTCTGCACTAGAAACAAAGCAAATACAGCAGTATTCATTTGTTCCATGTAGACACCTCCAAGCATGACAGTATTTTCTCTCTGCCGAATTTAGGATATCATTGCAAGTTTAAACACACACGTGATAGTGTGTCCTATTTTTCATTGTTTCTGGTTGGCACCTGTTTGTTTTTCTTAAAATGTATACATAGTTATGGCTTCTCAACTGAAAATTTCTTTTTTTCTACTTCACATGTAGATTAGATCGATGTATGTCTTTCTTAGGGTCCTCATTATTGTCTATGTTTTCTAGGATTGTGGTTTTTAGGTTGGCTTTCTTTACATGTTTAAAAACCACTTATGAGTGAGTACAGGTGATAATTGTCTTTCTGTGTCTGGGTTGCCTCATTCAAAATAATGTTTTCTAGCTCCATCCATTTTCATGTAAAATTCAAGATGTCATTATTTTTTCTGCTGTGTAGTACTTCATTGTGTAAATGTACCACGTTTTCCTTATCCATTCTTCAGTCGAGGAGCATTTAGGTTGTTTCCAGGTTCTGGCTATGACAAACAATGCTGCTATGAATATAGTTGAGCACATGTCCTTGTAGAATGGTTGAGCATCCTTTGGATATATACCCAAAAGAGGTTTACTGGGTCTTGAGGAAGATTGTTTACTAATTTTCTATGAAATTGCCACACTGACATCCAAAGGGGTCGTACCAGCTTGCATTCCCACCAGCAATGCAGAAGTGTTCCCTTTCCCCCACAACCTCTCCAGCATAAGTTGTCATCAGTGTTTTTGATCTTGGCCATTCTTACAAGTGCTGTGGGAGTGCCTTTATATATTTTGGAGATCAGACCTCTGTCTGATGTGGGGTTAGTGAAGGACTTTTCCCATCCTGTAGGCTGTCATTTTGTCTTGTTGACCAACCATGTCCTTTGCTTTACAGAAGCTTTTCAGTTTCAGGAGATCCCATTTACTGTTTCTCTCAGTGTCTGCGCTGCTGGGGTTATATTTAGGAAGTGATCTCCTGTGCCAATGCTTTCAAGTGTACTTCCCACTTTCTCTTCTATAAGGTTCAGTGTGGCTGGCTTTATGTTGAGGTCTTTGATCCATTTGGACTTGAGTTTTGTGCATGGTGATAGATATGGGTCTATTTTCATTCTTCTATGTATTAATATCCAGTTATGCCAGCATCATTTGTTAAATATGCTTTCTTTTTTCCATTTGATATGTTTTGCTTCTTTGTCAAAAATCAGGTATTTGAAGGAGTGTGGATTAATATCCAGGTCTTCGATTTGGTTCCATTGTTCCTCCTGTCTGTTTTTATGCCAATATCCCAAGCTGTTTTCAGTATTGTAGCTCTGTAGTAGAGTTTGAAGTCAGGGATTGTGATGCCTCCAGAAGTTCTTTTATTGTACGTGATTGTTTTTGCTATCCTGGGTTTTTTTGCTTTTCCATATAAAGTTGAGTACTGTTCTTTCGAGGTCTGTGAAGAATTTTGCTGGGATTTTGATGGGCATTGCATTGAATCTGTACATTGCTTTTGGTAAGACTGCCATTTTTACTATGTTAATTCTGCCTACCCAGATGAGAGATCTTTCCACTTTCTGGTGTCTTCTTCAATTTCTTTCTTCAAAGATTTAAAGTTGCTATCATTCACGTATTCCACTTGTTTGGTTAAAGTTACTCCAAGATATTTTAGGCTATTTGTGGCTATTGTGAAGGGTGTTGTATCTTTGATTTCTTTCTCAGGCCTTTTATCATCTGTATATAGGAAGGCTACTAATTTTTTTTTTTTGGTTTTTTGAGACAGGGTTTCTCTGTAGCTTTGGAGCCTGTCCTGGCACTAGCTCTTGTAGACCAGGCTGGCCTCGATCTCACAGAGATCTGCCTGCCTCTGCCTCCCGAGTGCTGGGATTAAAGGTGTGCGCCACCACCGCCTGGCAAGGCTACTAATTTTTTTAGTTAATCTGGTATCTTGCTACATTATTGAAAAGTGTTTATGAGTCGTAGAAGTTCCTTGGTAGAATTTTTGGGATTGCTTATGTACACTATTATATCATCAGCAAACAGTGAGAGTTTGACTTCTTTTCTGCTTTGTATCCTCTTGATCTCCTTTTGGTGTTTTGATGCTCTAACTAGGACCTCAAGAACTATATTGAATAGATATGAAGAGAGTGGAAAACCTTGCTTTGTTCCTTATTTCAGTGGAATTGCTGGAAATTTTTCTCCATTTAATCTGATGTTTTCTGTTGGCTTGCTGTATATTGCCTTAATTATGTTTAGGTATGTTCCTTGTATCCCTGCTCTCTCCAACACCTTCATCATGAAGGGATGTTGTATTTTGTCAAATGCTTTTTTTGGCATCTAATGAGATGATCATGTGGTATTTATTTTTCAGCTTGTTTATATGGTGGATTACATTGACAGATTTTCATTTATTGAACCATCCCTGCATCTGTGGGATGAAGCCGGCTTAATCATTGTAGATGATGGTTCTGATGTGTTCTTGGATTTGATTTGCCAGTATTTTTCAATGTTCATGAGTAAGATTGGTCTGTAATTCTTTTTCTTAGTAATGTCTTTCTGTGGTTTGGGTATCAGGGTAATTTTAGACTCATAAAAAGAGTTTGGCAATGCTTTCTCTGTTTCTATTGTGTGGAACAATTTGAGGAATATTGGTATTAGTTCTTGTAGTAAGGAGAGCAGCAGGCTGTGTCCCGGCTGGCTCCTGTCCACTAGGCAGGCCTGCTTTTAATCCCAGCTGCCCAGCTAGTTTAACCCCCGAAATAACCACATGGAAATTGTATTAATTAGATTACTGCTTTGCCCATTAGCTCTAGCCTCTTATTGGCTAACTTTGACATCTTGATTAACCCATTTCTAACAATCTGTGTTCACCACCAGGTCATGGCTTACCGGCATGCGTCTAGCCAACGTCCATATTGGGCAGGAGAAGCATGGCGTCTGCCACACTTCCCTTCTTTCCAGCATTCTGTTATGTCTACTCTGCCCACCTAGGGGCTGCCCTATCAAAAGGCCAAGGCAGTTTTCTTTATTCAACAATGAAAGCAACACATAGAAGACCCTCCTACACCAAGTTCTTTGAAAATCTTGTAGAATTTTGAGCTGAAACTGTCTGGTCCTGGGCTATTTTTGGTTGGGAGACTTTTGGTGACTATATCTATTTCTTCACCAGCTATACGTCTGTTTAATTTGTTTATCTGGTCTTGATTTAATTTTGGTAAGTGATATTTATTCAGAAAATTGTTCATTTCTTTTAAGTTTTCCAATTTTGTGGAGTACATGTTTTCAAAATATGACCTGATGATCCTCTGTATTTCCTCCCTGTCTCTTGTTATGCCCCCCCATTCATTTCTGCTTTTATTAATTTTGATATTCTTTCTCTGTCTTTTTGTTAGTTTGAATAAAGGTTTGTCTATTTTGTTGATTTCCTCAAAGAACCAACTCTTTGCCTCATTGATTCTTTTTATTGTTTTCTTTGTTTCTATTTTGTTGCTTTCAGCTCTCATTTTGATGATTTCCTGCCATCTAGTTCTCTTAGATGAGTTGGCTTCTTTTTGTTCTAAATTTTTCATATGTTCTGTTAATTTACTACTGTGGGATTTTTTTCATCTTCTTTATATATGCTTTTAGTGGTATGAACATTCCTCTTAATGCTGTTTTCATTGTGTCCCATAAATTTTGGTATGTTGTGTGGTCATTTTCATTGAATTTTAGGAAGTCTTTAATTTCTTTCTTCATTTCTTCCTTGACCCATTGATGATTCAGGTGAACATTGTTTAATTTCCATGTGTTTATTGGTTTTTTGAAATTAGTATTGCTGGTGACTTCTAGTTTTAAACCGTGGTGAACTGATAAGGTACTTTGGGTCATTCCAATTTTTTATTTGTCGAGGTTTGTTTTGTTACCGAGTATGTGGTCAATTTTTGAGAAGATTCCATGAGGTGCTGAGACGAAAGTATATTCTTTTCTGTTTGGATGGAATATTCTATAGATGTCCGTTAAGTCCATTTGAATCATAACATCTGTTAGTTCTCTGCTTTCTTTGTTCATTATTTGTCTGACTGACCTATCTAGTGGTGAGAGGGTAGTGTTGAAGTCTCCCACTATTACTGTGTGGGGTTTAATGTATGATTTAAGCTTTAAAAGTGTTTCTTTTACATATGAAGGTGCCTTTGTATTTGGGGCATAGATGTTCAGTATTGAGATTTTCTCTTGATGGATTTTTCCTGTGACTAATATGAAATTACCTTCTTTGTTTCTTTTGATTGATTTTAGGTTGAAATCTATTTTGTTAGATATTAGTATAGCTACAAATACTTGTTTCTTAGGTCCATTTCATTAGAATATTTTTCCCAACCTTTTACTCTGAGATGATGTCTGTCTTTTGATGGAGAAAGGTCATTGGTTAAAAAATAAAGAGACTGCTTGGCTGGCCCTCATAGGTTAGAGCATAGGTAGTTGGAGTAAACAGAACAGAATGCTGGGAAGAAGAGGAAGTGAGCTCAGACTCGACAGCTCTGCTCTCTGGAGCAGAGACGCCATGCTCCCCTCTCCCTGGCAGACGCGATAGCTCTGCTCTCTGAGGCAGACACTAGCGATGAAGCTCCGACCCAGGATGGACGTAGGCTAGAATCTCCCTGATAAGCCACCTCGTGGGCTACACAGATTATTAGAAATGGGCTAGTCCAGGTGCGAGAGTTAACTGAGAAGAGGCTAGATATAATGGGCCAAGCAGTGTTTAAAAGAATACAGTTTGTGTGTTGTTATTTCGGGTCATGAGCTAGCCAGGCGGCCGGGGTGCTGGGGACGCAGCCCTGCAGCTCCTAATACTACAGTCTTTGAGGTTGAGATGTTTTTCTTGTATCCAGAAGAAAATGGATTCTGTTTTTGTATCCAGTCTGTTAGTCTGTGCCTTTTTATAGGTGAGTTGAGTTTATTTACTTTACGGGATAATAATGACCAGTGATTGCTATCTTCTGTTAATTTAGTTTCCATTGCTGGTGATTATAATTTGTGCATTTTCCCTTCTTTGGGATTTGCTGCTATAAGACCATCAGTTGTCTGTGTTTTTGTTTGTGTAGCCAATTTCCTTGGGTTGCAGTTTTCCTTCTAGTATTTTGTGTAGTGCTGGGTTTGTGGCTAGGTATTGGTGAAATCTAGTTTTGTCATGGAATATCTTGTTTTTTTCCTTCTATGGTGATTGAAAGTTTGGATGGGTATAGTAGTCTGAGCTGGCATCCATTGTCTCTTAATGTCTGCATAACACCTGACCACAACCTTCTGGCTTTCATTGTATCCAATGAGAAATCAGGTGTAATTCTGATAGGTCTACCTTTATATGTTACTTGGCCTTTTTTTGCAGCTCTTAATATTCTTTCTTTACTCTGTATGTTTGGTGTTTTGATTATTATATGGTAAAATGACTTTTTTGGATCCAGTCTATTTGGTGTTCTGTAAGCTTCTTGTATCTTCATAGGCATATCTTTCTTTAGGCTGGCAAAGTTTTCTTCTATGATTTTGTTAAATATATTTTCTGTGCTTTTGAGTTGAACTTCAATTTCTTCTTCTATACCTATTATTCTTATATTTTGCCTTTTCATGGTGTTTATTTTCCTGGATATTTGGGGTTAAGCTTTTGTTAGATTTAATGTTTTCTTTAACTGATGAGTCTATTTCCTCTAGTGTATGTTCAGTGGTTGAGATTCTTTCTTCCATCTCTTGTATTCTGTTGTTTATTCTTGTGTTTGTAGTTCCTGATCATTTTCTCATGATTTTTGTTTCTATAATTCCCTTGGATTGTGTTTTCTTTATTGTCTTTATTTCAGTTTTCAAGTCTTGAATAGTTTCTTTCATATGCTTGATTTCTTTTTCTTGGTTTTCTTTAAAGGATTTGCTGATTTCTTACAATTTTTTGTTTGTCTTTTCCTCCATTTCTTTGAGAGAATTTCTCATTTCCTCTTTAAGAGTTTCAAACATTCTCCTGAAGTTATTTTTAGGTAATTTTCTTCTTCTTCATCTATATTTGGTATTTCAAGTCTTGCTGTTGTAGGGTCTTTAGGTTTTGCTGATGTTGTGTTGCTCTTTGTGGTATTGCATGTGTTTTTACCTTTTATACTCATCTTTTCTTCTAATAGGTATGGTGGGGCTGTCTGAGCTTCTGTTGATTGATTTTCTAGGTGGCAGTAAATCCAAAGCTCAGATGGTTGTTCCTCATGGTACAGTCAGTGCCACAGTTCTAGTTAACCTGTTGGTTATTCCATCTTTCCAGAGATAGCTTAGCACTCCTTGGCTTTGCCCTGCTCCCTTGGAGTTTTCTGTCTCAGGCCTCCTTTGGCCTAAATAACCAGCTTTGACCTGTTTCTGTAAATCCTGGTCTGGATCCCCTCAGACAGAAGTCCCTGGCTTAGAGTTGGCCCTGCAAAGGCTCCAGTCTACTGCCTTGAAGTTCCCAGGCTCAGGTGTGCCCATAACTGCAGAGGACCTGGCTCAGGCTTACTCTCTCAGAGGTCCCAGACTCTTTCTCAAACCAGCAGAGGTTTCAGGTTCCTGCATACTCCCTTTGATGTCCCAGACATATGCCCAGACCCACAAAGGTCTTGGCTCAGGCCTACTCCTTCTGAGGTCCCAGACTCATACCTGGCACCACAGAGATCTCTGGTTCCTGCCTCCTCCCTTGGAGGTCCCAGAATCACACTCAAACTTGCAGATGTCCTGGCTTAGGTCTATTCCCTTGAAGATCCAAGATTCATGTCTGGACTCTCAGTAGTCTCTGGCTCTGGCTCACTTGCTCAGCAGTTATTCCCCTGTTCCAGTGGAGTTCTCTATCTCCAGTCTGCTCTGGAGCCAGGTTGCTGACTTAGTCCAGGTCTGCCAATGTCCCAGGACTGGATCGGCTCCCAGCTCCTGGTCCCATGGAGCTTGCTTCCTCAGGCCCACTTTGGACTAGGTAGCTGGTTTAGTCCCACCGCTGTGGAATTTGTTGTCTCAATCCTCTAACTTTTTAAAATTTTCTTGCTATTGTACTTATTAAATTGAAACTCTTGTTTCTAGTTACATTTTTATTAACATAAACCAGTGAAGAATTTTCCTCAGCTTCTCTGCTTTGGCCTGACTGGGAACCATTGACAGCTTGAAATTTGCCTGTTTAGAACCAACTCTCCCCTCTGAAACCAAGTTGATAAAAATGCCTGGCTCAAACAAAAAGCCTGAAAAGTGAAAGAGGAGGAGGGGGAGAACAGTAGCAGGCAGTTGTCTGGATTTTGAGCGATGACTCAGTGCTTAAGAGTTCTTTCTGTAGAGGACCAGAGTTTTTCCCCCAGAACCCAGAGGCTATGTCTCATGAATCATAGCTGTGTTTAACTATTACTCCAGGGTATTCATGTTCTCTTCTCTTCTAGACTTAATCATCTGAATTCCCTCTCTCTCTCTCTCTCTCTCTCTCTCTCTCTCTCACACACACACACACACACACACACTAAAATATAAGTATATATTTAAAGATAAAGAGACATCAAAGTGTAGCGTATCTCAATTCTTCACATAAGCACCAGGTTTACAAACCAGATTATGAAATTGCTAGAAATTGTTACTTACTATGTAAACTAAAAGGGAAAGGATCTAGGAATATATAGTGAGACAAATTTCTTTGGGGCCTGTCAACTCTGCCTCTGTAAGCTAAGGCATAAAATAGGAATAGTTTATTCTTAGTTTCTGATCTGCACTTGCTGTGTGGTGGCAGAAAGTACATTTATATCCTTTTTAATTAATATTTTTTAGATTTATTTATTTAATGTTTATACAATGTAAAAGAGGGCACCAAATTCCATTATAGATGTTTGTGAGTCACCATGTGGTTGCTGGGAATTGAACTCAGGAAGAGCAGCTAGTACTCTTAACAACCTGTGAGCCATCTCTCTAGCCTGATTCTTTATGATTTTAAAGGAAAAATGACAGTACTGAGCCTGCATGATTGCTCTGCCATCCAGGTGGGTTAGCACATGATGTCACATCACAATCCAGCTCTCTCTCTTTTTTCCTTTAGCTATATTTTATTTTTTAGCTCCTTTACTTTTTTGATTATATCTATATTAAGAGATACTAGTTCTGAGTTTCAGATGGGGCCACCAAACTATCTTTTAAACAAATTGGATTAAGCTAATTTAAATGACTGTCCCACACATAAATATGCTGGTATTATATGTGGCAACAAGACTGAAGTTGTTTTGTAGCTTCATAAATCTCTATGTTTTATTTTTTGTTATCATGAGTACTTATTTCTTTTTATTTTTTTCCTTTTTTATTACTTAAAAAATTACCAATCCAAATTCCCACTTTCTCCCCTCCTCCACAGACCCTCCTCCCTACCCCTTTAACCCGAAGGTAGTGTCATGCACCCCTACCCTGTGGAAAGTCCAAGGCCCTCCCTACTATGTCTAGTTTGAGCAAGGTTTACATCCAGAGAGATTAGGATCCCATGAAACTGGTATATGCAAATAGAGACACATCCCGGTTCACTATTAGTGGCGCCCCAGTCTTCCCCAGCTGTCAACCCCCTTCAGAGGGGCTTTGTTGTTCCCATGCTCGTACACTCCCAGTCCAGTTGGATTTGATGAGCTACCATTAGCTCAAGCAAACTGCCTCAGTGGATGACCCCCTCATGATCTTAAATTCCTTGCTCATACTCACACTCCCTCCACTCTTCAACTGGATCTTGGGAGCTCAGTCCAGTGCACCGATGTGAATCATTGCCTCTGTTTCCATCTTTTGTTGCATGAAGGTTCTATTATCCAAACTAATCAAAAAGCAGAGAGAAAACACCTGTCAGAATGGCTAAGATCAAAAACACTAATGATAGCTTATGCTGGAGAGGTCATGGAGCAAGGGGAATGCTCATCCATTGCTGGTGGGAATGCAAACTTGTGCAACCACTTTGGAAATCAGTGTGGTGGTTTCTCAGAAAACTGGGAATCAACCTACCTCAAGATCCAGCAATTCCACTCTTGGGAATATATTCAAAAGATGCTCAATCATGCTACAAGAGCATTTGTTCAACTATTCATAGTAGCATTATTTGTAATAACCAGAACCTGGAAACAACCTAGATGCCCCTCAACTGAAGAATGGATAAAGAAAGTGTGGCACATCTACACATTAGAGTACTACTCAGCAGTAAAAAAATAATGACATCTTGAATTTTGCATGCAAATGGACAGAATTAGAAAACATCATCCTGAGTGAGGTAACCCAGTTCCATAAAAATGAATATGGTATGTACTCACTCATAAGTGGATACTAGTCATAAACAAAGGGCAACAAGCCTATAGTTCACGATCCTAGAGAAACTAAGTAATAAAGTGAACCCAAAGAAAAACATATATAGACCCACCTGGAAATTGGAATCAGAAAAAAAATTTGGAGCAGGGGAGCAGAGAGTAAAGGGAAGGGGAGAAGGGGGGTTGAGGAAAACTTGAGGGAATGGGATGGTCGAGATGGAGGAAGGACAGATATGAGAGCAAGGAAAGAAATATCTTGATTGAGTGAGCCATTATGGAGTTAGCAAGAAACCTGGCTCTAGAAAAATGCTCAAAAACCCACATGGATGAACCCAGCTGAGACCCTAAGCAATAGAGGAGAGGGTGTCTGAACTGATCTTACCCTGTAGTCAGACTGATGATTATCTTAAATCTTTATGTTTCGATATCTCTATTTTGTTAAAATGTTTCAAAAGTAAACGAAATTTTAGTATGTGTGTTCTTCAATGTCAAATCTGTAGACAAAGTACTTTGGTTTATAACTGGGATTCTTCAGACCCCTGTACACTCCCCACTGTAACTATGTATTTGCTCTTAATATTTTCTTCTTATAGTTCACATTTACCATGCCTGGCCATGCTCTGCTTAGGCCTTAACTTCTTTCTTTAGCCACTCAGAGTATTATCACTGTTTGCTTGTTTGAATTAATTCATATTTTTAATTTCTGAGTAATAAAAACAAAAAGAAAAAAGAAAGAAATCCCACCCTCAATCTTCAATAACTTACTGGGTACAGAATTTTAGGATTTTCAGTATTTTTTATATGTTCTTTGTTTTGGATATCATTTTTCTCTTGTGTATACGTGTCCATGGTACATGCATGTATGCATTTGTGTGCAGGAATCTTTTCACTCCTGCCTGTGCAATAGAGGCAGGAGCTCACAGTGTTGACCGACCTGACTGGCAAGGCATGGGATCTACCTATCATTTTTCATTTCATACTCTGAGAGGATTGTGAAAAAATGTACAGTATGGCAGCACCTCCCCCTCCTTCACACTGGTTTCAGTTTCCATGGTCAAAAGCATTACGTGGAAAACTCCATGTAGGAAGATAAGGCTTACCAGACCAAAAGGAGCCAACCTGGAGCTGTCATAGGTCCTGTCTGTGCCTAGCCAATAAGGAGCTACTAAGCATTGTTTCCTGAGTGACTAGCAACAGGCACTGTCAGAGGTCCTGATTGTGCCTAGGCAATGAGACATGAGCTTGAGATGTCCACTGTCAACTGTCACTCAGCCTGGGTGCTGGGAGGGTCTAAAAGTTTTTCCTCACTATTAAATAAATGAGTCTACTGTAAACCTTTTACCTGACTCCCTGCATCTGTGGTCCTTAATGTCGCAGCTTATCGTCCCCTCCCGAGAGAAAGACGTTAGGACCCAGCCACACTCCACACACATCAAATTCCTATGTTTGAATGTGAATTATCTTTTGGTCCAAACTATTTGTGAGTTGTCACATAACAGCTACATTGTTTATCAGGTCAAGTGACATACTGCAATGTGTGTGTGTGTGTGTGTGTGTGTGTGTGTGTGTGTGTGTGTGAGAGAGAGAGAGAGAGAGAGAGAGAGAGAGAGAGAGAGAGAGATTGAGAGAGGGAGAGAGAGAGATTTTACTTTATAGTGGAGTGTCTCTAAAGTATACAAGTAATGATATAAAGGAGCCTAAATCATGTAAAGGTGGATTAACTCTGGTACCATGAAACAATGCTTCAGAGTATGAGGGAAAACAAGATATCAAGCATTCAGCAATCAACACAGGCAATGAGGACACCTCTCAGACAACAAGTAAACAACTTCAGTAAAATTATTTCCCTTTGTCTTTTTCTTTATCTGTAGTTAAATTTACATGAAGTTAACTGTACATATAACACATGTCCACCCTATTATCTACATACCTATAGATGCATATGTATTACAGACCTTTAAAGGAAAATGTTCCTCAAGGTCTTACTGTGTTAGAAAATGATTTCATTTTCTGGATGTAATGCCAACACAATGATTAAAGTCTAGTAGTTGTGAGCATGCTCATGTTCTAAAAAAATTATTATCCAGGGATGATACTCAATTTGTAAAAGTAAAATATACCAAATGGCCTAGGAATTAGAAACAAAGGATCAAATATTGGCTCTCCAATTTATTTGTCCTGCAACATCTTTGAAATTACTTCTGAGACTCCATTTCCTGTGCCTAGCCAATAAGGAGCTACTACTTATAGCATGGAGAAATATTACCTGCATCATGGGTTTTTGTGCTAATAAAGAGAATGCATTTAAAGTGCTCAGGAATGTCTGACACTTGAATGGCACTGTAATTGCTACTCTAACTATGATATTACATAAAACGAAATATTCATCCTTAGAAGAAATTAATTTCTTATTACCATTTTTGTCAAAGAATTATAGTGAGAAAGCATAGATTTTGATCTATTTTAGACAACTGGCAATAAGTTTTAGACAGACAGAATGACAATGCACCAGAGCATATATGACTGAGGTATAAAATGTATCCAAAGGGGTTTCCTTCTCTATTCAATCTGCAGCTTTGCTCTTCAGGGGAAAATTTCCCCTCCAGTCTCTGGGAAAGGGATTTTCGGGCGATGCAGAAGGAAATGCATTTGATGTGTTCTCGTGCCCACCCTGAGTCACAGGTACATGACCTTTTGCCAGTGCGTAACTGTTAACTGTAGCTGCTTCATCCACTAGACTCACGGCTTGGATGTAGTATGTATGTGTGGCTGATTCATATTTTATCTTCTGTTTCAATGAGTACAGCTCATCTTGTGTTTTTTGTCAAACAAGAACCTTGTTTTGCCATCATCTTCTTGTTCCATATAGAAAGTCTACATCACCATTTTTCCCTCTCATCTTTTGGTATAGTCTATGTAAAATTTTTCAAAATTAATTTTATCAAAAGGCATATTATGAACCACTTTGATCAGAGAATATTAATGTAATTCAACTGGAGTCTCTGTATAATGTGCAGTCTTCATACAGAAATCATCGTTCTGCCAGTCATTATTTTTTGATTCTGTGTATCCAAGTAGAAACTGCTTTGAAGAGACTTTCAGAAATGACTACTACTCAAACCTGAAATAGGCACATATATCTTCATCACCTATATTGATAGCTATATGAGGATCAGTGGCAATACCTATTTAAAAATAAAAATTATTCCCATGATTTGGTCTGCATATTCATGAAACATTCTTTCTATGCTGTACTCACTGATCAGACTGTGGGTAATGAGTTTGGCATTCCTAAGATCTAATTTCAACTCTGATATCTTGGATAAATAGTTGCATTTATCCAAGGCATGTGTAATCTTTCCTCAACCCTGGAGAGGAGAGCCTGCTGCAAGCAGTGTGCTGTATTGGTGGTGGTGCCCTCCACATCCTGGCCAGATGCCCATAGGCTCCAGCCACAGAGAATGTGTGCCTCAGATGCTCTGACTGCATTCCATGGTCAGGATATTAGCATCCTCTTGTGGCAGGTTCTCTCTATGCATCACTGGACCTAAAAGGGGTAGACTGTAATGGGCTATGTGGCCCAAATTTACCTTGAACTCCTCCTCCTGCCAAATACCCCAACACTGGAGATTCCAGGCCTGTACCATTTCTTCTGGTGAGGTTTCATTATTCCTACAGTTTACAGTTACATTCCCAAATATTTTCCCTCAGGACCAAAGCATTTTGTGTTTCTATGACATGGACTTTTTCCTTACTTAAACATTTCTAAGATTTTCCCTCTCCCACTACCATGTGTTTTATTGAGGCCCTAAGAGAGGGAAGGGGACTTCCTCATGTGCGAAAGCAGAACTGTGGTGAAACTCATAGTGGTTAGTTTCTTCTGTACGGCAGGTGGAATCAGTCCAGGTTCTGGAAAGCAGACCTGTAGTACCACTGGGCATGGGACTGGGAGATTAAGTCATTGTGGTTGTGGGAACAGCACCAGTTTATGCCCCTACTACGTCCGTACTTTGTACATACTCTCTTTGGTATGTGACACCAGTAATCCACCCAGCTGTTAAGAGAACATTGGAATTAATAAGAACTGCTACTGATGGGCACAGTGGCACATGCCTTTAACCTCAGTACTTAGGAAGCAGAGGCAGGCAGATCTCTGAGTCTGAGGCTAGCCTGGTCTACAGAGTGAGTTCCAGGACAGCCAATGCTACACAGAGAGACCCTGTCTCTAAAACAAAACAGAAAAAGAAGCACTACCTGTGAGATTCAGACATAAGAGTAAGCTTGATATCCTCTTATGTAGTTTGCTTGTGTCTGATTCTATATTTCCTCTTATGTAGACAGACTAGGGATGCCTGACTTTCATTGTGACCAGTGGACACTCCACCTTGAATGATGACTCTTATCTCATGGACTCCTTTCTCCAGTGCCCCAAAGACCCAAGGGGACCAAATAGAAAAGACCCCAGAAATCTCTTTGCTTAGCACAGGTCTAGGCCTTTAATGGGTCTTGTTTGTTTGCTTGCTGCTGTCATCAGACCTTTGTTGTAACCAAGACTTCCTGCCATCCACCTTCTTCCACTCCTCTGTGCTGACCCTTGAGTGCAGCTATGAACAATCCCCACTGAGGAAAACCACTGATGGGTTTCTGATGTTTAGTCAGTCATGCCAACTATTCCTTGTGTTCTGGAGACACGGAAGACATCCTCTCTGGCAATGGGACGTCCGTGAGTTAAACTCAGGCTGTGCAAGGACTGAGAATAGGACTGACAACCACAACAAGCTAGACCTTTAGTAGTAGCTGCTACTGATAGGTATGCCTCCGAGGTATCTTTTGTCATGCCAATGAGAATGATCTCTAGTTAGAATGAGATAGAGATAGAAAGACTGACATATACAGAGGACAGAGAGACAAAGAGAATGAATATGATATAATTTTTGTGCTATATTAGAAGAGAAAGTGAAACTTGCATACCCACATTTATGATTTGTGTCAGGTGAGTGAGCAGTGTGGAGGTATTAAGTTCCTGCATGTGCTTGTGTCCTGGGCAGAGATAGGGAAGCTTAGAGACACAGGCCTTGCATGGGCTTAGCAGGTAAGGCCTGGGCTGGGCTTGGCCATGCCCCAGACAACCCAGGACCATAACAGGAGCCACTCAGTTCCTGCACCTTGTAAGTATTATGGAATTGTCCTCTGCTCAAATGACATCAGTGTCTCACTGGAGTGTGCTTCCTCATGCGGCATCCATAGGAATGAGGTAAGGAGAAAGCACCTGCACAGGCTTCCCTAATTGGACATGTTCTCTGCAGATTGTTTCCCTGTACTTCTCTCATTTTTTTTTGAGCCCATCAGGTTTATTGTTGCGGTGTGCAGCTGGAGACAAGAGCACCTTGGCTGGGAGGGAGGGGCGTGGGCCTAGAGAGCTGGGCCCGGGTTGGACGAGATGAATGTGGCAGCTGGAGGCCCTATCCTTCTCTTTTCTTCCTATTCTTACTTATACCTCCAAAGCCCCACAAGGCAACCATCATGATATAGACAAAGGTATAGTTACCTGCCTTGAGTCACTCTCTTGGACCATGTTACAGTCTCAGCCTAAAGATGTGGTAATAGAAACAGGACCTAGAGAGCAGAGAGGCCATGTTCAACCTTGACTATAACTTGGATTGTTGGGCTGGTGAACTTGGAAGCAAATGTATGACAAGGCCCTAAAGGTAAAGCTGTCTTGGGCAGAAAGAGAATAAGTGTGTATGTTTGTAGTCTGAGTTGCTTCAAAGGTACCTACAGGGTCATGGGTATTGTCATCACTGGATAAAGGGTTCTAGAGAGGTTTGGCTTAGAACAGAAAGAGAGAGAATGCTGCATTCCCAGCATGAGGCAGCATGGCAGGAAGCCCTGTCTGCTCAGCAACTTGCTGTTAGGAGGGCCCTCTGATGTAGGTGGGTCTTCTGTCTATGTGTTAATTTCATTGGTCAATAAAGATACTGCCTTGGCTTTTTGATAGGGCAGAACTTAGATAGGTGGAGTAGACTGAACAGAATGCTGGGAGAAAGAAGCAGAGTCAGGCAGATACCATGATTCCCCTTCCCAAGACAGACACTGGATAGACTCATGCCGGTAAACCATGGCCTCGTGGTGGCATACAGATTATTAGATATGGATTAGTCAAGAGGTGAGAGTTAGCCAATAAGAGGCTAGAACTAATGGGCCAGGCAGTGTTTCAGTGAATACAGTTATTATTAATTATTTCGGGTGTAAAGCTAGCCGGGTGGTGGGACGCAGCCCGCTGCTCCTTTGACAGCCTTCTTAGCCAAAGCATTCATGCTTGTGCCAGGAGTCCTGCTGCTGCAACAGCTGATACAACCAGAGCACTTGGATTCCTTCCTTTAAGATATACATAGACAAAAAACAAAAACCCCAGGATAGCCAAAACAATTCTGTACAATAAAGCAACTTCTGGAGGCAGTGCCATCCTTGAGTTCAAACTCAGCTATATAGAGCCATAGTAATAAAAACAGCTTGGTATTGGCATAAAAACAAACATGTAGATAAATGGAATCAAATTGAAGACCCTGAAATTAATCAACACCTATGAACACCTAATTTTTGACAAAGAAGCAAAGATTGTACCATGAAAAAAAGAAAGCATCTTCAACAAATGGTGCTGGCATAATTGGATGTCAATCTGTAGAAGAATGAAAATAGATCCATATCTATTACAATGCACAAAACTCAAGTCCAAATTCATGAAAGACCTCAGCATAAACCCAGTTACAATGAATCTGATAGAAGAGAAAGTGGGAAGTAACCTTGAATGCATTTGCACAAAAAAAATCAGTTCCTAAATACAACACCAATATCACAGGCACTAAGATCAATAATTAATAAATGGAACCTTCTATAACTGAGAAGCTTCTGTAAAGCAAAGGACACAGTAAATAAGACAAAAGAGCAACCTACATAATAGGAAAAGAACTTCACCAACCCCACATCTACACTGGCTTTCTGGGCTATGCTCCTAGCACAATCTCTGTCTCTTGTGAAAGAGATAGAGCATTTCTACGGTATGCCTGAAATGGGGCATTGCACGCCATGGCTCAGAGGCACAAGTGACTCAGAGGCACAAGCAGCTCTGCCATGCTAGTGGTGCAGTGCACACGGCTCAGAGGTACAAGTGGCTCTACCATGTTGGACTGGGCAGGGCAAACAGGAAGTACCTGTATTTGACCTGGGATTGACACAGCTTAGATTCTTAAGAGCTTAGCATTTTAAAAGCTCTTCAAGACAGTGGAGAATTAAAGATAACGAAATAGGACAGATTCTAACATAAAAGACCTCTAAATGGGTCACAATGTTGAATAAAGAGACTTGGGAGAGAGAAGAAAAAAGTATAGAGAGTCATAAAATAAAAAGTATAGAGAGTCATAAAATAAAGTTAAAGCTTTAAAAATGGGTAAAGTCTTTAAAGAGACAGAGTGCAGATAATCATAGATTAAAGAAAGTAAACAAAAATAAGTCACATAAAAATGGAAAATTAAAAAAAAATGGAAAATTCACAGTCAGTCTGGATTCTGTGTATCATTGCTTTTTCTTTAAATTTTTTGACTGTGAAAGAGATAAGTACAAAGAGACATTTCATTATGTGGGCTGCTAAGCAAACCCAGCAAGGATATTATAAAGGTATTATGACTTCAGAATTTGGGTCTAAGAATATGATGCTTTGGAAAAGAGGTTCTTCTTTTGTTTTCATATAAGATGAGACCCTGTGGATTGCTTCTAGACCAATATGGTATGATAGACCATACCTCCTGAAAGGTCACCATGAACACCTTCAGAATATTACTTCACTCAACTGTTGAGATAAATCTAGCACACAGGATATACCATGAAAGACCTAAATAACAATGCCCCCATACAGCACGAAGCAGTTTGGAGAGAAAAAACTGTGCCCATATTCCCAAATAATGTTTATGAATGTTCTTTTACATTTAAAGGCAGATATGGTATAGATATGAATAATTTGCATTGATATGAATCTTGGTTTACTGATACTAATTAAGGTCACTTTTATTATATGCATACTTCTGTTCTTGATTAAGGTATTGTGATTGTGTAGTTCATTTTAAAAAATAATGTATAATTAGGAAGTATAGGTTGTTAATGGATAATCATCGATAATAGTCAATCTTATAGTCATGGTAGTTTGATTTTCTAGATATATAGAGATATATTTTAGTTAGATAGGCATTCTTCATATCTTTCAAAGACTATAGAATATGGGATTTAAAATGTTTTAATAACTTAGGGCTTTTCATGAGAATGAGAGACGTCTGCTCCTGACAGCACAAGCTACTTCCTGAGGAAGATGGGCATTGAAGATTCTCCTTATGGAACTGGTTAGCCATTTGGGCAAGAAACTTCTCTTGCCTGGAGTGTTACATAAACTAGACCTGAAGAACCCATAGAGATAGGACTACTGAACTTGCCTAATGGTGAGATGATCCTTCGGAGTTTCTGATTCATGAAAGAGTCTGTAAGACATTCTGCAGGATACAAAAAAAAAAGTGGCTGAACTGTCTTTAACATTTCCTGCTTCAGTACCGTGAGGGGTATGTTCACCCATGGAGACAGTAGGACTGACCTAATGACAGCTCACCAAGGCCAGCTGGACTGGGACTGATGGAGCATGTCATCAAACTAGACTCTCTGAATGTGGCTGACAATGAGGGCTGACTGAGAAGCCAAGGACAATGGCCCTGGGTTTTGATTCTACTACATGGACTGGCTTTGTGGGAGCCTAGTCTGTTTGGATGCTCACCTTCCTAGACCTGGATGTAGCGGGGAGGACCTTGAACTTCACACAGGGAAGGGCACTCTGACTGCTCTTAGGACTAGAGAGGTAGGGGGGAGGGAAATGGGAAGAGGGAAGAAGGTGGAAATTTTTAATAAAAAAAGAAATAAAAATTCCTGCTTCATAAAAATGTCTGCTAGATACTATGGGCCTGTAGGCTGAAGATGGATACCCCAACGGTACAAAAGAACTTTGGGTAACCTGTCCAGGCAGCAAGATGTCTCTGTCATTTCTAGAGTTTTGGAAGTTGTTTACAATACACTTCCTGTTTACTTAGGTAATATTATATCCTTCTGGAATCTTTGATGGAGTTGAAGAATGGGTAATTATAGTTATAGTTTTCCTCTGTTATAATAAAAGATAAAATAAATATAAATATTATAACTGTAATTCTTGCTTGATAACTATTTTGTTATATGTAATATTACTATGTTAAAGTTAAAGCCTTAAGCAGAAAAAGGGAAAATGGTGTAGGAGGGTCTTCTGTCTATGTGTTGCTTTCATTGGTTGAATAAAGAAACAGTCTTGGCCTTTTTATAGGGCAGCACTTAGGTAGGCAGGATAGACAGAACAGAATGCTGGGAGGAAGAAGGGCAGAGTCAAGACACCAGGGATCTCCCGCCTGGAATGGATGCTGGTTAGAATCTTTCTAGTAAGCCACAGTCATGCACAGATTGCTGAAAATGGGTTGAATTGGGATGTAGGAGTTGGCCAATGGGAGATTTGAGCTGATGGGCCAGGCAGTGTTTAAATACAGTTTCTGTGTGATCATTTTGGGTAAAAGCTAGCCAGGGGGGAAGGAACAAAGGGTTCCACTCCCTACAACAAGTGTGCTGTCCAAAATATATAAAGGACTCAAGAAACTAAATATCCAAATACCAAATCATTCAATTTTAAAATAATACACAGATCTATAAAGAGAATTCTCAACAGAAGACTCTCAAATGGCTAAAAGATGTTTAAGGTATTTCTCAACTCCCTTAGTTATAAGGAAAATACAAATCAAAATGACTCTGAGATACTATCTTATACCTATCAGAAGGGCTAAGATCAAGAATACTTATGACAGTTTATGCTAGAGAGAATGTGAAGTAAGGAAAACACTCCTCCATTGCTGATGAAAGTGCAAACTTGTACAGCCACATTGGAAATCAATATGGCAGCTTCTTAGAAAATTGGGAATCAATCTGCCTAAAGACCCAGCAATACCACTCTTGAGCATATACCTAAAGGATACTCAATCATAACACAAGGCCATTTGCTCAACTATATTCATAGCAGCATTATTCATAACAGCCAGGACATCAAAACAACCTAAATGCCCCTCAACTGAAGAATGGATAAAGAAAATGTGGTACATTTACACAATGGAGTACTACTCAGAAAAAAAAGACATCTTAAAATTTGTAGACAAATGGATGGAACTATAAAAAATCATCCCGAGCGAGGTACTCTGACACAGAAAAACAAACATGGTGTGTACTCACTCATAAGTGGATATTAGATATAAGCAAAGATAACCACTATATATATATATATTATATAATATATATATTATAATATATATATATATTCCACAATCCCAGAGAAGATAGGAAACAAGGAACCCTAAGAAGGACCAGAATGGATTGCCCTAGGAAGAGAAATAAATAATATCTCCTGGGTAAACTGGGGGTGAAGAGAGAGTATAGGAAGAGGGGTTGAGGACTGAGAACATGAGGAAATGTGGTGGGTGAGTTGGGGGAGGGATGGGGGAGAGCAATGAGAGAAGTATCTTGATAGACAGAGTCATTATGGGGTTAGGGAGAAATCTGGTGCTAGGGAAATCCCCAGGAATCCACAAGGATGACCCCAGATAAGACTCCTAGCAAAGGTGGAGAGGATTCCTGAACTAGCCTTCTCCTGTAATCAGATTGGTGACTACTCCAATTGTCATCATAGAAACCATCCAGTAACTGATGGAAGAAGATACAGAGATCCACAGCCAAGCACTGGGCTGAGTTCCTTCAGTCCCAAGAGAGGGAAGAGGGATTATATGAGCAAGAAGCTGTCAAGATCATGATGGGGAAACGCACAGAGACAGCTGAACCAAGCTCATGGGAATTCATAGACTCTGGCCTGACAGCTGGGGAGCCTGCATGGGACCAAACTAGGCCCTCTGAATGTGTGTAACACTTGTGTGACTTGGTCTCTTTGTTGAGCCCCTGACAGTGGGATCAGGATTTATCCCTGGTGCATGAACTGAACTTTTGGAGCCAATTACCTATGATAAAATACCTTTCTCAGTCTTGATGCACAGGGGAGGGGTTTGGTCCTACCTCAACTTGCTATGTCTGGCTTTGTTGCCTCCTCATGGGAGCCTGATCCTCTCTGAGCAGTGGATGAGGGTGGAAGGTAGTTGGGGGAGCAAGAGGGAGTAAGGGAGGGAGCACTATGGTTGGTATGTAAAACAAATAAAAATTAAAATATATAGACACCGTGCTCCCCTATCCACCTTTCCTTTATCTCAATTCTCCTGTTTCCCCACGCCCCCCTCCTTCCCTTCTACCTTTTCTCTCCCCATCTCCCCTTACCACCATCCCACCCCAACCCCTAGATCCCAATTTTCTCCCCGGCAATTTGGTCTACTTCCCTTAGCCAAGAGGATAACTATATGTTTTTCCTTGGGTTCACCTTCTTACTTAGCTTCTTTAGGTTCACCTATTGTAGACTCCGTGGTCCTTATTTATGGCTACTTTAGGGTGGGCAAGAGACTTGACCCTAGAGGGGCTCACAAGTGCCCAAGATGAGGTTCCCAGTTAGTTCCTTGGGCAGCTGAGGATTGGGAACCTGAAATGACCCTATCCTAGAGCAATACTGACGAATATCTTGCATATCATCATAGAACCTTCATCTGGTGATGGATAGAGATAGAAACAGAGACCCACACAGGAGCACTGGACTGAGCTCCCAAGGTCCCAATGAGGAGCAGAAGGAGGGAGAACATGAGCAAAGAAGTCGGGACCACGAGGCGTGCACCCACCCACTGAGACAGTGGAGCTGATCTACTGGGAGCTCACCAAGGCCAGCTGGACTGTGACCGAAAAAGCATGGGATAAAACCGGACTCTCTGAACATGGCGAACAATGAGGGCTGATGAGACGCCAAGGACAATGGCACGGGGTTTTGATCCTACTTAATGTGCTGGCTCTGTGGGAGCCTAGCCAGTTTGGATCTTCACCTTCCTAGATATGGACGGAGAGGGGAGGACCTAGGACTTACCACAGGGCAGGGAACCCGGACTGCTCTGTGGACTGGAGAGGGAGGGGGAGAGGAGTGGGGGGAGGGGGAGAAGGGTGTGAGGAGGGGGAGAGGGGTGGGAGGAGGGGGAGGGAAATGGGAGGCTGGGAGTAGGTGGAAACTTGTTTTTTTGTTTATGTTTTCTTTTCTTCTTTTCTCAATAAAAAATAAATAAATAAAAAATAATAAAATATATAGACACACCTAGACATGAAGGAGAGTGGGCAACTGTACTAAGGCCTGGGTGTTGTGGAATATTATTTTAAGATGTGCTACATTTGTTTATGTTGTGGAACATTTGCTTTAATGATGCAAAGATGTGTTGCATTCTTTAATGTTGCATTTGTTTAACTCTGTAAAGCTCTGTTACTGTGCCTTTCTCAAACAACTGATGGTGTAATAAAGAGCTTATGCCAATGGAAAGGCAGGAGAAAGAAATAGGTGGGGTTGGCAGGCAGAGAAGGTTGATAGGAGAAACCTGGGAGTAAGAAAAGAAGGGCCTAGACACCCAGATACACAGCCAAACATGAAATAAGAAGTAAAAAAAAAGGTATATAGAATAGAGAAAGATAAAAGCCCATAGGCAAAAGATAGCTGGGACAATTTAAGAAAAGCTGACTCGAATCAGGCCAATCTAAGGCCGGGCATTTATATGTATAACAATAAGTCTTCATTTATATTTATTTGGGGCACCCAAAGAACTAAAGTGCAAAAAAGTAAAAAGAGTAAGAAAAAATCAACTACACTTAAAATTCCAGAAAGGTGGAACATAATGACTGGGATGTCACCAGATAGAAATTTGGAGAGCTGGGCTTGAAGGAGCAGCCCAGAAATCCGATTATTTATATACTATTCGTTAGGAATAACAAGGAAGCCCATTGTCATATCTTTGACTTTCAGTTTCTTTTAAAAAAATGCTATCATGCCTAGCTGAGAGCATTAGGCTATTCCAGCTGTCTCCATGTACTGCCCTTTCACTTAGAAAGAATCAGGGTACGCATATGCTTGAAGATCTGTCTGTAGCCACAATACATAGCAGCTTCTGACAATGAAGGCCCAGAGCCAGTTGGGTACATGTGGTCTTTTTGGGGATTTGTGATCTCTTGCTTAACTAGGGGCCCAGGCTCATACACTCTCAAATATGTGCCTGCTACTCCATAGGTCTACAGTGCAGAATTGTCCCTTTCTAGAATCTTCCCCAGGGCTTACTACCTAGAAAGGATTTCCTTGGCCCACATTAGTAGCTTGATGAACAACTGGCCATATTTTGACAGAGCTCAATGTGTGTGAATACTTACACACACACACACACTCACCCGTGCGTGCACAGAATGGTAACAAAAGTGTTAAAGAGGCCACAGACATTAAAAAGAAGCCTTACTTAAGGCAAGGAGCTGCTGGCACATAAGTAATGCAGTTGGAGAACTGCTCGAGGTATACAGACCCCAGTCCCAGGCCAACCTTTTCAAAGACTTTGGAGCTCCCAAGAAGGCACAGGACAAAGGTCAAGATGGGTAGATGGACACTTTCAAGCATTGGTGACTATGCTCAGCTGAAGCCCTGAGGACAGTTAAGAGTTCTCTTCATGTAGGTCCGTTGACTCACACTGCTCATGGGTGGTCAGACAGAGAGGTTAATGGGGCTATTGTCATCCCATAGTGTTAAGTGTTCTTCCTTTTATAGGATACAGATGGGGATATGGCACCATTTTTTGATCTAAGGTGTTCAATAAGTTCTCGGGCCTTTTTGCTATATTGTGTTCATAGAGCCATGTGTTCATTTGTTTCCAATTTGCTTGAGTAAGTTTACAGGTAGTGCCTTCTTACTTGAATGAATACATCATCAGTCTGTGCCTCATGCTTGATGCTAGACAGATGCTGGTGGTATATATGTGCACAAACAAAATTCAGAGTCATCCAATGTCTATACTGGCACTAAAATTCGTGTTAACTGCTGTTTGTTAGATGGACCCTCCAAGGGCAAGGCACAGTGTGAACACCAATATTTCAGATATGTTAAAGTGCAGGCAGTAATAACAAAGGCACCAGCAGATTTCACACTGGGTTTCCTGGGAAAGGCCCAAATACAATTCTCCCAGACACCTGTCAATTGTTGGTCCTCTTCAGATAGCCTTGGGCAGATTATGCATCCTCAGCCTGGCTCTAAGGGAAGACCTGTTTAAGAGCTGCCTACACTGACACACTGTTTTTTT
This sequence comes from Microtus oregoni, assembly GCF_018167655.1. Lineage (NCBI taxonomy): Eukaryota > Metazoa > Chordata > Mammalia > Rodentia > Cricetidae > Microtus > Microtus oregoni. The sequence continues at coordinate 117,078 of NW_024544808.1, read as the reverse complement.
TTAACCTGCTGATTATGAGATGAGGGTACATTGTCATGTCAGGAAACTGGCTTGATATAGGATAGCATATAGAGAAAAATAATTTCCATACTCTCTGCCTCTAGATCTCTCTGCCCCATCATCTTGCCATTAACAGGGGATAAGATTAGGGTTCTGATGCGAACAAGGTCAAGACTCAAAAAATTTAATTGTGCTTCAAAAGAAGCCATTTTTTCTATATTTAGTCTAATTTGTGTATTTTCTTCTACTAAAATAAGACTACTAGCACAGTTGTAAAGCACAACAGGGGATTAATGGCTAGTGGGCTCTGCAATCAAAGGTCTTGATTCAGTGAATAACTAGGGTCAGAGTCCAGGGGTGACTATAGATGAGTGTTTTTCAGGGCTCAGAAATGAATTTATGTCAATTGTCTCATGACTAGAGCGAAATCACTGTAACCAAGTGTTGACTTAGTATGTAATCATATTCAAGGATCTATGGTGCTAATAAATTGAATTCAAATTTTGTATCTGGCAAATATGTATTGCCAAGAGTCTAGGAAAAGGTCAACCATCAAATTAGATGAGATATAATACATTTCTGGGTGGTATGATTATAAATTATGACAAGTATGGAATGGACAACCAAATTTTAGCATGCACATGTATTTGGATGATAGCTATTTCTCCTGGGCCTATAGGTCTTCACAGAGAAGAGATTGTTGTAGTGACCTACAGAATAATCTTAAACCTGTAGTCATGGTATTGGAATAAGGAGAAGAATAGCAATAGTTATGTTTATAGCAATATCAATGGGGCTGTTAACCTACCCTCATAGTAGGTGAGTCGGAGGCAGAATCATGGGACCATCACCAGAGATTCCAGCAATTTACTCCCCCTTGATTCACAGCTGCAGGTAGCCTGGGTTGAATGGTGGTAAAGTATTCTGGAAGGAGCTAAAATGTTAACAAAAGGCAAGACAACATCAATACTGCATTCCCAAGATCATCACTCACGCAGGAATGGGACATTTTGGTGATACAGCTGCTTTGAATCACTCATGCTCCTAGAAATAACCTCTACTCAGGGGCCTATAAGTAAGTCCAATAAACACATTTGTTTGACAAACTTGGCTATAAAGGAATCCTTTCTATCGTCCTTCAGTGTCCTCTCTATCTGGGGGGACAGACATCCAGCCACATCCACAACAAAAGTTCAACAGCATGTCACCGAGGAGGAGCCTATTTCCCCTCCCATGCCCCACAGACAGAAGGGGCACAGGGTGGGAAATGACTGAGCATTCATTATGGACCTGCTGTTTGTCAGATACAGTAACATATGCTGTTGCAAAAACTAGAAGGTATTTGCCCTCAAGGTGAGGACTATTGTTGCCAGAGGTTTCTGTCCTACCTGGTCCCGCAGCTGTTCAGTCCCAAAGAAAAACAGGCAGAGGTATACATTAATAATAAACTTGTTGGTCTATTAGGTCAGGATTGTTGTTAACTCTTAATTCTTAAAATTAGCCCATAACTCATGTCTGTGATAGCCATGTGGCTTGGTACCTTTTATTAGGTAGTTAATCTTTCTTCCTCCCTGTCTGGATGACAACTGCAGATTGAGACTTTCCTCTTCCCAGAATTCTCCTGTTTTCATTGCCCCATAAATACTTACCACCTGGCTATTGGCCAGTTAGCATTTTATTAAAACAATACAAGCAACAAATCGTTACTGGATAGAAGACCATTGTCCCACCGCATTTTGCCCCTTTTTTTCCAAGCAAAAACTCTGAATCTAATCACCTTTGTTTAGCTTTTTTCCTGACCATTATCCATAGCAACTTGTAACCAATACTCTAAACAAAGACAAACATCCTTAATCCAGTAATTTTGCTCACAATCCCAGAATACAGTCTATCATTTAGGGATGTTGAAGGTACCAGGAACTTGAAGTAACTGGTCACATGACATCCACTGTCATGCACAAAGAACCACAGATTAATGCATGCATGCCAGTGCTCGTCTTGCTCTTGTCTCTTTTATTCATTTTGTCCAGCCTGTGCAAAGATGCTGTTACATTTAGGAAGGGTCTTCCTACCTCATTTAAGTCAAATGGAAAAACACCTCACCAGCACGTATGCAGGCTAACCTAATCTAGACAATTCTTTCTTAAGTGCCCTTCCCAGGCAAGAAGGGCATGGGCCTCATGGAGTGGGAGGAATAGGCAGCTGTGAGTTACTGGGCATGCATTCTGGGAAATGAAATCCAGGTCCTGTAGTGATGAGGCAAGGGCAGGCCTGTTTTTCATCCCGTCCGGCTCCCACACGGTTAGCTTTACACCCAAAATAATTACACAGAAACTATATTCCTTTAAACACTGCCTGGCCCATTAGCTCTAGCCTCTTCTTGGCTAATTCTCACATCTTGCTTAACCCATTTCTAATAATCTGTGTAGTACCACGAGGTGGTGGCTTACCGGGAAAGATTCAGCATGTCTGACCTGGCGGGTGGCTCCATGGCATCTGACCTCACTTCCCTCCTTCCCAGCATTCTGTTCTGTCTACTCCACCTACCTATGTTCTGACCTATCAGGCCAATCAGTTTCTTTATTAATTAACCAATGAAAGCAACAGATAGACAGATGACTGCCACGGACCGGCTCAGGGGAGCCACTCAGACTGTGGGAGAAGCAGGGTCCTGGTAACAGGAAGGCACAAGTTCGGCGAATGACAGACAGACACAACACACAAGAGAGTGGTTGGAATCTGCTGCGATTTTACTGAATTCATGTTTTCACTAATATAGTATTCAAACAAAGAACAAATCAGAAGGTCATGTGTCATTGGTTGGCACAGTATGAAAGCTTCTTTTAGTCACATCAGCAATATTTAAGAAAAGTACATTGTCAGGAATAGGTGTTAGACATAAAGCATCCTTAGAAGAGGAAATCTTGTCCTTGGGACTGTAAACCTCAGACAAGTGGTTTCATCTTATGAATAGAAAGTTTCTGTCTCATTATCGCTATCATGGCCCTTCCTCTTCCTAACCCTTTATTTCATCTAGTGACCAAATATACCTAATCAGTTCTCTGCACCTGCTGAAATATACTTTTTAGTACCTTCTTATGCAGCAGACATCATGGGGGTTGGGATCTAGAAAGCCTATCCATAAAGTTCAAAGTATAATATAACGGTCTTTGTCCATCAACATTAACCCATCTATTCCCTTGCTCATCACACACCCTGTGTATAACAAAGGTTCTGCTGTAGTCTTATACATTCCCATACTGTGCTTTCCTATCCCAGAGCTGTTTCTGAAGAGAATGATCCTTGTCTTGTATATATATAGAACATCATTATTATAAAAGAGATTGTGCAAAGCTCATATCCCGCATAGCCAGATAATCGAGAAACCTGTCTATGCCTCAGCTGTGGCTAATACCAGGCTGTCTGCCATTGACCTCCAGGAAGCCTAGTCCCATGGGACACGTAGCTCCCGTCTGGCATAATGACATATGTCATGTCACACAGACGACACTGGAGTTGGTGTGGCAGATGACCCTCCTCAATCAAGGTCCTCTGCAAGAACAGCAAGAGTTCTTAACAATGGAGCTTCAGACTTCCACACTGCCTCCACTTCCTCCTGCTCCCCCTTCTTCTTCTTTTTTTACCCAACATTTTGAGGGAGACAGTTGGTTTTTGTGAGAACAGGTAAATTTCAAGCTGACAGGGGTTGCCTGTCAAGACAAAACAGAGAAAACTGGGGGATAGTGTTTGTTGCTGGGTAATTGTTTGTATAGCCTGGCTGAAGTCTCTAAGATGGGAACATAGAAACTTGACAGTGTGATTTGTACATCAGCTGATGAAAGGAGAAACTAAGTCCTGCCCTTTTTTCATTCTCAGTGCAGCTCATGTGCCTTTAAGATAAGTCTCCTAAGGAAACAGGGACATATGGAATTTTTTTATATCCAAATCAAGCACAGCAACATCATTGCAAAAGGTACATTTTTCCCTACAATTACCACCAGTAGGAGAAAGATTTCCAATCTATCCATTATTTATTATTTTTAGAAAAGAAAACAAACTATCTTTTCTCATTACACATATCAATCCAAGTTCCCACTGCCTCCCCTCCTCCCATTCCCTACACTTACCATCCCCCACCCTCCATCCACTCCACAGAGAGGGTAGGCACATTGCTTTGAAGAAAGACCATGGCCCTCTCTACTATATCTAGGCTGAGCAAGGTAGCCATCCAAAGAGAATAGGTTCCCAAAAGCCAGTACATGCAGTAGGGATAAATTCTGGTCTCACTGCCAGTGGCCCCGCAGTCTACCCCAGCCAAGCAACTGTCACCCACATTCAGAGGGACTAGTCTGTAACTACTCTTGTTCCTTCCCTGTCCAGCTGGAGTTAGTGAGCTCCCATTAGCTCGGGTAGACTGTTTCAGTGGGTATACCAATTATGGTCTTGATCTCTTTGCTGATATTCTCACTCCTACAACTCTTCAACTGGACTTTGGGAGCTCAGTCCAGTGCTGATGTGGGTCTCTGCCTCTGTTCCCATCAGTTGCTGGATGAAGTTTCTATGATGACATTTAAGATATTCCTCAGTCTGACTACAGGGCAAGGTCAGTTTAGGCACCCTCTCCTCTATTGCTTAGGGTCTTAACTGGAGTCATCATTGTGGATTCCTGGTAAGTTCTCTAGAGTCAGGCTTCTTGCTAGCCCCATACTGGCTCCCTCTATCATGATATCTCTTTCCTTGTTCTCATCTATGTCCTTCCTCCATCTTGACTATCCCATTCCCTCAAGTTCTCCTCAACCTTCCCCTTCTCTTTTCCTCTTCCCCTTTTAACCTCTCTTTTCTTCCAACCCACATGTGATGGAGGAAGGTCATTGGTTAAAAAATAAAGAAACTGCCTTGGCCCATTTTATTGGTTAGAACATAGGTGGGTGGAGTAAACAGAACAGAATGCTGGGAGGAAGAGGAAGTGAGCTCAGAGACGCCGTGTTCCCCTCTTCCGAGCAGACACGATAGCTCTGCTCTCTGAAGCAGATGTGAGGGAGCAAGCTGCCAGGTCAGACATGCTGAATCTTTCCCGGTAAGCGCACCTAGTGGTGCTATGCAGATTATTAGAAATGGGTTAGGCAAAATATGAGAATTAGCCTGTAAGAGGGTAGAGCTAGTGGGCCAAGCAGTGTTTAAAAGAATACAGTTTCCGTGTAATTATTTCGGGGCATAAGCTAGCCAGGTGACCAGGAGCTGGGGCAGCAGGAACACAGCCCACAGAATGGCGCCCAACATGTGGACAACTGAATCCACTGAAAGCCTGAGAAAGCTTGGGAAAGAGTAAAGCATGTTTTCTTGGTAGCAGCGATTTCTCGGGTCTGCTCTGCTTGCTAGAAGCAAGCAAGCGCTCTCATCTAAGAGAGGCTTCCTGACTCAGCTTCAGCTGCAAAACCCTGCAGCTCTTAAGAGGTCCTGCCAAGAAACATTTAAATGGTGTTGATAAAAGCCGACTGAATGCTTGTTTGTTTTCAGCTGTAGCAGGAAAAGAGTTGTGCTGTTTTAAAATGCTGGCTTTCTGGGCCATCCTGCCAGGGCAAACTCTGACTGTTGAAGGCAGGAGGGCCAACTACAGAGAGGGGACTTGTGTGTTGTCTGTGGACATAATGCTGCAACTTATTTGCTGGCAAGGACCTTGAAATGCCATAGAGTTGTGGCAGTAAACATGGATACAGCCAGTACCTCAGCCATGAGGCTGGAAAGCTAAGGAATGGACTGGATCTAGCTGGCATAGCCACGGCTTTAATCCTACTGATATTGCTTGCTAAATTAAGGACTCATGTGGTCAAAAAGGAGACATATACAGTAAAAGAAAGATTCAAAGTCAAAGAAAATTTTTAAATTGTTTACACTGTGTTAAAAATATATGCATGCTAAACGTTAAAGTTCTTAAAGTAAAAAAAAAAAGGGAAGAAAGAGAGTAGTTGGGTGTCGTAGTACACACCTTTAATCCCAACACTTGGGAGACAGAGGTAGATTGACCTCTGAGTTGAACTCTGTGACTTCAAGGTGTGGTAGGACACACCTTTAATCCCAGTGCCTGGGAGGCAGAGACAGAAGGATCTCTGAGAGTTCAAGGACAGCCTGGTCTACAAAGTTATTCCAGGTCAAAGATATACAGAGAATATAAAATATAAAATAAAAGTAAAAAGAAATGAAATAGAGGTCAAAATACAGCCATACAAAAATGGAAAATACACAGAGAATCTTGATACTGTATGCTATTATGCTCTCTTTGAATTGTTTGAATGCTGAGAAAAGAGCAACAGCTGCTAAAAGATATTTGTTTATAAATGCTGCTGAACTAATCCAACATAGATATTTTGAAAATGCCTTGACTTTAAAATTTGGATCTGGTCATAGCCACGGAGGCGGAGCAGGCGCTGTGGCAGGAGGGAAGATGGCGGACGAGGAGAGGCTGCCGCCGGGCTGGGAGAAGCGCATGAGTCGCAGCTCTGGTCGGGTATACTACTTCAATCACATCACCAATGCCAGCCAGTGGGAGCGGCCCAGTGGTGGCAGCAGTGTTGGAGGCAGTAGCAAGAATGGCCAGGGAGAACCAGCCAGGGTGCGCTGCTCGCACTTGCTGGTGAAACACAACCAGTCTCGGAGGCCCTCATCCTGGCGGCAGGAAAAGATCACCAGGAGCAAGGAGGAGGCCCTGGAACTGATTAATGGCTACATCCAGAAGATTAAGTCAGGAGAAGAAGATTTTGAATTTCTGGCCTCACAGTTCAGCGACAGCAGCTCTGCCAACGCCAAGGGAGACCTTGGTGCCTTCAGCAGAGGTCAGATGCAGAAACCGTTTGAGGATGCAGCATTTGCTCTATGGACAGGGGAGATGAGAGGGCCAGTGTTCACAGATTCGGGCATCCATATCATCCTGCGCACAGAATGAGGGCAGGCGCCTGGCCAGCCAGCCCATGGACGCCCTTCCTGCTACTGTCACACAGTATTTATTGTTCCTGAAATGGCTGGGAGAGGGGCTCTAGATAGTAACTCTGAGCTTCCTACTTCCTGTTTGACCCCATTTGGGGTTGTCCTAGCCAGGCTTCTTCTGAAGGAATCAACTTCAGAAGGGCAGTGTGGGTATGGAAGCCCCAGGCTCAGGGGGTCAAAGGTGACCTGACACCCAGGTCTCAGAGGCAGGCAGGAGGGACTTGTTTCTTGTTAGTTTTATGCTCTGTTCCTCTGTTCAGTTGCAAAAAGCAGACGCTGCACACCTCAGCCTCAGGTGTGATGCAGCGCCCATGCACCTCCATTAAATCTGGAACCACTGAAAATAAAATAAAATAAAATAAAATAAAATTTGGATCTAAGGATATGATACTTTGGAAAAGAGATTCTTCTTTTGTTTTCACAGAGGATGAGACCCTGTTCATTTCTTTTATTCCGATATGGTATGATGGACCACGCCCTCCTGAAGGGTTGCTGTGAACACCTTCAAAAAATTACTTCTCTTGACTGCTGATTGAGATGAATCTAGCACACAGGTTATCCCATAAAAGACCTAAATAACAGCGCCCCAATTCAGCAGAAAGCAGTTTGGAGAGAAAAAACTGAGTTTATGTTCCCAAATATGGTTTATAAATGTTCTTTTACATTTAAAGGGGGATATGATATAGGTATGAATAATTTGCATTAATATGGACTTTGCTTTAGTGATTTAAATTTAAGGTCAATTTTGTTATTGTAAATGTATTTCTGATCTTGATTAAGGTATTGTGATTGTGTAGTCCACTTAAAATGTAATGTATATAGGTTGTTAATGGATAATCATCGATAATAGTCAAGTTTGTAGTCATGTTAGTTAAGATTTTCTAGATGTACATAGATATATTTTAGATAGGGATTCATCATATCTTTCAAAGATTATAGAACATGGCATTTTAAATGTTTTAATAACTTAGGACTTTTCATGACAGTGAGACACTCTGCTCCTGGCAGCACCAATCTACTTCAAGAAGAAGATGGGCATCGAAGAGGATCCTTATGGAGTTGGATAGCTATTTGGGCAAGAAACTGCTCTTGCCTGGACTATTGCATAAACTGGACACAGAGAACCCGCAGAGAGAAAACTACTGAATCACTTGCCTAAAGGTGAGATGATATTTCGTGGTTCCTGATTCATGAAAGTGTCTGCGAGACATTCTGCAGGACACAACAGATAGTGACTGAACTGACTTTGAAATTTCCTGCTTCATGGAAATGTCTTTGGATACTATGGGCCTGTAGGCCAAAGATGGACGCCCCAACGGTACAGAGAAACTTTGGGTGACTGTCAAGGCAGCGAGATGTCTCTGTCATTTCTAGAGTTTGAATGTTGCTTTTTTCTTGTTTGCTTAGGTAATATTGTATCTTTCTGGAGTCATTGATGGAGTTGAAGAATAGTTAGTTATAGTTTTCTTTAGTTATGATAAAGATTATTGTAATTTTTACTTGATAACTGTTTTGTTCTATGTAATTTTGCTATGTTAAGTTAAAGTCTTCCTTTTTTGTTTAAACAGAAAAAGGGGAAATGATGGAGGAAGGTCATTGGTGAAAAAAATAAAGAAACTGCCTTGGCCCATTTTATTGGTTAGAACATAGGTGGGCGGAGTAAACAAAACAGAATGCTGGGAGGAAGAGGAAGTGAGCTCAGAGACGCCATGCTCCCCTCTCCCGGGCAGACGCGATAGCTCTGCTCTCTGAGGCAGACGCATGAAGCTCAGACCCTGGATGGACATAGGCTAGAATCTTTCCCGGTAAGACTGATGCTACACAGATTATTAGAGATGGGTTGATCGGGATATGAGAATTAGCCTGTAAGGGCTAGAGTTAATGGGCCAAGCAGTGTTTAAAAGAATACAGTGTCCGTGTAATTATTTCGAAGCATAAGCTAGCAGGCGGCCGGTGTGCTGGGGACGCAGCCCCACCGGTCCTATTACAACACACATGCTTCCAATTTTGGTAGGAGATCTTGTCTATTTCAATTTTCCAGGTAGATCTATACATGTTTGGGGGGGGGGGTTGTTCATTTGTTACTTAGCTTCTCTAGGATGATGAACTATAGACTCAATATCCTTTGTTTATATCTAGTATCCACTTATGAGTGAGTACATACCATATTCATCTTTTTTGTATCTGGGTTACCTCACTCAAGATGGTATTTTCTAGTTCCATCTATTTGCATACAAATTTCAAGTTGTCATTGTTTTTTACTGCCGAGTAGTACTCTAATGTGTAAATGTGCCACACTTTCTTTGTTTTCCAGTTGAGGGGCATCTAGGTTATCTCCAGGATTTGGCTAAAGCAAACAATGCTGCTATGAACATAGTTGAACGAATGTTTTTGTACTATGATTGAACATCCTTTGGGTACATGCCCAAGAGTGGTTTTGTTGTCTCCTGATTCCCAATTTTCTAAGAAACCGCCATGCTGATTTCCAAAATGGTTGTTCAAGTTTGCATTCCCACCAGCAATGGATGAGTGTTCCCTTTACTCCACATTTTCTTCAGCATAAGCTATTATTACGGTTTTTGGTTTTAGCCATTCTGACAGGTGTAAGATGGTGTGTCAAAGTTGTTTTGATTTGCATTACACTGATGGCTAAGGATGTTGAACATTTCCTTAAGTTTCTTTCAGCCATTTGATGTCCTTCTGTTGAGAGTTCTCTGTTTAGTTCTGTACCCCATTTTTATTTGGGTTATTTGGAATTTTGATATCTAATTTCTTGAGATTTTTTTTGTTTTGTTTTTTCGAGACAGGGTATCTCTGTGGTTTTGGAGCCTGTCCTGGAACTAGCTCTTATAGACCAGGCTGGTCTCGAACTCACAGAGATCCACCTGCCTCTGCCTCCCAAGTGCTGGGATTAAAGGCTTGCGCCACCACCACCCGGCCTTGAGATTTTTATGTAATTTGGAGATCACTTGTAACAGGAGGAGCAGGGTGCTTGTCCTCCCGGCCGCCTAGATAGCTTACACCCAAAATAATCACACAGAAACTGAATTCATTTAAAAACTACCTGGACAATTGGCTCTAGTTTCTTATTGGCTAATTCTTACATCTTAATTTAACCCATTTATATTAATCTGTGTATCAGCACATGACTGTGGCTTACCTGCAAGATTCTAACCAGCGTCCATCTCAGGCAGGAGAACTATGGTATCTGCCACTCTGCCCTTCTTTCCAGCATAGAGTTCTGTCTACTCTGCCTACCTAAGTTTTGTCCTATCAACTAGGTCAAGGCAGTTTCTTTATTCATTATCCATTGACAGCAACACACAAACAGAAGGAATTCCTACACCAAACAGTCTTTTGTCTAATGTGGGGTTGTAGCCATTATTTTAAAAGTTGTGATGTTAAAACAGAGGAAGAATGTAATAGGAATAATTCAAAAGGAGGGGGAGGTATGTTAGTTTTTTAAAAGACAACATCGTGGTATATGTTGATCAATGCCTCCACATTTATATTTAAGCCATTGAAAAAAATAGTCAGAGAACACTAGCTGATTAGAGGCAAAGAAGATTGAAGGTCAATAAAGAACCTAAAGACAGCTCTAACATGGGGAGATAAGGGCATTGTCGAGGACCAATAATGAATGCTTCAACAGTTCAGCAATGGACTAGCCATAATCAGCCTCAGGAGGGTGTGGCAATGGGAAACTGCAAGGGATACAAAGAGGTTCTTTACAGAACTGATGCTAGGCCTGTTCTTCTGATACAGAAAGACAGGAGAGGCTGCTATGAATCTCAAAAGACTCACCCTTACAGTGGGTGATTTTAAGGATTTCAGATTGAATGTTCAGGGGGGAAGTTTGTTTACTTGTTTTATTTCTGAGTGTTTGTTGTTTTGGGACAGGGTCTCACTATATAGCTCTAGCTGTCATGGAACTCACTCTGTAGATCATGCTGGCCTCAAATTCACAGAGATCCACCTGCCTCTGTCTCCTGGGTGCTGGAATTAAATGTGTTTACCACCAAAGTTTCAGTGTGAATCTTTATATGTGCACTAAGCCTTCATTGCCACCCTGCCTTCTGGGAAATTTTGGTGTGGTCTAAAGCCTTGCCCAGTGCCATAGAACAAAATCGTCCCTGCTTGATTTCTACAGCACCTCTCTGCTTGCATTAATCTGTTATCTAACTAGGCAAAGCAGAGCAGTAAGGGGACACAGTGGTTACTGCATTTCCCATTGCTCTTTAGATGTCCTTTCACACCTCGGATCACTTTTAGACCTACTTTACCCCACTTATTGTCTTCTGTTAAAATGTCTGCCTTTTCGCGCTACCATCCCACACCAATTACTTTCAGAGAATTGTTTTAAAATGCCAAGTAGTGCTTGTCCTTCTGTGACAGATCACAGGGACCTGCCTCTTCCTCCAGGCCTGGGATATTAAGCCCCATTTATCACTGTTCAATAATCTTAAGTGTTGTTAAATGCTGGAAATGTTAGTGCGATTTTGAGCTTTCCTTACATCTACTGTAAATCTCCTTTGAATCTTCTCTGTATGTGATTCAGACTCTCAAGACCAGACGCTGTCTCAGGCCATCTGTCTGCTTGTGCCTGTCAGTCTTATGTGGTTCCCGTTCAGAAGCCTACCAAAATGCCTTGGTTGTACCCTGGTGACTTGGAACAGGGTGAAGATGCCTTGAGCAGACTGCAATTAAAAACATTCCAGCTCCAGTTCCAGAAGGTGCTCTACCTGCCAGGGTATTTGCAAATAGCTTTAAGAGGTTTTTGTCAGGTTTTGCATTTTGGCATTGCATCCCGGGGTATACACCTAAGAAGGCTCTACAGCCATTTTTCCCAGGTCAGAGGGCAACACTTGCCCTGGTGGTCCAGCGGGATGGCTGCTGTTGGTGCAGTTCACAACATTCCATTAGCATGAAGGGTTGTGAAGTTACTGATGCAAAGACATTTGCTGCACCCCCATTCCTGCTGTATGAGCTGGCAGCTTGCTTCTCTTTCTGGGTCAGCTTGCCCTCTGCTGTTGTAATGTTAGGTCCATTAGAAGAACATCCCTTGTGGTCTGTTCTTGCCAGTTTGGGGTCTAGGGTTTTGTTTTTTTTGTGACACCCTAGGCTAAGCTGGTAGTTTAAAGAGGAGATGGCACCTGAGACAGCAGCTCATGGAGCAGCATCTGCTGTCCCTTCAGAGGCAGCAGCCCTTGTTGTAGCACCAGTGACAGCAAGGGGCAGTGGAAGAGTTCTTGGACCACACAGGCTGAGGCAGAAATGATGGGGAACAGGAGGAAAGGATGCGACAAGGAACAACAGAAAGGCAGAGGAGGCAGAGCACTGATGCTGAAGAAAGACAGAAGACAGTGAGGATCCAGGGATGGAAAGGTGTGGGATCTACCTCCCTGGAAGATTTTGAGGAGTCTGGAAGGGCCAAAGGTCTTGGCATTCTAGGTCTTGCACCTGTGACAAGAACCTCTCTCAGGGGACAAGGGTCCCAAAACTGAAGACCCTAGAGCCTGGATGTTAGGATCAAGGACCTGAGCATTCTAAGGAAGAAACGTAAAACTTGGGAGTGCTCCCTACTTCTGCTCCACCCTGCTGATGGAAATCAGGGATTGTAGAGACTCAAATGTTCCACAGATACTGAGGTTTAAATCCTTGAAGAATAAGACTCCAACCAAAAATACTGGAGGTCAAAATTCTCTGGATTATTAAGCCTGGAGAAATAACCCTCCACTTCTCAGCAAATAACCTCCACCTACAGCCTTGGACGCTGGATGAGTCTGGGTCTGCCATCCACACCATAGACATTCATCAGACAGTCTCAGCACTAATTCCAGAAGCTCTCTTTCCAACCTACTCTCCACTTCCATCCAGGTAGAGTAAAAATGACTCTTGCCGTGTGTTTTGAAAAACTTTCTCACTGCTTTCTGTCTTATCCTGGGTATTCTAGCACTTTTATTTTTCTGATTACCCTGAGAGTCATTGCTCAAACCAAGGTTTCTTTTGACAGGTTCACTGACCACACATTCTCTTCACACATTCATTTGTGGAGGACTAGCATGCTTCTATCATAGCGGAAATGTATTGAAAACAAATGTAAAGATTCCTATTTGTTTATGTCTTGTCTCTCAGAATGGTACTATTTTCTCTCTTGTATTTTGCAGTGTTCTTTTTTTATGTTCTTGTGAAGTTTGTCCCTCGGATAGAAGTTGGTTCCTTATATAAATGATGTTAAAATGTGTGATAATGCTTGCATACATATCTAATCCTGACTTATCATACATTATGAAAATATAAGAAATTAACTTGACAGCTTTTTAAAAATTACTAATTTTAAATGCATGTGAGTGTTTTGCTTTTATGCATGTGTGCATTGTGTGCAGACCTGATCTCATGTAGGCCAGAAGAGGGTGTCAGGTCCTCTGATAATAGAATTACAGCAAAAACAAAATGCTATGTAGGTGAAAGGAAGGCACCGTGTGTATCTTCGTCCCCTGAAAGAGCAGAAAGCACTCTTAACTGCGTACCCCGTTTTCTAAGTTCCTTCTTTCCTGGCCTCTAAAAGCAAAGTGTTATTGGAACTCATGTCAAACTGAGACATTTTCATGTGACCTCTAGTCCTTCCCGAGCAATACTTTTGATAAAGACGAACAGTAATGGAGTTCAAAGTTGCTTACTGCTACTTCTCTTGTGCAAACCTCCAGTGAAGTAGTAAGACTTAAGGACCCCTGAAGTTGCTAGAACATTGGCAAACAATTTTACTTCTCTTTCCTCCCCTGATTCTTTCTGAGGAACTGGAAATGTGCCCCCCCCCACATACAATCCTTGGAGTTCCTAGGATGCGCCAAATCAACACTCCTAAGGCTTGTCCATATTAAACTCATGACTTCCACTGAAGTAATCAATCGTTATGCCAATGTAGGATGACGGAAAATGAGTGACAGAGGACAGACAGTGGCAGACTGGCTGATAAGATACAATGTGAACAGAGTCTTTAGGAATTACTTCTGCACAAGACAAACAGAGATCTGAACAATTGTTCTGGGTGCAATTTAGCAAAGGTGTTGGAAAATAGAGAAAAAGAGTAATTCCACTGAAATGGAGAAAAAGTTTGTCAGAGTTGTATCAGATAGAGAATTACAGGCAAGCTTATTTGTCTTTAATATTGTGGGAATTTTGCCAGTGTTCCGAACAGTCATCCTAGAGACCTAGAATCCAAACATAATAAAAGAGAGTGTTTCAAAACATACACAGAGAGAGAGAGACAGAGACAGAGACAAAGGGACAGAGAGAGACAGAGAGAAACACAGAGACAGAGAGAAAAACACTCACACAGAGAGAGATTTATCGAAGCACACAGATACAGATAAACGCAGAGAGAGATGCACACCAGACAGGCAAACACACACAGAGAGAGAAAGAAAGTTAGGGAGAAAGACACAGAGAAAGAGAGAGACTCAGACAGACACACACACACACAGACAAAGTTAAGGATTGCCCCAATGGGGACTTTAGAAGAAAAAAGTACGAAATGTATGAAGCACAAAAGACCATGCTGTCAACTTTACACGAGCCAGAGTCTTGTTTAGAAGGGGCAACCTCAGTTAAGAAAATGCCCACACCACACTGACTTGTGGGCAAGCCTGTGGTGTGTTTTCTTGGTTGATGATTGATGTAGGATGGTCCAACTCACTGTGTCAGGTTCCACCCCTGGGCTGGTATTCCTGGGTTCTATAAGAAAACAGACTGAGCAAGCCATAAGGAGAAAGCCAGTTTGCAGCATTCCCTCACGGGTCTCCTTCAGTTCCTATTTCAGGTTCCTGCTTTGAGTTCACATAGTGATGGGGTGTGACTTGAAAACTCTAAGCTGACAGTAATCCTGTCCCTCCCCAAGTCGCTCAGTCATGGTGTTTTGTCACATCAGCATAAACCTAAGGCAAAAGTCCAAACATATGTATCTACGAATGGGCTTCAAAACCAGAATAAGGGACTGGGGTTAGCAGCTAAGAACATTTGCTGATCTTTCCAAGGACCTGAGTTTGGTTCCAGCATTCACATTTGGTGGATCAACGCTACCCACGCTTAAGCTCCAGGTGGTATGATGCCCTCTTTGGGATTCCTCCAGTTTCCACATACTCACTCATAGGTGCACATTCACTGTCAGAGTTTCACATGTTCACATAAATAAAAAAGTATTTTCCAGAATGGAAACAAAAACCAGTGAATGTATGAATACATTGCTAGAAATTCTCAAAGCTGAAAAGTAAAGAAAGATGTTAAAACAAAAATAGGCAGGCATAACTTAAATAGGCAAGCATAGCTTCAAGAGCCTGTGATTGATTTTGTCAGACTGTTAGGAAGAGGAGAGAAAGGCTATCGTGATGCCAAATGGTATTGGACTACTGGTGGCTGAGTGATTCTAAAAGCTAGCAAATATATAGACTTATACTTTTAAGCATCTTGTAACTCCTAAGAATAGACACATCGAACCACATGAGTGGACGCAGCATAAGCAACCTGTAGAAAATTACAGCAGTGATGAAATTGGAGAAAACTAGGGGAGAAAGAAATACCTATTAGGGGAGCCTGTTTTTCCATCAGAAATCAAGGGTATCCAAAATAAATATTTTTCTAATCATAACAAAAAACCATCTACTATGAATACAACAAGCAGCAAAGGCAGTCTTCAGAGAAGCAGGTGTAAAAATGATACTGCCATATATGAGTACAGGTGAGGAGAGAATGCCGGCTAACAAAATTAAACTGTGCAGTTTCTGCAGACAGAGCAGAAATAACAGAGAAAGCTCGGCTCACCTAAAATGAAGAAAGGGTGACAAAAATGGACTCTATTTGGACAAAAATACAGCAGTCTCTTACTGTGAGCTCCTTTAAAATATTCTTGAGAGCTTTAATTATGAGGTTGACCACTTCCAAAGGTTTGCAAAAGACATACAATAGATTAATTTTTGATGGCATGACAGATGTTCAAAGAACAAAAATAAGGTTCATTGAATCCAAAGAACTCAATAAGTAGAAAAGAGAAATAAAATCCACAAAAAAACAGAAAATAAATTATGAAATTACACATACAAACAAAACCATGTAATTAATAGTATTAAATGTCAAATGTGTATTTCATCACTGTTAAAAATTGTGAAATGGATTGAGAAAGAAAGACTAGACTGGACTCAAGACAAAATGCATTTCACATATGACTCTATATATAGGCTATACATGAGTGCAAACATATATAATTGACAAACTTTAGTAATAACTAAAAGCAGAGATGATAATATCTGACAATATAGACAACATAGCTGAGAAAAATTTCAGATATAATGAAGGATAAGTGTGAACTAATGTAACTGTTGAACATATGGCCATTTTTGTCTGCAGTGTTAGTCTGACGGTTAAAAATTTGACAGAATACATGACAATCAGGAAGCGGTTGACATCATAATTCACCATCACTACAACACAATGAGTTAAACCAAAATAAAGCAAGGGATAAGGCACAATCAGAAGAAAACTGGTCCAACCCCCTGAAAGTCTCCTTGTAATAATTCAATGTATTTCTTCAGCAATGAATTGGGACCACACATAAAGCATGCTGTACAAAAGGAAACTTGTGACTTGGTGACCATATGTGTACCCTCTGCCCAGCACCTTTGCAAATTCCAGCCAGCCAGAAATAAAACAGGTGTTCTGGTTAGCTTTTATCACAAACTGGAGTCATTTGGGAAGAAAAAAAATTCTCTTGAGGAATTGACTCCATCAGACTGTCTTATATATAGGCAAATTTGTGCTGCATTTTCTTTTTAATTTTTTAATTCTTTTCTCATACAGTTTTCTTGATTGATGTTTAATATGGGAGAGTACAGTATACTCTGGATGGTGTTACCCCTGGGTCTTGGGTTGTATGAGAAAGCAGGCTGAGCAAGCCATGCAAGTAGATAAAAAGCATTTTTCTGTGGTCTCTGCTTCAGTTCCTGCTTTCAGGTTCCTACACTGATTTCCCACCATGATGGACTGTGACCTGTTAGTCATAAACAAACAAACAAACACAAAATAATAACAAAAATATTTACCCCCAAGTTGCTTTTGGTCAATATTTATCTCAACAACAGAAACTAAATTAGAAAAAAAGATCAAGATTTAGTATAAACCAGAATAAGTTAAATCAATTATATACACTTCTATAACATGCATTGTTAATAACTAGCTTGGTTCCTTTTCCACTGTGAATCCCTTCACACACTCCCTAAATCCACTTCTCTGTTTTTATTCAGAAAGGGGCAGGTCTCCCATGGATATCAACAAAACATGATGTGTAATGTTGTGGTAAGACTAAGCACCTCCCCTAGTATTAAGGCTGGGCAAGGTGACCCAGTATGAGGAATAGGTTCCCAAGAGCCAGTCAAGGCATTAGAGACATCCCCTGCTCCTATCATTAGGAGTTCCACAAACAGACCACGCTACACAACTGTCACATATATGTAACAGGACTTAGGTCATTCCCATGCAGACTTCCTGGTTGTTGGTTCAGTATCTGTGAGCCCCTATGAGCCCAGGTTGGTTGACTCTGTGAGTTTTCTTGTGATGTCATCGGCCTTTCTGGCTCTTACAATCCTTCCTCCCTCTCTTCAGCTGGATTCCCTGAGCTAGGTCTAATGTTTGGCTGTGGGTCTCTGCATCTGTTTCCATCAGTTACTGAATGAAAGCTCTCTGATGACAATTGGAGAAGTCACCCATCAGATCACAAGAGAAGACAAGTTCAGGCTATGTGTCTAGTATTGCTAGGAGTCTTAGTTGCAGTCATCCTTGCAGGTTTCTGGGAGTTTTCCTTGCATCGGGTTTCTATTTGACTCTGAAATGCCTCCCCATTTCCAGTCATCTCTTTCAGTACTCTCCCCCTCCACCCATCTACCCCCAACCCAATCCCTCAACTTCCCATCCCCACCTACCCCCAGGAGATCTCTTCTATTTCCCCTTCCCAGGGAGGGAGATCTATGTGTGTCGTCCTCCCCCCTACCCCAGGCCCTCCTTGTTACCTAACCTCTCTGAGTCTGTGGATTGTAACATGGTTATTCTTTACTTTATAGCTAATATCCACTTATGCATGAGTATATAACATGTTTATCTTTCTGGATAAATGGACCACATTTTCTTTATCCATTCTTTAATTGAGGGTCATCTAGGTTGTTTCCAGGTTCTGGCTATTACAAATAATGCTGCTATAAGCATAGTTGAGCAAATGTTCTTGTGGTATGAGTGAGTGTCCTATGAATATATGCCCAAGAGTGATATTGCTGGGTTTTGAGGTAGATTGATTCCTAATTTTCTGAGAAAATGTCATATTGATATCCAAAGTGGTTGTACAAGTTTTCATTTCCAGAAATAGAATATTATTCCCCTTATTCCACATCCTCTCCAGCATAAGCTGTCATTTGTGCTTTTGATCTTAGTCATTCTGACAGGTGTAAGATGAATCTCAAAGTACTTTTGATTTGCATTTTCCTGAGAATTAAGGATGTTAAACAATCCTTTAAGCATCTTTTGGCCATTTGACATTCTTCTCTTGAGAATTCTGTTTAGAACAGTACCCAACTTTTAAATTTGATTTTTTTTCTTTTTAAAAATTTTTTTGAATTTTTTTTAATTATTTAATTAAAAATTTCCACCTCCTCCCATTTCCCTCCTGTTCCCTCCATCCTCCTTCCCTTCCCTCTCCAGTCCAAAGAGCAGTCAGGGTTCCCTGCCCTGTGGGAAGTCCAAGGTCTTCCCCCCTCCATCCAAGACTAGGAAGGTAAGCATCCAAACAGACTAGGCTCCCACAAAGTCATTACATGTAGTAGGATCAAAACCCAGTGCCATTATCCTTGGCTTCCCAGTCAGCCATCCTTGTCAGCCACATTCAGGGAGTCCGTTTTGATCACATGCTCCATCATCCAGCTGGCCTTGGTAAGCTCCCATTAGATCAGCCCCACCATCTCAGTGAGTAGGCGCACCCCTCGTAGTCCTAACTTCCTTGCTCATGCTCTCCCTCCTTCTGCTCCTCATTTGGACCTTAGGAGCTCAGTCCAGTGCTCCAATGTGGGTCTCTGTCTCTAGCTTCATCCATCACCAGATGAATTTTCTATGGTGATATGCAAGATATTCATCAGTATGGCTATAGGATAGGGCCATTTCAGGCTCCCTCTCCTCAGATGCCCAAGAATCTTCCTGGGGACATCTCCATGGACACCTGGGAATACTTCTAGAGTCAAGTCTCTAGCCGACCCTAAAGTGGCTCCCTTAATTAAGATATATACTTCCCTACTCCCATATCCACCCTGCCTCCATCCCAACCGTCCCATTCCCCCAAGCTCTCCCCATCCTCCCCTTCTCACTTTTTTCTCCCCATTTTCCCTTACCCCCACCCCATCCCCACCCCAAGTTTCCAATTTTTGCCTGGCAATCTTGTCTCCTTCCAATATCAAGAGGCTAACTATATGTTTTTCTTTGGGATCACCTTCTTATTTAACTTCTCTAGGGTCTCATATTATAGGCTCAATGTCCCTTATTTACGGCTAGAATCCATTTATGAGTGAGTACATACCATATTCCTTTTTTGGGGTCTGGGTTACCTCACTCAGTATAGTGTTTTCTATTTCCATCCATTTGCATGCAAAATTCAAGATGTCATTGTTTTTTACCGCTGAGTAGTACTCTAATGCGTACATATTCCACACTTTCTTTATCCATTCTTCCATTGAGGGCCATCTAGGTTGTTTCCAGGTTCTGGCTATTACAAAGAATGCTGCTATGAACATCATTGAACAAATGCTTTTGTAGTATGATAGAGCATCTCTTGGGTATATTCCCAAGAGTGGTATTGCTGGATCCTGGGGTAGGTTGATCCCGAATTTCCTGAGAAACCCCCCCACATTGTTTTGATTAAGTTATATATTTTTCTCTGCTCCCCTCCCTTCTCTCCCCTCCCATTCTACCTTCTCTCATCATCCCCATGCTCCCAATTTCCTCATGAGATCTTACCTTTTTCTTCTTCCCATGTATATTAGATCCATGTATTAGGTCCTCATTGTTGGGGTTCTCTGGGATTGTGAATTGAAGGCTGGTTTCTCCTTGTTTTATGTCTAAAAGACATTTATGACTGAGTACATATAATATTTGTCTTTCTGGGTCTGGGTTATATCACTCGATACGATAAGCTCTAGCTCCATCCATTTGCCTGCAAATTTCAAGATGTCATTTTTTTCTGCTGTGTAGTACTCCATTGTGTAAATGTACCATATTTTCCTTATCCATTCTTTGGTCGAGGAGCATTTAGGTTGTTTCCAGGTTCTGGCTATGACAAACAAAGCTGCTATGAACATAAGTGAGCACATGTCCTTGTGGTACAATTGAGTAGCCTTTGGATATATACCCAAAAGTGGTATTGCAGGATCTTGAGGAAGGTTGTCTCCTAATTTTCTGAGAAATCATCATGATGATACCCAAAGGAGCAGTACCAGTTTGCACTTCCACCAGCAATAGAGGAGTGTTCCCTTTACCCCACATGCGCCCCAGTATAAGTTGTCACCAATGTTTTGATCTTGGCCACTGTGACAGGTATAAGGGAGTCTCAGAGTTATTTTGATTTGCATTCTTCTGATGCCTAAAGATGTTGAGCTTTTCCTTAAGTGTCATTCAACCATTTTAGATTCCTCTGTTGAGAGTTCTCTGTTTTGATCTGTACCACGCTATGTACTGGATTATTTGTTTTTTTTTTTTTTTTGATGACCAATTTCTTGAATTCTTTGTATATTTTGGAGATAAGCTCTCTGATGTGGGGTTGGTGAAGATCTTTCCCATTCTGTAGGCTGTCATTTATGTCTTGACTGTGTCCTCTGCTTTACAGAAGCTTTTCAGGTGATATTCAAGATAGTTATCCGTCTGACTATGGGAAAAGGCCAGTTCAGGCACCCTCTCCTCCACTGCCCAGGGTCCTAGCTGGGGATATCCCTGTGGACAATTGGGACCCCCTCTAGAGTCAAGCCTCTTGCCAACCCTACAATGCCTCCCTTAATTAAGATATCTTCTTCCCTGCTCCCATATCTGTCCTTCCTCCATCTCAACCATCCCATT
This sequence comes from Microtus oregoni, assembly GCF_018167655.1. Classification (NCBI taxonomy): domain Eukaryota; kingdom Metazoa; phylum Chordata; class Mammalia; order Rodentia; family Cricetidae; genus Microtus; species Microtus oregoni. Next base: position 95,967 of record NW_024544808.1, on the reverse strand, counting down.
CTCCCAAGCTCTCCCCAACCCTCCCCTTCTCCCTTCTCTCTCCTCCTCTTACCTTCCTCCGACCCCAATCACACCCATGCTCGAAAATTTTGCCTGGCAATCCTGTCTGCTCCCAATTTCCAGGAAGATTTATATATGTTTTTCTTTGGGCTCACCTTATTACTTAGGTTCTCTAGAATCACGAATTATAGGCTCAATCAATGTTCTTTGTTTAAGGCTAGAATCCACTAATGAGTGAGTACATACCATATTCATCTTTTTGGGACTGGGATACCTCACTCAGGATAGTGTTTTCTACTTCCATTCATTTGCATGCAAAATTCAAGATGTCATTGTTTTTTACCACTGAGTAGTACTCTCATGTGTACATATTCCACACGTTCTTGATCCATTTTTCCATTGAGTGGCATTCTTTGTCCGGCAACAGATGGAGATAGAGACAGAGACCCACATGGGAGTACTGGACTGAGCTCCCAAGGTACAGTTGAAGAGCAGAAGGAGGGAGAATATGTCCAAGGAGGTCAGGACCACGAGGTATTGATCCACCCACTGAGACAGTGTGCCTGAACTAATGGGAGGTAACCAAAGCCAGCTGGACTGGGACTAAATGACCATGATCAAACTGAACCTTCTGAATGTGGCTGACAGTTGGGGCAGACTGAAAAGCGAATATAATGGCACTGGGATTTGTCTCTACTGCATGTACTCGCTTTTTGGGATCCTAGTCTATTTGGATGCATACCTTCCTAAGCCTGGATGGGGTAGGGATGACCTTGGACTTCCCACAGGGCAGGGTACCCTGCCCTCTCTCAGGACTGGAAGGGTATGGGGAGGTTGAGTGGGGGAGCTGAAGGGAAATGGAAGGAGGTGAGGAAGTAGAAATTTTGATTCCTATTATTTATAAAGTAATAAAAAATTATAAGAGAAAAATAAAAACCTTACAGATGAAATACTTTATTTATTAATGAATTTATATATTCTGACTACATAGAAGCTTATTGAGACAGACTTTGGGCACGGTCAGTCTCATGCACTGTGTTGGTGTGGGTCAATATGGTGTCTAACTTATAGGATTCCTGCTGTTTTTCCTAAAATAGGTTCTTTGCTTCTTGTATGTATAATACTGGATCTGAAAATTCTGATTCTGTTCTGTTTTTCAGAATGTGGCAGTGCTACCATTACTGAAATGAATGATTTCTTTTTGCTGAAGAACAATCATTGATACTCGAGTGATAGAATATTAGTGCTATAGATGGGCGTTAGTCATGAATGTGGGGGACTTAGAGGAAATGCTTAGAGTGGACTACCGTGTATGCTACATGAATTTTTCAGTAATTGGTAATTTTGGTTTTTTCCCTAGTATTTTGGATTTTTTTTTAACTAATACACGAATTCAGAACTTTGATTCTGAGTTCAGCAGTATTTTATTGTGCCAAGCAGCAACGTTGAAGCTTACATGAAGCTTTTTTTTATTGCGAAAAGAAGAAAAAAAAACATAAACAAAAAACAAGTTTCCACCTCCTCCCAGCCTCCCATTTCCTTTCCCCTCCTCCCACCCTTCTCCCCCTCCTCCCACCCTTCTCCCCCTCCTCCCACCCTTCTCCCCCTCCTCCCACCCTTCTCCCCCTCCTCCCACCCTTCTCCCCCTCCTCCCACCCTTCTCCCCCTCCCCCCACTCCTCTCCCCCTCCCTCTCCAGTCCACAGAGCAGTCCGGGTTCCCTGCCCTGTGGTAAGTCCTAGGACCTCCCCCCTCCGTCCATATCTAGGAAGGTGAACATCCAAACTGACTAGGCTCCCACAAAGCCAGCACATTAAGTAGGATCAAAACGCGCTGCCATTGTCCTTGGTGTCTCATCAGCCCTCATTGTTCGCCATGTTCAGAGAGTCCGGTTTTATCCCATGCTTTTTCGGTCACAGTCCAGCTGGCCTTGGTGAGCTCCCAGTAGATCAGCTCCACTGCCTCAGTGGGTGGATGCACGCCTCGTGGTCCCGACTTCTTTGCTCATGTTCTCCCTCCTTCTGCTCCTCCTTGGGACCTTGGGAGCTCAGTCCAGTGCTCCTGTGTGGGTCTCTGTCTCTATCTCTATCCATCACCAGATGAAGATTCTATGATGATATGCAAGATATTCGTCAGTATTGCTCTAGATAGGGTCATTTCAGGTTCCCAATCCTCAGCTGCCCAAGGAACTAACTGGGAACCTCATCTTGGGCACTAGGGAGCCCCTCTAGGGTCAAGTCTCTTGCCCACCCTAAAGTGGCTCCCTTAACTAAGAATTGTGGTTCCGTGCTCCCCTATCCACCTTTCCTTTATCCCAATTATCGTGTTTCCCAGGTCCCCCCTCCTTCCCTTCTACCTTTTCTCTCCCCATCTCCCCTTACCCCCATCCCACCCCACCCCCAAGATCCCATTTTCTCCCCGGAAATTTGGTCTACTTCCCTTAGCCAAGAGGACAACTATATGTTTTTCCTTGGGTTCACCTTCTTACTTAGCTTCTTTAGGTTCACCTATTGTAGACTCCGTGGTCCTTATTTATGGCTAGAAAACAATTATGAGTGAGTACATCCCATATTCATCTTTTTGGGTCTGGGACACCTCACTCAGGATAGTGTTTTCTATTTCCATCCATTTGCATGCAAAATTCGAGAATTCATTGTTTTTTACCGCAGCGTAGTACTCTAGCGTGTATATATTCCATACTTTCTTCATCCATTCTTCCATTGAAGGGCATCTAGGTTGTTTCCAGGTTCTGGCTATTACGAATAATACTGCTATGAACATAGTTGAACAAATGCTTTTGTCATTTGATAGAGCATCTCTTGGGTATATTCCCAAGAGTGGTATTGCTGGGTCCAGGGGTAAGTTGATCCCGAATTTCCTGAGAAACCGAAACACTGACTTCCACAGTGGTTGCACAAGATTGCATTCCCACCAGCAATGGATGAGGGTACCCGTTCCTCCACAGCCTCTCCAGCAAAGGTTATCCTTGGTGTTTTTCACTTTAGCCATTCTGACAGGTGTAAGATGATATCTCAAAGTTGTTTTGATTTGCATTTCCCTGATTGCTAAGGAAGTTGGGCACGACCTTAAGTGTCTTTTGGCCATTTGAACTTCTTCTGTTGAGAATTCTCTGTTCATTTCAGTGCCCCATTTTTTAATTGGGTTAATTAGCATTTTAAAGTCTAGTTTCTTGAGTTCTCTATATATTTTGGAGATCAGACCTTTGTCTGTTGCGGGGTTGGTGAAGATCTTCTCCCAGTCAGTAGGTTGCCTTTGTGTCTTAGTGACCATGTCCTTTGCTTTACAGAAGCTTCTCAGTTTAAGTAGGTCCCATTTATTCAATGTTGCCCTTAATGTCTGTGCTTCTGGGGTTATACATAGGAAGCGATCTCCTGTGCCCATCTGTTGTAGGGTATTTCCCACTTTCTCTTCTATCAGGTTCAGTGTGTTCGGGCTGATATTGAGGTCTTTAATCCATTTGGACTTGAGTTTTGTGCACGGTGAGAGATATGGGTCTATTTTCATTCTTCTACAGGTTGACATCCAGTTGTGCCAGCACCATTTGTTGAAGATGCTTTCTTTCTTCCATTGTATACTTTTAGCTCCTTTATCGAAAATGAGGTGTTCATAGGTTTGTGGGATAAAATCCGGGTCTTCTATACGATTCCTTTGGTCGACTTCTCTGTTTTTATGGCAGTACCACACTGTTTTCATTACTGTAGCTCTGTAATAGAGTTTGAAGTCAGGGATGGTAATGCCTCCAGAAGATCCTTTATTGTATAGGATTGTTTTGGCTATCCTGGGTTTTTTGTTTTTCCATATAAAGTTGATTATTGTCTTCTCCAGATCTGTGAAGAATTTTGATGGGATCTTGATGGGGATTGCATTGAATCTATAAATTGCCTTTGGTAGAATTGCCATTTTTACTATGTTGATCCTCCCAATCCAAGAGCAAGGGAGGTCCATCCATTTTTTGGTATCCCTTCAATTTCTTTCTTCAATGCCTTAAAGTTCTTGTCAAATAGATCTTTCACTTCCTTGATTAGATTTACCCCAAGATATTTTGTGCTGTTTGTGGCTATCATGAATGGTGAAGCTTCTCTGATTTCCCTCTCTGCTTCCATATCCTTTGTGTATAAGAGGGCGACTGATTTTTTTGGAGTTGATCTTCTATCCTGCCACATTACTAAAGCTGTTTATCAGCTGTAAAATTCTTTGGTGGAGTTTTGGGGGTCGCTTATGTACACTATCATATCATCTGCAAATAACGAAAGTTTAACTTCTTCCTTTCCAATTCGAATCCCCTTGATCCCATTATGTTGTCTTATTGCTATTGCTAGAACTTCTAGCACTATATTGAAGAGGTATGGCGAGAGTGGACAGCCTTGCCGTGTTCCTGAGTTAAGTGGGATGGCTTTGAGTTTCTCTCCGTTTAATTTGATGTTAGCTGTCCGCTTGCTGTATATAGCTTTTATTATATTTAGGTATGACCCTTGTATCCCTAATCTCTCCAAAACTTTTAACATAAATGGATGTTGAATTTTGTCAAATGCTTTTTCAGCATCTAATGAAATGATCATATGGTTTTTTTCTTTCAGTTTATTTATATGCTGGATTACATTGATAGATTTTCGTATGTTGAACCAGCCCTGCATCTGAGGAATGAAGCCTACTTGATCATAATGGATAATTTTTCGGATGTGTTCTTGGATTCGATTTGCCAGTATTTTGTTGAGGATTTTCGCGTCGATATTCATGAGTGAGATTGGCCTGTAGATCTCTTTCCTGGTTGAATCTTTGAGTGGTTTTGGTACCAGAGTAATTGTGGCTTCATAAAAGGAGTTTGGTAATGACCCTTCTGTTTCTATTTTGTGGAATACATTAAGGAGTATAGGTATTAGGTCTTCTTGGAAGTTCTGGTAGAATTCTGCATTGAAACCATCTGGTCCTGGGCTTTTTTTGGTAGGGAGGTTTTTGATAACAGCTTCTAATTCTTCGCGACTTACAGGTCTGTTTAGATTGTTCACCTGGTCCTGGTTTAGTTTTGGTAAATGGTATTTATCTAAAAAAGCGTCCATTTCTTTTACATATTCCAGTTTTGTGGCATACAGGCTTTTGTAGTAAGATCTAATGACTCTCTGAATTTCCTCTGTTTCTGTGGTTATGTCCCCCTTTTCATTTCTGATCTTATTAATTTGCAAATTCTCTCTCTGCCGTTTGATTAGTTTGGATAGGGGTTTATCAATCTTGTTGATTTTCTCCAGGAACCAGCTTTTTGTTTCATTGATTCTTTGGATTGTTTTCTGTGTTTCTATTTTGTTGATTTCAGCCCTCAATTTGATTATTTCCAGTCTTCTACTCCTCCTAGGTGAGTCTGCTTCTTTTTTTTCTAGAGCTTTCAAGTGGGCTGTTAAGTCTCCAATATGTGCTTTCTCTGTTTTCTTTAGGTGGGCACTTAGTGCTATGAACTTTCCTCTCAGGACTGCTTTCATAGTGTCTCATAAGTTCGAGTATGTTGTTTCTTTATTTTCATTGAATTCAAGGAAGACATTAATTTCTTTCTTTATTTCTTCCTTAATCCAGGTATGGTTCAGTAGTTGACTGTTCAGTTTCCATGAGTTTGTAGGCTTTCTGGGGGTAGCATTGTTGTTGAATTCTAACTTTAATCCATTGTGATCTGATAAGACACAGGTGGTTACTAATATTTTTTTGTAACTGTGTAAGTTAGCTTTGTTACCAAGTATGTGGTCAATTTTCGAGAAGGTTCCATGAGCTGCAGAGAAGAAGGTATATTCTTTCCTCTTTGGGTGGAATGATCTATAGATGTCTGTTAAGTCCATTTGCTTCATTACCTCCATTAATTCTCTAATTTCTCTGTTAGGTTTCTGTCTGATTGACCTGTCCATTGGTGAGAGAGGAGTGTTGAAGTCTCCTACTATTAGTGTGTGCGGTTTGATGGCTGCCTTGAGTTTTAGTAATGTTTCTTTTACGTATGTGGGTGCTTTTATATTAGGGGCATAGATATTCAGGATTGAGACTTCTTCCTGATGAATTGTTCCTGTTATGAGTATAAAATGTCCCTCTCCATCTCTTCTGATTGATTTAAGTTTGAAGTCAACTTTGTTAGAAATTAGTATGGCCACACCTGCTTGTTTTTTAGGTCCATTTGCTTGATAAGCCTTTTCCCAGCCCTTTACTCTGAGTAGGTGCCTGTCTTTGTGGTTGAGGTGTGTTTCTTGTAGACAGCAGAATGTTGGATCCTGTTTTCTTATCCAATCTCTTAGCCTGTGCCTTTTTATAGGTGAGTTGAGCCCATTGATATTAAGTGATATTAATGACCAGTGGTTGTTAACTCCGGTCACTTTTTTAGTAGTAGGGTTTGTGTGTTTTCCTTCTTTGATTTGCGCTGGTGAAGAGTCTCTAGATGTCTGAGTTATTGTGGTCATTGTTGGACTCCTTGGCTAGTGATTTTCCTTCTATTATTTTCTGTAAGGCTGGATTTGTGGCTACGTATTGTTTAAATTTGTTTTTATCCTGGAAAATTTTGTTTTCTCCATTTATAGTGAATGAAAGTTTGGCTGGATATAGTAGTCTGGGCTTGCATCCGTGGTCTCTTAGTTTTTGGAGAACATCTATCCAGGACCTTCTGGCTTTCATGGTTTCCATAGAGAAGTCAGGTGTAAGTCTGATAGGTTTACCTTTATAAGTAACTTGGCCTTTTTCCTTTGCGGCTCTTAATATTCTTTCTTTATTCTGTATATTTTGTGTTTTGATTATTATATGGCGAGGGGATGTTTTCTTTTGATCCAGCCTATTTGGTGTTCTGTATGCTTCTTGAACCTTCATAGGTACATCTGCCTTCAGGTTGGGAAAGTTTTCTTCTATAATTTTATTAAGTATATTTTCTGTACCGTTGAGCTGCACTTCTTCTCCTTCTTCTACTCCTATTATTCTTAGGTTTGGTCTTTTTATTGTGTCCCATATTTCCTGAATGTTTTATGATGAGAGTTTGTTGGACTTGCTGTTTTCTTTGATCAGAGTGTTTATTTTCTCTATGTTATCCTCAGAATCTGAGATTCTTTCTTCAATCTCTTGTATTCTGCTGGTTATACTTGATTCTGTAGTCTCTATTCGTTTACCTAGATTTTCCATGTCCAGCCGGCCCTCTGTTTGTGTTTTCTTCTTTGCCTCCATTTCAGTTTTCAAGTCATGAACTGTTTCCTTTATCTGCTTGATTGTTTTTCCTTGGTTTCCTAGGGTATCATTCACTGATTTACTCAATTCCTCGAACTTTCTATTATACTTCTCATCCATTTCTATTCGGGCGTTTTTTATATGCTGTTTAAGGGTGTCAATCACTTTCATGAAGTCAGTTTTTTCTACTTCTTCTTGATTAAGGTGTTCATGTCCTCCTGTTGTGGGGTCACCGGCTTCTGGTGGTTTCGTGTTGTTTTTCAGATTGTTGGGAGAATTCCTGCATTGGCGTCTGCCCATCTCTTCCTCCCAATACTCCCCTTTGGATCTTCTTTTACAGGATCAGGTCTTCTTGCCCACTGATGTACCTTCCCAGTGATGTCACTCCCCAGAGATGTTTCTCCACAATGATGTTTCACTCGGTGCCCAGATCGAAACTCTGCGCTGCTTGGTTAGCTCGCGAACAAAGGGCCCACCCTGCTCGCTGCGGGCAGGCTATGGGAACAAAGGAGCTACCGGCCACCCCTTTGTCCTCCACCGGCCACCCCTTTGTCCTCCCGGTTCGGGTTCGGTCCCAGCGTCCTAGCAGGCTGGGCAGGGAGGCGCTATGCTGCAAAGGAGGGAGGGAGGGAGGGAGACAGGGGGTGTGGGGATCTGGATGTAAGCTGAATGGGATAGGAAGAGACTACATGAAGCTTTTATTTGGACTGCAAGAGGGCTAAAATGCTTCAGCAGTGTGCTGTAAATACTTTATATGAACTGTATGGTAAAGACATCTGCCAGTCTCTTCAAGTGCCTCTTTTCCATAACTTTTCAGAGATGATCCACGGAATGTTGAGTAGCAATTATACTTTTCTTATTGCACATCAGCTACATAAGGAGCTTTGTATAATAAAAAGCCTAATTTGTTTGTCACACCGTGTTAAACTCCCGTCATGTTCAGCTTTGTCACATGTCATGATAGACTTGGCCTATCCAATCCTGTGATTTGAAGAGTGTTCCTTATTCATTAAAGTTTTAAGTTAATATAAAGATCAAATAATCATTAATTCCCACATCATGTATCTCTTCAAATGTAAACTAAAATATTTCTATTTCTAATGATTTTGTAAATGTTATTTTTATTTTTAACTTGCAGATTATCAGTTGCTAAGACACAAAAATGCAATGTATTGTTTGCATATTGACTTGATATGTCAATTGCCCATTGCTGATGCAATAAATTGCTAAAGACTTAGTGGCTTAAGACAGCAAAAATTTAATATTTTACAGTTCTAGAAGTCAAAAATGAGAAAAAGAGTATCAGTTCACTAAAGTCAGTTTGTCATAAGAGACATATTTGTTTTAGGTGGGAGGAATCTTTTTTTCTACTAGTTTTTAGTTCTTATGGTTCATCTACCCACTTTGACTTGTGATCATATCAGCCCACATTAAAATTCAGAATTTATGATAAATATTTCTGGCACTATTTTTCTTAGGTGATCTCTTTTTATTTCCTCCTCTACTGGTATATATGCTTATATGTTGTCTGCATTTCTGTCCTGTCTGGTTTCTGTCCTCCCACCAGGTCCCACAGCCACTTAGCCTCAACAAAAATCACACAGAGGTCTCCAGAAGTTATAAACTGATTGGCCCATTAGCTCAATATTCTTATTAACTCTTATAACTTATATTCGCCCATTATTCTTATTTGTGTTACCCACCTGTCTCGGTAGCTTTTTTAGCTGGGCAGGTCACATCTTCCTTCTTTGGTGTCTGGACAGGACTGGGAAGGAATAGGCTTTCTCCTTTCCAGAATTCCGCTATTCTCATTGACCTGCCTCTACTTCCTGTCTGATTGTAATGCCTGTACTTCCAGCCTGGCTATGGTCAATCAGCATTTATTTAAAACATAATTGACAGTCCAGTGCTCCAATGTGGGTCTCTGTCTCTATCTCTATCCATCGCCAGATGTAGGTTCTATGGTGATATGCAAAATATTGATCAGTGTGGCTATGGGAGGAGGCCAGTTCAGGTACCTTCTCCTCTGCTGCCCACAGACGTAGCTGGGGAAATCCTCTTGGATACCTGGGAACCCCTCTAGAGCCAAGTATCTTGGCAACCCTAAAATGGCTCCCTTAGTTAAGGAATCTTCTTCCCTGATCCCATATTCACCCTTCCTCCATGTCAACCATCCCATTCTCTCAAGCTCTCCCCAATCTTCCCCTTCTCACTTCTCTCTCCCTATCTCCCCTTCCCCCCAGGGCACTCCCATTCCCCTGCTCCCAACTTTTGCCTGACGATCTTGTATACTTCCAATATCTAGGAGGGAAAATATATGTTTCTCTTTGGGTTCACCTTCTTATTTAGCTTCTCTAGTATCACAAACTATAGGCTCAATGTCCTTTGTTTATGGCTAGAATCCACTTATGAGTGAGTACATATCATATTCCTCTTTTTGGGTAAGGGTTATCTAACTCAGTAAACTGTTAGGCCCAGATGAAGAGCAGAAGGAGGGAGAACATGAGCAAGAAAGTCAAAACTGCTAGGGGTGCGTCCACCCACTGAGACGGTGGGGCTGATCTAATGGGAGCTCACCAAGGCCAGCTGGATTGGGACTGAATGAGCATGTGATCAAACTGGACTCTCTGAGTGTGGCTGACAATGAGGGCTGACTGAGAAGCAATGATAATGACACCGGATTTTGATTTTACTGCATATACTGGCTTTTTGGGAGCCTAGCCTGTTTGGATGCACACCTTCCTAGACCCAGAAGGGGGGGGCTTGGACTTCCCACAAGACAGGGCACCCTGACTTCTCTTAGGACTGGAGAGTGAGGGGGAGGGGGATCAGGAGGAGTGGTAAAGAAATGGGAGGATGGGAGGTGGTGGAAATTTTTAATAAATAAATATACATAATTGACAGAATATAGACAATTGCCCCGCACCACCTATAATTATATTAAATCTATTTAGATAATTCTATATGATATTCTTATTGTAAGGCCAGAATACCATTAATTACTTGTAGATATAACTTGTATTCCATTGTGTGCTACAAAAGTTGTTATAATCAATGGTTCTTCATAAGACCTGCACAGATAGGGAGGAACTTGTAAGGTCCCACCCCTAGTGAGGAATTATTGGTAGCTGATGGTTGCTGGGAAAGGAAGTATTTCCCTGGTAAGTTAACCACACTCCAGTGGATGGCATCATACCCATGTGCATTCAGGCAGCACTAACTGAACTTAGAGGGCAGTAAAATATTTAAATGAGAGGACATCAAGGTGGGAGAGGGAGGTGGTGAAGGGGTCTGTGAGGAAGTAGAGGGGAGAATGGGAGTTGTTAGGATCAAAATACATTGTATCTAGGTAGGATATTCTCATAGAAATATATATATATATATATATATATATATATGTAAGTATTCTCTTAGAAATATGAGAATACACACACACACACACACACACACACACACACACACACACTGAAACTGTGTCAAGAAGTACAATTGAAAAGTTTCACAAAGCAGCAGAATTAAACAGTAGAAACAAAAACAAAAGGGTCATCAGCCAGGTACTGATAGGTTCATTGATATTATATAATATGTGAAACAGAAAGAGAAAAGAGTAAAAATAGAACACTGTGTTTCTCAGACATGGAGAGAATAAATGCATAGTAACAACCTAATAAAAAGTAGATGTAAGCAAGAAGAATATTTGAACAAATGGTAACCAAAAATTGAAAATGTGATATTTTTTTTTAAAAAAAACATATATCTGTTGGGTATTTTACCAAGAGTGGTATTGCTGGATCCTGGTTTAGGTTGATTCCGAATTTCCTAAGAAAACAACAGATGCCCTATCATACTACAAAGGCATTTGTTCAACTATGTTCATAGCAGCATTATTTGTAATAGCCAGAACCTGGAAACAACCTAGATGCCCCTCAATGGAAGAATGGATAAAGAAAGTAATACTCAACGGTAAAAAACAATGACATCTTGAATTTTGCATACAAATGGATGGAAATAGAAAACACTATCCTGAGTGAGGTAACCCAGACCCAAAAAGATGAACATGGGATGTATTCACTCATAATTGGTTTGTAGCCATAAATAAAGGACATTGAGCCTATAATTTGTGATCCTAGAGAAGCTAAATAAGAAGGTGAACCCAGCCGGTTGGTGGTGGCGCACGCCTTTAATCTCAGCACTTGGGAGGCAGAGGCAGGTGGATCTCTGTGAGTTCGAAACCAGCCTGGTCTACAAAAGCAAGTTCCAGGACAGGCTACAAAGCCACAGAGAAACACTGTCTAAAAAAGGGGGGGACTAGATTGGGGGAGGGAGTGGGAAATGGGAGGCGGTGGTGGGGAAGAGACAGAATTCTTTAATAAATAAATAAATTTAAAATAAAAGAAGGTGAACCCAAAGAAAAACATATATTTATCCTCCTGGACATTGGAAGTAGACAAGATTGCCGGGCAAAAATTGGGAACTTGGGGGTGGGTGGGATGGGGGTAAGGGGAGATGGGGAGAGAAAAGTGAGAAGAGGAGGGTGGGGAGAGCTTTGGGGAATGGGATGGTTGGGATGGAGGAAGGGTGGATATGGGAGCAGGGAAGTAGATATCTTAATTAAGGGAGCCATTTTAGGGTTGGCAAGTGACTTGGCTCTAGAGGGGTTCCCAGGTGTCCAGGAAGATGTCCCCAGCTAGTTCCTTGGGCAGCTGAGGAGAGGGAGCCTGAAATGGCCCGATCCTATAGCCATACTGATGAATATCTTGCTTATCACCATAGAATCTTCATCCTGCGATGGATGGAGATAGAGACAGACACCCACAATGGAGAACCAGACTGAGCACTCAAGGTTCAAATGAGGAGCAGAAGGAGGGAGAACATGAGCAAGAAAGTCAGGACCGTGAGGGGTGCGCCCACCCACTGAGACGGTGGGGCTGATCTAATGGGAGCTCACCAAGGCCAGCTGGACTGGAACTGAAAAAGCATGGGATCAAACTGGACTCTCTGAATGTGGCTAACAATGAGGGCTGACTGAGAAGCCAAGGACAATGGCACTGGGTTTTGATTTTACTGTGTGTACTGGCTTTGTGGGAGCCTAGTCTGTTTGGATGTTCACCTTTCTAGACCTGGATGAAGCGGGGAAAACCTTGGACTTACCACAGAGCAGGGAACCCTGACTGCTCCTTGGACTGTAGAGGGAGGGGGACGGAAGTGGGGGAGGGGGAGGGAAATGGGAGGTGGGAAGGAGGCAGAAATTTAAAAAAAAATAGTTCTTTGAGGTAAAAAAAAAACATAGATCTGGACATCCCAGAAGCTCAACCAACTCGACTTGAACTATATATACAAATTTAAAGCTTGAAGTATCATAATTAAGCTGTTCAAAACACAAAGACTGAGAAGAGTGTATGAGAAGGTTTTCCCAGGAGGTGGACTTTATCAGTGTGTATTGTGTGCACATATGAAAAATCCCACTGGCACTTGTCAATATGGGCAGTTCGTGCATGAAAACAGAAATCAAAATTACGGGGACAGCAAGATGATTCAGCTGGTAAGGGCGCTTGTCTCCAGGACTACCCACTGAGTTCAGTCCCTGCAACCCCAGTGGCACAAGGAGAAAATGGACGCCCACAAGCTGTCCTCTAATTTTCTCATGCTTGCTACGACACACACAAACCCACACCCACACACATACACCACCTACACACTGAATAAAGGAATGTAATTTGAAAAGGTTAAGAAGGCAGGGGAAAGAAAAATCTGAAAGCAGCTAGCACAATGACTCATCATATTCAAGGTATATCAAAACTATTAGGAACCATGGCAACCAGATTGCTATTGAATAACATATTCAAAATGATGAAAGGAAGGGACTAAAAATACCTGTCTGGAAAACATATCTTTCAAGACTAAAAGGAATAATCAAGATGCTCTCTGATGAACATAAATTGAGGTGATGTGTCACTAGCAAACCTTTTCTACAAAAACTACAGAAGGAGCTGGGTGGGACAATATGGACTTGTAGAGCTACTCTCGAGGCTGATGCAAAAGGATTGTTTTAGTCTGTTCTGAGCAACAGAAAACATCATTTATTTTAAATAAATATGAGAGAGAGCCTTTTATGCTAAAATAAAACAACAAGACATTTGTTACTAATTTCAAATGGTTAAACATTAAGTAATGAAAAAATTGGTACACAAACAAACAATTACAAAAAATAGCACTTTGTTGTCAATGTTTTCTTCTAATTTAAAAGGCAGTCATGGGAAGCTGCACTTGTGAAACTGTCTGATGGACTACAATGCAAAAAGATGTCAATTGTACAACTGTGTATAAAAAGGGGGAGAAAAATAAAGCTGTAATTGGGCAAAATCTATGCATATTGTTGAAATTAAGTTGACATTGCTCCAAACTAGATAGCTTTAAGATGTAAATTCTAACCACAAGGGGAATCACTAAGGTGGCTATTCAATAATATACCATAAAGAGAGAGCAAAATAATTGTAATTATCTGAACTTCCTAGTAGGAAAGGAGGTAACAATGGAATAGGAAGGGAAATTAGGAACATAAGAAACTGAACTTGGGGAGGACACAGATGGCACTCTCAAGGACTTTTTGGTGTTGGAGCGCAGTTACAATCAACCACAAACCTGCCTGGTGTTCCAGGCACTGAGTGATCAGGTACAATCATACCAAGTGCTGCTCAAGGTCTCTATGCCCAGGCATGGAAGAGAGGAAAGGCTAAAGTTTTATGCCATTTCTTGTGGCTGGGAAAAAGCCACGTGTGACCTGACCAAGAGACCTCACGCTGGGCAGTTGGGTGCCATTGGAGTGAAAGAGTACAGGGTGGGGAGGCAGAAGAGGCAGAATGGTTCATGGGCTGGAGAGAAAGGCAGATCTGCAGAGCAGAGGGTGGTAAAGAGCAGGCTGATGGGAAGTGCTCATTGACCACTTGAGGCCAGGGAGATGTCTGTTCTTGGCTCATGAAGGGCCAGGTCTTGGCCCTGGGCCATGGGCCTTTGTTGATGTCTGTGGCTCCTGTCACTATTGGAGTCTGTGCAGGAGTCTGTGGCTGAGTTGCCACCTGGGGCCATTTTGGTGTGCAAGAACTGCTCTGCCATGGGGGCTTGCTAATCTAGATTGCCTACACAGACACCCGGATGCTGCTGCCGAGAATCATGTTTCGGTCCCTGGCATGCCCTGGGTCTGTATTGATATCCCTGGCTTAGGTTGCTGCCAGGGCCCACGTGGATGCACTGGGTCTTGGCTGAGACATGTGACCACGATGGTGTCCTAGGGCTGTGCTGCTGCTGGAATCAGGCCTATCTGGGCAGCCAGGGCTGTCAACTGGGGCCATGGCATTGCTCAGACTGGGGCTACAGGCAAGGGCCATGTCTGGGTCTGGAGTTTTGCTGTAGCCAGGGTCTGTGTTGATTTCTGTGACTCCCTAAAAGCCATTGAAGTCCAGCTACTGCTAGGGGTCTGGGCTGCCTCCTGTGGTTCTGTTGGTATATGAGGGCCAAGCTGTTGCAGGGGTCATGCTGGTCCCGATAGCCTGTGCTGCCACCTGGGATTATGTTGACACTGGGGCCTGGGCTACTACCTAGGAACATGTCTGGGTCTGTGGTCCTTCCACAATCAGGATCTGTATTGATATCCATGGTCCACATTGCCACCAAGAACCACATAGATGCCGGGGGTCTGGGCTGCAACCTATGGCAATGAGGGCATTCGAGGGCCATGCTGCCACCAGGGACATTCTGAACTGAGTGGCCCAGCTGTTACCCAGGGCCATAGTGTTGTTTGGGCCAGGACTGCTGCACAGGGCCATGTCTGGGTCTGTGGAGACTGGGGTCTGGGGTGGCATCTAGACTCTAGTTGCCACCGAGGGCTCTTTGGATGCCCATGATCTGGTCAATCACCTGGGACCATGTTGATGCCAGGAGGCCATGCTGCCACTGAGGTGTGCTGGTCTGGGTGGCCTGCTGCCACCAGGCCTTGGTGGCATCTGGGCCTGAGCTACTACCGAGGATCATGTCTGGGTCTATATTCCTGCTTCAGCTGGGGTCTGTGGTGATGTCCATGTCCCGTTTGACCATGGAGGCCATTGGAACCATGCTGTGCTGAGCTAGCCCACCCTCACTGGTCCTAGGATGGCTAGTTTTGCCCCTCGCAGGTGAACTGGCCCTATCACTCAGGGAAGAACTCCCCCCACTCAGTAAAGATGGCCTGGCCCCTCACAATAAGGGTGCACCTCACCTGTGAAGCAGACTAGAGTGGACCCTGTGGTCAGGGACACAAGTGAGTCAACTCTGAGAGCATAAGAGTAGGAGAGCTGACCCTGTCCGTCCTCCTCTGCCAGGTGGCAGCATGAGTAAGGGAAAGATGCCCTCCTTCCCATCATCTATTACCATCTGTGGCTGGTGAGAAAGGTCCCTCTGGGGTCACAATAGTGGGATTGCTAGCTCTGACCCTCATTGGCTGAAGCGCATGAGAAAGCAGTCTTGGCTTCCCTTCTGGGCAGCATGCTGTTGTCAGGGACTCAGGCTGTCATTTTGTCTTGTTGATCATGTCCTTTGCTTTACAGAAGCTTTTCAGTTTCAGAAGGTCCCATTTATTATATTAATTGATTCTCTCAGTGTCTCTGCTGCTGGGGTTATATTTAGGAAGTGGCCTCTTGTGCCAATGCTTTCAAGTGCACTTCCCACTTTCTCTTCTATGAGGTTCAGTGTGGCTGGCATTTTGTTGAGTTCTTTGATCCATTTGGACTTGAGTTTTGTGCATGGTGATAGATATGGGTCTATTTTCATTCTTCTATGTATTAATATCCAGTTATGCCAGCACCATTTATTAAATATGCTTTTTTTTCCATTTGATATATTTGCTTCTTTGTCAAAAAATCAGGTGTTTGAAGGAGTGTGGACTAATATCCAGGTTCAAGTCTTGCTGCTGTAGATCTACTATTTTTTATTGGTGCTGTGTTGTTCTTTGTAGTATTGAGTGTGTTCTTATCTTGTCTACCCATGTTTTTCTGTGATTGGTGTAATTGGTGCCTGTGAATCCAAGGCTCAGATAGTTGCTCCCTTGTACCTGTTCCTGTGGAGGTTGCTGCCTCAGGCCTACTCTGGTGGAAGTCTCTGCCTCAGGCCTGCTATTGTGTTGTCACTGTTTCGGGCCTGCTCCAGTGGAGATCACAGGCTCAGGCCTGCCCCTGTGGGGGCTGCTGCCTTAGGCCTGCTCTGGCTGAGGTCACTTGTTGTCTGAGGTTTTCTGTCCTGCCTGATTCCAGCAGTCATTAAGTCCCAAAGAAATCACACAGAGGTCTACATTAGCTATAAGCTGATTGGCCCATTAGCTTGGGCTTCTTATTAACTTTTATAACTTATATTAGCCCATTATTCTTGTCTATGTTAGCCATGTGGTTAGGTACCTTCTTCAGTGAGGCAGTCACATTTTGCTTGTTCTGTGGCAGGGTCAGAACTGCAGACGAATGGGCTTCCTTCTTTCCAGAATTTTCCTGTTCTCATTGACCCACCTCTACTTCCTGTCTGGTTGTCCTGCCTATACTTCCTGTCTTGCTATGGGCAAATCAGTGATTATTTAAAACATAATTGACAGAATACAGACCATCGTCCCACACCAGTCACTGGTTCCGGCCTGCTTTTTATTTGTTTTTCTCATACATGATTTCATTGTTTGAATATTTAGGTCTTTAAATTTGACGATTATATGAATATTATTGTATTACAAGCCTCAGTTCATTTAGAATAGTATAACGGCAAATCACACAATGTATAACCTTCCCAATGAAGAATGGTTGAATAAACAATGGTGATGGCAATCAATATTTTATCTGAGACCTCGTGAGTCACTGATAGAGACTCAGTGGGTGTTTGGATTTTGACTCTCTGCTCTAATGATGTCATTTGGGCACCATGTAACCCATTGGTCAGAGATCACAGAACTATAGAGGAAAAGAAGCAGCAGAAACAACATTGTTACTCCAGGTATGACCTCATCTGGTGATGGACCCACATCTCACATCACAGACTTACAGAGTCTCTTGTCTGGAAGGTGACTCTGGCTGTACCTTAGTTGACCCACATCACCTCTTTTCCACATTGCCTGACCCATTCCTCCTCTTAAATCTAACCTTTCTGGGGCTTCAGCATCCTCCACCTATAAGCATACCCCGAAGGCAAGCAGAGCAATTACTTCAGCTGTGCAGGTAGACAAACTAAAGCCAACAGAGGACACACACTAGGCCTGCAGTTTCATCTTGGATTAGTGGTGAGATCTCTCACCTCGTAGTATAGCCATGATTCTCTCAAGCCAATGGAGAATTGTTTTTTGCACTCTTCCCACCAACCAAAGTGTCCTGTGGCTACTAGTCTATGGAAAATAAGGGAATCTATTCACCAAAAAACTAGCTCTAAGCCCAGTATTTGTGTCCTTTGTGAAGAGAAAGCTAGACACTGAGAAAAGTGTGGGACTCTTTCCATTCTCACAGAGGAAGGAGAGGTGGGGGAGGAGGGAGGGAAGGAGGGGGGAAACAGAAAGAGAGCAGGAAGTAAGGGTCAAGGTTATAAACCCTCAAAACATGCCCCTGACTAGTTATGTTCTTCTTCCAGCAAGGCTACACCTGCGCTAAAGGTGCCATAGCTTCCCATATGCAGACCATGGGTTCAAATACATGAACCTGTGGGGGACATTTCTCATTCAACAACTCCCCATTCTTCCCTTTTGGAATGCATTGTTTTTTTCTGTGATCTTGTGTATTAAAAATAGGTATCTTATTTTTGATTTTACATATTACATAATTTCATATTTAAGAGATTGCCTTTAAAAATAAATGAAACTTGGAATTTTAATACATATTTTACTGGGTGTATTTATGTTTGCATGTGTGTGTGTGTGCACAATATGCATGCAGGAGCATGTGAAAGTCAGAAGAGGGTATCAGTCTCTTAGAACTGGAGTTACCAGGTGGTTATGAGTTTCCATGTGGGCGACTGACCTTGAATCTCCAATAAGACCAGTAAGCACTCTTTTATATTTATTTATTTATTAAAGATTTCTGTCTCTTCCCATCCACTGCCTCCCATTTCCCTCCCCCTCCCCCAATCAAGTCCCCCTCCCTCGTCAGCCCAAAGAGCAATCAGGGTTCCCTACCCTGTGGGAAGTTCAAGGACCACCCACCTCCATCCAGGGCTAGAAAGTTGAGCATCCAAACTGCCTAGGCTCCCACAAAGCCAGTACGTGCAGTAGGATGGAGACAGAGACAGGGACCCACATTGGAGCACCGGACAGAAATCTCAAGGTCCAAATCAGGAGCAGAAGGAGAGAGAGCACGAGCAAGGAACTCAGGAACGCGAGGGGTGCACCCACACACTGAGACAAGGGGGATGTTCTATCAGGAACTCACCAAGGCCAGCTGGCCTGGGTCTGAAAAAGCCTGGGATAAAACCGGACTCGCTGAACATAGCGGACAATGAGTACTACTGAGAACTCAAGAAAAACGGCAGTAAGCACTCTTAAATGCTGAGCCATCCCTCCAGCTAGCACTTTGTAATTTTAGAGTTAGAATTGTTAGACTTTTGTTACTTTTGAAGCTTGGCTGCATGTATTTTGCATTATGAGACTGTTGTGAGCCTGTGGGGACAAAGAGTGGAGAGTTACTGCTGAAATGATGTGTTTGGATACCACATAGGCAAGGGGTGGAGATGTCGTGGTTAATACTGAGTGTCAGCTTGACAGGATATAAAAGAACCCAGGACAAAAACTTCTAGGCACATGAAGAATTATATAGATTTGGCTATGTGAGGTGGAAGAGCCCCCCTCCTACCACAGCTTCCTGAATGTAGACAACAATATTCCAAGGCCTGGGGTTATAGATAGAATAAAATGAGAAAGTCGCCTGAACACAATAGCCATGTCCCTCTACTGCCTGCCTGTGGATACAGTGTGACAACTTGCCACCCATGTTTTCCCTACTGTGAGGGACTTTGCTCTTGGGCTATGAACCAAAATAAACGCGTCCTTCCTTAAAATAATTTTTACCCTTACTTACTTTATGGGGCAATAATGGGAGGGGCAGTGTGAACCAGCACTTACGCGGAGGGCAAAGGACAAATCACAGGATTTAGTTCTTTCTTTCCACTATGGGATACAGAAATTGAACTCAGAGCATCAGCCTTGGTGGAAAGCTTTTCTACTTGATGATTCATGTCACCTCTCCCTTTCCCCTTACATTAATTTGGTTGTTTTGTGTGTGTGTGCAGGACAGGCTCCAGGGGCACAGGTTTTATGGTCAGAGGACAAATCATGGGAGCTGATTCTCTCCTTTCACCATGCGGGTTCCAGGACTAGAACTCGGGTCATCAGGGTGAGCAGCCAATTCTGCTTTCTACCCCTTAAATTGCTCTTTCCACAGCAATGAGAATACTAAGACAATCAGTGATCCTATTCTGGGTACATAGCTAGATGAAAAGAAATCTGATCAAAATCTTGTGCCGTTGTCTGCATTCTTGTGTTCACTGAGGAAGTAAGAGTAATGATTTGCAAGGAGCTGAGTGTCCATGGACAGTTAGATGGATGGAAAAGTAAGATAAAATATATAGTCATACATATATGAGTATATTTTCATATTGTCCGAGGAAAATTCAATTATAAAAAAGGAAAGAAGTTCTTCAGTATGTGAAATCATGGATGCAGCAGAAGGACATATCCCAAGTAAAATAATAATAGGAACCACTTATGTCTAATACAGACAGTAGGCAGGGTTTGCTTTCTGTAAGACAAAAAAAAGATGACTCCTAACGCTGCAGTACCACCCAGAGGGCATATTTCAAACACTTAAAGATTCTCTCAGAATATCACATAATTTCCAGTTATAATCAACAACTGTAATTAGACATAAGTGGTTCCTGTTATTATTTGTATAGCATTTGTTTGTACTCTTAGGCATCAACTGGCTTTAATTTTGTTCATTGAGTGCAGAGATAATCTTGTTGCACCTACTCTGCTGTAAAGCAGCACACTCAACAGCCAACCAAACATATACCTGTGAAGGACAGCCTGCTGCAGATGACTCAACTCTCTCTGCCTCTTGATGCATTTCTAGGGCTCTTCAGTTCCTACGGCGGCCACTGGAGGGCGATACTGCATCTCAGATGCCACCTGCTAAAGCATATTCTGGAAAATTCTTTTCCAGTCCATGGTTTTAACTCCTTTATAAGATCACACAGATAAAACGAAACCTATGTGATTGATGTATTAAAAAAAGGAAAATATAACAGCACTAGTCCCGTTCCCAGATTCCCATCTTCATCCCTGGTTCTGGTGCAGACCAGTGATTCAGGCTTGCCTGTTTCTGATATATGACATCTGTAGTTGATTGTGCTAATAACCCATCAAAAGACACACGGTTGTTTGTTGTATAAGTTAAACGAATAGACTTCTCTGATTTCTCTAGATATTCACATGTATTTTGATTCTTACCTGCAAAATGCATGTACACCAGCCATTTCTTTTTTTTTTTTCTTTTAAGCACTGCTTGGCCCTTTAGCTCTAGCACTTACAGGCTAATTCTCACATCCCGATCAACCCATCTCTAATAATCTGTGAGAATCGGTCTTACCAGGAAGATTCTAGCCTAGTCCATCCTGGGTCGGAGCTTCATGCTGGGAGCGGGGCATGGCGTCTCTCTCAGGCGTCTGCTCCCTAGAGGAGCTGTGGAGTCTCTGACCTCACTTCCTCTTCCTCCCAGCGTTCTGATCTGTTTACTCCACCTACCTATGTCCTAACCAATAAAATGGGCCAGGGCAGTGCCTTTATTAGCCAATGACCTTCCTCCATCATTTCCCCTTTTTCGGTTTAAACAAAAAAAAAAAAGCTTTAACTTTATCATAGCAAAATTACATATAACAAAACAGTTATCAAGTAAAAGTTACAATAATCTTTATCATAACTAAGGAAAACTATAACTATAACTAACTATTCTTAACTCCATCAAAGACTTCAGAAAGATACAATACTACCTAAGCAAACAAGAAAAAAAGCAACTTTTAAAACTCTAGAAATGACAGAGACATCTCGCTGCCTGGACAGTCACCCAAAGTTCCTCTGTACCGTTGGGGCATCCATCTTCAGCCTTCAGGCCCATAGTTTTTAGCAGACATTTCATTTCCACAAAGCAGGAAAATTCAAAGTCAGTTCAGTCACTATCTGTTGTGTCCTGCAGAATGTCTCGCGGACTCTTTCATGAATCAGGAACCCCGAAAGATCATCTCACCTTAGACAAGTTCAGTAGTCCTCTCTCTGTGGGTTCTCTGTGTCCAGTTTATGCAATAGTCCAGGCAAGAGCAGTTTCTTGCCCAAATGGCTATCACACTCCATAAGGATCCTCTTCGATGCCCATCTTCCTCTTGAAGTAGATTGGTGCTGCCAGGAGCAGAGTGTCTCATTGTCATGAAAAGTCCTAAGTTATTAAAACATTAAATGTCCTATTCTGTAATCTTTGAAAGACATGAAGAATGTCTATCTAAAATATATCTCTATATATCTAGAAAATCTAACTAACATGACTACAAGCTTTACTATTATCAAAGATTATCCATTAACAACCTATATTTCTTAATTATACAGTACATATTTAAATGAACTACACAATCACAATACCTTAATCAAAATCAGAAACACTTATACATATAACAAAATTGACCTTAAATTTAAATCACTAAAACAAAATCCATATCAATGTAAATTATTCATATCTCTATCATATCCCCCTTTAAATGTAAAAGGACGTTTATAAACCATATTTGGGAACATGGGCGCAGTTTTTTCTCTCCAAGCTGCTTCCTGCTGAATGGGGGCGTCGTTAATTAGGTCTTTCATGATATAACCTGTGTGCTAGTTTCATCTCACATGGCAGTTGAGCGAAGCAATTTTTTGAAGGCAAGCACAGGAACCATTCAGGAGGACGTGGTCCATCATACCAAATCGGAATACAAGAAATGAACAGCGTCTCATCCTCTGTGAAAACAAAATAAGCAACTCCTTTCCAAAGCATCATGTCCTTAGATCCAAATTTCAAAGTCAAGGCATCAAAATATCTATGTAGCCATTTCTTAACAGCATTTCTCCCTTAAGAAGTATATTTAAAGTAACAAAGAGTTAATAGATGGGCATCAATATACCAAGGGAATGAACTGCCAAACCAAGTCAGTGCCAAATTTCCTGTTCCCAATAAAGTAAATTCAGAATAAAAATGAAAAGAAGTGGACAACTGCATAATAATACAGAGGACAGTCCTTAACAGTGATATGAAAATTCTAAAGAGATACTCCCTGAATTTTATTACATCAAATTCAGAAAACTAACATAGCTAGACATAAAGGCACATGTTGACCTAACCACAATAATCAGGAATGAGTTAAACACCCTGCTCTCACCAATAGGCACATTGTTTAGACAAAACTTCACTAGACATCAGAATTAAATGATGCTACCCCTCAGATGGCTCCACAGAAGGTTCAGCCAATAGCCACAGGTTATATATTCCTCACAGGAGTCTGTGGAAAGTCCTCTAAAATACATAAAACAAATACAAGGAAACTGAAATATTTTCTAGCCTTTGATTTGATCCCAATGGAATGGGAGTAGAAATCAACCACAAAAGAAACTACAAAAATATAATCTCATGGATATTGAACAATACATAACTGAGTAGACCACTGAATAAATCAGCAGAAAAATTAAGAACTTCCTAGAAAAGATATGCAAGCGCAGCTTACCAGAACCCATGGGAAACAATGGAGGTTGTTCTAAGGCAGGCATGGAGGTACAAGCCTGTAATCCCAGAAAATGGCAGGTGGAAGCAAACAGATCGGGGGTTAATGCTCAGTTTCTGCTATATATTGTGTTTCAAGCCAACCCAGACTACATGGCACTCTTTCTCAAAATAAAATAAAATAAAATAAAATTGGTTCTAAGAGGGAAAGCCATACCTATAAATGCTCACATTGGATCTTCAGAGATATCTCAAATACATAGCCTTACAATGTGGCTCAAGGTCTAAACATGTGTAAGCTAATCCTAAAATTAGTAGACAAAAGGAAGTAGTTGGGATCAGGGTAGAAATGAATGCAATTGGGATGCAAAGAGTACTATGAAGAATCAGTAAAATTAATACTTGAGCATTTGAAAAAAATAAAACCATGGCATAAGGACAGGAGGACCAATGGAACCGAATAGAAGACGCGGATATCAGTCCACACACCTTTGAACACCTGATTTTTGACAAAGAAGCAAAAAATATCAAATGGAAAAAAGAACGCATATTTAACAAGTGGTCCTGGCATAACTGGATATCTACATGTATAAGAATGAAAATAAACCCATATCTATCACCATGCACAAAACTAAAGTCCAAATGGATCAAAGACCTCAACATAAAGCTGAACCTTATAGAAGAGAAAGTGGGAAGCACACTTGAACACATTGGCACAGGAGACAACATCCTAAATATAACCCCAGCAGCACAGACTCTGAGAGAAACAATTAATAAATGGGGCCTCCTGAAACTGAAAGGCTTCTGTAAAGCAAAGGACACAGTCAACAAGACAAAACAGCCTACAGAATGGGAAAAGATCTTCACTAACCCCACATCAGATAGAGGTCTGATCTCCAAAATAAACAAACAACTCAAGAAATTGGAAACGAAAAGAACACATAATCCAATAAAAAAAATGGAGTACAGACCTAAACAGAGAACTCTCAACAGAGGAATCTAAAATGGCTGAAAGACACTTAAGGATGCAGTATTGCATCAAGAATTGACTGCTTCTCTGAGGTACCCACAAGTGTGTTTGGGGAGAAACTCCGAGAGCAAGTTGAGGAGCGATTGTCTTTCTATGAGACTGGAGAGACTCCACGGAAGAACCTGGATGTCATGAAGGAAACCATGGTTCAGGCAGAGGAAGCAGTCGCTGAAATTGCCAAGAAACTGGAAAAACAGGAGAAGAAACACTTGAAGAAGGAAAAGAAGCGACTGGCTGCGCTGGCCCAGGCATCTTCAGAAAACAGTAGCACTCCAGAGGAGTGTGAGGAGACACATGAAAAACCTAAGAAGAAGAAAAAGTTAAAACCCCAGGAGACTCCACAGGAAAATGGAATGGAAGATCCATCTGTCTCTTTGCCTATAAGTAAGAAAAAGAAAGCTTTTCCCAAGGAGGAGTTGGCCAGTGACCCTGAAGAGGTGGCTACTAGCAGCTTAAGCCCTCCCAAGAGGAAGAAATCTTCACCGAAGGAGGAAATGGCCAGTGAACCAGAAGAGGTAGCAAGCCCCATTGTCCCCAAGAAGAAAAGGAAATTTTCTGAGGAACCTGAAGCCGCTGCTAGTTCTACAAAAACCACAAAGAAAAAGAAAAAGTCCCAGAAAGCATCCCAAGAGGATTAAAATGGACATGCTTGGTGGGAGGGGCATACCTTGAAGGTGACAGTTCCTACCCATGATTAGCCCCAATAAAAACACAAAAAAATTAAAAAAAAGACACTTAAGGAAATGTTCAACATCCTTAGTCATCAGAGAAATGCAGATCAAAACAACTCTGAGATTCCATCTTACACCTGTAAGAATGGCCAATATCAAAAACACTGATGACAACTTATCCTGGAGAAGTTGTGGGGAAAAAGGAAGACTTCTGCACTGCTGGTGGGAATGCAAGCTGGTACAACCCCTCTGGATGTCATGGTGGCGATTTCTTAGAAAATTGGGAAACAACCTTCCTCAAGACCCAGAAATACCACTTTTGGGTGTATATCCAAAGGATGCTCAATCATACCACAAGGACATGTACTCAACTATGTTCATAGCAGCATTGTTTGTCATAGCCAGAACCTGGAAACAACCTAAATGCCCCCTCAACCAAAGAATGGATAAGGAAAATGTGGTATATTTACACAATGGAGTACTACACAGCAAAAAAAAAAAAACAAAAAACAAAAAAAAAAAACTAACAACATCTTGAAATTTGCAGAAAAATGGATGGGGCTAGAAAACATTACTTTGAGTGAAATAACCCAAACACAGAAAGACAGTTATCACATGTATTCACTCATAGGTGGTTTTTAAACATAAAGCAAAGAAAACCAACCTACAAAACACAATTCCAGAAAACTTAGACAATAATGAGAAATAAGAGAGATATACATAGATCTAATCTACATGGGAAGTAGAAAAAGACAAGATCTCCTGAGTAAATTGGGATCATGGGGACCTTAGGCGGGGGTTGAAGGGGAAAGGGGAGAGGCATGGAGGAGAGCAGAGCAAAATTTAGAACTCAATAAAAATCAATTTAAAAAAAAAGAAAACCAGCAGACCTTTAGGCAACCTAACTAAAGGAAAGAAAAACTCAAATTTATAAAATTAGAGATAGAAAGGATATGAAAACAGAAAAAGATGAAAGTCAAAAGATCATTATGTTTTTTTAGAAAGGTGTTTTCCAATAAAATAGAGAAAACAAAAATGGATATATTTCTAGACATGAGATCTGCGTAAACTATTCTAAAAGGTTATAAAGAAATCTGCAGTTATGAGACTGAACAATAATTAAGGATGTATCACTTAAAAAACACCAAAAATCCAGCACCACGTGGATTCACTGGTGAAATCTTAGACTTTTAAGGCACTAACATTAAAGTTCTGCAAATTATTCCATAATATAGAAAGCAAAGGAAATCCTCCAAACTTGTGTTCTGAAGCTAGTTTTACCCTGACTCCAAAACATGATAAAAATGAATATACACTGTTGACAGAGGTTTCTGTCCTACCTGGTCCCACAGCTGTTCAGTCCCAAAGAAACACACAGAGGTCTACATTAATCATAAACTGGTTGGCCTATTAGCTCGGGTTTCTTATTAACTACTTTTTACATCTTATATTAGTTCATTATTCTTGTTTTTGTTGACCATGTGGCCTAGTACCTTTTTCATTGAGGCATTCTCTCATCTTCCTCTGTGTCTGGCTTCCTCTATGGTGACTGCAGACTGAATCTTTCCCCTTCCCAAAATTCTCCTGTTCTCATTGTCCTGCTTCTACTTCCTTCCTGGTCGCCCTGCCTATATTTCCTGCCTGGCTACTGGCCAATCAGCATTTTATTAAAGCAATACAACTGATAAATCATTGTCCCACAGCAATAAACCTCCCACACAAAATCATAGACCAATTTCTCTGATGAATATGAACAAAAATTATCAATAAAATACAAAACAACAACACAGTAAAAACATACATCATGACAAATTTGGTTTCATTCCAGGAAAGCAATGATGGCTTAAGATACACAAATCAATAAATATAACACAACATATATATATATATATATGTGTGTGTGTGTGTGTGTGTGTGTGTGTGTGTGTGTGTATACTTAAGGACAGAAATTACAAGTTCATTTCCGTAGATTACAGAAAAGGTTTTCAACAAAGTCCACATGGGTTCATAATAAAGACAATGGAAAAACTATAAATAGAAGGGACATACCTCAATATAATACTATATGAGCAACTTTTAGGAACACTTTACTAAATGAGGAAAATCAGGAAGCATGAACTCGGAAATCAGGAATGAGATAAGGTGTTGTCTCTCTGCTCCTACTGAATATAGTACTTGAAAACAGCATAAAGGAAGAGAAAGAAATACAAGAAATGCAAGTATTCCTTTTTGAAGATGACACAGTAAAACTTAAATGATACAAAATGTCACCAGAAAAGTCTTAGAACTGATAAACACTTTCAACAAAGTAGCAGAATAGAAGAACTGCATCTACCTTTGATTCTTCCTAGCAAATTCAACCTTTTAAATTATGCTTCTTTTGAGAATTCATTATATTTTCACTTTCCCTCCACCTCCATCTTATTCCATGCCCCCTCTAATCCCTTCCAAATTTATGACCTCATCTTTAGTTATTAACACACACACACACACACACACACAAACACTCATTCACACATACACAAAGACTGCTGAGTTCAGTCATTGTTGCTTGTGTGTGTGTTTAGGGCCCATCTCTTAGGTTTGGATTATCTATCAGAGAGCCTGTCCCTGGGGAAAAGTGATTCTCCCCCTCTTTGTAGCCACTAATTGCCTCCTTATCTAGGCTTAGGGTCTGGTGAGATTTCCTGCAGCTAAGTTGGTACGTCAACTGGTGTCATTGTGCAGATCTGGTTCAGGTAAATATATTTTTGAACATCCATGGCCTGCTTGCTGCTCAGGCAGGTGCTAACCTACCACAGGCCAGCCTAAGTGGGAAAACATCCATGGGCCACCTGGTGCCATGACAGACAGGTCCCATTATGATAAGCAAATATGCAGTGGAGAAATGGTAGAGAAAGTGAAACAGAATGGGTTATGTGCTGTGGAAAGAGGCAGAATGGAAGAAATGCAGGCTGGTGCGGGAGGCTTGCTTGCCACTCAGGATCATGGTAATGTCTGGACCATGCTGTTGCCAAGGACCATGTCTGGGTTCATGGTCCTACTACAGCTGGGGTTTGCCATGGCCCATGTTGTCACCAAAGGCCACAACGATGCCCAGTATCTGGTTTGCCCCCTGTGGCCATGTAGATGTCTGAGAACCACCACTGGAGCCACGTTGATCTAGGTGGCCTGTGCTGCCATGTGGTGTCATCCAGGCCTAAGCTGCTGCCGAGGGTCATGTTTGGGTCTGTGGCCCTACAGCAGCCAAGGTCTGTGTTAACGTTCATCGCCAGTGTTGCCACCAAAGGCCAGACAGAAACTCAGTGTCTGGGCCTTGTTAGTGTCCAAGCTCTGTGCTGTCTCCTGAGGCCCTGGTGTTGTTCAGACCATGTCTGGATCTGTGGCCCTATGGCAGCTAGAGTCTGAGGTGATGTCTGTGGTTCCTATTGTAATTGAAGGCACTGTGGTTGCCCAGGGTCAAGTCAGCCATCTGGGACCACGCTGGTGCCCAAGGGCCATGCTGCAGCTAGGGCCATACAGATCTGAGTAGCACATAGTTCTTCCTAGTACCTTGATGGACATCTGGATCAGGGATGCAGCTCAGAGCCACTTCTGAGTCCATGGCCTAACTGCAGCCAGGGTCTGTGTCGATGTTGATGTCTGTGACTCCTGTTGTCATCAAGGGTAATGCTGATTCCTGGGTTCTGGACCACCACCTGGAGCCAAGTTGGTGTCTGAGGGTCATGCTACAGCCTGGGCAATGCAGGTCTGACTGACCTGTGCTGCTACACAATGCCATGGTGACATCTGAGCCAGAGCTACAGCTCAGGGCCATGTCTGTGCTCATGGTCCCACTGCAGCTAGAGTTCGTGTTGGTGTCGGAGGCTTCTGCTACCATTGAAAGCCATGCAGACACCTGAGGTCTGGGGCCCTATTTGTGTCAGTGAGGCATGCTACTGCTAGGGTCATGATGATAGGAATGTGATAGGACAATTGTGACATCCAGCAGCATTCTGGATGCTGCTGAGGAACATGTCTGGATCTGTGGTCCTACTGTAGTTGAGATCTGTGTTAAAGTCTGAGGCCCATATTGCCACCAAAGTTCACACAGGAGCCAAGCATTGGGGCTGTAGCCTACGACATTGTTGGTGTCTAGGGGGCCATGCCACTGCCAGAGCCATCCTGATCTGAGTGACCAGTGCTTCCACCCAGAGCCAGGATGCAGTCTGGGTCTGAGCTGCTGCTGAGGACCATGTCTGGATCCATGGTCCTGCTGCAACTGGGGTCTATGTTGATGTCTGTGGCCTATGTCACCTCAGGGGTCCATAGGAACCATGTTAGGTGAAATCAAAGGGCCATCCTGATTTGGTCCCACTCTTTCCTGGCTCTGGGAAAACAGGCCCTGCCCCTTACTGGACACTGTGGCAAGAGAGCTGGTCCCGCCCCTCATGGTAGAACTGCTTTCTCCCACACCCCACCCTCACCTCCCGCACTCAGGAGAGATGGTCCCACCCCTCACCACAAGTGAAGGAGAACTGACCCTGATGGTACGAGCATAAGGAAGCTGGTTCCGCTCTCCCACCTGATGTGGGCATCCCCAATGACCTAGACTGAGCAGCTCAGCTAGTACCCAGGCCCACAACTTGGTCTTGGGTTGAACTACCATAACATCTACCCCATCTAGGCTGAAACTAACTGAAGCTGAAACTAACTGAAGCCTGTCATGTGGCTTTGCTTTAATGCTAGATGCCCATGTCTTTATCATCTCCCTAACAAATGCAGAATGCAAATCATAAGTTACGATAGTTTGTTTAATTTCATTTAGATCATTCATTCCTATAGGTATCCATCGCCAAACACACTGAACCTCACAGAAGAGAAAGTGGGGAGCACACTTGAACACATTGGCACAGGTGACCACTTCCTAAATATAACCCCAGTAGCACAGACACTGAGAGAAACAATTAAGAAATGGGACCTCTTGAAACTGTGACACTTCTGTAAAGCAAAGGACATGGTCAACAAAACAAAACGGCAGCCTACAGTATGAGAAAAGATCTTCACCAACCCCACATTCGACAGAGAGCTGATCTCCAAAATATACAAAGAAATCAAGAAATTGGTCATAAAAAGACCAAATAATCCAATAAAATAATTGAGTACAGACATAAATGGAGAATTCTCAACAGAGGATTCTAAAATGGCTGAAAGACACTTAAAAAATGCTCAGCATCCTTAGCCATCAGAGAAATACAAATCAAACAACTCTGAGATTCCATCTTACATGTGTAAGAATAGCCAAGATCAAAACCACTGATGACACTTAAGCTGGAGAGGATGTGGGGTAAAGGGAACACTCCTCCATTGCTGGTAGGATTGCAAATTGGTATAGCCTCTTTGAATAACAGTATAACAATTTTTCAGAAAATTAGAAAACAACCTATCTCAAGACCCAGCAATACCACTTTTGGTATATACCCAAAGGATGCTCAACTGTTCTACAAGGACATGTGCTCAACTATATTCGTAGCAGCATTGTTTGTCATAGTCAGAACCTGGAAAGAACCTAAATGCCCCTCGACTGAAGAATGGATAAGGAAAATGTGGTCCATTTACACAATGGAGTACTACACAGCAGAAAAATAATGACATCTTTAAGTTTGTAGGCAAATGGATGGATCTAGATGATGTGGGAGTGTCATATATCAATCTGTTGATTTCATTGGTTAAGCAATAAAGAAACTGCTTGGTCCTCATAGGATAAAACATAGGTGGGAGGAGTAAACAGACCAGAAGGCTGGGAGGAAGAAGCTGAGTCAGGAGTCACCATGATTTTCCCATTCCAGGCAGATGCAGGTTAAGATCATTCCTGGTAAGCCAGATCGTGGGCTACAGCAGATTATTAGAAATGGGCTAATCCAGGTGCGAGAGCTAGCCTAGAAGAGGCTAGATAGAAATGGGCCAAGCGGTGTTTAAAGAATACATTTTCCATGTAATTATTTTGGGTAAAGCTAGCCGTGGGGGCGGCCGGGTGCCGGGGACGCAGCCCGCCGCTCCTTATTTCAACATCTAGAAAAAATCATATTGAGTGGGGCAACCAAGACCCAGAAAGACAATTATCACATGTCCTCACTCATAAGCTGTTTTTATACATGAAGCAAAGAAAACCAGCCTACAATTTAAAATCCCAGAAAACCTAGACAACAAGGACACTAAGAGAGACATACCTAGATCTAATATACATGAGAAGTAGAAAAAGACATGATTTCCTGAGTACCTGGGTAAATTGGGAGCATGAAGACTATGGGAGAGGGTAGAAGGGGAGGGGAAAGGAAGGGAGCAGAGCAGAGAATAATGCATAGTTCAAAAAAAGTCAATAAAAAGAGAATTCCCAATTGTCTTGCCTGTTGTAAGAAGGATAGGTGGGCTGTGTCCCGCTGCCTGGCTAGCTTATACCTGAAATAACTACACCAAAATTGTATTAATTAAATTATTGCCTGGTGATGTGGGAGTGTCATATATCAATCTGTTGATTTCATTGGTTAAGTAATAAACAAACTGCTTGGCCTCGTAGCTTAGAACATAGGTGGGTGGAGTAAATAGAACAGAATGCTGGGAGGAAGAGGAAGTGAGCTCAGAGACTCGACAGCTCTCCTCTCGGGGGCAGACGCCTCAGAGAGACACCATGCCCCGCTCCCAGGCAGACACACGCGATGAAGCTCCGACCCAGGATGGACGTAGGCTAGAATCTTCCCGGCAAGACCGGTGCTCACAGATTATTAGAGATGGGTTGATCGGTATATCAGAATTAGCCAGTAAGGGTTAGAGCTAAAGGGCCAAGCAGTGTTTAAATGAATACAATTTGTGTGTTGTTATTTCGGGGCATAAGCTAGCAGGCGGCCGGGGTGCTGGGGATGCAGCCCCGCTGCTCCTATTTCAACAGCCTGGCCCATTAGTTATAGCCTCTTATTGGCTACCTCTTACATCTTGATTCAACCCATTTCTAATAATCTGTGTAGAACCACGAGTTCGTGGCTTACCGGAAAAGATGCAGCATGTCTGGCAACTCCATGGTGGCTCTCTCTATCTGCTGCTTTCTTCCTCCCAGAATGCAGTTCTGTCTTCTCTGCCTATCTAAGTTTTGCCCTATCAGGCCAAGTAGTTTCTTTATTGATTAACCAATGAAAGCTACCCAAATAAAAAAGGACCTCCTACACCACTTTCAAATATACCCACAATGTTGATGAAGATGTGAGACTTATTGCTGCTGCGTAGAACAGTAAATGCCTGAAGGGGTATCAAGACAGCTACCTAGTTTGGTGGCAGCCAGAGAAGGGGGTTCAGGGAGAGCCTGTAACCCATGCTGGGGAGAGAGGAAGAGAGAGACAGCTGTCTGAAAAATGCACAGGGGATTGTTCAGAAAATGTACGTGTGTTGGGGGGATGCCTGAGGGCTACAACAGAAAAATCCCAAACCTGCTCAGAAGCTAGGGGAAAAAAATAAAGAAAGTCTAGCTGGGTGGAGCTGGAGCCCCACATGTAGCTCCAGCAAGAGTCCCATGTTCAGTTCTGGCCTGTGTTGGTGACTTTTCATAAATTTGTAACCCAAGCATTAATGCCAAATGTAGCATGAATATTAAAAACCCAGAGACATATATTGGGATTTAACCTGAGGATCAGAAAAGCAGAGCATCCAAGCCACTAGAGAGCTCTTACCTCTATCTCAATCCTACATCCATGAATCCTCAGAATTAGACTGTGACTGAGAGCCGTCTCCTCCCATTTTATATTCCTCTCTAATGCTGGAATTAAAGGTGTGCACCACTACTGCCTAGCCTCTATTGTTAACTAGCATGGCTACTGGGATTAAAGGTGTGTGCCACCACTGCCTGGTCTGTACAATTGACTAGTGTGTCTATTTTACTCTCTGATCTCCAGGCAAGTTTTCTGATCTCCAGAAATAATATACCACTATATTTTGAAATATTGCTGGTTTTCATCTTGAATTCGGTATAAACACCACTTAAGCAATATCCCACAAGCTTTGTGCAGGGTATTTTCCTTTCAGCCTATGATCCTACTGCACGTACTGGCTTTGGGAAGCCTAGGCAGTTTGGATGCTCACCTTACTAGACCTGGATGGAGGTGCGTGGTCCTTGGACTTCCCACAGGTCAGGGAACCCTGATTGCTCTTCGAGCTGATGAGGGAGAGGGACTTGATCAGGGGAGGGGGAGGGAAATGGGAGGCGGTGGCGGGGAAGAGGCAGAAATCTTTAATAAATAAATAAATTTTAAAAAAGAACTAATTTATAGCTCTTCTTGTTTATGTTTGATCTGCATGTATTCAGGAGTGTGTTGTACATTTTGCATATAGTTGTGATTCTCTTAAATTTCCTGCTTATCAATTTCTAATTTAATTGAGTTTTGGTTAAACAAAGATCTTTTTCATGATTTCAATCTTAAATTTATTGAGGTTTTTTATGACCTAAAGTGTGCTGAATCCTAGAAATTGTTCCATTACTCTACATAGGCCACAATTATGTGTATTGTTAAATATATGTCTGCTGGTTCTAGATGTACAGTGTATATTTTTTATAATATTTCTCAAGTCTCTTAGGTCCATGTTGACTTCTGTCTCTATCCTATGACCATCTGGTAAACCTAAGTCTCAAATTATTATTTTACAGATGTACATTTCTCTGTATACTCCCACCAATCTTTGTTTCTGTGTTATGGTGTGTGCATATGTGTGTAGTTGTCATACCTTTCTGTTAGTTAAAACTCTCATCATTGTAAAAAAAATTTTCTCCACTTTCTCTACCAAGTCTTTTTATTTTAAAGTCTATCTACTTGATGTATTAATTCTAGTTCTCACTTTTCTTGTTTTATTTATTTTAATTTATTCTTTGAAAATTTTATTTGTCCATTCTACTCTCTCTTATACCCCTTTCACCTCCTACCTTCCCTCCTCCAAACATGCCGCTCCCCAGTTTCAGGGCGTTTTGTTTTGTTTTGTTTCCTTGGTTCCCCGCTGGGTTGAAGCAGCTTTCTCAACAGGAGAATGGCTGTGAAGTTATCCACTGCAACAAGAGAGACTCATTTACACCACTGAAATTAATGAGTCCCCTTCAGCAGCACCTATTAGCTGTTGTCATGGTTGGTTTTAATGTCAACTTGCTACAAATTAGAATCACTTATGTAGCACGAATTCTAATTATTCTTAAAAATCCCAGAGTCAGATATTAGAGGGTAAAAGAGATCAGAAAAGCAGTGTGGCCAGCCACTAGAGAGACCTTTTACCTCTACCAATGCTCAGACCAAAGGGACGATCCTGTACTCAGACTGCCTCTTCAGACTGCTTCAAGCTGTACCTCAGACTGCAACTTTCTCCATCAAACCTTAGATTTCAAGGAGCACCTGTCTCCTTCCACTTTATATTCCTCTCTCCTGTCTCCACCTCCTTAGTGCTGGGATTAAAAGCATGGGATTCCAAGTGCTGGGATCACCTTTGTTTAAGTTCTGTTTCTCTTTGAGACAGACTACATCTTGTGTAGCCCAGGGTGGCCTTGAACTAACAAAGATCCACCTGCCTCTGTCTCCCGAGTACTGGGATTAAGGGTGTGTGCCACCACTCCCTGGCCTCTAGTGGCTTAGCTCTGCACTCTGATGTCAGGCAAGCTTTATTTGTTAAAACACAAACAAAACATCACTCCACACTTGAGCATGGATCCTCACTTGAAGAACTGTTGTAATTGTCGTGATTGACACAGGAAGACCAACACTAACTGTGAATGGCACCTTCTGGTATTTGCCCAGATAAAAAAGGCAGGAGGATGATTATTTACATTCGTTCACTTGACCTTCCCTTTTGCTGCAGAGTTGATTTACTCCATTGTTGTTTTGGCTGCTGAATCCTCCACTAATCGCAGATCCAGTGTTTCTAAGCCTACCATGACTAAGGACCAGAGTCTCTTCCATAACTCCAGATCTTCAGCACTAAATTGGGACTGACGAGGCATGTAGCTGTGTGGACTGAGCAACTACTGAGTTTTGTCTTCTCCATTGTAAGACAACCACTGGGGTACTACACCAACTTCTAAGACACCTGGTCTTAAGGGCCTAGCAGCTATCAGGTTTTCAGCTCTTAGGTCTGATACTGCTGTTGCTTCAATGTCAACGTAAATTGCTTTAATAAATTCTTTAAAAAATGTAGATATATAGATATTCATTCGATTGGTCCTGCTCCTCTAGAGAGCCCTGACTAATACAACTGCCAATAGCTGTTAGGGGAGAGGTTAGTTCCTATTAGTCCCCCCATCCATGACTGAATGTTCAGGGTCCTAATTTCATGCAGGCAACCAAAGCAACTATGATTTTATGGGTGCAACAACCCTGTCCTTCCTAGAAGACAGCATTCCGTAGGCCTCCTTGCCAGCACCTGTCTCTTACATTCTTTCTATCCCTTGTTTTGTGATGTTCCTAGAGCCATGTAGGGGATGTATATATGTCTCATTTAGGATATAACATTGAATAGTCTTTTTTCTTAATACCTTAAGCCACTGCGAGTCTCTCTATTGATTGTTCTTCACTGCAAAGAGAAGGTTCTCTGACTGAGGTAGAGAGCAGTACTAGTCTGTGGAGATATATAAACAAAAATATCTAGGAGGAGTTTGACAACATGTCTACTTAATAAAACAAAAGTAGTAGGTTCACCCCTAGGGCCCATGCCCTTCTTAGAAATGGATCTTTGATTTGGGTTCGCAGCCCTAGACACTAACTTCCTTTTGTGGAACGGGCCTCAGATCGAGTCAAAGCAATTGACTATTTCCATAACAGTTATGCCGTTATTGCACTCAGGAACACATCTTGCCTTGAGGTCAGAGTTTATAGCATAAGGGGTTCACAGACTGCTTATGATTTTTTTCTTTCCCAGTTACAGTTATACTACCTCCCCATTGTGTGAAAGCTATCAGGTAGAGAGGAAACTTCTAGCTCAGTTCAAACATGGTTTCTCTGGGTCCTGCAACCACTGTGTGGTGTCTTAGGCAATAGAATCTTTACCATCCATTTCTGGTAGGGAAATAATATCAATGGTAATAACCTAACTCCAGTTCTCTTTCGGGTACTGCTTCATGGCATATCCTTTTCAATCGTCCCTTTGAATGTATTTATGTCACTGAATCTACTAATGTCTTCTATAAGGACCATAAAGATTGTTGTTTGTTTTTACTATTCAGAGACAGAGGCTCGCTGTGTATTCCTGGATGGTCTGAAACTTAATTGTAGATCATAGAGATAGGACTCAGAGATTGTTCAGCCTCTGCCTCCTGAGTGTGGGGAACAGACCACCACGCCTTGCAAAGTTGGTCATTTTAAAGTCTATTACTGCCTCCATCTTTTGGTCGTAATTGTTTCATCAATTTACATTATGTAAATACTGTTAGCATTTATATCTGGCATTTTATTTGCTTCCTGTATTTCTTATGTTCTGTTTTTCAATTGATTCTTTGTGGATTTCACAGCATGCATTCTGATCCCACTTTATCTCCCTGTCTCCTCGAATCAGCCCTCTGCTCTTGCAACCTCCCCACACAAAACAAAACCAAATTCAAAAGAAAAAAATAAAACAAAGAAACAAAACAAAATAAAAACAAACAAAAGAAGAAGAAAGAGACTCTTGTGGAAGCTGTAATGTGTCCTGTTGGGTCACACAGTTTACCCTTTAGCCCATTCATCTTCACTTGCAAGTGTTTCTGGCTCAAGGCCTCTGGTTTCTGCTGTACCACTGGTAATGGCCTCTCACAGAGGCTCCTCTTGGATATCCTGTTGTTGTCCTGTGTTATGGAGGTCCTGGTGTTTTGAATATGTATGTTTATCCCCTTCACATGCTCCAACGGGTCATAGATTTGGTGGATGCTGCTGTAGACCAATTCATAGCCCTGGTTCTGGGCCTGGGTGGTAGCTGGGCTCCTCAACTCGCCAGCTTCCCCTCATCATCACTACCCAGGTGAGCTCTCTGGCACTGCCTAGGCTAGCCCATCCAATGCTGCCTGCAGCAAGGAGCGGGGCAAGTTCTTTTGCTCTTGGGCCCTCAGATCCAGGTCTCCCTCCCTCACATCACCAAGGCCAACTCTACCATTTTCCCCAGGCAAGTGCAGGGTCCTCTCTCCCTGTAGGAGGGATATAGAGGCTGGCAGGTCAGCTCTCCTGCTCGCACACCTGCAGGACTGGCTCACCTGTGTCCCCTCACTCACAAAACAACAGGATCAGTTCTTGTATGCTGCACAGGTGATATGCAGGGCCGTGATGTAGAGTGCAGCCAGTTCTCTTACCCTCATGTCTGTGGGACTAGCTATCTCAACTGCTACAGCTAGCCAGGGGCAGAGGGAAGAGGGCATCTTTGCATCACCCATGCTTCCACATGGCAGACAATGTGGAAGTCCAGCTCTGTTGCTCTCCTCTCCTCAGGGATGGCTCACTTGAGTTCCTGACAACAGCGGGCTGCCCAGAACGGAAGCCAAGACTGCTTTCTCATGCTCTGCAGCCAATGAGGGTCAGAGCTAGCAATCCCACTATTGTGACCACAGAGCCACCTTTCTCAACAGCCACAGATGGTAATAGATGATGGGAAAGAGGGCATCTTTCCCTTACTCATGCTGCCACCTGGCAGAGGAGGACGGACAGGGTCAGCTCTCCTACTCTTATGCTCTCAGGGTTGACTCACTTGTGTCCCTGACCACAGGGTCCACTCTAGTCTGCTTCACAGGTGAGGTGCACCCCTATTGTGAGAGGCCAGGCCACCTTTACTGAGTGGGGGGAGTTCTTCCCTGAGTGATAGGGCCAGTTCACCTGCGAGGGGCAAAACTAGCCATCCTAGGACCAGTGAGGGTGGGCTAGCTCAGCACAGCATGGTTCCAATGGCCTCCATGGTCAAACGGGACATGGACATCACCACAGACCCCAGCTGAAGCAGGAATATAGACCCAGACATGACCCTCAGTAGTAGCTCAGGCCCAGATGCCACCAAGGCCTGGTGGCAGCAGGCCACCCAGACCAGCATACCTCAGTGGCAGCATGGCCTCCTGGCATCAACATGGTCCCAGGTGATTGACCAGATCATGGGCATCCAAAGAGCCCTCGGTGGCAACTGGAGTCTAGATGCCACCCCAGACCCCAGTCTCCACAGACCCAGACATGGCCCTGTGCAGCAGTCCTGGCCCAAACAACACTATGGCCCTGGGTAACAGCTGGGCCACTCAGTTCAGAATGTCCCTGGTGGCAGCATGGCCCTCGAATGCCCTCATTGCCATAGGTTGCAGCCCAGACCCCCGCATCTATGTGGTTCTTGGTGGCAATGTGGACCATGGATATCAATACAGATCCTGATTGTGGAAGGACCACAGACCCAGACATGTTCCTAGGTAGTAGCCCAGGCCCCAGTGTCAACATAATCCCAGGTGGCAGCACAGGCTATCGGGACCAGCATGACCCCTGCAACAGCTTGGCCCTCATATACCAACAGAACCACAGGTGGCAGCCCAGACCCCTAGCAGTAGCTGGACTTCAATGGCTTTTAGGGAGTCACAGAAATCAACACAGACCCTGGCTACAGCAAAACCCCAGACCTAGACATGGCCCTTGCCTGTAGCCCCAGTCTGAGCAATGCCATGGCCCCAGTTGACAGCCCTGGCTGCCCAGATAGGCCTGATTCCAGCAGCAGCACAGCCCTCGGACACCATCGTGGTCACATGTCTCAGCCAAGACCCAGTGCATCCACGTGGGCCCTGGCAGCAACCTAAGCCAGGGATATCAATACAGACCCAGGGCATGCCAGGGACCGAAACATGATTCTCGGCAGCAGCATCCGGGTGTCTGTGTAGGCAATCTAGATTAGCAAGCCCCCATGGCAGAGCAGTTCTTGCACACCAAAATGGCCCCAGGTGGCAACTCAGCCACAGACTCCTGCACAGACTCCAATAGTGACAGGAGCCACAGACATCAACAAAGGCCCATGGCCCAGGGCCAAGACCTGGCCCTTCATGAGCCAAGAACAGACATCTCCCTGGCCTCAAGTGGTCAGTGAGCACTTCCCATCAGCCTGCTCTTTACCACCCTCTGCTCTGCAGATCTGCCTTTCTCTCCAGCCCATGAACCATTCTGCCTCTTCTGCCTCCCCACCCTGTACTCTCTCACTCCAATGGCACCCAACTGCCCAGCGTGAGGTCTCTTGGTCAGGTCACACGTGGCTTTTTCCCAGCCACAAGAAATGGCATAAAACTGTAGCCTTTCCTCTCTTCCATGCCTGGGCATAGAGACCTTGAGCAGCACTTGGTATGATGGTACCTGATCACTCAGTGCCAGGGGCACCAGGCAGGTTTGTGGTTGATTGTAACTGCACTCCAAGACCAAAAAGTCCTTGAGAGTGCCATCTGTGTCCTCCCCAAGTTCAGTTTCTTATGTTCCTAATTTCCCTTCCTATTCCATTGTTACCTCCTTTCCTACTAGGAAGTTCAGATAATTACAATTATTTTGCTCTCTCTTTATGGTATATTATTGAATAGCTACCTTAGTGATTCCCCTTGTGGTTAGAATTTACATCTTAAAGCTATCTAGTTTGGAGCAATGTCAACTTAATTTCAACAATATGCATAGATTTTGCCCAATCACAGCTTTATTTTTCTCCCCCTTTTTATACACAGTTGTACAATTGACATCTTTTTGCATTGTAGTCCATCAGACAGTTTCACAAGTGCAGCTTCCCATGACTGCCTTTTAAATTAGAAGAAAACATTGACAACAAAGTGCTATTTTTTGTAATTGTTTGTTTGTGTACCATTTTTTCATTACTTAATGTTTAACCATTTGAAATTAGTAACAAATGTCTTGTTGTTTTATTTTAGCATAAAAGGCTCTCTCTCATATTTATTTAAAATAAATGATGTTTTCTGTTGCTCAGAACAGACTAAAACAATCCTTTTGCATCAGCCTCGAGAGTAGCTCTACAAGTCCATATTGTCCCACCCAGCTCCTTCTGTAGTTTTTGTAGAAAAGGTTTGCTAGTGACACATCACCTCAATTTATGTTCATCAGAGAGCATCTTGATTATTCCTTTTAGTCTTGAAAGATATGTTTTCCAGACAGGTATTTTTAGTCCCTTCCTTTCATCATTTTGAATATGTTATTCAATAGCAATCTGGTTGCCATGGTTCCTAATAGTTTTGATATACCTTGAATATGATGAGTCATTGTGCTAGCTGCTTTCAGATTTTTCTTTCCCCTGCCTTCTTAACCTTTTCAAATTACATTCCTTTATTCAGTGTGTAGGTGGTGTATGTGTGTGGGTTTGTGTGTGTCGCAGCAAGCATGAGAAAATTAGAGGACAGCTTGTGGGCGTCCATTTTCTCCTTGTGCCACTGGGGTTGCAGGGACTGAACTCAGTGGGTAGTCCTGGAGACAAGCGCCCTTACCAGCTGAATCATCTTGCTGTCCCCGTAATTTTGATTTCTGTTTTCATGCACGAACTGCCCATATTGACAAGTGCCAGTGGGATTTTTCATATGTGCACACAATACACACTGATGAAGTCCACCTCCTGGGAAAACCTTCTCATACACTCTTCTCAGTCTTTGTCTTTCGAACAGCTTAATTATGATACTTCAAGCTTTAAATTTGTATATATAGTTCAAGTCGAGTTGGTTGAGCTTCTGGGATGTCCAGTTCTATGTTTTTTTTTTACCTCAAAGAACTATTTTTTTTTAAATTTCTGCCTCCTTCCCACCTCCCATTTCCCTCCCCCTCCCCCACTTCCGTCCCCCTCCCTCTACAGTCCAAGGAGCAGTCAGGGTTCCCTGCTCTGTGGTAAGTCCAAGGTTTTTCCCCCTTCATCCAGGTCTAGAAAGGTGAACATCCAAACAGACTAGGCTCCCACAAAGCCAGTACACACAGTAAAATCAAAACCCAGTGCCATTGTCCTTGGCTTCTCAGTCAGCCCTCATTGTTAGCCACATTCAGAGAGTCCAGTTTGATCCCATGCTTTTTCAGTTCCAGTCCAGCTGGCCTTGGTGAGCTCCCATTAGATCAGCCCCACCATCTCAGTGGGTGGGCGCACCCCTCACGGTCCTGACTTTCTTGCTCATGTTCTCCCTCCTTCTGCTCCTCATTTGAACCTTGAGTGCTCAGTCTGGTTCTCCATTGTGGGTGTCTGTCTCTATCTCCATCCATCGCAGGATGAAGATTCTATGGTGATAAGCAAGATATTCATCAGTATGGCTATAGGATCGGGCCATTTCAGGCTCCCTCTCCTCAGCTGCCCAAGGAACTAGCTGGGGACATCTTCCTGGACACCTGGGAACCCCTCTAGAGCCAAGTCACTTGCCAACCCTAAAATGGCTCCCTTAATTAAGATATCTACTTCCCTGCTCCCATATCCACCCTTCCTCCATCCCAACCATCCCATTCCCCCAAGCTCTCCCCACCCTCCTCTTCTCACTTTTCTCTCCCCTTCTCCCCTTACCCCCATCCCACCCACCCCCAAGTTCCCAATTTTTGCCCGGCAATCTTGTCTACTTCCAATGTCCAGGAGGATAAATATATGTTTTTCTTTGGGTTCACCTTCTTTTATTTTAAATTTATTTATTTATTAAAGAATTCTGTCTCTTCCCCACCACCGCCTCCCATTTCCCACTCCCTCCCCCAATCTAGTCCCCCCCTTTTTTTAGACAGTGTTTCTCTGTGGCTTTGTAGCCTGTCCTGGAACTTGCTTTTGTAGACCAGGCTTGTTTCGAACTCACAGAGATCCACCTGCCTCTGCCTCCCAAGTGCTGAGATTAAAGGCGTGCGCCACCACCAACCGGCTGGGTTCACCTTCTTATTTAGCTTCTCTAGGATCACAAATTATAGGCTCAATGTCCTTTATTTATGGCTACAAACCAATTATGAGTGAATACGTCCCATGTTCATCTTTTTGGGTCTGGGTTACCTCACTCAAGATAGTGTTTTCTATTTCCATCCATTTGTATGCAAAATTCAAGATGTCATTGTTTTTTACCGTTGAGTATTACTTTCTTTATCCATTCTTCCATTGAGGGGCATCTAGGTTGTTTCCAGGTTCTGGCTATTACAAATAATGCTGCTATGAACATAGTTGAACAAATGCCTTTGTAGTATGATAGGGCATCTGTTGTTTTCTTAGGAAATTCGGAATCAACCTAAACCAGGATCCAGCAATACCACTCTTGGTAAAATACCCAACAGATATATGTTTTTTTTTAAAAAAAATATCACATTTTCAATTTTTGGTTACCATTTGTTCAAATATTCTTCTTGCTTACATCTACTTTTTATTAGGTTGTTACTATGCATTTATTCTCTCCATGTCTGAGAAACACAGTGTTCTATTTTTACTCTTTTCTCTTTCTGTTTCACATATTATATAATATCAATGAACCTATCAGTACCTGGCTGATGACCCTTTTGTTTTTGTTTCTACTGTTTAATTCTGCTGCTTTGTGAAACTTTTCAATTGTACTTCTTGACACAGTTTCAGTGTGTGTGTGTGTGTGTGTGTGTGTGTGTGTATTCTCATATTTCTAAGAGAATACTTACATATATATATATATATTTCTATGAGAATATCCTACCTAGATACAATGTATTTTGATCCTAACAACTCCCATTCTCCCCTCTACTTCCTCACAGACCCCTTCACCACCTCCCTCTCCCACCTTGATGTCCTCTCATTTAAATATTTTACTGCCCTCTAAGTTCAGTTAGTGCTGCCTGAATGCACATGGGTATGATGCCATCCACTGGAGTGTGGTTAACTTACCAGGGAAATACTTCCTTTCCCAGCAACCATCAGCTACCAATAATTCCTCACTAGGGGTGGGACCTTACAAGTTCCTCCCTATCTGTGCAGGTCTTATGAAGAACCATTGATTATAACATTTTTGTAGCACACAATGGAATACAAGTTATATCTGTAATTAATGGTATTCTGGCCTTACAATAAGAATATCATATAGAATTATCTAAATAGACTTAATATAATTATAGGTGGTGCGGGGCAATTGTCTATATTCTGTCAATTATGTATATTTATTTATTAAAAATTTCCACCACCTCCCATCCTCCCATTTCTTTACCACTCCTCCTGATCCCCCTCCCCCTCACTCTCCAGTCCTAAGAGAAGTCAGGGTGCCCTGTCTTGTGGGAAGTCCAAGCCCCCCGCTTCTGGGTCTAGGAAGGTGTGCATCCAAACAGGCTAGGCTCCCAAAAAGCCAGTATATGCAGTAAAATCAAAATCCGGTGTCATTATCATTGCTTCTCAGTCAGCCCTCATTGTCAGCCACACTCAGAGAGTCCAGTTTGATCACATGTTCATTCAGTCCCAATCCAGCTG
Organism: Microtus oregoni; assembly: GCF_018167655.1. Classification (NCBI taxonomy): domain Eukaryota; kingdom Metazoa; phylum Chordata; class Mammalia; order Rodentia; family Cricetidae; genus Microtus; species Microtus oregoni. Next base: position 52,907 of record NW_024544808.1, on the reverse strand, counting down.
GCCTTGGTGAGCTCCCATTAGATCAGCCCCACCGTCTCAGTGGGTGGACGCACCCCTAGCAGTTTTGACATTCTTGCTCATGTTCTCCCTCCTTCTGCTCTTCATCTGGGCCTAACAGTTTACTGAGTTAGATAACCCTTACCCAAAAAGAGGAATATGATATGTACTCACTCATAAGTGGATTCTAGCCGTAAACAAAGGACATTGAGTCTATAGTTTGTGATACTAGAGAAGCTAAATAAGAAGGTGAACCCAAAGAGAAACATATATTTTTCCTCCTAGATATTGGAAGTATACAAGATCGTCAGGCAAAAGTTGGGAGCAGGGGGATGGGAGTGCCCTGGGGGGAAGGGGAGATAGGGAGAGAGAAGTGAGAAGGGGAAGATTGGGGAGAGCTTGAGAGAATGGGATGGTTGACATGGAGGAAGGGTGAATATGGGATCAGGGAAGAAGATTTCTTAACTAAGGGATCCCTTTTAGGGTTGCCAAGATACTTGGCTCTAGAGGGGTTCCCAGGTATCCAAGAGGATTTCCCCAGCTAGGTCTGTGGGCAGCAGAGGAGAAGGTACCTGAACTGGCCTCCTCCCATAGCCACACTGATCAATATTTTGCATATCACCATAGAACCTTCATCTGGCGATGGATAGAGATAGAGACAGAGACCCACATTGGAGCACTGGACTGTCAATTATGTTTTAAATAAATGCTGATTGACCATAGCCAGGCTGGAAGTACAGGCATTACAATCAGACAGGAAGTAGAGGGAGGTCAATGAGAATAGCGGAATTCTGAAAAGGAGAAAGCCTATTCCTTCCCAGTCCTGTCCAGACACCAAAGAAGGAAGATGTGACCTGCCCAGCTGAAAAAGCTACCGAGACAGGTGTGTAACACAGATAAGAATAATGGGCGAATATAAATTATAAGAGTTATTAAGAATATTGAGCTAATGGGCCAATCAGTTTATAACTTATGGAGACCTCTGTGTGATTTTTATTGAGGCTAAGTGGCTGTGGGACCTGGTGGGAGGACAGAAACCAGACAGGACAGAAATGCAGACAACATATAAGCATATATAACAGTAGAGGAGGAAATAAAAAGAGATCACCTAAGAAAAATAGTGCCAGAAATATTTATCATAAATTCTGAATTTTAATGTGGGCTGATATGATCACAAGTCAAAGTGGGTAGATGAACCATAAGAACTAAAAACTAGAAGAAAAAAGGATTCCTCCCACCTAAAACAAATATGTCTCTTATGACAAACTGACTTTAGTGAACTGATACTCTTTTTCTCATTTTTGACTTCTAGAACTGTAAAATATTAAATTTTTGCTGTCTTAAGCCACTAAGTCTTTAGCAATTTATTGCATCAGCAATGGGCAATTGACATATCAAGTCAATATGCAAACAATACATTGCATTTTTGTGTCTTAGCAACTAATAATCTGCAAGTTAAAAATAAAAATAACATTTACAAAATCATTAGAAATAGAAATATTTTAGTTTACATTTGATGAGATACATGATGTGGGAATTAATGATTATTTGATCTTTATATTAACTTAAAACTTTAATGAATAAGGAACACTCTTCAAATCACAGGATTGGATAGGCCAAGTCTATCATGACATGTGACAAAGCTGAACATGACGGGAGTTTAACACGGTGTGACAAACAAATTAGTCTTTTTATTATACAAAGCTCCTTATGTAGCTGATGTGCAATAAGAAAAGTATAATTGCTACTCAACATTCCGTGGATCATCTCTGAAAAGTTATGGAAAAGAGGCACTTGAAGAGACTGGCAGATGTCTTTACCATACAGTTCATATAAAGTATTTACAGCACACTGCTGAAGCATTTTAGCCCTCTTGCAGTCCAAATAAAAGCTTCATGTAAGCTTCAACGTTGCTGCTGGACACTACAAAATACTGCTGAACTCGGAATCAAAGCTCTGAATTCCTGTATTGGTTAGGAAAAAAATCAAAATACTAGGGAAAAAACCAAAATTACCAGTTACTGAAAAATTCATGAAGCATACACGGTAGTCCACTCTAAGCATTTCCTCTAAGTCCCCCACATTCATGACTAAAGCCCATCTACAGCACTAATATTCTATCACTCGAGTATCAATGATTGTTCTTCAGCAAAAAGAAATCATTCATTTCAGTAATGGTAGCACTGCCACATTCTGAAAAACAGAACAGAATCAGAATTTTCAGATCCAGTATCATACATACTAGAAGAAAAGAACCTATTTTAGGAAAAACAGCAGGAATCCTATAAGTTAGACACCATATTGACCCACACCAACACAGTGCATGAGACTGACCGTGCCCAAAGTCTGTCTCAATAAGCTTCTATGCAGTCAGAATACATAAATTCATTAAGAAATAAAGTATTTCATCTGCAAGGTTTTTATTTTTTTCTCTGATAATTTTTTATTACTTTATACATAATAGGAATCGAAATTTCTACTTCCTTCTCTCCTCCCATTCCCCTCCAGCTCCCCACTCAACCTCCCCTACCCCTCCAATTCTAAGAGAGGGCAGGGTACCCTGCCCTGTGGGAAGTCCAAGGTCTTCCCCCCTCCATCCAGGCTTAGGAATGTATGCATCCAAATAGACTAGGATCCCAAAAAGCTAGTACATGCAGTAGAAACAAATCCCAGTGCCATTATCATTGGCTTCTCAGTCTGCCTCAATTGTCTGCCGCATTCAGAAGGTCCAGTTTGATTCCATGTTCATTCAGTCCCAGTCCAGCTGGCTTTGGTGAGCTCCCCCATTAGTTCAGGCACACTGTCTCAATTGGTGGATGAACACCTCATGGTCCTGACCTCCTTGGACATATTCTCCCTCCTTCTGCTCTTCAACTGTACCTTGGGAGCTCAGTCCATTACTCCCATGTGGGTCTCTGTCTCTATCTCCATCTATCACCAGACGAGTGTTCAATTTCCTTAGCTATCAGGGAAATGCAAATCAAAAATCTTTGAGATACCATCTTACACCTGTCAGAATGGCTAAAATCAAAACACCAATGATAGCTTATGCTGGAGAGGATGTGGAGTAATGGGAACACTCATCCATTGCTGGTGGGAAGGCAAACTTGTACAACCACTTTAGAAATCAGTGTGGCGGTTTCTCAGAAAATTGGGAATCACCCTACCTCAGGATCCAGCAATATTAATCTTGGGAATATACCCAAGAGATGCCCAATCATACTATAAAAGCATTTGTTCAACTATGTTCATAGCAACACTTTTTGTAATAGCCAGAACCTGGAAACAATGTAGATGCCCCTCAGTGGAAGAATGGATAAAGAAAGTGTGAAATATGTATGCATTAGAGTACTACTCTGCTGTAAAAAAACAATGACGTCTTGAATTTTTCATGCAAATGGATGGAAGTGGAAAACACTATCCTGAGTGAGATAACCCAGACCAAAATATGAATATGGTATGTACTCACTTGTTAGTGGATTCTAGCCATAAACAAATGACATTGAGCCTTAGTTCGCGATCCTAGAGAACCTACGAAATAAGGATAACCCAAAGAAAAACATATATAGATCCTCCTGGAAATTGGAAGCAGACAAGATTGCCAGGCAAAAGTTGGGAGCGTGGGGGGTGGGAGTGGGGTGGGGGAAGGGGGGGGGAAAGAGAAGGGAGAAGGGGAGGGTTGGGAAGAGCTTGGGGGAGTGGGATAATTGAGATGGAGAAAGGGATATGAGATATGGGAGCACGGAAGAAAATATCTTAATTAAGGGAGGCATTGTGGGGTTGGCAAGAGGCTGGACTCTAGAGGGGGTCCGAGATGTCCCCAGCTAGGACCCTGGGCAGTGGAGGAGAAGGTGCCTGAACTGGCCTTGTCCCATAGAAAGGTTTTTATAATAAAGTCTAAAATTTTTATTTAAAGTAATTTTTAAAGTCTTCGGAGTATGTCTTTTTTTAAGTTTTTTTTTTCATATTGCATACCAAATACAGTTCCCCCTCCCTTCCCTCCGCCCACCCATCCCACCTTCTCCCCCACCATATTAAATTGAGGCAGAACCAAGCCCCTCCCTTCTGTATCATGGCTGAGCAAGGTATCCTCCATAGGGAATGGGCTCCAAAAAGCCAGTTCATACACCGGGCATAAATCCTGGTACCACAGCCAGTGGCCCCTGTAGACTACATAAGCCACACAGCTGTCACCCACATTCAGAGGTCCTAGTTCCATCCTATGCAGGTTCCCCAGCTGTCAGCCCGGAGGTGGTTTCAGTGAGTTCCCACTAGCTCTAGTCAGTTGTGTCTGTGGGTTTCCCCATTGTGATCTTGATTCTTTTGCTCATATAATCCCTCCTTCCTCTCTTCAGAGTACCCTAAGAGTGACATGCATGGATGCCTCTGGGAAGGGGAAGTAGATAAGATCTCCTGAGTAAATTAGGAGGGGGTGAAGAGGAGGGGGAGGAGAACATGAGGGAATGGTTGAGTTGGAGGAAGGACAGAGGGAGAGCAAGGAAACAGATATCTTGATTGAGAGAGCCATAATGGGGTTAATGAGAAACTGGTGCCAGGGAAAGTTGCAGGAGTCCACAAGGATCACACCAGCTAAGACTCTAAGCAATAGTGGAGAGGATGCCTGAATTGGCCTTCCCCTGTAATCAGATTGATGACAATTGTCATCATAAAATAATTTTTAAAAAATATGTGATAAATGTTTAAATTTCAGAAGCATGTCCATTAGATTCAAATCTGTATTTGTGAATTTATATTTCACCTGCTTCTACCAATAACAACAAATAAAATACCCTTTTACACACACTCACACATAATTTTAAAATATTGGGCAAGGTTTGCTTACCTGATTCTAACTCAAAAAAAAAAAATGACATGACATACCAACTATTTAATAAGTGCCGACAGAAAACATTTGGTGAACATGAGGTGCATTTGAGGAATGATGAACAAATGATGAACATCATGGTGGGAGGATAGATGTGGAAAAGAACTGTCTGTGAGGCAAATGTGCTGGTCATCTTTTCTGGTAGACTTATCTGAACAGCGAATTGATACCAACCACAATATATAAGTTATTCTTTTTTTTTGAGACAGGAACTCTCTGTGTAACAGTCCGGCTGTCCTGTAACTCACTCTGTAGACCAGATTGGTCTTGAACTCACAGAGATCTGCCTGCCTGCGTCTGCCTCCTGAGTGTTGGGATTAAAAGTGTGCGCCATCTCTGCCTATATATATATATATATATATATATATATATATATATATATCCACAAGTACATTGGTACCTGTAAACTTTTTTATTCATTTCTTTTATTTTTGGGGAATTTCATAGATGAGTACTATATCTATATAATTTCCACCCTCTTCTCTCCTGCTTCCAGATCCTTCTGTGTCTCCCCTTTCAAATTAATGACCTCTTCCCCTTTATTGTTGTTGCACACACACACATACACACAAACAACACACAATGCACACATGTGTGTGTGTGTGTGTGTATATATATATATATATATATATATATATATATATACAAACTGCTTAATCCATTTAGTGTTCCTCGTATGTTATATGCATTTAGGATTTAGTGTTTGCATTTAGCATTGGATAAGCTATCCAGAGGCTTGTCCCTGAATAAAATTCGCTCTCCCTTTCTCAGTAGCCATTTATTGGCCATAATTCTTCATATAGAGGTGGAGCCTTGTAAAATTTCCTCCATCCAAGCTGGCATGTCACCTGATGTTGTCATTATGCAAGTTTTGCTTTGAAAACCATATTGTTGTGATTTCCAGGGTGCAGCTTCCCCATCAAGTCTAGAAGACTTTATCTCACAGCAGATGTCCCAGTCCTGCTAGAAGTTTCCCACTTCCTCTTCCACAATGTTCTTGGGGACTGCTGTATTAGGGCCTGTGTTGTGCCAATCTGGGGTATGCAGTCCATGGTCACTTACCCTCTGCATTTTGACCAGTTGTGGTTTTCTGTGATGGCCTCCCTGTGCTACAAAGGGAAGCTTCTTTGATGATGGGTAAGAGGTATACTTGTCTGTGGGTATAACTTCTCAAATGTAATTTACAAATTGCATCTGACAAATGTGTGCACTTTTTCTACCCCACTGATAAAATGAGAGCAATTTGTTTACCTATGATGCTGAGATTTTTTTCATAATAAAATGTTTGTGATGACATTTCAGTTTTACAAAAAAAATGTAGAAATGGTTAATGAAATTTTTCACTGTACAGAAATGGAAGTACATAGCCTCCTTAGACATGTGCATAAAAGATGGCTATTTTTTTTCTGGGTCATAAAAACATTAAAATATTGGCCTATATAATATAAATAATATATACATTATTATATATCACAATATAATCATATTTTCAAACAGAGAAAAATAATCTCATTTGAAAATACAATAAAACAAGCAAAAAAGGATTATAGTAAAACAGAAATTAAGTCATTTCTTGAAAACTGTTTAAGGACCTTTGAGGATAAGATAAGAAGGAACCTACCAAAGACAAGCAAAGGAGGTAATGGAAGGTTTTAATCAGTAATACACTACTGCAATAGAAGAAAGGCACCATCCTTAACTGAAGACAACTTTGGTTTTTAGGAAGGTGACAATGAATTTTAAAGTAACAACAAAGGACTTGGGAGGAGACAGTAGATCTAGACCAGAGTCATACAGCAGAAAGCAGAGTCCAGACCCTGTGACACTCATCTGGATGTGCTAACCTGCATTCACACAGTCAAGTGGCCCCAAAGCCGGATTCAGAGGCTATAGGCATCTTCAAGCATTAGGTAAAACAAACATTTTGGCAAATGGGAGTTTTCTCAGAAAGGCTTTTTGTTCAGAGATGGAGTGGGAATCTGAACAAACTGTGTAACTCTGGATGTGGCCTTGAGTTGTTAGAAAACATTGCCAGCTTTTATTCAAGTCTTTAGGGGCCAAGGATGAGACATTCTGAAGAAGCATCTGAGGAATCTAGCTAGAAACCAGTCAAGGATATCATCATTGTTCAGGCTAGAAAGAATGAGTTGACATGTGTTCAGCCTCACACATGGATTTCAGCAAAAACTCACTTCTCTAAAAGCATGGCCTCTACTCAGAAATAAGACAACTTAAAAAAAATCAAGAAAAACAAATACCAGAAAAATGTAGCCAAGCTAAAAAGGACTTTCTCAACTTCATTACCTAACTGAGACTTTTTTGAAATCTAACTTCAGTTTCACAATTTTTAAAATAATTTCTGAACTTTAAAACCATCCTCTCTGAGAAACAGAAATTTAAAATATGAATGGCATCAAATGTGTTTCAGAGCTTTAAGAAATTACAGAATTGTAATATGAGGAGTTGATAGATTCAAATGACTAGATTGACTGATAAAAAGACTACAGAAGAAGCCAGGCAACAGTGGTGCATGCCTTTAATCCCAGCACTCTGGATCAGAGGCAGGCAGACCTGTGTGAGTTTGAGGCCAGTCTGGTCTGGTCTACAAGAGCTAGCTCCAGGACAAGCTCTAAAAAACTACAGCAAAACCCTCTCTCGAAGGAAAAAAAGAGAGAGAGAGAGAGAGAGAGAGAGAGAGAGAGAGAGATACTATGGAAGACATGGTGGGCTGACATTTTTGAAAACAGTCCTACAATCTAAAAATGTTAACTAATAAGATAAGTGAAATGCTTGTATTTTTTTAAAAAATTAGTTCTTGAGAATTTCATACAATGTGTTTTGATAATATTCAATTCCTCCAACTCCTCCTAGACACACTCCCCCTTACCTACTCAAGCAGTTTTTATCCCTTGTCTAAACTTATCAAGTCCAATTTATGCTGCTCATACATTGTGTACATTGCCTTCACTGGCATGTGGTTGACCTACCAGGGGCTTCATTCTTAAAACTAACGTTTCCTTTCCCGGCAGTTTTTGTCAGTAGCTAGAGTGGGACTTCATGACAGTAATGGGTTTCCATACGACTTTTAAAAAAGGTCTTTAGTGTTACTCTTCCCCCATATTGCCTCCTGTTGCGCTGCCCTCCCAGATTCCACCCCAGTTTAACTCTTTGTGAGGGTTGAATGAGAACTCTCCTCCATAGGCTCAGATATTTGAGGACTTGGTCCCTAGTTGGTGGCACAGGAGGCGACAATTAGGAGAAAGCCTTGAATCTCAGAAGAGAATTGACAGTTTAGACTTTTTAACAGTGTTGAGACTGAAAGACTATGGGGACTTTTGAAGTTGGACTAAATGTATTTTGCATTATACCTGACTATGAGTATATGGGAGCCAGGGAGTGGGTTGTTTATTTCCTAGATGTTTAGTTCTTTACATACTCTTGATACTAACCCTTTGAAAGATATGTAGACAGTAAAGGTCTGTTGCTGTTGTTGTTATTGTTTTCCATTCTGTAGGCTGCCTCTTCACTCAAATGATGGTCTCCTTTGCTGTACAGAGCTTTTAAGTTCCAGGAGGTCCCTTTAGTAATTGTTGATCTTAATACTTGCACTATTGGGATCCTGTCCCAAGCAGCGTCCTCTCTCTCTCTCTCTCTCTCTCTCTCTCTCTCTCCCTCCCTCCCTCCCTCCCTCCCTCCCTCTCTCTCTTACATTCAGATATTAGGTCTTATGTTGAGTTTCTTTTATTTTGATGGTATAATGACTTTATTGGGATTACTTACAAGACCGTGGGCCATTTGTCCCCAAAATGCCCACATCAGCATCGATGGCAATGAATATAGGATGAGCCCTGGATGCCTTACACAAGAGGCAGCACTACTGAAGAGGCTTCAACTTCAAAGCAGTCATGTGCCTCTTATATAACCTTGTGGAGGCTACTAGTGAAGAACAGATTTCTGAGTTTCTTGGGTCTTACAATTATCATATTATATATATATCCATAATCTGATATGTTTCATCAGTTTACTGGAGCTACCCAACCTTGCCCTGACTCTACTTAGGCTCACTCTTCCCTCTAGAGGGAAATATTTCAATTCTGTTGAGGTTCTTTATCCATTTGAAATTGAGCGATTTTTTCCAGGATGAGAGAGAAGGATCTAATGTCATTCTTCTACATGTATTTATTCTCTACATATTATTTATTCTCTTCATATAAAAAAAAACAGTTGACTATAGGTAGAATCAATAGAATAGAACTGAGGACCTACATATAAGGAGTGTAGCTCTTTATTTAGGTCCTCAATTCTAATCTACTGATCAATTATTCTGTTTTATTTTGTGTGTTTCTCTCTCTCTCTCTCTCTCTCTCTCTATCATTCTGTTTTTATTATTGTAGCTCAGTGGTGTAACTTGAACTCTGGGATGGTGATACCTCCACAATTTATGTTATCATTATTCAAGATTGTTTTGGATATTCTTGATCTTATATATTTCTGCATGAAATTTAATATTAGTTTTTTTACTTTCTGTGAGAATTGGATTGGAATTTTGATGGAAATTACATTGAATCTGTAGATTGCTTTTGATAGGATGGCCATATCCACAGTATTAACCATACAAACCCATAATTGCAGGAGGTATTTCTGTGTTCTTGATTTTGATGGAAATGCTTTGGTGTTTGTTCCTTTAGGAAGATGCTAACTGTGAGTTTCCTGTATATTACCTTTATTATGTTGAGAGGTATCCCTTGTAACCCTAAATTCTCCAGAACTTTTATCATGAAGGGATATTGGAATTTGTCAGAACCTGCTTCCACATCTAATAAGATGATCATGTAGTTCCTGTCCTTTAGTATATTTATGTGGTGGGTTATGTTTATTGATTTATGTATTTTGAACCATCTATGCATGGCTAAGATGAAGCCTATTTGATCATGGTGGATATTCTTTATGGTGTGTTCTTGAATTCAGTTTTTCAAGTGCTTTGTTGAGATTTTTTTGCATCTATGTTCATCAAAGATATTGACCTATAATTTTCTCTCTCTTTTTAAAAAAGATTTACTTATTTATGTTTATGAGTGCTTTATCTGCATGAATGACTTTAAGTCAGAAGGGGGCACCAGATCTCATTATAGATGTTTATGGTTGCTGGGAATTGAACTCGGGACATGTGGGGCAGCAGCCAGTGCTCTTATCCGCTAAGCCATTTTTCCAGCCCTAATTTTCTCTTTTTCACCCAGTCTTTGCCTGGTTTTTGTATAAGGGTAATCCTGGCTTTGTTAAGGGGATTTGGAAATGTTCCTTCCTTTTCTGTTTCATGTAATAGTTTGAGGGGTATTTGTGTGAGTTCTACTTCAAAGGTCTTGTAGAGCATTTTGATGAATCCATCTGGCCCCGAGATTTTTTTCAGATGGAAGATTTTTATTTACTGCTTCTATCTCATCTGATATGGATTTGTTTAAATGATTTACTTCATTATGCTTAGAATTCACATTGTCGGGTGGTGAGTGAAGCTGACTATTTTCTATAAAGCACTGGTTAGCCATTTGCATGTCTTCTTTTGAAAAATGTTTATGTAGGCCTATTGCCCATATTTATTAATATCTTTGTATTTTGGCTGTTTGGTATTAAAAGTTCCTTTATATAATTTAAATATTAATCTTTTAGCATATGTCTAGTGACAAATACTTTCTCCCAGTGTGTAGATTGTCTCATCAGTCTTTTGCTTGGTACCTCTGCTGCGTTTGATACAAATCAATTTTTCTATATTTGCTTTTGTTTCTCACACCTTTGATATTTATCCTAAAACTTTTTATCCATCATAGATACTTTTCATGAAGTTTTTCTGCTAGTTTTATAGTGGTTACCAAAGAGGAAAGTGTGTAAGATGGTGGGAGAAAATCTCTTTGATTAGCCAAGGAGTTAAAACTAACACCTGTATAGAAGGAAAACTCTCTGCTGTTCTCTTACATCATGGGATGTTTAGAATTAGAACTGGTATGTTTTATATTTTCAAAATATCAGAAAGAGGAAATTCTGAACATTCTCTTTTAAAAGACATGATGATGTTGGCTTCACTCGTACTCTAAATATGTTTATACCTAACCATGTACACATTACATCTAGGATCCACGTATGAGAGAGAACATGTAGTTTTTGCCTTTCTGAGTTTGGGTCACCTCACTTAGATCCGTCTATTTTTTGTCAATTTTATTATTTTATTTTTCTTTATAGCTGAATAAAATTCCATTGTCAATATGTAGCACACTTTTATTATACATTCATCAGTTAATGGGCATCTAGATTGGTTCCATTACCTTATTATGGGCAAAAGGACACTTGGGACATTAAAAAGAAAAAAGGGAAAGGAAACTGAGGAGGCAACAAGGAGGGCTGTGGGAGTCGGGCTTGGGGGATGGGAATGAGAGAAAATCACTAATGCATACTTTGTTCAAAGTATCATAATGATTTCTAATATCTTATATTACGCTAATTTTTTAAAAAAATAAACAGACAGACTGGGCATGGTGTTCCATGCCCTTAATTCCAGAACTCAGGAGACAGAGGAAGGCAGATCCCTATGTGGTTAAGACCAGCTTTGTCTGAATAACAAGTTTCAGGTCAGCTAAAGCTGCATAGTGAGACACTAATCCCTGCCCAGCAAATGGTGAATATGGAAAGGAACTTGTAGGGAGGAGGAGATGGGTAATGGGGGTGAGAGAGAGAGAGATAAGATGATGAGGACAGTAGGAATCAAAATATACTGTACACATGTATGAAACTGCCAAAGAACAATATATGATAAATATTTCAGGTATGGACATATTAGTCATGTCTTAGTATTTCTACTGCTGTGATAAAACACCACAACAAAAATCTACTTGGGGAGAAAGGGGTTTATTTCAAACTTACACTTCCACATCATAGAAGGATGCAGGAACTGAAGCAGATGACATGAAGGAATGTTGTTTACTGGCTTGCTTCTCATGATTTGTTCAGCCTGTTTTCTTATAGACAACAACCCCAGGACAACTAGCCCTGGGGTGGCAAAGTCCATGGTGAGCTGGGCCCTTCCACATCAATCATCAATCAAGAAAATGCACCACAGGCTTGCCTATAGGGCAATCTGGTGGAGGCATCTTCTCAATTATAGTTCCCGCTTCCAAAATGACTCTTGCTTGTGTCAAGTTGACATAAAACTAGTCAGAGCAATTACACTTATTTGACATGATGCATACCTGTATCAAACATGGTGTTGTAGTCCAGAGGTACACACAGTGACAGTGTAGCCATAAATAACATTTACATTTTTATATAAATTGGAATTAAAGCAAATAACTAGGGGGATTAGGGATGTAGTCTAGTGGCAGAATACTATCCCACCAGGCACATAACCCAGAACTGCAAATGTTTCTAGATCAGGCAACAGAAAGCATTGTAAAAGTGTCATTAAACTTTTCATATATACTACTTAATTATCATCACTATTATTATTATTTGCTATTATTTATGACTCATATTGTTGCTTTGTTAGAAAACGTCATTTGTGTAGGTGAACAGAAAATAATAAATAATTTCATAGGAATCTTTACGCTTCATATTCTATGTTGTTGATGCAAAAACACAGCTCTCACCTCACAGGGGTAAAAGATATTCTGGAGCTAAATATGAATGACCATGACCCAAGAACACAGATTAAAGTTGCCTCAAAATCCATATTCCAATGGCAACAGTTTCTTGAAGTTTTTAGACATTAAAGAACAGCTGAGCATGGTGGCTCACACCTTTAATCCAAGCACTCAGGAGGCAGAGTCAGGTGAGTCTCTGTGAGATAGAGGCCAGCCTGGTCTACAGAGGGAGTTCTGGGCCAGCCAGGCCTGTGCAGTAAGACTTCATCTCTAAAACCAATTAAAGATAAAAGAAAGAAATAGATGAAGGCACTTTAATATACATTAGTGGTATTTTCAGGTAGGTAGCTAAAGCAGGGAAATCTATGCCATAGGGCTTAGATGCCAACTAATGATATTCTTAGCCTTTGCTTTGGGAGAAGCTAGAGACCTGCTAGGGTTTACCTAATCATCACAAAGATCATGCACAGAGGTAAGTAATGATGGCTAATAAAGGGCTACATATCCAAGATAATTCGGCTGCAGAGCTGTAACATTTCTACTCCCCACAATCATAAAAGCCCTAATCAGTCAACCATCCTTACAAATCCATAATAGAGCCGAGGCTCTTTTTGTCTGGGAACTGAGGCTTTTCAAGTAATAATGTATATGTGTATCACTACTTAATCTATTATATTTTCTTGTCTCATATATATACTGTTATTCTCATTATTTTGTTGAAGCAATAACATTTAGATAACCAAAGAAAGAAATACAAAATAATAATTAGTTGAAATAAATACCTATATTTATACTTCATGTTAAAGTGGCATAGTGTATATAGTACATATATATGTTGCCAACTATCTGTGCTCTTTTGCCCCCTGTTACTGGGTTAAGAGTTGATGCTCTGAAAACAATTGGTCATCGTGAGTCGGGTAATCCCTGCGCTTAGGAGGCAGAGGCAGGCTGATCACTGTAAGGAAATTCAAGTGCAACAGGACAGCCAAGGCTACAGAGTGAGACACTGACTGGAGAAGAAAGAAGGAAATAAACAAAAAAAAATGGTGATCTTGAACTTTATTTTCTGATCTGTAAGATTTCTACAATGTCTTCCTACTTCAGCAAATGGTTTAACATGAGAGACCCTGAGTCTAAATTGCCAGTGTATCACTCATTTTGACTACTTCTGAGCTACTCAGCATTTCATGGCCCCAAATGATTAACTATTACATAGTAGGTAAAAGTTCTTCATATTGCTGATGGCATTTTAAGCATCTTTTTCATTTTCTCTTGAAGCATTCAGATGGTCTGTATTTGTGTATCCACTTTTATTTGATATTTCCAAATGTTAAAAAAGTCAACATTCTTAGGGAAGTCAGAATGAGATCATCTGGGATAAGACCATGTAAAGCAAGCAAGTCAGCCTGTACAGCAATTATTTCTCCATCTCCTTATGCTGCTTTTTCCAATGGTGTAACTCATCTAGATGACAGGTGGTTGGTTGGGGACATGTCATTTTTTTACCAAAACAACACCACTCAAGGTAGTTTCTACTTTGTCTGAAAGTCAATTCATCATAATTTTATTTTCTATGTTTTTATTTCGGAAGAACATAGGACTGAAGAAATGTAGAAACCCAGTTTTATTCAGTTGCCCCAAACGGAACACAAATGATAGTGTTGCAAATTGTGGAGATTTGAGACAATGGGCATCATCTGTTGTGTTGGTCCTGGAATGTTGGTTTGTTTTAAAAAGAGCTAAATCTCCTTGGGGCTTTTCCTGTAATTTTGATATGTCAGTTTCCAGAACAATAGTTAAGAATCCATCGCAAGAAATTGCGAAGTACAAACTACATTCTCTTGCATTGTACAGCTTCTTCCAGCTGTGCTCTTACCCACCAATATACCTTATCAGGCCTTATGCACCTCTCTTATCAGTAGGGAGTATAGGAAAGCCAGAAAGGAGCAGGTATTTACATCACGATTCGTAACAGTAGCAAAGTTACAATTATTACTTGTCCATATTCACAAGGCAAGGAAAGATAAACTCTTTGGGCAGTCTTAGTCCAGGGAGGCAAAGTCCACAGTCTGCCTTTAGGGATTCTGCATCAGAGATATGCAAGGAAAAGGGTAAAAACAAGACAGCATACCTCTGTCGTGTTTGTTCCTTGTGATTTTTAAAACTGCCAGCCCCCCACCCCCACCCCAAATTTCACACGATCCTCCTGCTCTGGCCCATTTCCTGTGAAATGAACAGGCTTGTTATCCCACACGCTCCTACAATGTGGACTGCTTCTCTACAAACCCCAAAGCAGTGGAGCCCGAGGAACGTGCAGCAAAACCTCTGAAACAGGACTCAGCGTCCAAGTTGATTTCTCTCGGGTCTTCGCTACTGTGATGGAAAAACCACTTCTCTTATTGGGACAAACCATGCCTCATAGATGATACATACCTTGTCCACAGTTACAGAGTTAATGATAGTAAAATATGCAAAAACTTTTCTCTTGGTACCCAGGGAAATAGTCCTGCTAACCAGTTTCCTCTGAGGGAAACGGACTCATTTCAACTTCTCACCTCGCAGTCACCATAAGGCAACTGGAGAAGCATGATGTTTCTCCTTCCCACACCACACCAGTTTGTGCTCAGGTGGAAAATTCAAACTGATCAATTTATCTGAAGCTCCAGCGTAGTGGTTGGTTCTCGACCTTTCTAATGCTGTGACCCTTTAATCCAGTTCCTCATGTTGTGATGACCCCTAACCATTAAATGATTTCGTTGCTACTTCATAACTGTAATTTTGCTACTGTTATGAATCGTGATGTAAATACCTGATATACAACCTCTGTATGGGTCGAGACTCACAACTTGAGAACCATTGTTCTAAAGTCACTGACTTTAATGTTGGGGAGGCAACTATCGGGTGCTACTTGAAACTCTGGCACAGCTGAATCTTCATCATGAAGTTGCAGTGGAGATAGTAACTTTCCCAGAGAAATTAATGTTGCAGTCGACATATTTGTTGGTAAATAATATTCTCGAGAGCTGACCAAAAGGGCAGCAATCCCCAAGCTTAGAAGTTTTTCTGGGGACTGTAACCTTGCGCTTTATTTCTGTCAAATGGAAGGGAACTTCTTCTGGGCTATGAATTCTTTTATTACACAAAGTACTGTCCCTTGTTCTTTTTTTTTCTTTCCTTTTCTTTCTTTCTTTCTTTCTTTCTTTTTTTTGTGTGTGTGTTCTTTTTTGAGACTGGAGTTCTCTGTGTAGCTTTGGCTGTCCTGGAACTAGTTCTCTAGACTAGGCTGACCACAAACTCAAGAGATCCACCTACCTCTGTGCCTCCTCCCCAGTGCTGGGATTATAGGTGTGCGTCGCCACCACCTGGCTCCTTTGTGCTCCTTATAACATATTCTGGCACAAGAATATTAGTGAAAAGTGTTGCTTTGTATTTCTTGAGTGCATGCTCCTACATATGAACTGCCAAGGAGGGATGTTAGGTGAACTGAACAGTAACTCTGAAAGAACTCTGAAGTACAAAGTTGGCCACTTTTCCTGCAATCTATGTATCAGGCATTGTCCCATCTTCTGATTCTGAGGTAGGTAGCAAGCACAAGAAGTGACAGTTTATGTGTGCTATAAGGACCTTTTTATGCATGTGGATGCTCATCTGTGTACCTAGGTTTATGTACAGACAAGCCCATCACATATTGAAAATATCATATGTAGAAACTTCCTTAATACACACATTGTAGCTTAGACACCAAATACACTGTGAAGTAATGGTGGCTTGTGACTGTGTAGCGGGCTGCAAGCTACAGATCACAGCTGTTCGGCATCTTCGGTATTATAACTCCAAACTCTATGACAATAAAAGGCAAAGTCCAAGGTTTGAAGTTTTGCTCCCACTGAATGAGTATGGCTTTCACACCTCTGTAGAGTTAAAAATGATTAGCCAATTTGTTACATTAGGAACAGTCTTTCCTGTGGTTCCGCGTGCAACACAGACAGGACTTTTAGTTTTCAATTAACAAAAGACACTGCAAAGGCTCACAGAGGCTAAGTGTTTGATCTGAGCTCAGGTCTATCAAAGCCGGATTACATTATTTACACTCCCTCTCCCTCCTCTTAAGAATAATAACCCTCTCTTCACTTCAGCTCCCAGGGTTAGCCTCTAATTGGTCCTGTAGAGATTGATGTGAAAAGAATTTCTATTTCTCTAAATTCCTATACCACCTAACATCGATGAAAAAAATTTTTTTAGTGTGGACATCAGGCCAGCATGTGCCTCTTGTGTCAAGACTTATGAAGTGGTCAAGGAAGAAGACTAGCAAAGGAATAATTGGAGCCCACGT
The DNA here is from genome assembly GCF_018167655.1 of Microtus oregoni. NCBI lineage: Eukaryota > Metazoa > Chordata > Mammalia > Rodentia > Cricetidae > Microtus > Microtus oregoni. Next base: position 36,067 of record NW_024544808.1, on the reverse strand, counting down.
TACCTAGACCTTTCAATAAACAAAGAAGCAGAGACCTTGTGGAGGTGGTGAAGGGAAAGATGCAGGAAACTGAAGACTTTCTTAGAGCTGGAATGGAAGCTGGGAAGATGAATGGAAAGGCAGCAAGTTACAATAATATCTTTAAAGCAGCACGTTCTCAACCTGTGGGTCTTGACCCCTTGGAGTCAAAGGATGCTTTCCCAGGGATCACCTATCAGATATCCTGCATATCAGATTTTTACATTATGATTCATAACAGTAGCAAAAATACAGTTATGAAGTAGCAACAAAAATAATTTTAAGGTTGGGGGTCACCACAATATGAGGAACTGTATTGAAGGGTCACGGCATTAGGAAGGTTGAGAACCACTGACATAGAGGCACAGGGGTGAGTCAGAAAGCTACCAAGAATCTATCAAACAGCTCACAATGAAGAAGTTGCCAGTTGTTGCCTGCTTTCATTTCAAATGATTTGAACACTCAGCCAAACAGAGGCGCAAGATCACTACATACATTTCCTTTCCTCTGGAGCTGTATACGGCACCATTTATGGCATCAAGTAAAGAAACCCGAATGAATGGACAGTTGCAGCTGCCAACCAACGGTGGGAACAAGGAGAATAAGTATTCCTTGTTTGCTGTGGTTAATCACCAGGGAAACGTGGAGAGTGGCCACTACACAAGCTTCATTTGGCACCACAGGGACCACCAGTGAGTGGTTCAAGTGTGATGATGCCGTCATCACCAAGGCCCGTATTAAAGATGTGCTGAACAATGAAGGCTATTTACTGTTCTATCACAAACAGGTTCTGGAATGTAACTTTATGCAACACACACACACACACACACAGAGAGAGAGAGAGAGAGAGAGAGAAAGAGAGAGAGAGAGAGAGAGAGAGAGAAACTAAATAAATGCAAACAATAAAAAGAAATTTAAATGTGAGGAAATAAGTACACAGCTTTTTGAAACTACACAAAGACATAACTAAAATGACCGATGATGGCATTTATACAACACCAAGTACCAGCATGTAAATAACCTATTTAACACAAACCAGAATATTACTTTAACTAGGCAAAGACACATTACATTTGTTTATGCTGCAGAATATTATTTTAACTGTATAAGGTGTGTAACTTTTTTATGCTGTATTTGTTTCATGATGTAAGGATGTGTATTTAATTATGTAAAGATGTGTTGCATTTGTATCACCTTGCCTGCCTAAGGTACCTGAATGTTCTAATAAAGAGCTGAATGGCCAATAACTAGGCAGAAGAAAGGATAGGCAGGACTGCTAGGCAGAGAACAAGAGATAAGAAGGAGGTGAGAACAAAAGACACACCCAGGGCAAGAAGCCAGGCTGCTACCAGACAGAAAGACCCAAGAAACGATAAAATAAGATATACAGACAGAAAAAAAGTAAAAAGCCCCAAGGCAAAAGGTAGATAATGAGAAACAGGGTAAGTTAAACAAGCTAACTAGAAGCAAGCCTAAGCTAGGCTGAGCATGATTTGGGAGTTGGTTGGTGGCCTAAAAGAAATAGCCTGGTACAGCAGGAAAAATCAGAGTAAGAACTAACCAGTCAGCAACATCTACATGCTGGTTAACTATGTGGAAGGGAGAGGAGTTGCTTTATCCCCACTAGTGCCTCAAATGTTATGTGACAGTTTTTTTATTTTACAGGAAAATAATGGAATCAAATCTAAAAAACAATCAGTGCTTCCTTATTTTTAATGGTGGAACTATTTACAAACCAACAGCAGATTTATCTTCTACCATTCCCGTATTAGATACTGAATTCAGCATGAAAAGCAGTGTAAGCAGGGTTTAATGTTTGATTTTTCTACTGCTTCACAATGATTATGTGAGGGTTTATAATATGAATTTCTATTCTTGATTTTGCATTTCAGATGGTCTGACAATAAGAATATTCTATCTAAAAAGCAATCAAACAAACTGCAAAAGAAATCTCACCACTTCTTTACAAGACTCAAATGGTTGAAAATGGTAAAATGAATAAGCCCATACCTGCACTACAGAACAATTCAGAGAAATTATCAGTGGTTGAGAACTGCGAGAAGTCCTCAGATGTGGGGCAGGAGATGGGGCCAGGACCACTTGTTCTGGTAAACCAAGGAAATCCTTGCCCCTGATGAGAACAAAGATTACTTCAAATAGGGAACTGGTTGCAAGAATGCTCTGTGCCCCGGAGAGATGATTGCTTTTCTGTGTCAAATTGGATTATAGCTAGACTTACCTAGCCAGAGTCTTTGGTAGGTTTGCTCTTAAAGAAAATTTCAGTTTGAAAGTGACTATTGAAAAGAAAATGAATTTATCATATTGAACTGCTATGAAATTACATCAGAATGGAGATGCAGTTCAAAATAATAAGGGCAAATTTTCAGTGCTCTAGGCACATAGAATGTCAAACTATCAAAGAGCTGGTGGGCTCAAACGCATGAGCTCTACTCTGGAGTAACTACTACTGTACATATATATGTACGATCTGACTTAACTCAATACACAAAACTAAGTTCAGCCTTAAGCAAGGAAGCCTGGAGTACTGCACTATCGGGATTGGAATGCAGACAGTATGTCCTGTTTAGTAATCATTTGCTGACCATAACGCCTGTCATGGCCACTCAGGCAACCATAGGAGTTGCCTGAGTGGCCATGACTACTTCTCCTGATGTCAGGCCAAGATCTTAGCCTTTCTCTTGACTACGCACATCCCAAAATATGAGAAAAAAAAAACCTCTTTTCAAGTTTTCTTATAGATCTGACCAGTTTGAAGGAAAGGAGAAAGCATGAAACTAAAGAGTGGGACCCAGAGGATGCCTTGCCTTGCATCACCAAGTAGTAAATGAAGATAGACTATTTCCCCACGATCCAATGAACCTTTTCCTAAGAACTTGAAAACGCGGGGAGCAATTACACGGAAAGGCTGTTTTTCACACAATTACTGTTAAAACCGAAGCTTAGGACTTCTGATCTGTTTCTGAACTCCTGTCAGTAAGAACTATTCTATTCACTTCAGTCCCAACCTCAGGTTTCATGGGAATTCCTGTTGGATTAGGAATATATATATATATATATATATATATATATATATATATATATATATACACACATGGTTCTCAGCATTCCTAATGCTGTGACCCTTTAATACAGTTCCCCATGTGGTAACCCCCATCATAAAATTATTTTCATTGTGACTTTATAACTGTAATTTTGCTACTGTTATGAGTTATAATTGTAACATAAATTGTATTGTAAATGTAAATACCTGATATGCAGGATCTCTGATATGCAACTCCTATGAAAGGGTCATTTGTCTCTCAAGGAGTCATGACCTACCGGTTGGAAGTCAGTAAACACCCTTTAGATGATTATCCTTTATTTACCCAATAAAGACTAGAAGCAATGGCATCAAGACTATCTCTAGAAGTATGATGACATGCTGTATGACTTTTTCTGAGGAAGCATGCATACATCTATTCACCTCAGATAGCATATCAATAACAGACCAACAAAACAATCCTACCCAAGTTAAGCTTAGTGAGCCATGGCTTTATTGGAATTATTTATAGGAGTATGGATGAGGGATATCTTAGTCAGTGTTTCTATTACTATGAAGAGACACCATGACCACAGCAACTCTTATAAAGAAAATATTTAATTGGGTTGGCTTAAAATTTCAGAGATTTAGTTCATTATCATCATGACATGACAAGGTGTCATGTAGGCAGACATGGTGTTGGCAGAGACTGCAGTCAGCTGCCCACACCCGAAATAAACACATAGAAACTATATTAATTGTAATACTGTTTGGCCAATAGCTTAAGCATATTTCTAGCTATGTCTTACATCTTAAATTAACCCATTTCTATTATTCTGTGTATCACCATGTGGCTGTGGCTTACCAGACACAGTTCTGGCATCTGTCTCCTCTGGCGGCTACATGGCTTCTCCTTGACTCTGTCTACTCTCTCCTCCTCTATCTGCTCAGAATTTTCACCTTGCCCTATTCTGTACTGCAATAGGCCCAAAACAGCTTTTTTATTAACCAATGGTATTCATGGCATACAGAGGGGAATCCCACATCACCTCCCCTTTTCTGTCTACATAAAAAGAAAGGTTTTAACTTTAACATAGCAAGATCACATAGACCAAAATGGTTATCAAGCAAGAATTATAGTGACAATATATCTACCACTTATCATAACTTAAGAAAACTATAACTATAAATTCTTCAACTCCATCAAAGACTCCACAAGGATATAATATTACCTAAGTTAACAGGAAATACATTGTAAGCAACTTCCAAAACTCTGGAATTGACAGAGACATCTTGCTGCCTGAACAGTCATCCAAATATCTTCTTTAACTTTGCAGGCACACATCTTCAGGCTACTGGCCCATAGGATCTGTCAGACTTTTCCATGAAGCAGGAAATTTCAAAGACAGTTCCACCTATATTGGCAGTTTGTCATTCACTTTCTTCTGTGTCCTGCAGAATACCTGGCAGTTCTCTCATGAAGCAGGAAGCCTGAAGGACTGTCTCACCTTTAGGCAAGTTCACCAGTCATTTTCTGTGGGTCCTGCATATCCTATTCATGCAGCATAGTATCAAGCAGTTCAGGCAAGAGCAGTTTGTTTTTCCCAAATGGATAACCAACTCCATAAAGAGCCTCTTTGGTGCCCATCATTCTCTTGAAGTAGATTGGTGCTGCCAGGAGCAGATTAGTCTGATTGTCATGAAAAGTCCTAAGTTCTTAAAGCATTTTAAATGCCATATTCTGAAGGTCTCTGAAAGGTTTGAAAATTATCTAACTGAAATATATCTCTATATATCTAGAAAACCTAACTAACATGACTACAAGCTTGACTATTATAGATGACTATTTATTAACCTATATTTCTTAATCATACATTACATTTTTAAATGAACTGCACAAACACAATACCTTCAAGAGCAGAAATAAACATATAACAAAACTGATCTTAAATTTTATCAATAAACAAAGATCCATACAAATGCAAAGTATACATCTGTATATCATATCCCCCTTTAAATGTAAACAAACATTTATAAACAATATTTGGGAATTACTACTACTTCCTGGTTTTGGGGGGGTGAAGTATTTTTATGGGTTTACGAAGACCTTTCAGGGGGTCTTATTCCTTCAAACCACATTAGTCTGGAAGGAATCCACAGGTTCTCATCCTCTGTGGAAACAAAAAAGAAACTCTTTTTCAAAATAATATATCCTTAAACCACCATTTCTTATGCTGAAGTCAAGATACATTTAAAGTATATATGTTGGTTTAGCTTAGCAGCCCATACAATAAAATGTCTCTCTGTAGTTAGGTCATTCACAGTAAAAAAAAAAAATTCAAAGAAAACACAATAATATACATAATCCAGACTCTCTGTGTATTTTCCATTTTTAAGTGGCTTATTTTTTTACTCTTTTAATCTATGACTGTCTTACTCTGTCTCTTTAAGACTTTGTTTTATTATTTTTTATAATCTCTCTCTCTCGCTCTCTCTCTCAAGCCTATGTATATTTACTTAACACTGTGACCCATTTAGAGGTCTATTTCATCTGAATCTGTCTTTATTGTTTATCTGTAATCCTTTTCCAAGGCCGCTTCTTAAAATGCTAAGTGGCAGGCTAGGACTAAGGCTGCTTTGCCCTTTGGCTCTCCTAGTCCAACATGGCAGAGGCATGTTCACCGCCCCAGTTCCAGGTATGCAGTGAGTCTATGTTGCATCATTAAGCAGTTTGTAACATGCTCCTCACAAACCCCATTCAAGTGCTCAGCCTCCTGAAGGAGCCTGTGTTTGTGCTGGCAGCATGAACCAGGAAGCCACCATTTCTTATTCTGAGTCAGTAAGCCTTTTCTTAAAAGAGCTGTGGCATCCCTGCTCATTGTCAGCAAACAGAGCCCATCTGGAAAAAAAATATTGGTTACCAAGAAGTCCTGCTTAACTCTGTTGGGAACTGTGAACACCCTCAGATCCTGAATTTCTGGTAAACAACTTGCAATGCTTGCAGCTTCTCTGAGCATGAGACCCTCAGAAGTTCCTGATGGCTGGAGAGTGGTTTCTGGGTTTGGCTGGCGCATGGCTATCAGTTAAGGATCTCTATATAAGTGACTCTGATACACAATAAAGGGGCATTCTTGGGGACATTTTGGCATCAAGGATTACCTGTGTCTCTGTCTGTGAGTCTTTGTGTGTTTCACTCTCCAGCCCCTTGCCCAGTTCACAAACTGTATGGTAGCACATAGAGCATAGAAGGACATGGTACACTACAAACTCTGTTCTTTTTTGTTTAGAATTCCTTTCCAAGCTTTCTCAGGTTTTATCTGGATATAGCCAGCCCCACATTAGCATGCCAATCTGTACTCAGAGGGCACACATTCGTTTCCTGGCTGCCCAGACCCGAAATAAACACACAGAAATTATATTAATTGTAATACTGTTTGGCCAATAGATTAAATATGTTTCTAGCTAACTCTTATATCTTAAATTAACCCTTTTCTATTATTCTGTGTATCGCCATGCGGCTGTGGCTTACCAGGCAAAGTTCTGGTATCTGTCTCCCCTAGCAGTTACATGGCTTCTCCCTGACTCTGTCTTCTTTCTCCTCCACTATCTGCTTGAAATTCCTGCCTTGCGCTAATCTGTGCTGCAATAGGCCCAAAGAAGCTTCTTATTTACCAATGGTATTTGCAGCATACAGAGAGGAATTCCACATCAATGTGGTACAGGAGAAGTAGCCAAGTGTCCTACATCTTGGCCCCGCAGGCAACAGGAAGTGGTGTGTCTCACTGGGCATGGCTTGAGCATATATGAGACCTCAAAGCCCACCTCCACAGTAATACACTTATCCTAACAAGACTGCACCTACTCCAACAAGGCCACACCTCCTAATAGTGCCACTCCCTTTGGAAACCATTTTCTTTCAAACCACCACATGGCATTACTTAAAGAAACATAGACAGCTGCATCACCAAAGAGCCCACCTTAGCATTGGTGATTCCCCAAATTTGCATGGCTAGAGCTCCCTATATAACTTGTAGGCAGTTCATCTAATAACCTACAATTGTTTGTGCTAATACAGCCTTGGGAAGGGAGCCTTATGAATAGTTATATTTCAGGAACTTTATGAAACTTATGAGTTGTTTACTCCCTGACATAGTTGCTTTTCTGTTACTGGGATAAACTATCATGACAAAAGTGTCTTAGGGGAAAGAAGAGGTTTATTCTGGCTCATAGTTCTAGGCCACAGTCTGCCATCATAGAAGAGGAGTTACAGCAGCGAGAGGTTGAGACAGCTGATCACACTGCATTCATAATCAAGAAGCAGAGGGCAATGGATGCTTGTACTCAGCTCCATCTCTCCTTTTCATTGAGCTCATTGCACGGCTCCACGGCTCACAAAATTATGCTGCCCACACTCAGGGTGGGTTTTTCCATCTCAAACACATTTTAAAGGTCCCTCATAGGCATGCCCACAGGCCAACCTTATCTAGACAATCCTTCACTGAGATTCCCTTCTCAGCTGATTCCAAATCCTGCCAAACTGATAGCTGGCACTAGCTACCACACTTCCTAACCCTTAAGAAGCCTCATTCCAGCATGGAATGTTTCAACATAGAGGAAAGTGCTCTAGGACAGGCATAATTCTAGTTCAGATGCCATTTTCCATGGAGCAGGTGTTCAACGTGTCTACAGGAAAAGAGTGCTAGGTTAATCAGGACTCCCACACACTGTCATTCACTCTTGGCCAGCCATAGCTTTGCTGACCCTTCTCCCTCTACCCTAAACAAATTTAATCATTATAATCAGCCGGACAGCAATGGGTTTATTCAGTTTGTGCTGAGAATGTGTTTCATTTATACTGTATATTTAGCTCATTGCAAAATGCTCAGGGAAGGCTATAATATTAAATTCACTCCTGGAACCAAGCAAGGTGGCACACACACACATACACACACACCACCAGTACCTGAGAGGCTGAGTCCCAGAAAAGTGCTGTGAGTTGTAGGCCAGCATGGGCTAATGGATTGAGGGCCAGCCTAGATAAAAGATTGAGGTCCTGTTTCAAATAAAACCACTACCAAACAAATAACAAAGTCATATTGTAAAGCAAAATATAATATCTTGCTATTCTCTTTTAATGAGAGTCCCTTCTCTGAACAGATCATATCTGGAAGACACTCTGAATAGATTCTCTCCACAGAGACTGACAGCAAACTGGACAGACAATACCAGAGAGATCAGCCTTTTCTCTACAGAACAAGTCAGAGGATTAGGATATTCAGTAAACTTATCAAGGGCCTCGAACCGATACAAACCGGCTCTAAACTCGTGCCCAGCTCTGATTTCAGTGACCGTTTCTCGCCAGCAGCCATCTCCTTGCTACACACACACACACACACATACAGGAGTCTCGGCCTCACTAGGTGAGCTTCTGCTGGCAATGCTGTTGCCACAAACACACTGCGCGCCACACCGAGTTCACTCACTAGATAAAGCCATATCCGATTCCACAGACTCCACCAAAAAGCTGGGAGATGTCAAAGTCTATGAGCCCCACAGGCTCATTTCCCCAGTAGGATTACAAACTGAGACTCTCTCAAACTTACGTTCATCCCTTCTAGCCAAACAAGTACAAAGTACCCTTTTGCCTCTTAAGACATAAGAGCTCACGTGAGGGGCTGGAGCAATGGCTCAGCAGCTAGGAGCACTTGCTGCTCTTCCAGAGGAACCAAGTTTCCTTGCCAGCACCCACATCAGGCAGATCGCAACCACCTGTAACTCAGTTCCAGGGGATCCCACGCCCTCTGCTAGCCCCTCGTGTACAGCACACGTGGCATGCATGCGCGTACGCATGCACGCAAATTAAAACACATCTTAAAAAGGAACACATGTAAAAGCTTTTCCATCACATAATCCTCCAACATGCATTTATTAAATGCCACTCTCACCTGCTGCTGCTGCTTGAAACACACTTAGAGGCAAAGCCTGTCTTACACTATGCAGTGAAGGCTTTTCACTGAATTCACACAACCCTTTGAAGCCAGTACTTGAGTTACATCCATCCACTTTAAGGGGGTGGGGGTGGGGGAGCCAGGCTCTGAGCAAGTTCACATTTCAAATGACACAAGAAAAGCAGAATGCCTAACTATGGGGCCTTCCTTGGGGGAGTAAGGACCGACTCATTATTCTTTGGGGAAGGTCAAAATAAACTTAAACAAGGAAGATGCCCGTGAGCAAGCAGGTGGAGCTTAGCTAGTGCAAAATGGAGGGAAGACATTCAGGCAGAGGAATCTGAGCAGAGAGAAGGAGTGGACAAAGGTCAGAGTGTGCACGGGGGAGACAGGGCAAGGCATGCCTGCTGGCTCGCTGGCCTAGAAACCTAAGCTCCAACTGCACTCTACCATCTCCCTGCTCCCCATTCCCACCCATTGTCTGAAGCCTGCCAGTGGTCTCCCTTCAAATGCCTTTCTGTCTCTCAGTCCCCATGGCAACAGCCTTAAAGCTCACTTTCATCCAGCTGCTTCTTATTCTAATTGCTTCCTCTGTGGCCTGCCAGGAAGTATTCTGCCCCTCGGTGAGGCTGCGCAAATCTAAGTCTGATCTTCTCACCGCCCCGCTTAATTGCCCAGGCCAACACGTAGCCCTGTACAGGCTCTGCACCTCTTGAGCACTGCTAGCTGGCTTTGCACGCCCATCTCCTCCCCTCACCCACCGCTTTGGTCATTAAGTCTATTATTCAGCTCCCTCATGGGCCCACGAATTAATTAGCCACACACAAACGCCTTCTGAAAACCGGGCGGGAGAATGAATGTGTTGCGTAAGCCAGGACAGCCAAGGAGGGCTAGGGTCAGCTGACCCCTTGCAAGACTATGCTCCGCCGCCCCCTCCCCCACCCCCTCAGCCCGCCTTTGGTGAGAAAGGAAGGGTCTAGGGCTTGTCAAAACCTAAGGGGGAAAAAATACAAAATGAAAAGATTGGTCTCCATCCCTCTCCCTCTTGTTCAATCTGCCTCCCCTACTCTTTCCCTGGACTCTTCTTTGCCTGCCAGCCTCCCACTCTCTTCGCCTGCCAAGGGAAGCTGGTAAATGAAAACTGCCCACACATCCTCTATGGGAGCCAGAGCCGCAGTGCTACAAGAGGGGCGGGGCAGGTTTTTCCTAGCAGAGTTGCGGGATGTAGGCTGCCAGAAAGGAAGTCAGGGGGGGGCTTGGGGCATGCACAGCTAGCTGAAAAACTGCTGCATGAGAGATAAGCACACACTAGCCAAAGGTGCTATTTTGCTGCCAGTGACAGGGACCTTGTTGTTCGGATCCTCTGTGGAGATAGCTGCAATGGTGGCCTCAGCTGGAGCATCATCCGGAGGAAGGGCACCGGTAGAAGTGGTAGAGATATTGGTGCTTGAAGCCACAAGTCGTCGAGGCTGCTTTATTGTACACTGTGCCACGCTGTTTCCCTGTGCCTTCCAGTCTGATGTAACCCCTGACTTGAGTGTGTGAATTCTATCCCCCTTTCCCAACCTAGGACTGGATACAAGCTACAAGAATAAAAAAGTGGGCCCTTACTGAAAGTCACAGAAGCAAACTGAGGTGCTTCCAACAATACATGGGTTCTGACGGTTTCAAAACGGTCCAATGGCAATGGCTTCCTAGAACCTTTATTGCCTTCCTTGGCCCAAGAAGCTTGAAGATGTCAAACAACCTAGAGGTACTGAGTTTCAATTCAAATAGTTTCTCTCCAGGACCTTTAGAAACACAAGGTGGGATCGTGGCATATGGACACTGAGTTTTTTCCAAGCGTGGAGCACCTCCTTCATGGAGTCAACCATCTTGAGAGAGTTCCACAGCTTTGCAGAGACCAATCACTTGGGGAACCCTGATATACTACAAGGATGCATCCACCTGGTAGGAGCCCGTTGTGTAGCAGGATTTAAATATTTCACTGGATGTGAGGATTTGGAGGCCTGAGTATCTGCATGGGTCTTAATACATCATAGATTCAGAATGCCCAGTAGGGCCCTAGCACCTGGCAGGCCTTAGCAACTGAGCAGGCTGAAGCAAGGTGCAAACACTTGACTAGGCTTCCTTTATATCCCAGAAGCTATGATAATCTATAAAGCCAGAACATACTAAAAACTTCCATCTCACCCAAATACTTCAGAGACTCCAAACCCCTTTGTCCAAGGCTGGAGCAAATGGGAGGCCCCAGTTCAATGGTACAGGTACATCCACAGACTACACTGTTTCAGAGATCAAAGCATATCCAAGCATCTAAGTATACTAAGTGACCCTAGCAAACTTGAAGTCGGCACTTCTGAGATCTCAAGCGCTTTGAATGCTCAATTCATGTCAAAGGATCCCAGCATCTTGAAAACTCAAGAGTTTCTAAGCACCTGTGAGACCCCCAGTACCATAGAACATCTGAGCAGCTCCAAGGCCACAGAAACTTTAGTCTCCCAACATAATTAAGGCCCACATAACTTCAAAGGGTCCCAGAATCTCCAAGGCTTCAAGTACTTTGAAGGTCACCTGTTCCTCTCAGGAGCCAAGTATCCCCGTGCATCTTGAACCTCTCTCAGAAATAGCAAATGCCCTGAAACTATTAAGCATCTCAGAGATAGCAAATGCTTCAAAGTCTTGTACTGTCTTTAACAGCCTGAACTGTGTGAGGGGCCTTACACTTAAAAAGTCCACTGCTCTTCAGAGACCCCAAGCATATTGAAAGCCTGAAATACTTTGAAGGATCCAAACACCTTCACCTTCAATTCCCCTCTCACTTTGAATTCCCTGGTCTGTCGTGTCTGAATCTGATAGCACTTCAAAAGTTTCTGGAAGCACAGAACAACCCAGAACTTCAGAGTTCCTAGCTCCTTAGAGGTGTCACATATCTGTCAGAAACAATTTTAAAGGCATGGGTGTGACTTGAGGAGGCCTAAAAGCCTAAGATTCCTAATCATCATCAAATGGAAGAACTTCAGAAACTTTCTCCCAGTCACGAAGTTAGACATTATTTTGATGACGGGCACCTATGCTAAAGAAGGGCTCATCTTCAAGATCCTGCAGAAAGTAGGGGTGTGGCTTGGAAAGAAGCACAGACTGTGAACTGGGTGACTGATGCTAGTACACTGGAGGGTGTATTCTTTAGGAGATCAAGGCGAACCAGGAAAATAATCAAATCAATTTTAAAAAGAAAAATTAGAGTAAGCCTGTAACAGAGGCTCAATACAATGGGGCTATGATAGAAGTAAAGGCCAGACCAGAGCAAACCAAAGCACTAACTTGTATCTGCCCCTGTGTCCATGTGCATGCCAAAGTTCAAATTTCTATAGGTGTCTATACAAATCCACTTCCAGTTTCATCAGTACTTCTAGCAATGCTGTGAACTAGAGAGCCTGCAGCCATAAGCATTACTTGGTGAGGACAGTCAAACAGAAAATCAGAAGAACCCCAAGGGGGCTAGTGTTGCTGATATGGAGGGGGAAACAGAAAAGAAAACCAAGTATTTGGTATTGGTGTTTAATATTGTGTAGGTGACTTTAAGATTTAAGTCTCATTAAATATTGTAATTTTAACCATTTTTACATATTTGAGGTTCACAATTTATATTCATCCGTTCAACTTTAGTAAAGAATCAAAGTCATAAGTTTAGTAATTTTTTAATTTTAGTTTTCTTATTGGTGTAGATATTTTAGCAAGTGTTTGAACAGTTCATCATACTATACAATATTATGTGTATCATATGTGTGTGGCTTCAAGCAACTGTGTTCTATATATATTTGAATGGATTAACCAGCTGAGTCATACATGGGGAACAACATGAGATAAAACATGGGGAACAACATGAGATAAAACAAAACTCATTTATATACGATCCTCATATATTACTTGTGTTTGCTGTATATAAACTTTCTGCTTTACTGGGTTCTACATAAACTCACTCCCAAGTACATGCACATATATATAAATTCAAACCTAGAATCCATATATGAGAAAGAGCATGCCATGTTTGTCTTTCTGAACTTATTTAACATAATTTAATGTTTTTCTGAGCTCATTTAATATTTTTCAGTTCCATCTGTATTTGTTTTGATAATTTCATTTTTCTTTACAGCTAAATAACTTTCCACTGTATCACATTTTTATTATCCATTCATCAGGTGATTGACATATAGACATATTTTCTTGTCCTAGCTATTGTGAATACAGCAGCTATCAACATGAATGAACAAGTGTCTCTGTAGTAAGATGTAGAGTCCTTTGGGGCATATACCCAGAAGCTGTATAGTTAGATCATATGTTAGGTCTAGTTCTAGTTTTCTGGATACTGCCACCCTGATTTTCACTAGATTGATCCAACTTGGACTCCCACCAACAACACATGACGGTTCTCTATTCTAGCATCTTCACCACCACCACCACCACCAGTTCTTGTCTTTTGTTTTCTTAACTTTAGCCATTCTGACTCTAAGATGAAATCTCAAAATAGCTTTAATTTTCTTTTCCAGAAGGCTGGTGACAAATTTTAAAATATTTCTTACCCATTTGTATTCATTCTTCGGAGACCTCTGCTTTGTTTCTAAATATCGTTAGCATAATTTTAATTGGCTTTTTTTGGTATTTAGTGTCCCCCCCAGTTCCTTGTATATTCTAGACACTAATCCTCTGTGAAGCATTTAGCTGACAATTTTCCCACTCCGTAAGCTGCCTCTTCAGCCAATTGACAGTTTTCCTAGCAGCACGGAAACTTTAATTTCACGAAGGTCTTTTGCTGATTGTTATTCTTATTTCCTGGGTGAACAAAGACCTATTCAAAAAGTTTTCAACTCTAGCTTGTATCCAAAAGTGTATTTCCTGCTCTTTCTTCTAGAAGTGTCAGAGTTTCAGGTCTAACACTGAAATCTTAGATCTCTTTGGAATTAATTGTCTTTAGGATGAGAGTTAAGATCGAATTTATGTATTTATATGTAGATATCTCATTTCCCAGCACCATTTGTCAAAGATACTAAATTCTCTCTCTCTCATATATATATATATATATATATATATATATATATATATATATATATATATATATTTGGTATCTCTGTCAAAAAAAAATCACCTGCCTTTAGATGTATGGGCTTGGAAATGGGTCCTTGATTCTACGCCATTGATCAATGCTTCAATTTCCTGTCAATACCATGCTAGTTTTACTACTGTGGAACTGTAGTATAACAAGACCAAGAATGGTGGTTCCTTTTGGCAATCCAGGGTCTTTTGTGCTTCCCTAAGAATTTTAATACTGTTTTTTTAATCTCTATGAAAAATTGCGATGGAATTTTGAGAGTGATTACATTAAATCACTAGACTGCTTTTAGTAGAATAGTCATTTTCCACACTATTAATCCCACCGATCTATGTGCATGGGAAGGCGCTCCATCTTCTGGTATCTTTTTAAAAAAATTATTCATTCTTTCAAATGTTTCATTGTATGAGGCTTTCACTTCGTTGGTTAGGCTTATTCCAAGATTTTTTTTTTTTTTTGGCTGCTGCTAGTAAAATTGTTTCTCTGGTTTCTTTTTCCATCTGTTTGTCTTTGGTATTTAAGAAGGCTGCTGATTTGGGTATGTAAATTTTGTAACCTGCCACTTTGCTGAAAGTGTTTATCAACTCTAGGAGTTTCCCAGTGGAGTCTCTAGAGTATAAAATCATGTCATCTGCAAATAGGGATACTTTGACTTCTTTCTTTTCTACTTGTATCCCTTTTTAGTTCCATTTCTTATCTTATTACTCCTGCTTGGACTTCAAGCATTATATTAAATAAGGTGAAGAAAGTAGACACCATTGTCAAGTTATTGCTCTTAGTTGAAATGCTGTGAGCTTTTCTCCATGTAACAATATGGTGACTAGTGATTTGTCATAGAAAAATTTCATTATTTTGAGATATATGCCATCCACTCCTAGACTCTCCAGAGTTTTTTCATGAAGGGTTGTTGGATTTTGTGAAAAGCCTTTCTTGAATCAATTGAAATGGTCACATGATCTCTGCCCTTGAGTCCATTTATGTGGTCAATTATGCTTACTGATTTACATATATTGAACATCGTCATATCCCTGGAATGAAGCCAGTTTGATGACTGATGTGGGAGTGTCATCTATCTGTTGCCTTCATTGATTAATTAATAAAGAAACTGCTTGGCCTTTGATAGGCCAGCCCTTAGGTGGGTGGAGTAGACAGAACAGAATTCTGGGAGAAAGAAAGCCAAGTCAGGCAGACGCCATGATTCTCCTCTCTGAGACAGACGCAGGTTAAGGTCTTTCCTGGTAAGCTACCACCTCGTGGTGCTACACACATTATTAGAGATGGGTTAATCAAGATGTGAGAATTAGCCAGTAAGAAGCTAGAGCTAATGGGCCAAGCAGTGTTTAAAAGAATACAGTTTCCGTGTAATTATTTCAGGGCATAAGCTAGCCAGACGACTGGGAGCTGGGGTGTCAGGAACGGAGCCTGCAGCTCCTTACAACAGATGACAGTGAATAATCTCGTGGATGTGGTATTGAATATGACTTGCTAGTTTCTTATTGAAAATTTTGGAGTCTATGTTTGCCAGGGAGATTGACCTACAATTCTCTCTTCGTTGTTGAATTTTCATCTAGTTTAAATGTCAGGGTAATACTAGTTTTATAAAGAGTTTGAACGTGTTCTTTCCTTTTCCATTATACAATAATTTCAGTAGTATGGGTATTAATTATTTGAAGGTCCATGTAGATTCACGGAATCTATCTGACCCTGGGATTTTGTTGTTGTTGTTGAGGGATTTTAAATTACTGCTTCTATCTCATTGGATATATAGCTCTATTTAAATTATTTACTTCATCTTGATTTAATATTGTTAGGTCATATATATCTAGAAATTTATCTCATGTATACCTAAAAATTCATCTATTTCTCTCAAATTTTTTCAGTAGGCTGGAATATAGATTTTTAAAGTATCTCCTATGGTTCTTTGAGTATACTCAGTGTCTATTGTAATCTCTACCTTTTCATCTTTAATTTTGTTAATTTGGGCCTTTTCTTGCTTTCTTTTGACTGATTTTGCTACTTGCTTCTCAATTTTGTTTATCTTCTCCCCACAAAAAGCAAAGACTTTGTTTCATTGATTCTTTTTATTGTTTTCTTCATTTCAATTTCATTAATTTCTTTATTAATTAACTAGATCTTTATTATTTCTCTCCATTTACTGCTTTGGGGATTAGATTGTTTTTGTTTGTCCAATGACTTAAAAAATAATCAGCAGGTTGTTTATTTGAAGTCTCTTTGATTTATTTAATTAGAAATAGATTTTTTTCATAAAATAGATTCTGAGTATGGTTTCCCCAACCCCAACTCCTCCCAGATTTTCTCACTCCACCCCCACCCAAATCCATACCATCTATCTATCTATCTATCTATCTATCTATCTATCTATCTCTATCTCATTTTAGAATGCAAACAGGAGTCTAAAAAATAAAATAAGATAAAATAAAAACAAACAAACTGGAATAGAATGAAGCAAAAACTACCAGAATAAAAAGTGTCAAAGAAGAAACACAAGCATTGCATACAGAGGCAGAGACATGTATTCACATACGCAAAAATCCCATGTAAAAACACAGCACCAGAAACCATGATGCAAAGCCCTGTAAGGAAAGGAAAATCAATCTCCAGACAGAGCCCTATGAGAAAAGGAACCTCCAAAACTAGTGTTGAGTTTGTTTTGTGGGGGCCATCTATTGCTGGGCATGAAGCCTTCCCTCAAGCAGGGGTTTGTAAACCCATGAGACTCTGTTGGTGAAAACTCTTTTTTCCTTTGCAAGTGGTTGACACTTGGAGATAGCTTCTGCGTCAGGAATGGGAGCTGCTTTCCACTTCTCTCAGCAATGGACCCCATTTGGCTTCTGTCTGTGCAGGTACTGTATATACTGCCGCAGTCTCTGTTAGCTCATACGTGTGTGAGTCTTAGGTGTCTGGAAGACACTGTTTCCTTGGAGTCATCAATCACCTTAGACTCTTACCATCTTTCTCCCTCCTCTTCTGCATAGATCCCTGAATCTTGAGGGAAGGGAGTTGGAGAAACAATCCATTTAGGACTGAGGGTTCCAAGGTTTCTCACTCTCTGTACATTGTCCTGTAGCACCTTTAGGTTCAATCTGAAGGTCAGAAAAGCAAAGCGGCCAGTCACTGGCTTTTACTTCTACCTCAGTCTGAAATGGCAGTCCTGCCTCCAGGAATCTAAGAATGAGACTGTGTTTGAGAGATATCTCCTGCTTTTTTATAATCCTCTCTAGTGCTGGGATTAAAGGCATATACCACTACCTCCTGGTTTCTATGGCAAACTAGTGTGGCTACTGGGATTAAAGGTGTGTGTCACCACTGTCTGGTCTGTAAGGCTGGTCAGTGCGGCTGTTTTACTCCCTGAACTTCAGGCAAGCTTTATTTATTAAAATAAAAATGAAATAGCACTACATTGTCCCTTATGGCTTGCTGCTTTTGTTCCCATCTACTGCAGGAGGAAGCTTCTCTGATGACAGCTAAGCAAGGTACTGATATAGCAGAATGTCATTATGTTATGTTCCTTTAACAGAACAGAAATATTTGGATTTTTGCCTAGGTTCCTGGCCTATCTAGTCTCAGGTTTTTGACTATCTGATCAGTATTGAGTGTGGGTTACACTCATGGATTGGACCTTAAATTCAATTATCCAATTAGATTGTTGGGTACTTTCACAAGGTGCCACCATCATACCAGCATATCTTGCAGACAGGTCACCATTATAGATCAAAGGTTTGTAGCTAGGTTGATGTTTACCTTTCTCCTCTGGTAGCACACAAAATATCTTCCAGTAACATGAACACTAGTCAGTAGAAGTGAAGATTCTCTGTAGGCACCAACTTGATTTCTCCATGTTCAATGAGTTATGTAGGTGTTATCTTCAGCAATGGGGCCTTACCATCAGTTTATGGAGAGCAATCAATAGCCTTGTCAATAGCCTGAGTTGTTTGGGGGTGTCCATGGGGCCTGTTGATCAGCAGCAGAATTTGATGTAGCCCATTCCCAGAACTGGAGGATTTCATTTGGTGATGAAAGATACCCAGTTGGGGTTCTGTCTTCCCCATTATTTGGTGATTCCATTTAGGCCATCTTCATATGTGAATATATTTTAGGAAGCTTCTACACTATTAGGTTTCCATATCATCCCTTAAATATCTCTTGGTTTTACTTGTCCCTGTTTATATTGCCACCTTTACTCTCCTTTTATCTCCCCCCATTTGATTACCCCATTTCAGTATGCCCATCCACCTATCCATAGCTATCTATTCTATTTGCCCTTCCTATGGTGATTCAACTCTTTCCCCTAGTCCCTTACTCTATACCTAACCTCTATGGTTATATGGATTGTAGCCTGCTTATCGAAGACTTAATAGTGAGCACCCACATATAAGCAAGTACATTCATATTTGTCTTTTGGGGTCTGGGTTACTTCACTCAGGATAATTTTTTTTCTAATTCCATTCATTTAAATGTGTATTTAATTAGTTCGTTTTTAACATTTTTAATATGAATAATATTACATCATGTAAATTTACACAACATAATATTATCCATTATTATAATATTATCCATTTTCTTTATCCATTTATCCACTGACAGGCATCTAGGCTGTTTCAAATTTCTGACTATTATGAATAGAGCAACAATGAACATGGTTGAGCAAGGGTCTCTGTTGTAATGTAAAGGCTCTTAAAGCTATAAACTTCCTTCTTAGAACTACTTTCATTGGTGTGTTTAATCTCCATAACTTTGTATATTTTCTTTAGTTTCTCTCACTGTGGATGTCTAGTGTTATCCTACTATGGTCAGATAGGATACAGGATGTTGTTTCAATTCCTACATTTGTTGAAGCATGCTTTGTGCACCAATATGTTCTCTGTTTTAGAGAAGATCCCATTTGGTACCAAGAAGAATGTATATTCTTTTGGTATTTGGGAGGAATGTTCTGTAGATAGCTCTTAGCTACATTTTACCGTATGATGCCATTTAGTTTCAGTATTTCTTCATTTTTTTGTACAATTAATCTGCCCAAAAGTACAAGTGGCAACTGAAGTAACCCACTATTTCTATGTTGGAGTTGTTCTGTGATTTTAAATATATTAGCGTTTGCTTTATAAAATTGGATGAAGATATATTTAGTGCATATAGATTAAGAATTACAATTTCCTCTTGATAGATTCATCACTTGACCAGTTTGAAATAAGCCTGTTAAACTCTTCTGAAAGAATTAGTTTGAAGTTTATTTTGTCAAATAGAAGAATATCAGTGCCTGCATGTGATTCCATTTGTTTAGAGTACTCTTTTCCATTCTCTTTATCCTACAATAGTGCTTATCTTTGGTACTAATGTATATCTCATAGAGGCAGAAGAAAGTATTCTATTTTCTAATCCAATCTTCTAGTCCGTGTGTTTTGACAAGTGAATTGAAACCATTGATAGGACTGTTACTGAAAAGTAATGTGTTCTCCTTTTATTTTGTTGATTTTGTAGTGTTTGAAACTTTCTTAATCTTTTGTTTAATTAAGCTTATAGAATCATTTCTTTTTTTTCCTATTGTAGTACTTTATCTTTCTCTTCATTGTGAATGAAATATTCCTTCCAGTGTCCTCTGGAGAACTGCCTCAGTGGTCATGAATTCCTTTGGCCTGCTTTTACCTTAGAAAACTTTTCTGTTGCTGAAAATTATGACAGATAGTTTTGCTCAGTATATTGACTGAGTTAGCAATTATGATCTTTCATGGTTTCAAAGACGTCGGTACTACCCCTTCCTCTTTCTTGGTGTGAAATGACAAGTCAGCAGTTGTTCCTATGCCTTTCTATGCGATCCGGCCCTTCTCTTTGCAGTTTCTACTATGCCTCCTTGTTCTGTACATTTAGTGCTTTAACTATATGGCAAGAGGAGTTTGTTTTCTGACCTGGTCTGTTCTGCGTGACTCTTATATTTAGATGGGTTTCTCTTTCTGTAGATTTGGGGAAATTTCTTCCAAGATCCTATTAAAAATATTTTCTATGTCATTTGCATGAAATTGTCCTCCTTCTCTCAAGTCTATAATAATACACTTTGCCTTTCATGGAGTCCCAGGTTTCTTATATATTCCGTCCATTCATTAAAAATGATTATTGATGTTTGGCTGATCTGATGCCTTTATACCCTGATATTTGGCTGATCTGATGTCTTTATACCCTGATATTCTATCTTCCACAGGAACCATATTATTGATGGTTTCCAATAAACTTTTTTATTTGCCCTATTGTGCCTTTCACTTCTGTCCTCACTTCATTTGGGGTTTACTTGTTGCTTTTTATTAACGTCTATTTTTATATCATTTAGGCATTTGTTTGTATTCTCCTGAAAAATAGTATACTTTTCTTTGAATAGTTTTTAACTGTGTTTTATAATTGTCCTTTTGAAGTCTGCATGTGGAATTTCATCTAAATCTTTGTGATCAGAGGTCACTAGTAAGGGGTTGGTAATTTTTGGAGGAGACAAACTGTCATGTTTCTTCGTGTTATTTGTGCCTTTGAACTTGGATCTGCAAACCTAGGGTCTATTGGTTACGTTTCTGTTGCTGTGAAATAATGTGATAACCAAACCAACTTATAAAGAAATAGTTTGCTTGGACTAACAGTTCCAGAGGGATAAGGGTCCATCGTGGCAATGAGGCATGGCAGCAAGCAATAGTGTCGTGGCAGAAACAGGAAGCTGAGGGCTCACATTTTTGAACCAAAAGAATAAAGAAAAAAAAAAGCAAAAAAAATTTAAAAAAAGAATAAAGCAAAAATAAAAGAAAGAAAAAAGAAGGAAAGAAAGAAAGAAAACTGAAAGAAACAAAACTGAAAGAAAGCCAAGGTTTTAAGTTCTTGAAGCCCATTCCCTGTGACATAATTCCTCCAGCAAGGCCACACTTCCCAAACTTGCCCAAACAGTGCTATCCAAAGGGTCAAGTGTTCAAATGTCAGGGATTACAGGGACAGCTCATTCAAACCACCCCATGGTGTTGGCTTGTTGGTAAAGATTTGTTGGTTTTGTTTTTTGTTTGTTTGTTTGTTTGTTTGTTTTTAGATTTTTTTTTTCCGAGACAGGGTTTCTCTGTAGTTTTGGAGCCTGTCCTGGAACTAGCTCTTGTAGACCAGGCTGGTCTCGAACTCACAGAGATCCACCTGCCTCTGCCTCCCGAGTGCTGGGATTAAAGGTTCTTTAACTGAAGTTGCCTCTCTTGCTTCAGTGAATGTTCTTTCAGTCGTCAGGAGATGAGTTTGTCTGGTAGACCAATGTTATAATTCACTCTAATAACATAGTTGCAAGTTACTACAAAAGAGATACCAGTTAGTTTAGGGAGAAAAGGGACCCTCAAAATGCAAAGGAAAAGAAAAGGAGGTAAGCAGTCATGGTAAGACTGTCACGTGATGAGTATTAGGTTGTTAGTTGGGGAGTAAAGGGTCATACGTGGGCATGAGGATAATTGAAACAAAGGAACAAATGCGGTCAAAATGTGGGAGTTGTGGTTAGTGGAAGACTAAATAGAGGTGGTAAAGACATGAACCTCCAAATAATGAACCAAGTAAGTCGCTGGGCTTTGGGTGATGTGATAATAAAAAAAAAAATGAATACAGGGAAACAGAAATGAAGAAAAAGGAAAATAGAAAATGAAAGATAAAACAGTAAAAGGCATGAACAGTAGGGGACAGTGTTGGCCTGCTCCAAGGCCCTTCTATACTATAGAGATAAATACATATAGGGCAAGGAGGAGAGCAGGCTGGGGAACTAAGACAATGGAATCAGAGGCAGCAAAAGAGCAGCTGTAGTGGGGAGGAAGCACCGAATGAAAACATAAGAAAATGACATCACTGGCTTGAATGTTGATTTCCTCTCCTTGGCTGACGAACTACTTTGTCTTCCAGGTCTTGGTCTAGGTCCTGTTCCACGTTCATTTTACATAGTCCTGTTCTTGCCATGAGGGCTACCGTCTCCCATTGGATATGGCATGTTTAAAACTGTGCTAACTGGGCTGTAGGGAGCTAGCAAACTCCACATGGCTGTTCTTGCTGCCTTCCCAAAAGGTCCGGAGAAGTACTTTGCCCAAAGCGGACAGAGCTTGTGCTTAGCCCCCGGAGATTTGACTTTCTCGGTCAGAACACTGATGGGGAGCCTGAGAGCAGCTTCTCATGGAATCCATCCTAGAGCCAATTTTAGAAACGTCCCGATGTGAGTCTTTCACGGCAGCCTTCCAGGGGGAAGGCACCTGTTTGGCAACTGCAGCTGCTTTAGCTCAACATTCAGCAGGAATTCTGGGCAGATGGCGAACGCGCTATGTGTGCTGACAGGAGGCGAGGACTGTAGGTCTGTTGATCTGATTGATACAGAGTTGTAGATGGAGTGAACTTCAAATATCCCTGCTCTCATGAATTCCTAATCGGAATCACTTATTCATTGGAGGTTGCATATGGCCTGAAAATAAAAATGCCTATTTTCACTAATTACTAAATGGAATCTCTTCATTCAGAATTGTTTCTACTCTGCAATTGTAACAGAACTGTGAGAAAAAATAGGCAGCTGAGGGGACCCACAAAATCAACAGTGGGAGACGATGTTAAAATTATGGAGGCTATGTCAATTTATTTTCTCAAAGTAATACTGGCGTGTGGGAGTAAATCTGGAGTTACTGAAGGCAACTTAGAAAGTTAGGGAATAAGAAATTCCTCAATGAACTACTCAGGTGCTGTTGGGGGAAGTAGAGGGTAAAAAAGAAGGAGGGGGGAGGAGAGCCAGTGCCCCACAGCTGGCTGTCACAGCAGTGGTAATAAAATCATCAATACCTGTGGTGACCCTGGGACACTGGGGACCAGGACTCTGAAACAGCTGGCATTCAGCATGTTGGGGGAACCTGAGAGAAGACTGAACTTGAAACTAGGAAACTTAAAGTTTCTCAGGTGCTGCACAGTGCTCAACTGGCTCAGTGTTTGCACGCGCGCGCATGTGTGCATGGGTGTGCCCTGTGTATTGTTTTTTTAGGGTCAAGGTAATGTTGCCATTTCACTACCCTTTGAGGTGATGTGGGAACTACAGATGTGGAGATATAGGCGCCTCCTCACCATGCTCCTTAACTACCTGGCTGAGGACACTCAGGAGAGATCTCAGGCTCTAGAGCTGACCACATTTACCACAAGGAGAAGACTAAGAAAACACACTGCAGTCTCGTTCTAGGGAACATGAAGGACAGGTGGCTGACCCAGGCATGCCACACAAACCACAGAGACCCGTGTACTTTCTGCCCTTCTCCATCACAGTTTCATCTGGCTGGTGGCTGAGGACAAGGCCCAGCTGCAGGGTGCAGGGCAGGGTGGCAAATGATTGTATGCAAAGCCCAAAGGCACAGCCAGCAGTGTGCAGGCTAAGGAGGCTGAAACAGGAAGCAGAGCCCATGAAGCAAGCTTCAGCAGGTCCCAGCACATATGATGACCATCTTCTATGATTCAGGAAGTGCCAGAGAAGCCTGACAGACAAACACAAGGTTGTCACTTACCTCTGGAGGTACAGGTGACATCAAGTCTACACCAAGAGGTGGGCAGCCAGGGAATCCAAGGGAGGTCAGCAAGAGGCTTTCAGGGCCAGATCCACTGAAGTGACAAACTTGACACAATCCTAAGTCTTTCTCCACACTCCCAGAGCTCCTTTCTCTAGGCCTGCATCTGTTATGGCTGGCCAGTGCACACTCACGGAGTCTCTTCCTTCAAGGGAAAAATGAAGGTTCAGCCCTCTGCCATCAACCGCACACAAGGGAGATCCACTAGGTCTCCTCCTTGCCTTGAGCAGAGGTTCCTCTAAGCAGTCATTCAGCCCCAGTTAGGAAAGTCACGTAGGAAGTAGGAGAGGCTGTACCAGAGATTTTCTTAAACACTTCATGCGTGCCAGAAGAATGTCACATTTTGTCCCTGCCAGGCCATGGTGATCAATGGACAAGTACAGAAGTCCCAGCTAGCTCAGGGCTAGATGTAATTTATGTCCATCTGATGCCTGCCTGAGTCTGTGATGGCTCTCTTGGGCCTAAAGATCCAATGCGACTATCCCTGTGTACATGCCTAGAAGCTTCAAAAAGTCCCCAGAGCAGGAGAATCCCTACATGGGGGGAAAGAACAGGAATAAGCCTCCAGCTGCACTGTACCAGACATAGCAGCTGGAATCGCAACAGATTCAGCAGGAGGCACTGCCCAGCTTCATTGTGGAAACCAAGGCTTGGATGACCTGCATTGCCGGGGTGTGGGGGGAGGCCTTCAAGGGGCTAGGCTCATCTCCCTGAGGGTCCAAACCTCCCACGACACTGTTGAAGAACTGCAAGGCGACACTTTCTTCAGTGGATGAAGAGCAGAGAAAGGGAGAATTCCCAGTGGCTGTGAGATGAGTGACTGGGGGGTGGGGAGGGATGGGGATGGGGGGCAGTCAGGACAGGGGGCCTATGGAAGAGGGTGAGCTGAAGAGCATGCTCAGTAGTAACATTGATGCAACTTGTTTCAGCCTTCAGCTCTGTGGAGATGAGACAGCAAACAATGAGGCCTTGATTGAGTAACCCAGAAGGCTGAAAAGGTGTTTCCAAGAAATCAGTGGGGAAGCTGCAGTTTCAATTTGCAAGGACAAAGGAGCAAAAGTGAACACCTGGGTCCTGGACCGCTCCAGTATATGCGGGAACAAGACCTTGTCAAGGCAAGAGAGGGGTAGAGAGAGGGAGCGCCACAGTGAATAATATGGGGAAGGACAACCTGAGGGATCAGAAAAAAGGTCAAGGCACCCTGCCAAGTGCTCTATTGGGTGTGTGGCAGCAGCTGTGCCAGGCACCCCATCCACACTCCAGATGTTATCAGTGAGGCTCCTGTTTGCAGCTCTGCTCGACAGTCTTCTAAAATGAACTGGCTTTTATCAACTATCCTGACAGATGCCCTGAAGAATCATCCTTTCACACACTATATACTTGTGAGTTCAGTTATAGTCTGGTCCACATGTGTGATGCATGGGAGGATAAATCACAATTTCCCTTCTCACCATGAATGGTGCCTATGGTAGGGAAGGATGGGCATCTTTCCAGCTAGGAGTCAGAAAGTACAGAAGAAGGTGGTAGTTGCCTAGGCCCCAGGTGGTCGTGGTGATGAGGAGGGACTTCAGAGCTGGGGAAGACTGTGAGATTACTGGATATGCTGGTCCAGGGCATGAGGGTTTGAGTCAACAGTTTAGGATAGGAAGGTAGACTCCCTTGGAGTGGTGATATGTAGGAAAGGAAGGAAGAGGAGCAGGGCATTGCCCTTTCTGACACGTAAAGTAAGTAGTGTTCTGAAATAAGGGACGAGGCTTTAATGCCAGAGGGTGTCCTACCCTACTGAGTTAATGGCAGAAAGGCCAACAGCTGTGAGGTGCACTGAGCTGAAAATGAAAGGACAGGACACATAAGCAGAGGCAGGAACAAGCCCCTAGGTTCCACTGAACTGGAGGAAGCTGCCTCATGTTTGCAAGGGAAATGTGATGGGGGTAAGACGGAGGCACTGTGGAGGTGGCGCAGTGTGACCCGGCCTGTCCTCCAGGAGAATCACTCATGACTAAATGTCTTCAGTGTAGAGCAAATGAGGCAAGGAGATTAGAGTACAGAGAGCAGGCACGAAGCCAGGCAGAGATGGGCACTGAGCCCTTCCTGAGCACACTCCATAGTGTAAGGTGGGAAGAACACAGGCTCTCTCTGCATTTCAAGGAATGCCTCCACAGACTTCCTGAGGGACTAGATGTGAATGGCAGGAGGAGCAAGTCTGAGCCCACGGTCTTCTCTCAACTATCTCACTTCCTCTCTCCCCCGGAGATTACGGACTAGTGGTCAGTATGGCCAAATATAGGGAGTTCTGCAAAGGAGAATGGGGGGCTACAGACAGAGAGGTGATCAGATATTGTGAACAGCGCATGTTGGATCCAGATGACCCATGCGAGCTGAGTAAGAACTTGAAAGAGTAACTCTGGGATTGGGGTGAGGACCGTCCTTGCTAGGTTTATTAATGATGTGATGAGATAGCATGACCCAGGGAAGAAAACCGGTGTATGTGGCTCATACTGCTCCACAGTGGCCCCTCACTGGAGAATGTCAGGACAGGAACGCTAACAGGGCCCAACCAGAGGCAGGAAGAGATGCAGAGGCCATGGAAGTGTTCTGCTCACTGGCTTGCTCTCCAAGGCTTTCACAGCCTGCTTTTGCACAGATCCAGATCAGGGGTGGCATCACCCACCACGGACTGGGCCCTCACACAGCAATTGCACATTAAGAGAATGACCTACAGGCTTACCTTCATTCTGATCTCATGGAGATATTTCTCCATTGAAATTCCCTCTTCTCAGTCGAAGATGGCGGCGCTGTGTGTGTACCGGTTTGCTAGCAGAGGCTGGCTGTGGAACGCTGCCTTGGCTGCACGTAGGGACTTTTGGTCTCGATCCAGAAAGGAGAAGGAGCCAGTGGTGGCTGAGGCAGTGGAAGAAGTGAAGACAGAACCTGTTTTGGTGTGTCCGCCCTTACGAAGCCGAGTGTATACACCTCCTGACGATCTCCAGAGTCGCTTGGAATCCTGTCTTAAAGAAGTTCTTGATTCATCTCTTCCTAGTAATTGGCAAGATATCTCCCTGGATAATGGTCATGTGAAGTTCAGACTCTTGGCACGTTTAGCTGATGACTTGGGCCATGCAGTGCCTAACTCCAGGCTTCACCAGATGTGCAGAGTCGGAGACGTTCTTGACTTCTATAATGTTCCATCAGTTCAAGACAGATCTAAATTTGATGAACTCGTTGCTGGTAATTTGCCTCCCAATTTGAAAATCAGTTGGGGTTACTGAGCAGGTCAGCAGTTACTGCATTGAGATGTTGTACTTTCCTCACTGAGGTGGCCGACACTTGTGAAGTGTTTCCCTTCAGAGCTCTTCTCAGACCTCCCTTTACTTTTTTTCCTATAGAAGAATACATCTTTTTCTTCATGGAGTATCAACAAAGAAAACATTTTCACATTTGCTAAGGCTATTCCCCCAGCCCCCAATAAAATCAAGTTTTGGTAATTTATATAATGTTCTTATTCTGATGTTTAAGATAGGAGGGCATCTCAAGTTCAGATGTTTCTTTGTCCGTTATATGGATAAAGTAGTAGTTGCAATAAAATATTCCAATCTTATTAAAGCTCATAGGTGTGGGATTATTATGGATATGCAAATGAGGAAATGTGTTAGATAGTTAACGGAATGTCTGCTATACATAGGACGTTTCACTGTGGTTAGTCCGTGATTAAAGATGAAAGAAAGTACACTGTATTCTGGGTTCACCTCTTGGATTAAAGCAGATTCATTAAAGTCTGTTGTCTTTAAAAAAAAAAAAAAAAAAAAAAAAAGAAATTCCCTCTTCTCCCTTAACAATTGGTTGCGTCTTGTTGATACACAACTAGCCAGCATAAATGGTCTGTGCAGCAGATATACAGGTAGCTTCCAGAGCTACAATTAGCCTGAGCTAAGCTGGGGTTGCATGTGGCTGTACATGGAGAAGGACAGTAGATAAGTAATAGAATCCAAGCATGACCATATGAAGGAGAAGGAACAATAGATACTTAGGAGCTGGAGAACAAGGAAAGTGAAGAGTAAGAACAAGGAAAGTGAAGAGTGCCCTCTGAGCCACAAGAAGGAAACTGTCATGAAAACCACACTGACCACAAACACAGAATGACAAAGGCAGTTGAAAAGGGGGCAGAAAAACAGCCATTGCCTCCAGCAATGCAGAAGTCTCTGGCAACATTCATCAGAGCAGCTTCCATGGCAGGATCGGATGACAAGCCTGGTCTGGAGAGGTTTCAGAGATAATGGAAGAAGCATGGACCAGATGAGTCTGTAAGCGTTTTCAGTGCTGTATTGCTGTAGTTGAGAAAAGAGAAAATGGTCAGAGTGGAGTAATGAGAAGGCCAGGAGAAGGCTGCCATCGGGCAATTTGGAGGGAGGGAAATGGTTGGCACAGGGGTGGTAGAAAGAAACTGGTAGCACTAGGCAGAGGTCACGAATCGAGCATAAATCAAGGGTTGTTCAATAGCAGGATCTGGAAAGGGTAGAGGTCTCTCAGGCATTCAAGGCCCAATTAACTCAGTTGCCTGTGGTCAGCCGGCAGCCTGTGTGTGGTGCCAGGCTCTGTTGAACATCACGTAACTGCCAAGCACACTTTAGGTACCCAACTGTTGTCTACTGCTCTAAATAACCCACACTATGAATGATATCAAAATGCCCATTTCTCAAGTGAGAGAGCTGCTCACAGGGGGAGGGAGAGAACTGGCAAGAGAGAAAACAGAGGGGAAAAGGGACTGGAGGCCTGAGTCCAGCATTCTGACTGGGTCTTTTTGTAAGCATAGTCTCAAACTTTCAGCAAAAACCAAAAAGGAGCATTCTCAAGCTGGCAGTCACTTGCAGTGGTAGGGACACCCTAGTTTATAAGCCTCGTTGCTTTCAGTAATGTCATAGAAGCCACAGCCTCTAGGCCTGGCACCATCCCCACTTTCCTAGAGAGCACAGCAACAGCAGAGTGTTGGAACTGCTGGGCACCTGAGGCTGAGGAGCCAAGTGACCTTTGTTCCTTGCGTCAACCACTCCCTACCTCTGACAGCTTACCACTCAGACAGACACCACAGCACATCACCCAGAACTGTCCTCCACTGACATTTGACCCATAGGCCCTGGATTCAACTAACCCTGCTGGCCTACACATGAATCTCCCCCTTAGGGATTTGAATGTGTAAATGGCCATCATGGTGGGGCCGTGTCCCCTTCACTTTGTCACCTTCCAACTGCATATCAAACTGTGTCAAGGAGTGACCCCACCTGACATGACCCAGGAATTATCCCCATGGTAGAAACAGACCGTATCTCTGGGAAAATTCTGGCATCAAATAGAGGTTGGATAGCTGCGTTTAAGGAATGCAGGCCCTGGACAGAAACAACCAGTGTGCCTCTTTGAGCTGGTGAGGGTGTGATTAGAAGATACTAAAAACAAAAGAGAAGTGTCCATCAACATCAGATCCCCCGGGTTGAAAGAAGGTGTGTATATAAGAGAGATAGAGTGTGTGTGTGTGTGTGTGTGTGTGTGTGTGTGTGTCTGCATGCACGTGCGTTGTAGTTCCAGATCATCCTTTCCAAAGCACAGAACCACCATCTGTGTGAACTGGCGAATATCCTGGCTATGGAAATGAGAGTGAGGGTCTATGTGCAACCCCCCTCCTCAGAAGAATGGACATTCCATGCCTTTTTACTCTGCTTTTCCCTTAGCAGTTACGACTGAACATGTCTCTCACTGTTCTCAGAGAAGGGCACTTGTAAGATGCTGCAGGGCCTGTCATAGCCTCTGGCCAAATGTTTCCTCAGGTGGCAAGAACTGTACCAGACTGTATTATGCTGGGCACTGGAGAGCAGCTTCCTTGTCCGATGATGGGCGCTTCAGATTCATGATGGTGCGAGAGCGTGCTAGCCTCGGACCAAGGTTTCTACTCCACAGAGGACATGGGGACATTCTTGAAATGGATTCCCACGTGTTCCTTCAGTCGACATGTCCCAGCCACGAGCAATGTTGGCTTAGTTGTGAACACATTGGGAATAACACCCCAGCAGACCTTCAGCAACTTAGAGCAGCGATTCTAAACCCTTGGACACCAAACACTTAGAGGTCTTATATTGCATATTTTGTAAATCAGATTTTTACATTACAACTCATAACATCGCAATTACACATACGAAGGAGCAAGGCATATGGTATTGAGATTCCGGACACCACACCATGGGGAACAATATTACGGGCCAGAGCATAAAGAAGGTTGAGAATCCTCACCTCAGACTGAGCTTTCTCACTGCGCTGTGAAGTAAAGCTGGCCCCTTTTCCTCACATCAGTCAAAGGCAGATCGGTACTTCTGCAGAACCAGTCAGAGGAAGTGTGAACTATTAGAACAAAGAGAACTGGCTACAGCATCCAAACCCCAGGTCCCCCTTTGATATTGTCTGCAGTAAGATTCTGGCTGGATGACACAGACCTTCCTAAATGTGTACTCCACCTCAGACCTGGATAGACATTGTGCAAGGCAGCAGTTTTCCACAGGAGGCATTTGCCTCCACACTGGGCTGCACTGGCCTTTAACCTAGATCAAGGAAGGCCTGAGCGGAATTGTCTTTGTAGCCCATGGGTGTTAGAGAAATTCACGACCATGGTAGAAATGTTTATGAGCTCCAAAAAAAATGGAGTTTGGAAAGACGTCCCTATTCCCACAAGCATGTGTTGTCTAGGCTGACATTTGAGCTAAGAGTTTCAAGACATAGACAGGAAGGTGATGACGATGCTAATTTAAAAAGCGGCCACACAAACACAGGCACTCTCCTTCCCTATGAGGTCACGACCATTTAAAGCCTCTACACATTTTCTGTAGTTGGGTGGGAGCCCTTCCTTAGTGTCAGCCCATGCTATTAGCATTGTTGACCTCCCTGATGGAGATTCCTCCACTTGTGTCTGGGACAGTCCCAAAGACTGACACAGACCCCTAAGTGTGTTATGTCTGTGCTAACTATCCAACAAATCATCTGAGAGATACATGAGAGAGCCTGGCTCAGTCTCTAATGGAGACAAAGAGGCTCACCGTGTTAGCTCTTCCTCAGGAGGATCAACCCCAGAGGCTGCCTCCCTCAACCCCCGCGCCTATCCCAAAGGACATGGTGTGTAAGGTAGCATTCCTCAGAGTGTTTGAATGGGAACCTCTGAATAAACTCTGTCAAAGCCATAATTTCCCCTATGAGGAAGGGTGTGCCCACAGTTTCCTCATTATACATTGTCTGTCACAGTTTCATAAGAGCCACAGTTGTTACTTGAAGTATCACAGCCACCTTAGCATGACTTCAGAAAATGTCCATGTGAACGATTAGGGAGAAGCAATATGCAAGAGCCTCTATCATCAGAGAGGGGCGCTATGTGGCTCAACACTTCGCCATTTCAATTTCAGGAGTTGAGATGGATACACATGGGGGTTATCTCCCCCACTCACACCACAACTCTCTCTCTCTCTCTCTCTCTCTCTCTCTCTCTCTCTCTCTCTCTCAGACACACACACACACACTCACACACACACACACACAAACACACACACACAAACACACACAGTCATCAAGCAAATGCTCCCCATACACGCATAAAGTGACACACACAGTGTCCCACAGGTAAAGCACATGCTTCTTTTCTCATATGGACCCTATGAATAGGCTGCTGAAAATAGCTGAGGTGGATGGACGGCAGATATCAGAGCTGACCCAGCTGTCCTCACCTGAGGCTGTTCCAGCACTGATTTCGCCACCTGAGCTTGGGAAATTATGGATTCCCTTCTCAGACTCTGCAGGTTGAAAAAGAACTATGTGCCTCTGGGGACGGTTCTGGGAGGGCAGAGATAAGCCAAATGATAATCAGAAGATTCTCTGGCCCTCAGCAGAGACAGGCTCATCTGCACAGAGGTCACGCCTGGAGCCTACCTGAGCATTGCCAGCTGCTGACTACTGTCTCTGGCCCACAGAAAGGGACTCATTCCATCCTCCTTTACCCATCATGAGGCTAAGATATGAGCAAGCTGGCACACAGTCCAGCCTGGCAGGGCACCCCTTTCCTCCAAACTCTTTCCTTTTTTTGCTCTGTGACAACACCTGCTTCCTCACAGGCATTCCCCCACATTTGGGCTGCAGCCCATCTGTCTGTTATCCATTACCAACCTCTGGCCTCTCACTGTGGGCCCTGAGGCACTGAGTAAGCCAGGGAGCCAGCTGCTTGTGGAGGAACTGCTTTGCTTTTGCACTGGACATGGCTGCCCTTGGCTTCCTGCCCTGCACCCTGTCTCCCTGCTCACATTTGGCTATATGCTCTCTCTAACTTGGCTTTCCTCTGTCTCTCGATCCCACAAGAGATCTTCTCCACAGGTCTATGGCTGGCTAGTGCTCTCAGGCATGCTGGGACCCGAAGTGAGAGAAGCAAGCTGACTTCCACATAAAACTCATACCCTAAATTGTCGTCCATGACAACCGTGGACATATAAACTGCTCCCTAAAAACACACATGTTCCCATAGCGACAGAGAGCCACTTCCCACAATTGAGGGTACTGGAAAGTACAGAATCATCAGAACGTATTTCCTTATGTGTGTCTGTGTGTGTCCCGACGTGGTGGTGGTTGTGAATCTCATGTGCTGGGTCACATACATTCAGGGATGCTGAGCACATTGGCCATCAATTATGAGTTGCCATATATACGCACCGTAGAAACATACCACATGCTCTAGGTGCCCGCAAACAAAATCTAAAATTCACAGGTGCCTTTGAGACGCAGATTGCGAGCATACACATTCAGTCTCTGTTACACAGGGACAGGAAGGACCACAGAGCCATGCAGGGCCCTCCAAGGGACTTGAAGGATTTATTGCACCTCCAGCTACTACCCTCCTCACAAGTATCTGAGGAAATCACACTGCAGTATTTGTCAATAACACACACAGAGAGACACCACAACGCACACGCACATGAAATCACACAGACAGCTGAAAAGAAGTTTGTTGAGAGTAACAAATGATTGCATTTGGAAGAAGAGAGAGAGCAAAAATGGGAATCTAAGCCTGGGCTGTTTCCTTTTGCTTCGGCCTGGAACACACAGTGGAGAGGCACAAGGGCTCACAGGTGTGACCTGGCCCCTCCAGGACACTGACTGTCACTCTGCTGATGTCGTGTTTCCATATCCGTGTCTGTATTCTTCCTGCTCCTGCTCTCTCTTTTGCTTATCTCTCCTGCCTCCCACTCCTTGTCTCCCTTCTGCTCTCTTTTTCTTTCCTCTCACCTCTGCCTACCCCTCTCTGAGTGGCAGGGAATGTGAGCGGAACGATAGTGGTGCTCTTCCTCAGGAGCAGATACTCTGAGATGGTAGCTCATATAACTGGCTTGGAACACCAGGACACCAAAGACCCCACTTCCTAGTGCCCAAACTATACAGCTCCAGGGGTCAGAGGCATGGCCAGGGTCTCACTTCCTTGCATGACCAGTTTGAGACTGGCCTGCATAATGAAAGTATGTTGGAAAACAAGCTTCAGGATTCCAGCACAGAACGAGGCAGAGGATTATGCAGTCAGTCTCAAGGAGTATGCTGTACGTGCTATGGTAAGGAAGAGGAGAGCAATAGGCAAGGTAGGAGTCATTGATCTAGGTAGAGAGGAAGTGGACAGGACACTGTGCACCCCATCCATTCTTGCCCACTAGAGAGAGAGTTCCGCGCGTACTGTGGGCATACAGTGTGTGAGCTCTGCGGCACAGGGCACTTGTGCACTGGGAGAGTGAGCACTTTTCACACGGTGTGGTCCTCAGGAAGAGGTTGGCTGGTCAAGGGCAGGTGGTTACTCAGGCACACACATGCCCCAGAAAACAGTAGCAGCCCACTCTCCTGACACCTGGATATCTAACTTGATGGATTTGATTCACACCCACTACTCTCAACCTCTCTTCCTGATCCGGTTCACTGCTGATGGCCCCATCACCAATTAAGAACCACAAGGACCATCCTGGGGAAACCTACACTGAGGAGATCTGGCTCATGGACTCCACTGTGAAAGGGAGGACACCGAGGGTGTGATGGTGTATCACGTGGTTGGGAAACAGCCAGACTGGGAAGTCTTTCTACAGCCTACATGATAGTGTGCAGGAGAAGCTCAGAGTGTCTCGAACACTTCTTCACGTAGGCCTCCGTGAGATTCCATTACCTTCAAGATGAATCAATGCTAATGCCTGCTACACAGAACTGTTAGCAATTTTCTTAAACAACAAATTGAAATGGACCAACGTGTTAAGGAAGTAGGCTCTGTCATAACAAGCATTAGGGAAGTCATTGCATTTCAAGGATTGTCCTTTCTCCTGAGCTCCCAGGCAATGAAGACAGGACATAGTCCTGCTTTTGCTCCCATTGTGTACATCGTATTCCTTGGTTGTCTGCTTGCCTCTGTAGGTAAGCATATTAATTACTCAAAGAAGCTCAAAGCACAGAGACAAATCACGGTCTTGCATTTTGGATCATTTGAAATTTAAGGAAGAGCAGAGCCTATCCAGCTCAATTCTGAGAAGACAGTCAATCATCTGGGAGAGGGGTTCCTGTACATGCCTTCAGGAGCTCTTGTGTCCTGAGAGGCAGTTTACATCTCAAGCAAAAATAGTGACTTGCTCGACCACCTTGTAACAAGCATAATGGAGACAATGGGCACGCAGATAGTATCTTTGTATGAATTCTTTTTTTACGTATGTCCAATAAAGGTTTAGTTATGCTTCAATAACTCACTTAGTCTAGGAACTGTGAGGAATTTGAGCCGATGAAACAGTTTAACTTTTATATTAGCATTTTCTAAAATGCCCATTTCCTGTCATGTGTTAGAACAGAAACCTATAAGCACCAGGAGACTACACACATGCCCACACTCACGTATAAAGATAGATTTTAAACGAAAGCACAGATGAATTAACTCTAGTTTTGATGGTTACCCCACTCTCTAAGACAGACTGTTTCACAGCAACACTGGGTATTGCCATTGATCTTGGTTGCCCCCCTTAACTAGATGGTTAAGCTCCTGTTCCTGAATACACCACACATTTGGTTCGCAGGATACAGAACAATCAATCTTGAATTGGAAAGGATTCTCTCCCTGCTGGGTTGAAGTAATAGGGGCGGCAGGGCTGCGTTCTCAGCATCCCCGGCCGCCTGCCCGGCTAGCTTATGCCCAAAATAATTACACAGACACTGTATTCTTTTAAGCACTGCTTGGCCCTTTAGCTCTAGCACTTACAGGCTAATTCTCACATCCCGATCAACCCATCTCTAATAATCTGTGAGAACCGGTCTTACCGGGGAGATTCTAGCCTAGTCCATCCTGGGTCGGAGCTTCATGCCGGGAGCGGGGCATGGCGTCTCTGCTGAGGCGTCTGCTCCCGAGAGAACAGAGCTGTGGAGTCTCTGGCGTCACTTCCTCTTCCTCCCAGCGTTCTGTCCTGTTTTCTCCTCCCACCTATCCTCTAACCAATAAAATGGGCCAGGGCAGTGCCTTTTATTAGCCAATGACCTTCCTCCATCACTGGGTAGCTCACACAGAAGCAGGAGGCGCTGTGCAGGTTGCTTGGGAGGCTGCAGTGGGAGTAAGAAGGCATCAGCAGTCTGCCCCAGCACTGCAGCCTGCCTCCAACTAGGTGGCCTGCCAGGCCGAGGTTCCGACTGGTGCAACAGTGCTTACATCCTTTATGGGAGGAACTGACTGCACTCTTGACTGGGTTCTAGGCCTGCTCCACAGGAGGAAATCAGGCCTGGGACTGGGTGGAAACTAGGTCAAGAACTGTAGGCCAGGAGAGTTTAGGCCTTACGGGAGAACCTATTTATGTTTTCAAACCACGTCCTTACAGCCCTGTCCACTATGAATACACATGCATGCATCCCCAGGTTTGTGCTGCCCTCCACACTGTTGCAATGGTACTGCTTGATGTGTGGGCTCATCACTCTTCAAAGTGTTGACAATAAGAGACTGTGGGTGCTCAGCCACACCCAGAGTTGACCCCTACAGAAACCGTGCACTCCATACCACATGACTAAGCCCCAAGGCTCAGGGCACATCCTAGAGGAGGGCCCACAAAGCAGATTGAGCCCAGCATAGGCAGGAGGGCTTTGAAGGGTTGTCCCCTGGATAGAACTTGGCCTTTGTCCACCTACATGGAACCAGCACAAGATCAACCAGTTAAGAATTCCAGCATGGAGGGGAGGGGCTCCATCCCTAGGCCAGCAGCTATTGGCAGTTGATTGCTGCTGGGGGAAGGGAGAGTTGGTTTTCTTTGGAATGTGGCCTTTGGAAGCTGTCAGTGACCCAGTGGATGACCCCAAG